>NC_064616.1:388973093-390223093 GCF_023898315.1 Schistocerca nitens
GGAGTGTATAAAGTTGATCGTCGGTAAAGCAGATGCCAGACTGAGATTCATTGGAAGAATCCTGAGGAAATGCAATCCGAAAACAAAGGAAGTAGGTTACAGTACGCTTGTTTTCCCACTGCTTGAATACTGCTCAGCAGTGTGGGATCCGTACCAGATAGGGTTGATAGAAGAGATAGAGAAGATCCAACGGAGAGCAGCGCGCTTCGTTACAGGATCATTTAGTAATCTCGAAAGCGTTACGGAGATGATAGATAAACTCCAGTGGAAGACTCTGCAGGAGAGACGCTCAGTTTCGAGAACATACCTTCACCGAGGAGTCAAGCAGTATATTGCTCCCTCCTACGTATATATCGCGAAGAGACCATGAGGATAAAATCAGAGAGATTAGAGCCCACACAGAGGCATACCGACAATCCTTCTTTCCACGAACAATACGAGACTGGAATAGAAGGGAGAACCGATAGAGGTACTCAAGGTACCCTCCGCCACACACCGTCAGGTGGCTTGCGGAGTATGAATGTAGATGTAGATGTAGAATGCTCTCAGCGGTTGTGGAACTACAATACATGGTCTTCTGGTCATAGAGCATAAGTCTCAAGAAGGATAATTATGTTTTTATCACGCTTCATGAGACTGGTCAATTTTTATTGCATACATATCTTCTATATATAGGCTTAAACAAAATATGGATGAATTAGAAACCATTTGTTAGTCGACGGAACACAATCCTGCGACGAGCGCAACAAGAATTTCAGTTGTTATTGTCGTTCCACTTTAAAAAATAAGGCAAACATTACTTCAGTACTGTTATCTACTTTTCATCACCGACAGTTGTAACGCTTAACACAGACGACGGAGCTCGGCGTTTATTGATAGGTAATTATTACGCGCATTTAATTCTGTTCATATTATTCACTGACGAAGCTCCTTTCTCACTACATGACTTCGAGTCTACTAGAACCGTTCAGTTGTGGTTCGACAGAAATCGATATACGACTATCAGAACAAATTTTCAAAATTTTTCTTCTACAAATATGCAGCAGTGCGGTCGACAATTGTCAGTTAAGCCTGTTGTCTAACCCAACAGCGTCACATTCCTCACGGATCGAAATGGCTGGCCTCTCATACTGGAAACGATCCATTCGGCTACACGACAGTCATGTTAGTTCAGCATAACACACCCTGTGTAGTGTTCCCATTACGGGTATATAATTCGTGACCTATCAGTGGACAATACTAGACACGTGCGTTGGCCAGCTTGATCGCTGGACCTTCCTATGTATCTTCTTACGTTAACTGCTTAGCAGGAAATTTATTGTTCTCTTTAAGCATACTACGGCCGGCCGAAGTGGCCGTGCGGTTAAAGGCGCTGCAGTCTGGAACCGCAAGACCGCTACGGTCGCAGGTTCGAATCCTGCCTCGGGCATGGATGTTTGTGATGTCCTTAGGTTAGTTAGGTTTAACTAGTTCTAAGTTCTAGGGGACTAATGACCTCAGCAGTTGAGTCCCATAGTGCTCAGAGCCATTTGAACCATTTTTTAAGCATACTACGTACCATTTTCAACGCCTAAATTTCTGTAATTTATCTCCTGTCAACAGTTCTCTTAGCGGCCCGTTGTTCATGAACTGCACATTTCTCGTTAAAAATTCATAACGCGTTTCATAAATGTAATCTCTCATGTTTTCAGTTTAACTTGCTCCTCGTATATTCTTGCTTCATTATGAGATCTCCATTATGGAGTTTTTTGTCTTTGGATGTACGCACTGACGAGATGAGTAAATTTTATGAGTGATGTACTTTCCACTGCAAATTTGTTCTAGTTGGTTCTGTCGTCAGCACAGACACATTGATCAAGCGTTATCTTTTAACCACACGTTCTCAAAGACAGAGTAACATGTAAAATCCATGCAGCAAGAGCCCTGTATGCCACAAGAAGTGTCATCACTTGCTCACAGTGTTCAACCAGTGATCCTTATTGAAGGCGTAATTTAAAAATGTGCACTTACACTCGCAAAAGTAATGAAGTAGGCATAAATTATTCATTTGCTTGATGTCGAGTTATATCGTGAGTTGCAAATCTAGATTTAATATTGTTGAAGGATTATTCAGGCGGACGCTGTGGTTGATATCGTGGGGGAACCATGGCTTTATAAGCTGATCAGTTGCAGATGTTCGCCGTTGGTATCTCTCAAGTCTTATTAGCCACAATTTACGTTGGAATGACTCTCTCCATATGAAGCAAAGGTATCCTCTGCGTGAGAAACGGACGAAGGCGGCACCGTGGTATCATGTAGATATCGCTTAGTTAGCCTACACGTTCTTAAGCTGCTCGTGTCTCAATCTTGGAACATGTCAATATAATGGAACGGTAAGACAGAACTTCGGAAAACTGTAGTGGAATGGCACACAAGATGCGATACAGAGTTGGTTGTGCGAGCATAGAGAGTAGGCGCTCTCCGCCACATCCGGCCGCCGACTGGGCTTTTCCCAGACATCTTGCATCACACACATGCCGCCCTGATCGATGTAGCTGTCACGCGACTCCAGACAACAACTCTTCTCCTCTTTTCGGCCTTTACGCTGAACTAACTAGTCGATCATTACTGCTAAGATATCAAACAAAATCATTTAATAAATTTGCTATATCTTTCTGTGTTGTTATCGGCAATAAAGATATTATACACTTAGTTATTAGAAACGACTTGTGATGAGAAAACAGCGCTTTACTTCCTGATTCTAATCCATTTTCCGTCTTACCCACTTTAACGCGCTATATTTTCAGAAATATGATCAAACGAGTAGACGCAGTTGTTACGTCACTAGATTCAAAGTCGGGATGAATGACCTACACTCTTTAGTTGGCCATCCAGTTCCAGGTTTCTTGTAATTTCCTAAACCACCTGAGGTGAATTCTAGGCAAACTCCTTTCTCGACTGTTCACTGTCTGAACTATTGCTCTGCGTCTAAGAACGCTCGGCTAGGTGTTAAACTCTAGCCCTTCTTCTTTTCTGCTCCCGCGGCGTCTTTGGCTACAAAGTGATGAACTGCTTTTCAATTTTCTATTATGACATCCATCAATTTTCTTGAAGGTTCAGAAAGTTAGCCGTAAGGAAAACAGCCAGCAATCCAAAGAGCGTTTTGAACGCCAAGGTACTTTATTGCGCACAGTCCTGTTGGAGATGATATGCCGTTGCCTTCCTCTGACCCTTGAACTGACTTACCTAGTCAGTCTTAGGGGAAGCTACAGTTTGAAGTGAATTCCGAACCACGGTGCAATACGTCACTTTCACATCAACAAACATTGCCAGAGGTGAAAGAAGTGATAACTGGCGGATAAGAATTCTAAGACTGACAAGGGATCGAAACCGAGACCTTTCTATTTGTGGTCTTGCACTACAGCACTGAGCCAACGATCCACACTTTACTGAATTCTCGTGGAATCGAAAACAACTAGCAGATTTTTCCTAATCTTCGGGAGAACCACACTCAGCCGTATTGGAGACCCCGCGACTGTTGAAATGTTAGTTCTGAAAGTAAATTACTTTCAAAAACGGCATTGCTTTAACCTTCTCCATAATATAGGAACAATTTTGTCCACTTCCATTTTGTCTTTATGATCATTGCTATTTGACGTTTGTACTTGTGTGTGTGTGTACTTAATAACGTGAATTTTACACTCAATTGATTGTTAGTTTCTCTAGATGTGTCTTTTTTTACCTTTCTATCTAGATTTCATTGTTAACGTTTCCGTCCTGACTGTGAGTAAGAGAAATTACATACATGAGAACGTAGTGCGTTGTTCTCTATTTCCTTGCTGTACTATTCATCATCGAAATGCGTGACGTATAAACTCTTAACATAATGGTAAGAAGAATCTGATTTCTTTCCTATCTGTCCTTATGCAAGATTACGTGCATTTGCGTGAACACTTAACTGACTCACCTCACGATGTATACACATCAAAAAAGTTTTACATCACCTCGGTTCCTAGAGTTCAGGAACCTGTACAGAAAATTGGAATAGATATCAACATAAACATCATTTCCGCCCTTTTTATTGCTCATGAAAACCACACATTGCATGTTGTACCACCACACAGCGTGACTTTGAGAGGTGGAGGTCCAGACTGCTGCACACACCGGTACTTCTAATACCCAGTAGCACGTCCTCCTGTATTGATGCATGCCTGTATTCGTCGTGGCATACTATCCACAAGTTCATCAAGGCATTGTTGGTCAGATTGTCCCACTCCTCAATGGCGATTCGGCGTAGATCCCTCAGATGGTTGGTGGGTCACGTCGTCCATAAACAGCTCTGTTCAATCCTTCCCAGGCATGTTCGATAAGGTTCATCTCTGGAGAACATGCTAGCCACTCTAGTCGAGGGATGTCGTTATCCTGAAGAAAGTCATTCACAAGATGTGCATGATATGGGCGCGAATTGTCGTCCATGAAGACGAATGCCTCGCCCATATGCTGCCGATATGGTTGCACTATCGGTCGGAGGATGGCATTAACATAGCGTACAGCCGTTACGGCGCCTTCCATGATCACCAGCGGCGTACGTCGGCCCCACATACTGCCACCCCAAAACATCAGGGAACTTCCACCTTGCTGCACTCGCAGGACAATGTGTCTAAGGCGTTCAGCCTGACCTGGTTGCCTCCGAACACGACTCCGACGACTGTCTGGCTGAAGGCGTATGCGGCACTCATCGGTGAAGAGAACGTGATGCCAATCATGATCCGTAAGACGCTGCATAGTGTCGTGGTTGCAAAGATGGACGTTGGGAGTGAAGTTGCGCATCATGCAGCTCATTGCGCACAGTTTGAGTCGTAACACGACGTCCTGTGGTTGCACGAAAAGCATTATTCAACATGGTGGCGTTGCTGTCAGGGTTTCTCCGAGCCATCATCCGTAGGCAGCGGTCATCCACTGCAGTAGTAGCCCTTGGGCAGCTTGAGCGAGGCATGTCATCGACAGTTCCTGTCTCTCTGTATCTCCTCCATGTCCGAACAACATCACTTTGGTTCAGTCCGAGAAGCCTGGACACTTCCCTTGTTGAGGGACCTTTCTGGCACAAAGTAACACTGCAGGCGCGATCGAACCGCGGTGTTGACCGCCCAGGCATGGTTGAACTACAGACAACACGAGCCGTGTATCTTCTTCCTGGTGGAATGACTGGAACTGATCCGCTGTCGGACCCCCTCCGTCTAAAAGGCGCTGCTCATGCATGGTTGTTTGCATCTTCGGGCGGGTTTAGTGACGTCTCTCAACAGTCAAAGGGACTGTGTCTGTGATACAATGTCCACAGTCAACGTCTATCTTCAGAAGTTCTGGGAATGGGGTTGATGAAAAACTTTTTTTGACGTCTACATTATTAAATGCGGTCTATGTACGCCATCATACGGATTTTGAAGAGATCTATTGACACGAAAAGTTAACAGTATTCCCACGTGAAAAACTCTCCCTTATTACGAAAGAACAAAGTTTACGAATGCACAATTTACAGACTGTTTTTGTGCTTGTGTACCGTTTCGAGTACTGATCGAAAATTTCACATTTCCATTTGCGAGGGTTTTTACACGATGTTTTGAGACATTACCATGTTACCGACGGAGAGTAGTAGCGAGCACATTTCTTCTATTAATAAATTTTACTGTCGTCAAATAATCGCATTAAATATGTCAAAGACTAAGCTGTTTCGTGTTACCAGTGACTTTTAATAGTTCATAAATAATTTTTGACCCAAGGTTACATCATATTATGTTGAGAATTACCATTTGTCTGTAGCTCCTACCAGTAGGGTAGCCTAGTGACTGCAGTAAGCTTCGTTTTTTACTGTTTTATGTGTTCTGGCTACGGACGTAAGGTCTCTTCCTGCTGGTATGGTGATGCCGCCAAGCAGTGGATCCTGTGTGGAACAGTGCTGAAACACATTAAACAAAAATTTGCAGTGAAGGAGTTGTCTCCGAAAACGTATTTCGGTAAATGCATTAGCTGTACACTGCTTCTGCCGTTCGTTGTCGTTAACTACAAGAACACAGTCTATGAGCATGAAAGTAAGCACATACATCACATTTATCCGTATTCTGTAAGGGAATACGCAGAATTACTAAATTCCCTCCGAATTTTAAATTTTTAAAAATTTTCCCGGCGAATTGAATGTTCATTCAAATTTCAGGCTTGCGGCCGGTCCTCGTTTAATACATCCCACTACAGTACAATTGGGCGGGCACCTGCCTGTCATCTTCAGGTGAACCGTCGAAGACTGTGAGTAAGACTTGTTCTTTTTCCCTTTATTGTTACTTCATCCCCTCGTCCCATATGGGCGGCGGTGTCTTTTATCGTATACAAGTTGGTGCTCTTCACCCTTATGAGAACAAAAATTTTTAAACACATAATAAAATTGGACATGGCGGTTGACAAAATGAATGTTTGACACAATAAAAAGACAGATAGTTGCGTAGGTTAAAATATAAAATGTTGATTTGTTGATTAATTAAACTATTGACACAGACAAAATGGTAAATGAATGTTTCGCAGTATATAAAGACAGATGGACAGCTGCATAAATTGCAAGGTAAAAGGTGATTTGTTGACTGACTAAGAGACATAGAGTAGTGAAGTGGTGAGTGGGCGAAGACTGCTAGGGAGAAGGATATCACGGAAATTTGGAAGTTTGTGGTAAGGTTTTATGACTGCTAAGGTCATCGGTCCCTAAGATACCATGGGAACGTAGCAATAGGGGTAGTTGTGTAAGAGTGTGTTTGTTTGTGCAGATGTTTGGAGACGAAGACTTGTTCCATTCCACAGTACACAGCGCTCTTCAAGCATTCCGCGCATGCGTCAAAATCAAGTTCACATATCGACTACACTTCCCGGCGGCAGCGCTTCGATGGCGGAACCGCGGAATTCAGCTGCCCTCTGCATTTACCGCCCGCCGCGGCCACTGGCGCACTCTGTCATCTTCGATTAGAGCAAATCGTGGAGATGGTGGGATTTCATGCACAGTCTAGCCAGTAGCCGCTAACACGGTTCATCAGCTTTACTGCCAGGCGTATTTCCACGAATTCTATAATAATGGAGTCCCAAAACGATGTTGCTGTGGTCAGAATCATGGTTTTATCATGCTCCATTGAATGTCCAGTGGAAGTACAGTGTTCGGCAATAGCGGACTAGCTTGATTGCTGAAGGTGACTGCAACGTTGATCTTCAGTGCAGTGTTCTTTCACATTGAGTATGGTTGGACCTATGTAAGCCATACCACATTGACCAGATATTCTGTAAATTACCTATTGGAAACAGCATAAAGTACTTTGTGCTACCTTACCTGATAGCTGAGGGAAGACATAGGAGCGAATTTTTGTTCAGGAATCGAGACACCGACTCGTCTTGACAATGGCTGCAAAGTTTTCATCGAAATATAGGAAGAATAAATACTGACCTCTCACCTGTACGCACAAAATCTAATCGAATACGATGAAAAGCAATTTTAGTGCCACACAACTTAATTCAGAATATATTAAATCTGAGATAGGCTGTATATGCTATAATGGGTTCCTTCGGTCTTCGGTGCATCATGTTAGCTGGAAGGAACAACAGAGTGAGTGTATGCTACATGATCCGATTTCTCCACGTAACTAAGTGACGTTGGTCAGTTGTTAAAACCTTGTCCAATACGAGACTGTGCGTATTATCCATGGGGAGTTATCCAGATGTGATTATTTCTGTAGATAAGACAGATGTGAAACTGGCTCGTGATAAATGCTTAGATGTGACATATCTTTCCGATGACAACAGGCGCTTTAAAAGCACGTTTAAAAACCTGTTAGTAGTTTTTTGATTACCACAGTATATTAAAAAAGTGGTTCAAATGGCTCTGAGCACTATAGGGCTTAACACCTGTGGTCATCAGTCCCCTAGAACTTAGAACTACTTAAACCTAACTAACCTAAGGACATCACACACATCCATGCCCAAGGCAGGATTCGAACTTGCGACCGTAGTGGTCACGCGGTTCTAGACTGAAGCGCCTAGAACCGCACGGCCACACCAGCCGGCCAGTATTTTCACAAAGTATTTTTTGTGTGTTGGATACAAAGAACACTACAAGACACATACGCTCTCACCTGACTATTTTCAGCAAACACATTTAGTTGTAGCATACAACGAAGTATTTTGCAGTGGCATTAATGAATAAAATCTTCATTGAAGCCTCATTATTTCACACAAAACTCTCGAGCTTCAGCGCCTGTCTCCAGTAACTCATTTAAGAGTAAAACATATTGTACGAATTCTTTATCTACCAATACGAGAAGGCAATTCCTCGCTTTGCTGTAGTCGAGCATCAAATTCGAAATTTAGCAGTGGATCGAATCTCAAGGAATCACGCCATAGTGAGATAGAGGACACGGCAGACACGGTATGAAGTTGCGAACTTGTTCTTAACGATGAAAAGTCTACTTGCGTATCATTTATTTCTGTCTGCAGCCTTATCACCATTCGACTGGAAATGAGCAATGGCCACGCAACAGTGTGCTAGTATGTGCAAGACGACGATAAATAATGTAGCGCATTCAGTCGCTTAACTCGCTGACAAGCAGACGTGGAGTCCAATGGAGCAAACAGTGCAGGTGTTGGATAGTGGTTAACCTTTCTAAGCAAGAACTTGAGGACGGCTCTGAGCAAGGACCTTAATCTTTTTTTCAACACGGCGACGATTGTCGATGTTCGGCGTTATTGCTAGAACTGAACAGTGCTTTATACATCTCTCGCATGACACAGCTTGTAACGTCAGGCTTACTATTCGCCGTATCCTAACGAATATTAAACCACTAAAATCTAAAATTAGGTACTTACGACGACTTGTTTAGTGGGAACAACAACTTGATTGACTTGTCGGACGATAAAGGAAATACCACGACGTTTCTTAACACTGAAGACTACATTGTTTCATGCGTTGGATATGATACGTAATGGAAGCTCAGTCATGATCTGACAGTCCATAACCGAAAACACGCCGAAGCTAGATTCTGGCGTGCCAAATGAAACAGATAAGATAATTCTGCAACCTTTGCCTCAACCACTCAAGCTTTATGAATTGCTGACTTAAACTGCAAGGAAGAGCTCCCTCTAAGAACTATTATTATTGCCATCAGTTCGCCAACTTACAGAAGGGGAAAAGATCTGACACGGCCATTAAAATCCTGGTTAGGACAGGGTATAGAAAACCAACGCACACCGACCGGTACCTTAAGGGTTTCATCATCCTGTGCACGAAAAAGCAGTCCTGAATACATTGGTACACAGTTTTAAGATGATTTCTGACGGCGACGATGTACAGCATGAACTACAGAATTTAAGCCAAACGAAATAGTACTGTGGAGTGTATGAAACGAAATAGTACTGTGGAGTGTATGCTGCAGACACGCTGGGTGGCATCATCATGAGCCCTCTCGCCACGCCACGCTACATTAAAGCAAAGCTTATAGGCACACGGCGCAAATCGATATTTTCCATGTTTCAGAGTATTATTATTATTGTTATTGTTATTAAGCTTTATATTAGTTAGACTATTTTTTTCTATGGACTGTGAAATGCTGGCATAAAGCCTTTGAAGTACGTCAACCTCTTTCACCATGGAGGAGGGGACTGCCATTTTTTTCTGGGGGAAGAAACTCATACAGCCCTAGAGAACCACACAGGCTTAGACTACAAAGACCTGTATAATGTAATTTAAAAATCCTTTACTGTACTGGCAGGTTTCCTGTTTCTATTCTGGAAAGTTACGTTACAACTTTTTTTTCATTTTTCTCAATTTTGGTCTACGTTTACTCTCAATTCGCTTATTACTTTTGCATTTTTTTAACTTGTTGATAGCTTCCATTCTGATGAAAGTGCATGTCCTTACGAAACACGTTACAGCAAAGAACTGACAAAAGATAACGTTTTATAAAATCTGGAATATCTTCAGATGACCAGTTAGTACACCGTCCTTTTGTAACCATTGTTTGTTGACAGTAAGAAAAAGAGCCCTGAATCACCCTTTGAAATCTTTTTTAATTTCAGTAGCTCCGCGATACAGTGAGAGAGATGATCCTTTAAGCCTGCATTCCTTTACCGAGGGTCTTTTATTTCTTTTTCCATAATTCCTAATTATTGGTGTATCTATGCATTGTCGCATTCACAGCAGTGTTTGTTTACACGGTTAACGTTTTGTCTAGTGGCAATTTCTTAATTAGTTGGTGATATATTTACCTGTAAAATATCTTCTTTATTGTAGCTTCGTTTTTATGCACGAACATTTTTCTCATTATGAAGCTAATTACCAGGCCCTAAATCATCACTAGAAGATGGTAGATATAGGGCTGGAACAGCATCAGTCTTCACCTTGGGTTTCGAAGGAATATTCAACATTTCACTTTTCAAATCCCTTTCATAATCCGAATCAGTAAAATGTATTCAGCAGACACGAGTATTTTCAACAGAAAACGAATCTACACCTTTACGACCATTTATCCATTTCCGTATCGTCTCATGGTTTTTCGGGAATATATGATACTTAATTCGTCCATGTGGCAATTACAAACTATTGAGCGCTGGTTGTGTTCACTGTGACGTCAGTAGCATAACTTGCTACTGCGCATCCACCTCGTGATCCCTACCGTGTATTCTTGTGTCCTTGTCCTGAGCAAGGTATTAAGGAATTGAAAACACCCGCCGTGGTTTAACTGTCATGTTTGGAAACTGCTACGTAAGCAATGAGAGCTTCACCACAGATTCAAGAGATGTGAAAACCTAGTAGACAAACAAAATGTGAAAGAAGTGAAATGATCGTAAGCAGAGCAATGAGAGAAGCCTTATATGGTTTTGAAAGGAAAAATTTGGACAGCCGAGCTGAGTAAAAAACATACGAAGTTTTGGTCATACCTAAACTCTGTAAGCGGTTCGGAAGTTCTCTGTTTGCGAAATCCGTGTTGATCTTTACAGATTTTTTTCGTTCAGTGACCATATTGGCACGGACGCTGAAGATAACAGAGAGAAAGCCGAAATTGTTAATTCGGTCTGCCAAAATCGCTATGCTACTCGTTTCAGTGATCGTACGAAAGTCGAAATGGCAGATACTGAGATAGCGATCGCTAAACAGAAAAGCAAATACAGTCGCTTAGTACTGGAAAGTCATCAGGTCAAGATCAGGTACCTACAAGATTCTACGAAGATCATGCGAAAGAACTTGCTCCCATTCTAGCAGAAGTTTGTCGTAGATCGCTGGAGCAAGGAAGGGCATTTAGTGACTGGAAAATAGCGCACGTCATTCCCGTCTTCAAGAAGGGTCGCACAGCCGATGCATGTAATTATTGGCCCATATCGTTGACGTCAATCTGTTGTAGAATTATGGAACATGTTTTGTGTTCATGAATTAGGCCGTTTTTGGAGAACTGAAAGCTCCTCTATAAAAAGCAACATGGGTTCCACAAACAGAAGGGTTGCGACATTCAGCTCGTTCCGTTCCTAAGAAATGGCTCTGAGCTTTATGGGACTTAACATCTGAGGTCAGCAGTCCCCTAGAACTTAGAATTACTCAAACCTAACTAACCAAAGGACATCACACACATCCATGCCCGAGGCAGGATTCGAACCTGCGACCGCAGCGGTCGCGCGGTACTAGACTGAAGCGCCTAGAACCGCTCGTCCACAGCGGCCGGCCTTTCGTTCCTCCATGAGATCCATAATGCTTTGTAGTCAACGGCGCAGCTTGATACCGTGTTCGTTG
Source organism: Schistocerca nitens (assembly GCF_023898315.1). Taxonomy (NCBI): domain Eukaryota; kingdom Metazoa; phylum Arthropoda; class Insecta; order Orthoptera; family Acrididae; genus Schistocerca; species Schistocerca nitens. The sequence continues at coordinate 388,984,873 of NC_064616.1, forward strand.
ACTTCAGGAATGCATTTGACACCCTCCCGTACTGCCTTATAGCGGAAAAAAGAAGAAGAAGAAAAAAAAACGAGCTTACCGACTATCGGACTACATTTTGCAACTGGGGACAAGACTTCGTTACAGGTAGAACTCAACACGTCACTGTTAAGAGAACAAAATCGACAGAAGTAAAGCGAAGTGCCCCAAGGAAGTGTGATACGGCCGTTACTGTTTAGAACGTTACCTTGTAGCATAAAGCGTTGGACACTATTTAACAGGGTTCGCAGATGGTGTGGTTGTTTATGAGTAAGTAGCAAGGCTAGAATACAGTATACATTTGCAGAATGACCTGAAGAGGTTTGATGAATGGTGCAGGCTGTATCAGTTGGCTCTGAACGAATGTAACGTATTGCTCATACGTAGGGAAAGAGATTCACGACCGTAAAACTACACTATTGATTAAAATTACTGGAAACAGTATCTCCCATAACATATCTAGGAGTAACTATCCAGAGGGACCTTAGGTGGAATGACCAAATGAAACAAATAGCAAAAAAAATAGTTCAAATGGCTCTGAACACTAAGGGACTTAACATCTGAGGTCATCAGTCCCGTAGAACTTAGAACTACTTAAACCTAACTAACCTAATGACGTCACACACATCCGTGCCCGAGGTAGGATTCGAACCTGCGACCGTAGCAGTCGCACGATTCCGGACTGAAGCGCCTAGAACCGCTCGGTCACAGCGGCCGGAAAACAAATAGCAGGAAAAGCAGGTGTCATACCGAGATCTTAAGAAAATGTAAGTCATCCACGAAGGAATTGGTGTACAAGGTGCTTGTTGGACTGATTCTTGAGCGCTGCTCGTCAATCCGGGATCCTTGTCGGGTAGCAACAATGGAAGACACAGAGAAGACCCAACGAAGAGCGGAGCGTTGCGTCACGGGATCGTCTAGTACGAGCGAGAGCGTTGCAGAGATATTCAATGCACTACAGTTGCAGACGCTGCAAAAAATGCATTGCGTATTACAGAGAGGTTTACTATTGAAATTTCGAGACTGAACTTTCCGGTGAGAGTCGGCCAACATACTAGTTCCTCTCACATACATCTCGCGAAATGACCGCGATGAGAAAATTCGAGAAATTAGAGCTAATACGAAGGTTTACCGTCAAACTTTTCTCCCACGCGCCATTCGCGAGTAGAACAAGGAAGGGAGAATCAGTTAGTAATACCGGAAGTCATCTGTGACACACGCCGTTAGGTGGCTCGCGGAGTATGATATAAATGTAGAGATCCTGGATAGTAAGACGTAGTTGATTTCTGAGCTGGTGTCTCGTGTTTCATCGATGAAGTCTAACTGGTCATGAGAGTAGATCTACGCAGGCATTAACAGACATACGTGGCAGGTGCGGACGACCATAGTTCAAATGGTTCAAATGGCTCTGAGCACTATGGGACAACATCTGAAGTGATCAGTCCCCTAGAACTTAGAACTGCTTAAACCTAAGGACATCACACACATCCATGCCGTAGCGGTCGCGCGGTTCCAGACTGAAGCGCCTAGAACTGCTCGGCCACACCTGCCGGCACGTCATAGTCCCGTTAAAAAATGGCACCACAATACTTCCGCCTGAGATGTAACACATGAGGAAGCGGGATGTGTGTGACGTGCCACTGTGTCGTCAGAGTCCCCTCAATCACTGAGATAAACTCATATCTGATGGCTCTCCACGCAAGTATAACACAGTAGTAACACCACAGTGCCTGTCCAAAACATTGCAAGAACGGGACCTCTCCGCAGGTTGTCGCTATACTCACCTACTATGGTAATAGAGGATAGTGTGTAACTCTGTTCAATCATCTAACACAATGCGATCCCCCTGGATAGCCTACCAGGTCTAGTAACAGCACTCAAAACGATAGACACTAATGCACACTAGTGGCCGTACTACCTGTCACAAAGAAGTTCAACTTTACTCACATATCACCGACGGTTTTTCGTATAGCATGTTACATTGACTCCCAACCTTGTTTTCTGGGTGTTTCACATTTTTTAGGCAATGTAATAATAATAATAATAGTTACTGTGGTACATTCGCGGCGATATATAGTCGAGGTATAATATGAAATCACAATGAAATTAACATTCATGTTTCGAGGACTTCACCCACGCATCGCGAAATAGTTCACATCATTCAAAGCAGGTCTAGCCCGGTACGACGCATGAATATTTCAACAAATAAGTGTTACGTCATCATGCTTCCATATTAAACTTCTGTTATACCCGGCCAAGAGTGTACCGCGATGATTAGCAGTGTTAACCACTGATATTTTCCAAAGCCTAAACAACTGTTCGCTGGAATGTTAGAAAAAAAGAAAATGTAGCTAAAACGTAGTACGTGCAGAACTGTAGTCTACCGCTTTTCACGGCAGCGCTAACATCAATTGTCGACAGTTAGCGCTTCCGTATGGCATTCAACGGACCTGTCAGACTTTGAGCTTGGATTTTTCGAAAACGAGAAGAGAATAGTAATAGAGTAAGTATGTACTACAATCGTCCGAAAGATAAGCAAAACATATAATACGTTTAGTGTGTAGAGTCATTTTCAGCCGAATTGTCTAAGCAGGCAGCATTTGCTCCCTACTTGAGGGGCCGACGACCAGCAAAACAGAACGTTTGCTCACAAGGGAACCTACCCATCGCACCCCCCTCAGATTTAGTTATAAGTTGGCACAGTGGATAGGCCTTGAAAAACTGAACACAGATCAATCGAGAAAACAGGAAGAAGTTCTGTGGAACCGTGAAAAAAATTAGTAAAATATTCAAACTGAGTAGTCCATATGTAGGATAGTTATGCAACATCAGGGAAAATGCGAGCGCAGCAGCACCGTGGTCCCGTGGTTAGCGTGAGTAGCTGCAGAACGAGAGGTCCGTGGTTCAAGTATTCCCTCGACTGAAAATTTTACTTTCTTTATTTTCGCAAAGTTATGATCTATTCGTTCGTTCATTGACGTTTCTGTTTACTGCAATAATTTTAGTGTCTGTGTTTTTCGACCGCACCGCAAAACCGTGCGATTAGTAGAAGAATGGACGTGCCTCTCCACTGGGAACCGAAAACATTTGATCGCAAGGTCATAGGTCAACCGATTCCTCCACGGGAAAACACGCTTGATATATTCTATACGACACTGGTGACGGCGTGTGCGTCACATGACAGGAATATGTTGTCGACCCACCTAACTTGTACACTTAGCGAATGGGTAAAAAGATTATTCTACCTTGCCCGATTTAGGTTTTCTTGTAGATGTGATAATCACTCCCAAAATAGTGATGAAAACATAAGAGTTTGTCACATAAACTGAAAATAAAAAATTAAAATCTTAAATCGAAGGAAGACTTGAACCTAGAACCTCTAGTTTCGTAGCTGCTCTCGCTAACCACAGGACCACAGCGCACCTAGACTCCGAATCTCCTTGATGTTGCCTATCTTCGCATGGACTACTAAGTTTGTATATTTTACTAATTTTTTTCATAATTCCACACAACTTCTTCCTGTTTTCTCAATTGATCTGTGTTCAGTTTTTCAAGGTCTGTCCAATGTGCCAACTTATAACTAAATCTGAGGGGGGTGCGATGGGGAGGTTCCGTTGTCAGAGGTATCGATTGAGATCCATGTCTTGGTCTACCTCCTAGATCTGAACAATGCTACGCCACGTTAAGACGACGTAGAGCATCAGAAGCCTTTTGTGTATGGCCTCCAATGTGAATGTGACAAAACCTATAGCATGTGGATCAAACGAATCGCAACTTCGTTGTGTTGAGTGCATGATCCACATAAAGTAAAAAGAGATTGGCAATTCGTCGGTGGACGAACACTGGCTAGAGAATGGCCATTACATACATCTTGATAATAAAAGGGTTTTGGCCGGTGTCTCTTCATGTCGTAATTTCGTTATTAAAGAACTGATCCAGATTAGATAAAATTGTCATAATTTAAACCTAGATCGCAAACGAAGATGGAGATTTGATATTTGTAGGAAGGCGGAGGCAGCTACCTGACATCATTTGTTCCAAAGGTGGATCAGAGCTGATAGAATCACCCATTTCTCTTGCCCATGTACGCCTCAGTTCTGAATCTACATCGAGAATCCGCAAGCCACCTTACGATATGCGGCGAAGGGTACTTTTTGTACCACTGTGACTTCACGCATGTCCTGTTTCATTCGCAAATGGTTTGCGGGATGAACGATTGATGGTTAACCCTCCGTGAGATCGAATCTCACTAATTTTACCTTTATGGTCTTTTCCTGAGATATACGTAGAGAAAAACAAGATATTGGTTGACTCTTCTAGGAACGCACGATCTAGGACTTTTAACACTGAGCTAGACAGTGCTGCAGAACGCCTCTATTGCAGCATCTATCACTGGAATTGGCTTTCCTTGTTTACTAAATGAAGTAGCAACGAAAACCGATACTCTTCCTCGGATCTTCGTTGTTTCCTCTACTATCGATACTGTCCCGTACGGATCAGACTGATGAGCACTATTCAAGCACTGGTAAAACGAGCATTTTTCAAGCTACCTCATTTCTGGGTGGACTATATTTCCTGAGATTCTTCCAACGAATCTCAGTGTAGCATCTGCCTAACCTGCGATTAGTTTTATGTGGTCGTTCCAATTTAATTCGCTAAGATATTTTATGGACATGACTGCTTTAGTGATTGTCCTGCAATAGTGTAATCAGAGAACAATTTGTCTTGATGCCTATTTTTTCTAAATTCACTACATTTTTTACGTTGAGGTTCAACTGCCAATCCCTGCACCAAGCTTCGATCTCCTGCATGTCTTCCTGCACACAATTTGCCATCGTTTCAACTTGTCTGTATATAGCAGCATTATCCCTGAAAACTATCAGGGAACTTTCGCCATTATCTACTCTGTCATTTATGCATATTATGAAAAGAAATAGTCTAGTACCTGTCCTTTGGGGTATGCTCGAAGTTACTTTTACGTATGAAGATTTTCTCCTTTAAGAATAACATGCTGTATTCTATTTCATGGGAACCCTGCAACCCATTCATACAGATAGTCTGATATTTCGTATGCTCGTACTTTGATCCCTAAGCGGCAACGCTGAGCTGTATAGAAAGCCTTCCGGAAGTCAAGGAACACGGCATCAACCCGGACGCGGCATTCACTGCTTTACGGACCTTGTGTACGAAAAGAGCGAGCTGGGTTTCACATGACCGTTGTTTTCGGAAACCATATTGATTCCTACACGTGAGGTTTTCGGTCTCCAGAAATATGTCCTAAAAGTCTATAACAGGCTGACGTCAGACATATAGGCCCATAGTTTACTGCGCCTATTCGACTACCTTTCTCGAAAACAGGAATGACTTGTAATTTTTTCCAATCATTAAGAAAGCTTCGTCCCTCCAGCATCCTAATTTGCATTTCTATTACAAGAGAAAGAAGTTCTTTTGCAGGCTCCACGTGGGATCGTATCGTTATCACAGCAGGTCAAGTAACCTCTCCTCTGTCGCTTTTGTAACCCATAATTAGTTATTTAGATATCTGTCATTATGACGAAAGTGCGACGATTTAAAAGAGAAATTACAGTGTGATCTTCCTCAATGAAATGGTTTTAGAGAAAGATGATTAGTATTTTGGCCTCCTCTGTGCATCCTCCGTTTCGGTGCCATTACGGTCGCTAAGTGTCTGGACGGATAGCGTCGATCCGTTCACTGCTTTAACATAAGACCAAAACGTCTTAGGATTTTTGTCAAGTCGCTAGACAGAATTTTACTTTCGAATTGGTTTAAATTTGCAGTGAAGCTCTCTTTGCTTTCGTAGTAGCTTTCAAACACCGCTTTCGAACCACGGTGGTTCTCTCCTATCCCTCACGACTTTGCACGGCACACACCTCTCTACAGCGTATTTTAAAATACCCTTGAACTTTGTCCATTGACGCCCAAATTTGTCAGTGCTGCAGATGAAATTTTCATCTTGACCGCTCAGGTTAAAGCTGTTCCTTCTTCGCTCTTGCTAAGCACAAATATTTTCCTACGTTTCTTTATATATCAGTTTACAACCATATTCAGTGATGCTGTAACGACCTTACGACGGCTGATTCCCCGTTGCTGACCATATCTAACATGCTGACTTCACGAGCCGGTTCTCGGATCAGCTGCTCAAATTAATTTCCGGATAAGGCGTTCAGAACAGTTCCCTGTCCCCTTTAGTCACTTGAGTCTTCCAGTCTATGGCTACTAAGTTGAAATCTCTCCCTAATACCTAAACATGACAGGATATTTATGCGAAATATTCCACAACTTTTCTGTCAAGCTGTCTGCATTACTGTTCCTGACGCAAGTGGTCCATAAAAGCAACAGATGACCTTGATTGATCCACTTTTAACACTTTTTTCATCCCAATTATTTCACATCCGGAATCAACAGTAACCTCATATGATAGTGCCACACTGTTTTACTGCCACGAACACGCCTCCACCACTGGCGTTCAAGCAATCTTCGCGATATGCATTCCAATCTGATCTTAGGATGTCATTGCTGTTAACATCTGGTTTCCCTCAAATTACGTGGGACCTTTCCATAGACGCGTCCATAGTTGACTAACACGAGGTGGTCATAATAAAAGCGCAGTAACTCACGGAGGTCCAGTGTGGGCTGTAACTATCGTAATGCAGTGAAACTTGGTAGATATGATAATGCGTTAATGCGGAACTGATTTACACTGGAAAACAAATCTGGAGCTGAACACCAGGTGCAAATCTGGAGCTGAACACTGTTTGTATGACGGTATGACACCCACGCTGTCATTTGACAAGTCTTAACGTGAGTGAACAGTAAGACTATCGAGAAGAGAGACGTGCACGGATAGTGAAACTGTTTTATGCGAACGGCAGAAATTATAGTGCTGCTGTGAGAGAATATCGTCCACTGACAGGTCTGAGGAAAAGCCCAACGTAATTCAATAGCTAACAGAAGATGATAATGAAATTGGAGAACAAGGGTGAGCCTGGTGTGGAACCTGGAAGAGGAAGGCGTCCTATCCCCATAGAAACTATTGACGAAGCGGCTGTTGTTGTAGCTGGCCTTGCAGCACGTGCTCCGGGTAGTGTTAGCGGTCGTTCACTGTCACGAGGATTGTCCATCCCATGGTCAACAACATGGAAAGTTTTGCGGCCTATTTTACGCTGGTACCCGTACAAGAAACAGATGGTGTAGCAACTGAAACCTCAAGATCCGGAGCAAAGTTAGGAATTGGCTCTCCGGTCTCCGACACCGATAGCAGTTGATGACAGGTGCCGGGCAATATTCTGTGGAGTGACTACTCACGTTTTACACTACAGGGTGTAGTGAATGCACAGAATTGCCGAATTTGACTTACTGTTAAGCCAAGTATTGTGCACGAAGAGTCACTGCACTCGCTGTATGTGACTGTGTGATGTGGATTCACAAGCAATTTTACTCTCGGTCCGTTCTTTTTTTAAGGGAATACACCCTGAGGATCTGTCAGGTGACGCTTCACGTCGCTCGCCCACTGAAAGATCTGTTTCAGGTAACCTTCCACGAACGTCTCCAGAGGTTTCCCAGCTGCAAGGCCTGCAAGATCACCTGATCTGAATCCGTATGAGTTATGTCTCTGGGGATATCTAAAAGAACGCGTTTACCAGGGATGCTTTCGGTCTGTTACCGACGTGAAGGCCAGTATACAGTGACACGTAGCTCAGATTTCACCGGAACTGCTGTGAGAACTATTGATCACAATGTCTTATGTCTCGAGTGCTCATAATGAACAAATTGTCTAACTGTCGGTTTAAAATAAATTCTACATTATACCTTCCTCATTTGTTTTTCCTTTCCTGCCCACGTCTTGTTCCTAATCCATTACACATGGAAAAATTTCTATACGTCTTTGTTACATTCACAGAGCCAGTTTGCAACTGGTGGCCAGAATGGGAACTATTTTTTTTTCCAGGATGAATCTATTTCGCGTTAATGCGTAAGGATATCTACCAAGTTTCGCTGCCATATGATAATTATAGCCCATACCAGATCTCTGTGAGTAGCTCCACTTTAATTATAACCATCTGGCGTGATATTAACATTGTCTGCCATTACAAACGCTACTCTCTTTAACGAAGGAGAGTAGTATTCTTCCCTCTGTGATATGAGAACGTATCTTACCGGGCCTGTGGAGGGATTTCCCTATCCCAAAATAACCGCATGTGCATGCCACATGTACTCCTTTACCCTAGTGGCCAGTTCCTGCTTGTACTGCACGACTGACCTATTAAAGGGGTTCTACAACTCCCCACCTGATAGCTGAACTCGAGAAATCCGCGTCCAGTGTCGTCGCAGAATCGTTTGAGTCTCTAGTTTAAGGCTTTCGCTCGTGATCTGTTCTGGGAACAATTTTGCATGTATCTTCACAGTTAGGTTAGCTATTTTCGCAAAAGCAGCCAGCCGCCTGTATAATCCAAGGATTGCCTCTGAACCCAAGCAGCAGGCGACATTCGTGCCGGCAAGTGCCATTGTTTGCAGCCAGATACGCCCAATGTATTCATTCACTGTCGTAGAAATTCTTCCACATCTCGGACGTGACATCCGAAAAGCAGAGTGAATACTGGCCTTCTTTAGCGTCCAACCGCCGGCCCCGGTGGTATCGCGGTTCTAGGCGCGCAGTCCGGAACCGTGCGACTGCTACGGTCGCAGGTTCAAATCCTGCCTCGGGCATGGATGTGTGTGATGTCCTTAGGTTAGTTAGGTTTAAGTAGTTCTAAGTTCTAGGGGACTGATGACCACAGCATTTTTAGTACTTTTCAGGAAGATCGGCCTCGGGCCCAAGAGACGAGGCATATCGTGCTGGTTCAGATATCCTTTCAGCAGAGAGCAATACCTCAATCCTATTTTTAAGGTGTAGGGACCATGTGGACAGTACCCATTTTGTCAAATGCGATACCTTTCAGCCCTCTAATTTCCAAACTGTTATTTTATTGGGCTGCCAGTTTCGACTATATATTAGGCCATCTTCAGGTCCCCTGACCGTCGTGTAGGGAGATACCGACCTCGGTTCTGGTCAAAATAGGGACCAGCACTCAAAAAGTAGTATCTGTAGATTTTTGATACAGCGATCACTTGAAACATCATCTGACAACTGTTTGAAGCGATCGCTATATCAAAACCCGACAGATACCACTCTTTGAATGCTGCACCTATTTTGACTGCAACCGAAATTGGTATCTACCTTCACGTCAATCAGAAGGCCTGAAGATGACATAGTATATCTCTGAAAGTGGTTGCCCAATAAAATAACTGTTTGGAAATTAGACAGATGGAAGGTGTTGGATCTGACATTCTATACTGAACAGCCGAGGTCCCGCAACCATCTCTGAAAAGATGGACATACAGAGTACCCGTTTTCTCCCGCTCAGAGATTGGCAATTCCGCCACAGTTCACTAATCATCGTCGGGTAAGCGTCGACTGGTCAGGTCATATGAATTGGAAGGTGCTGCTACATTAGGGATCCCAGGCGACACTATAGGCTCCAGGGATCGCAAAGCACTTGTCTCATGTGCTCAAACGCTACTGCAGCCCAGGGCAAATGCTTAAAGCATGGTGACCATAGCCAACACAGCGTCATGCTGTTTATGGACAGTTGGTGACCCCCCTGCAGCCGCACACAACAAGCCCAGTCCCTATCAATCTATAATAAAGTTTAGTCTGTACCACAGGTACTATTACTCCAAAAATAAAATCATCTCGGTTTTCAAGCCACGTCAACTCGAAGAAAATTCTCCGCTTTCGATGGGTACCTCCACCCTCGTCATCAGGAGTAAAACTGCTGACTGCCGGGGTTTCTTTTTTCTTTTTTTCTTTATTGTGTTTTCATTCCCCTGCCCCATATCATTAGGTGAGGGCTGCAGTGGCACAATCCGACGCTCTTCAGCTGAGTGGCATCACAATGAAATAAAAAGAGGAAACTATATATAACAAAAGGCAGAAAACATAGTAAGTGGAGACAACAGCAGTGAAATATACACTGACACAGGGACGTTCATTAGGGGACAGTTAAAAAAAAGTCGACATAAAGGTAAAAGAATACGGTTGGCGGTTTGTGGGGCACTTAAAATACACTGGAGTGTATTTCGGCCACAGTTTAAAAACACACAGAACGAGAGACACATAGAAAACTACTGTAAGTGATGGATCACACACGAAGAATAGAAACTGCCGGGAGAGACTTGCCAAGGGACAAGAGACCTGAGAGGTGGGAAAAAGAGGGAAGAGGAAGGGGCAGTGTGGAAGTGCAGTTGGAGGGGGTGGGAGCACATCAGAGGCAGGAGATGGGTGAGGCGGGAGATGAAGAGGGAAGACAAGTCATGAGGGAGTGCACAGACATGGAAGGGGGGTATGGGAAAGAGAGGGGAGTGTAGGAGGGAGGAAAACCGCTCAGGGGAAGGGAAGAGAAGAGGAAAGGGAGCCCTGAGGAGTAGGAGGGGGAAGGTGAGGCTAGAGTTGGTAGTAGGAGATCAGGGCGAAGCTCATCATCCAGGGGGAATAGGTACTTGAAGTTTTGTTGGGAAAGGAGTGGAGTGTGTGAAGGTGGGGAGAAGATGGGACACAGCGGTAAAGGTGCGGCCACAGACTGGTGGTAGAGAGGATAGATTACACCAGGGGGAGGGGGGGAGATGGAGTTTGCAGGCGATGTACAGGTTTTGGACGTGTTTGAGGAAAATACAAAGTGTGTGAAGGGGATGATATCATAGAGTATCTGCGTGGGGGCCGGAAGGCAAATGTGATAGGCAAAGTGGAGGGCATAGCGTTCTAGGATTTGGAGGGCCTTATAAAATCTGGAAGGAGCGGAAATTCAAGCAGTGCTGGCATAACAAAGGATGAGGCAGATCAAGGATTTGTAGGTGTGAAGGATGGTAGAAGGATGCAGTCTGCATGTCTGGCTGGACAGGAGTTTCAGGAGGTGGAATCTATTGTGGGCTTTGTGTTGGATCACAAGGGGGTGGGGAGTACAGGTGAGGTGATAGTCGAGGGTGAGGCCAAGATATTTTAGGGTAGGAGTGAGGTGGATAGGACGACCATAAATGGTGAGGTAAATATCGTGGGCCCGAAGGAAAAGGTGGTACAACCTACTATGATTGCCTGGGTCTTGGAAGGGTTGATGTGAAGGAGCCACTGGTTGCACCAGTAGGTGAACTAGTCGAGGCAGGTTTGAAGGGTATGTTGGGACCACTGAAGGGTACGATGAAGGGCCAGGAAGGTGGTGTCATCAGAAAATTGGAAAAGGTGAACAGGCAGGGGAGGTTTGGTCATATCTGTAGTATACGGGACATGGAAAATGACAGAACCTTGGGGCACAACAGCAATAGATAGAAAGTACAGGAGTTGGTTTTGTGAACAGTGACATAGGAGGGACGATGGGAGAGGAAGGAAGCAACGAGACAGACGAAATTGATGGGGAGAGAGATGGAGTTTAAAGAGGAGCCTGGGGGTGCCAGACATGATCTTAGGCATTCTGGAGATCGAGTGAAACAATGATAGCAGAGTGACGGGAGTTAAGTTGGAGCGAAAGAAGATTGATAAGGTTAAGGAGCTGGTCATCAGCTCAGAAGGAGGGCCAGAAGCCAAACTGGGTAAAGGAGGTGGTGCTGGTTAAGGTGGTGATGAATACAGTAGGAGAGGATGGACTCAAAGACATTACTGAACATAGATGTGAGGCAGGCGGGATGATAGGAAGAGGGGGTGTTGTTGGGTTTAGAGAACAGCAGGACACAAGAAGTTTTCCACTGGTGGAGAGGAGGATGTTTTACAGGGTAGCAAGGGCAGCCAGGAAGGAGAGTGGGGACTGCTTGAGGTGGTGGTAGGTGACACCATCATGAGCAGGAGTGTTGTTGCATTTGGAGCAAAGGATTAGTCTGATGTTGTTTGCAGTGATGGAAGTGTTTATGTCTAATAGGGGTAGCTGATCCAAGTACCAGAAGCTAGAGGCAAGTGGCAGGACATTGATATCAGGTGGGAAAGAGGGTGTAATCAAAATGGGGATTGTCAGGAATGGAGAAAACCTTGCAGAGGTGGGAAGCAAAATGGTTAGCCTTATTGAGTTTGTCAGGGAAGGGGCAGTTGTCGTGGATAAGAGGGCAATGCGGGGCAGGATGGCTACCAGTAAAGTGGTGGAAGGCACACCAGTACTTGGAGTAGTTAACAGGAAGGGTGGAGTTGAGGTATGTACATGTCTGGCTCCAGTCCCAGCCTTTCTCTCCTGTTAGGAGGTTGCGAATGTGTTGTCGTAATTGCCAGTGGTGGAGGAGTGTATCCTGGTCACAGGTGCAGAGGAAGGAGTGGTAGAGCCTGCGGGATTCATGGGAAAGAAGGATAGCCTGTGGAGGAAGCATAGGGCGGTGAGGGTGGATGAGCCTGGTAGCAACATGGGCCTCCACAGCGTCAATGATGGTCTTCTGGAGGAAGGAAGAGGCACAGGTGACGCCAGAGGGATGGTGAAAGGTAAGGGATGGCTTTCGACCCGTGAGGCAATGGGCTCCTGGTAGGCATCCCAGTCAGCACAGTGGTAGTCGTGGATGCACTTTGGAGGGGCAGCAGTATGTGGGGGAATGAGGGGGGCGATGGGCAGAGCAGATGGTGAGAAGGACGAGCAGATGGTCACTACCATTGGGGTCGAGGACATCCATGGTGATACGACCAAGGATGTTTGGGGAAGTGAGGATAGCATCCAGGGTAGAGTTATTTTCACGAGGGGTGTGCTGTGGGAGAGGAATGAGGTCACTGTGAAGAGTGGCAAGGAACTGATGCCACTGCTGAAGGGTGGCAGGATCACAGTGGTGGATGTTGAGGTTATTGGCAATCATATAAGTGGAGAAGGTATGGTCAACATGGGGAATGAAGTCGTAGGGGAGAGGAGCAGCAAGACAGACATAGATTGTGGCACAGGTGATGGTGAGGGAGGGATAAAAGATGCTGAGGAGAAGGTGTTTGGTTGGGTCACTGAGCAGGGGTTATGGCTAGACAGGCATATGCTTTAGGTGACCAAGAGCGACCCCATCTCATGCGAGGGGAAGAGGTTTTTTGGTGTGGTGAAGGAGATAAGGAGAGGTGCGGACAAATGGCGAGGTTGGAGAAAGATTTCATTAAGGATGAAGGAGTTGACCTGGTGCTGGGACAGGGTATGCATGAAGAGTTATTGGTTGGCAGGGAGGAAGCCAATGTTTAGGAATAGGAGACGATACCATTGCCACACCAGGAGGCAGTAGGGGGGAAGGAAGTGGGGGCAGATGAGAGAGGGGCTTAAACGAGGGTGTTTAGATGGGTGAAGGTAAAGTGGGCCTGGTTGTGGGAGAAGGTGGCGCTGGTATTCAAATGGAAGGTGGAGAGGGCGACTAGGGAGATATGCTGGAGGGCGTGGGGGCAATGGAAGGGGTGGATATTCTGCAGGACAATGGTCAGCCACAGGGGAAGGGTGGAGGGAATTGTTGGGGTGGATGGGCTGGTCGATGGGACAAATGGGGACATGGGGACAGTGAGCTCAGGGTTGGTGGGGGGGGGGGAGGATTGCCTTTGCAGTTGGAGGAGTAGGTGGGGTGGGGTTAATTGCAGGTGTTGCAGGAAGGAGGAGAGGTGAGGTTAGGACACGGTTTAAGGAAGTGGAAGGTTTTACAGTGGGGGCAGGTGGGGGGTTCCTGCAGTTTTGTGTGAGGTGGTCGTTGTAGAGGACGCAGCGTTGGCCACAGTAGGGTTGAGGAGAAGAGAGGGGTGGGGTTATGGGGTGGCAACAGTTGAAAATCAGGGCTCCCTGAGTGAAGAGGTGATCTATGAAGGAGGCAGACTCTGTAAATACAATCATGAGGAAGGTAGGGCCGGAGTTGTTGTAAATATGGCAGGCCGAGTGGATTTCCAGGTTGGGGCGGGCATACAATTCCGCGAACACCTCCACCTCCATGGCCACAGGGCTGAGTTTCGTGAGGATTGCCAGACGACGAGAAGTTTGGAGCTGACAAGGGTAGGAGAAGTTGAGGAAAGGGGTGAGGGTCGCATGTGCACCAAAGGTGATGCAGGGAAGTTTCCAGAGGAGATCAGTGTGGAAAGATGGAGAGGGGGATTTGATGTGGACAGTGTCACTGCAGGGGATAAGTTGGGTAATGAAGGCACTGGGGATGTATTTACAGATTTCGAGGGTGAGAGTGTGGGCATGTAGGAATTTAGGATCAGGGTTTGCAAGGATGAAGCTATACAGTGCGATGACTAGAGATCCAGGAGGAGGGGTGGTGACCATGGAGGGATCAGAAGGAAAAGGGGTGGGCAGTGGTTTTTTGGAGGAGGTTGTGGACTTGAGGTCGCCAATTTGGTGTTTGGGAGGCTTTTTTGCGTGGGTGGCCTGGGAGGAGGGGTGAGTGACTGGTTGGATTGGGGGGTGGCGGAGACAGGCCTCTCGTATGAGCCAGAGGCACTTTGAATGGAAGTTGGGCGCTCTGTAGTGGCGACTGTGGCGTGGCGGGCAGTGACTTTGGTGGGGGAAGCAGGAGTGATTGTAGCATAGCCAATGGGGAGAGGAAAAGTCTTCCTGACAGGTGGTGGTGGTTTGGAGGGGGGCAGGAGCAGGAGTAGGAGGAGGAGCAGGAGCAGGAGCAACATACAGGTGTGGATTCAGGGATGGGCAGGAGATAGAAGGGTGGGTGATTGTGAAGAGGGGAGGTGGAGTAGACGGGGGATGCCCAGATAAGGCACTCCAGGAGGTCATGGTGGGTGCAGGTGCAGGGGAGGTGTAAATGATGGTGGTAGTGGGGGTGTCCATGGTGAAATGCATTGTCCATGGGCGACAGGGGTCGCCAAAGTGGGGAAAGAGACCTACTACAGGCGGCGGTATCGGCAGCAGTAGACGGCCGTGGCAGGCGGCGACGGGGGGAGGGGGGGGGGGGCTCTTCCAAAAATGTCGATTTCACCCTTGGAGTAGCCCAAGCGGAAAAATTTTCAGATTTGGAAGTTTTGGGACTGCAACCCACAGTATGGTCGAGGCTGGCACGATTTCCCGCTTATATACTTCCATTTACGGGCGCTGGCACCAATTAGAGAGGGCCGAAACGACGCGTGCGCGGAGGGTGGTTTGAGCAGCTCTTAGCAGTCCGGTCCACCGCGGGACCGAGTGACGTCAGTACGTGCGAGGGGCCGGCGACATGTCTGAAACTGCCGCTCCCTCCTCCCTGCAAGCGTTAAGCATCCGTCGTTGCTTCCTATGGGCATCTAAAGCCCGCCCCACACCCTACTCAGTGTGTACCCCAGGTCTCTGTTAAAATTGTTGCTGTTCGTTCTAATCTCAGCTGCCTCTTTTATAACAGAATCCCAGCACGTTGACGCCTGATCCAAGGCTTTTGGGTTCTCAGACTGTATTTAGTGTCCGTTTTCGAGATAATGCTCAGATATGGCCGACGTGTCGAGCTCCCTTTGCTTAGTATCTCTCTTGTGCACGGTACAGCACTCTGCAACTATGAAAGTTGTCTCGTACTTTGGGGGTGAGCCTGAACACTAGTCTCAATGCACGTCTCTGCAGTACATGTCCTAACTTGCTGCTCGTTGTGTCACAGCATGTCAGGAAATTCACCAGCTAGGCTTCTTCTACCAATTCCCAAGGTGTCCTTCTTTGGTGACACCTGAAAGCGTTTGCAGTTTCTCTTTTGCTGCAAGCATTCTCTCTGAAGACGAGTCTCAAGTGCCGCAATTCAGATTATAGTAGTTCGTAGTCAGAAATAACTTTGGCTCTGTGTATTAACATATTTAGGATCGCTTTCTTGTGTACAGGGTGGTGAAAACAGTAGGCGTTCAAATATCGATCAGTGTTGGTCGGTTTCCTGTACACTGAATGATCAATCCGGTCTCCTGTCTTGTGCTCAACTAAAATATCTAAGAACGGTAACTTGCCACCCTTCTCCAACTGGATGGTAAATTCAGTGTTGTGATGCACACCGTTTATGTGAACCACGAATTGCTGCAGTGTACTTGCACTGTGAGACCTTATCAGGAAAGTGTCGTCGACGTATACCTAAGGAAGGAAGATGGTCGCAGCACCGTAGAATTCAGAGCCTGCTCCTCAAAGTGCTCCATGAGGACAGTGGTGAGCCCATTTCTGTGGCATCAGTCACTTCATAATATTCGTCGCGGAACAAGAAGGACGTTGTCGTTTGAACATGATGGAACAACTTGAGGATCCCAGGTGGAAAACTAAAGAGTTTTCTCATGGGTCAATCCCTCTGATCTGTTGAGGAGTTGCTTGAAAAATTAAGCTGATTCTTATGTTAAGTTATTGACTGCATTTACTCAAACTTATGCCCTGACGTTTATTGCGTTCATAAACATTTTATTTTATCTGTTATTACTTTTATGTTGTAATTTCATGCACTGACACGTTCCATGACCTTGGAGATTTGCTTCTCAATTTGGTCCTACGGAACTAGACGTGTAAATAAATAAATAAATGGACAAGAACGGCAAGTTACCGTTCTTACACGTTTTAGTTGAGGGGAAGGCAGGGATCGGCTTGGTCATAGAGTGTACAGGAAACTTACGCACATTCATCGATATTTGAAAGCCGATAGTTTTCACCATCCTGTACACCTGAAAACGTTAATACACAGAACCAAAATTATTTCTGACGACGACTACCTACAGTCTGAATAGCAGCACTTGAAACACGTGTTCAGAGGGAATGGTTATAGCAAAAGAGACATTGGAAACGCTTTCAGGTGTCAAAGAAGAAGGACGCCTTCAGAATCGGCAGAAGAAGCCAAACTGGCGGCTTTCCTGAGATACTATGACACAACGAGCAGCAGGCTAGGACATGTACTGCAGAGACATGGATTGAGTCTAGTGTTCCAGCCAACCCCCAAGATACGAGATATGTAGTCCTATTAAGGAGTGTGGCAGCATCTATATAGGCCAGACAACTTGCATAACTGCAGAGTGTTGTACCGTGCACAAGAGATATTAAGCAAAGGGAGCTCGAAAAGTCGGCCATAGCTGAGCATTGCCACGAAAAGGACACAAAATACAGTTTGAGAACCCGAAAGTCTTGGTTCATACATCGACGTACTGTTATAAAAGAGGCAGCTGAGATTAGAACGAACAGCAACAAGTTTAACTGAGACCAGGGGTACACACCGAGTAGGGCGTGGGGGCGGACTTTTGATGTCGAGAGGAAGCAACGACGGATGCTTAACGCTTGCAGGAAGGCGGGAGCGGTAGTTTCAAACGTGGCGCCGGCCGCCCGTGCGACCTGACGTCACTCGGTCCCGCGGCGGTCCGGAGCTGCTATGAGATGCACAACTCTCTTTCCGCGCATGCGTCGTTTCGGCCCTCTCTGGTTGGTGCCAGTGCCGGTAACCGAAAGTATGTAAGCGGAAAATGGTGCCAGCCCTGGCGCAAGGAATGTCCTCTCTTCTTTCTCACTGCCCTTCCACCCTGTACAACACCATCCTCTCCAATTGCTTTTACCTCGACCTGTGTAATACCCCATGTATCCTCTTGCTCGATAAACCCAGCAACCCCCCTTCCGACACCTCCTCCTATCGCCCCACATGCCTCACCTCCGTATTCAGTAAGGTTTTAGAGGCCATCATTTACCGCCGTACACATCACCACCTAACTCAACATTACTTCTTCCCTCTTACCCAGTGTGGTTTCTGGACCTACCTCTCCGCCGACCAGATCCTTAATCTTACCTTTCTCCTCTCCCTCCAACGTAACTCTCGTCGCTCTGCTATTTTTGTTTCCCTTGACCTGCAAAACGCCTATGACCATGTATGGCATTCTGGGCTCCTTTTCAAGCTTCATACTTACGCCCTTTCTCTCAACTTCATCTGTCTCATTGCCTCTTTTCTCTTCCACTGTCCTTCCTATATCTCCATTCATAATACCAGTTCCTGTACCCTACCCCAGGTGTGCCCAGGTATTCAATCCATTTCCTCTCCTGTATCTCCTGTACACTGCTGATATGCCCTAAGCACCCACCACCCATGCATCTCCTTCAATATGCTGATGACACCGCCTTCCTTGTTCTGTGTCTTACCCTTAAACGGTCCCAGTGCTCCCTCCAGTCCCACCTAAACTAGTTTACCGCTTGGTGCAACCAGTGGCTCCTTCAAATCCATCCTTCCAAAACCCAAGCTACCATTATAGGACATACCATCCCCACCTTTGAGCTCTGTGTTTTCTACCTCACCATTTATGACTGTCCTATTCTCCTTGATCCCACCTCGAAATATCTTGGCCTCACCCTTGGCCATCAACTCACTCGGAGTCCCCATATCCTTACCATACAACACAAACCTGCAATAGACTCTGCCTCCTGAAACTCCTGTCTGGCTGCACGTGGGGATAGCATCCTTCCACCATCCTTCATACCTACATATCCTTTGTTATGCCAGTGTCGGCCGAATCTCTGCTCCTCCTAAATTCTATAAAGCCCTCCAAGTCCCTGAACACCATGACTTCCAACTCACTTTCTGTACCCATCTCCCATCCCTAACGACGAACCTCTATGACCTCATCCCTTTCCCACTTCCCCTCCTTTTCCCTGAACACATCCATATCCTCTACACCAACAACAGGTTCGATACCGCTCACCCCCTGGTGTTCCCTTTTCTCTTCACTTCCTACCGTGTGCCACGCCTCTACAAACGTGTCCCACTATCTCTATCTCGACAGACTCCGCCTCCTGTCCCAAAGAAACTTCGAGCGTCTCCCCATCCCAGATGATGTGCTTCAGACCGATATTTATCCTTCCTTTCAACTCTGATCCCCCTCTTTCTCTCCCCCTGTCCCTAGGGCTCCCTCTCCTTCCCATCCCCCTCAGTTTTTTCCTTCCTCCTACCCCTCTGTCCTTCTCACGTCTCCTTTCCCAGTCCTTGCGCTCCTCCCTGGGCTCCTCCCTCCCCCGTTCTCCCCATCTGCTGCACCTTGGTGTGCTACAGGTTTCCCCCTTCCATCCCTTCCTGCCACCCCTCCTCTGCCAAACCCCTTCTCTCTTCCCTCTCTCCCTTGTCTTGGACCTCCCCTCCCTTAGCAAGTTCTTCCAACTTTAATCCAGTTATTCCCTATGGTGTATGGGTGTTCCCCGTATATGTTCCATATGTAAATGTGCAGTGCAAACTACCCTCTTTTTTATTAAAACTCCACTTGTTTCCCCTTCGCATGTGTAAACTTCTGTTATCCTCGTATTTTATGTATGTACCGCTCTCCTGTGATGTTCTATGTCGTGTCTTGGGTGAAGAGGGCGATTTGTGCTGCTGCCAGCTCACATGGTAAAAGAAAACCAGCTCCAGAAGTCAGTAGTTTTGCTTCTGACGACGATGGCGGAGCTAGCCATCAAAGGCTTGCGAATATTATTCAAACTGACATGGCTTGAAAATCGAGAAGATTTTATTCAGACATTCCCCGCGAAAGGCTCCGAGGACACTATTACTCCAACCCAACAACCCAATGAGTCGCTGGCTACAATCTAATTGCTTCTTCTACGCTACTTCTGTGTTTCTTCTTTTGTTTTTTTTTTTGTTTTTTGTATTAGTTTTTACTACGCTCTCAAGTCGGAAGTCGGCTCACTCAATGAAAATTCGCTAAAATTTACCCACAAACTTAGAGTAAGTTAATATACGCTAGTCAACACAGTAAAATTGACAAAAATTTCACCATTTCACTCCTTCACAGAAGTACACAGGGGAAAAAAGCTAAGTAAATCCTGTGAAGAAAGACGAACAGCTGGCTGGCGGTTACGCTCGTCAGCAGCTGTGACTGCACTGACTATGCGTGTGTTCTGCTCGACGGCCTACCTCTGGAAGATTCTAGACGCTAGTGCGTCACCTATATAAGCAAAATACCCTTCCATCCTCCTCAATCAGCAGTTTTACTGTTGAAGAAGCCGGAGAAAGCTGTCGAAAAGTCGAGAATTTCGTATGAAATGACACGTCTTGGGAACCAAAACGTTCTAATGTGCGTCAGTTCTTAGGGGATCAAACTGCAGAGGTCATCGGTTCCTAGACTTACACACTGCTTAAACTAACTTTAACTAACCTATGCTAAGAACAACACACGTACCCATGCCCGAGGAAGGGGCCGCGCAGTTACTGACATAGCGTCTCCAATCGCGCGGCCCCTTCGCGCGCCTCTTGGAAACCAAGAGGCTTCAAATGGTTCAAATGGCTCTGAGCACTATGGGACTTAACATCTATGGTCATCAGTCCCCTAGAACTTAGAACTACTTAAACCTAACTAACCTAAGGACATCACACAACACCCAGTCATCACGAGGCAGAGAAAATCCCTGACCCCGCCGGGAATCGAACCCGGGAACCCGGGCGTGGGAAGCGAGAACGCTATCGCAGAAACCAAGAGGATTTTATTGATCCATTACAGTACTTGAGAGTTGCTGATTTCCGGTACACGAAGCTACGCTAAGAACTCGTACACTGCATTTCTCGCGTACAGACAAGCAACATTTTGAGTGCAGTCAGTGTATCTATCTGCTAGTGAAGGACTCTTCTTTAGGTACAAAGTTGGGTATAGCGTTCTTTCAACAGTACAGTACGAGTCAATTTTAGCACATTTGCATTGTGTGAGCTGAGTTCCTAGTGTAGCTTCCAGCTTCCGTAAGCACTAATGTCACCTGATTCCGTTTTAGTCTTGTGACCGTTGAAACGAAATCTCACAGTGGAATGTAACCACATGGTAGTTCAGTTTACTGAAGTTGTACGAATCATCTCTTCAGAATCGAGATTGAGGAGTGTCTACAAAATTAGCATTTAATTCGGCTATGACCTCTTCGTTGATCTCAAGTTTCCCGAGGAAAATAAATTCTGAGGCGGAAATGGAACTGTCTATTCTACGGAGGAAGATAATTATTTTCTGTTATTGCTTTTGGCAGCCTGGCTATTTGCAACATTGTAAATAAAAGTACGTAAACCTTACCCATAAAACTGCATGTGTTTGTGACTGCAGACACAACACTTTGGCAGTCAGCAGTGCTGCGTTCCTTTTTGAACTTAAATAAATGTCGTCTGACCAGGGCCTTCCATCGGGTACACCGTTCGCCGGGTGCAGGTCTTTCGATTTGACGCCACGTCAGCGACTTGCGTCGATGGTGATGAAATGATGATGATTAGGACAACACAAAACCTAGTCCCTGAGCGGAGAAAAATCCCCGACCCAGCCGGGAATCGAACCGGGGACTTTAGGATTGACATTCTGTCGCGCTGACCACTTTTTTTTTTTTAGTCTCATTTTGTTCGTTTTCGTTCGTTGTATCTGCTCGGTGCGGACGTCGCAAGACACCCGTTTCAGTTCGTTGTTGATCCATTAACTCAGTTTTTTTTAGTACAGAGGGCAACTAACCCTCTGACCGAACACGCTCAGTTACTGTGCCGGCGTCTACTCAGCTACCAGGGGCGGACCTTTTTGAACTGACCGTGCAACAGTCTCTATTTCCTCAGCTTTTGCCGAATTTTGTAACTGAACTACGGTGAAACTTTCCCTTCCTTCATACACCTACTCGGCACCTACTTCTCCAGAGCGCGAACTGCAAATAGTTTTAAACTTTGCCCATAATTTCTCCGCGTCCATCATAAGAGATCTAAGTTATATCTGTTCGTTGTCTAAGTAGGTTGCTAACAACCTCCTCTCTGCTCTTTCCAGCATAAAAATTCTCGTAGCCATCTTAATGGATTTATTAACTTCAGCAAGAATCGTCACTTAATATCATGATCACAGATACCTGTCTCCGTGCTGACTCTGTCGATGAGGTCAATCAGTTTGTAGGTGTAGCTACAAGGTCTAAAATATTTCCATTGCCTGTGGCTTGTCGAACTAGCATCTCAAGACAGTTTTTGTGGGACGTGTTCAGAACTACTTCACAAGACATCCTCCTGCGTCCGCACATTGCAGTCACGACCCTACTAAAATTCGAATGAAAACAATAGATAAAAAATAATAGTGAGCCCTGTTCTCTCTTAGACAAAGATTTGCACTACCACCCTGTTTATAGACACAGACGCAAGCTTCTACATTACACCACTCCACTGTACGCTAGCAGACAAGGAAATTCGCAAATGTTCTTCGAAAGAAACTCAGTCTGGCACATACCATTCCCTTAATAGGTTTTATGGAGTTTTTAGACTTTAATTCGTCTTGTACTGATACTCCCAGATACACTGACGGAAGAAATAGGAACAACAAAAAATAAGTAACGTAACGTAACGAAAATCGGGAATTTATTTGCCTAGGTAACACATTTAACTGATTTTCGTTGCAAGATCACAGGTTAATGTGAGAGTGACATAAGCCATTCTAAATGTGAAATACTGATGCATTGATAACCGGCGTAACCTCCAGAATGTTGAATGCAAGCATGCAGATGTGTATGATTAATGCGTGGCTGTGGATGACGCTGCAGTTGTCGTCCGATGATGTTCCATGTACTCGACTGGAGGCGGATCTGATATTCGAGCATGTCAAGGCAACATGTCGACTCTCTGTAGAGCACGTTGGGCTACAACAGCGGTATGTGGGCGAGCATTAGCCTATTGGAAAACATCTCCTGGAATGCTGTCCGTGAATGGCAGCAAAACAAGTCGAATCATCAGACTCACGCACAGACTTTGAGTCATGGAGCATGGGATAATCACAATAGTGCTCCTGCTGTCACATGAAATCGCACCCCAGAGCATAGCTCCAGGCGTAGGTCTAGTGTATGTAGCGCAGAGACAGGTTGGTTCCGGGCCCTCAACTGGCCTCCTCCTAATAACCACATGGCCATCACTGGCACCGAAGTAGAACCAGCTTTCATCTGGAAACACAACAGATCTCCACACTGCCCTCCACTGAGCTCTCGCAAGACACCACTGACGCCTCAAATGGCTGTGGTTTAGGGTGAATCTGAGGCACGCTACACGGCGTCTGGCTCGGAGCCATTCTTGAAGTAACCTATTTGTAACAGTTGGTTGTGTCACTGTGGTGCCAACTGCTGCTCAAGTTGTCAATGCTGATCCAACACGATATGCGAGAGCTGTACGCCGAACACGATGTTCTTACCTTTGGTAGTGCCATCCGGAGTCGGTCTTCTTCTTGCGACCATACAGTCGCGTGACCACCACTCTCAGCAATCATGTACAGTGGCTACTTTTCTGTCAAGTTTTTCTACATAGGAAAAGTCGTAATGAGCGAACATGAAACGTGTCCAACAACATACTGATGTCAGCTTGCGTCTGTTCGATGACTTTTCTTGGAAACAGAAACGACATGCGCATTTTTCCAACCACTTGAAACGATTCCTTCCTCTAGTGTCCTACGGTAGTTAGCTTCTACAAAGGAAACAAATCATTCTGCATATTCTAATCGAATCTTTTAGGTATTACGATAGGCCCAGCTGCATTTCCTCTGTTGAGCAACTTTGTAAATATGTGGCATTTTATTATTTCTCCGGAAATTAAAAGTACGAACGTAGTACAACTTTCCTCATTGAAACAATTTGAAGAAAGGACTTTAATATTTCGCCATTCTCTCTGTCATTCTACGTTTTTGTGCCATTGTGGCACTATATTGGCCAACAGCAATTTCTATCGTTTCTCTATTACAATATAGTTTATTATTTTTCCATGTAATATTTCAAGTTAGAAATGTTGTATAAAAACCACTAGCACAACATTATTAATACATAATTCATATAGATACAGTCAATCTCTTTTTAAGAACAGTTGACTTCATTCAGTTGAAACAAATGGCTCATTTTATATTAATAAAATTTTATTTAATTAAATGAAAACAGATTGATAAGCAAAGATAAAGTGAAAATATCTTAAAAATTTGAAGAGAAAAATAATGAGAAGCTTACTATATTTATTGAACACAGTGATGAAATTATACCACTAAATAAATGCCAAGGTAATTTAGTTGTAGTATTCGATTATTTCATTCTTGAAAATAAACATGTTAGAAAATATTTTACTATGGAATGTTATAAAGGAACAGGTTGTTTTTATTTAGCACAGACATATGAAAAAATAACAGAACAATTAGTGAGGGATAATCTAATTTTTTGAATACTCTTATGCATGACGACACAAATTTAAATCATACCTACCATAGCTTTGCTGGTGAAATAAGATTTGGTGATTTTTAAAGAAATGTGCAGTAAATGTTGGAATGATGAATTTGGATTTATTACAACATATATGACTAGGAAACCTAATGAACAGAAATACAGATATCATATAAAAGATTTCTTTATCAACTGTGGCCTTTAAAAATGATAGTATGTATCTATTAGGCCATGATAATGGTATTTTAGTTGAGCATACAGGTGAACTTAAAGAAGCTGTTGACTATATAGTAAAATATGAACAATTAGAACATTATCCTAATTGTTCACACACTGTAAGGAAGCTAAATATGGACCAGACACATGTAGTTGCTATTATTTGATAAGTGTGGAAGCAGAATATATTATCTTATTAATTTTTATAGATCCATACATAAAAATAAATTTCATTTATGTTTTTATCCTTAGTAAATGTTTTTGAGATATGAGCCGGATGTTGCTAAAAAAGCTAAACAAAACAAAAAACTGAAGACATGAGAGAAGAATTCAAATTTTTAAAAAGAACAGTGAAGAACAGAATATGAAAAATATAAAAAATATCAACCCATCCCTGATGCAATTGAAAAAGTTAAAGTAGCAATTGAAGTATTAGGTGATAATGCACTGAAAGATATTGAAGAAAATACAGAAGTTGAAACCCAAATTGTTTCTTATGCTCATCATTATGAAGAAGAATTTGGAGCTACACCATCTGAAGAACAATCAAGACACACATGATTGGAAATAAGTTCATTACATAGGTGTCATAATTGACAAACCAAAAAAAGTTGATCACCTTTATCTTTTGGCTGGAAAATACACAAATCCACTATGTAATCATTGTAATTTACATTTAAAACACCCAAATTTTGTATCTATTTATCTACATAACTGAACTGAATACGATTCACATTTGTTTCTAAAAGAACTTGGTTACGATAGAAAATATACAAATTTAATACCAAAAATTGAGATAGGTACATTAGTTTTGGCAAGAAGGCACAAAATTTAAAGATAAGGTTCATTGACAAGTTTAGATTTACAGGTTCAAGTCATGATAAAGTATCACCAAATGTGAAAAAGGATGAAATGAAAAACATTAAACCTTTTTTCCCTCAAGCTCTAATAAATCTAGTAATCAAGAAGGGTGTTTATCCCTATGAGCGGAAATTTGAAGAAACACACTATCTGTTGAGACAAGAATTTTACAATAAACTGAATGACTGTGAAGTTAATTTGGGAAAAATTTAATATCAAAAAGCTTGGTAAATATCATGAATTAAATCTCAAACTGATGTTTTACAACTGTCTGATGTACTAGAAAACTTTAGAAAAACTTGTATAAAAGGTTAGATTTAGATCTGTCTCGGTATTTTACTGTGACTGATTTATCTTTTGATGGAATTCTAAAAATGACTGGACAGTCACATGAATTATTAGATGAGTATGATAAGTTAAAAATGAGACGCTGAAACCAATAGTTGAGCTTCGTCCTTTGGGCAGCAAAATAACTGACGTACATCCCACCTTGATATCTGTGATTTTTCACACAGTCGTACTTGTCAGTTAGCGTGTACATCTCACACAAATGTCAGTGCTCTCGGTCGTTAAGTGAAGGCTGTCGGCCACTGCGTTGTCCGTGGTGAGAGGTAATGCCTAAAATTAAGTTTTCTTGACACACTCTTGACACTGTGGATCTCAGAAAACGGAATTTCCCAACGATTCCTGGAATGGAATGTTCCATACTTCTAGCTCCAACTACCATTCTGATTTCAAAGTCTGTTAATTCTCGTCGTGTGGCCATAATCACGTCGGAAACCTTTTCACCTAAATCACGTGAGTACAAATGATAGCTCCGCTATACGCTGCCCCCTTATACCTCCTTATACCTTGTGTAAGTGATCCCACGACTTTTGTCACCTCAATGTAAATGAGACTGTTATATCCTAGCCAGTAATGCCACCCGAGCCCGCTGCCAAAAAGGTTGGCAGCATCAAAGTCCGGACGCCGTCCGCATAAGCAGCGCCAGCGATACAGGAAATCGCCGCAAGTCTGCGCGCGCCACCGCTGGCTTCTGGCTTCTTAAGCGCTGGAGTCGCGAGCGCTAGGACAGTTCTGTATTCGCCGCTCAGTTGTATACTCGCCACCCAATTGTGTACTTGCTAGTCAGTTGTGTGTTCATCGCAGCAGAGTTGTTGTTTGTCGTCAGCCGACGCTGACCTAGCCGCTCCGACTCGAACTAGACAGATTTCTGTAGACCATGTTCACCACTGTGTTCAGTATCGTCGTTAATAAAGATAAGTACCGACTTTCATTTAATCCGAGTGTTTGGGTTTTCATCTTTCTGTTCACTGTTCCAGCGGACCGGTCGGCCCGCTATTAAAAGTGTGGCGGTGACTTCGTAGGCCGTTTCTACAGCGAAGTGTTGTCGCTACAAAGGCCGTCACAAAAGAGACCACAACTGAAAATGCATTAATCGGTTAAAATCTACATCGATAAGAAGAAATGTAATAAGAACTGTAGATGAGGTTCATGAGAACTGTTAAATCCTTTCATAGCGCTCTAATAGTTATTACTATTGACGAACATATGATAAATCATAAACTAGAAAGAAGCACTATAATAAAATGAACCAAAAATTGTTGGGAAAAATATCTCAGTAACCAGTAGTGTGCACACGACTGAGTAACTTACATATTAAAAATTGATACAGGCAGATTATCCTGTTGTTTCTGATTGTCAAACGTTTGAGTAAAACGATAACCGTAAAGCATCAGGACTAATACTATGAGCAGTCCCCTCGTTGCCTGGACGAGCTATAGGAATCCTGTTTTACACCTTCTGTTATGCAGTGCTAGACGCCATAGAGTCCAACCATATTTGGACCTGCCACGTGGCAGTTAACATATACACGTTCTGTCAGGCACTATATAGGTGACAACTATTTGGTGTGGCTAGTCTCTGGAGGTTTTCTCGAAAGTGAGGAATTCATTCTAATTCGTTGTCTGCACTAGTCTGAACATACGCAGTAGACATAACAGCTAAAATATTAATTTCCATATTAGACAATATGACACATGAATTATTTACGTTCGATGTGAACATACATTTATCAGACACAGACGGCAGGCGACAGCACTAGGAGTAGATGGTATATAAAGCGTGTCGGGGGTACGCGGCAAAAGCGCCAGGAGTCATAATGCGAAAATAGAGCGATTTATTTGACGTCCAAAAGGGTATGATCATAGGCTTCTGGGCCAAGGGTAGAAGCAATTCCGGACTGGTAAGGTTTGTAAACAGTTCGCTTGCCGCCGTGTTTAAATTATACCGTGTGTGGCAAAATGACGCTATCCGAGATCGGCGCAGAGACATATGTGGTGCACCACGGGCCATAGATGACAGAGGTGAATGACTATTGTGGAGATGTTTACCCGCGATTATACGCACAGCTGTTGAGCAACTGATTACCCTGCTGAACAAAGGGGCTACAATGAGTGCCTTCTCAATAACCATCCAGCGAACATTGCTGCATATGGGTCTCTGTAACAATCACCTGATTCATGCACCTATGCTGCCTGATGTTCATCAGCGACGAAGGCTGGAATTAGCACGCCAGTGCAGCAGCTGGACGTCCGCTGAGGGACGATATGTGACCTTTCAGATGAACCATATTCTATGCTCCGTCGAAAAGATGGCCGTTGCTGTGTACAGCTTTGCAACAATAGTCGGGAGGGAATGTCATGGTCTGGGATATGTTTTCGTGGGATTACCTGTGTGATATCTTCATTATGGGAGGCACAGTGGATCACTACACGTTTGCGTCTATCCTTGGGGGCCGTGTCCACCCGTACATTCAGTTTGTTTTCGCCTTGGCAAGATGGCACCTACCAGCAAGGCAATGCAATACGTCACACAGCTCGCAGTGTATCTGCGTCTTTCGAAGAGTACCAGGATGCGTTTACCATACTTCTCTGGCCACCAGTCTCCCCACGTTTAAAATCAATCGAGAATCTGTGCGACCACCTCGATCGAGCTGATCGTGTAGCTGGCCGCGGCACTGCAGATGGCTTTGCTCCACATCCCTGTCGGTACCCTCCAGAACCTCACTGACTCTCTTCCAGCATGTCTCGCGTTAAAAACCGTTATCCTGGATGTCGACAGGTGACCATATTCACACGACTTGACCTTGTGTAAGGTAGTTCTGATGTTATTGCTGACAGTTTCTTTTATGCATACATCATTAATGCCAACGGCCTTGCCGCAATGGTAACCCGATTCCCGTCAGATCACCGAAGTTATGCGCTATCTGGCTGGGCTAGCACTTGGATGGGTGACCATCCGGTCTGCCGAGCGCTGCTGGCAAGCGGGGTGCACTCAGTCCTTGTGAATCAAACTGAGGAGTTACTTGATTGAGAAGCAGCGGCTCCGGTCTCGTCACAAACGCTGTTAATAAATTATAGCGGTCATTCGCTCTTTTTCGAACCCTTGAAAAAATCTTGATTGTAATAAAAAAGAGAACTGTGTAGCACCAGACGAATAGCTCGAAGCGATCTGTTTACAAACGCGTAATAATTTTATTTCAATTGCCTTTCCTACAAGTGTTTCGATGCGTGTCAAAATCTGTGACGCAGGTGAGATTTAACACGGGAGCTTCGAAATACTGTGCGAGCACTTATCAATCAGACCACCCGTACTCAGAAAATGCTGCAGAGAAACGTATACTTTTTTTATTTTTTGAGCTTCATTTTCTCTGCTAAAATTATCTGTTTGATGGAGCCGCAGAACTTTCCAGAAATATTTGTTGGAATGATCTGACGGCTGGCTTTCCTGATCAGGATGATTATATGCTTGAGAGTTCCCTCTGGTGCAACAGCTGACGGTCACCGGCTACTGGCTGACTGCCACCATCTGGCGCCCACCCAGGTGATCGCAACCCTGTGCACCTATCGCCCATGATGTGCAGCACTCGCACTAGCAAGCAATACGTTATTTATTACTTCGATTTGATTTTTTGCGATAAATGTCTTCCTTAATCCGAGTGAGTACCAAGCAGTATATGAAGCGGTATAACCATTTTTAATGCAGAAAATGATCCAAGGGATATTGAAGTATAGTATGGTATTAAAATTTTCGCTACTTGAGAGGGCCCCCACGAAAACCAAGTGTTCTTAGGAGAATGAAACTCTGTGGAAACATCTGTAAGGACATGTGGAAGAGAAATAATAAATAAACCATTGGAAGAAACACATTTTAGTTCCCACATGAGATTGTAACATTTATTAATTACGTACCATTTTTACGTCGTAGGTTACAAACCTCGCTCCATGTTACGACCATCTGCATAGACGAAAGCCTTGAACCGTCATAGAGGTACCATTTTACAGTTGTGTAACACTTCTCGATCGGTGGACCATGGAATGTTACACCGTTTGAAGATCGCACATTGCGTCCACCATTATCAACCACGCAACAGTAATTTCAACAACCTATGGCGCAACCGGCCTCTTTCAGGAGTAATACCCAACACGCCAATTAATTCCAACCTCCGAGTCATACTCTTCAAATCTCGTGAGGAAAGAGAACCTCTCTGTATACCTTTAATACGACGTCGATACCTGCGAAGAGAAGCAGTCCTAATGCTGTTGCTTTGATAAAACAGCTTTACGAGTAAAGCCCTGTTCACCTTTTCTGCAACAGTAATGGATAGTGACTCTTGTGCTTCAATAGTAGATCGCCGTACGAGTTTCGGCACCTAAGAGGAAGTCATGACACTAACACAACTGACAACGCAAATATAGCAGCACACAGTCTAAACATCATTCTTAGAAAGCTAGGATCCACAAGGTTAATAGTTTTCTGCCTAGACTGGCTCAAGTGAGAAAGTTTAATTAGAGCCACCCTTTACATAACCTACAATTAACGCCAAATTTCACCTGAAATAAATAAAGTGGTTCATAAATTCATTACGTTTCTGATTGGCGTGTTTAGTAACGCAGGTTGTTACAAGTGTATTTATCAACTGTCATTTTGTATTTGAATTTACAGCGTTGTCCTTGTGTTGAAATATTGAATACTGCGGATCTGAAGTGTCATGAAGACTTTTGCCGAAGTGTTAGAAAACGGAGCTTCAAATGGAAAGAATCTAAATTCTGCCACATTTTGTTCGCAGTTTTTATTGTATTGCGGAGGGGAGAAGACGAGGAATCGAATGCTGATATACACTCCTGGAAATGGAAAAAAGAACACATTGACACCGGTGTGTCAGACCCACCATACTTGCTCCGGACACTGCGAGAGGGCTGTACAAGCAATGATCACACGCACGGCACAGCGGACACACCAGGAACCGCGGTGTTGGCCGCTGCGCAGCATTTGTGCACCGCCGCCGTCAGTGTCAGCCAGTTTGCCGTGGCATACGGAGCTCCATCGCAGTCTTTAACACTGGTAGCATGCCGCGACAGCGTGGACGTGAACCGTATGTGCAGTTGACGGACTTTGAGCGAGGGCGTATAGTGGGCATGCGGGAGGCCGGGTGGACGTACCGCCGAATTGCTCAACACGTGGGGCGTGAGGTCTCCACAGTACATCGATGTTGTCGCCAGTGGTCGGCGGAAGGTGCACGTGCCCGTCGACCTGGGACCGGACCGCAGCGACGCACGGATGCACGCCAAGACCGTAGGATCCTACGCAGTGCCGTAGGGGACCGCACCGCCACTTCCCAGCAAATTAGGGACACTGTTGCTCCTGGGGTATCGGCGAGGACCATTCGCAACCGTCTCCATGAAGCTGGGCTACGGTCCCGCACACCGTTAGGCCGTCTTCCGCTCACGCCCCAACATCGTGCAGCCCGCCTCCAGTGGTGTCGCGACAGGCGTGAATGGAGGGACGAATGGAGACGTGTCGTCTTCAGCGATGAGAGTCGCTTCTGCCTTGGTGCCAATGATGGTCGTATGCGTGTTTGGCGCCGTGCAGGTGAGCGCCACAATCAGGTCTGCATACGACCGAGGCACACAGGGCCAACACCCGGCATCATGGTGTGGGGAGCGATCTCCTACACTGGCCGTACACCACTGGTGATCGTCGAGGGGACACTGAATAGTGCACGGTACATCCAAACCGTCATCGAACCCATCGTTCTACCATTCCTAGACCGGCAAGGGAACTTGCTGTTCCAACAGGACAATGCACGTCCGCATGTATCCTGTGCCACCCAACGTGCTCTAGAAGGTGTAAGTCAACTACCCTGGCCAGCAAGATCTCGAAACAGTCTTTGTCTACGTGCAGTGCACAGTTGTACTGAAGTAACAGCACAGGAATACCACGAAAGTATTGGACTGTACCAGTGGGAGCAGACACATAACGGAACCCACATTACAAATTATTCACTGCCACAGTTTAGTCAACAAAGCAGTGTATTCACAAATATCTATCATATTATCTCAACAGAAGGAGGAAAATGCAGTCATTACCAGATGTGCAATGTTGCAAGTTTTTCACCTTCAGATACACAGTTCTGTCACAGAAGAGTATGCTATCAACCAGCTGTGGCGTTCAGTGCTCCCTCATTGCTCCAGCGACGGCTAAGGCGGACAATTCGGAACATAAGAGAGAAGATTCGTTGTAGTTTCTGCTTTTAATGAGCTTCCTCGACTAGATTTACTAAGTCGCTGTCACACCTGAAGTTGGAATTATTCAGAATATTTAATGAAAATGACAAGGAATTACCAAGTGAATACAGCAAACTGATTCTTAGCCATTACCAGAAGTAAGTCGACGCTCACACAGTTGCCAAACATATTCTGATAATGTTGCCACTTCTCAAGCTAGTGCCAGGAAGAATATTTCCACATTTGAGTTGTTTCTTCAAAGTCTAGTACTTTCTGAGTGGTTGTCATAGCTGTCTTCCTTCTTCTGTCTTATGGGTACTGCAAACTCAAAATGTTAGACACTGGCTACAATTCAGTAGAGACTGTTGCGTGTGTCATTATAATCCATACTTAATCCCCAACAGCCAAAGAATTGGTCAGCTGTACATCGACTGCATCGATACCAAAGAACTGTACACACTACATAGTGACGACCCATCTCAGTTGTTGGATAAATTATTTATGCTATCAGTTCTTCTATTACCTCACTGTAATTTCCTGTTCAAACTAAACTTCTTTGGTTAACACTAACAGCAACTTTAATGACTGGTTAACGGATTCCTTTGACATCTCATAAGTAACTGACGGAAGGAGAAAATATAAAAATGTATCAAATGAAGCACAGAAAAGAGAATTCAGATCCATACAAATGAGATTAACAGGAAATGCAAAAGAGCTAAGTTCTAGAGGAGAAATGAAAGGCAGTAGAATAATGCATGACCACAGGAAAGATAGAGGTTGCCTATAAAAAAAATTAAAGAGGCCTTTGGAGAAAAGAGAAGTAGCTGTATGAATAGCAAGTACACAAATGGCAAGCCAATAATAAGCAAGAAGAGAAATCTGAAATATGGAGAGAATTCATGTATAACGGCTACATGACGATAACACACTAGAAGAAAATTTATCGGAGATTTAAGCAAAGTCGATGAAGATGAGATGGAAGATATGACACTGGAGTCGGAATTTGGCACAGCACTGGATGACCTAAGTTAGAACAAGGCAACTGAAATAGACGACATTTCAACAAAATTATTGAGATTCGTGGGAGAAAATGACACGACAAAGCATTTCCACCTTGCATGAAAGGTTTATGATCCAGGCGAGATATACTTCAAGAAAGACCACAATATTCAATTTCAAATTAGGAAATGGCTGAAAGGAGCGAGTATTACCAACTACTAGTTTAAAAATCGTTGTTCGTCTGGTACCGAGCACCGCGGGTTTCAAATCAGCGCCAGACGGCATGAACCTCGATTACCACTAGAGGTCTCTGCAGCCGTCGCGCCGTAAGGCGTGGCTGCGCGCACTCCTGGCCTGCGTATAAAGTGAGGGCGCCACTGTGGAGCAGGTGGTCCCAGCGGCCGTTAGCGACGTACCCTATCATGTGTTTAAGCGCCTGCCTCTCACTCAGTGAGGATCTCCGGCAGTAATTCGCAAGAATACCGCCCTTCGATTGTGATTTGGTCACTAATCGAAGCAATAGGTTTTGCAGGTGCCAGCCAGCCAGCCAGCCAGCCAGCCAGCAAGCAGCGGTCCAGCCAGCAGCCAGCAGCGGTCCCAGCCAGCAGCGGTCCCAACCAGCAGCGGTTCCAGACAGCAGCAGCAGCAGCAGCAGCAGTAGCAGCGGCGACGTCCCCGCCAGTCAGCCAGCGTTCCTGCCAGCCAGCGTTCCTGCCTGCCAGCCAGCCAGCTAGCGTTCCTACCTGCCACTGAGCCGGGTCGCCCCCTGCCAGCAGCAGCAGAGTGGGGCTTCGGCCCCAGTCCTCTTTGTCGCTCTACGCTCTTCCTGTCCTGTGTCTTTCTCCTTGTCACAATGTCGACCCCCACCACCACTACTCCAGCCACCATCTACACATCTCCCTCCGCCGCCGCCACCACTATCACGTGGTGTGCCCAATCACCCCCCCCCCATCAGTCTATCCCCCCACTCCTCACTCTCCCATCTCCCTCACTTTTTGTCGCCCCATCCCCGGCTCCTCCCTCCCGTGCCTCCTCTGATCCCTTCCCTCCACTCCCTCCCTCTACTCCTTCCGTTTCCACAGCCCACGCTCCACTTTCACCTTTGCCCTCTTCGTCATCTACATCATTGCCATCGCCATCGCCTTCGCCCTCACCATCTCCGGCGCCGACTCCAGCACCGGGATCTGCCACTCCACGCCACCTTCCAGTTGCTCCCGTCCCCCACACCTCCTCCGCCGCCGTCAAACGCCCCAGTGGCACCCCTGCCCCCTCTGCACCTAAAAAGGCTCCGCCTTGTCCCCCTTCCCCTGCACAGGTTGCCATGGATGTCTCCCCGCCTCTCCCTGCCCCCTCCTCCTCCCCCTCCTCCTACTGCTACCTCCTCTCCCGTCCTCCCGTCCTGATCCCTACCTTCTTGAGGCCCGGAACCTCACCCTCTTCATTCGGCAGCATTTTCCCAGTGCCCCCATCTCCCTCCTCACTTCTCACCGTGACTCAGTCCTCATATCCTCCACCAGCCCTACCTTTCACACCGATATCCTTTCCCTCATCCCCGTCGCCTGCTTTGGCCCTAATGCCTCCCTCACCCCTGCCCCTTCCCCACCTCCCTCCCGCCAGCCCCAACCCTCGCATCGCCCACCGACCCTCACCGCCATGATCACACGGCTTAGTCCGACGATCACGGAGGAGGAGGTGTTGGCAGAGTTCAAGGTGCATCCCTATCTGGAGGTGCGTGCAGTTCACTGCATTCACAACTCTGCCAGCCCCACCTGCCTTATGCGGCTTTTTTCCGAACACGCCCCCTCCATAGACCATCTCCTGAAGGAGGGTGCCCTCCTCTTTAACCAACGTTACAAGGTTGAACCCTCCCATTCCCCTCCTCAATCCCTCCACTGCCAGAGGTGTTTGCAGTACAATGCACACCAACATCTGAGTGCCGCGAAGCCCCCACCTGCCGCACTGTAAGCAAGCACACTTCCTCCGGCAGTGCCCCAACCTACAGTCCCCTCCCTCCTGTAACACCTGTAACCTTACTCATTCCACATACTCCCAAAAATATAAGGCCCGACCCCCTCCTACCACTCCTGAACTCACCATCCCTGTCCGCCCTCTGGACGCCCCCACCCCTCCTGGCAATTCCCTTCGCCCCTCCCCCCTACCACTGAGGACATCATCAGATTCCTTACCATCATACACCAAAATGTCCACCCTTTCCAGCGCCCCCACACCCTCCAGCAGATATCCCTCGCCGCCCGTTCCGTATTCCACCTTAAAATGTATGCCACCTACTCCCACAACTGGGCCCATTTCACCTTTTCCCGTCTCGACACCCTCGTTTAAATCCTTGTCATGGCGCGACAGCACCATATGCTGTTCAACAACATCCGCTCCCTTCCCGCCAACAAGACAACAAGAACCTCTTCCTGCACACCCTTGCCACCCACCGCGTGGATGCCTTCCGCCCAAATGAAACCTTCCTCCAACCCCACCACACCATCCACACTTCGCCCTACCTCCTTCACCGTTCCGATAATCCCTTCCTGATAGCACGTGGCGGAGTTGCCATTGGTCACCACCGCCAGATCCCGGTTCGGCTCCAGCCTCTCCTTCCCGACCCCACCGAACACCTGATCCTTAGTCTCTTCTTCCCCGGCCTCACCGTCACCTGCGCCACCATCTATGTCCGCCCTAACGCCCCTATTCCTTTCGACTTCCTCTCCCACATTGACCGTACCTTCTCCTCCTACATGATCGCCGCCGAACGCAACTTCCACAGTCGTTCTGCCACCCAGTTACGGCAGTGGCATCGGTTCCTCTCGTCCTTCCTAGGCGACCTTGTCCCCATTCCCCAGCACACCTGCCCCAAATCCAACTCCACTCCCGATGTCATCCTGTCCTCCCCTAACCTCCTTGGCCGCATAGTGGTAGATGTCCTGGACCCCATTGGTAGCGACCATCCCCCTGTCCTCCTCACTGTTTCAGACGGTCGTCGCCCCCACCCCGACCCTCGTAATGATCCTCCCCCGAAGTACGTCCATGATTATTCCTGTGCCGACTGGAATGCCTACTGGGATACCCTCTCCACCCAGGTCGACAGCCACCCCTTCACCTACCACCACCCTGATGATGTTACCCATGCCGCCTCCTTTCTCCAGCAGATCTTGTTTGAGGCCGTGGAGGCCCACGTCCCTACTGTCGCCATCCACCCCCACCATCCTACCTTACCCCAACAGGCCATCCTCCTCCTCCGTGAATCCTGCTGTCTCTACTGTGCCTGGCGACAGACATGCACTCGTTTAATTGCTACCCTTACTATAAACTCGTCCAAGTTCTGGTCAGCCTTCCGTCGCCTTACTGGAACTAAACCCTCCCCCTACTATCCTCTTCTCCATGATGATCACCCCTTCCCTGACAACCTTAGTAAGGCCAATCACTTTGCCTCTTACCTCTCTAATGTCTTTTCCATCCCAGACGATCCCCAGTTCGATTACTCCTTCTTCCCGGATGTCCGCGATTGAACTGACACCTCTGTCCCCCCCTCACACCTGGTTTCCAGTACTTGGACAACATGGCACACACAGAATTCAATGCTCCTATCACTACACAGGATCTCATTTCTACACTCCGCACAAAACGCAACACCGCTCCTGGTCACGATTGTGTCACCTACCGTCACCTTCGTGAAGCTCCTGTCTCTTTCCTCTCCACCCTGGCCAGGCTCTACAATGTAGTTCTGACCACCGGCTACTATCCCGACCTGTGGAAAACCTCTCGTATCCTGATGTTCCTTAAACCCGGTAAACCGTCGTCTGCCATCTCCTCCTACCATCCCATCAGCCTTACCTCAGTCTTCAGCAAGGACCTGTAATCCATCCTCACCCGCCGCATCCCCCAGCATCTCCACAAGCACCGCCTCCTTCCCATTACCCAGTGTGGCTTTCGGCCGTCCTTCTCTTCCGATGACCTTCTCCTTAACCTCACTCATCTCCTTTCCGAACAGCTTAATTCCCGTCGCTTCGCTATCTTCCTCTCCCTGGACCTCGAACGTGCCTATGACCGCGTATGGCATTCCGGTCTCCTCTTCAAGCTCCAAACCTTCACCCTTCCTATTAACTACGTCCGTCTGATCGGCTCCTTTCTCTCCCAACGTCCTTCCTACGTCACCATCCATAACACGGATTGCTACACCTTTTTTCCCTCCACCAGTGTGCCCCAAGTCTCCGTCCTCTCCCCCCTTCTGTACCTTTTGTATACGGCGGACATGCCACCGCTATCACCCCCCATCCACCTTCTCCAGTTTGCTGATGACACCGGCTTCCTTGCTCTTGCCCCACCCTGCAGCATTCCCAACACCTTCTACAATGAAACGCTGATATGGAACTTCCTGGCAGATTAAAACTGTATGCCCGACCGAGACTCGAACTCGGGACTTTTGCCTTTTGCGGGCAAGTGCTCTACCATCTGAGCTACCGAAGCACGACTCACGCCCGGTACTCACAGCTTTACTTCTGACAGTTTTAATCTGCCAGGAAGTTTCATATCAGCGCACACTCCGCTGCAGAGTGAAAATCTCATTCTGGAAACATCCCCCAGGCTGTGGCTAAGCCATGTCTCCGCTATATCCTTTCTTTCAGGAGTGCTAGTTCTGCAAGGTTCGCAGGAGAGCTTCTGTAAAGTTTGGAAGGTAGGAGACGAGATACTGGCAGAAGTAAAGCTGTGGGTACCGGGCGTGAGTCGTGCTTCGGTAGCTCAGATGGTAGAGCACTTGCCCGCGAAAGGCAAAGGTCCCGAGTTCGAGTCTCGGTCGGGCACACAGTTTTAATCTGCCAGGAAGTTTCATATCAGCGTACACTCCGCTGCAGAGTGAAAATCTCATTCTGGGAACCTTCTACAATCCCATCTTGATCGGTTCACCGCTTGGTGCAACCAGTGGTTGCTTAAGGTCAATCCCTTCAAAACCCAGGCGATCATTGTAGGCAAAACCACCTCTTTCTTCCGCCTCCTCGACTTCTATCTAACCATCTATGGTCGTCCTATCGCCCTCACCCCCACCCTCGACCGTCGCCTCTCCTGGACCCCCAACTCCGGACAATCCAAGCCAAGGCACGCTCCCGACTCCGTCTCCTCAAGCTCCTTTCCAGCAGTACGTGGGGTCTGGACCCCTCCACCATACTCCACACCTATAAATCCCTCATCTGCCCTATCCTCTGTTACACCCATCCTGCCTGGATCTCCGCCCCCCCCCTACCTTTTAATAAATCCCTTCAGATCATTGAACGCCATGCTCTCCGCCTCATCTATCGCATCCGTCTCCCCTCCCCCACGCTGATCCTGTAAGACCTCATCCCGTTCCCCCACCTCCTCCATTTCCTCGAACGGATACGGATCCTCTACACCTCCCGTAAACTCGATCCTCCTCACCCGTTTGTCTCACCCATCCTCGCCTGCTGCCGTGCCTGTATCTCCACATCCCACCTGCTCCCCATCTCTCCACCCTCCTTACCCTCTGCCAAGGTGGCTTCCGCCAGCTCCCCCTCCCTGATGATGTCCTCCTTCCCTCCATCTACCCCTCCTACCAACTTAGATCCTCCCCTCCCACTTCCTGTGTTTTTTCCTTTGGGTACCCTCCCTCCCTTCTCTCTCCTTTTCCCACCATCCCCCTTCCTCCACCCCTCTTCCCCTGGGCTTCCCCTACCCCCCCTCTTCCCTTCCTTCCTCCCTCCCTATCTCCCCTGCCCTTGGCATCTCTGCTCTCCCCTCTCCCTCTCCCACCCCCATCCTCCTCTCTTGGCATGTCCCCGGACTCGTGCACGCTCAGTGGACATTCGCGCGCCGGAGATCGTCGCCATCAGTGTCTCGTGTGTGTGCCTTCGTGTTTGTATTTAGTGTTCTTTCGCCGTCACGCCCCACCGTTCACATGTGCCGTCGCAGTCGTCAGTGTTCGTGCGCCTTGTCAACAGATTTTAGTGTTTTTTCTTGTCCAGCGTGAACGGCTTCGTGTATATTGTTTTCTCTGTCTACAGTTTTTTGCCCGCCATTTGTATTGTATCATCTGTACCTTCCTTATGTCTTATATTGTACCACTCGAGGCTGAAGAGCAGCGTGCCCGCATCTCGTGGTCGTGCGGTAGCGTTCTCGCTTCCCACGCCTGGGTTCCCGAGTTCGATTCCCGGCGGGGTCAGGGATTTTCTCTGCCTCATGATGGCTGGGTGTTGTGTGCTGTCCTTAGGTTAGTTAGGTTTAAGTAGTTCTAAGTTCTAGGGGACTGATGACCATAGATGTTAAGTCCCATAGTGCTCAGAGCCATTTGAACCATTTTTGAAGAGCAGCGTACTATACTGCTGACAGCCCACCTTAGTACAAGGTGTTTAAAATAACAATAAAGGAAAAAAATCTCAGTGAGGATGCCCGCCCCCTTCGGGGGCAATCGAAATTCAATAAAGAAAAAAAAAGCCTTTGTGAGGCAGTCTGATATTCGCGTAAGTCTCTCGATATCTCCCTTACAGACATCGTGTTTACTTTGCTTGTTTCCGTGTCTGAGTGGACGTTGTTGATTTCGTGAGGTTTTCGCTTGTGACCCCATTGCTTCTTGCTTATTGCTGTTCTTGGTGTCTTGCTTGGTCGTCTGTCGTTGTGTGTGTCCATCCATTCCCGTTCGTCCGTCTTGCTCGTTCACGGGCTGCTCCCGTTCAGACCTGCCACACTTTCGTTCACGGCCACCCCGCGACCGTTCCGGTCGCGGTTACAACAGTTCGTAAAATATTAAAGTGAACTATTTATAGAGGAATAGAAAAAGTGGTAGAAGCCGTGCTCAGGGGAAAGCAGTTTGGGTTCTGGAATATGCGAGGCAAAACAGACCCTACGACTTAAAGGACAGGTTAAAGAAAGGCAAATTTACATTTATCATATCTGTGGATTTTGACCGCGTTACTACCTGTTTGTGAACAGAAGGCTTCGAGAAATTCGTTTGATGTTTCACAGTTCTGTTTCTCTATTAAAATCCAAATTTTTTCAGAGTTACGTAACAAGACCATGAATGACTAAATTACATATAAGTTTTCCTTTCTATGGGCTAAAACATGGTGAGTACTACATAGAATGTAACATAAACCTGATAAGGCCAGGACACGAGCCATCGAAGTTCGTGTTCGTTGACCAATGTTATGTCGGCTGGTCAAAGTTAGAAAGTAAGCGTAATCATTTCAGGGAAATTTAGAGCATATAATTGTGATTTCCAATGATCATCTGTGTTAGCATTAGCTCCGAACATGCTACCGTATGATTATCATCAATTACTTCAATAAAATGACAATTTTTGACAATAAGCTGCAGCTGTAAGGATTCAAAATCGATTGTGAACATTATCGTTTGTGGCTATTACCATACGGGAACTATAAACAATATGATGGTTTCAGTTTGTCATTGTCATTTAGGAAATTCGTAAATGCGTATCTCCATTACTTGCTCTCTCTAGAAGCACTATCAATAAAACTAATAACCACTGTAATCTGCAACTCAAAGATTTGTTTCTTTAGGGCCTTTTAGAAACATTGTTTCCTAAGTGATGCTCGACTCTCGGTAGGTTATTCTATAAGTGATTTATGTATAAAGAAAACAGTCACTGTTGACTAGCTTTTATTTGTATAACACTGAAACGTGTTGCAGCTATCAAAGACAATAATTAGAACGACATCTTCACTTTCGAGAAAACCGTCAGCAGCGTGCCACATCGAACAGTTGTCGCCTCCCTAGCCTCTGACAGAATGTATGTGTTAACTACCATGCGACCGGCCCTACTACACTCCTGGAAATGGAAAAAAGAACACATTGACACCGGTGTGTCAGACCCACCATACTTGCTCCGGACACTGCGAGAGGGCTGTACAAGCAATGGTCACACGCACGGCACAGCGGACACACCAGGAACCGCGGTGTTGGCCGTCGAATAGCGCTAGCTGCACAGCATTTGTGCACCGCCGCCGTCAGTGTCAGCCAGTTTGCCGTGGCATACGGAGCTCCATCGCAGTCTTTAACACTGGTAGCATGCCGCGACAGCGTGGACGTGAACCGTATGTGCAGTTGACGGACTTTGAGCGAGGGCGTATAGTGGGCATGCGGGAGGCCGGGTGGACGTACCGCCGAATTGCTCAACACGTGGGGCGGGAGGTCTCCACAGTACATCGATGTTGTCGCCAGTGGTCGGCGGAAGGTGCACGTAACCGTCGACCTGCGACCGGACCGCAGCGACGCACGGATGCACGCCAAGACCGTAGGATCCTACGCAGAGCAGTAGGGAACCGCACCGCCACTTCCCAGCAAATTAGGGACACTGTTGCTCCTGGGGTATCGGCGAGGACCATTCGCAACCGTCTCCATGAAGCTGGGCTACGGTCCCGCACACCGTTAGGCCGCCTTCCGCTCACGCCCCAACATCGTGCAGCCCGCCTCCAGTGGTGTCGCGACAGGCGTGAATGGAGGGACGAATGGAGACGTGTCGTCTTCAGCGATGAGAGTCGCTTCTGCCTTGGTGCCAATGATGGTCGTATGCGTGTTTGGCGCCGTGCAGGTGAGCGCCACAATCAGGACTGCATACGACCGAGGCACACAGGGCCAACACCCGGCATCATGGTGTGGGGAGCGATCTCCTACACTGGCCGTACACCACTGGTGATCGTCGAGGGGACACTGAATAGTGCACGGTACATCCAAACCATCATCGAACCCATCGTTCTACCATTCCTAGACCGGCAAGGGAACTTGCTGTTACAACAGGACAATGCACGTCCGCATGTATCCCGTGCCACCCAATGTGCTCTAGAAGGTGTAAGTCAACTACCCTGGCCAGCAAGATCTCCGGATCTGTCCCCCATTGAGCATGTTTGGGACTGGATGAAGCGTCGTCTCACGCGGTCTGCACGTCCAGCACGAACGCTGGTCCAACTGAGGCACCAGGTGGAAATGGCATGGCAAGCCGTTCCACAGGACTACATCCAGCATCTCTATGATTGTCTCCATGGGAGAATAGCAGCCTGCATTGCTGCGAAAGGTGGATATACACTGTACTAGTGCCGACATTGTGCATGCTCTGTTGCCTGTGTCTATGTGCCTGTGGTTCTGTCAGTGTGATCATGTGATGTATCTGACCCCAGGAATGTGTCAATAAAGTTTCCCCTTCCTGGGACAATGAATTCACGGTGTTCTTATTTCAATTTCCAGGAGTGTATAATTAGGTTCTGTGGCATCTAGCACTTCGTAGCTGGGTGTGTAAAGCAGGATCCTTATAGTTTGTCTCGCCAACGGAGACGAGCTGATAGTATGAATCCAGATTGTTAGAGGTTTTCGTTTTACATAAACGTTTCACAGTCACATACAACATGAAAAATTTATCTGGATCTTACTTCAACTACTAGTATTACTGAAACACGTTACATGTTACAGGTATCGACATAAAATCATGTTAGTACAAACAAATAAATATGTTCGCGAGTTTTGTTTCATTCTTTTCTGAAGTCGTGATCATCGATTCCTTAGCGACCCACCGAATTTCCATCAGAAATGACTGACCAATATATCTGAACTGTATCGTCTCCAGACTTATTGGGGTCTAC
This sequence comes from Schistocerca nitens, assembly GCF_023898315.1. NCBI lineage: Eukaryota > Metazoa > Arthropoda > Insecta > Orthoptera > Acrididae > Schistocerca > Schistocerca nitens. The sequence goes on from NC_064616.1 coordinate 389,027,236, forward strand.
ATTCACTAACACAATGATGAGAAAAATGTTACAAAGCATGTGTCAGTTGTGATGAACATAAAACGCTGTGGAAGAAATGAAATTGTCGATCAGTTACTAGATCCTTTTATAAACTCTACATCATGTCCTTCAAAAATATGCCGCCTCACAAAAAAATGTTGTTACTACTGGCTATGACGTTCATGAATGTTTTATGATAGAGAACAGACCTTTTTGTTAAACTGCCTCTGCTTGAAATTCCTCTTTTGTTAACTCCTAACTTCAGCTGCTGTGTCGTGTGGGGTACAGTAGGAACACTTGTAAGCTGATGGCAGTAATCGTCTCCTTGTCTGCTATGCTGTGTAACATCCAGTAAAGATTTGCAGTTCATTGTAAGGAAAAGGTGATGCTCTAGAATATTGTCACCCTCTGTACACTTCACAGAAGAATCTCAAATGGTTCAAATGTCTCTGAGCACTATCGGACTTAACATCTGAGGTCATCAGTCCCCTAGACTTAGAACTACTTCAACCTAACTAACCTAAGGACATCACACACATCCATGCCCGAGGCAGGATTCGAACCTGCGACTGTAGTAACAGCGCAGTTCCAGACTGAAGCACCTAGAACCGCTCGGCCACAGCGCCGGCAGATGAATCTCGTTTAGGTTTGCAGACTGATTATTTTCAGTAATTTATCTTGAGGGAAGAGGCAGCATTTACAGTCCTTGAAGCTTCACATCTTTATTGGTGGTTGGAGGAATACTTTTAATGCCTCGTGGTAGGTGGGGTAGAGTACTGCAATCGGATGTGCAGCTTTCCAACAGTAAAATTCGTCTAAGTGTGAAATTCTTTTTACATAGATGAAAATACTAGCCTGAATTGAACTGCTTCAGTGGATGAGTATCTGGTCAGCAAGATGAATCATACAGGATGAGTCCAAGATTCAACAGAGATTAACAACAGTGCGTCGTCATCTGCCAGTACCGTCTGTTCCAGATATTTTCGTTTCTTTTTCCAATTTTTTTTGTTTTTGTTTTTGTTTTTTAGATGTGTAGCTTTCAGTTCAGACCTTTGTGTTGCGTAATTCCATTATATCCATTGTCGATGACGAACTGCAACTTTGATTTACATTGACAGTTTATGTAGCTATATTATTCAGTCGGTCACTTTTAGATGCGATAAGTTTTCGAGTCAGTACTACTGGTTCATCAGATTATAGGGTCGTGATCATCTAGTGTTATCCACGACAAATTCATTCCAATAATGTACATTGAATCAATTTACACACACACACACACACAGAGAGAGAGAGAGAGAGAGAGAGAGAGAGAGAGAGAGTTGAGGTGCACTTGGTTTCACAGTGAACTGGTAGATTAAAGTAGAAAAGTTATTGTATAAACCGTAAAACAGCAGTCTGATAAATAAGCGACGTGAGGAAATAATGGTTAATGGTTCTGTGATCGCATAGAGCTAGTTTGCGTATTGTTACCCCGGCGGGAAGCGTTTTTCTGCCGAAGAGCTTGCTCGCAATTTGGACTTGCATCTCTAACTCCTGGGCGCAGCTAAACGCTACAGATGGACTGATGGCCCACATCGATAACTGAGTAGCGAGGACGGATCTTCCTTTTCAGCCTTATTCGTAAGATTTGTTACTGTTTTCGCTGCAAGTGCAGCAGGCTCCACCTTGTAAGCCAGTGTGTTATCTTCAGTACATTAGTGTACGACCTGTGAGTACATTTCCTGTATTGAGGCAGTGAATGTTGAATTAATAAACCAAGCATTTAATTCAGGTAGTGTTTCACTTCAGTTATCAACACTTCTGGCGATGATTCATTTTACGGGTCCGTAATTAATACGTCTGTAGTATTATCAGTCGAATAGATGTTACTCTGTGCTAATCCGTAGCGAACAAAGGCCAAAACGGTGGTAGTGAGGAAGGGGTAAGACTTAATAGTTCACGTAGCCTACACGTGGCTTGAATATGCCGAGATTACCGACACATTAATCTACATACCACTATCCACGTCGACGCTGCATGAGCTATATAGGGTGTGGGCAAAAAATGAAAACATCAAAAACACAACACATTACCGTTCTAATACGGTGTATGAAAACCGACGGCGTTGAAAACAGCTTTCAGTCGCCTCGGAATGAACAAATACACGTCCTGTGTGGTTTTCAAGGGAATCTTATACCATTCTTCCTGAAAAATATTGTCAAGTTTAGACAACCATGATGGAGGTAGATAGAGATCGCGCACCCATCTCTCCACCGTAGAGCACAAAGGCTCAGTAGTATTGACATCTGGTGACTGTGGTGGTCGGTGGTATGCAAAAATTCATCTTCGTGCTAGCAAGACCAATTCTGGATGATGCAAGCTGTGTGAACACGGTCCCTGTCGTCTTAGATCACATCATCATGTTTGGGGGGAGAACATTGTACCCTGGGATGGACTTCGTCGTATAACCCTTGGCAGTAATGCGACCTTAGAGAGTACCAATGGGACCCGTAGGATTTCTCAGTATGGCTGCCCAAATCATCGCCGAACTCTTCCGCCGTGTTTCACTTTTCGGGCGTAAACACCAGAAGTTGGAAACACCGTGAAACAGGACTCATCGGACCAAATGCCATTCTTCTATTGCTCCACGCTTTAGGAAGCGCTTACATCTACATCTACATGGATACAAGCAGACCACACTTATGTGCCTGGCAGAGGGTTCACCGAACCACCTTCATAATAATTCTCTGCTTTTCAGCCCACGAACAGCCCGCGGAAAAAACCAGTACCTATATGTTTCCGAGCGAGCTCTGATTTCCCTTATTTTATTACGATGATCGTTTCTCCTTATGTAGGTCAGTGTCAACAAAATATTTTCTCGTTCGGAGAAGGAAGTTGGTGATCGAAATTTCGTGTGAAGATCCCGCCACAATGAGAAAATCCCTATTTCTCGATAATTCAAAACGTGCTGCCCTTCTTTAAACTTTCTCTATGAACTCGGTTAATCCTATCTAGTGAGCATCCCACACAGCGCAGCAGTGCTGCAAACGAGGACAGACAAGTTTAGTGTAGGCTGTCACTTTATTAGATCTGTTGCATCTTCTACGTATTCTCCCAGTAAAACAGTCTTTGTTTCGCCTTTTCCACAACCATTTCTATGTGTTCCTCCCAGTTTCAGTTGTTCGTAATTGTAATTCCTAAGTATTTACTTAAGAATTACTTGAATTAAGCTTTCAAACACTGCAAACGTACGCGAACTAAAAGCTCGAGGAGTGTAAGAGACAACGGAAGAACGAGATCAGCGTTTCAGCAAGAAACTATAAGAAATGAACGAATCTCTCAAAACTATGAATAACAGCCTGTCTCAGGACGAAAAGTTCCAGGTAAGGAACATGAAGCAGGAAAAGATCCTGTGGGCCGATTAAATGTGAATCAAAAAATGTGATTGTTGAAACTAGCACAACAGAGTACAACAAAAAATTCAAAATTGACGCCGATTTATGCCAACATAAAATCAGAAGTCAGCCAACAGTTTAGTCAACTGGTTTAAAAAGAAACTGACAACAACAACTCGGAGATTAAAATCGTGTTATTAAAAATCTGTGACACAGTGATAATACTAACGGATCGATGTGGTGTAACGAACGAGGAAGACGACAGGAATAACAGCAGTTTCGGGACACGTGAAAGTAATAACGCCGTCCTGCCTTTGAGAACAGTACTGGGTGTTCAAATGGCTCTGAGCACTATGCGACTTAACATCTGAGGTCATCAGTCCCCCAGACTTCGAACTACTTAAACCTAACTAACCTAAGGACATCACACACATCCATGCCCGAGGCAGGATTGAACCTGTGACAGTAGCAGCAGCGCGGTTCCGGACTGAAGAGCCTAGAACCGCTCGGCCACAGCGGCCGGCAGGACTGGGTGTCTCGATGTGCAGATTGTACTCGGTTGAATGCGTCTTCCAAGCGTTTCACGAATTCTGGCATATCCTTCTGAATATGATGTTGTTGTTCGAATGTACCACGCAAGTTCTAATTCCTAAAATCTGGATTCCCCTTGAGCACCTTTGAAGTCCAATACTTCGTTCCAAAATTTTTTTGTATCTCTGGCCTTGATCCAGTCCAACAGATGAATTTGTCGCCACTGATCATCCACTCTTGCCTTAAATTCTACACTTTTATTGAACTGAGCCATTATATCAATTAGATTTTCTTTGTTGTGATTAAGTACTTGTGTAACACTTATTCTGGAACCTGTTAACCTGGTGACCTGTTTTTTAGTTCTTCAATCAGACTTACTGTAGGCTAAATGCTATGCACCGATTAAGCAACATTTCTTCGTCTTCGTGTGGTAACCCCTTTTCTCTCATTTCAAGCAACTGCTTTTCAAAGCGCAATCCCAGATAATATCTTCGATCGAAGAAATCACGAATATTTTGAGTAAAAATATTAACTTTATTTTCAGCTAACGTAACTTTGTTGACATGCATATCCATCAGGTTGGTCAGTTCATCAAAGAGTTTGGTGTGATCTGTATCTTTCGACTCGAACATTTTATTGACTCTGTTTATTTCAATTAATATTGGATACAAAAATGAAATATATGCGTAATTAATTTCGTTCGCATACACAGCGTGCAATACACCTATCGACCACCTTAGCTAAGGAAAAATGTGTTTTTACCTCTGACCATTACGTGTATATTCTTGATACAGCGGATTCTATCGATAACCACCTTGTCTGGCAATCTTGAACTATTTTCAACAGTTTCTGTCTATCGTTGATAGTTTTGTATAGCTCCTCATAAACTGACTGTCTGCAAGAGAAGCAACTAAACCAGTCATATGTGTCTTTAATTAAAAGCTCCAAATGTCTCGGTAAAAATTCTTTTGCAGCAGCTGCAACAGACAGTTGCAAGGAATGGCACAAGCAATGTACTAAAATCAGGTGTCGTAACTCTCATTTTAATTTCGTAAATACTCAGTTATTTACTCAAACCATGACAGAGGCATTATCTGTACCAATGCCCATTAAATTTTCAAGTCGTAAATCAAATAGTTGAAGAGTCTTCTTTATAGCAGAGACAATAGCTTCAGCATTACACTCGTGCAGTTCAGCAAAGTAGTGTGTAAATACTCTTTTTTGGTGTAATTTACTGTAATAAACTATAATCAATCCCAAGTATTGCGTACAGCAATATCAGTAGATTCATCAATTAATAAGCTAAATATTGATCTTTGCAATCTTGCTTTAGAAAGTCAGTGAAATGGATGCTACCACGTTTTTTTTTTTTTATAACTGAGGTACACTTAGTTCGGTGCAGCTGATCTTTTTCGATATCTTTTTCATGACTGTGATTAATTACCTCTTCCAAATGGTCGACTACACGTATACTAGTATGCATGGCTGTGAATAGTGCCAAGTCTTGCTTCTTCCTTTTTTTTTTAATTCCCAGTGGGCTCCGAGTTAAAAGCAATTTTAGCTTGCATAGTTACAACCTGAAGCAATTTACTTAGCAAAGAGTGGTCAAAGACGTAAATCCGATCAATAATGACTAATCAACTAAACAAAGGTTGCTTACCTTTTTATTTTTAGATGCTTCTTTGACATCCCATGAGACTTCAAACCCCATAGTGACTCCTTAAAACTATACCACAAAATTTGCACTTTGCTACCCGACGCGTAGTACTTTCAATAACTTGAAGCCAATCTTTTAAATGTGGTCTTGAAGCCAAGAATCCCGAAACTTTTGCGTATATTGTGAATTCGGCATATTTATATATGTATGAAGTTGTGAAATAATACCATACACTGAGAATCACAATCGTGTAGTGCACACCACAAACGACGACAGTCGAGTTAGTTTTTCTGCGCATCTGACGTGACGCACCCTGTGTGAGCCAAAAAGCGCTCAATGGTTATTCGAAGCGACAATGAAATAAGTGAGCACCCATTGTGTGAAACCTTCTGCTGCACAGTGTGCATCTGCGCAAGCCGCCTTCGCTCGTGAAATGAACTATAACTAGGTGCTAATAAATACTGTTTATTCTACTGGGAATCTCCGCACGTAGTCTATCGAGCGTGATGGTTCGTCTCAAGTCACATTGTAATGTATCGGTGTTGTCTTCGCAGTAAAAGTTAAATACTCCTGTAATCAAAGAAAGTAGAAATAACATATTTCGAAACATAGAAATAGCTTAGTGGTTGAGAGATTGCATTTTCAGTAACTGAAACTGAATTCTACTAAACCACTATAAAATCCACCAGCCACTAGAAGCAATGTTTCACCACTAAAAAGAGGGTAGAAACCACCATTTTTGGAGGAAAATCCACGAAGCTGGCAACACTATCTGGGACTTGATTGGTGCGTTGTTCAGCCCATAATGTATCCTTGTACACTGGTAAAGTCCCCAAGGGACCGGGAAAGAGGTCTTGGGTATGTTTTCGGAACTACCAGTAGTTCATCATAACCACTTTTTAGAACCATGGTTGTGTATTTTCTGCATTCAGGTAGTGGCATTAGCCATAGAATCTATACTTCTTAGTACCGTCTAATGACTTTCTCGGCACGTTTACAACACTTGTTCCCATGGACTATCACGTTACTATATCATATCTTCCGCTAACTGCTGATCTATAAACTCTGATGCTTCGCTATGCGGTACGGCTTTCTGTAAACCGTCACATTATTACATATAGGTATACGGTGCTGGGTAACATATTGCTGGTAAAGGACCCGTCATGTTAAATAAATTCGTAAACTATAGTAGTATATCTTCGGTTGCCTACTGTTCACTGCCGTGCAAGAAACCCACTTTTTCTCATAATGCTGCTGCATTGGCAGTTTTCTTACAGCTCCTGTGATCACATGACCTACCAATATCTTCATCTAATACTTACAATGTGTCAATCATTAAACCGTTAGACAGACTAACCATGTCCATGAGGAAGTTATCCAAGGTTACAGGAATCATAAATTCAGCATTAATATTACCTACGTGCACTACCCTTCTGCACATGAAATGATCCACTTTCCTTTATTTTTCCTTAGTGGCTCTACCACATACAACGCTTCACGTGATAAACTGGTATCAACGGAAACCCACACTAACTTCCCCATACCTGCTGGTATTTCATAATGAGAAAACATCTTTAGCGTACATGTTCGTAGTTTATTCGGTAAGACCTTCATGAGGCGTGTGCCTTGCGACACTGCCTTTCTTGCAGCTGTATTTCCGAATGTAAACAAAGTGCCACTGTGTTCTACAGTATACTGCAAAACATCGATTTTGGCGTGATATTTGTCGAGAATTGTTAATACACTTCATTAACGTACGGGAACATTTCCATATGCTCATGAAAATGCCTAGTTTTGATACTGAAACTGATCAACGTCGTAACGAAGGGCTCTACGTTATTAGCACCCACCCCACGAAATTTGTAACGTGGAGGCCTCAGCCTCCTTATGCTGACGACTGACACGTGCGCACCTGTCGCCACCACAAATTTATGTTCCTTGCCCCTCACAAATCTGACAAGCATCTTCTAAACATGTATTTGTGCAGAATTACGTCCAACTGGGAAAGCCTTCCACCAGTTGAAGGTATCCCATTTGCGTTTAACGGCTGCATCTGTTGTAGTTTTCCCTGCCTACGCTTGCCACATTAATATGCTTTGTGTTCAACTTCGGCACATTTACAGCCTTCTGGTTGCTGACACTGCTTCCGTATGTCAACTTCATGGCCACATCTATGACACTTTACTTCTACAGAAAAAACACAGTGGTCGGTACATGTTCTTGTAGCAATATTGCGTCGCAATCCTAAAAGCCGTAGGCAAATGCTCCGGATTTTCCATCGTTACCTTACTTACGAAATCTTGACAGGGGTACGTATAGAGAAACTCACAAAACCCTGTTCTCGGCTTCTTGCAGCAAGACTCTATCCCCTTCTGATTTTGGTGTCAGACGGTATGTCTGCATATTGATCTTCCGGATCCTACCTGAAAAATTTTTCGCTGACTCTGCGTTAAGGTACTGCGATTTTGTCCATTAAAATGGTTCTGTAAAATCCTGCGACCTTGAAAACAATGCGTTTGTTTATAAATAACGTTTCTGCTACCAGCAGTAGGCTTTTATTTTATTCGCATTTTACACGACGCATTTCGGGAAATGACTTCCACTTTCTAGTGCGTTTTCGCTGTGTAATATGATATTTTTACGTAATGTTTTTTTAGGTTATGTTCCGATTTGTCGAATTTATTGCAATACATCAAAAACGCGCAACTTTTAGTTAGTTATCGATTTTGATAACTAGTTAGTGGCGAAATTAGTTTTCTTATGATCCATGCTTTGTGCAGAGCCTCAGACTGCTTGAACATCACAGTATACATCGAGAATTACTTACATAAACAAACAGACAAAAAGATTTTTTTTATACGAAGTCGACAGAGATAATATTACTTGTCTTCCATAGAATATAATATGCTTTTGTAGAGAAGGTATTTATCTTAACACTCTGGATCATAATTTGCTTGTATCTATTTTACAATGGTGCTTGTTTCTGCGTGTTACTATTTGTATTTAAGTAAACTAAAAGCATCTCAATAAATTCACTGGCTTATTTTCAAGTTTCTCTTTTAATATTTTATCTTCATATTTTTTCTAAGGTACTCAAATTTTCCAGGAAAAACATTGTGTTAATTTTCTTCTGACGTTGCTGTAAACCATCAGCTAATTGCTGGAATGTTTCTGCCTTACAACGAACCTTGTGTTACAACATGTATGTCTATGCTTCGCCTATCAATCGTAAATTAGCCACATGGAGAGTAGTCTCGTCTGAGCAACTACTCACTGCGGCGGTAGCCTTAACATTGTCAATGAACATTCTTATGTGCTCTGTTGATTTAAAAAAAAAAAAGTTTACCGTAAAACGGGATTTATTTTCGATTTACGTATAGCTTACACAGTTTTTGCGACTACTTCAACACATAGGTAAAATACGTTTTAACATGTGCGGAGCGAACTTGCGTGGCGTGATCTTGTGTGGCGAGAGGGGAGTGCGGGAAGTGGGTTGCGTTTCAATCACGTGACCCAACGACTTGTCCGAGCGTGTTCGTCGTTGGCATTTGTAGTGTGATGCGTAAATACGGCTTTGTACTGTTCGGATGCTTCTTTCCAGTAAGTTTCTAATAATAGGTATATAAAGACACGTAGATTTGGGTAGATTAATTATATAATGTTAATCGGTGGTACATATTTTTTTCCGATTTGTTATACGTTATGTTTTTATTTATATTACAAATACATCACAATATTCAGAGGGCATAAAAGAATACCTGGTGCCTGAAACTACAAAAATTATAGTGATGAAGACCTTGGAAAAGCCGTTGCGGAAGTGAGCGAAGGGGTGTTTACCCAGACAGGTGTTGCCAAGAAATACAAAATTAAATGTAGGTATCTATGGACCTTAAAAGGAAAAATGGAAAAAGGTTCTGGATAACTGAAGAAAATAACAAAGAACACATGACACCATCCCCAAGCCACAGTTTCCCATGTTGCTTAGGAGAATGATGGAGTCACTAGCTCCTAATATTAAGAAAAATCTACAGAGCTCCTTCAGAACTACAGGTTTTTGCCCTTCTTATCTGGAAGCAATTTCGAAAAAAAGTTTCCAGAAGAGTTTTTAAAAGAGATAAGGGGCTACAAACCTGAAATAATTCGACACATAAGAGGAAAACATCGTTCTTAAGCCAGCTACACAGATATTTCTAACAAGCAAAAATGTCCCAACAATCGCTGATGCCCCAGAAATAGAAACCAAAGTATCACTTGTTGATACTGTCCCACCTATCGAGGATAACCCAACCATTGCACCACTCCCATAAAATTCTTCTGTGCTGTCTGCGACAGACCAGACTCCTTCCAGTGTAGATCTTCCTCTAAGTGATTTGTCTCGCAGAAAGGGAATAATGGGCAAGAAGGAGGACAAAACCTCTGTCACATTTGTAAGTGTACTTCCAGTTCTGCCACCATGCTGCTGACAGGATTTGCTGCATCACTTGCAACAATCGTACAGTAACACTTATATCGATTAGGGATAGGTTTATTTTATGTAACTGTGTATTCTGCGTTGTTTAAAATCCTTAATGTATCGCAAGAAAATTAGAGTTTTGTAATGTATGTATGAAAAAAGCAAAAGAATATGTTGAAATTTTAAATTATTATGATATGAATAGGTTTATGAAAAAGAGTATGTTTCTTAAAAGCTGGTTCATGCTTAGGGCACTTGTATTTGTAACATGCAAACGCTGTAGGGAATTCCTCCGCAACGAAAGTGGCATGGCGCGATGTAAAAGGTGGGTTTGGTGGTCGAGCTTTGTGTGAACGACGTGCTGTATGGACCTAACCTTAGCACGGTACACCTCGGCGGTGCTAAGAGAGGCAATTGAAAGCTGCATTACAAGGGATTATCCTCGAATGTGGATATGGCTATTATTTTGTATTCACGGAATAATAGAATGGCTCTAATATGTGGAAAATCCGACGCCAAGAAGAGAATTTATGGAACATTCACATATCAAGAGCCGTGAGTAGAGTTAGCCACCATTGCACCTGCCGCCTATCTTCGCCATTGCTTCACTAAGTTCATACATTCAGTTAGGTAATGTATATGGGCATGGTCCAGTTAATTAATGCGTTGCTTCAATAATAATAAGATAAAACATAAATTCATATCTGGAACCATAATTTCAATCCTGATCACAAACCTATGCAGGGTCCTCACCTAAGTGCTACTAAAACTGAGTATCCTGATTTAAATGAACAATTCTTGCAGTCATGTGTTTAAAAGAGATTTTTTGTCTAAAGTAACGGGAGTAGTAAAAGTTAAAGTAAAATTTAGATGCTTTGTTAATGAACTACTCCAAGTGAAATTGTTAACGTAGGAAGTTTAAGTACAAAACTTCAAAGTTCAATTAATAGGAAAGTGAAAAACTTAATTATTTAAAAGGTAAAACCCCAAAAGTGAAGTTGGATGGGCTTTTGCTAAAGTATCCTTAGTTTATTATAAAATATTGTTTTGTAGGATTACTGTGCAAGATTGTGTAAAATTATTGCGAAGAATACCTGCTTCACAGGCAATTAAATTTGAAGTACATATAAATCTTTAATGGACATATTTACGGTAGTACTGTTAAAAGTAAAATTTGGCACATTTTCAAAGACGGTGTAGCTTTGGTACCCATCATGAAAGGTTCCTTTTTGAAGTTAATTAAGCCCAGTGTTGCATCTTATTGTCTTCCAAAGTAGTTTAAGTGAATGATTAGATTTTAGAATTAGTCTCTACTATTCCAATAATCAAAGATCTGTGACTAGTGAAACTATACTAGTTTATGGGCCCCCATCATATTCTCCACCTATTAAAAAAATTGAGCTATTACTGTTACTAAGGAAAACTGCTTTATGTAGAGGAGCTTAAACAGTGTACTTAAGATGTTATTCATCTCCATTTGTGTTTTATTTTTTCATGTCAGGCAAGTTAGAAGCCTCTCATGTCCAAAATTAGTTCCGCACTTCAGGCAGTGACGTTTCAGTATTTGGTTAAGTAATGCTTTGGAGTTTGGCTCTCATTAGTATGAGCTCAGTGCGAATTTGCTCCCCATAATTCACTGGTGTGTGTGTGTGTTATTGGTAACTGCTGCTACACACAGTACAGAGTGCACTGTGTCAATTTGTATCCTGTTTGCTATTCAAAGGGAAATCTCAACAGAAGTAACTTCAGTAAATTATATACAATTATCTCAAATATATATTGCCAAATTAATATGCCTAATTGGGGCTGGCGACAGTTCATTTTTTTTTCATTCATCCATGATTTTACCACCTTCGTTAACACCCAGGCTTAAAGTCCGTTTGGTTTTTCTGTTAATTTCACCAAATTCAAAATTATAGTCCGATAGCCTTGTCCATGAAACACACGCGCTGTCGAACTTCGAGATCCTCTCAGGGGGTAACATTAGCATGTTTCACGGAACGTTAGTGTTATAGTATTTGTGGCACGTGTAACAACGGCTTAACCAATCCAACGTATTGTGGGCGAGGATACAGATTAACAATTGTTTTTAGCTTTTTCTATTGTTGTTCACATTTGTTAAGTGTATTGCTAAAGTTAATTGTAAAATAGCTAAAATTAATTATTATTCCAAAGATAATTACAAGACTGATTATGTAGACACAAAAATCAGTCTTGTACTCTAAGTGTTTGGTATTATTATGTTAAATATTTCTATAATAAAAATGGCGAATTTATTGTCAGAGCTCATGGTTTTTTACTTAATTTTCTGTATAGTTCATAAAATATTAATATACCTTATCCTAATGATGTTAAAATAACATTTATGCTCCAGATCATTGACGTAAGTTGCATCTTAATGGCTTGTCAAAGACAACCCACACTCAGGCTGACTTGTACTCTTTTTAAAAAAAGATATGAAATTGTCGAGGGCTATTGGGGCTTGATATTAACGCGCATTTGGTAGCCATAAGCCTCATTCTTCTTCTGGAGATAAAAATAATTAATACTGGATGTTAAAAAAGTAACTTCCAAAAAATACCAAAACAAATGCACTGTAGCCCCGTTTCTCGGTACTAACGTAGCCGTCTATGCATCGAAAGAAGGATGGGAGGGTACACCTACTACTGCCTTGGCTTCCTCCGACACTGCTTCAAACTGCTGCACCACAGCTCGTAAAACTTTTCCTTGTGTACGTAGCTGCTCTTTTTCCTGATGTTACTGGGAATTCAACCCTGACAGTACTAGTAACTGTTCCATCAAAGTGGCTACAGTTTCACACATAGAAGCAAAATATGCGTCTGTCATTTTACATAATTTACCACTGTCGTTTGTAACAATAACAAATAAAATTGGAGAAACTGCACCTCCAACATATGAACAGTAATCACACACTAATCCTTTCAGCTTTTCATTGCCCAGCAGGGCACAGAACAATCCTGTGCCAAATACCCAAATCGTCTACAAGTACTACACTTGAATCGTCCAGCCTCGTTACGTGGAAATTTATGCCCTGACACGTTAGAAAACTCACAATGAAGTGGTGTTAAATAAGTTTCCTTAACAGTCCGTATAAACAATGACAAATCCACAGACTCTTTTCATTTAACGAATCGTATCTTAAGGGTGTGAGGCGTAGCACCGTATAACGATCCTGCCTTGGAGGCGGTTAAGTGGGAGATGTGTCTCAGAACTGGAGAGTGACAGATGATGAAGCGAGACTGGACGCGCTCGTAGTTTATGTATCAGCCGATAGAGGACAATATTGGATAGGGGGACTGTGATTTTAGTTTCGATTGTACCCACTAGAGTGCACTAAAGTAATAGAATGTTTTTCATAAACTGTTCTAGTATTTTCATAAAGTGTTATTATGTCTTTTTGTTTATGTAAAATGTTATAAATGTGTTTTAGCAGTATGAATGATGCGTGAGTGTGGTTTAAGGTTAATATGAAGATAATTGTTTAACGAGTTATGTAGAAGGATTTAGTGTGGGAACATTTCGAAGAAGTATGGATATGAACAAAGGGGATTTTTGTAGAATAGATTTGTAAAGTAAGTTTATGGTAAAGGGAAAGTTAATTCAGGTATAAATAACAATACTAAATAACTTTATGCATAAACAAAACTTCAGCATATTAGATAATTACGTCGGTAAAAGGTGCAGTCGTTAGGTTTACTATTTTGCCATTGGTTATGAATGAAAAGCGCGGACTGACGCGGGAGAATGTTGTTTTGCTATTGGCTGTTAAGTCAAATGACCAATGGTAAAGCAATATTCTTTGCGCACCTTTCTCTGCTGGTAGAGAAGACTTAGAGTATTCTAGAGAGCAGTCGAAGGCTAACCATGAAAGAGATCGTGCGTGTGCAGTAGTAGTTCCGATGGAAATGATAAGTTGCCGAATCTAGCAGTGTTTCATACATCAAAAGTGTTGGAAAGTGATAGCATAATTATTACGATGTGTGTGTAGAAATTTCGACATTTTTAAGTGAATTTTGTGACGAGATAAGACATATATTCCGCGTGGCGTATTGAGCAGGTCGGTGGTTAAAAAACTGTGACTGCATTTGGTACCGAAGACTTAATATTTTGCGAGCATTCTCTATAAAAAACAATCATTATTTTTGTAGCTATTACGTTTTCGGGAAATGCAACACCATAAACTTGCTAACGTGACTGAAAGGGATTGTGAGTGACTGTGTTAAGGCTAGCACGGGCTTGGCAGTGATACTTGTTCACCTAAGTTTCAGAATATATTAATTGAGGACAAAATTTCCAACCTTTCATTTCGTGTTTCTCCCGAAACGTAGATTAGTGACTGTAATTGCAGCCTGGTTCACGTCGAAGTACAGTACGTTTCACTCGACTTTCCTACTGATGATCTGCTGAGACAATGTTCACAGGTAGTTGCAGGTCCGTCGTAAAGGGACGGAAAGAACCGCGCCGCCGCAGGTGCTGATGATGTCTTTGCGATTTGACATGTCCGAAACAGATATAGATAGACATTCAAAAATTTATCAACAAAAAAAGTTCACTCACTCCACCACTTTGTGCTGGCACTGCCTGACGACGGTCGATGCTGTAGACATAGCTGCACTACTACCACTAGCATTGCAGCTAGTTCAGACACTAATGTTCCAACCCATTTCCTGACACTAATAATGCCACCCAGGGAGCTGGGCTCACATTGTGAACAGCTGCAAAAGAACACAGTGTTGGTGAATGATCCAGTTTACACATTGAGGTGTCAGTGACAGTGATATCTGCAATAAAATTTAGGTATTGCGTTGAGTTTAAAGATTGTAAGTGCCTTCTACAGCGGCAGTCAGTAGCTGCATCTAAGTGCATGCACCACTAAGAAGTACTGATGCTTCGTCAGCAAGGCATGACATTGCTCCATCGATCAACGACTTGGCCATGTGCTGTGCTTCCTGCAGCGTAGGGATGAGGATATGTCACCTGCCAAACGTTTTGCAGTATAGTGCAGCTCCTACCTCAAAGCCCTCGAAGATAGCCTGTCACTTACTCATGTGGAGACTGCTGACTGCTGTCTCGGATGCCAGCTGTCATGTAGACTAGGCCTAGCCATTGACCACGAATCAACGAAGACTGCAGCAGATGCTAGAGGGCTGTGCCAGTGCACCACAATTGGTTGGTGTAGAGATGTCAGCTTGCAGAGCATCCACAAAGACTCAGTGGTGGAGGGCTGGCTGCAAACCATTCTTTTCGACTGTAATGATCCAGTAGGCAGTAGTGGCAGACCAGGGCCATGGGGTGCATCTGGTTGGCTGCATACTGGTGTTGAAGTCAAGAAACAGATAGCAGGCTGACCATCATCGATCAGCTGTGATTTCACTGAATCTCAATAGACTGTCATTCTATCTGGTTCTAGTGACATAGAAAAAATGGCAGCACGAATGAATGTCTCTACGAGATCCCAAAGTCTCATTATTTCAAGGACTGAGCCAACACCTATGACACAGTGGATCTGGGTGTATAAGCTCATTTGTCGTCATTTATGGGACCCATCAGGATTGGGTTTTTGTGTATACATCTGATTGTGCAGTGTAATTCTGGCATTCAAACTACATAGTGTTTGTTCGCACTGACTTGTTGTTTGGCACTGCATTGTTTACATTGTATATACACTGACAGATTGAAATACTGCAACAGCAAAAGGGAGCTGTGTGACATGTGTGGATGATGGTAGGTTTGTTTCCACATCTGGAATAACCGTGCTCCTGCCTTGGTGTCAATGATGGCCATTTGTTGCTTACAAGGAGGCCAGTTTGGGGCCTGGAACCAACCTGTCTGTTGCTACACTCACTGGGCCTACATCTGGAGTTATGGTGTGGAGTGCAAGTTCGTATGACAGCAGGAGAACTTTGGTGGTTACCCCATACACCCTGGCTGCAAATTTGTATGCCAATCTCGTGATTCGACCTGTTGTGCTTCCATTCATGAACAGCATCCCAGGGGGTATTTTGCTACAGGATAACACTCGCGCACATACTGCTGTTGTAGCCCAACATGCTGTATAGAATGTCGGAGTTTTTTCTTGTCTGCTCGATCACCAGATCTGCCTCCAATCGGGTGCATATGAGACATCAATGGATGACAACTCCAGCAGCATCTGCAGACAGAACTGACCATCCCTGTATTGGCCGAGCAAGTGCAACAGGCATGAAATTGCATCTCAGAAACTAACATCTGTTACCTGCACAGCAGAATGCATGCCCATGTGTGTGTTGAATAATTATGAAGAACAGTCATTGAAGAGGATTATGACTAACAATAAAAGGACGACTGCTGCAAAAGTCATTGCAGAATAGAATGTTGCACTCATGAAGTCTGTCACTAACAAAAAAGCACGAAGGGAACTCAAAAAACAGCGAATTACAGGGCAAGCTGGAATATAAAAAGTCTCTCACCAGTGATGCAAATGCCCACAGTAGGAAAACAGGCTGCCAAAGCCATAAAACCTAGACTATGGAGCAATAAAAGGATGCCTTTTCGTCGGAAGGGTCTTGTTTCACACTGCTTTCAACTTTTGGCTGAGTTTATTTTGCAAGAGTGATACATGGTAGGGGTTTTGTGATGATTTGTGCAGCCATATTTTGTCACTCCATGGACTCCGCGGTTTCTGTACAACCTCACATTACTACCAAAGATTATGTGATCCTGCTGGGTGATCTGGTCCACCCCATGGTTCAATGTTTTTCCCAAATGGTGACACTGTGTTCCAAAATGACGGAGCCTCTCTTCACACAGCTCGCATAGTGTAGGTCTAGTTTTGTGAGTACGAAAATGAACTGCCGCATCTTGCCCTGGTCACCACAGTCACCAAATTGCAATGCTATTGAGCCTATGTGGTCTTCTTTGGAGAGAAGGGTGCGTGATCGCTATTCAGTGTCATCATTGTTACCTGAACTTACCAGTATTTTGCATGATGTATAGAACAAGATTCCCTCGAGAAGCATAATTAATTTGAATTCATTCTCTTGGAGACGACTGGAAGCAGTTTTGTATGTCAACAGTTTTCGCACACTGTATTAGGCATGGTAACGTATTGTGCTTTTGTGTTTATATATTTTTGTCGCCCTCTGTATTAAACTGTGACAACAGTACGCTATTCTTAACACTGTAACTCGCTGTAACATTCAACATATATTTCTCCTGCACTGTGTTATTGTGTAGCGCTGTCGTTAGCGATGGAACGAAGCTACGAGTACAGCGTGGGGCAAATAAAAGTTACCCAGTAGAGTGGATATGATTGGACATAAATATATGCATATGACATTAATGTAAGAATATAATCACATGTAGTGATACGCACACCACGTGTACGCTCTCTACAAGAGCCATACTGGTTCAGAGCATAGCGTGGACTGTGTGAGTGGAGCAGTGTGGAATATGGTACTCACAGTGGAGCAGCGGGTGTTCGTTGTGGTAAGTTATGTGGCAACAAAGTCGTGGAAAAGGTATGTTCAGTTGTTTCCTTAGAAGTTTAATGGTGTCAGCAAAGAGTGCCAAGCAACGCTTAGTCCGAAAAAGGGGGCCAACAGGATCTCTTTTGAAAACCCCAAAAGACATTCCGAAATGTACCCTCACACCAGAAAATGTAACTGCAGTTCACCAGAAAATTCTTCAGAGTCCTACTAAATCAACCCGCAAGAGACCATCTTATCATGTCCGTAACGCAGACGAATACTCCACTTAGACCTGGACATGCATCCATACTGAGTGTCTGTTGTTCATGCATTAAAATCAGCAAATCCTCCTCGGGACCTCCACTTTTGTGAGTGGCTGTTCCCAGAGGTAAAAATGAATGAATTGGACATGGATCTTTTCTTTATGTCTGATGAAGCCTTGTTTCACCTGAGTGGTTATGTCAACTCACAGAATCACAGGTTCTGGGTAGCGGAGAATCCGGCTAATTGCATGACCAGAAGGTTGAGGTTTGGTGTGTAGTTCCTGCACTCCTCATTATAGGTTCCATCTTTTTTCATCAGACACTGACTGCGGCACATTACATTGCCAATATTTTGAAACGATTTATGGCAGCATTAATGGAGAAGTAAATGACCTACTTTTACTCCCAACAGGATGGAGCAACTGCCAATACAGCCGGTCGGTCCT
Organism: Schistocerca nitens; assembly: GCF_023898315.1. NCBI lineage: Eukaryota > Metazoa > Arthropoda > Insecta > Orthoptera > Acrididae > Schistocerca > Schistocerca nitens. The sequence goes on from NC_064616.1 coordinate 389,045,429, forward strand.
TGATGCACTTTCACACAATCTTCACGCCTGACAGTTGCTAGCAGAGGTCAGTCTGGTAGAAACTCTAGCTGGCCTTCCAGGTCACTTGATCTGTCAGTGTGCGAGTACTTTGTGTGGGGAGCCCTCAAGTCTGAGGTGTATTGCAACAGCTGTCATAGTCTTAAATAACTGCAGCAGAACATTTCGGATGAGACTGCAGCAGTTCCACCAGTCCAGCTTCGATTCACCTTCAGCAACTCGCTACCGAGGGTCCAAAAGTGCCGAGAGCTGAATGGTGGCCACTTTCAACTTCTGTTACAGTTAGTTTAGTACTGTATTTCCTTTCCTCTGCTATGTTTCTTTGTATCTTGGAACTTAGTTCTACAGGCCACTTTTACTGAGACCACCGTGTACATGTATTTCACGTGAGCTGGTCAGAAAGCCAGGTCGTTTGCACGTGAAAAAATATGTTTATAGATTTCTTCGAAACTTTCTGCTGCTTCTGATATCTTCGAAAAACTGACTGAGTGCAGGTGAGTTGAATAATAAATAAGTTATACGTGCAGATCATTCTGCAGAATAGTTTTGCGATAGAAGAGTGAAAAAAGTTATTTTCGCAGATTATGGTGTAACTCTTTGGCAGTACACATAGCTACAGAAAGAAGTGTGACCATTGAAATTATGGAAAATATGTCTGATATGGAAATTAGGTGCATCTGTGGATGATTCTGTAAAACAGACAAAATTTTATTCCGCACTATAACTTTGCAAATATGGCACACAGTTGTTCAGAGTGTACGAATGCAGAGATGCTCAGAGTATTGGGTTAAATGTGTCATGACTTCAATTTCTGTCATATTACTGAGCTTGTAAGTAGACGTCTGTGTGATTTAATTAGCGTGCTTAGAGTATAGTGTGTCAAGTGTTGTGTCTCTTTTTTCTGATACAGTGCTACTGAAAAAAACGCATAAATAAGTTAAATGGGAAAACGGGATATGTCTGTCGTACTGTCAACAAGAAGTTAAGGTATTATACGAACAATCATCTGAACTATTGGGACCCTTATTTACCTTACGCCATAGTTGGATATAATTCTAAAGTACACTCTATGATAAAATAAATAAATAAATAAAAGGACGAACCACGAAGGAATTATCCAAAAGGGACTGAAATCGGCAGATGTGAGGTACATATACAGACAAAGAAATGATCACAATTTGAGAAACAATGAGTGATTTATTCGAGAGAAAGTGCTTACCTAATTGAGCAGGTCAGTTGGTACACCTTTGGCTGTAATTCAAACATTTATTCGGCTTGGCATTGATTCATACAGTTGTTGGATGTCCTCCTGAGGGATATCGTGCTGAATTATGTCCAGCTGGCATGTTAGAGTGTCAAAACCCGCATTGTTTCGAGGGCCTTGCCCATAACACTCTAAACGATTTTCTACGCCCTGTTTCGTTGCCCTTTGTGGTAAGCCATCTTGGGCTTATACTTCGGCCAATTAATGTCCAACGGCACACTGCGAGAGTTTCTACTGCTTATCCTCGTACTTGTCAAGCGCTACTTTGGCCAGCCAGGTCACCAGGATCTCTCCCAAGTTGACTATGTTTGGATATTGTGGGCAGGGTCCTCCAACCAGTTCGGGATTTAGCTAACGAGCCAGTCGTACAGAATTTGGCTCGATATCCCTCAAAAGGATATCGGACTACTATCATTCAATGCCAAGTCGAATAACAGCTTGTTTAAGGGCCAGCGGTGGATCAGCCCGTTATTGACCTACTCAATTTCTGAAGCTCTTTCTCTTGAATAAATCATCTAATGTTTTTGAAATTTTAATAATTGCCTTGTCTGTACATGTACATAACATTTACCGATTTCCGTCTTGTTTCAATAATTCCTTCTTCATGCATTTTTTTGTGTCTTAGTGTTGAACTTCAACCATAAAAGGTGGTATATTGTATAAAGATGCCGTCGCCTTTTGAGATGAGTAAGCCTAAAATCGGGAATAGAAGGTGGTCGGTGAAGAAGTTTGCGAAGATGTTACGGGGTGTCCAGTAAGCGGTGAAAAAAGAAAATATGAAAGTGTCTGATTGTTAGGATCAAGAATGAGCGTAAAGCATAAGAAGGGGTTGAGCAAGATTTTTTACTGTGAAATTTTCCTGAAGAATTTGTCAGGATGGAAGAATTTATTAATATCTAGTGGACAGTTTAGTGAAATAAACCTAGAAAAGGATGTTCAGAATCATGAAAGCAGCCAATGAACCTTGTGGTTTAAGCCAAGGTATAGTAATAACAATACGAAGTGTACTTTATTTAATCGTCAACATGTAAATGTATGTCGAAATTTTGTAAAATTACCATGAGCAGAAAATCAGAGACTGGATATCCTGTAGGAGGCGGCGAGTTGCACTGCAAATAATTCATTGGGTGCAGTTGAGTAAAATTAAGACGCTGCCATGGCTAATAACAGTAGATACGTAAGTGGGTTAGACCAGAGTTGATCAACATTATTACATCAGGGACTGCTTGCTGATACAATTACAAATTGCCATTACGATGTCAAGCAGTTACCACGTCACCAGGCACTGTCGAAGATCCAGAGTTGATTGACCACCACTGCAGCATTGGTGGTCTGGTGACTCAACCAGTCACCCAATTCATACTCCATCACAGCTAGCTGCAGCTATGCTGCAAAGAGTCAAGCCCAATTAAACGGACATAGCTTATCGAATCGGCCGGCCACCTGGTGGTAAACTTCAGCTGCTACCAATGGCCTACTATGGAGGTCAACAGCTTGAGCCTGAGGCCATGCAGTTAATCAACCACCATCGCCTGTGCAGGAAAACTCTTTGCTGCCTTTCTTTGCTCATACGAACAGCCACCACTGCTGCTGGAAGTCATCTCACGTAGCTTGGGTCCACAATATGATTCCGTGCGCATCTGCACAATACGTTCTGCTATTCCAGACAGTCTCTCGTCTGCATTACACGCTGCTATGTGCTGATGCAGTTGGCGTCGTTGCAGAACAAGCTGCTGCCCGACACTGCAAACTATCAGCCTGCCAGCTACCAGCTGAACCTGTTCGAAGGCTGCACACAGCTTATGTCTTTGGGGCATTGACTTTGCCAAGTGGTGTAGCTAGTGAACAATAAATGAATATTTTAGCAATGATGTTTTTTCTATGACAAGAAGTCAGATGACCACCAGGCATTAAGCCACTGCCCACTGTCAGCACAGCCAAGATGGTGAACTACCAGCACCCTGTCCTCATATTACCCTGATCCACCGTCAACCATAGAGGCCTACAACTGTGACCTTTATAACAAGATACCATATAAACAAACCAATCGTTATAAGAGCAAGTTTATATGGCGAAGCATTGAGGCAGGATTGTATCTTCTATTTTGCACAGCATCTAGGACGACCAACTACACCACAAATGGTAATGTACATGCATACATGCATGCATGCATGCACATAAAAACACACACATTTATTGTCGCAGAAAAAGCATAGTAGCACAGTCACTGTGGGATAGTGGTTATGATACTAGGCTGTTGCATAGTGGCTCGTGAGTTCGGAACTCCCATGACCTGAAAAATTTTAATTTCTATGTTCGGTTCGAGTACCTTCTAGAAGTATCCACAAATGTCAAGAATCATAGTACTGGAATGTTCTGTAACTGTATATGTACTGTATGTGTTCTGGTCGGAGGCAGATCGCTCCGCGCTCTTGTATATGCAAGTGCTGAATAAACCTTCGTTAAGTGAAGTTAGTGTTCATCATTCGTCTAATTACACCTTCTTCTACATTACATTATTCTGGTGGAAGCGCTGGGTATTTGAGCTTGTGATAGCGCACGTTATCGACGGCACAGTGGCTCCCATCAGGCCACGATAGAGCCGCCGGTTACGTGGCGAGAAACCCGAGTTCGAGCCATATTCAACAGATCGCAATCAGTCGGAGACAGAAGAAGAAGAGGACGTTACGATGACAGTAACTGCGTGCCACCACATAAGACATCCTTCCGGGTTCTCTGGTGACGATGGCCAAGATCCACACAAGTGGCTGGAGGTATATGAGCGTATAGCCAAATTTAGCAAATGCGATGACACCGTGTGTTTGCTAACGTATTTTTCTACTTGGACGACACTGCCAAGCAATGGTATGAGAACGACGAGTAGAAGTTCACAAGCTGGGAAGTATTCAAAGTGAAACTGCGCAAGTATTTCGGTGACACACAACGACAGAAGTGCAGGGCTGAAGATAAATTAAAGTGTAGGGCACAGCGCCCAGGGAAAACTACTGCATCCTACATTCAAGACGTCTTGGAGCTGTGTAAAATAGTGAATCCTAGAATGAAGGAGGAAGATAAGGTTGCACATCTCATGAAGAGTGTGGCTGAGGAGATGTATCAAGCCCTACTCCTGAAGGACGTTTCGACAGCAGATGACTTCATAAAATGATGTCAGTATATCGAGACAATGCATCAAAAAGGAATTACACGCAATAAGTTAGAACGGCTTGCAAACGTCGTATCGATGTCTGTAATGGAGGAAGGAACTGATATCACAACTGTTCTTCGTCAGATAGTGAGAGAGGAAGTTCAGAAGGCACTTGGATTGCACGGCGAGCAAAAAACCGAGACGCTTCAAGAGGTCATAAGGGAGGAAGTGGAATAAACAATAAACCCAATCTCTCGTCCTTCATTTCCCATTAAAACGGTGAAAAAGTCGAGACCCAGGCGGAGTTACGTTCCTACAATGCCGCATGAGGAATCTGTTTGGGCACCAAGGAAAACTGACGTCTGGAGGGCTCAGGATAACCAACCAGTAAGTTTCCACTGCGGACGACCGGGACATGTGGTGCGCTATTGTCGAGAAAGGTGGCGGATATTTGATGACGCCCACGCCAGAAGACAGCAGACCGATCTTAGCCGACGCCAGCTCCAGGACGACGAAGATGAACACGAATATGTGGGTGCAGGACGACGTAGGTCACCATCGCCGCAAGCTAGGCGCTGGAGACGACGCTCCCCAACACGCCGATCAAGGTCTCCATCGCCATTTAGAAGCCCCAGCCGATCACCTAGCCGCCGTAACCTGGAAAACTAAAAGGTGCGACCTTCCTTAGAGGTGAGGCCGCCGAAGAGAGAAATCCCTCGTCGTCGATCACTACAAAAATGATAGGAAACTACGTCGATATACTCATGGATGGCCGACCAGCCCAAGCTCTTGTAGACTCTGGAGCATCGTATTCAGTCATTTCGGAGACGTACCGTCGCCAGTTGCAGAAAACCGTATTCGTCGACAGCAAAACATCTCTGCAGAAGGTGGCTAATGGGAAATATGTAAAACCTGCAGGAAGATGTGTCATTCGTGTGGGTATAAGTGGCCATAAACAGCCCTTAGAAATCATCGTCTTACAAGAGTGTAGTCATGACGTCATTCTCGGATGGGACTTTTTGAAAGCTTCTCAGGCAATTATAGATTGTGGTCGCTCAAAGATTATGCTAGACGAAATGAGATACTGTGGACAGGAAGATGCGCATCCGAGTGTGTGGAGACTATGTTTGCTGGATGAAGTGATCATTCCTGTAGTCAGTGCTAGAAAGGTAACTGTCATGTCTCATGCCATGCATCAACCCATGGATCTTGTAGTGTAATGTAAGAGAAGCATATCACTGAAAAATAACTTAGTCATCCCAGCCTCTGTAGTCTCGTTTAAGAACGGCTTCGGTGAATTGTGGATAGTTAACTGTAGCCGAGAACCGCAGATACTTCCAAGACGCATGTGCGTAGCAAACGATGAGCCGTTAATTGCCGAACAGCCGAGGGTCATAGAAAACTCCCATGCCGAGACTGTGGGTGAAATTGGCGCTACCACTACGAGACAAAATCTCCTAGCTCGACTATCACCAGATCTCACTAAGGAACAACAGAAGAAGCTACTTTCCATTCTTCAAGAGCTCTCTGAATGCTTCAATCCACAGGTGAAGAGCAAATTAGACAAATCGACGGTGAAGCACCGGATTAGCACTAGAGACCATCAACCAATAAGCCATAGAGCATACCACGTGTCGGCAACGAAAAGTCGAATAATTCGCGACGAGGTATAGAAAATGATGAAGAATGACATCATTTAGCATTCGCAGAGCCTATGGTCGTCACCAGTGGTTCTCGTCAGAAAGAAGGATGGCAGATGGCGCTTTTGTGTTGATTAAAGGAAGTTTAATAAGATAACTAAAAAGGACGTTTCCCCCCTTCCACGAATTTACGATACACTAGATTGTCTGAAGGGGGCTAAGTTTTTCTCAACCATAGACATGTACTCGGGATACTGGCAAGTCGAAGTAGATGAGGCTGATCGTGAGAAAACTGCATTCATCACCCCTGAGGGCCTGTTTGAGTTTAAGGTAATGCCGTTTGGCTTGTGTAATGCACCAGCAACTTTTGAACGGATGATGGATAATCTTTTAAGTTACCTGAAGTGGACGATGTGTCTTTGTTATTTAGATGACATTATAGTGTTCTCGGAGACAATTCATGAACACATAAAAAGACCGAGGGCCGTTCTTAAGTGTCTCCAAAAGGGCGGACTGAAACTTAATCCAAGAAATTGTCTCTTTGGAATAAAAGGAATCAAAATACTTCGACACCTTGTGTCAAACGAAGGTGCGCGGCCAGAACCAGTAAAGGTGAGATCTATAACGGAATTTCCTGTTTCTAAAAGTATTAGAGATATGAGAACCTTTCTCGGATTATGTTCTTATTACCGTCGTTTTATCAAAGACTTTTGTATTATAGCCAGGCCACTCCAAGCGTTGTTAAAAGCCAATGCTAAATTTGTCTGGGGTGGTGCCCAACAAGATTCTTTTGATGTGCTGCTAAAAGCTCTGATGACTGACCCTGTATTTGGTCTGTATGATGAGAGAGCACCTACAGAACTACACACAGATCCCAGTGGGTATGGGCTTGGTGCAGTTCTGGTGCAAATTTCGGGTGGAAAAGAGAAGGTTATAACCAATGCTTCTAGGACACTTACAAAAGCCGTGAGAAACTACTCAATTACTGAAAGAGAATGCCTTGCTGTGATCTGGGCCAGCCGGCCGCTGTGGACGAGCGGTTCTAGGCGCTTCAGTCTGGAACTACGCTGCTGCTACGGTCGCAGGTTCGAATCCTGCCTCGGGCATGGATGTGTGTGATGTCCTTAGGTTAGTTAGGTTTAGGTAATTCTAAGTCTAGGGGATTGATGACCTCAGATGTTAAGCTTAGTGCCATTTGAACCATTTGATTTGATCTGAGCCATGTGCAAATTTCGACAATATCTCTATGGAAGGCCTTTAACAGTTGTCACAGACCAACATTCAGTTTGTTGGTTGACAGGTCATAAGGATTCAACAGGACGACTCGCCAGGTGAGCACTACGTCTTCAAGAGTATGACATTGCCATAGTGTACAAAAGTGGAAGAAAACGCCAAGATGCCGACTGTCTCTCAAGAAACCCTGTACAAGACCATCAAGACTCTCTTTGCTGAACAGTAGAAGGACGCCACGATATCTCAAATTATGCTTGCCTTAAATTGGTCAGAGGATTTGAAAGGACAATTTGAGGTAGTTAATGGATTACTTTGCAAGAAAGCTTTGATCCGTTTGGAAAGAGTTGGCTACCAGTGATTCCTAAACACATGCGCTTAGATGTTCTACAGGAACTCCATGACACAACTGAGGCCAGAGATTTAGGATTTTTTAAGACCTACGTAAGATTCCGCAAGAGAATTTTCTGGCCAGGTTTATTTAGGAGTGTCAGTCACTTGTGTTGCACTGTCGAGAATGCCAAAGGAGGAAGGCAGTTCCTCAGAAACCACCTGGCCGACTCATACCAATTCCACCAGCCGAAACGCGTTTCCAGCGTGTTGAGATTGACCTTCTCGGACGATTCCCACGTGCTACTGGCAATAGATGGATTATTGTTTGCACTGATTAGCTGACACGCTATGCCTTTACAAAAGCCGTAAAAACAGCCGAAGCATTCGAGGTAGCCAAATTCATCGTGGAACACATTGTATTGAAACACGGTGCCCCAAGGTCGTTCATTACGGATCGAGGGAATTTTTTTTCAATGAAATCTTGTGACAGAGATCAACCGTAGGTGTAACATTACTTATCACATAACGACTGCCTACGATCCGCAAAATAACGGGCTTACTGAATGCCTTAAAAAGACATTGGCCAACATGCTGTCAATGTTCGTCATTGTTGAGCAGAGCAACTGGGATGAGGTGCTACTTTCCGTGACGGTTGCCAACAACACCGCCAAACAAGACACCACAGGATTTACCCCATTTTTCCTGGTGCATGGGCGTGAGGCGACTACGACGATGGGCACTGTGTTTCCGTTACATCCTGATGACGTGGACGATGACTACAATGGCCAGGTGTTAACTCGAGCTGAGGTAGCTCGGCAGTTAGCTCGACTCCACACGCTGCAGGCTCAAGAAAACGATCGCCAAAGGTATGACGCGAGCCACCGCTCTGTTGTCTACCAGCCTAGTGACCTCGTCTGGATCTTCACTCCTGTTCGGAAGGCTGGTCTCTCTGAGAAGCTCCTCAGGCGCTATTTGGACCTTATAAGGTTGTAAACAGTTGTCTGATGTTACTTATGAAGTTGAAGATTTCGATCCCGACACAAGATGACGAAAGAACAGAGATACGGTCCACGTCCTTCGAATGAAGGCCTACAAGGATTCTACAACCCAGAGTAAATACGTAGTTTCAGCTACAGGCAACAAACGGAAAGCTGCCGAAGAGTGTAGCGGCAAAGGAAGTTCTAAGAAGAACACCACCAGGGCAAACATCAGTCATCGGGCTTCGGAGTACGCAGCACCGATGACTCGTTCCCGGACTAGGTGGACGTAACACCGAGATGCTGTTCTCTTAAGAAGGGAGCAATGTTGTAGAAAAAGCTCAGTAACACAGTCACCGTGGTGTAGTGGTTCTGATACTAGACTGTTGCATGGAGGGTCGTGAGTTCAAAACTCACCTGAACTGTAAAGTTTTAATTTCTATATTCAGTTTGAGTACAAATGTCAAGAATCATTGTACTGGAATATTCTGTAACTGTATATATACCGTATGTGTTCTGGCTGGAGGCAGTTTGCGATGCACTCTTGGATGTGCAAGTGCTGAATAAACCTTCGTCAAGTGAAATTAGTGTTCATCATTCATCTAATTACATCTGATGTGAAGCAATATGCAGAGAACAGTGTACTTATGCACAAAGGCTGGAGCTTAACTATCAGCAAATATCACTACAGACATTCCTGGAGGCCAGCCAACTGTTTCAAATGATTGTTATGGATATTCGTGAGTCCTCTGAACAAACATCAATGACGAATTGGTATCTTTTTACCATCGTTGATCACTTCTTATGCAATGTATCTATGGATGCGTTACTAAGAGAATAATTGGAGACAGAAGACCAGGCAATAGATAACTATTGGATCTCGACATTTGGAAAGTCAGGAAGTATGATACCTGATAAGGGAACTAATTTTATGTCTGAACTGAAGCAGGAGCTGTGCCACCTTCTGCAAATTTGGGAGTTACTGGCAGGTGCACTGCATCCAAATACTAATGGAAGGACAAAGAAAGTGCACAAGACTATAAATAAAACGTTGAGTTATAGTGTGAACAGTCACTAAAGGAACATTACTCTGCCTTGTGCAGTAGCAACATACAACTAAAAGGTGCATCAGAGTACAGGATCGTATGAGGTTGTATATAGTCGGAAAATGTCTTCCTCTTTCGCGTTATGAAAACCACCCCTGTGAAAGACGTGTCATCCGTCATTAGTTTTGCAAAAATGTTAACAGATATTAGGCATTAGGTACATAACACAAAACACCAAATCCCTAGGTAGGAAAGATAGCACAAAAAAGGACCATTAAACTGCCAAAATTCTACACTGGACAATGGGTGATGCTACCCAATCCTGAAGTCCCTATGGGTGAAACAAAGAAATTTGTGATGTGAAATCAAGTGCCGTATCGGACAGTTGAGATGATGTCCTTAGTCAATGTGAAATTACTCCTGATGTGAAGCATAGTGGTGCAAGTGGAGCGAGTTTGTCTCTTCAAGGGTGTCCCAGAAGCCGTCCATGAGAGACGCTGCAGGCGGCGGCGTACTTTTTGCAAAGGCACTCGTCACGTCGTCTGCTGCCATAGCCAATTAACGCCAAATTTTGCCGCTATGTCCTAACGGATACGTTCGTCGTACGGCTCACATTGATTTCATCTATTATTTCGAAGACTGTTGCTGGCCTGTTAACATAGACAACGCCGGTCGTAAATTGAAGGCCGTCCGCCTCTGCCTTGTCAGTGGTGAGAGATAATGCCTGAAATTTGGTGTTCTCGGCACACTTTTGACGCTGTGGATCTCGGAATGTTGATTTCCCTAACGATCTCCGAAATGGAATATCGCACGCGTCTAACTGCAACTACCATTTCGCGTTAAAAATCTGTTAATTCCCGTCGTGCGGACACAATCACGTCGAAGACCTTTCCACATGAATCACCTGAGTACAAATGACAGCTCCGCCAATGAATTGCCCTTTTATATCTTGTGTTCGCGATACTACCGCCATCTTTATACGTGCAGTCCTAAAGCATCACCGAGCGAGGTGGCGCAGTGGTTAGCACACTGGACTCGCATTCGGGAGGACGACGGTTCAATCCCGTCTCCGGCCATCCTGATTTAGGTTTTCCGTGATTTCCCTAAATCGTTTCAGGCAAATGCCTGGATGGTTCCTTTGAAAGGGCACGGCCGATTTCCTTCCCAATCCTTCCCTAACCCGAGCTTGCGCTCCGTCTCTAATGACCTCGTTGTCGACGGGACGTTAAACACTAACTGCCACCACCTAAAGCATCGACCGCACACCGACCATCGCAGTGCCGTGAAACGCCATCGAGAAGACACTGACCCTCGCGCCGATGGCTGCGCCCCACCTCCAGGAAGACAGTGTTCAGCGCCCCCTGTCAACGCTGATTTAGCCAGCCGCCCATCGGTGGTCACCCCAGTTCGTTAGTAGTCTTCAGGAGCATCCGTACTGAGTAATAGGAAGACGTTACTTAGCATGCGTTCTGCGAGTAGTGTAGATTGCCAATGTACTTATGTGTAGGAGGCACAGCAAGCACAGGATTTAGTGGAAGTTAATTTTATTTTCTTTTTAGATATACATTATTATATTAATCTTAAATTTTAATGTACTGATCATTTCGGATTCCTGCTACTGGCCAACGCGACTTCTCTCCTTCCTTGTTTGTGTCGGTGCCAACTCACACAGTAGCCGAAGCAACTACTTCTATCGCCTCAGTGTGATACAACACAACTGCTATGGGTACTACGGAAGAAAAGAACATTATTTATGGTTTTCCATCTGTCTGAAACCAGAAACTATAAGTGGCGTCTCCTTTTATGTATGCTAACTCACCAGCTTTGCTGCCTGAATTGTAATAGGACATCAGACTTAGCGGTTACGGCAGCTTGTAGGACTGACTTATTCCCAACGTACACACACCATTTCGAGAAATTTCTTAACCGTGTGCCCACTGACAAGGGCCCTGTCTACAATTCCCATAATTTTATTCATTTATTTTACATTAATCACAAGACTATCCATCCAACCCTAATCACTCTCGTTCTGCAAATGAATTCGTGGACATAGCACTTTCTGAATCTAGTTCCTCATAGCTGGTAAATTTCTTATGGTCGTCCACCATTTAAATGGTTCAAATGGCTCTGAGCACTATGCGACTTAACTTCGGAGGTCATCAGTCGCATAGAACTTAGAACTAATTAAACCTAACTAACCTAAGGACATCACACACATCCACGCCCGAGGCAGGATTCGAACCTGCGACCGTAGCGGTCGCTCGGCGCCAGACTGTAGCGCCCAGAACCGCACGGCCACTCCGGCCGGCCCACAATTTAAAATTCATTCACTATTAATTTACATAATTTCACTATCACAAATTAATGCTTTCTAATCCCCATCGCTCGCGCTTACGATCCTCTCTTTAAGAAGGCTCAGTAGGGACTGACTCACTGAAGCGCTAAAGCAAACGGCGGGCACTACGAGGCACCCTTCTAGTGTAATGGGGCCTCTCCGTCAGCGACTCTAACTAGCTGGAGCAAAGATGAGTAAGGGTAGTTTCTATCTGTCCGGAACAGATCAATATCTCTACCATTATATCGCCTCAGTATATGATTTCAAAATCCACAGGAGTTGAAGATTGTCCCAAATGTAAGAAAAGGCATCCACTTTAACGAAAAGGACAAAAAACAACAAAACTGCCTCAAATACTTTTTTCAGCTCCGTCTATTTATATTGAAATGCAAAGGCATCAGCCTGTTGCTTTCTAAGCAGCCTTCGCTAGAGTAACAGTTACAATTAAGCAAATATTAAAGACAAAATCTGATAATATGAAAATTTTTCAAGATCTCAGTATCGTTAGAGGGGAATACAAGAAAACAACACCAATGATTTCACGTATTCAGTCGCACGTCTTCTCACTGGAAACTTTACACACAAGGGGACAGGACAGGGTGGTATGGAGGCCACGCCACCGTCAGCACTTCACTATCTGTGAGCTAACAATTCACCTTACTTGCATGCCACTTGGTGTGATGCCGCACTACATAATTACAGCGACGAGGCAGCATACTGCTGCGCACAGATGATTTAGGTCGTCAGCCGCGCACCACTGCGAGGTGTGCGGCTGTTGGCTCGAAGCCTACCCTTTCCACGGCTCTCCTCTGGGGCTGCCCGAAAGTCTGAACGTTATTGCAGACGATCGCTCCGTCTCCAGCGCCACAGACGATTTTTCCATCGTCTCGCCTTCAGCTCGCCCCATGGAACACAAGCAATACTCCAGACTTGGCATCAGCAACTGCTAGCAGTTACATTATGGCCGTTCGCACCTGCCAATGAACTAACTACTTTTACAAGTGCTGGGTCAACACCTTTCTTACCACTACGTCACTGTGCTTTATTGTAACAGTTAAAATAAGTTGATGCACACATAAATACGTTTATATAAAGTTCACTTTATCACATTCCAGGTGTACACATACAACACTTCTTTTCTATAGTCCGTAACAAAGTTACAATAAGGACATAGCACTGTTTGTGAACAGGGTATATTTAATCCTAAATATATTGATTGTGTTCCTTCATGACATTCACGCGTAGTTGGTATCTAACAAGGGATGTCTTCCAGAACAGAATTTATATTTAAACGTCTGTACGCAGACCCATGTCACGTTTCTTACGTTACAAACGGTAAATATAATCAGACCAAAAATTAGCAACCTCGACGGCATTGTCCCTGGCCCACAATAGGTCCTCCAATGTCCAAGGAACTGGGCACTGAGGACAGTTGTGTAGCTGCTTGGGAATTTTTTCGGCTCCGCATTCGCATAAAGTTGATGAGTTGGCTCTGAGCACTATGCGACTTAACTTCTGAGGTCATCATTGCCCAAAATATTTCATATGCTCCACTAATAAATCGTCAAGTTCTGGCGCCTTGCTTGATTTACACATTTTAATAGTAGGTTTCAGTTTTTCCGAAGTAAACTTAGTCGACAGCACGTATGTTTCTAGATGTTGCGGTTATCCGTATTTTTTGTTCTTTCTTCGTTCATTATTCCCATTCAGGAACACCTGGTGAGCGGCTTGATTTGGGGTAAAGTGAGGTCTTATTTCCAGTATGGGGTAGGGTCATTACTGGGTCGTTTGAGCAGTTGCCAAACTTTCTACTACTATTAAGCATGTCAGTACTCTCTACCGTTTTAGTCTGTTGATTTTGTTCGGCTTTCATCAAACATTCTACGGTATTCTCGCAGTTTTGACGTTAATTCTTCGTTCATACCCAGAATGTATGTTGTACGGCATCCTCTGTGAATCGAAGTGCGAAAACACCTGTTCACAGACTCTACAGAACGATCGTAGGAGTGTGGAACGGGCTCGATACTTAGTATTACCTCATCCAGAGTTTCCGCAGAACTCCTTCAGTAGGGTTTTTTATAGTTGAACGGGATCACCTGTGGTTTAATAGCTGCAAACAGTTGACAGTAAATTGGCGTATACTGGATTGTCAGGTACGAGTGATGATATAGGCTTCACACAATGGTGAGAAGCGTTGTTGCTGACGAAAAACAGGTCGGATTATATCCTGTTTCTCAAGCGACCGCAGTAAAATGAAGGTGGTAACTTGCACTCGCGTAAGGGAGTTAAACTTCTGCAGTCAGCCCACTTCAGTACCTCCTCTCCGGTTGCATCATCGTCTTCGTTAACTCCAAACGCTACTGTGTCTGTTAAAGTCGCCCACGACGGAGAGAGTGTCCCGATTTTGAAAATTTATTGGAGGACAGAAGGTGAATTTTTCGCGAGGATGTTTGTAGACGGATGTTATTGTAAAACTGCACAACTCAGTAGTTAAAATTTCAATATCGTTCTCCTCTGTTAGAATCACTGAGAGCACTGCTAGACCTGGCCTCGCAACAATGGCCCTGCCATACTGCCTTTGGGGTCTCTCAGTGGCAATATACATGCCCGCTGTTTTTGGTCTTCGTTGAGGAATATCTCTGTGCATTTCTTGCATGCTCAAAACATCACAGTTTATATCTTCACATATAGTTTCAAGAAGATTTTCGTTGCTGGCTGATAAGCCTTCAATGTTTATGGTCATTATCGTCAATTTCGATCTTGAGAAAGGACCTGCGCTTTTCCTATCGCACGTCGAGTCACTTCGGTATTGGAAAGATCAGCCGGTTGAGGGAAATTTCAAGCGTTGCCACAGGGGATCCCGAGTGTATGTAAAGCGCGAAACACACACTCTTCTTGGAGGCTCTTTCTGTGTCTCACTTGGTACCTATGAATCTTCACCAGAAAACAAATCCAATACTGCTAGTATTTTATCAAAATTTTCAGAAGAACGCCTTGAACGTATTTGTGAAGATTATCATAAAATTAAGTGTAAATTTGTAACCAACAGCTCGTTATTGCAGACATACATCTATAAAGTTAGGCAGCAGTAGCCGGCCGCGACACGAGCAGCAACAGGGAAATAACCGATTTTGTGCCTTTTACGAGTTCCCAACCAGGAGTGGTTGGTTCAAATGGCTCTGATCACTATGGGACTCAACTGCCGTGGTCATTAGTCCCCTAGAACTTAGAACTACTTAAACCTAACCAACCTAAGGACATCACAAACATCCATGCCCGAGGCAGGATTCGAACCTACGACCGTAGCGGTCTTGCGGTTCCAGACTGCAGCGCCTTTAACCGCACGGCCACTTCGGCCGGCCCAACCAGGAGTGAATTTTATAATGTCATCTGTGTGCTTTAATAGTTTCTTGTGTTTCTACGTGTTTATTTAATGTCTAATAGCCACAGTTCTCACGTTTTCGTTTGCGTCTGAAAGTAAATCGATTTTGTGACCTATTACAAGTTCCTAATCAGGGACGAATTATTTAGTTTCACCTGAGTGCTTCGGTAGTTAGGTTTTTGAATCTCTGAATGTTAATCTAATTTACTAGACACAGTTCCTGCGTTTTTGTTGGGGTCTACAATAGAGTTGCGCAGCATGTGCCGATAGTCCGTTTATCTGCATAGTTTAGTTTTCCACGGTCTTTAGTATAGACAGGGACTGCGATTGTTGTGTGCGGATGTGAACCGAGTTGGTGACACTTCGCTCTCAGCTTCAGGCTGTGATGGCTTCGGTTAAACAGCTTGAGGCTGCAGTGGATGGGCACCACTGTTGTGGGCCGGTCGTGGGGATCCAATGGACGTCCAGCACGGCCGAGTACTCCGATTGGTCCTCACCAGTGGACAGCCCAGTTACTGCTCGCACTGAGGTTGATCTCTCACCTGTGGTCGAGTGGGAGGTCGCTTCGGGGCGTATCAGGTGGCGAAAGACTTCCCAGGCGGCCGCACGTAAGGCCTCCCTGGTTTGTCTGACAAACAGGTTCCCGGCGCTGTCTGTGGCTGACGCTGTCGCTGAACCAGATGCTGTCGCCTGTCCTGTTTCAGAGGAAACCTTTCAGCCTGCAAGATCCGGACAGTCACAGGAGGTGGGATTATTGATAGTTGGGAGCTCCAACATTAGGCGCGTTATGGGACCCCTTAGGGACATGGCTGCCAAGAAGGGCAGTCTGTGGCTGACGCTGTCGCTGAACCAGATGCTGTCGCCTGTCCTGTTTCAGAGGAAACCTTTCAGCCTGCAAGATCCGGACAATCACAGAGGGTGGAATTATTGATAGTTGGGAGTTCCAACATTAGGCGCGTTACGGGACCCCTTAGGGACTTGGCTGCCAACAAGGGAAAGAAAACCAATGTCCACTCTATGTGCATACCGGATGGAGTCATTCCAGATTTGGAACGGGTCCTCCCAGATGCCATGAAGAGCACAGGGTTCAGCCAACTGCAGGTGGTTGCTCACGTCGGTACCAATGATGTGTGTCACTTTGGATCAGAAGAGAATCTGTCTGGTTTCGAGCGGCTAACAGAAGTGGTAAAGACTGTTAGTCTTGCCTGCAAGATGAAAGCAGAGCTGACAACTTGCAGCATAGTCGACAGGACCGATTGTGGACCTCTGGTACAGAGCCGAGTGGAGGGTCTGAATCAGAGACTCAGACGGTTCTGCGACCGTGTAGGCTGTAGATTCCTCGACTTGAGCTAAAGGATGGTTGGGTTTCGGTTTCCGCTGAATAAATCAGCTGTCCGCTATACGCAGGAGGCGGCTACACGGGTAGCAGGGGCTGTGTGGCGTGGACTGGGATGTGTTTTAGGTTGGAGGGTCTCAGGAAAACACAAGAAGGTCTTCAGCCACAAAGGGTGCAGACCGAACACAGGAAGAACGTAGATACAAGAACCATCGGTATAACAGTTGTAAATTGTCGTAGCTGTGTTGGGAAAGCTGCAGAGCTCCAAACGCTAATAGAAAGCACTGATGCTCAAATCGTTATAGGCACTGAAAGCTGGCTAAAGCGGGATATAAGCTCAGCCGAAATTTTTGCGAAGAACCTATCGGTGTTCCGAAAGGATAGGCTAAATACCGTTGGCATTGGCGGGTTTGTTGCTGTTAGAAGTAGTTTAACTTGTAGCGAAATTGAAGTAGATAGTTCCTGTGAGTTAGTATGGGCAGAGGTCATTGTTGACAACTGGAATAAAATAATAATTGGATCCTTCTACCGACCTCCCAATTTAGATGATATAGTTGCTGAAAGGCTCAAAGAAAACTTGAATTTGGTTTCAAACACGTCCCCGACTCATACGATTATAATTGGTGGTGACTTTAATTTACCCTCGATATGTTGGCGAAAATACATGTTTTAATTCATGAGGAACGCATAAAATATCATCCGAAATTGTGCTAAACGCATTCTCTGAAAATTATTTCGAGCAGTTAGTTCATGAGCCCACGCGAATTGTAAACTGTTGTGAAAACACACTTGGCGTCTTAGCAACAAATAATCCCCAGTTAATAACGAGCATCAAAACGGATACAGGGATTAGTGAACACAGGGTTGTCGTAGCGAGACTGAATATTGTAACCCCCAAATCCTCCAAAAATAAACGGAAAATATATCTATTCAAAAAAGCAGATAAAAATTCACTTGACGTCTTCCTGAGAGACAATCTCCACTCCTTGCAAATTAGTGATATAAGTGTAGACCAGATGTGGCTTGACTTCAGAGAATAGTATCGGTAGCAATTGAGAGATTTATACCAAATAAATTAACAAACGTCGGAGCTGATCCTCCTTGGTCCACAGCATGGGTCAGAGCACAGTTGCAGAAACAACGAAACAAACATGGCAAATATAAACAGACGCTAAATCCCCAAGATTGGCAATCTTTTACAGAAACTCGAAATTTAGCGCGGACTTCAATGCGAGATGGAGTTTCGCCGACCTCTGTGGCTGAGTGGTTCTAGGCGCTTCAGTCTGGAACCGCGCGACCACTACGGTTTCAGGTTAGAATCCTGCTGCCTCGGGCATGGATGTGTGTGATTTCCTTAGGTTAATTAGGTGTAATTAGTTCTAAGTTCGAGAGGACTGATGACCACAGATGCTAAGTCACATAGTGCTCAGAGCAATTTTTTTATAGCAGTTTCGACAACGAAACTTCGTCTCGAAACCTGTCAGAAAATCCAAAGAGATTCTGGTCGTATGTGAAGAATACTACTGGCCATTAAAATTGCAACACCATAGAAGTGCACACGATAAACGGGTATTCATTGGACAAATATATTATACTAGAACTGACATGTGATTACATTTTCACGCAATTTGGGTGCATAGATCCTGAGAAATCAGTACCCAGAACAACCACCTCAGGCCGAAGTCACGGCCTGGATACGCCTGAGCTTTGAGTCAAACAGAGTTTGGATGGCGTGTACAGGTACAGCTGCCCATGCACCTTCAACACGATACCACAGTTCATCAAGAGTAGTGACTGGCGCGTTGTGACGAGCCAGTTGCTCGGCCACCATTGACCAGACGTTTTCAATTGGTGAGAGATTTGGAGAATGTGCTGGCCAGGGCAGCAGTCGAATATTTTCTGTATCCAGAAAGGCCCGTACAGGACCTGCAACATGCGGTCGTGCATTATCCTGCTGAAATGTAGGGTTTCGCAGGGATCGAATGAAGGGTAGAGCCACGGGTCGTAAGACATCTGAAATGTAACGTCCACTGTTCAAAGTGCCGTCAATGCGAACAACAGCTGACCGAGACGTGTAACCAATGGCACCCCATACCATCACGCCGGGTGATACACCAGTATGGGGATGACGAATACACGCTTCCACTGTGCGTTCACCGCGATCTCGCCAAACACGGATGCGACCATCATGATGCTGTAAACAGAACCTGGGTTCATCCGAAAAAATGACGTTTTGCCATTCGTGCACCCAGGTTCGTCGCTGAATACACCATCGCAGTCGCTCCTGTCTGTGATGCAGCGTCGAGGGTAACCGCGGCTATGGTCTCCGAGCTGATAGTCCATGCTGCTGCAAACGACGTCGAACTGTTCGTGCAGATGGTTGTTGTCTTGCAAACGTCCCCATCTGTTGACTCAGGGATCGCGAGACGTGGCTGCACGATCCATTACAGGCATGTGGATAACGTACCTGTCATCTCGACTGCTAGTGATACCAGGCCGTTGGGATCCAGCACGGCGTTCCGTATTACCCTCCTGAACCCACTGATTCCATATTCTGCTAACAGTCATTGGATCTCGACCAACACGAGCAGCAATGTCGCGATAGGCTACAATCCGACCTTTATCAAAGTCGGAAACGTGATGGTACGCATTTCTCCTCCTTACACGAGGCATCACAACAACGTTTCACCATGCAACGCAGATCAACTGCTGTTTGAGTATGATAAATCGGTTGGAAACGTTCATTATGTCAGCTCACCGGGACCAACCTGATGTGAATGCTGTGAAAAGCTAATCATTGCATATCACAGCATCTTCTTCCTGTCGGTTAAATTTCGCGTCTGTAGAATGGAATCTTCGTGGTGCAGCAATTTTAATGGCCAGTAGTGTATGTGAGCGGCAAGAAACAATCAATGCCATCTCTGGGCGATGGCAGTGGAAATACTATCGAAGACAGTGCTGCCAAAGCAGAGTTACTAAAGACAGACTTCCGAAACGCCTTCACAAAAGAAGACGAAGTAAATATTCCAGAATTCGAATCGAGGACAGCTGCCAACATGAATAACGTAGAAGTAAATGTCCTCGGACTAGTGAAGCAACTTATATCACTAAATAAAAGCAAGTCTTCTGGTCCAGACTATATACCAATTAGGTTCTTTCAGAGTATGCTGATGCATTAGCTCCATACTTGACAATCATATACAATCGTTCGCTCGACGAAAGATCCGTACCCAGAGACTGGAAAGTTGCACAGGTCACACGCATATTCAAGAAAGGTAGTAGGAGTAATACACTTAATTACTGGCCCATATCATTAACATCGATATGTAGCAGGAGTCTGGAACATATCTTGTGTTCGAACATTATGAACTACTTCGAAGAAACCGGTCTATTGACACATAGTCAACATGGGTTTAGAGAACATCGTTCCTGTGAAACACAACTAGCTCTTTATATCCATGAAGTGTTGAGTGCTGTTGACGAGGGATTTCCGATCGATTCCGTATTTCTGGATTTCCAGAAGGCTTCTGACACTATACCACACAAGCGGCTTATTGTGAAATTGCGTACATATGGAATACCGTGTCAGTTATGTGACTGGATTGGTGACTTCCTGTCAGAGAGATCACAGTTCGTAGTAACTGACTGAAAATCATCGAGTAAAACAGAAGTGATTTCTGGCGCTCCCCAAGGTAGTGTTATTGGCCCTTTGCTGTTCCTTACCAATATAAACGATTTGTGAGGCAACCTGAGCTGCCGTTTTAGGTGGTTGCAGATGACGCTGTCGTTTATCGACTAATAAAGTCATCAGAAGATCAAAACAAATTGCTAAACGGTTTAGAAAAGATATCTGTATGGTGCGAAAATTGGCAGTTGACCGTAAATAACGAAAAGTGTGAGGTCATCGACATGTGTGCTAAAAGGAAATCGTTAAACTTCGGTTACACGATCAATCAGTCACATATAAAGGCCATAAATACAACTAAATACCTAGGAAGTACAATTACGAACAACTTAAATTGGAAGGAACATAGCCGGCCGGAGTGGCCGAGCGGTTCTAGGCGCTACAGTCTGGAACCGCGCGACCGCTGTGGTCGCAGGTTCGAATCCTGCCTTGGGCATGGATGTGTGTGATGTCCTTAGGTTAGTTAGGTTTAAGTAGTTCTAAGTTCTAGGGGACTGATGACCACAGCAGTTAAGTCCCATAGTGCTCAGAGCCATTTGAACCATTTTGAAGGAACATACAGAAAATGTTGTGGGGAAAGCTAACCAAAGACTGCGTCTTATTGGCAAGACACTTAGAAAATGTAACAGATCTACTAAGGAAACTGCCTACACTGCGCTTGTCCGTGTTCTTTTAGAATACTGCAGCGCAGTGTGGGATCCTTACCAGATAGGACTGAAGGAGTACATCGAAGAAGTTCAAAGAAGGGCAGCACGTTTTGTATCATTGCGAAATATGGGAGAGAGTGTCACAGAAATGATACAGGATTTGGGCTGGACTTCGTTAGAAGAAAGGCGTTTTTCGTTGCGACGCAATGTTCTCACGAAATTCCAGTCACCAACCTTCTCCTTCGAATGCGAAAATATTTTGTTGACACCGACCTACATAGGAAGAAACGGTCACCACGATAAAATAAGAGAAATCAGAGCTCGTGAGGAAAGATAAAGGTGTTCGTTCTTTCCGCGCGCTATATGAGATTGGAATAATACAGAATTGCGAAGGTAATTCGATGAACCTCTGCCAGGCACTTAAATGTGATATGTAGAGTATCCACGTGGATGTAGATGTAGAAAAAGCACATCGAACGTCAAAGCAATATTTGAACATGTGAAGGAAACGAAGACGTAATGAACATCTGTTTCGTGGAAACGAGGTAAAATGCAGCATTGTATCACAGTTTCACTTCTCAAAAAAACGAAGGTAAATGTGTCCCTTACTGGCATCTGAAATTTTGTGCTCTGTAAAAAGCAAAATAAATTGTTCACAGAAAGTTTAAATGTTATGTTGGTTTCAAATCACGTCTGAAAGAAAGTATAGAGATGTGCCATAGGCACACCAGGGCAGTACTGGACAGGAAGACCGAGATATTCGCCAGTCTGTGGCCCGTTTTGTCGAAGAAGTAAACAAGAAAACTGCAAGTTTTCATATACAGCCATACTGCATTTGGATCACTGATCAGAGTGTATTTAATTATGAACTAGGTTATGGTGCGACACTATGCAAAAAAGGGAAAAATCAACTGATGTCTTACTCCAGTCTGCACACAATAAAACTCGTAGATATACAACAGATCTTGGACTTTCAATGAATTGACACGTAACAAAAAACTTGTATTTGTCACCACAAAACAACTTTCTCCACGAAAGTTAAAAAGGCTATTGAAGACAGTTTTCCACTAAACATGCATCTGGAGGACATAACAGATGATAAAGCATGAAAAGAGCATTTAGAATAATTTTTTGTGAATGTTGTTAATGACAATGTAGCAAATAACCAGAAGTTTTGATTTTTTGAGTGCTCACAAGGACACAACACAGTTCATGATTCATTTTCCGGTAAATACACTGTATGCATGATCATTCCGCCAAAACCAACAAAATACGTACAGCCTTTGGATTTATATTTCTGTCATTATTATAAAATACACGCAAGAAGGATAACAGACTCTATAAGGACTCTCTGCGGTTACATTGACACTAAACTAGGAAATACAATTTTCATAACCAAAATGCATTCTGTTATTCATAAGTACCTGACTGCTCTAGTGTATCAGCCTATGCTTCAATATTTCTGGCAAGCGTCTGGGTACACTACCTCCGAAAATGTTGCTCAATTCCGGAATGTGATTCAAATGACATTTTATTTTTGCATCTCACGAATACGATTGTGAGGATTGTCCAGAAATTTCTTGCCGTAAATGTGCTTTTAATGGCCAGCCGCTGTGGCCGAGCATTTCTAGGCGCTTCAGTCTGGAACGGCGCTGCTGCAACAGTCGCATGTTCGAATCCTGCCTCGGGCATGGATATGTGTGATGTACTTAGGTTAGTTAGGTTTAAGTAGTTCTATGTCTAGGGGACTGATGACCTCAGATGTTAAGTTCCATAGTGCTTAGAGCCATTTGAACCATTTTTTGCTTTTAATGGTTCTGCAAACTGTTTCATGCATTTTGTTGAGGAACCTCATGTCCGATAGTGGGCAAACTAAGATTAACTTAATCGTTGCTTTCACCATCCCGACCACAGTGGTATGTAAAGGTTCTAAGTACAATTGGAGCACCGAATTCCGGTTTGAGCCGAGAGACTTCCCTTGTTAGTGTGATATTCTACACATATTGCTCTCTTCATCCACCTCTCGTGTATCACATCCTTGGCGTATCTTTATATTTTTAACGTGTTGACAGCCACGACGACCACCTCTTTGACACTTTTCAAGTTTCAGTGTATATGGATGTTACAGTTCTATCATTTCGAACAGTTCCATACAAATGATGGAACATCCCTATCTCATGTTCATCCTTTTCGAAGTGAACACATATTACTATCAACCTTAAATCACACTTTGTACACTATAAGTATATCGTACTGTTCCTTGCGTATCACGGCCCTCCTGAGAAAGGTCTGTTTCACTTTCTAGATTTTACCGTCCCATGTAACATTCGTCTAGAGCATGTTTCTCAATGTGTCTCTGATTAGGCTGCCTGATGCTTGGTTAAACTCACAACGCCCAATTTCAAAGGCAATTAACGCTCACGGCCTTTACGGCTTGTATTGAAAGAAAACCTGATTATAGTGGCTTCTTATGCCTAGCAAGTTTCGTTTATGTCGCACAACTCCTACTTGGTGTTCCGATTTTTGTCCCGTCAGTGTATATGTCATATCCACAATTTGTTGATTGAATGGATCTGTCCGATCTTTATTAGAGAGTAGGATGTCATCGTCACTATGATGTGTTAGGGAGTGCACACCCTGTTAAAATAATCCTTCGTCTACCTTTCTACCCTTTTGCTTCTGATGGATTTCATCGTCGGTATAGTCATATATAAAGAGAGCATAACATGATCGTTGCTAGAATATGTTGTACACTCCCACTAGATTTCAGCAAAAGGGTCTAGATGTTCTGCAACAACTGTTTCCTTACGCTCTTTTCGCAATACCGAGTGCGTTAAATCTTTGTTCTGTACTGTCGTTTTCTTCTTCTGGCACACTTCGAAACTTCCCAATAAATGCCATGTTCACCTGGCCTTATTAGAGAATCAATAATCTGGCCGTAGCATTTCTGCGCACTTCTTTGGACCGAAATACCTGCAGCTGAGGTGGGAATACAACATTATAATTTCTGTGCCTTGTTCAGGGGTACATACTCTCCATTCCTCTTCACTTTCGTTATTCCGGTGGTATAACACGCCGTCATGTACAACATGTAAGTCCTTATCTTCTCTGCACTCATACTATTGTATTTTCTATTAATTAGTACCAATATTTCGTCTTCTTTCTGCTTTCTTCTGATGTTCTTTAACATTCTTCCGTGTTGTTCCTTCAAGCATGCCCCTTTTAACAGACCAATTTTAGAATCCTGTAGATGTATAGGTGTAGGTTGATTTTCTAGACCCATTGGCAAGTGTGAACGTGCATCTCGCACTATACGTTGCTGGCCCGATACACACTGGACATCAAAATCAAATTCTTGAAGAGTGAGTATCCATCTGGCTAATCTCCCTTGGTGCAGCTTACTTATCAGCGTAAAGGATAGAGCCTTATGATCTGTTACTACAATTGACTTTATTCCATCAAGATAATACTTGTTTGAAACCAGAGGCTACTGACAACGTGTCCTCTCCCGTTAGAGAATTATTCTTCTTTTGCAAAGCTTACAAACGATTGTCGGAAGATACTGTCTTCATCACATCTTCTCTGTTCTCCTCTTCTTTTTGATACAACTAGACACCGAGACCCTAGTATCACGTATCACATTCCAGGTAACAAACTTTCGTCAAATTGGGGTTTGAGAGTACTGGTGCCTCACCTAATTTCTTTTTAATTTTCTCAAAATATTCGATGAATTTCGCCGCCCAAGACTAAGCTTTGTTTTTATTTAATAGTCTGTGTAGTGCCTCCCTGTTCAAGACTTGTTCTTCAAAGAAACGACAGTAGAAACCTCAGGTACAAAAGAAGCTTCTCAATTGTTTCCCTTAGGTGGTCTGAGTCAGGCCAGATTCATTTCTGATCCGTCGTGTGTCCTAAGAACGGCATCACTTTCTGTCCAAACTCAAAATTTTGCAGTTAGGTCTTACATCCGAAAGTGTACGCTTTTCAAATATCTCTTCCAGCGTTATCATGTGCTCCTCCCCCGTCTAACTAGCTACCAAAATATCGTCCACATATACCATAACTTCTATAGCATTTCTTCCCCAACACTCTGTCGAGCATTCTAATGAGCGCCAACACGGACACCTTTAAGCCAAAAGGTAACATACTGTACTGATAACGTCGTTGATCACATAAAAAGGCAACGTATGGTCTTGACTTTGGATCTACGAGGGTTGTTCAACAAGTATTACGACACGTTTTTATCTGAAAGCATGTTATATTTATTCAGGATTTCAAAAATCTTCAAATGTGTGCTAAGCTTACACACTACTTAACCTAAATTATCCTAAGGACAAACACACACACCCATGCCCGTGGGAGGACTTGAACCTCCGCCGGGACCAGTCGTTCAGGATTTCAATTCACCAAATTATTACCAGTCTGTTAGCTACAAAACCCTATTTTTCGATTTACTTTCAATTCGACAGCCTTAAACCACATTACCTTCACGATACCTCTTTAATTGGTCGACGTCAGACCCGTATTGTTACATCAATAACCTCTCCATCATCCATGTACTGCTTGGAACAAACAGGTGGAAGTTGGAAGACGAAGGAGATCCAGGCTGTAGGGTGAATGAGGAAAAACAGTTCAGTGAAGTTTAGTGAAATGTTCTCGGGTGCACAGACCTGTGTGATGCCTTGCATTGCCATGGAGGAGGAGAAGTTCGTTTGAATTTTTGTGGCGATGAACATGCTGTCAATTTCCTGAGCGTAGCACAAAACACTTCAGAGTTGATCGTTGCACGGTGAAGGAGGACATCAAACAGAATAACTCCATCAGTGCCCCAGAGGGCCGTTTTCATGACTATTCTGGCTGGGGGTGCGACTTTGAAATTTTTCGTCAGAGGAGAGGTGGTGTGGCGCCAAGCCACGAATTTCCGTTTTGTCCCCATTTCGAAGCGATGAACCCATGTTTCATCAAGTGTAATGATTTTGGAAAAAAAATGGTCACGATCATCATCGTGGCGCGCAAGGAATTCTGCACAGATGTCCGCTCGTTGCTCTACATGGTGTTCAGTTGGGTGGCTAGGAACACAGAGGGCACACGTCTTTGATTATCCCAATTGGTGGACGAGTTTATCGAGAGATTCAGTAACTGGTTTAAATGTTTGTCGCAGTTTCTGCTCTCGATCCAAAAGTTGTAACCTTAGTAACCATAACTGCTCGAATGGTCTTCCGTGCAGCGATGACCTTATGCTTATTTGACATCTTACTGTATACTAAGCGAGCTGCTTCACAGGCTGCACCTTACGTGCATTTAACTCAACGTTTACTGTTAAGTCATGTAATTTTTTTTCAATCCCATCTACCCCTACAGCTAAGTCGTCCACTTCCTTTCTCAGAATGACAATCAGTATGAGAAGGGTCTGGGCATGAGCCGCTAGCTCCTTAACTTTCCGTTCGAGAGACTTAAATTTTCCATCTATGTAGAGACACATTCTCTGTCTATGCACACCTATCCTCTCAGGCAGAGTGCCTGACATACGGGCAAACTTGTCCATGGTGTGATGTATGCCAACATACTCAATCACTTTTTTTATAGCTATATGTATAGAAACTCCTGGAAGTTCCGTCTATACCTACAGTCATTCAGTTTTCTTGATTTATCAATAACAAGAAACCTGCACTGTGTGTGATTCCAGCAGTCTGCATGTATCTTTACAAAATCATTGAATGTCATGTCAGTTCCTACATGTGCCTGGTAAATGTGTTTTACATTCAAATGGTCTTGTCTGAGGGCAATAATGAGATTTGTATTATGGCTTACCAAACGGGTTTGGGATTGTAGAATATGTCTGACTCAAATAAAATATGTCAATACCCATACGATGACCAAAACAGAAATATCGTAGAATTTGATATTGGTTTTCCACAGTGTCGTCATCAAAAACGAACACTGTGTTCGGCTTTACTTTTTCTGGTGGGGGAAATTGACTGTTTTGACTGAATGTAGTGTATGTTACGCCAACACCTTGCAGTATCTTTTGCAGAAGCTGGTACATTGATTGAGACAGAATTTTTGAAAATACACACTCAAAGTGGACTCCATCCGGGTGTGTTAATAGTGAGACGAGAACATTTGTCTCACCGTGGTTGAATGGACCTACAATTATCACTTGTATGTTATCATGTAGGAGTACCTCAATCTTCATCTTCTTCAGGTCTTCTTCCGTACCATCTCAGGACCAGTCACTTACAACTAAGTCCTGATGCTACACCCATCCTGCCTTGATCCTGACTGCTTAATGTTTTGGTGTGCAGGGGGCTTTTATAAAAAAAAAAAAGACCTAAGCTACATGGTAAGTGTGTTAGAAAAAAAACACCTTTAAATGTTATATGCAGGGTGTCCCACTTATCTTGACCACCCTAAATAACTGTTTGTTCAGATTCAAATTACAAAATGTTTCAAGCAAATGTTCTTTAGCCGTCAGGGGGACATCAATCAGCATGATTGCCTTTGTTGCAGCTTTGTTTTTTTTTTTTTTTTTACAAAGATATGAACAGCGGTATGACTTTTTAAATGGCACCCTGCAATTTTTATTCGGTAATTCATTTCCTCTCTTAAAGACCTACTCCAAAATGTATCACAGTGTACCATTCGCTGAAACACAACGTTATTAATTTTATAACACAACATTGACTTTGAGCCCGGGATCACAAACTCGTCCACTTGCTGGAGTTGTCAGAAAACAAATGAAAACCAACTAAAAACGTAACACAAAATTGACTTTGACTCTCCTGTACCATTGCCCAGCAGTAGAACATTCAAAGGTGCTCAAAGTGGTGACCCTCGACACCGATACACTGGTGCACTCGTTGAATGAAAAAATTATTTACTGCTTCCAGTGTTGCCGACTGAAAAGAATTACAAGAAAGCACTATACGTTTCTACATGTCCTCTGGAGTTGTTGGAATATCGCGAAAGACAACATCTTTAATGCATCCCCAAAGAAAAAAGCTCCAGAGGATTTAAATCAGGAGACCTAGCAGGCCAATCCACGTGGCAGGATATCTGCGCTGGACATTCATAGTGTTGATACCACATAAGCATTCTGATTCTTAGCGGCACTTCAACCAGAAGAGGAGGAAGAGTTCGTCTGAGGAAGTTGGCATACGCTGTGTCGTTGACACTACCATTGATGAAATATGGGCCAATAATTGTAGTACCAAGCATACCACACCAGACGTTAACTCTCCATTGACGCTGATGTTCCACCTGTCTAAGCCCTCGTGGGTTGTCGCTGGGCCAATAATGCGTGTTCCTTGTATTTACCTGTCCTTTGTTTGAGAAGGAGCATTCATCGGTAAATAGAAAACTGAAGAAGTTCGGGTTGGTGAGGATTAACTGCTGTGCCCACTGGCAGAACTGCACACGATTCTGGAAATCATTCCCTTGCAATTCTTGATGTTGGTGTACATGGTAAGGATGGAACCGGTGACGTGTGAAAATACGATGTACATTGGTTTTAGAAATGCCGATCTCGTGTTCAAGCTGTCGTGTTCTCACATGTGCATTCATAGCAACGGAAGCGAGAACAGTAACTTCGGCAGCTTCGTCTTTGCGAGTGCTACGAGGATTGCGTTGTCGTGGGTTGAAACTTCCCGTATCCTGAAGCGTCGCAACAAGACAAGAAAACATCCGTCGGGAAGGTGGGTTCTTGACAGCATATCGCTCTCCGTACAGTTTCGCTGCCCGCGTAGCATTTCGCCTATCATCATCATCATCATCATCA
Organism: Schistocerca nitens; assembly: GCF_023898315.1. Taxonomy (NCBI): domain Eukaryota; kingdom Metazoa; phylum Arthropoda; class Insecta; order Orthoptera; family Acrididae; genus Schistocerca; species Schistocerca nitens. The sequence continues at coordinate 389,074,241 of NC_064616.1, forward strand.
TCATCAACAACAACAACAATAAAAGAAACGTTATGTCGAGGCAGTTTGTAGGAAGGACAGCCTTTACTGTATGCCTACTCTAGACAACAGTATTTAAAAGGACTAAACTACTGTACTAAATGTACCTGTACATAAGAAAATAGTATTGCAATTACTGTTCTGTTAGCTTACATTCCCCATAGATGAATAGCATTTCTAACTTCTCTTCGTTGATGTACATTCTACTCACACAACTCTTCAACGGACGATGGTCGACGGAATGACGGGTGTGCATTCTACTTATGTTTATATTTGTCCTCTGTCAACGTCGGCACCTGGGTGTGTTCCATTACCCCGAGTATCTGCACTAAGCGCTGGGAGCGTCAACGTCAATGTTGTGTTATGAAATTAGTGAAGTTGTGTTTTAGTGAATGGTACACTGTGATACATTTTTGAATAAGCTCGCTGAGTTCTGCATTCCTTTACCTGGGCACAAACATGTAAAATACGAGCAAGAAGCTCCTATCTTGTGTCCACTCTGCCCTTGTAGACGTCGCTCTTCAGCCACCCCCAAAATTAGTAACCCAATGGGGTAAGACCGGGTGACCTCAGTGGCCATGCAATGACTCCACGGCGAACGATCTAACGACCAGGATACGTTGTGTTGAGATACTGTGTCACTGGCCGTACGTAATCTGTAGGAGCTCTGTCATGCTGAAAGTACATACGAGCTCGTGTTGCCAAAGAGATGTCCTCCACCTGCCCCGCAAGGGCCTCCCGGCTAAAGACGAAAAACGCTCATTTCCATTTCATGTCGAAGTTGATATAGGGTGTTAGGAAATTAAAAAAATGGTAGGCAGTTCCAGCACAAGCATCTATCTGCATGAGTCCTGAAATGCGTCATCTCCCCATCCCACTCCACTGGCATAATTTTTCAAAAGGTGTTCTCCCCAAACTCATCCACTATCTTTCCTTGCCACTTATTGTGTAGGAGGCTGTGGATACAGTCCTCAGCTGTATGCTTGCATGCAGTACACTTATTAATCCATTCCTGCACATCACTAGCATTTCCTCAATTGTACACATGGAAGCTTGCACCAGAGTAAATGAATGTCTCACCTCTTGCGCTTCAGAAGACTGACTCGGCTTTTATCGAATGATCTACCGTTCCAGCACACGCATTTACCAGCCTGACATGCGAAGTGGAACTTAGCCCAATCTTGCTGCATCTTCATTAGTTGATGAAACGCATTTGTTTTCTTCGTACGTTCACCAAATATCATCACTTTCCAAACATTGTGCAGGTGGCTATGTATACGGTCATCAGCTGCATGATTGCAGGTAACATACCTGTTAAGCTCCTTCTTCTCCGGCACAGACATCTCATCCACTGAACACTTAGTACACAGTAAACACTTAAGTCTTTCCTCTCGGGAAGCCCAGCACAGACTGAAGCTCCCTCACACATTGAGGAATGGGGGAGGGGGGGGGGGTGGATGTGCAGTAGTGGGAGCAGAGGTGTGATGGTGGGGCATGACATCATAGAAATAGGGGGAGTTCTGTAGTCCAATTGCCCTATTTACCTTTAAAAAATTTGAACTGACCGGAATTTTTTGATTTTATCGCAAAGAATTTTAATTTCCTGCTCAGGGGTTTCCCAGAAGAGTGGTGGGCAAAGGGACACATGCCAGACAGGGAAAACCCATAATGTCTATAGGGAGTGGGGGTAATTGAATAATGAATTTGATATCGAAAGTGCTTGCTGTACTACAGCACCAGTTTAAATATAGAAAATCCAGAAAAAGAGTCTGTATAGATCCAAACTTTTTCGCAAATTAACTTCTCATCTTTTCAAGCTGTAATGATAATAAATATACTCCTCTAAAAAACTTAAGGAGCTAGATGAAGTGCAGTAATATATTAACTGCGCTGTGGAAATGAATGAAAGTGCGGGAGCATGTTGCTAGCGGTCTTCAAGTCGTGCACAGAAAGATGGACGTCTCATGACGTGAGGTCAGCCTGACCATAGTCCCAAATGGAACTAGCTCCGCAACACGAAGCAGTTGAAGACATTTTCCGATGCCCTGCGGTGGCGTTCTTCATTACAAAGTAGCCTGGAGACGACGTTTAGATGACTTCACACACGGAAGAATCAGCCGTAAACTGGAAGAAGTACGAAGTAAGATGAGTGTAGTCCAGGAGTTTGGTATTGCCCACAGCGTTGTTTCACGTGCGTGGGGAGCGTTCTGAACCACAGGCACTTGTGTCCATAGGAGAGGAGTTGGTCGACCACGGTAAACTACAGCAGCAGATAACCGCTATATTGTGCGACAGGCAAGAAGGTCCGTCTTCAATCAGTGATTGCAATAGCAACCACGTTTAACAGGACTGCAAAGCACACAATCTGACGCACCATAGTGGCGCGGCGACTGCATGTGGGTGGTCTCTTTTGCCTGACGATCAGTACTTTGTGCTCCGTTGACACACACAGACTTAGGCGGTACTTAGGAGTGGGATGAAAGCAGATTCAGTCTCAGTAGTCGTTCTGGACGTAATCTCATTCAGCGAGAGGTGGGAACAATTAAGACACCCAGCAACATTGTCGAACATCAACTTTTTGGTGGTCCAGGTGTTATGCTGTGGAGAGGCATAATCTTGACTGGGTGTACTGACCTCCAAATGTTTTTCCACGGTACCCTCACTGATCAATGTCACTGTGATACTGTACTCCTTCCCCATATGCGTATTTTTCAGGCGTGCGTAGGGCCCTGAATTCTATTTTGAGGATGACAATGCGCTACCGCATCGAATAGCGTAGGTGGAGGATCTCTTGGAACGGAGGATATTCGGCGAACGGACTGGCCTAGCTGTTTACCCGACTTAAATCAAAGCCTTCTAGATACAAGGCCTACGCACAGCGACCATATTGGCACGTGACGTCACAAACTGTTGGCCATCTTATCTTTAGTCGGCAGTCCTGTTGGCCTGTATGTTGTGTTGAAAGTGTGTGCCACGTGAAACTGATATATATTTCAAACAGTATTCGCCTACAGTTCTTCGAAGTATGGGATACAAGTGTTGCGTCCCCATTTGCCATGGAAATTATAAATCCCAAAAAGGCATGAAAGTGCACATGTTCCGATTTCCCAAATGTGTGAAGTTGAGAAATCGCTGGATTGCAGCTATTCCCAGACAGGAATTTGTGTCTACGCATCATTCAAGGATAAGCAAATGACAAAAAATTTTGTAGCGTGTTATTTGTTTCCATTGCACCACATTTGCCAATTGTTTTTAAAAGCAGTTATGTATCATGTAGCAGTTGTTTCTTAATTCTGGACCATTGCTGCGAGGTTAATACGAAGCTGGCTGTGATATGTCTCTCATATTTCCAACTATTGTCACACAGAATAGTTATATTAATTAATGTGGCTCGAAAATGTTTAGTATTCCTTATCATTCCTACCAGATTATTGAGTTTCCAGTACTTTTATTTGGAAGAGCTACAGAATGATTTTGTTCAGTTTCACATATACAGCTATTCGGAAATAATTTCAATTTGAGTAAACTACCTTAGAAAATTGCTTTAATGAATTCAGTGTTCGACAGATTAAGCAGTATAGAAAGCAGTATTTCGAGGTAAGTGCATTGTGATTAAATTAACAGCACTCTGTGACACGAATTTCAGTCAAGGATATAGGAGAAACAATCTTTTCATGTTTAAGGTTCTAAAGTTCTGCAGAAACAGGGAAATAAAATATTTCTTTGGGTTTCTGATTTACTAAAAATTATGTCAGGAGGTGCTCCATTTCTTCGAATGATTTGAGTTTCATGTGAGGTCAGCAAATGTTGTGAAGTGGAGAGGAAAATTTACGAAAATAACCGGGGAAACAAATTCTTAAATTCTGTAGGAGCTACAGCTGCTTTATTTAAAACCGAAAACGTCTGCTTTTGTTGCATATTACCGATTTTTTACTGCAAGAAGACGTAGCTCCTGAGGTAAAAGACAGAATTTAAAACTACAGTTTGTATTCAAGCCTAGAAACGCTTATTTAAGGCAAATCGTCAAAATAATTTTACATCTTAAAACAACATAGGGCAGTTTTGTTCATTTACTTAACGCAATGATATAAATTACAATACTTTCATTACAAGGCCATGTAGAAGAGGAAAGCACGAGAATCCCTATGCAGTCTCAGCTCTAAAACTCGTATAGCTGCAGAGTGCTTAACAGGAGCGTTCCGATACAGACCGGGCCATCAGTTTGTGACGTCACAAGCGTGCGCGCAGGCCTGTAGTCAAGGTGGTGTTGCTTAAATCCTACCGAATACGTGTAGGATGCCTTGGGGAGACGTATTGCAACCCATACACATGCACCAACGACCATCCAGAAGTTACCAACAACGATGGTGGAAAAATGGAACGCCCTACCACAAAAACGTCTTACCAAGCTTGTGGTAAGAATGGGAGCACGTGACAGACCAAACATTGCTGTTCGTGGTGATAACACACTCTATTAAAAATCAGATCCCGCCTTTAGAAATGTACAGGGGACCATTACAAATCCGGGTGATTTCGGTGTAATTATAGTCTTTGAAAAGAAATGTCATTTTGGTTCGTCTAGTGAAACGTCCCCTTAGAAAAATTATACATGACTGTCCTTAAACTGACACACAATAATTTTTTAGCGCAACGCAATCTGACTTTCAAAAATCTCTACAAAAGAATGGCCCTGACTAACATTAACCTATACCTTTCACAAATCACTTACCTCACCAAAACTCTTCGTTACTCGAACTACTGCAATACAGCGAGCGCCACTACTGCCAGCTAAATAAAAGATTCAAGCTACGGAAGGCACTAACTACTGATAGGCATAGTTAGCAAATGAAAGATTTTAATAGAGAACAAACAATGTATTTACCTTAATAGTCATAATATATATAGCAGCTCATGACATCCAGTCTTACAAATTTCAAAACAACGCCATCTCTCTCCCCACATCCACCACTGCTGGCAGCTCACCACCAACTGCGCAACGCTACGCGCTGTTAACAGCCAACTGCCCAACACTACAATGGCAGACAACAATGCAAACTAGCCACAGACAGCACACAGCACAGCCAGTGATTTTCATACAGAGCGCTACGTGGCGTTACCAATATAAAAACCTAAACAGCCTACTTACATAGCCCCCATGCTCCCCACAAAATATTTTACAAATTGTTTTGGCCAGTTGCCAATACAGATTTGAAAAAAAATTTCATAATTACAATAACAAAGATATCAAATGCACACACTTATTGATACAATGTTGGTCAAAAGCTAAAATTTTCTCACAGTCCATAAAGACAGTCCTGATCATTCATCACAGTAAAATTGCAGTGTTAGTTTTTTTCTCTCAAAGTCTGAGCAGTAAAAGAAAATGCACACGGAAGTAGTGGATTTCCATGCAGTCTTGAAGAAGTAGTGTTGTCCTTCCAACGAAAAGACGGTGCTGACTCTTGATATGCAGACAGGTAATGGGCCACAACAGAGCAAACCCACCGCAGAGTCAGTCGAAGTTTTGAAGAATATTGGTAGGTAGGTCACCACAGAGTAGACCCACTGTAGTCCTGGTAGAGATTACGGTATTGGTGGGCCACCAGAGGTGCAGACCCACTGCAGTCCTTGTAGAAATAACGGTATTGGTGGGCCATCAGAGATGCAGACCCACTGTAGTCCTTGTAGAGACGGCCAGCAGCCATCTGTTGCGACTGTGCAGGTGCACAATCACCATCGAAGAGTCTTGCAGGGAATATAGCAAGTCCATAAACCACCACTATGTAAGTAGGTTGTTTAGGTTTTTATATTGGTAACGCCACGTAGCGCTCTGTATGAAAATCACTGGCTGTGCTGTGTGCAGTCTGTGGCTAGTTTGCATTGTTGTCTGCCATTGTAGTGTTGGGCAGTTGGCTGTTAACAGCGCGTAGCGTTGCGCAGTTGGAGGTGAGCCGCCAGTTCTGATGCAATTCAGGTCTGTCGCTACGATCATATCGTCTGTCGTCATGTCGGTAGATTCCATAGTTTCTTTCTTGTCGGTCACGTGGTGTAGAATTTCTCCCTGAATCGTAACTGCGCGCTGGACCGTTGCATCTAAAGTTATTCTTTCTCCCTTGATAATAATTATTTTGGTTCCCATATTGTCTGTTTCTCTGATTGTCCCTGTGATAGTCATTACTGCGGAGAGGTGATCTTTCCCTGTAATTATTACTACTCTGCCAACGGTTGTCATACAGGTGGTGTCTGTTTTGGTCACGATTTACGTTGTGAGAATAGCCTTGTCGTGTATCATTTCTGTCATTGTGGAATTGTGACAGATGTGACCTGTAATTGTTGTGCTCTTGTTTTCGCGTTCCGCGATTGTCAGTGTCAATTTCCAGTTCTTGTAACAGTCCCTGAAAAGCTTGAATGTCGTCTTTGCAACGTCCTGCTAAAATAATATGTCGTAAATGTTCAGGCAATTTGATTAAGCAAATGCGGATGAGTTCAGAGGGGCTGTATGGGTTTGAAAGATACTGATTCTTGTGCAACATGTCTTCAAAATATTTCACAAGACTGGAAAATTCAGATTGTTCGAAATGTTTCATCATTATTATGCTATGTTTTACTCGGTCTTGTGTAGCTTGAGACCAATATGCTGAGAGGAAGGCACGATAAAATTCTCCTTCACTGTGGCAATCGTGAATGACCGATCGCATTCTTACAGCTGGTTCATTCTCTAAACAGCCACATATAAATTCTAACCTGTGCTCCAATGACCAGTTGGGAGGAAAACAATGAGGGAATTGATGAAGCCATGCTTGTGGATGAATGTCGTTGTCAGAATTCTTAAATGTTTTGAATTTACGTGTAGCAATGAACAGCTTATAGTCAAAATCATCGTGTCGGCGAGTCGCACAATGCTCATTGTTACTTCGTTTCGGCGGTTCCATCTCAAAATCCAATGCGCCTTGCCAATTTCTTTCATAATTTCCGAAGTGTCCTATGTTATTATTTTGTGGTTGTTCCGTATTTCTATGTCCCTCTTCCCGTACTGGAGCGCGAGTGTCCTCTGAAATATGTAATTCTTGTATTACTTGTGCCAACTGATCTTGTACTTCCCGGATTTCTCTTTTGTACTGTGTATTGATTTGATTTTGATTTTGTTTGAATTTTCTAATTTGTTCATACTCTTCAGTGTCTGTGAAGGCTACAGGTCTTGTGTCATTCAGATCATCATCTACCTTTGTAGATAAGTTAGTGAACTGATCTGAAAGTTCGGCTACTTTCTCCGATAGTGAACTTATTTCCTCAGTGTGTTTTTCTGAACCAAGTTTCAGAGTGTCCATTTGTGTAGAAATCGTATCTACTGTGTCCTTTAACTTTTCCGGAGTTTTTGCAACTTGCGTAACCGAATCGGTAGATGCAACTGAGTCAATTTTAGCTTGCAAGGTGTCGTGATTTTCATGAACAATAGTTTGCAGTTCTTTTATGGCTGCTTCGTGATTCTGTAATGCATTTTCATGACGCGAAAAAATAGGTTGGAAATGCTCACAAATTTGTGTTTTTACGTCGTTACAGACTTTTTGACATTTCGATTCAATTTTATGTAACTCAGTAGTTAAATCTTCACGTGTTTGTTCAAGCGTGGTGTGAAGATTTTGTTCCATTGCGTCTAACTGTTGCTGTGTTTGTCTCTGGTGTTGTTCCATTGTGTCTAACTTTTGAAGATTTTGTCGCATTTGTTTCTGATTTTGTTCAAGCGTTGTGTCTAACTTTTGAAGATTTTGTTCCATTGTGTCTAACTTTTGTAGCCTTTGTCCCATTTGTTGCATTAACTGTAATAACAATGCACTGGTGTCTGAAACATGTTCCTCAGTGCTATTCGGCAGTGCATTTGAACCGGCAATATTCGCGTTTTGAAAAGCAGAAAATGTGTCTTGATTTATTTGAGAAAACGCAAAACCTGAATCTACAGTATTTGCAAGATTGTGTCCTGTCATTTCGGAATCCTGAGGCGAGCTGTTGCCGACCGATCGATCGATAATGCTTCCCTGTTCACTAATTGTTTCACTGTCTACACCATTATTTGCCGCCCGCTCCATTTCCCTATGCACACTTACCAAATCACTAGTTTGAACATTAGTTAATTCATTACACGGTGGCGCTAACACACTGCCTTCGTCTTCACTGTCATTTCTCAGTTTACTTTGGAGCCTAGTATTACGTTTTTCACACGCCATTATTGTCACAATATTTCACACGACAACACAGAAAAGCACAATTTGAAGAGAAAAATAAGAAAACACATTAACATAACATTGAAAATAATATCTAGTTAATTGCAAGCGCAGCTGCGAAATACTTGGTGCAAATCTACATGCATGCCACAACTGTTTTACTGTACAACAATGAAAGACTGCAACTACAAAGGAGATTCTCTCTGCAATTACACGCTAGCAGTAAACAATAGATACACTAATTACACAAACTACAAGACAAAATCAGAGGATTCCAGTGAGGTATCCTCGGCTACAGGTCGACATATGAAACGTCCCCTTTGAACAATTATACATTACTGTCCTTAAACTGACACACAATAATTTTTTAGCGCAACGCAATCTGACTTTCAAAAATCTCTACAAAAGAATGGCCCTGACTAACATTAACCTATACCTTTCACAAATCACTTACCTCACCAAAACTCTTCGTTACTCGAACTACTGCAATACAGCGAGCGCCACTACTGCCAGCTAAATAAAAGATTCAAGCTACGGAAGGCACTAACTACTGATAGGCATAGTTAGCAAATGAAAGATTTTAATAGAGAACAAACAATGTATTTACCTTAATAGTCATAATATATATAGCAGCTCATGACATCCAGTCTTACAAATTTCAAAACTCCGCCATCTCTCTCCCCACATCCACCACTGCTGGCAGCTCACCTCCAACTGCGCAACGCTACGCGCTGTTAACAGCCAACTGCCCAACACTACAATGGCAGACAACAATGCAAACTAGCCACAGACTGCACACAGCACAGCCAGTGATTTTCATACAGAGCGCTACGTGGCGTTACCAATATAAAAACCTAAACAGCCTACTTACACTAGTTGCGTATTTGTTTCAGTTAACTTATTTGCTGTACTCTACTGCACTGTAATACAATGTAGCAATTTTTTCCATGAATGGTGCAAGTTTCATCGAGCTATGTTACTTGGCAGTGACACATCACGCGAATGTTACTTTCCTCCTTAAGTTTTGCACACCAGTGCATATGGAATAGATAATGTGAGATAACTACGGAAACATATTAATCAAGTTATTCACGTGGTCCAAATGGCTCTGAGCACTATGGGACTTAACATCTGAGGTCATCAGTCTCCTAGAACTACTTAAACCTAACTAACCTAAGGACATCACACACATCCATGCCCGAGGCAGGATTCGAACCTGCGACCGTAGCGGTCGCGCGGTTCCAGACTGAAGCGCCTAGAACCGCCCGGCCACAACGGCCGGCTATCAATTTATTATAATTTCTTTTAACTAATTATGAAATGAGCCTGTCGTAAACAGACATCGCATATTTCATTAATCCCTAAGTGACTATATGATACCAAACATAATGCTCCATTCTATAAATGATTGAGAAATAAATAACGGAGTGTAAATAAAATGTATGAAGTGATACTGGAATCAGCTCCGGCGCATAGTCTATTAGGGCCGTTGTTACAATGTGAAGCCTTCTTGGCGGAGTCTCGTGTCGCATCGGCCTCTCTTTGTGAGAGTACAGGTTTGTGGAAACAAAGCGGCCCGGGAAGAGAGGGACTTCCCAGTCGGCGTTGGAACCTGCTGCAGCCTTTCGATGGGTTTTCCAGGGATGTGAAACAATTTGACGCGCCCGTTCCTCGTTACGGACGGGAGTTCCAGCACAGGCCTTGCTTCTGCCTTCTGCCGTTCTCTGGTACGCTTCTCGGTTGACCTCGTAAACGAGCGACGAGCGAAGAGGCGCTCAGGACTCCGGAGAAGCGGCTTTCAAATTGCCGTCCAGTTGCCTTCGTACAATTTCCTCAAATCGCATTAGACAAATGCCGGGACTAGTCCTCAAAACGAGTCTAGCAGGCGGTAGATCGTGGGCCCAGCTTTGTTGTCGCGTTTCTTATCTTTCGGGTTTCGCGCCGTCACCGTGCACACGATAAATATTATTGCGGACTGGATGGAAAGTGCTCTAGGAAACGAAGCTCAGTATGCCGCTATTAATGGGAGGATATCGTTATAAACGACAGTATTGCACCTGAAGGAAATTTGGTAAGATAATTATAGTTCATGATATGTAAAAGTAACGTGGCAGACGTTTTTTGTCTAGTCGAAGAAATCTTGACATCAACTGATCCTCATAATCAATAAACGTAGTATAGTATGTGCAAAGAGATAAAAAGAAATAATAGTGGCAGTTTCCGACGACGCGATCACTGGAATAAGTCGCAAGCGTCAACTACATGGGAGAATATGCCCGAAGCGATTGAAGGTGAAACGACGAAATAACTGACCATTGGGGAAGATAGAAGCCACACTAAGATTTGTCGTAAGAACCATGAGAAGTGTTCCTAATACACGAGCGATGCCACTTACCAAACCTTCTTTCCTGAGTGTTGTTAGTTAGTATGAGACATTTGTCAGATTGGATTAATGATATGGATTGAGAAGATTCAACTATGAGCGATTGGATTTGTCGCGGGATAGGTCCTTAATCTCAAAGCAAGTTCCATTACGAGCCAAGAAATATATTGCTTCTTCCAGCGTATTTTTCACCCAGTGACGACGATGGTAAAAAATCAGTAGCGTAGGCTTATGTGGAGTGGTACTTACAATTCTTATTTTCACATACTATCATTATGTGGGGGAGGTCTATCTTTGACGACGTCGATCAGAGACGAAACTATAATGCGCCTCTCTGACTTTTCGAAGAAGAAATTCGGAAATAATGTCAGGGATAGTCCTCTGAGTGTAGTTTCTTTAATGACGTGCATCTGGCGTATAAATGGTCCTCTCGTAGCCATTAAAAACAAATTGCTGAAAACTCATTGTATCTAGAGAATATGCTTACATTTCTCGCACGCTTCGTGCTTTCTGTGACTACTTAGCCATTCGCGACGTAACTGGTCGCTGCATTTGCGCCAAATATACCGCTGGATGCCGCATTCATTTAAGGAAGAGTTACTCGCAGACAACTGAATGCGTACCTCTTAGCATACAGTGCCCCTTCATATCAATGACTTAAGCGAAACCACGTGGCATGGTCTCCAGGAGTTGTGAAAAACAATGGGGAGCTATTTCGATCCATGACATCTCAGCTGCCTCCCAGATTCCAGAAGATTAGATGGATCTGGATTTGAGATATGCAAATCTAGCTCTACTACGTCTAAGATATGATCAGTAGGAGTAGATGCGTGACAATGTCATCCAATAATCATCACACAATTTTGTTGCGTAACATAATGTTTTCAGCTGTCGCTATAAGAGCAGTAGACTAAAAAGCTATTTTTAATTATAGAAACGGAAACGTCAACCGTGTTCCTTGCAAGAAAATAAGTAATTTCTTCCGGATTTTGGTCTGTTCGAGAGGGCTGAATCATTTTTCTGGAAAAATATATACTGAATATATAGGAGAAGCACAGAAAGTAAACACTGACTAGGACTGTTTTTCAGCAATAAGACTGGACGTTGTCCCCCGATAAGAACTTATTCAATTTGTAAGGCGTGAATCCACGTCTAAACATGTATAAACGCTAACTACGTAAGTTTTCGTGGTTCATCATTTTGATAAAGAATAGCACCTATGTCCTAATATTTGCGAATGTCGACGTGTCTTTTCTAAATAATTTCAAACATAATCACACTTCCACATACACGAAGTTCTGTTACTGTTGCGCGATATCCTTAGAGTGTTGTCTATCCGAATAAAACTACAAAGTTCCAACCGAAGCGATACTTTCGTATGGTGTTCGCTGTACGGAGAAACAGCTATCTCGTAGTACATTAAATAAAACACTTTTGATCTTCATTTTCCTTCCTGGAGAAGATGCTGGCATACCACAAACTTTCCGGATCTTCGAATTTTACAAACTGTTGTCTTAAAAGATTTTAACATCTCGAAAGCACGCCCTGTAGTCCTTTTTGTGGATAATCTTTTGTTGTTGGCGCCAAATAATTCAAAAAACTAATACTAAGCCATGTACCAGACCATGAGAACGTTCTCCGTTACCGATTGAGACGTTTACGCTAAAAAGTAAATGTACGCCGCATTTCGTTATGATCTACACTTAAGCGAATAACCTCCAATTTAAACTTAAGTGCCTGGAAGAGGGTTCTTCGAAACACGTACAAACTATTTATATACTGTGAACACTTAACCCACTATGTACATCTGATTTCTCTTATTTTAGTACGACGATTGTTTCTTCCTATGTAGTTTGAGACAAAAAAATCTGTATTCAGAGGAGAAAATTGGAGATTGAAATTAAGTGGAAAGGTCTTTGTCCTAACATTTGCATACGTTATCTTGTCTTTTCTCGCTGGTCACTCTAATATCCGTGACACCCTCTCCACTATTTCGCGATACAACAAAACGAGCTGTCCTTATTTGGACTTTTCAATGACCTTCGTCAGTCCTTCCTGATAAGGATCCCAATCGCACAACAGTACTCCAACAGAAGACGGATAAGCGTAATGTAATCAGTCTCTTTAGCAGACATGTTGCATCTTCTAACTTTTCTGTCCGTAAAACGCAGTCTTTGGTTTGTTTTCCCGCGACGTTATCCATGTATCGTACCAGTTTAAGCTGTTCGTAATTGTAATTCCAAGGTATTCAGCTGAATTGACAGGCTTTAAATTTGTGTGATTTCTCGTTCACCGAAATTTGAGGAATTTCTTTTCGTGATGAATGGCAGCTCGCTCTAAATGTAGAAAAATGTTAGTTAACGGGGACGAGTAGGAAAAAAATCCTGTAACGTTTGAAGGCAGCATTAGCAATGTACTGCTTGACTCAACGTACTGCTTGACACAGTCATATCGATTAAATATCTAAGCATAACACTGCAAAACGATATTAAATGGGAAGAGCACGTCAGGTTCGTCGTCGGGAAGGCGAATGCACGACTTCGTTTTATCGAGAATTTTGGGAAAATGTAGCTCATCTATAAATTAGATAGCGTATAGAACACTTGTGCCACCCATTCTTCTGTACTGTTCAGGGGTTTGGAATCCCCGCCAGGTCGGGTTAAAGGAAAGCATCGACACAAATCAGAGGCGTGCTGCCAGATTTGTTACGGGTAGATTCCACCAGCACGCAAGTATTACAGATATGCACCGTGAGCTTAAATGGAAATCCCTGGAGGAAAGACAACGTTTTTTTTCGCGAGGCACTTACGCAGGAATTTAGATAATCGGCGATTGTGGCTTCTGCTACCGCATACGTACATTTCGCGTAAGTACCACGAAAACAAGATCAGAGAAATAAGGGCTCGTACAGAAGCTTATGGACAGTCATTTTATCGTAGCTGTATTTGAGACTGTAACAGGAAACGAAACGACTAGTTGTGGTACGTGGTACCCTCTGCCATGCACCGTTCAGTGGCTTGCGAGGTATGTATGTGGATGTACATGTAGATCTATTCATATGGATAACTCGACTTTTTTCCTTATTCAGAGGCAGTTGTCGCTTTTCGCTCCATACGGATATCGTGTCTAAGTCATTTTGCAATTGGTTTTGATCTTCTGATGACTTTAATGACGGTACGAGACAAAATCATCTCCAGACAATCTAAGAGGGCTGCTCAGATTGTCTCCTAAATGTTATATAGAGATTTGGAACAGCAGGGAGCCTATAACACTTCCTTGTGAAACTCCAGATATCACTTCCGTTTCACTCGATGACTGTCCGTCGATTACTACGATCATCACCTTTGATTAGAAGTCTCTTGTGAGGAACGATGTCAAAGACTTCTGGAAATATAGATATATAGAACCAATTTGAGATCTGCTGTCGATAGCAGTCATTACTTTGTGTGAATAAAGAGCTAGTTGTGTTTCTGAAGAACGATATTTTCTGTATTTGTCATGACTGTGTGTCAATAGATTGTTACCTTCGAGACAATTCACGATGTTCAAACACAGCATATGTTCCAATATCCTACTGCAAATCAATGTTAGTGTTATGGGTCTGCAGTTCGTCGGATTACTCCTATTTATTTTCTCGAGTATTTGTTTGGCCTGTGTATCTTTCTTGTCTTTAAATAAGGATCTTTCGTCGAGCGAGGGGTTGTATACGATTGCTAAAAATGGGGCTATTGTATCAGGATGTAGTGTCAGAAGCAACTTGGATTATTCTCGTATGTATTGAGTAATAGTCAGTGAATGGGTCTGCTGTTATGTAGCATATGCTAAGTCAGTCTCATGTACATAGCTGTGGTTAAGAATTATTACCAGATGATGTAATTGTGCTGTTCTTAATTGATAGTGACATAACTTGAAATTATCCTTGAATTTTCGTAGGACAATGATGAAAGGCATTATTTAGCATACAGATAACGTCTAAAATTGCTGCTTCCATCGTGATGGAGCTCTTGATCATTTTTGAAGACAGGTCAGTCTTTATGTGGTTGTCAATTCAAATATGGACAAAATGATGCCTAGAAGACTGGAAAACTTGATCACTAGGTAGAGGCTACGAGTCAAACCCCAAATTTTCCAGCATCTTAGTCTAACAAATAAATTACATCAAAAAGATACTGATATTGGCTGAACACTCTGGGATTGTCCCCAACAACTAAACTATACTGCAGGATACTTCGGAATATACGTAGTCAAACGCCAAAATCAGAATATACACCTGCGGTATTTACTTAACAAGATCAGGAAGCGACAAATATTCCTTCGACAGATACAGGGACAATGATACAGTTGCTCTGACAGAACGGCATATTTACTAATAAGACGTTTAAAACACCTGTATATGAATATGCTGCCCTCCCATTACGAGTCGTGATTAGACAAAGATTGGAAAGACTTTTGCTAAAGTACGACGAACACTGCACAGTATAGACAAAGTACCCCTATTAACGCCAAACATAACAGTATCCCTCCACAGCAAACGCATAAGTCTCAGAGCAAGATTTTACATTATCCACACCAAATCGGACATCAAGGGTGTATTAACTACAAAACCTAGAGTGACTGGACGACCCACATATACAGGGTGGTGCACGAAATGTGTTACCATTTTGTTTTTGAATATAAACTTTATTGTCAATACAATCTGAAAGGAACATATACTACAATGAAGAGCCGTCCATGGAGATTTGTTCTAACTCAGCACATGCTCAATATGTCCACCATTTCGTTTCCCAACTTCCTTCAAACGAACACTGAAGATAGTGATTACCCTACGGCACATGTATTCCGTAATTTCACTGCAAGCTTGAAGAATAGGTCTTATGAGCTCCATAAAATCACGTGGACGTTTCGGGAAAATTTTTTCCTTTAGGTGCCCCCAAGGAAAAAGGTCACATGGATTGAGGTCTGGATTATTGGGGGGCCAATTTTGTCCGTCATTGAAGCGACCTGGAAACCTGAGTGAAATGATCCGCATGTCGAAATGCTCCCAACACAGTGTTTGCAGTATGTGGCCTTGCTCCATCTTGCATGAACCACTGCGTGTTGAGGGGCAAGGCAGTAGCAAGAAGCTGTGGAATGAAGCTATTGCGAAGCATGCTCAAATAACGCTCGCTGTTCACAGTTTATTCAAAGAAAAAGGGTCCAATAAGTCCGTGACTGGAAATTGCTGCCCACGCTGTAATCCTCGGAACATAATGTTGTCGTTCATCAAGGACTTGTGGGTTTTCAGTGGCCCAAAAGCGTACATTTTGTTTGTTAACCACACCGTCTAAATGAAAATGCGCCTCGTCTCAAAACCGAACGTTATTGAGAGTTTATTCCCTCTCCTCCGCCCACTGAGCAAACAATAGTCTCTGCTGCTTCTGTTCTTCAGTGAGCTTCTGTGCACAGGTCATCTTGTATGGGTACATATGGAGGTCACTTTTAAGAATGCGTTGAACGGAGCGTCTGGATATTCCTAGTTGCACTGCTACCTTTCTACACGATTTCACGGGACTTCTCTGTACGGCAGCTCGTACCGCTTCAATATTCTGCGGCAAACAAACAGGCTTAGACCGAGGTCGCTTCGCTTTCAATAGTGTTCCTTCCTGTACAAATTTATCGTACAACCTGTGGATGGTCTTCTTGCAAGGGACCATCGTGTGTTAAACTGTTTTCGAAAACGCCTCTGAGTCACAACAAGGCTTTTCGTTTCATGAAAAAGTAACACAATTGCCGATCGTTGCTCTGTCGACAGTCTTCCATTGTCAGCCACTGCTGCTTACTAGTCTTCTAGCGGCAGTATCGTGAATTACACGTCATTTCGTAACTCATTTGTTTTTCCAAGCTCTGCTGGTACTGCTGTAGAGATCCCAGCGGAATATCTAACGTGCGTCGTAAATTGTGAAAGAAACAATTGGTAACACATTTCGTGCGCCACCCTGTAAATGCGTCTACCCGGAGTGTACAGTAGCACAAAATACTATCACACTCGCACTCAGCATGACTGAACTGACGCTGAACGAGACAACTCCGGTCCATCTAGATATCAGAGAGGGGCAAAGCCAACAGTATCACAACGGCCTCCCAGCGATAACGTGACATCAGAATAGAAAGTTTTGATTAAATGATTCCAAATTTGTGAAGGCACAAAAAAAATCAACATTTCTTTCATGCTGATAACCATCATAGAAATACTGCACCAAACGGAAACCTATAAACATAGTACTAGATTTATATTGACACAGTTTATATAAAAGAAATCAACATTTATTTCATGCTGATAACCTTCATAGAAGCACTGCACCAAACGGAAACCTATAAACATAGCACTAGATTTATATTAACACAGTTTATATTAATTTCTTGTCTCTAGTTCCCTACAAAACACTTAGCAGTTACAGAATTCAACATGTCACATGGAAAACTAATGGATAATTATAAAACTCACGATTCACCAGTAAGAGCCTAAAAAATTTACAGTAACTAAGAGATTATGTTTTTGTTTTCTACTTTTAGTTCAAACATAAATTGTTATAAAACATGTTTATTATTTACTTGTTTTTCCTATGAAAAGCAAGACATCAAATATTAGTGATGTATTGGCGTGTCAGATCAGTGACTGTAAATAAATAAATAAATAAATAACTGTAAACCTTTGTCTGAGAAAGAGAAACAAGGAAAACCAAAAATACTTCACGCCGTTATCTTTGAAAAAGGAAGTTAAATATACTTAAAAATACTACGTCGATGCTTCCATCAAAAGATTGATAGGTTGATGTACCGCTGCAGAAATGTCAGGACACTAACTCGTCCGTCTCCAAGGGACTTCTTCATTTGCAGCTTTGGAGAATCCGAAGCCTAAGGGCACAAGCCACAAGCCGTTTAACAAAAGAAAGCTGGCACTTGGCATGCTTTGGATAATCATTTACAGTTGTTGAAAAAACAAAACCATCCTTAAGATAGTACCACCGTTTTCATCAGTTTATCTCTCTTTCTTAAACTGCAACCAAAATTTAGTTCAAAGACCAAGCACTGTAATCTGTAAGAAAATAGCGCTGTAGTCACACTTACGGGTGTACTGAAGTTCTTTCGGTATCGCTGTAATAAGCAAGTGTTATTAAACTGACATTATCTTATCAGACGAAAATGAAGCCAGTGACGTTTTCATGCATTTTGCGTACACAGTACAAAGAAATGTGGCAAGACATTACTTTGGACTGTAAACAGAACTGAGCCTCGAGACCGATGCCACGCATCAAAACCTCGTCCTTGTGGCTCGGTCTGGTAATTTCGTGGCTTTCCCACTGACTGTTATTTCTCGTTCTAGCCTACTTAGCCCATGAGTGTTAGATCCGATTTACTTCTGACTGTATTTCATAGCTGCCACTCTTATCTTAAGATTATTTTGACTTTCTTTCTCTGTGATACGGTTAGATATCGGAAAATGTAAGACAGGAAAATTTTCCGTGTCGTCTACTGTTACATTTATCGATACGTCTATGGATTCATGCAGTCTAGGCTTTAACGGAATTAGACGACGTAAAGTTATGAAATCAAAGACCTGTTTGCTTTTACTATTGTTGACAAATTGCTAAAAGTCACCTACACGCTAATGTCAAGTTACCTTCTGACAGATTCGTACAGAACTCGGTCTGCACCAATAATACGAGAGAAATGGAACACTATTATGTTCCCGCATTTGTATTTCCTCGGTAATTTCACCACAGGAGTCACTACATTAATTAGGTTGCACCCGAACTTCTCCAACAATTGTTCACTGCTCTGAATATATTTTCTCTGAAACTAGGTTAATGGGAACAAACTGAGTACATTAAAATTACGTTATTATTCTACAACCAGCCACTGGCGACCAGTTGTTTCCGACTCGAAAATACTCATAAAATGTACCACAACAACATCTGAAATTATGTCCCTGGACTTTGCGATCACCCAGTATATTGCAAAATAGTCTACCATCTCACATATCGAAGTGCGTAGTGTACTGCCCTGCGACACAGAGAAAAGATTCGCACTTGAGACCAATTGCCCGTTGGATTGACAACAGATGGTCTGATTCATTAATTAGGTTGTGTCCGTATTACAGACTGAACGAAACTATTAAAGTCCGAATTCAACGACAAACCAACGACTGAACAAGAGATCAGACCTCTACATTTGTTTTCACATCTACAAGGTGGTCAGGAACAGTTTGAAAAACTTGTTAGAGTGTTGAAGGGTAGGTTGTGCTGAGAAATAATTGTTAAGAAAGAAAATCGATACGTTGCGCGATTTCCGAGTAATTAG
Source organism: Schistocerca nitens (assembly GCF_023898315.1). Taxonomy (NCBI): domain Eukaryota; kingdom Metazoa; phylum Arthropoda; class Insecta; order Orthoptera; family Acrididae; genus Schistocerca; species Schistocerca nitens. The sequence goes on from NC_064616.1 coordinate 389,093,201, forward strand.
CATTAAAGGCACAAATTCAAGCGGCCTGCCAGATACAAATAGCCTCAGTTGTTCCCATAGTGTAGATGATAGCGCACGGAACTGCTCAGCCTTGGCTCGAATTCAGTTCTTAGTAACGTCCCATGCACAACTTTCGTAACGCTCTCTTGTTTCGGTTTTAGGAAAGCAAACTAAGAACTGCTTCGGTTTCTCCGTCGCTGACGGACTGCTTGAAATAGCGCTCTCAACGGCCTCATCGGCTAATTTCAATGCTAATTAATTCGGAAACGGTGGCCGTATCGAATTTCTTTCTTAACAATTTTTTCTCAACAAGACCTACCCTGTAATATAACCCTTCAGACTTTTCCTGATGTTTCTAACCACCCTGTATATTGCGCGAACCACAGTGAATTGTGTATAAACATACAATTTCTTGGAAAATTAACTTCGTGGTGACGTGTAGTTAGGCTTCTCGGCAGCGGAAAACTTTTCCGCTGGGGCAGGTGAACCTGAGACGCTCGTGAAAGCGGAGATAGTATCAGGAGACGGCATCTGGTGGCCGCTGCAGCGGTGCGCGGTTAAGCTCGCTTACTGTTTAAGTCAGATGCCGACTGCCGGGTAAAGAGAAGAAAAAATGTTTGGTAATCCGTTTTAAACAGGATAGAAGCGAGTTTCCGGTGGAAACGGGATACCAACGCCCCTTTGATGCAGTTTTAAGAACGGTCAGGTTACATCACCGTTGTCAGAGGGGTTTCGCTGCAATTTGCTCCGCGGTGCATATCGTTTATAGTTCTGTGAATGATTGTAGATTATGCAAAGATTCCTCTTCTGTTGCCTTCAAGTTTTTCCTAGAAATTAGGAAATGTTGCTTTCAGGCTTAGAGCATTGTCTACACTCAATATCTGTAATAACCCGAAATTCGTTACTATGTATGCATTCTACCTAGGGAGATAATGTTTTGTCATATCTCAGATAAGGTACAAGGAACATATTTATCTCGAAATCAGGCCATTCGGATCGTATGTAGCTTAAAATCACGAATCTCATGTACATCTTAATTTAAATACACTCCTGGAAATGGAAAAAAGAACACATTGACACCGGTGTGTCAGACCCACCATACTTGCTCCGGACACTGCGAGAGGGCTGTACAAGCAATGATCACACGCACGGCACAGCGGACACACCAGGAACCGCGGTGTTGGCCGTCGAATGGCGCTAGCTGCGCAGCATTTGTGCACCGCCGCCGTCAGTGTCAGCCAGTTTGCCGTGGCATACGGAGCTCCATCGCAGTCTTTAACACTGGTAGCATGCCGCGACAGCGTGGACGTGAACCGTATGTGCAGTTGACGGACTTTGAGCGAGGGCGTATAGTGGGCATACGGGAGGCCGGGTGGACGTACCGCCGAATTGCTCAACACGTGGGGCGTGAGGTCTCCACAGTACATCGATGTTGTCGCCAGTGGTCGGCGGAAGGTGCACGTGCCCGTCGACCTGGGACCGGACCGCAGCGACGCACGGATGCACGCCAAGACCGTAGGATCCTACGCAGTGCCGTAGGGGACCGCACCGCCACTTCCCAGCAAATTAGGGACACTGTTGCTCCTGGGGTATCGGCGAGGACCATTCGCAACCGTCTCCATGAAGCTGGGCTACGGTCCCGCACACCGTTAGGCCGTCTTCCGCTCACGCCCCAACATCGTGCAGCCCGCCTCCAGTGGTGTCGCGACAGGCGTGAATGGAGGGACGAATGGAGACGTGTCGTCTTCAGCGATGAGAGTCGCTTCTGCCTTGGTGCCAATGATGGTCGTATGCGTGTTTGGCGCCGTGCAGGTGAGCGCCACAATCAGGACTGCATACGACCGAGGCACACAGGGCCAACACCCGGCATCATGGTATGGGGAGCGATCTCCTACACTGGCCGTACACCACTGGTGATCGTCGAGGGGACACTGAATAGTGCACGGTACATCCAAACCGTCATCGAACCCATCGTTCTACCATTCCTAGACCGGCAAGGGAACTTGCTGTTCCAACAGGACAATGCACGTCCGCATGTATCCCGTGCCACCCAACGTGCTCTAGAAGGTGTAAGTCAACTACCCTGGCCAGCAAGATCTCCGGATCTGTCCGCCATTGAGCATGTTTGGAACTGGATGAAGCGTCGTCTCACGCGGTCTGCACGTCCAGCACGAACGCTGGTCCAACTGAGGCGCCAGGTGGAAATGGCATGGCAAGCCGTTCCACAGGACTACATCCAGCAACTCTACGATCGTCTCCATGGGAGAATAGCAGCCTGCATTGCTGCGAAAGGTGGATATACACTGTACTAGTGCCGACATTGTGCATGCTCTGTTGCCTGTGTCTATGTGCCTGTGGTTCTGTCAGTGTGATCATGTTATGTATCTGACCCCAGGAATGTGTCAATAAAGTTTCCCCTTCCTGGGACAATGAATTCACGGTGTTCTTATTTCAATTTCCAGAAGTGTAGTAGGGAATTCTTACCCTAAGATCACATTATATCTGCTAGCGCAGAAGATTTACGACTGACAACATGAAATTATTTAACAGCACCACCTGCATTATTCTATGAACACAACAGACGAACGTTCGCAAAGCCACGAGTCCTTCGTGAGATAACAAATGAAGTGGCGCAGTGGTTAAGGCAATGCCTCCGTAATTGGTGGCAACAGCTTCAAATCCTTGGCTGAGTTCACGATTTGATTTATTTGTAGCATTCTTAAAATACTTCAGGTGGAATTGATTCTTGAGCAATTCTACGACAGATTGCGTACTCCATCCTGGGTGCACCATTATTAAGGAACTCTATGCCTAATGAATTTCACACTCCCTTGCTTTCTTTTATGTGGAAGAAAATAATATTGTTATAGGATCTACTGAGAAAAATGAGACATTATGTGGAATAAGTAGGTGAAAATATGTATCTTAGAGGAGCAGAGTTACTCATCACACATTACTCAGCTTTAAAAAAACGATATCTTTCAAAGTTTCGATCAAGAGGTACTGAGAGTCAACAATGAATCTTGCTTTTTCATCACTTAATAAGAAAGTGTATAGCAAATAAATGTGTTTCTGTTAAAACAATTCTTCTTTCCTGAATGTGTTGTCGTCATCGATCTGTGCTAAGCATTGGCATATCACCGAGAAAGACTACATACCGACGCTATTTGATTATTAGAAACATAAGTCATTTTCATGTCTATCATTAAATGCGAAGGTTTATGCAGATTTCGAGAAGGTCATGGTTGAAGTTAGCTGTCCAACAGGCGATCTATCAACAATCCATTTGTATCCCTGCCGTTTGCTGTACAGCTGTGTGAAAATTAAGTCTGGTTGTGGTGCTAGACCTTGCCTGTCCACCGTTTTCCCCAACATCGATTAATCGAGGCTAATCGTGGGGACGTAGGTGAAGAGGAAGGGCAGTCCTACAATCATTATAACGAGAACAGTCCGAAATCGACTATCACTGTGATGTATTCTGCATTGAAGATGTGCAACAGAGAACGGATATTAAGCAGTGAAATCGGAAAGGAAGACGGAACCGGTGTCAGTTCCCTTGTTATCAATAACCAGTTAAAATAAAAATTATAAAAACGTAACGGCGAAGCCCCTGTAATTCTAAGGTAAGTGAGAGAGAAATCCTAGCAATGAGGGGCAACGGTGGAGAATGATGGCGCGTTACCTAGCCTGCAGTCCTCCGTGCTGTGTCGGCGACTGCTGGCGGTTGTCCACGAGGAATCTGCTGGGTCCTATTTAAAAACTCCGTCCCGGGGAAGAAAACAACAGACTGTCAAGATAGACACTTTTTTCCATTGTTGTGCTAAACGGCCGTTCCTACAAAAAGCTGTGTCTTTCTCAACGTCGTGTTCTGAGGGAACTCTCCAGGTCCGTTAGGTTGCCATAATCTGGCTCATCCCAGCCACCAACTATCTCTCAGTAATTTATCCTTGTGCTCCTGGTGCCCTTCTTCAAACGTAGGAGACTCTCTAAAGGTTACCACCGTCTTTCTCACCACCAATAATTATAGTCTGAAACCCGTTGCCTTATAATTAACATGGCTGAAAGTTACTCCAGTACAGAGCGAAAAATGTTAAGTAATCTTCGTCTCACTCTCTCCTCTGGGAGACTAATCGGGAGTCACAATCTCTTATTTTAATTTCTAGTTTAATACCCTAATAAAATAAATGTAATATCACAAGGTTAAAATTTCAACTAGATTTCCGTCCGGTAACATTATTGTGGCTGTTCAACACTCTCCACCTTGCAATGTGCACATCGCATGGAAGATATCGTCGGTGTGATTCCAGCAGGGGTAGCTACGTTATCTATTATCCAGATGGACTTCGGTATTTAGTAAGATTTCGGTGTCTTTGTTCTATGCTCCTCTTTGATACGATGAAAATATAAAGCTGGAATTTCGAAGATGAATAGCCATGGCTATCAAATATAGGGCGACTAAAAGCATCAGAGGAGGCCAATCTGAGGGAACATATATTTCGAGCTCCATTATTGCACAAAATGAACTCAGTAACGACACATGATGCTTTGAAATACGTTATGTAATCATAACACGACAGTTTCCAGTCATATTAATGTGACTACCTCTCAAAAGCTTGAATAACAACCTTTTTCAGCGAAGACCGCTGCGAGACGTGCGGGAAGAGAGTCAAGGTCAAGTTCTGGAAGGTACCGACAGCGATGTGGAGCCATACTGATTCCAGTGCCGGGGCCGGCAGCGCTAGGTTTCTCGGTTGAGGATCCATGGCGTATAAAGCCCGATCGAGGCGGTCCCATAGATTCTCGATTGGGTTTAAACCCAGGGAGTTTGGTGGTGCTCTTCGAACCATGCACCTACACTGCAAGAACTGTGCCACGTTGCACTGCCATGGTGGTAGACGCCACCGTTCTCAGGAAAAGCTTCTTGCAGCGGTGTACCGTAGGTCTCTAGAGGAGCGTTGCGTTCCAAAGGATTGGAAAAGGGCACAGGTCATCCCCGTTTCAAAGAAGGGACGTCTAACAGATGTGCAGAACTATAGACCTATATATCTAACGTCTATCAGTTGTAGAATTTTGGAACACGTATTGTGTCCGAGTGTAATGACTTTTCTGGAGACTAGAAATCTACTCTGTAGGAATCAGCATGGGTTTCGAAAAAGACGATCGTGTGAAACCCAGCTGGCGCTATTCGTCCACGAGACTCAGAGGGCCATAGCTACGGGTTCCCAGGTAATTGCCGTGTTTCTTGACTTCCGCAAGGCGTTCGATACAGTTCTCCACAGTCGTTTAATGAACAAAGTAAGAGCATATGGACTATCAGACCAATTGTGTGATTGGATTGAAGAGTTCCTAGATAACAGAACGCAGCATGTCATTCTCAATGGAGAGAGGTCTTCCAAAGTAAGAGTGATTTCAGGTGTGCCGCAGGGGAGAGTCGTATGACCGTTGCTATCCACAATATACATAAATGACTTTGTGGATGACATCGGAAGTTCACTGAGGCTTTTTGCGGATGATGCTGTAGTATATCGAAAGGTTGTAACAATGGAAAATTGTACTGAAATGCAGGAGGATCTGCAGCGAATTGACGCATGGTGCATGGAATGGCAATTGAATCTCAATGTAGACAAGTGTAATGTGCTGCGAATACATAGAAAAATAGATCCCTTATCATTTAACTACAATATATCAGGTCAGCAACTGGAAGCAGTTAATTCCATAAATTATCAGGGAGTACGCATTAGGAGTGATTTAAAACGGAATGATTATATAAAGTTGATCGTCGGTAAAGCAGATGTCAGACTGAGATTCATTGGTAGAATCCTAAGGAAATGCAATCCGAAAACAAAGGAAGTAGGTTACAGTACGCTTGTTCGCCCACTGCTTGAATACTGCTCAGCAGTGTGGGATCCGTACCAGGTAGGATTGATAGAAGAGATAGAGAAGATCCAACGGAGAGCAGCGCGCTTCGTTACAGGATCATTTAGTAATCGCGAAAGCGTTACGGATATGACAGATAAACTCCAGTGGAAGACTCTGCAGGAGAGACGCTCAGTAGCTCGGTACGGGCTTTTGATGAAGTCTCGAGAACATACCCTCACCGAGGAGTCAAGCAGTATATTGCTCCCTCCTACGTATATCTCGCGAAGAGACCATGAGGATAAAATCAGAGACATTAGAGCCCACACAGAGGCATACCGACAATCCTTCTTTCCACGAACAATACGAGGCTGGAATAGAAGGGAGAACTAATAGAGGTTCTCAAGGTACCCTCCGCCAAACACCGTCAGGTGGCTTGCGGGGTATGGATGTAGATGTAGATGTAGATGTAGAAAAACAAACTCCATGTTCGGTCAGACATAGTCCTCAACGATAGATGCGTTCTTGTGTTGATCTATTGTGCCATTCAGAACGATGAAATCACCCAGAGGAAACATTCCCCAGACTATAACGCTCCCTCCTCCTCGGGCCTGGATCCTTCCTACCATTGCAGAAGAGTATTTGCTTTCAGACTTTCCACGCCGTACAAACCAACGGTCATCTGCCCGATGGAGCATAAAATATGATTCGTCTTAAAAGCCACCTGTTGTCACTCAGTGGACGTCCAGTTGCGTACAAATTCCAAACGTTGTCGCCGATGAACAGCAGTCAACATGGGTGCATGAGCCAGGCTTCTGCTTTCAAAAGCGGCAACGTTCACTGAACGGTAGTTGAGGACACAGTGTAGGTAGCCCCCTGGTTCATCTGGGCGGTCAGTTGCTCAACAGTTGCACGTACACATCTCCGCCGCCGTCGTTCTAAAAATGGCTCAAATGGCTCTGACCACTGAGGTCATCAGTCCCCTAGGACTTAGAACTACTTAAACCTAAGTAACCTAAGGCCATCACACACATCCATGCCCGAGGCAGGACTCGAACCTGCGAAAAGGTAAAATTACAAGAATCAAAAAAGAATGGTTCAAATGGCTCTGAGCATTATGGGACTTTACTTCTGAGGTCATCAGTCCCCTAGAACATAGAACTACTTAAACCTAACTAACCTAAGGATATCACACACATCCATGCCCGACGCAGGATTCGAACCTGCGACCGTAGCGGTCGCGCGGTTCCAAACTGTAGCGCCTAGATCCGCTCGGTCACCCCGGCCGGCACCCTCGTTCTCGCCTGTCATCTATGGCTCGTGGTGCACCACAGCGACACTCTGCCATATGCGGTACACTTTAACCACGGTGGTACACAAACAGTTTCAAAACTTAGCCGCTTCGGAAAAGCTTCCACCCTTGGGCCGAAAGCCAATGGTCAAGCCCTTTTGGAAGTCAGAGAAATCGCTACGTTTCCGCATTACGACAACGACTGCACTATTTTACGACAACCTTTATACACCCTCCATTACTATGTCTCCTACCTGCCGTGTTGCTCCTTGACGTCGAGCATAGGTGGTGGTTATATTAATATAACTGGACCTTGTAGGTACTGGAACACACTGTCGGTAGAAACGGTCATTAAAACTGAAACAGCGACTAAGATCAGGACGGTGATTTAGATTTCCATTCATTGTAATTTAGATTTCCTTTCTCTTCCTTAATCACTTCAGATGAATGCTTGGATGTTTCTTTCAGTAAAACAATAAAGACTTCCTTTCCCATCACGTTCAACCGAGCCAACGATTCGTTTGCAATGACGTCGACATCACTGCGATTGTTCTCGAAAATTCTTTTCTTCCTAATCATCAAAATCAGATTACATCTTAGCGGACATTCAAAATCATCCTGTAGCAATACAGTGCCGATGGCGTGAGGTAAGTCCTGTGGCAGAAGACATTTATGCTATATGACGGCTCTGCTTTCATTTATTCTTGCTGGTTGTATTTTCATTCAAGTTATGTTCGAAGCTTGAGATCGCACAGCTCCGATATGAGTTACTCGGAATAGGGGCTGCTTGAGCAGAGCGAACAACTACTGCCTCGAATGTGAGGCAGAAGTCCCCGGCGGATGCCACTCTCTCAACCTTTATGACAAACATTGATGGTCCAACACGTTCTAACTACCTGATTCGTAGCCTGCGGGTGTACCTTTGGAACCCAAGACAGAACCGATTCTGTGTGACATCGATTCGATAAGAACTTTGTAAGTTTTCGGAGTTACGGACCGCCAGATGTCAACGCTCAGATCACGCAGTTCCCGTATTACGAGCCGCTAGCTTGTGGTCGCAGAGACAGCTTCCGACAGCGTCTCAGATGTATTCCATCGGGTTAAGATCAAGAGAATTTAGTGGAAAATACTTCAACATGAGTTCATATCCTGCTCTCAAACCGCTGTAGCACAGTTCTGCCATTATGACACAGTCAGTTTTCCTGTTGTAACATGCCATCACAGTCTGGGAAGACATCAAGCATGAGGGGATGGAAATGGTCCGCAATAATGTTGACGTCGTCCACAGATATGCTACCTTCGATTACTACCACAGGTACCAGGGAAGCCCGAGAGAATTTCCCTCATAGTATAATACATCCCCACCAGCACGCAGCCTTAGTGCAGTGCATATTTGGAGCAGCCGTTCGCCTAGATGACGGCGTATCTGGACACAACCATCGTGCTAGAGTAACAAGAAACATGATTCATCAGACCATGCGACAAGTTTCCGCTGAGCCATCATGGTCCCGTCTCAATGGTCCCATGCCACTAAAATCGTAAATGAAGGAAGATTTGAGAGTAACGTGCCGTCGACAGCGGAGATGGAGCACAAGCTCAGATTACAGAAGGATGCGAAACGAAATTGTCCGTGCCCTTTCAAAGGAACCAGCTTGGCATTTGCCTGGACCGAATGAGGAAAATCACATAAATCGTAAAGTTGAATGGTCGGACGCGGATTTGAACCGTATGTTAACCACTACGCCACCTCGCACGGTCATATATGAAAATCACTCCATCTCTCTCTCTCTCTCTCTCTCTCTCTCTCTCTCACACACACACACACACACACACACACGCATGCAAACACACACAGGGTGTCTCGCTTAAAAGACGTCCGGCACATTTTCACTCGTGTTTCAGAAAATATTTGCAATATCGTTCTTGCATTGTGTAGCTGGAACGAACCTCAACTAATACTACTCATCACCTCATTCATGTGACGCCCACTGCCAACGGAGAGCGTCTGCTTGTTTCCCGTTACAAACAAAATTTTCGGATTCCGGCCGACAGCATTGCTTGGTGTTTTGACTTTACGTTACGTTGCAGTTCCTGCAAAGAGTCTTCACAGCGCTGCGCATTGATTGTGGTTACACGATCGAGGAATTCGAAGGGCAGGGGGCCTTTGCAGCCGACGATGACGGTCATCATAACGTTACCGCATGTATTCCCTTGTCGAAGGAGTTGTGGGATATTTCCACTGTTGGCTTTGCCTTTTGCCCACAGGCTGTCGGACGGAATCATCCTGTTGCACGATAACGCCCGCCCCTACATTGCCAGTCGAACGAACGCCACGCACCAGCTAATTGGTTGGGAATCGTTTCAGAATTCTCCGTACAGCTCGGATCTTTCACCGGGGGATTTTCATCTTTGGTTACCTGGAGAAAGACACACGGTTTAGGGCGGACGAGGAAGTGCAAGGTTCAGTGTGGTTATGGATCTGTCACTGAGCGACTACTTTCTACGAAAGAGAAAATGGCCGTCTCCTCTCCCGGTGGGAATAACGTCTTAGCGCATGCAGTGATTATTCTTGAATGGAACCATTCCATGGTCACGTTGTGGCGGGTGTTCGATTTTCATTGTATTGCCCCTCATAGAATCCAGTACGTTGTCTTGGACGGCGAAAGCTGAACATGAATGAAAATAAAATCCGGTGTGCCCGATTGGAGCATTTATCGGGTAGGATCAGCTATTTTGTCCGCTGACGATGAACTTACGTACGGGAAAGAATGAACTTTTTAAGACATTAATAAATTGCGGAAACAATTAGACAACATCCCCACTTCACCTAATGGATGGCAGTTCTCCATAAAAGTGAATAAATGTAAGTTGATGCCTACACCAAAGAGAAAGAACGATGTAGCACCATATTACAAGATTTGTGGTGAACATTTTGTGAACGTCACATCGTGTAATTGTTTAGGGGTAATAGTACGAAGAAATATGAAATGAGACAACCACGCAAAATAAGGAGTTTGGAAGAAAAATGGAAGACGTAGATTTTCTGGCAGGGTTCTGAGGAAGTAAGACACGTCTGTAAAGAAAATAGTACAGAAGACACAAGTGCAACAAATTCTAGAATATTTTTCCAGTGTTTGGATTTCTTATCAAGCAGGCATGACGGCAGGCATCGAGAGAGAGGTCGTTATCAGGTCGATATAGCCCACGCGAAAGAATAACAGAAGTGCTCAGGGAACTTAATGGGTATCGGAAGTATGAAACAAAAGTGTCGATGCTATTGACGGTGCAGTCGTAAAATGTGAGGAGATAGCCAGAAAATTATACGGACATTTTGGAGAGAGGAACAAACGATTTAACCATCAAATAGAGGAAAGTCGTGATCTAGTTTCAGGGTGATGCAGAGTCTCTAGAAGATAAGTGCCACTTCTGGCGAACGTACTGTTCCTAGTTAATCAAGTACAAAATCTTCGCTCCTGCAATAACAGCGCAAAAGTGAAAGTACCATTTCGTACTGCACAATTGTTTATAAATTAGCGAAATTAGCTTTTTGGTAGTGCAGTGGGCGCTTGACAGTGAGGCCGTCACGTGTTTGAAGTATCGTGCCTAGAGAGAACAATGTACGCCAAGTTCTTGGCAACATTTTAGAACTTTGTGCCACAAACCACAATCAGGCTAAAAATGTCATAAGAAAATCTACAGAATCAATTAACAGTGTCTGTAGTGACGTATGGCAATGACATTTCAAGTTACTACGATAATAAGAGGTCGGAACGTGAATTTTTTCTACAATGCGACCTCATGTATTTCGAAACTCCCAAAGGTTGCTTTTAGCAGTGCAAATGTAGGATATTTTCATTCAAACGTCGAGGGATTTAGATGAACTAGAGTGATAAGAAAACGAAGCTAACTCAAATGATGTTATGTTTAAAGGACGTGAGGCACATTGATACCTGCTCGCAAGATACAACGATATATACGTAGACAGTTACAGAAGGGGAATGGAACGGAAGTAACTCTGTGGTGGTGACAGACGAAATGAAGGATCTTTTGGAATCGGAAATTATCCACAACCATTCCAGGAAAGACAAATAAGTAGGTATATAGCCTACAATGAAATGAGGAGAGGGGATACATAGAACCTCCTGAGGAACTCCTACCGTTAATGGTTCTGTCGCCACACAGTCCGCAATACCCCGATTTAAGGCTGTATATGGGACGCCTATAGGTATGGGAACGGGAGGCTGGTAAAGCTTATAGGCGACAGTGTAGTGGGTGGTAGTGGTGGGATCGCTTATGTAAAAATTCCTGTAGTAGTTGGTGTTAGAGCTGCACCTTTTTTAGACTGAAGTCAGCTGATGGGTATACCTGCTTAAAGGAAGTCCCTCTAACTAAGGGCTCACCTTTTGAGTATGTAATGTTTCCAATTAGAGAAGGAATTAGCATATTTCATCAAAATATAAGAGGTATTAGAGATCAAGTTAGTGAACTGCTTATAGATGTTGACTCTGACATTATTGGTATATCAGAGCACCACTTAAATAATTCGACAATTCAGAGGCTTCCTTTACCAGGATACAGATTAGCTGGCTGTTTTTCAAGGAGTTCCTTGAGGGGTGGGTGAGTGGCTATGTACGTAAAAAACAGTATTCCGTTTGAGTCCAGAGACGTATCACGGCACTGCACTGAACAGATATTTGAATGCTGTGCAGGGGCAGCTGAATTTAGTGAAACTAAACTTCTAATTGTTGTTGTCTGTAGGTCCACTAACTCTGGCATCCGAGCATTTCTGTTCAAGCTAGAGAGCGTTCTTGAGTCACTTTGTAGGAAGTACCAGCAATTAGTTATATGTGGTGACTTCTATATAAATTTTGCATGTGACTGCGCAGGAAAAAGGATGTTGGTAGATCTCATAAATTCATATGTTCTGATGCAGACTGCGTTTTTTCCAAATAGCGTGCAAAGGAACAGTAGCACAGCCAAAGACTATATTTTTATTCATTCTTCAATACTAGATGGGCATTCTGTTAGTAAAAGGGTGAATGGCCTTTCAGACCATGATACACAAATTTTAACACTAAAAGGCTTTAGTACCCAAATTAATGTTACATTTAATTACAACCTATGTAGGAAAGTTAATCCAACAGCAATAGAGATTTTTTTAAACATTGTCAATGAACAAGACTGGCAGGATGTCTATAACGCCGATAACATAGATGATAAATATAATGCTTTCCTTAACACATTTCTCATGCTCTTTTGAGAGCTGCTTTCCATTATAACGTTCTAAACGGGGTACTAGTAGTAATAGGCATCCCGGGTGGCTGACTAGTGGGATAAGGATATCTTGTAGAACAAAGCGGGAATTGCAAGAGAATGTTAGAAGAAGTCACAATCAAGCTACAGTAGCCCATTACAAACCACGTTTTAAGGTGCTTAAAAATGTTATTAGGGAGACAAAGAGTATGTTGTATGAAAATAGAATAGCTAATTCACAGGATAAAATTAAAACCATACGCTCAGTTGTAAAGGAAGTGTCTGGTCAGCAGAACATGGTCGACAATATAAAGTAAGTTCATAGTAGAAATATTTCTGTTACTGATAAATTGGATGTATGTGCAGTATTTAACAATCAATTTCTGAACACTGCTGGTGAAACAAATAAAAGTTTAGTTTCTACAGGGAATCATATAACTTTCTTGGCAAATGCCTTTTCGAGATTCATGTTTGAAATACTCCTCTGTGATACAGCAAGATGGAGATTGAGTCAATAATTAAATCACTGAAGACTAAGGACTCTCATGGTTCTGATGGAGTGCCTAGCAGAATATTGGAGTACTGTGCTGCACATGTCAGCCCTGTTCTTAGCCATATATGTAATTTATCCTTTAAGAATCCTCAGTTTCCTGAACGATTAAAGTACTCAGTAGTAAAGCCGCTTTACAAAAAAGGGAGAAAGGGATAATGTAGATAATTTAGACCTATTTCTATGCCATCAGTGTTTGCAAAAGTTATTGAAAAAGCTGTGTAGATAAGGATAATTGATCATTTTATATGACACGATTTGCTATCATATGTACAGTTCGGCTTTAGAAGTCGTTTAACAACTGAAAATGCTATATTCTCTTTTCTCTGTGAGGTACTGCATGGGTTAAACAAAAGGGTTCGAACGCTTGGCATATTTTTTTATTTAACTAAGGCATTTGATTGTGTTGATCACAAAATATTGCTCCAGAAGTTGGACCATTACGCAATACGAGGAGTACCTCACAACTGGTTCGCCTCTTACTTTAGCAGCAGACAGCAAAAGGTCATTATTCACAATGTTGAGAATGGCTGTGATGTTGAGTCAAAGTGCAGTACGGTCAAGTGGGAGGTGCCCCAGGTATCAGTGTTGGGGGTACTCCTGTTCCTTATTTATATAACTGATACGCCCTCTAGTATTACGGGTAGCTCTAAAATATTTCTGTTTGCTGATGACACTAGCTTGATAGTAAAGGAAGTTGTGTGCAACATTGCGTAGTTTTCAAATAGTGCAGTTCACGACCTAAGTTCATGGCTTATGGAAAATAAACTAACGCTTAATTACAGTAAGACTCAGTTTTTACAGTTTCTAACACACAATTCAACAAAACCTGACGTTTTAATCTCACAGAACGGGCATATGATTAGTGAAACTGAACAGTTCAAATTTCTAGGTGTTCAGATAGATAGTAAGCTGTCGTGGAAAGCCCATGTTCAGGATCTTGTTCAAAGACATAATGCTGCCATTTTTACTATTGGAACGGTGTCTCGAGTGAGCAATCGTTCGACACCAAAATTACTCTACTTTGCTTATTTTAATTCGCTTATGTCGTATAGTATTATACACTCCTGGAAATTGAAATAAGAACACCGTGAATTCATTGTCCCAGGAAGGGGAAACTTTATTGACACATTCCTGGGGTCAGATACATCACATGATCACACTGACAGAACCACAGGCACATAGACACAGGCAACAGAGCATGCACAATGTCGGCACTAGTACAGTGTATATCCACCTTTCGCAGCAATGCAGGCTGCTATTCTCCCATGGAGACGATCGTAGAGATGCTGGATGTAGTCCTGTGGAACGGCTTGCCATGCCATTTCCACCTGGCGCCTCAGTTGGACCAGCGTTCGTGCTGGACGTGCAGACCGCGTGAGACGACGCTTCATCCAGTCCCAAACATGCTCAATGGGGGACAGATCCGGAGATCTTGCTGGCCAGGGTAGTTGACTTACACCTTCTAGAGCACGTTGGGTGGCACGGGATACATGCGGACGTGCATTGTCCTGTTGGAACAGCAAGTTCCCTTGCCGGTCTAGGAATGGTAGAACGATGGGTTCGATGACGGTTTGGATGTACCGTGCACTATTCAGTGTCCCCTCGACGATCACCAGTGGTGTACAGCCAGTGTAGGAGATCGCTCCCCACACCATGATGCCGGGTGTTGGCCCTGTGTGCCTCGGTCGTATGCAGACCTGATTGTGGCGCTCACCTGCACGGCGCCAAACACGCATACGACCATCATTGGCACCAAGGCAGAAGCGACTCTCATCGCTGAAGACGACACGTCTCCATTCGTCCCTCCATTCACGCCTGTCGCGACACCACTGGAGGCGGGCTGCACGATGTTGGGGCGTGAGCGGAAGACGGCCTAACGGTGTGCGGGACCGTAGCCCAGCTTCATGGAGACGGTTGCGAATGGTCCTCGCCGATACCCCAGGAGCAACAGTGTCCCTAATTTGCTGGGAAGTGGCGGTGCGGTCCCCTACGGCACTGCGTAGGATCCTACGGTCTTGGCGTGCATCCGTGCGTCGCTGCGGTCCGGTCCCAGGTCGACGGGCACGT
This sequence comes from Schistocerca nitens, assembly GCF_023898315.1. Lineage (NCBI taxonomy): Eukaryota > Metazoa > Arthropoda > Insecta > Orthoptera > Acrididae > Schistocerca > Schistocerca nitens. Next base: position 389,108,221 of record NC_064616.1, read on the forward strand.
GCACCTTCCGCCGACCACTGGCGACAACATCGATGTACTGTGGAGACCTCACGCCCCACGTGTTGAGCAATTCGGCGGTACGTCCACCCGGCCTCCGGCATGCCCACTATACGCCCTCGCTCAAAGTCCGTCAACTGCACATACGGTTCACGTCCACGCTGTAGCGGCATGCTACCAGTGTTAAAGACTGCGATGGAGCTCCGTATGCCACGGCAAACTGGCTGACACTGACGGCGGCGGTGCACAAATGCTGCGCAGCTAGCGCCATTCGACGGCCAACACCGCGGTTCCTGGTGTGTCCGCTGTGCCGTGCGTGTGATCATTGCTTGTACAGCCCTCTCGCAGTGTCCGGAGCAAGTATGGTGGGTCTGACACACCGGTGTCAATGTGTTCTTTTTTCCATTTCCAGGAGTGTATTTTGTGGTATCTCTGCCCATTCTAAAAGGATATTTTTGGCTCAGAAACGGGCGGTTCGGCCAATAAGTTGTGCAAGCTCACGAAACTCTTGACGACCCCTATGCACGAGTCTGGGTATTTTGACATTGGCCACTGAATATATATATTCATTACTGTCATTTATTGTTAACAATATAAGCAGCTTTCATTCAGTTACTACTCTGCAGAAATCAAACCTGCATTTGGTTCAGACTTCCTTAACTCTTGTGCAGAAAGGTGCGCAGTATACTGCTGCATCCATTTTCAATAAGCTACCACTCGAATTCAAAAATATTAGCGGTAATCCACGCGCTTTCAAATAGAAACTGAAGAATTTCTTCATGGGTCTCTTCTTCTATTCTGTTGGGGAGTTCCTTGAAAAATTAAGCTGATTCTTGTTGTATTGTTTACTTAAACTTACGGACTGACTTTTTTCGGGTTCATAAACATTTATTTTTATCTGTTTATCTGTTATTACTTCTATGTTGTAATTTCGTGTACTGGCACGTCCATGACCTTGGAGATTTGCTCCTCAATTTGGTCCTACGGAACTTGACGTGTAAATAAAAATAAATAAAGTTCTTGTAAGGTAATGAGATCGAATTCCGGAATGTGTCATTTGCTTTTTAAGGAAAAAGATGAAGACGACGTAGGAGTAAGACAAGCAGGCATGAAACCTATCCCGAGATGTCCCTGAGTAAAATAAACAGTAACCAGGTTTTAAACACTGGCCTGTGATCATTAAGGATCGGAATATTTTGTGTCATTTGACGAATTCCTTCCGTGAATCATTGCAAATAAGAAAAACATAAAGACAATTCCAGCTTTTACGGTCATATTAATGCCAGTCATTCGTTAAAAAAAAAAGGATGTCAAGGAAGTAGTTACTCTTCACATTAAACAACAGGAAGAGTAGCATAGATGTGGTAGCATTAGTTTTTCGTGGTCCAAGATGTGGTGTACTGACTGAAGCCGGCGTTCTAGTTGGGACACTAGCTTTTTCTGCAAACGTACACTGAGGTGCCAAAAGTCGTGGGATGCCTCCTAATATTGTGTCTGACCTGTTTGCCCGGCGTAATGCAGCAACTCGAAGTGGCATGAACTGAAAAAGTCGTTGAAAGTCGTCTGCAGAAATATTTAACCATGTTGCTCCTAATGCGTTCCATAATTGCGAAAGTGTTGACTGTGCAGGATTTTATGCACGAACAGACCTCTCGATTACGTTTCATAAATGTTCGCTAGGATTTATGTTGGGCGATCTGGGTGGCCAAATCAATCGCTCGAACTGTCCAAAATGATCTTCAAACCAATTGCGAACAATTTTGGCCCAGCGACATGGCGCTTTGTGATCCATAAAAATTCCATCGTTGTTAGGTAACATGGCTGCAAGTAGCCTCAAAGTAGCCGGACATAACCATTTCCGGTCAGTGATCGGTTCCATTGGACCACAGGACCCAGTCCATTTCATGTAAACTCCGCCGACACCATTATGTATCCACGAACCACTTGAACAGTGTCTTGTTGACAACTTGGGCCCATGCCTTCGTCGGGCCTGTGCCACTGTCGAACCGTACCATCAGCTTTTACCAACTGAAATCGGGACTCATGTGACCAAGCCAAGATTTCCCAAGCGTCTAGTGTCCAACCGATATTGTCACAAGCCCAGGTGAGGAGCTATGGGCGATGTGGTGCTATTAGCAAAGGCACTCGCGTCGGTCATCTGCAATCATAGTAAAGTAACTTCAAATTTCATTGCACTGTCATACCTCCCACATTGATTTCTGCGGCTATTTCACGTAGTGTTGCTTGTCTATTAGCATTGTCGACTCTACGCAAACGCCGCAGCTGTCGGTCGTTAAGTGAATGCCGTCGGCCACTTCATTGTCTGTGGTGAGTACAGGGCTATTACAAATGATTGAAGCGATTTCATAAATTCACTGTAGCTCCATTCATTGACATATGGTCACGACACACTACAGATACGTAGAAAAACTCATAAAGTTTTGTTCGGCTCAAGCCGCACTTCAGGTTTCTGCCGTCAGAGCGCTCGAGAGCGCAGTGAGACAAAATGGCGACAGGAGCCGAGAAAGCGTATGTCGTGCTTGAAATGCACTCACATCAGTCAGTCATAACAGTGCAACGACACTTCAGGACGAAGTTCAACAAAGATCCACCAACTGCTAACCTCATTCGGCGATGGTATGCGCAGTTTAAAGCTTCTGGATGCCTCTGTAAGGGGAAATCAACAGGTCGGCCTGCAGTGAGCGAAGAAACGGTTGAACGCGTGCGGGCAAGTTTCACGCGTAGCCCGCGGAAAATTGGCTCATGCCACAACTGGAGACCGACAGCACCGACTTCATCTTTGAACAGGATGGTGCTCTACCGCACATCCATCATGATGTTCGGCATTTCTTAAACAGGAGATTGGAAAACCGATGGATCGGTCGTGGTGGAGATCATGATCAGCAATTCATGTCATGGCCTCCACGCTCTCCCGACTTAACCCCATGCGATTTCTTTCTGTGGGGTTATGTGAAAGATTCAGTGTTTAAACCTCCTCCACCAAGAAACGTGCCAGAAATGCGAGCTCGCATCAACGATGCTTTCGAATGTTTTACTTAAATATTATTATTGCTTGCCAAATTTTTCACGAGTAATTTTAACGGAATAAAATGAATTAATAGTAATTCTTGTTTCATTAAGAAGAGGAAGTGGCCTAAATTTGGACTACCATTTACTTTTTAAGACATAACTTAAGTTCTGTTTCAAATGTTAAAAAAATTGGAAGTAAACAACAGGCTGAAGTGCCCTGTTTTATATCATTATGATGATATGTAACAAGCTCAGTATTTTTCCCATTTTTCATTTAAAAATAGTCGCGAGTTGACAAAACCTGGACATTTGGTCTAAATTTGGATTAGTCCTAAAAATAATGAGATATCGTTGGTAAAAACGAAATAAGACGAAGAAAAAACAGTTCATTTAAGGAATACTAGATTATGTATTACAAAGTAGCTGAAAAATAATATGACATATTTATATTTTTGAATCTCAGAGGTCCATCAAAAAATGCGGTCACGTAATGTAAAATATTCTAATGAACTGGCAAAAGTCACACATGTAAATGTCTTTATCAGCTCCTGCGCATTTGTTGTGATAAACGTAACCCATAGCTTTCCTTGCACGTCATAAGAAAAGTTTGCTTCAAAAAATGCATTCTACATCCTCAGTGTCTGTCTTGTTATTTCCAGCAGTGAAGTCTAAATCACTCAAGTCGTCATCAATGAACGGTGTAGCCGATTCATCTGTCTATGATTTATTGGAACTATCTTGTTGATTTTTTCGTCCATTTCCGTTTCTATTCCTTCTTTTTCTTTTATTTTTTCCGGCTTAACCCTTGTGGGTGAGATTTCACCCTCTTTTTCAAACCTCTGTTTCTTTTTCGCGGCGTTTCCTTTGTGAGGATTGGTAGAAATATTTTCTTCAGTAGGTCCAGTACATTTTTGTAATATTAGTTGTAAGGAGAGCCAGTTATGAGGGCAGATCCTATGATTTTACGTCAGGACTATCCGAAATGGATGCGAGTTCTTGAGAAGGTTGTTACTGGTCTGTTTGCTGTGTTATGTCAACGAGCTACAGTTTCTCGCAGCTTCATCCGTGGAATCAGTAAAGATATTTTTGTTAAGAAGATATGAAGGGCTTCTTTCAATAGTGGTACAAGCCCATTACATCCACTTTTCTGTCTATAATGCTACTGAAATTACTGAGCCAAACAAACAGAAAGAAAGGTTCATCTCTAACAAGAAGCCATATGCCTGAATATTTCTGGTATCTCAACTGCAGATTTTTCAGCGCTCATTTAACTTTAGGACTCTATATCTCAATATGAACAAAAATGAACTTGTAACACTATTGAAATAAGCCCTTCATATATCCCTGTGACTGTGAAACCAATGACAGGAATTTCTCCTGTTTGTACTTTCAAACATATTTTTACAAACAAGTCCATCATTTCATCTGCATCTAATTGGATTCTCTGCAAATCATATTTAAGTACCTGGCAGAGGCACCTTCACAATATTTCTCTATTACTCCGATCTCGAAAACCGCACGGGAAGAAAACTAACACCTACATCTTTCCATACAAGCTCTGATTTCCCTTATTTTATTAAGATGGTCTTTCTTCCCTATGTACGTCGGCATCAACAAAATATTTTCGCATTTGAAGGTGAAAGTTGGTGGTTGAAATTTCGCGAGAAGTTCCCGCCCCAACACAAAACTCTTTATTTTGCTGGTATCTATCCCAAACCTGTATCATGTCAGTGACACTCTCTCCATTATTTCTCGATAATACGAAACGTGCTGCTCTTCTTTGAACTTTCATGATGTACTCCACTACTCGTATCTAGTAAGGATCAGACACCTCGCACCTCCAAAAGATGACGGACAAGCATTGAATCGGCAGTCTCTTTAATAGATCTGTTGCATCTTCTAAGTGTTCTGCCAATAAAACGCAGTCTTTGGTTCGCCTTCCCCACAACATTTTCTATGTGCTCCTTCCAATTTAAGTTGTTCGTAATCGCAATTCCTCGGTATTTAGTTGAATTTATGGCATGTACGTTTGTCTGATTTACCGTGTAACCGAAGTTTAACGGATTCCTTTTAGCACTCATGTGGATGATCTCACACTTTTCATTATTTACGTTCAGTTGCCAATTTTCGGGCCATACATATATCTTTTCTAAATCGCTTTGCAACTGGTTTTGATTTTCTAATGACTTTACTAGTCGATAAACGACAGCATCATCTGCAATGAACCTAAGACGGCTTTTCAGATGGTCTCCTGAATCGTTTGTATAGATAAGAAACAGCAGAGGGCCTATAATGCTACCTTGTGGAACGCCAGAAATCACTTCTGTTTTCCTCGATGAGTTTCCGTCAGTTACCACAAACTGAGAAGACGTCTATGACATTAAATCATGAATACAGTCACTTAACTAAGTCGATATTCAAGAAGCACGAAATTTAATTACAAGCCGCTTGTTAGGTACAGTGTTTAAAACCTTCTGTAAATCTATAAATACGCAATCAGTTTGAAACCCCTTACCATTAACACTGAACATTTCGTGTGAGCAAAATGTTAGTTGTGTTTCACAAGAACGATGTTTTCTAAATCCGTGTCACTGTGTCAGTAGACCGTTCTCTTTGGGGTAATTCATAATGTTCGAAGACATTATATTTTATGTTCCAAACTTGTGCTGCATATCGACCCAAATGACACGGCCTGTAATTTAATGAATTACTTCTACTGCCTTTCTTGAATACTAGTGTGACCTGTGCAACTTTCCAGCCTTTGGGTAGGGACCTTTCGTCGAGCTAGTGGTTGTATATAATTGTTAAGTATGGAGCTATTTCATCAGCATACCCTGAAAAGAATCTAACTGGTATATAGTCTGGACCGGAAGACTAGCGATAATGTTAAGTGATTTAAGTTGCTACGAATTTTCGAGGATATCTACTTGTAAGTTACTTATGTTGGTAGCTGTTCTTTATTCGAATTCTGAAATGTTTACGTCCAGTTCTTAGGTGAAGGAATTTTGGTAGGCTGTGTTTATTCACTCTGCTTTGGCAGTATTTTCATGGATAGTGCTACCATTGATACCGCACAGAGAAGGCATTTACTGTGTCTTGGTGCTTGCGTTTTTAAACAGGGGTTGTTTTATTCAGCATTGAAATACACCAGGTTATTCCCCAATCTTTTAGCTACACAACACTATTTTTCAACGTTATCTCCATTCAATGCTGCGGCCTTACGCCACCTTGAAATGAGGGCCTGTATGCCTGCACGGTACCATTCCACTGGTCGATGTCGGAGCCAACGTCGTACTGCATCAATAACTTCTTCATCATCCGCGTAGTGCGTCCCACGGATTGCGTCCTTCATTGGGCCAAACATATGGAAATCCGACGGTGCGAGATAGGGGCTGTAGGGTGCATGAGGAAGAACAGTCCACTGAAGTTTTGTGAGCTCCTCTCGGGTGCGAAGGCTTGTGTGAGGTCTTGCGTTGTCATGAAGAAGGAGATGTTCGTTCTGATTTTTGTGCCTACGAACACGCTGAAGTCGTTTCTTCAATTTCTGAAGAGTAGCACAATACACTTCAGAGTTGATCGTTTGACCATGGGGAAGGACATCGAACAGAATAACCCCTTCAGCGTCCCAGAAGACTGTAACCATGACTTTTACCGGCTGAGGGTATGGCTTTAAACTTTTTCTTGGTAGGGGAGTGGGTGTGGCGCCACTCCATTGATTGCCGTTTTGTTTCAGGTTCGAAGTGATGAACCCATGTTTCATCGTCTGTAACAATCTTTGACAAGAAATTGTCACCCTCAGCCACATGACGAGCAAGCAATTCCGCACAGATGGTTCTCCTTTGCTCTTTATGGTGTTCGGTTAGACAAAGAGGGACCCAGCGGGAACAAACCTTTGAATATCCCAACTGGTGAACAATTGTGACAGCACTACCAACAGAGATGTCAAGTTGAGCACTGAGTTGTTTGATGGTGATCCGTCGATCATCTCGAACGAGTGTGTTCGCACGCTCCGCCATTGCAGGAGTCACAGCTGTGCACGGCCGGCCCGCACGCGGGAGATCAGACAGTCTTGCTTGACCTTGCGGCGATGATGACACACGCTTTGCCCAACGACTCACCGTGCTTTTGTCCACTGCCAGATCACCGTAGACATTCTGCAAGCGCCTATGAATATCTGAGATGTCCTGGTTTTCCGCCAAAAGAAACTCGATCACTGCCCGTTGTTTGCAACGCACATCTGTTACAGACGCCATTTTAACAGCTCCGTACAGGGCTGCCACCTGCGGAAGTCAATGATACTATACGAGACGAAGCGGGAATGTTTGAAAATATTCCACAAAAAATTTCCGGTTTTTTCAACCAAAATTGGCTGAGAAAAAAAATGTGTTGCATTACTTATTGAACTACCCTCGTACAACCAGAATCTCTCTGGATTTTCTGCCAGGTTTCGAAACGAGGTTTCGTTGGAAAAACTACACTCCTGGAAATGGAAAAAAGAACACATTGACACCGGTGTGTCAGACCCACCATACTTGCTCCGGACACTGCGAGAGGGCTGTACAAGCAATGATCACACGCACGGCACAGCGGACACACCAGGAACCGCGGTGTTGGCCGTCAAATGGCGCTAGCTGCGCAGCATTTGTGCACCGCCGCCGTCAGTGTCAGCCAGTTTGCCGTGGCATACGGAGCTCCATCGCAGTCTTTAACACTGGTAGCATGCCGCGACAGCGTGGACGTGAACCGTATGTGCAGTTGACGGACTTTGAGCGAGGGTGTATAGTGGGCATGCGGGAGGCAGGGTGGACGTACCGCCGAATTGCTCAACACGTGGGGCGTGAGGTCTCCACAGTACATCGATGTTGTCGCCAGTGGTCGGCGGAAGGTGCACGTGCCCGTCGACCTGGGACCGGACCGCAGCGACGCACGGATGCACGCCAAGACCGTAGGATCCTACGCAGTGCCGTAGGGGACCGCACCGCCACTTCCCAGCAAATTAGGGACACTGTTGCTCCTGGGGTATCGGCGAGGACCATTCGCAACCGTCTCCATGAAGCTGGGCTACGGTCCCGCACACCGTTAGGCCGTCTTCCGCTCACGCCCCAACATCGTGCAGCCCGCCTCCAGTGGTGTCGCGACAGGCGTGAATGGAGGGACGAATGGAGACGTGTCGTCTTCAGCGATGAGAGTCGCTTCTGCCTTGGTGCCAATGATGGCCGTATGCGTGTTTGGCGCCGTGCAGGTGAGCGCCACAATCAGCACTGCATACGACCGAGGCACACAGGGCCAACACCCGGCATCATGGTGTGGGGAGCGATCTCCTACACTGGCCGTACACCACTGGTGATCGTCGAGGGGACACTGAATAGTGCACGGTACATCCAAACCGTCATCGAACCCATCGTTCTACCATTCCTAGACCGGCAAGGGAACTTGCTGTTCCAACGGGACAATGCACGTCCGCATGTATCCCGTGCCACCCAACGTGCTCTAGAAGGTGTAAGTCAACTACCCTGGCCAGCAAGATCTCCGGATCTGTCCCCCATTGAGCATGTTTGGGACTGGATGAAGCGTCGTCTCATGCGGTCTGCACGTCCAGCACGAAAGCTGGTCCAACTGAGGCGCCAGGTGGAAATGGCATGGCAAGCCGTTCCACAGGACTACATCCAGCATCTCTACGATCGTCTCCATGGGAGAATAGCAGCCTGCATTGCTGCGAAAGGTGGATATACACTGTACTAGTGCCGACATTGTGCATGCTCTGTTGCCTGTGTCTATGTGCCTGTGGTTCTGTCAGTGTGATCATGTGATGTATCTGACCCGAGGAATGTGTCAATAAAGTTTCCCCTTCCTGGGACAATGAATTCACGGTGTTCTTATTTCAATTTCCAGGAGTGTATTATAAGCATCTCGCATTGAAGCCAGCGGTAAATTTTGAGCTTCTGTAGAAAATAGTCAAATTTGGAGATTTTGCGTTCGTTTGAATTTGGTATGCTTTTTTCGTTGTTTCTGCAACAGTGTTCTGACCCGTTTCGTATACCAAGGGGGATCAGCTTCCTTGTTTGCTAATTTTTTTGGTACAAATCTCTCAATTGCTATCGATAATGTTTCTTTGAATTCAAACTACGTCTTGTAAACACTTAGCGGTACATTGTTAATCTGGGAAGAGTGGACATTGTCTCTCAGCAAGGAGTGAACTGAATTTTTATCTGCTTTTTTAATAACTATATTTTTCGTTAATTTTTTGAGGATTTGGGAGTTACGGTATTCATTCTTCCTACGACAAACCTGTGTTCCCCAATCCCTGTATCCGTTTTGATGCTCGTTATTAGCTCAGGATTATTTGTTGCCAACAGGTCAAGTGTGTTTTCACAACCGTTTACTAGTCGATTATGCTCATGAAGTAACTGCTCGAAATAATTTTCAAAGAATGTGATTAGCAAAATTACGGAAGATGTTTTAATACGTACCTCCGAATTTGAACATGTATATTCCCCAAAATATTGAGGGTAGACTGAAGTCATCACCGACTGTTATTTTATGAGTCGGGTACGTATTTGAAGTTAGACTGAAGTTTTCCTTGAACCTTTCAGCAATTGTATCATCTGAGTTGGGAGGTCTGTAAAAGGATAAAATTATTATTTTATTCAAGTTACCAAGGAAGACATCTACGCTTACTAATTCACACATACTAACTCACATCTTCAATTTCGCTACAAGATAAACTACTTCTAAAAGCAGCAAACAAGCCACTGCCAGCTTTGTGTAGCCTTTCCTTTCTGAACACCGTTAGGTCATCCGAAAAAATTTCGGCTGAACTTATCTCCGGCCTTAGCTAACTTTCAGTGCTGTAACAATTTGAGCATCCGTGCTTTCTGTTAGTGCTTGGAGCTCTAGTAGTTTCCCACCACAGCTACGACGATTTACAACTGTTATATCGATGGTTCCTGAATCTAAGTTCTTCCTGAATTCGACCTGCACCTTGCTGGACTGAAGCCCTTTTCGTGTTTCCTAGAGACACTCTAACCTAAAAAATCTCACAGTCCACCCAATTCCCTGTCACCCATGTAGCCGCCTCCTGCATGGTGGACTCGTGACTTATTTATAGGAACCCGAAACCCAACCACCCTATGGTGCAAGTCCAGTAATCTGCAACCTACGTGGTTACAGAACCGTCTGAGCCTATGATACAGACCCTCCACTCGGCACTGTACCAGACGTCCGCAATCCATCCTTTCGACTATGCTGCAAATTGTGAGCTCTGCTTTTATCTCGCAAGCAAGACTGGTGGCTGCCTTTACTACTTCTCATAGCTGCTCTAGACCAGAGAGAATCCCTTCCACTCCAAAGTGACAAACATCATTGTTGAGCCACAACCTGCAGTTGGCTACACCCTATGCTCCTCATGGCATCCGGAAGGACCCCTTCCACATCTGGAATGACTCCATCTGGTACTCACACGGAGTACGTATTGGCTTTCTTCCCCTCCTTGGCAGCCATGTCTCTCAGGGGCACCATAGCACGCCTCCCAATTTCTAATAATCCCACCATCAGTGACTGCCTGGATTTCAGAGGCTGCGAGATTTCCTCCGAAACAGGACAAGTGGCTGCGTTTGGCTAAAGGACAGTGTTAACTACAAATGGTTCAAATGGCTCTGAGCACTATGGGACTTAACTATTGAGGTCATCAGTCCCCTAGAACTTAGAACTACTTAAACCCAACTAACCTATGGACATTACACACATCCATGCCCGAGGCAGGATTCGAACCTGCGACCGTAGTGGTCGCGTGGTTCCAGACTGTAGCGCCTAGAACCGCTCGGCCACCGTGGCCGGCTGTCAACTACAGACTGCTCGTGGAACCTCTTTGTCAGACTAACTGGGGAGGCCTAACTTCCTGTCCCCTGGAAAGTCTTTCCCCGCCTACTACACTATGAGGCGATCTCCTATTCGACCTTGGGTGAGGGATCAACCTCAGTGCGCGTGATAACTGGGCTGGCGACCGGTGCGGACCAATCGGCTGACTCAGACGTGCTGGAGGTTGGTTGGATTCCCATGGCTGGCCCACAACAATGATGCCCATCCACTGCAGCCTAAAGCTGTGTAACAGAAGCCATCACAGCCTGGAGCTGAGAACATAGTGTCACCAACTCGACCCATATCCAGTAACAATAATGGCTGAAAAGCAGTTGGAGGTAAATACATAACACATTTAAATAATTTAGAATTTCCGCTTATTAATTACACAAAAGCAAGCTGAAGTTAATGTGACATTTTATAAATGATTTCATTAATAATTTTATATATCAGAATTACAAATCATAGAATTAAAGTGACATTTGACTTTTAATTTGAGAAAGTAATGTATTTACACCAGGTTCGATCAAAGTAGCTATAAACTGCAGGGTGTCCCCAAGGTGTCCATCTAAGATTTTGGATCTGCTTTTACTCTTTTTGCACCTTACTCTTGCTTCCAAACAAAGAAGGCATATGTAACGTATGTCTGTGCAGCTAGAGATATTTGTCTCTGGGCAGCCCAACAAAGAAACATGATCAAATCTTTCTTTACGTTTGATGTCAGACTGCAACTCCATACATTTTATCTGAAAATCTTCTGGCAATGTATCTATATTGTTTGAATAAGATGTCACACAAATACAAAAAAATTGATTATTTTTTCGAAAATCCTGAATGGATTTTCAGATTGTTGCCTTAGAACGAAAAGTAGAGTTGCGTACTTCATCCCGCCTTTAGGACTATTTTTGACCTATGTGTTGAAATGAGAAGAATTGTTTGCATTACTTGTGGTTTCCATAGTTTCAGCTTCCTTTCATATGCGTTTATTGTTTAAAACATTGTACTGATACGCAGGTTTCTACCTCAAAAACGACTGTTTAAGTCACCTAGATTTGCAGTCAAATTTCAAAAACATGGTAAATCGGCAACCCACTTGGCATTGTCAAGTTCTGGCACAATTTTTTTCTTTTAATATTATTAACGATTTGATTTCATGAATTGTGCTATAAGATCTGTTTAACATCTGGCCTCAACAGAGCCACCTTCCTTCTGTAAAAATACGAATCTAAACTTATGAGGAGTTCTTGGAATTGGCGATGATTCAATCAAACCATTATGCCGTAAAACAGTTTCCTTCTACATCCATAAGCTAATTTTATTATCCGGCTGTAAATTTCTAATTTCGCAGTTACAGCCGAAGTAGTCGTAAGAGAGCAGACTATCCCATCTGATGGATTGGTCAGCTGTAAGAACGAGACTCTGATGGTTTCAGTATTGCACCTGCGAGAATGTTAAGGACGGGGTGAACCAATGAGAGAAGAGCATCGTGTGGTGGGAGTTGCAAACTGAAAATATCACTTTATCATAACTTTACGTAAACGAAACTTTATTTCATTTTATTTTATTTCTTATTTATTCACTTATTTATTTACTTTTCACCGATCACACGATAGGTGCTCACTTCTTGGGCCGCATTGATACTCGCTTTGGGCCACATTTGGTCCGCAGGTAGCGGAACACCTGAACATATGAACTGTACGAAAAAATAATGAATGCATACCTGAAATAGTTTTGAAGATTTCCGAAACTGAGTTTATGTTGAGTACAATCGAATGCGAAAATGAACTGACGCTGTGTTTCTGCAGAACAACTGAAATGGCCTGAAGCGCTGTTTTATATTGCTACACCACCTCCCAATACGAAATATCGAGTTAGCTCAAATTTAGACCCTTGTCGAAATTTAAACTACTTCCTCTAGCCATTTAATTCCTAATTCATTAATTTAGAGTGTGGCTAATTAATTTATGTCAGATCACAGGGCTAATTTTCATAAATACAGAGAACCAAACATTCGAGAGGGGAACTAGTAATGAAAAGATACACCACTACGCGGAAATCTACATTTATTCACAAAATGTAAATAGCTTCCTGCTAATGATGTTCACAAAGTGGTTGTTCCCTATTTCAAAATAATTCTTTGTGAAGATATTTCCCTCAATTTTAAAGGTTTTTGATGAGATTTCTTTCACACCTTTACCATAAAGTAAATGTGTCTGTAAAGAAGCACGTCAGCTGTCATTTTCAGAAGTTGTATGAAGTCTTCTCTATGATTTTCACTGTTTAGGACAGTCTTCCAAAGTCATCGCAGTCTACTCATCACTACTGGCACCAAGTGCCTTCCATTTATAGCCCCTATTTATAAATTTTAATGAAGAATTCCGTGCTTAACCCCTACGTAGAAGAGTACGTTAAAGACATTCTGAGATATTTCTATGTTACTTGCATGTACATGAATATGTTCTAAATGCCTAATAGTTACGTATTCATCAGGCATATCTAGAGAACTCAATGTCAAGTTTTTTGCACAGACGATCACAAAAAACGCAGATCTCATTTTAAATACAATCACTATTTTCAGAGTCCAAGACCTACTAAACTGACAGAAGTAACGAGCACTACACATTTATTTATGGTGATCAAACTTGTTTAGAAGAGGTTCTGTCTGAATCTTATCCATAACATATATCTGTAGCGTACAACTTTTGTTAACTTTCATTTGTGGTTCACCATCTAGTGGCCATTTCAAAGGCAACAACTGACATCCAGATACTAAACATAAACTGATGACATTTTAAAACAATATTCAGATACAAGATTAACAAAGGGATTTCTAAGCTTACTAGTGATTGACATGCCGTAAAGTATTGAACAATAGCTTTGGTTAACTTCTAGGAGAAGGTATAGTGTAACATATCATTTCCTGGCCGCTCATGTGTGTCAGCCCTGTTCGCAATTTTAGGCAACTCGGCTAGTTCCCAGCAGGAGGAGGAGGGGTTTTTGGTCGGCCTCAAGGTAATGGGCGACCGTCGGAGCCGACTAAGCACCCAGGCTCACTGATAGCAACTGATTAACCCACGACGGGTGTTTTCTGCCACTCGTTGCAGAAAACGTTCTCTAAGTACTTCCAGGAAGCAGCACCTTACCGAAGCTCTATTAGTGGCAGCGGGAGACGGCCAACAAAAATTGCTCCATTCTGCTCTCCATTCGGATTGACTGGAAGGCCTGAATGTTAAAAGAATTTCGTGGAGGGATTTCATGCTCGCGAAATCGTGGAGTCAAATAGAAGTCTTCGTGGGAAGCAGAAAAAGTGCCATATGTGGTGCTTGCGTAGTGTGTTTCAGAACTCGGCGGAACATTCTTCTTGACAGATACTGGAAGTGTGTTCCAGTGCGCAGACGTGAATATCGATTTGAATTTTTCTGTATTCTGGGCGAGTGTTGCCACTAAATGAGAGTGCACGTGATCGATAAGCAGAGCCCTTACATCAGATCGTGGAGCCAGTAGCTAGCTGGACTGTAGTGTCTTTAGTGAGTGAGACGGCCTTGACGAAGTTTAACAGAACAAAATAAATTATATTTATTTCCGTGAAAATTTGAGAGTGATGTTTTTCATGCGACACTTTCCCTATTGACTTTGAGCTGTGTTCCTATTTTGTGGTTGTGATTATCAGAGGAGGGCAGGAGGGGGCAGGGTTTGCTAGTAGCCAGTTGGAGGTGGTGAACAGAGCATATTCCAGTCTAGTGGCCGGGTCATGGAATCTTCCTTGAAAGTAGTTAGATAGATAACTACATGGGATTTAGTTGTTACCTTTGGAGATGTGAGAAACTGAGCCCGCTCTCGCTGACGACCTTTATTTAGAGTGATTTGACAGTGTAGCAAAGTCAAGAATTACTCCAGGTCCGCCAATAGACGTGTCTGCTTAAATATGTGGAGCAGTACGTTATGTAATTTGGCTTGCGCATCACATATTGCCAAGCGTGCGTGGATTCTGGCAGTGGATGCAAATGATACTTGGTTCGACTCTACGGAAGCCCCCTCAGCACAGAGGACGAGAAGAACAGTATGACAAAATGAATCATTACCAGTGGTCTCGTGGCCCACATATAAATATACAAATAAGCGTTTGGAAGATATTGTACGTGCTCTGTAAAATTTTACGTGATAGTTTGACATACGTAGTTGTTATGGCACCACAAAATTTAGAAATAAAGCAAAACGAAATAGCAACTATAGCGATATCAATGATCTACGCTTAAACTGGACTAACTCTACATGTAAAATACGTATTAACTAGACACGGGGGACTGATGACCACAGATGTTTAGTCCCATAGTGCTCAGAGCCATTTGAACCATTTGAACTAGAAACGATAGTTAACGTAACTCCCAGTGCTACTGTTATTACTATAAAGATATCTTGGCACCTTGTAAGAATTTAAACGGCTCTTTATTACTCGTATATGCGGAATTACTCAAAGCAACAAGAATGGCGGTTCTCTTGCGAAGCTCTACTTTCAGACGACGTTATTGTCATGAAAACGATTGTCTTTGTCCCATTCATTTTGCACCGGTAAAGAGGATGTGATTTATGTCACCTTCTGTAGTTTTAGTGCAGTCGCAGAAATATGTTGGATTTATTCCAGTGTGGTGATGTTGCATCAGAAATATTCTGTGGGTGAATCTCATCAGACATCTGGTTAGACGAACATCGTAAAATCACAGCCTACATAAAATAAGGGGCTAGATACAGACGAAATACAATCTCCTGAATAATTGGCATACGATCCAATCCTGTTGTCATTTTTGAAAGGCATTCTACTAGCCAGATGATACAATTCAACAGGCGAATGTTTGGCGTCGATTAAAGTTTCGTTTCCCGTTTACTGCTTACCGTCCAACACTTACCGTTCACCATTTACTGCTTACCATTTACCATTTCACGTTCATCTTTTAACATTCACCATATACCGTTTACCATTTGCCATTTACTGTTCACATTTTCCCATTCGCCATCTGTCGATCACCGTTCACTATTTACCCAACTTACAGTTTTGTATGGAGAGCTGATACAGTTTGGGGTGCAAGGTGATACAGTTTGGCGGGAAAGTTGACAAAGATTGAAGGGCAAGTTGATACCGGTTAAGGGGTGGTTTTGTATAATTTTACTACCATCATTTTCCATAGATCACCATGCTATCCATCTAATAGTATGCGCGTTAGTAGTGGTCAGGTATTTCCCAATCTGCCTCACCTACGGTACTGCCTCGTCATTAATTTTCATCATAAATGTTCCAGACAACATTAAAAAATTACGTACAATATTTCCAAGTCATCATCATCTTTCTGTATTATATGTAACAGAAAATATCTTCTGTGTTATTCCTACTTTAATGAGGCAACAACGTTTAATGTACTAACTGCTTTTTGTGATGATATTGTTTACTTTGCTAATTCTCGATGTATGTTAGGCTGTTAATTAGATCTACAGTAGCGTTCATGTGCATGTTTTTACAAGTAATTTTAATGGATTTAGGCGAATTTAATGCAAGGTACAAACATCAAAATGTTATCACTTATTAACTTGCGTTAATTTTAATAAGTTTTACAGAAAAGAATAGATGTGGAAATAATTTGAAGGTCCGTAGAGCCTTGCAATATAGATGTGATACAGCTGTCGAAATTCATCATTAATGACTTCTTCTTGACATAAATATTGTGTCAGTATTGCCAATATGAAAGCTGTGTGGATTTTAATAAGCAATATAGATAATTTAGATGTGGAAATTGATAGCTTAAAGGTCCATCGTGCTTGCAAAGTTTACGATATCTTCCAAATTTAGACAAATAATACTTTATTCAAATGTAAACTGTCTGTTACTTTCAAGGTATGATACTAATGCTGAGAAACTCAATATCAAAGTACACAGCCATGTTTCTCACACCAGTTTGACAAATGTATGTAAAATAACTTCGCCATACTTGGCGTAAAAATTGTGTGAACATTACACTGTTTTGTGTAGCTGGTGCATGTATGGAGACATTTAAAAATACAGACATTTGACAAGCATCATACATGTAATAAATAGTGTGAGCCTCTCTTGTCTCTTACACTGTGGTGCAGCAATCGGCCTTTGAATGTTTTACCAGTGCAGCCGAGATAGCCAGCATGGGGCGCGAATAAGCAGTTAATTTTATTTTGAGTTTTTAAAGTTTTACGCAATGTTTAAAGTAATATTCACCTTCGGCAGCTACGTACTACTAATTCGCTACTTACGTTTCATACGTAAATGTTGATATTTAATTATTTATGGAGAGTATGATTTACATTCCTTCTAATATACCATTATGAATGATATATATATTCCAATGAAATGCACAAATGCGTTTGGTGAGGAGTACGTAAACGATATTTTGTAAATGGTAATAAAAAGATAGTTTTGGTGTCATTTTACGCAGTTCAGGCGGGGATAAAGTATTTTAGATGTTAACATACTGCAAACATAAACTGTCGATAAATAATGTAGGTATTTTTGAGTGCAGCCAAGGTAAGGCTTCATTGTAATTGGCTGTTTCATTTCATTAGTGACTAAAATACTGAGCTGTGATTTCAGAAGAGGGGAGGGAGGTAGTACATTATCCATTGTGTAAGTGTTTACAGAATTTTACGTAAATATTACGGAAATAATCCAACCTGATGTCTTCTCCGAGGACAGGGTATGGTATAAAGGACAACAGAGCTAGTTCCACCATCTTTGATTTTTGACTGGGTGTGTGATTTTAATGCTACATTATAACTGGCTGGAGATAGGGGAGGGACAGGAGTAAAGCAGGTCATCGTTACATTATGAGGTTAAGGTCAATGTCAAGGTCAAAATGAGAAGTCATTGTCCCTGCCCTGTATGCAGGCAACCCAAAGGTCAAAAGCTAGTTTTTTATCCTACTTGTTGTTGTTGTTGTGGTCTTCAGTCCTGAGACTGGTTTGATGCAGCTCTCCATGCTACTCTATCCTGTGCAAGCTTCTTCATCTCCCAGTACCTACTGCAACCTACATCCTTCTGAATCTGCTTAGTGTATTGATCTCTTGGTCTCCCTCTACGATATTTACCCTCCACGCTGCCCTCCAATGCTAAATTTGTGATCCCTTGATGCCTCAAAACATGTCCTACCAACCGATCCCTTCTTCTAGTCAAGTTGTGCCACAAACTTCTCTTCTCTCCAATCCTATTCAATACCTCCTCATTAGTTACGTGATCTACCCACCTTATCTTCAGCATTCTTCTGTAGCACCACATTTCGAAAGCTTCTATTCTCTTCTTGTCCAAACTAGTTATCGTCCATCTCTCACTTCCATACATGGCTACACTCCATACAAATACTTTCAGAAACGACTTCCTGACACCTAAATCTATACTCGATGTTAACAAATTTCTCTTCTTGAGAAACGCTTTCCTTGCCATTGCCAGTCTACATTTTATATCCTCTCTACTTCGACCATCATCGGTTATTTTACTCCCTAAATAGCAAAACTCCTTTACTACTTTAAGTGTCTCATTTCCTAATCTAATTCCCTCAGCATCACCCGACTTAATTTGACTACATTCCATTATCCTCGTTTTGCTTTTGTTGATGTTCATCTTATATCCTCCTTTCAAGACACTGTCCATTCCATTCAACTGCTCTTCCAAGTCCTTTGCTGTCTCTGACAGAATTACAATGTCATCGGCGAACCTCAAAGTTTTTACTTCTTCTCCATGAATTTTAATACCTACTCCGAATTTTTCTTTTGTTTCCTTTACTGCTTGCTCAATATACAGATTGAATAACATCGGGGAGAGGCTACAACCCTGTCTCACTCCTTTCCCAACCACTGCTTCCCTTTCATGCCCCTCGACTCTTATAACTGCCATCTGGTTTCTGTACAAATTGTAAATGGCCTTTCGCTCCCTGTATTTTACCCCTGCCACCTTCAGAATTTGAAAGAGAGTATTCCAGTCAACATTGTCAAAAGCTTTCTCTAAGTCTACAAATGCTAGAAACGTAGGTTTGCCTTTTCTTAATCTTTCTTCCAAGATAAGTCGTAAGGTCAGTATTGCCTCACGTGTTCCAACATTCCTACGGAATCCAAACTGATCTTCCCCGAGGTCAGCTTCTACCAGTTCTTCCATTCGTCTGTAAAGAATTCGTGTTAGTATTTTGCAGCTGTGACTTATTAAACTGATAGTTTGGTAATTTTCACATCTGTCAACACCTGCTTTCTTTGGGATTGGAATTATTATATTCTTCTTGAAGTCTGAGGGTATTTCGCCCGTCTCATACATCGTGCTCACCAGATGGTAGAGTTTTGTCATGACTGGCTCTCCCGAGGCCATCAGTAGTTCTAGTGGAATGTTGTCTACTCCCGGGGCCTTGTTTCGACTCAGGTCTTTCAGTGCTCTGTCAAACTCTTCACGCAGTATCTTATCTCCCATTTCATCTTCATCTACATCCTCTTCCATTTCCATAATATTGTCCTCAAGAACATCTCCCTTGTATAAACCCTCTATATACTCCTTCCACCTTTCTACCTTCCCTTCTTTGCTTAGAACTGGGTTTCCATCTGAGCTCTTGATATTCATACAAGTGGTTCTCTTCTCTCCAAAGGTCTCTTTAATTTTCCTGTAGGCAGTATCTATCTTACCCCTAGTGAGACAAGCCTCTACATCCTTACATTTGTCCTCTAGCCATCCCTGCTTAGCCATTTTGCACTTCCTGTCGATCTCATTTTTGAGACGTTTGTATTCCTTTTTGCCTGCTTCATTTACTGCATTTTTATATTTTCTCCTTTCATCAATTAAATTCAATATTTCTTCTGTTACCCAAGGATTTCTATTAGCCCTCGTCTTTTTACCTACTTGATCGTCTGCTGCCTTCACCACTTCATCCCTCAGAGCTACCCATTCTTCTTCTACTGTATTTCTTTCCCCCATTCCTGTCAATTGTTCCCTTATGCTCTCCCTGAAACTCTCTACAACCTCTGGTTCTTTCAGTTTATCCAGGTCCCATCTCCTTAAATTCCCACCTTTTTGCAGTTTCTTCAGTTTCAATCTGCAGTTCATAACCAATAGATTGTGGTCAGAATCCACATCTGCCCCAGGAAATGTCTTACAATTTAAAACCTGGTTCCTAAATCTCTGTCTTACCATTATATAATCTATCTGAAACCTGTCAGTATCTCCTGGCTTCTTCCATGTATACAGCCTCCTTTCATGATTCTTGAACCAAGTGTTAGCTATGATTAAGTTATGCTCTGTGCAAAATTCTACAAGGCGGCTTCCTCTTTCATTCCTTCCCCCCAATCCATATTCACCTACTATGTTTCCTTCTCTCCCTTTTCCTACTGACGAATTCCAGTCACCCATGACTATTAAATTTTCGTCTCCCTTCACTACCTGAATAATTTCTTTTATCTCGTCATACATTTCATCTATTTCTTCATCATCTGCAGAGCTAGTTGGCATATATACTTGTACTACTGTAGTAGGCATGGGCTTTGTGTCTATCTTGGCCACAATAATGCGTTCACTATGCTGTTTGTAGTAGCTAACCCGCACTCCTATTTTTTTATTCATTATTAAACCTACTCCTGCATTACCCCTATTTGATTTTGTATTTATAACCCTGTAATCACCTGACCAAAAGTCTTGTTCCTCCTGCCACCGAACTTCACTAATTCCCACTATATCTAACTTTAACCTATCCATTTCCCTTTTTAAATTTTCTAACCTACCTGCCCGATTAAGGGATCTGACATTCCACGCTCCGATCCGTAGAACGCCAGTTTTCTTTCTCCTGATAACGACGTCCTCTTGAGTAGTCCCCGCCCGGAGATCCGAATGGGGGACTATTTTACCTCCGGAATATTTTACCCAAGAGGACGCCATCATCATTTAATCATACAGTAGAGCTGCATGTCCTCGGGAAAAATTACGGCTGTAGTTTCCCCTTGCTTTCAGCCGTTCGCAGTACCAGCACAGCAAGGCCGTTTTGGTTAATGTTACAAGGCCAGATCAGTCAATCATCCAGACTGTTGCCCCTGCAACTACTGAAAAGGCTGCTGCCCCTCTTCAGGAACCACATGTTTGTCTGGCCTCTCAACAGATACCCCTCCGTTGTGGTTGCACCTACGGTACGGCCATCTGTATCGCTGAGGCACGCAAGCCTCCCCACCAACGGCAAGGTCCATGGTTCATGGGGGGGAGGTTATCCTACTTATATATTTTAAAGCTTCTGGTGCACCTACACCTTCTGCAGAATAAAGAGCTGAAGTTTATTTCGTGATTTGAAACGTTTTGGAGACTTCGTACAAGGAGGAACATTCAACATTTCCTTCCTCCATTAATCTGCATCGGTACATGCTTGTAAAAAGTCCATTCATTTCTGATATACTAGGCACTTTGTATTGCAATAGCAATACAAATACAATCATTTAATCATACAGTAGAGCTGCATGTCCTCGGGAAAAATTACGGCTGTAGTTTCCCCTTGCTTTCAGCCGTTCGCAGTACCAGCACAGCAAGGCCGTTTTGGTTAATGTTACAAGGCCAGATCAGTCAATCATCCAGACTGTTGCCCCTGCAACTACTGAAAAGGCTGCTGCCCCTCTTCAGGAACCACATGTTTGTCTGGCCTCTCAACAGATACCCCTCCGTTGTGGTTGCACCTACGGTACGGCCATCTGTATCGCTGAGGCACGCAAGGCTCCCCACCAACGGCAAGGTCCATGGTTCATGGGGGGGAGGTTATCCTACTTATATATTTTAAAGCTTCTGGTGCACCTACACCTTCTGCAGAATAAAGAGCTGAAGTTTATTTCGTGATTTGAAACGTTTTGGAGACTTCGTACAAGGAGGAACATTCAACATTTCCTTCCTCCATTAATCTGCATCGGTACATGCTTGTAAAAAGTCCATTCATTTCTGATATACTTGGCACTTTGTATTGCAATAGCAGGATGGATTTCGTTTTAGTGATATGCCATCTGGCCCTGACGATCACAGATGTTAAGTCACATAGCGCTCAGAGCCATTTGAACCATTTGATTGATCAGGTGAAAAACAAATCTACATCTACATCTACATCTACATGACTAATCTGCAATTCCCATTTAAGTGCTTGGCGGTGGGTTCGTCGAACCACAATCATACTATCTCTCTACCATTCCACTCCCGAACAGCGCGCGGGAAAAACGAACACCTAAACCTTTCTGTTCGAGCTCTGATTTCTCTTATTCTATTTTGATGATCATTCCTACCTATGTAGGTTGGGCTCAACAAAATATTTTCGCATTCGGAAGAGAAAGTTGGTGACTGAAATTTCGTAAATAGATCTCGCCGCGACGAAAAACGTCTTTGCTGTAATGACTTCCATCCCAATTCGTGTATCATATCTGCCACACTCTCTCCTCTACTACGTGATAATACAAAACGAGCTGCCCTTTTTTTCACCCTTTCGATGTCCTCCGTCAATCCCACCTGGTAAGGATCCCACACCGCGCAGCAATATTCTAACAGAGGTCGAACGAGTGTAGTGTAAGCTGTCTCTTTAGTGGACTTGTTGCATCTTCTAAGTGTCCTGCCAATGAAACGCAACCTTTGGCTCGCCTTCCCCACAATATTATCTATGTGGTCTTTCCAACTGAAGTTGCTCGTAATTTTAACACCGAGGTACTTAGTTGAATTGACAGCCTTGAGAATTATACTATTTATCGAGTAATCGAATTCCAACGGATTTCTTTTGGAACTCATGTGGATCACCTCACACTTTTCGTTATTTAGCGTCAACTGTCACCTGCCACACCATACAGCAATCTTTTCGAAATCGCTTTGCAACTGATACTGGTCTTCGGATGACCTTACTAGACGGTAAATTACAGCATCATCTGCGAACAACTTAAGAGAACTGCTCAGATTGTCACCCAGGTCATTTATATAGATCAGAAACAGCAGAGGTCCCAGGACGCTTCCCTGGGGAACACCTGATATCACTTCAGATTTACTCGATGATTTGCCGTCTATTACTACGAACTGCGACCTTCCTGACAGGAAATTACGAATCCAGTCGCACAACTGAGACGATATCCCATAGGCCCGCAGCTTGATTAGAAGTCGCTTGCGAGGAAATTTGTAGAAGTAGACAATAAGCTTGCGAATATTACAAGGGTTGAACAAATCTCTATTAGAGTAGAGAAGGGTATCACAAAATGTGTAAGTTATGCCAAATAATGTTATTGGGAAAATTCAAGTGCAGGAACAAAAATGCACATTACTTGAAAGACAGACAGTGGGAGAAATTAAATCACTCAAAGAAGAAACTTCAAATAGTTGAAAGTAATAATGAAGATGAGCCAGAAAAGGAAATGTATGTATTGAGGGAAACGAGTAAGAGCGTAGCACCAGAGAATGGAAGTTTGTTGTTACGACATCATATGGGATGTGGATATCAGACAAAAATGGATCAAATGGCTCTGAGCACTATGGGACTAAACGTCTGAGGTCATCAGTCCCCTAGAACTTAGAACTACTTAAACCTAACTAAACTAAGGACATCACACACACCAATGCCCGAGGCAGGATTCGAACCTGCGACCGTAGCGATCGCGCGGTTCCAGACTATAGCGCCTAGAACCGCTCAGCCACCCCGGCCGGCCAGACAAAAATACTTTGTGGACAAAGTAAATACCATGCAGTTGATTTTTCTTCTTTAGGGCCAGCAGCATATCATATGTCACATAAGGATATAATAAATTAAAAGAACAAAGTGTATACTTTAGTTATGGACTAAGACACACACATAAGTAGATTTAAGAACATGCATATTAACATTTTATAATGTACACACAACCGTGAATTCTGATAAGGTGGCCAAGGAAGTAACAAGCTTGACTACAGTAGTGGGTCATGTGTCCAAGCTCTTCAGAGAAGCCTCATGGTCTTTTGTCGCTGTCGTTGGAGGAGTGAGGATGGGGCTCTGATCTTTGGCGTTGGAACAGTGGAGGTACTTTTAAATGACTCTCAGTTTAATTAGAAAACTTGGCAAAGTGTTGTTTTACATGTGCTGCAAACTCTCACCTACGTTAATGTTCAGAAATTTCGTTCGACGCTGTGCTCGCTTTGTTGTCCACTATTCAGTAATTTATTTATTACTTAGAAATATATGGCCACCTTTCCGCACTTGTTTCCATTGATTCTTTACTTGCAAGTAATCGACCCTTAGATGAAATCAGTTGGTTCACTTGTCAGAAAGTAGCTGTTGAGCTCACGGGGCTCACGAGCTTAAAGTTAACAGAACAGTAATTTGTGCGATCTGTAAGTTAGTGAACAGCATTTTAGCGAAGAACGTTTTTATTTCCATCTGCCACGTCGCATGTGTTGGTCTCATCTGGCGTCAACAAGCGTGCAACGTAAAATGATTTTCTCCGTATCGTCGCAGTGGTACACCGTGTTACCTAATTTACTACACACAATAAACAGTGCCGCCAACAAAACAGATCGAATTTGTTTTTGTTGAATTCAAACTGCCCCTTACTGAAAGTGTCTGATTAGTATCCTCCACAAAAGTTTCAAGGTACTTGGCGTTGTCAGTTACGAAACCACCCACTTCGGTTTCTAATCGGGATGTTGTTGTTGTTGTTGTGGTCTTCAGTCCTGAGACTGGTTTGATGCAGCTCTCCATGCTACTCTATCCTGTGCAAGCTTCTTCATCTCCCAGTACCTACTGCAACCTACATCCTTCTGAATCTGCTTAGTGTATTCATCTCTTGGTCTCCCCATACGATTTTTACCCTCCACGCTGCCCTCCAATACTAAATTGGTGATCCCTTGATGCCTCAGAACATGTCCTACCAACCGATCCCTTCTTCTGGTCAAGTTGTGCCACAAACTCCTCTTCTCCCCAATCCTATTCAGTACCTCCTCATTAGTTATGTGATCTACCCATCTAATCTTCAGCATTCTTCTGTAGCACCACATTTCGAAAGCTTCTATTCTCTTCTTGTCCAAACTATTTACCGTCCATGTTTCACTTCCATACATGGCTACACTCCATACAAATACTTTCAGAAATGACTTCCTGACACTTAAATCTATATTCGATGTTAACAAATTTCTCTTCTTCAGAAACGCTTTCCTTGCCATTGCCAGTCTACATTTTATATCATCTCTACTTCGACCATCATCAGTTATTTTGCTCCCCAAATAGCAAAACTCCGCCGGCCGCGGTGGTCTAGCGGTTCTGGCGCTGCAGTCCGGAACCGCGGGACTGCTACGGTCGCAGGTTCGAATCCTGCCTCGGGCATGGGTGTGTGTGATGTCCTTAGGTTAGTTAGGTTTAATTAGTTCTAAGTTCTAGGGGACTTATGACCTAAGATGTTGAGTCCCATAGTGCTCAGAGCCATTTGAACCATTTAGCAAAACTCCTTTACTACTTTAAGTGTCTCATTTCCTAATCTAATACCCTCAACATCACCCGACTTAATTCGACTACATTCCATTATCCTCGTTTTGCTTTTGTTGATGTTCATCTTATATCCTCCCTTCAAGACACCATCCATTCCGTTCAACTGCTCTTCCAAGTCCTTTGCTGTCTCTGACAGAATTACAATGTCATCGGCGAACCTCAAAATTTTTATTTCTTCTCCATGGATTTTAATACCTACTCCGAATTTTTCTTTTGTTTCCTTTACTGCTTGCTCAATATACAGATTGAATAACATCGGGGAGAGGCTACAACCCTGTCTTACCCCCTTCCCAACCACTGCTTCCCTTTCATGTCCCTCGACTCTTATAACTGCCATCTGGTTTCTGTACAAATTGTAAATAGCCTTTCGCTCCCTGTATTTTACCCCTGCACCTTTAGAATTTGAAAGAGAGTATTCGAGTCGACATTGGCAAAAGCTTTCTCTAAGTCTACAAATGCTAGAAACGTAGGTTTGCTTTTCCTTAATCTTTCTTCTAAGATAAGTCGTAAGGTCAGTATTGCCTCACGTGTTCCAGTATTTCTACGGAATCCAAACTGATCTTCCCCGAGGTCGGCTTCTTCTAGTTTTTCCATTCGTCTGTAAAGAATTCGTGTTAGTATTTTGCAGCTGTGGCTTATTAAACTGATTGTTCGGTAATTCTCACATCTGTCAACACCTGCTTTCTTTGGGATTGGAATTATTATATTCTTCTTGAAGTCTGAGGGTATTTCGCCTGTTTCGGGATGAGAGCATATAATTACTTCCAGCTGTTGTGAATGGAGTAACTGAATGCTACTATTAATTCAGCTCATACATCCACGGTAACAGAAAAATGATTTCACGCTGTAGTTTCTTAAAAGTGGTTGATTGCAGGCTAGATAATTAAACACTGATTAGACAGGGTGGAACCTTAACAGAAATTTGTCACAACGATAAGAAGTTTGGAGGGTAGGAGATGAGGTACTGGAGGAAGTAAAGGTATGATAACGGGTCGTCATTCATGCTTGGGTATCTCAGTCGGTAGAGCACTTGCCCGCGAAAGGCAACGGTGGCGAGTTCGAGTCTCGGTCCGGCACATAGTTTTAATCTGCTAGGAGTTTTCTTAACAAATAACATTTATTGAAAGGAAATGATTGTATGGCATTTTTGTCCGGGAGACCCCATCTGGGGCATCCGGACGCCTAGTGCACATCTTTTTATTTGACGCTGTTTCGGCGACTTGAGCGTCGATGATGATGATGACAACACAGCACGCAGTTCCCGAGTGGATTAAATCTGTGACCTGGTGGGGAACCGAAGCTGGGGCCCCCTGCAAAGCAGTCAGCTGCACTGACCACTCAGCTAAGGAGGCAGAACATAAAATTTATTAAGAGTATGTTGCAAAATGGAACACCGTGATGCGTCACACACGGGTGTCCTGAATCAAATTGTAAGGTGTCAGGCAAATCCAACACCTTCCATGAAAACCCTGACATGATAAGCAAATCCAGTAGTATGTCACATAGCTCCGAATAAATCGTGACATTAAATTAACCAAAGTAATACGAGTAACGAGTGAGCAAATGGAATACCACAGACTAACACAAGAATGCCTAAATGCATGTCATACCTTCCCACCGTGAGACAGACGCAGTTCCGAGGGGAGAAACGAGAACAGAAGCCGAGAGCAGAACCGTGTTAGGCTGGAAGGCCCTACGATAAGGGACGGACGGATACTCACGTCGCCAGCTAACCGCTAGGACCACACCACCCGCAAGTTTTAGCGTGAGACTTTTTCGCGTCTCTGTTACGTAAAGACCACCCCCCAGCCAATGTTAAAAGCTAGAGCCCTTCAGAAGAACAGTATAGATCTTACGATAACACAAAAAGGGCTACACCACCCGCAAGTTTTAGCGTGAGACTTTTTCGCGTCTCTGTTACGTTGGGACCACCCTCCAGCCCATGTTAAAAGATAGAGCCCTCCAAAAGAACAGTATAGATGTTACGATAACACTAAAGGACCACACCAGCTGCAAGTTTTAGCGTGAGACTTTTTCGCATCTCTGTTATGTTGCAAACATTGCTCCACCACGAAAAGTATAACGTTTCTCATTGGATAGAATTTTTGTAGGCGGAGTTTAAGGTTAACATTGAGACCCTGATTGGTCAGATGAAAACACAGCCAGATAGTTTTTTTTAAAACCAACTTCGGTAAATTGTAGTAAGGAGAAGTTAGGAGAGGTTGCTTCCGAGACGGCGAGGTGAGCGGACACCGACAAGGTAATGAACGCACGCGATGCCGCATAACAGCGCATAAAGCTTCACTCAGAACTGCAGAAGTCTCATCTGTTACACCCCCTTTTTGCGTAATACTAGTGTCGATCGTCAATTAAAACTCATGGTGTTCACATTTGCCACTTGAAGTAAAAATCTGAAACGCGATGATTTTTCTGTTATATAGTTATTGAGAAGCCACATCAGCCACTGTAATTTACGACAAGTTAGATAAGTAATTAAAGATAATTGAGGGTCACTGTAGACCATTTTGATAGTTTTCTCTTTTGTGAAACTTAATTTAAACCTAGATTATAGATGTGATATGGCATAGGTCATCCTTCGATCCATTGTAGAACTTGGAAGCCCATTCAGGGAATATTCGTTCACATTTTTGTTGAACGCAGTTGGTTTTTACCATCCTGTATTAAAACATTTCCTTTTATCAATAGTGCAATTTATAAACAATGTTTTGTGAGTAGAATAAAATTTCCAATGGTAAACTTAACTGCTTTTTCGACGTTATTTTACCAGCTAACTAAAAATAGGAAAGCCTTGAACCCCTTCCACTACATTTAGTTAGTATTAAGATTGTTTTACAGGGAGTGCAGTGGAGCTGACGCTGAAATCATTAAGTATTTGGTTATATCATCGCTAGTCTCACTGAACTCTTCTGAATTCCACATGTCATGTGTGGTCTGGCGTCTCCTTACCAGCAACAGGTCCCAGGTTCAAACTAGTCAATTCCCTAAAAAACACGCTCAGAGCGTCGTTGCGCGAAAGTGGTAGGGAGACACGATATAGAACAGACAGACACCACGCAGAATGTTAGAAAATACAATGAAATATAAATAATTTTTTTTGTCTCATGGTAATCTATGATTTTGGCACTATAGCTGATAGTGGTGATTACAGACCCTTTCGAAAGTCAAATTACTTCATAAATAGCGACTGTTAAGTCGGAAGGTAGTCCTCAGAGTACTGATATGAGGTGGCTGAAGGCACTGAAATGAACTGTCTAACTGCTGGTTTGTAACTGTTGAGATTGCCGATGATGCGACGTATTTTGGTGCCTGCTGGTCGAAGGGGAAGGCAATGGCAAACCACCTCCGCTAGGACCCCGCCTAGTACGGCGGTGCCGGTCTCCCGCATCGTTCCCTACGCTCCACGGATTATGGGACCTCATCATCATCTGGTGGAAGTTCTTCCATGCCCGCCAGTCTAAAGTGAAAGCAATGTAGTCCGTGACTGACAGCGCTTCCTAAGTAGGCTGTCCACACTATCAGCAGACATACACAACCAACTGAAGAAAGTGGTTGGGAGCAGGAAGTGGTCTGAGTTTGTGAGCATCATCTGGAGGCTGGTGTATGGAGCCGAGAGGCACCAGACGAGTGGTTGTGCTGTGTGGTGGCGGCCTCCCGCGGAGCTTGTCGTGTATCTCTTGCATGGTACACGACACCAGTGAAAGTGAGGTATATTTTCTGTATAACAGTTCTTTTGCCATAAAATCCAGTAATATGCTTTCATCTTTAAATGTGATGTTATTTCTGCTTGCATCTGTCCATTACACAACGTACAGTCGCAGAAACATAGATGTACTTGCCAAATGTCCCTAAAGAAAGTACGCCATACCAGATATGCACCCAATATGTCTGCCAGTGACATAATTTCCATAGCGTACTCTCTGTAATATCCAAGAAGTAAACTGTAACTAACTACCTGCAGAGACTTTAAACACGTTATTCTGTCTGAATTTGTGGCAGACCTGTGAGACAGATCAAGATGTTACTTCCGTTCGTTTCCTTGATGTAAATGACGATAAACGAAGAACGGTATGGATTTACTGACTGACTTACTCTATCAGTGATGTATATGTTTCCTGAAGTGTTGGGAAAGTCAGATGAAATTATCCGTCTGGGGAAGTGAATGAAATAAAACAGTTCATGACTTTCAGTGACATTGAATTTTGCATTTACAAACTACTCTCCATGCTGGAAAATCATTTGAAATACATAAAAATGAATAAAAGAGTCATTATATCTGTGAATAACGTAAATATTGGACAATAAAACATAACTCCGTCAATACCAAGGGAAGGGGGGTAGTTTATGCCCATTTTACGAAAATATTGAAATCTAGCCATGGACTTTGCAGTTTACATTTTTGAAAAATAATTGTTGTTTTTAATCGCTTCTTATACCAGATTTTGCAACTGCTTTCAATTTTCCGGTAAAATCTAAGCCAAAAATTTAAGTCTTAGTAGTGAATATGATTTTTCGCAACACATGTCATATTAATATTTTCAATTTCAAGACACTTCTTGCACATCTGTATATCTTTAAAAAGTATGTTGTGAATGAAACTCAATGACAACTAACGAAATTGGCATTTTTTCAAACATTTTTTATGGTGATCTGAAAGTGCCCTTCCTCTCTGTATACGTCCGGAAGAACAGAAACCATATATATAATTAAGGCGATGACAGCCAATGATCCCTTCGGTGCAGATGCACACCAAGCTCCAACTCTGACAGGAATCGGTGAGATGCCTCGAATAATGAGGCTAATGAGCAGGGGCATTGCATCAATAGTGTATGATTTAAGTTTAGTATTTGGTTCTGACGAGAAGTGTTCTAGGGTAGTCCGTGCGGTTGTGGTGAGCACTGATATAATAAATATAAATCAATATCCACTGTCAGATAACGCCATTAATTCCTTTGTTTCTGTCGCTCTGTGGCCACATTACGGAGAATGCGTTGGCACTGTTAACATGGTGCTAAAAGATATATTCAAGTTCAGTACCCTATTTATACAGGGTGTAAATTTTAAGTTGGCAAACCAGAATAACTCGAAAAATAAGATTCACACGAAAACATGTGTAGAATCCAAAGCTGATTATTATCGAGGGGGAAATCTACTGGTGCAAAAATAGGCCGCCACCCCCGCCCCATGCGGGTGGGAGGCAACTTTAAAATTTCAAATGGGAACCCCCATTTTTTATTGCAGAATCAGATTCTACATAAAAACTACGTACATTTTGTCTTAAACATTTGTTTTGATTATTGGTAGCTGGCGCTGTAATGAAAGAAAATCCATGTTCTCATTTTTGCGTGGAAAATGGTTACGGATAAATAAAAAATACTTATTTACTTCGTAAATTTTGATTCACTGAAACTAAAACTCTCAATTTCTCCCCATATGGTGGGGTTTTAGAGAGGGATTAGAGTTTCACAAATGTTCACCCAAATATTTGCGAATTTCTTGAATTACAGTGCCAACTACCAACTTGTTTCTAATTTTTTTGGGGTGGGCTCAAATACCCCCCCCCCTTCCTTGGTAGTAAGCGTTATGGTAAATGAGTTGTTATTAGTAGCGTTAAGTGACAACAGAGGCAGATTAGCAGTCTTGCAGAAAAATTAGTTATGCTCTGTAAAGACAGGCAGCGTAAGAGTTGCAGCGATCCCATTTCACTGTCAGAGAACTTAGCCAGTACTTTACAGGTCACCATCATTGAACTTCAGATAATAACAAAACTTGATTATTTCACAGACGAAAGTTACGTTAGCTGCCATAAATGCTTTCTTCATCATGTTACTGACCCTCCTGACGAAACATATATTAGACGTGTGCGTGCCATCTTCAACTGGACACGATGGTTTTACAGTGCTAATGATCAAGCTTATTATTGTTGTTATACTACTGAGGATGATAACATATATTTTCAACCATACCTTTACCGAAAGCATTTTGCCTATGTCCTGTAAACAGGTACTTGTCAAACTGCTGCCCAAGAGGTCCCTTTACAAAGCAACTTTAGACTTCTGCACTCATTCATATTCTTCCGTCACGGTCACGGACTTCAGAATGTATAGTCCATGCCAAACTTACCAAGTATATCATGACGAATAACCTATTACACAAACATCAATCAGGCGTTCACAGACATAGTTACACAACATCTGCTTTAACAAAAGCCATAGTCAGCCTGAAGCTATGCATGGACCGGTAAGGGGAGACTATCACCTGTCTTATATCTTTTATACTGGCGACCTAGAAATTCTAGTTGCCTAACGTATCAGCTTAAATTATTCTCCATATCCAGTACATTGGGTTCGCTCAAACTTGATGTCCAAGCCACATTCTGCAATGTCTGAAATTATTAAGTGGCTGTGAAGGCAAGTAATAATGAACATTCCCCATGAGTCAGTATTGAATCCTGTATTCTTCTTTTGCATTATTGGCGTGTCATCGATTCTGTCACACTTTAAACACCTATATATGAAGATAACCAGTTACGATTCAGTAAAAGCGAGTACCGAGAATGTCGTTGGCGACCTAAGTAGATTATCACAATGGGCGCATATTTCAGGGTTAAAACACAAAGTATCCAAAATCCAAGCAGTTTCGCTTGGACATTCTAGCCTTGCTTGAGCAAAATTTTGGGAATCGCTGCGTCTTTAGTTCCAAATGGGGCAAATACAAATTCATCTCATTGGCGAAGAGTTTTGGAGTAATATTAGACGCAAACCAAAACTGGGCTGAAGGCAACTATTGTTCTTCACACACTACAAAAGTGTGAAAATCTCTCTCCTTATAACTCGTACGAGCTTACATTTCCTGTTGTTAATTATAGCGAAGTTATCCTTCAAGGTCTTTCTCAGGGAAGCTCACGGCACTTGGAGCTGGTGAAGAACGTACTCCATATTTGCGAAGCTGGTCATTTTTATCATATTTCACCAGCTTATGCGCACATAAAACTAATCGCAAAAAGTAAGTCAACCATAAAAGACGTGCCGCACAAATTACTCGCTCTACCAATTTTAGAGTATTTCAAGTCAGTGGGGAAAATGTAGTAAACTACAAGTTTCAACACATAACACGGAAACGCGCACACACACACACACACACACACACACACACACAGTTATGGCTATAGTTGTTTATCTATATAAATGCATTTGAAATTAAACGTTTTCACAAACAACAGATGGCACTACAAGGTGAACACGTAGCATTCAAGGGCAAAGTGTGTATATAGTCATTAGTAACAAAAACTGTTTAAGGTGATGCCACTGGTATGTGTGTGTGTGTATATGTGTGTGTGTATGTGTGTGCGCGGGCCACTGTTAGAGAAAAAGAATAGCATAAGAAAACTTAATTTCTAGAAATATGCAGGGGATACTGCTAAGTCGCTGTGCTACTGAATGAAGCCATTGCCTACACAGTGCTGAAGAGTATGTTTATTCCGAAAGACGTTTGTACGCTCTCAGTTGGTTCGCAGCCGGGTTGCTAGGAATTCCCAAAGCTGCGGGTTACAAAACGAAATAGTCCGCGGTTAGCGGAGGGATTCTAATTGTGCCGTACAGCTGGCCGTCCCGCACCTCGGTGTCGTTTTGCCTTCACATTCCCAATCAAAGCAGACGGCGACCACAACATCTGAAAGTCGGGGAGCGCTAGAAAACCGAAGAGAAGGAAACAAGAAGGCTCTCAGTTAAAAATGTGAGCTCGCTATCGATTCACTGCACTTCGCGACCTTTATTTTGGCATAAGTTTTGCGTCAGCTTGTGGCTATTAAATATATACATATATGTACGAGAGCAAGGAGAATATTTCTCCACTTAATCGGGAACAACATTGTTCATTGCGTAATTAAATGCACTTATTCATCGACGTAGATTAATTTAGGTCTAGACGTTTCTTTGTTGTTTTCCAACTTATTACATTGCATATACGAATTTAAATTATTCATTCGCCTCAAAATATTAGCGAACGATATATCTGTTAGAAGCTGAAGTAGGTACAAGTCACAGGAAGAAAGGAGATTAGTGTTTAAAGTCTCGTCTACAACGTGATCCTTAGAGACAGACCACAGGCTCAGATTAGAGAAGGATTGAACAAATGACTTTGGGAACAGATGATGCCTATCGTCTGGGCTCCGAGGTTATGCTTGGATCATTAGAGCGAATGGCAGAGAAGACTGAGAACTGACCCCAGCGCAGATGGTGAGCTCTGATAATAAACAGAGTAGAAGGTGTGAACCAGAGACTACGAAGTTTCTATGAGAAGCTAGGCTCTGACTTCCCAGACCTTACTTACTGGTTTGAGATGTGTAGAGTTTCCTTAAATGCGTCACATGTGTACTACACATCAGAGGCTGCTAACCAGGTAGCTGTAAGACACCTGGCAGTAACAGTATAAGATCTAAAAGGAGTGCCCTCCCCCTCCCACCCTCCCCTTCCCCACGGGCGAGATTATTAAAATCTTAATGGTTAACGCATAAGCACTCGTAACAACGTACCAGAGTTTGAATAACTCCTAAAAAGCAGTGAAGCCCCTGTAATACTGTTTACAGAATCTGGTTGAAACCAAAGTTGACAGCGATGAGATTGTTCGGAGAAATTTAAGCTAAAGGGAAATGGAGGAGGTGTATTTGTCGCAGTAGACAAGGAGCTCAAATCGAACGAGATAGAAATTAAAGCTACGTGCGATATTTTCTGAGTAGATCTCAGTATCAGGGGTAGCCATAAAATTATAACTCAGTCCATAAATCTACCTCCAGATATAACCAAAACCTTTTGATCTCACTTTACTAGTACGTTAGTTTTCCAGTGATACTGTAATCATCGGAGGAGACTTTAATCATCCAACAGTCACGTGGAATATATACAGTTTCAAATGTGGAGGGCGTGACAAGAAATGCTACTAAATACCTTCTCTGAAATCTACCTGTAACAGATGGTTCGAAACCCCACTTATGACGGAAATATATTAAATCTAATCGGAAGACATAAACCTGACCTCTTTGAAGATGTCCACGCAGAAGCTGGTATCAGTGACCATGAGGTTGCTGTATCAAAAATGATTAACTAAGTACGTAGGGAAATTAAAACTAGCAGAGAGATTTAAGTGTTCGGTAAACTAAATAACGAAGTAGTAGTGTCATATCTCAACGAGGAACTTGAAACTTTTCGCTCAGGGTATGAGCATGGAGAGGAGTTATAGCTGCCATGTAAAGAATAATTGAGCATGTAGCAGACAGACAGGTGCCCAGTAGAACATTTCGTGGTGGGAGGCACCCTCCATGGCACACAAGTACTACAAAGAAACTCCTAAAGATCAGAGACTAATGCATAATACGTGTAAAACAAAGCAGAGGGCCATAGATAGAGAGATGTAGAATGAAACGCATTTGGTCGTCAAGAAAGGAATGTGTGAATATTTCAGTGACTGCCATAGTAGAATACTGTCGAAAGATCTTTCACAGAACCTAAAGGTATTTTGGTCTTACGTAAAAGCTGTTACTAATACCAAACTTAGGGTCCAGTCTGTAGTGTCATTGCCACAGATACTACTACAACGCCGCGCCAACACAAGGTTGGCAGCCCGTCGCCTGCCGAGCACAGCGCACTCTAGCGGGCTGTGCAGCTCGACGGAACTGGAGTGTGCCCCGTTCACTTCTTACAAGGGAACCTCCCCATCGCACCCCCCTCAGATTTAGTTATAACTGGGCACAGTGGATAGGCCTTGAAAAACTGAACACAGATCAATCGAGAAAACAGGAAGAAGTTGTGTGGAACAATGAAAAAAAATTAGTAAAATATACAAACTGAGTAGTCCATGCTAAGATAGGCAACGTCAAGGACAGGAGCGCCGTGGTCCCGTGGTTAGCGTGAGTAGCTGCCGACCGAGAGGTCCTTGGTTCAAGTCTTCCGTCGACTTATAATTTTACTCTCTTTATTTGACACTGGTGACGGCATGTGTGTCACATGACAGGAATATGTTTTCGACCCACCTAACTTGTACACTTGGCGAATGGGTAAAAAGATTCTTCTACCTTGCCCGATTTAGGTTTTCTTGTGGATGTGATAATCACTCCCAAAAAAGTGATGAAAACATAAGAGTTAATGTGACAAACTGCAACAAATGATTGCAACACAAACTGAAAATAAAAAATTAAAGTTTTCACTTGGTGGAAGACTTGAACGGAGGACCTCTTGTTCCGCAGCTGCTCACGCTAACCACGGGACCACGGCGCTACTGAACTCTAATTGGCCTTGATGTTGCTTATGTAGCACGTGGACTACTCAGTTTGTATATTTTGTTTATTTTTTCATAGTTCCACACAACTTCTTCCTGTTTTCTCGATTGATCTGTGTTCAGTTTTTCAAGGCCTTTCCACTGTGCCAACTTATAACTAAATCTTAGGGGGTTGCGATGGGGAGGTTCCCTTGTTAGCTAGATTTCAACCTAGGCAGACGCACTTTCATAATCGACCCTCAGCCAATTCTGTAATGTTTACAGTGATTCTCTGAGGAGGGCCCATCAGGCTTAGTCCCTGAGAATATGTTGTATTAGTTCATGGTATTCCATGTTACGAGATTGTCAGTTCATAGCCGCAGCTGCAGTCCTACAAACTACTGCAGATAAGTAATTTCATTGTGCTATGTGTTTCTTGACTAATAATCCTTCTCTCTAACAGTGTGCTGTGCCGCATATTATTGCAACCTGGACTCCTTCAGCTCCTATCAACTCGGCCTCCTTCTTATTTGCATTTAGTAACGAGCTGAAAACACCCAGGCGTTTTGTGCCTCTAAACAATGAGACACAATACAGTCACTCACTTACGAGAGAGCAACTAAAATTGAGGAATGTAAAGCAAAAGCAGAAATGCTTAAGTCCGTTTTGAAATATTCATTTACAACGGAAAACGCAAGAGTATTGGCCAAATTTAATCCTAACATCACTGGGAAGAAGAATGAAATTGATATTAATGTCAGTGGCGTTGAGACGCAGCTGAAATCGCTAAACGTGAACGACCTTCAAGACCCGATGGCATCCCTATTATATTCTATATTGGTGACTCAGTTAGCCCCTCTTTTAACTATGATCTACCGCAAGTCTCTCTAACAGAAAACCATGCCCCGTGTTTGGAGGAAGCACAGACTACACCCATCTACTAGAAGAATAGCATAAATGATCGGCAAAATTATGGTCTAAAATCCTTGACATCCATTTCTTGTAGAATCTTAGAACATATTCTGAGATCAAACGTAATGAAGTATCTTGAACAGAATGATCTCATCCATGTCAACCATCAAGGTTCCGAATACACAGATCATGTGAAACTTAATTCTCACTTTTCTCACATAACATACTGAAAGCCACAGCTGTATGCAGCATTCATCGATTTCCAAAATACATTCAACTCAGTACCACATCAAGGTTGATTATCAAAAGTCTGATCGTATGGGTAATCAAGTGAAATTTGTGACTGGACTGAGCATTTTGTGGTAGGAATGGCGCAGCAGGTTATTTTGGTGTAGAGTCATCGGTAGATTTAGAAGTAACTTTGTGTGTGCCCCAGGAAAGGTGATGTTGGGTCCATTGCTATCCGTGAAAGTAGTGTATTAGTGACCTTGGAGACAATATTAATAGTGACCTCAGACTTTTCACAGACGATGCAGGTACCTGTAAAGAAGTAATGTACGAAAAGAGGCCGGCCGAAGTGGCCGTGCGGTTAAAGGCGCTGCAGTCTGGAACCGCAAGACCGCTACGGTCGCAGGTTCGAATCCAGCCTCGGGCATGGATGTTTGTGATGTCCTTAGGTTAGTTAGGTTTGACTAGTTCTAAGTTCTAGGGGACTAATGACCTCAGCAGTTGAGTCCCATAGTGCTCAGAGCCATTTTTTTTAATGTACGAAAAGAGGTGTGTAAATATTCAATCAAATATTTATGATATTTCAAAGTAGTGTAAAGGTTGGCAACTTGCTTTGATGTTCATAAATATAAAATAGTGCTCCTTACAAAACGAAAAATTGTAGTATCCTGTGACTACAATATCAGTGAGTCACAGCTGGAGCCTGTCTTCTTATACAAATAGTTGGATGTAACAATTATTAAGTATGTAAAATGGAACGACCACACAGTCTCATTCGTAGGTAACTCAGGTGGCAGACTTCGATTCATTAGTGGAATACTAGGGAAATGCTGAGTTTACCAAGGAGTCTGCATACAAAACACTCGTACGACCCATCGTAGAATATTGTTCAGGTGTATTGGCACCTACACCAAATAGGAGTGACAGGGTGTATTGAACCGATATAAAGGAGTGCAGCTCACAGGTTTTCTTAGTCCATGGAAGAGTTTTAGAAACTGAACTGGCAGAGACTTGAAAGTAGACACATACTATCGCATGAAAACCTACTTAGAAAGTTTCTAGAACCAACTATCTGTGATGAAACTAGAGATATATTACAACCCTCTACGTATTATTCCCGTAGGGATCATAAAGACAACATCAGATTAAATACAGCACCCACAAAGGCATTTAAGTAAACGTTCTTCCTGCTATCCATACCTGAATGGAATGGGAGAAAGCTCTTATAATTGGTACAATAAGGCGTACCTTCTTCCATGCACTTCACAGTTGTTTACAGATGATGTAAACTTAGATATCGGTCGTGCCGTTTGAAAAGAACTATTCTGACATTTACATTAAGCGATTTAGAGAAATCATGGAAAACCTAAATTTGCTGGTTGGACGGGGATTTGAACCGTTGTCCTCCCGAAAGCGAGTCCAGTCAGCTAATCACTGCGCCACCTCGCTCGATAGGTGGGAGGGCACAATACGATGATGAGGAGAATGTTCCAACAATTCCTATTTAGTATCTCTCAATTTCCTTATCGGTCAGTAACCAGGTCCTGAAATAAGACTTTTTTTGCAGTCAAAGCCACCTAGTTAAGGAATTCTTCATCAAGTTAATGAAAGAGGCTGGTATAGTATTTTACAGCTATTGCTTTACCCTATGGAAGGTAATCAACAATAAGAATCCCTTTTCCTTACCAGAGAACACTGCTCATGATGTTTCAGGAAGATGAAATCGACTTCATATTTCTTGTGCAGTAGGCCTACTGCCGCCTTCCGTCACAGTTTTTGTTCCTGTTTCGTTTTTAGCATGAAGTGGAGAATCCACGTTTTACACACAGCAACAAATCACTGGTCAGTAATGAAACAGTACGGCACGAAGGCATCTCATAGTTCTTTGTTAAAATGTACTATCCTACTTCATTTGACTTGCTTGCAACATTAGTTGTTCGGTGAGCCACTACCGGTCGATCGTATGGAGTCACATGCAGCACTTTCTCGCTAGTTTTACCTCTGTTTACTGGTTTGGGATCACCTTTGACAGAAGTAGGGACATGTTTGACCTTAATTGTCCATTATTTAATTGTTGAAAATGAAAGAAAAAAGCATCTTTGATGAATCGTCCAACTTTTGATGAATTTCCACTGTCGAGAAACCAGCCGAAACGAAATTATTTGACCACGGCACCGTATTCCATTTCAATCATTTCAATGAAACATACTCAGTATGAGTCTTTTCTTTCTGTATACGCAAACAATAGTGCAGATCACATTCAAATTCACATTTGACTTCCTTTATTCCACAACACAATAAAAACAAAATTTTATTCACATCAGTAGACAGCTGATGGAAATTCAGAAATGTAATATGAAATGGATGTTTCATTGCATATGAAAATCTATGACCCAGGACTTAGACGTCATAACAACGGTTTCGACTGTGAGCTATCTGGGAACGGCTCAGTGGTCCCCTCAAATCATGTACTAGCGTCTACTCCTCATGTCCTCTAGTGCGCTGTTGCAATCAACGTTGGTTCTCTTCGAAAAAAAAAAAGGTTTTACGCTCTTTCAGAATGGTACAGCGTCTGCGTTGAGACAGGAACCATGTCCAGAAAGGTTAGATTTAAACCCAGCAAATATAACACAGCCTAGAAGTTTTCAAAATTTATCGAAAATAGGCGTTGACTTCGGAATAAAGGTGTGCAAATGCGTTGATTCAGGAATAAAGAAACCAATGTAACTGCTGAACGCTCTATTGACGACAAAGTTGTTGAAAACCGAGAAAAAGCTCGGATTTGACAAGGTTAGGAAAACAATTGATAGGCGCCTACGCGTAGGAACCATTCCGGCATTATTTTTTCCTCTTGCTGTGAAGCGAGGGATTTGGGGTTGGGTAGTTGCCACTGATCGAGCAAAATACAGTAGCTCTATCCAGTTTTGTCAATAACTGCAGGATGTAGAGAGGATGTGTTGCTCCAGCCCGTCTAGCCAATAGCCCTCTATGGCCTATCTATAACGATAGGACAGCAAACTATCACTGAAGTACAGGGGAGTAGCCTCCTGTCAATCTACAAATGAATAACTTCTGGGGGGACCAAAAGATGGATAATAGCATTAGAACAGCAACCCACTGTGCCAGTGTGGCTATAAATCCCTGCCCCTATATGCAGGACTCCTGTGACAACATTAGTTGGAAATGAAACACATTTATACCTATTTATCAGTTGCAAGTCACATCCCAGCCAACAGAAGCATTGGGAACATGTAGTAAAATATTTTTTGCGAATGTAAGTGCTGATTATCTTACATGAACACAGTGTCTCAAGACAAAAAACAAAAAACAAAAAAAAAACAAAAAATATCCTGACCAGTCAGCTTCAGTCTAGCGCCATCCACCGATTGCATTGTCTACCTGAAGAGCTGGACAGCTGAGCCTGCGACAGCCTTAAGGTGAAAATTCTGTCGCCCGATCATCTCGTGACCACTCCTGCCACTGGCTGCAGCACAATGTGAGACAAGCGAGCGCAACTTTGAGTTACTGCAGTTCCACCCCTGACACAGACTCCTCAGGTTAAAATATTCGAAATAGGGATGTTCTTTTGTCAACACACCTCGAATTTCTCACGCAAAACATAGATCCCTACCTTTTATACGAGCTGTTTTCAAAGACAGAAAAAGTCGGACCATACATGTGTTCTCACAACGCTAAAGTATCGTTACTTGTTTTGAAAATCT
This sequence comes from Schistocerca nitens, assembly GCF_023898315.1. NCBI lineage: Eukaryota > Metazoa > Arthropoda > Insecta > Orthoptera > Acrididae > Schistocerca > Schistocerca nitens. The sequence goes on from NC_064616.1 coordinate 389,148,728, forward strand.
TCTACAACACTATGTCATACGCTATATTTCCTCTAAGTATTCTCTCATCGGGCAGGACTGGAATATTAAACTCATTTTTGGTCCATGATGGAGTGCTAAGAGCATGCTGTACCTCTGTCACAGGATGTTTCCACACTTTCAAACTTTTTCAAAGTAGACAAATACGTCGTCAAATACGAAGTTTTTGATGGTAACAACGCAGAGAAGTTGTAAATATCACGTTTGCACTATGTATGGCTTTATAAATTTGGTGATATAGAGGATTTTACTACGATGGTCATCTCTCTTTTTGTTGGTGAGAGATTTAAATTTCGTTAAAAGATTTCGCCACACAGAATAAACGCCTGATTACCACTCCAACTCTTGAATCATATTCATCACACTCTCGCCATCGCTTCCATCCTATGGCGGCTTGTCACTGGTATCAAATTTATATTCTAATTAATTAAATTGATCATTAGAGTCCATTTGCATGGTGAGTAATTTTTTCCTGCAGACGGATTTCACTCGCCATGTAATCGTTACAGGTGCTTCCATGACGTCTCTGAAGGCTTCCCACAGCCTAGGTTGTCACTTCCCTTATACCAAAATGGGTGGTAACCAACGTCAAATAGCTGAAGACATTCAATGCTAATTGCATTCTGTCCCTTGGTTACCTTGGTATGCTGGTGGAAGTATGCTACTTAGAATCCTGGTATACTGCTTCCGAAGTAATACTGCTGAGACCTTTTGGTCTTTGTGGGCAGTAAGATGTTTCACTCTTTTCTCCATCCCCATGACACCTGCACCATCATGACGCATGAAGAGGTGCCGCTCCAACTACCACTTCGCAAACCTCCACCCATGCATCAGAGCTGTAGCGCTTCCAGCTGACTGCCCACCTCTCGTTGTACTGATCAGCTGTTAATGATTCCTGACTCGTAGAAGTTGCCCTATCCTTCTGAGATGGACTGGGCCTTTAAATGTCGCTAGGGCAAATACCAGAATGTTGAACACTTTATGCTATGAATGCAAGGATACTCTGCGACTCCCATCCACATAGGGAAAGATGGCCTGATCGTGCTAGAAATATATAGATAACCTAACTGCATCGGTTGTTGTCTGATATACTTTGGTGCATATGTCCGAGAATTGACAATGAATTGATGTACTGCACAGTCGTCTATACACATTCACAGTCTAGTATATGATACTCCCAAAGTAGTGAAGGGATGGTGTAGCGATGATATAGAAACTCGGAAGCATGCTTCTGTATGACTGGCTGTGGTTGAAATTACGTAAAAAAGGTAAAGTTTCAAGACTCAATTGCTCGACTAACTGGGGCACTTGTTACAGTACACTATCCCACATTGACAGCATCTTTTCTATCCAATCTGTCCACTGTTAATTGCCACATAATGACTAACTGACACCATTTGTTTGAGATGGAGAGGGTCTTGATGGTAAAAACACCCTCCAGGAATGGCCAGCACCGAAAGAGTTATCATATATACGGCTGCAATATTGGGAATCTACGCTCTTGATCTATCCGAAATGGAGCACTGAGACGTCTGGTACCCTATCACTGTGGAAGATGAGATTAAATGTAGAGGTCATCACCTTCGAATAGCTGTCTGGAAATGCTCCAAGACGTCCCAGTCTCTTCCAGCTCCCATATGTTGCAATGTCTTCCACATTTTTGTCAATAAGAGACACCATGTCTTTCTTTTATTTTAACGATCCTGTGTGTTGTGGTAGCAGCATAGTTTACACCATGCGATGTCCAGCTTTCTGTGAGAGCCAAATGGATAGAAATGTGCTAATGTCAGTTCAGCCCCATACATAGACCTTGAAGTCAGGGTAGAAAAACAAAATGTATAGCTGTGTTCATAGCCGTAATCATACACAATGTGTTATGGCAAAAAAAAAAAAAAAAACTATCAAACTACTTGTGAAACAACAATACAAGAACTCTTTCCTTGTGATTGATAGACTATGGGTATGGTCTTCCTCCGGCGCAGGTGACAAAACTTTAAACAGGTCTGAGGAAGCGGCTTTGATCAGTGGTCTTCTGCCTCCATGGGACCGATACATGCATATTTAATGAGATTACCACACATGGACTGTGTTGACATGCAGACAGTATTTGTTTTGCGATACACAGGAAGAGAGATATGCAGTAAAATCTTATTGAGATCTCTACTGGTTGACGTTAGCGAAGTTTTATAGTTCGTAGTTTTAGTCTGTTGGATGTTACACAAACAATGAGAAGAGACAGACAGACACTACTCTGTCAACAAAGACTCTGACACCATTACACATTCGTATTTCTAGCTTGGTAATCAAAGGAAGACAACACAGGAGATTAGGTCATGTACAGGGTGATATTTATAGACAGTAATTCGATAGCGATGAATTGTAGGCACGATGCTTTTGAATCTCTTTGTCCAGTCCATGTATACTTTGCAAGACTGTGAATTTCCTCCTGTATTTAGTGTGCCCATTATTCCTGCTGTGATAGCCCTCTGCCTAGTCAGTGACATATGGAGGACCAGACAGACTTCTAACTAATGGAATAGTGCTGGCAGGACGTGATGCAATTTCGAGATAATTAGCAGGGGACTGTTAGTCGTAGAAATCAGGTAGATTCAAATGCTGGTTATCGAAGACTGGAGGATTCGTGAGAATACAGCAGGTAAGCGATACTCTAACGAAAGAGCAGTTGATAGGTGATCTCTATACCGTTTCTTCTAAGTATTGTGAGAAAATATGTTAGAACCTTTCACATACGGCTAGTGAAGTAAGTGCAATGAGAAATTACGGGCTAATACGACAGTTTCTACAGAGAGACAATCAACAGCAGAAGTGATGCCTGTTGTTTTCTCCACAAACAAGAGACAACTTTCTTCCATGAGGTTTCTGTGCCTATAAATAAATCGATTTGGAACTTAATAGGTAGACTACAGCTATATGCATACCTTGCAAGCCATCATCGGTGCGTGGCGGGCGATAACCTGTGCCACTACTAGCCATTTCCTTTCCTATTCCACTCACAAATAGAACGAGGGAGAAAAAGACAATCTATATGCGTCCATATGAGCGTTAATTTCTCGTATCTTATCTTCATGGACCCTACGCGTATTTTCACAAGTAACGATACTTCAACGACGTGAAAATGCGATACGATTTCTTCTGACTTCGAAAGTAACTCGTATAAAAGAGAAGAATGTATATTTTGCGTGAGAAATTCGAGGTGTATTGACAAAATAGCATCCCCATTTCCAATTATCTAGGCTGAGGAGTCTATGGCAGGTGGGGATCTGCAGTTACTCCAAATTTTACTTGTTTGTCTCGCATTGTGCTGTGGCGAGTGGCAGGAGTGGTCATGTAGGTGTCCGGCTACCGGAAGACGCACCTTATGTCTGTCTTGAGCGGTGGTTTACCTCCTGGCTGGGTCTTCAGGTACACAATGCACTCAGCAAATGGCGCTGGGCTGGACTTCAGGTTAGTGGTTAGTTTGTTCTTTTTTCGTCTTGAGACGCCATGTTCAAGGAAGATAACGAGCACTTACATTCCTAAAAAAAAAAAAAAATTGTATAATTTTTTCTCATATTTCTGTAGGCTAGGATGCGACTTGTGACTCATAAATAAATACATTGATGTGTTTCATTCCCAAATTATGTTGCTACTGGAGTATTCTATACATGGGCAGGATTTTATAGCCACACTGACACAGTGGGTCACTGTTCTAATGCTATTAACCATCCTTTTGTTTCTCCAAGCAGCTGTTCACTTGTAGATTGCACTTCAGCCATAGACTGCTGCCCTATCGTTATTACCCATCCATCCCATAGAGGGCCATTGGCTAGACTGGCTGGTGTAGCTCTAAAGTGGTAAACTAATAGCGAAAACATCCTACAGTTACTGACAAAATTGGATAGAACTACCATCTAGTGGTCGATCAATGGCAACTACCCCTCCCAGACTCCCATGCTTCAGAGTCAGAGGAAAAAACTTGTATTTGCCCATCAGTTTTTGAATTTCCCACCAATAGGAGAATGGGAGGTAGACTGCACCAGTATTCAGAGTTGGCCATCTCGGATTGTAATGTCATGATAAGACTACGTTAGCATTCCAAAGATGACATGCATATTGAATTTCAATAAATAAACAACACATCATCGCATTCCAACCATCATGCAGGTAGCTATGGACACAATCCTCAGCTGCACGATTACAGCTAATATAGCTGTTAAAGTCTTCCTTGTCCGACACAGACAGCTCATCCATTGAACACATCATACAAAATACAGACTTACATGTGTCGTATTCTACAGATCAGCACAGACTGAAGCTTCATCACAACTGGAGGAGGACAGGGCAGAGATGCAAGGGCAGTGGTGAATGGGGAAAGGACAGGGGGCTGGAGGCAGGGGGCAGGGGGGAGGGGGAGAGGTGAGAAGGGAGAGGAGAGATGAGAGTGGGGAGGGGGGAAAAGGGATAGGGGGTGGCAAACAGCGCCATCTGGTGGTAGTACTGGTGTTTCAAACTAGGTCAGCTGGTCTTGGAACCTCAAAGTGAATACACAATATTTGATATTCCACGACAGTAAATTTAAATTTCCCGCCATTGGGTTGGTGGTAGGAGGGGGAGGGAGAGGGAATAGGCAAGGGGTTCGGTTTCCCAGACTGGTGGTGGGGGCAGGGACCCACATGCCAGCTGGGGAAAATCCATGATGTCATCAGGGTCTGGGAGTATTAATTCATCAGTGAATTAATTTTCACAATTAACTGATATAAAAGTATCTCAGAACGAACTTTGCCCTACTGCTAGCGAGTATACGCATGAATCTGCTTCTGTCCCAATATTTGCGCCTACTTATGACGGACTGGAGACGACAGGTTCGCGCCACGTGGCGCCAGGGGGCGTGTCCGCTAACTGGAGCGCCACAGTGAGTTTCAGCCAGCGGAATGGAGCGCCGTCAGTGGTGTGATCTGACAAAACGTATCTTCTGCGTCACTGGCCAATACAAGACCCTATAGCTTACTAGAAATCGACAATAAAATAACTTTAGCATTCCTTAGAGAATGGCCTCTCCCTCTTGCTCTTTTGAGTAACAGCTAGCACAAAAAACGTTATGCATTATTATATGAAATGATTCAAACAATGATATTCACAACTATAAGTAACACTATTTTCTATTGGGTTGTACTTCCATTTCCATTAGCAAGAAAATCTGAACAGAACATCATGAAGACCAACCTTATTTACCCTAAGAAAAAGCAAAGAACTTATATTTCTTCTGGAAGGCTGTGAAATAATTTTGATCAACGTGATAAACAGAAGGAGTCACGGAAATTTGAAAATAAATGGCGGTCTTAGGGCTTTTTGCGTGTGGCCCGGGCCTCCCGTCGGGTAGAAAGCTCTCCTGGCGACAGTCTTTTTAGTTGACGCCACGCTGAGGATGAAATGATGAGGAGGGCAACGTAAGACCCAGTCACGGAGTGGAGAAAATATCCAACCCGGTCAGGAATCGAACCCGAGCCCCTTGCATGGCGTTCCGCTGCGGTGACCATTTTATTCTTTTTTCTTTTGTGATATTTTGTGTCCATAACCTATCCTAATAATCCTCTCGTTCCTGGAATTTCCTTCGCATCACTGAGATGTGGTGGTCAGGGTAAAGGCAAAAAGAAATTCCAACATCTGATCTGGACTGGTTCCTGTTACCTTTCGGTTAACAAGTATGCATTTCACCACTTTTTTGTTTCATTTTTATCTTTCGTTACAGGGAAGTGTGGTGTTACCGCCAGACACCACACTTGCTAGGTGGTAGCCTTTAAATCGGCCGCGGTCCGTTAGTATACGTCGGAGCCGCGTGTCGCCACTATCAGTGATTGCAGACCGAGCGCCGCCACACGGCAGGTCTAGTCTAGAGACTCACTAGCACTCGTCCCAATTGTACAGCCGACTCTGCTAGCGATGGTTCACTGTCTACTTACGCTCTCATTTGCCGAGACGATAGTTTAGCATACATAGCCGTCAGCTACGTCATTTGCTACGACCTAGCAAGGTGCCATATTCAGTAATTAGAATGAATTCTGGACAGACAATATTGTGAATCATGTACCGTCAAGAGCGACGTTCATCATTAATGGATTAAAGTTAAGTATCAAACTAGCTACGTCCGCTTTCTGCATTCTAATTCCTTGTCATGTTCCAGACATCACGTCAGTATAGTTCTTCCCTCCTCATGCCAGCCTGCGTGAGCTAAAAGGCGTGCATTTCGGCCTCCTCTAGTAACACGGTGTTGGCTCTGCTGCCAACCCAACAGAAAGAACGGACAAAGTCCTCTTCAGGAGGCGTTGAGAAAAGTTGGGGACGGGTCGAATCCCGAGGCTCGGCCACATTGCCTCCTTCCCCACCCCCGGTCTGTCACTGTGCTGACCCTTCACACGGCACTAGACTGTTGTTTATTTTACTTTTTATTGAATTTTTTTACGTTCTTGCATTTTATTTATGAGAATAGGACTTGACAGACATATATTCCACAATTTCGGGACTCAAAGAAAATCGAATTTTATCTTTAGGAATAACACAATAAGAGAAAGCTCCAGAATAAGTGGGATGAAAGCTATCCGATACCTTGACGATTAAAGACAAGGTGCAATATATCTGCAAATAAAGTAGGTTGGCGTGGAAGCCTCTGCCATTTCGAATGGTCGTTCACCATATATTTGCGAAAAAATACGGGGGTCCGGATCGTTGTTACGCCCGCCCGAGTAGCCAAACAATCAAGTTAGTCTTCGTCCGAGGCTAAACGGAAAAGTCAGGACAGAGAGAAGGTCAACCGATAAAGCAGCTTCAGCTCACTGAATAAGAAAAGTAAACTGTCGGCGAATCCAGTGCCAGTGCTCTTACCCGGATGAGAAAAGTCTGTGTGGTAATGTAATAGGTCGGTGACATGTGTCGAAAAGAGCAATCGGACTGAGACCAATGCAATGGAGGCGTTGGTTGGTCGTATCTCATTGTGAATGACCCTGTACCACGATGAAGCGACTTCCATCTGGAGGATAGGAAGACTAACGGGAAACCATTCTGTTTTCGAGGATGTCAGTGGCGGGGCCATTTCAAATGGAGAGGGGGATGATTGTACTCCTCATCGAGAAAGCAAAGGTACGGTGGTGAGGCGTGTTACTGGTAACTCCATTCCCAGAAAACTTATTACAGTATAAAATTAACGAAAACACGTAAATAAACGATTTGTAATGGAATGGGAAGCTCGAGTACATGTTAAAACGTTAAGCTGTATAAACAGTACTGAAGCTTTCACTTTGATACTGGGAAGTCCCAACCCACCAAGGGACCAGGGACTCGGTACCATTTCATACCGAAGTCGAAAAATATGACTTTTCCAAAGAAAGGACCGGATAATTGCATCAATTTGCGAGCCATTATCGCGGGGAGCGGGAATATTTGTGTAACATAGTACAATTTAGTGAAAATGTACGACTCTAAGATCCTTACGTTGTGAAGAAGGCTAAGGTTACGGTTTTTGTGTTCACGAATGGCCTCTTGAATTCCATCAGTTACCTTCCGCAAATTGAGTGCAGCCATTTTCATCGGGTAGCGATCTACGGTAATCCCCAAGGACCTGTGACGAGTAATCACCGTTGTCCATGGAGTGACTACCTGATGAAAATCCGGCAGCGGCAGAAGCGTTCATTTCAGTTCATTAATGCGGGCCCCACAGAGGGAACAAAAGGAATCCAATATGTCCTTGAACAAGGATATGTCATCGATATGACGTAGCAATACCATACCATCATTCACGTACGATCGTACCAAGGATATTTCTTCCAATATCTTCCAGCCACATAACTGATCAGCAGTACGGTGAAGCAGACGATCCAGGGATAAGACAAAAAGCAACACGATGAGGGGTCTCCTGCGCCAAGCCCCGATTGATCGTCCATTCAGTAAGACAGGTGCTTCAGTGCCAGCAATAAGACCAGATAAAACCTGATACGCAGCACGATTGAAACCGGTCGTCTCGACCACCCGCATCAAGAAAGTGTAACTGACCCGGTCAAATGCCTTATTAAAATTAATAAAACGTTAGACACAGAAATCGCTGTAGACACCGAGACAACGTCCCGGCATTCGACTAGAGAAGTCAGGGTCGCGTGCCTGGGCACACAGCTTTGGTGAACAGCAAGAATTTTCTGTAGCGGTATCGCCAAACGGCTATTATACACCCCGGCGACAGTTTTGTAATCGAATTTAAGTAGTGTGATAGGGCGGATTTAATCAGTACGTGGACATCCGGTTGTCTTCGGAATTAGAGAGAGATTTCCAACCTTGAAAGGGTCAGGAATCAAACGCCATCGTAACACCTCATTTACCAGTGATATAATGGTATCACCCATAAGAGACCAAAAGTATATATAACATTCCTTAGTGGTACCGTTGAATCCCGACGATTTTTGCGATGGTGAAACAATAATAAGGCGATATATATCATCTCAAGTTAAGTCACTTAGAAATTCCTCGTTTAATGCAGAGTAATCACGCAATCTAGGAGAGGAGTAAATGCATCAGGGACTGTCGTACACTAAAGCGCCAAAGAAACTGATATAGGCATGCATATTAAATACAGAGATAAGTGAACAGGCAGAATACGGTGCTACGGTCGGTAACTCCTACATAAGACAAGTGTGTGGCGCAGTTGTTAGATCGGTTTTATAGTCGGGGCATGAGCGATGGGATACAACATCTCCGAGGTAGCGATGAAGTGGGGATTTTCATGCACGACCATCTCACGAGGGTAGGGTGAATATCAGGAATCCGGTAAAACACCAAATATCCGACATTGGTGCGGCCGAAAAAAGATCCTCAAGAACGGGACCAACGACTACTGAAGAGAATCTTTCAACGTGTCAGAAGTGCATTCCTTCCGCAAACTGCTACAGATTTCACTGCTGGGCCATCAACAAGTGTCAGCGTGCGAACCATTCACGAAACATCATCGATTTCGAGCCGAAGGCCCACTCGTGTACCCTTGATGACTGCATGATACAAAACTTTACGCCTCGCTTGGGCCCGTCAACTCCGATATTCGACTGTTGATGAAATTTCTGTTGCCCGATCTGACGCGTCTCGTTTCAAATTGTATCGAGCGGATGGACGTGTACGGGTATGGAGACAAAATCATGAATCCATTGGCCCTGCATGCCGGCAGGGGACTGTTCAAGCTGGTGGACGCTCTGTAATGGTGTGGGGCGTGTGCAGAGTAATATGGGATGCCTCTTGTGCGTAGATACGACTCTAACAGGTGACACATACGTAAGCATCCTTTGTGATCACTTCCATTCATTCATGTCCATTGTGCATTCCGACGGACTTGGACAATTCCAGCAGGAAAATGCCACGCCCCACACGTCCAAAATGGCTGCAGAGTGGCTTCAGGAAGACTCTTCTGAGTTTAAACACCTCCGCCGGCCACCAAACTCCCGAGACATGAACATTATTGAGAATATCTGGGATGCCTTGCAACGTGCTGTTCAGAAAAGATGTCCACCCCCTCGTACTCTTACGGATTTATGGACAGCCCTGCAGGATTCATGGTATCAGTTTCCTCGAGCACCACTTCAGACATTCGTCGAGTCCATGCCATGTCGTGTTCCAGCACTTCTGCGTGCTCGCAGGGGTCCTACACGATATTAGGGGGGTGTACCAGTTTCTTTGGCTCTTCCGTGTATCAGTAACAGGGATGCCATAAAGGTCGGTTATGTAATTATAGATTGCTCTGGAAATTTCACGTTGGAATGTCAGTACGTGACCATAGGTGTCAGTGAGGGACGCCTCACCCACTCAGCGCGTTGATGCATTAACGCTTTCCGGAGACCACCATTCTAATAAGATAAGGATAACGGTCCTGCGAACGATAATATCGAGGGAAGAGCCCTTTAGGAGAGTTGTGCTCAACATCCAGGAGAGGTGATACAATTTTACTAGTTGGGGCACATGATTTAAGGTAACAGCTACGGCACAGTAATCAGTGAAACAAGTGGGTATCACGTCTATTGCTAACAGCTGCCCACATAAAAAATGAGAAAGATGAAAACGATAGAATCCGCTGCTGGAAGTAGCTGTAAGAGAATGGTTCAAATGGTTCAAATGGCTCTGAGCACTATGGGACTCAACTGCTGTGGTCATAAGTCCCCTAGAACTTAGAACTACTTAAACCTAACTAACCTAAGGACATCACACACATCCATGCCCGAGGCAGGATTCGAACCTGCGACCGTAGCAGTCGCACGGTTCCGGACTGCGCGCCTAGAACCGCGAGACCACCGCGGCCGGCAGACGAGAATGGGATAGTGACAGATTCACGCATCGTGTACTTGTGAAGCGCGCACCAAATCGTCTAGTTCCTCACAGAAATTAAAATTGAGATTTCATTCACAGGATACATAACACAATTATTGTCTCCGCCTAATAGAAGTTGCTGCGAATTTTTACGAATCAAGTAAACTGTATCATCTTTGTAAAGACGCTCTCGATGTATGGAATGGCCAGGTCCTGAAGGGGTATAAAGGAGAGTGAAAGTAAGGTCACAGAAAGTGCAGCCCATCCCTCTGCTGATATCAAGAACTTCGAAATCGGTCAGTAGTATAACCTCTCTGTAAACCAACGCAGTGCCAGTAGAAAGATCAGGAGCCACATTAAAGAAAGTAGAAAATCCGGAATAGAAAAACGATCAAATAACATTTCTTGCAAAAAATATCCTGTCAGCATTTGAATCGTAAATAAATTGCCACAGCGCCGCTAATCTGAGATCGGAACTAATTCTGTTCACAATAGAGACGAGAAAGGTAAGGCCTACATCCAGTTATTACCAAAACAATTCAGTGGATTACTTGCAAGTGACCTTTAAGTTCGTGTATCACAATCCATGTCAGAGTCAACGAATGAATCCGTATGTTAAGTGTTGGATGTCTCTCTTTCACCATCTTGCTGTTTTTTTTTTCTTTTTTCACTATGCCGCCCGCTCAGGTTGACAACGGTGTTTGTTGCGACTTTGCGGAAATGTCAGATGAGAACTACCGATATGTCTTTTACCGTCACCGTGAGTTCCACTGACACACTTGCGCCGATTTGGGTCTGATCAGCTGGGACCTGCGGCATGCTTTCCTCATCCGGGGGCACAGAAGGAAGGTGGGGATATACTGCTGATTCAGAGATGTCCGCCAAATCTGTTGATATTGCGTGGAGCTCCGAAATAGGTCGTTCCTCATGCGATGTCAAAGGGGCGGTCTCGGTATCCGGAGATACGTCTGAGGGAGGCTGGACGCTTTAGAACCTTAAACAGTAGCTGACATGTTATCATTCCGTTTGATCTCCGGGAGGGGAGAGGCTTCGTCCAAAGTAATCTTCAGTGGAGCGGAGAAGGGAAGAGGAATCATCTGACTCCTTGTTATTTTCTGTCCGTCTACGCTTGTTTTGAAGTGGAGGTGGTGGTGGCGTGAAAGCTAGATTGGTAAAGTCCCTGTGCGAGGTTAACGGCGGAAATGCACTAGGCCCATCAAGCAATCGCTCGCATTGCCCCCCAGGAACTTGGTCAGGCACAATGGCTGTCACTTGGGGAACCCACTTGGGGAACGTGGTCCGCTAAAGGTAGCCTTTTACGACGTTCGAATGTGGATTTTAAGACCGTGCCACAATGGGTAGTTCGTGCGGAGGTATCCACTCTCATAACATATAAAACTTGTCTCTTCTTGTTTTGTGTAAATTAAATGTATCCGATATTCACACACCTGCAAATGAGAGGGGATATTCCGTTTTACCACTGTGTCCGTGGATCGAACATCACTATAAACTTGTAAATGATGTTGACCTGACCATCGTTCTCACCGTATATTTCGTATGTCCCGAAACGGAAGCAGGACGGTCTTGAGGAAACTGTCATCAACTTCGGGTGGAAGGTTAAACACACAGACAGACGTATATTCCACCTGCACGTTCGCCGGAGTAACTATACTATTAGGGCCATCGTGATGAAGGAAAGGGAGTTGTCTGTGCCGCAAAAGGACCCAGTCAACCTGAAGCAGGCGTAGAAACTTGTCACAAAACACATACGATTCAGTAGTGAAGTAAGCCGTGTGAACCTGTTCTGAAGTTGCCTTGATCGTGTCTACAAGCCAATCATGAATTTCAAACGGACTCGCCTACACGTGTCGCGTGGACTAATCGATTGACCTCTAGCCTCAGAGCAGAGCGGAGATGAGCAGCAGCAGCTGGTCAGTTTTACACAGTTTGTTTATATTGTTTATTTTAGTGCTATTCTAGCTTGCTTCTGAGCAGAAGTGAAGAGTATCTGATTGTTTAGCTGTTTTTAGTAGGGCTATATATTTTTATTGCAAGAAGTTGTGCATTTTTCGATCGTTTATCTTGAGTGAGTTTACTTTCTAGTGTTGTTTTTCGCCGCAGAAGTCGCTACTGATGCTTTATCTACTTGATATCACGACCCTCGCGAATAGTAAATATTCTCAGAGTGTAATCTTACGTTTTGTAAATGTATATTCAATTAGTCAGTAGTGCAGTAGTTACTCAGCTGTTTGTTTTGAGACTAGTGACCGATGTAATCAGTGCCGTGCCAGCTATCGCGTGTGACATATCTCTAGGACATCAAGTTACGTATTTAGCTTTTCCTGTGTTTTCTTAATAATATATATTTGTTTAATTAATGTGTGTATAGGTATTTAAGAATTTTAGTCGCGCTTTTTTGTTAGCTGTAAGTATAAATTCAGGCAGTCGGTAGCTCAGCTGTAATTTCTTCTGAACAGCTGGCTACATAGATCATTGAAGTATTTGTATCTCATGGTGACAACTCAGGAGGGCAATAAGTTGCTTACCTAGATTTCTACCAGCTTTTACTGTTTATTCTTCAGTTAATCTTGCTAGGATGAGTAAGATATGTACCTGCTGTGTGCGGATACAGGAGGAGCTGGCTGCAGTTCGCGAACAGTTGAATATGGCTTTGTGTGCGATCAATAGCCTTCACGCTACCGCCTCGGCGTGTAGCGGTGGCGAAGATTATGGAGCGTCGCATGGTACACCTCAGGTGTCCCTTGTTTCGCCCAAAGGCTCTGCTGCTGAGGCATCCTCTAGTGTACCCAACGCGGTGGACCCGCAGGGTGAGTGGCGGTTGGTAACGCGTTTGCGTCGCTCGAGATGGAGGTCGATTGTGGAGGCTGGCCGTATGGCTTCGCTTGTTCACCCTGTTAGTGAACAGGTGGCCATTCCTTCAGCAGGATCCGAGGAGGAATATGTAGGTAGCGGTTTGCTAGTTATTAGGAGCTCCAATGTTAGGCCCGTTATGGAGTCCCTTAGGAAGATTGCGTTCAGCGTTCAGGGCTGGAAAGAAAGCTAATGTGAACTCAGTATGTCTGCTGGGGGGCTTCATCTGACATGTGGAGCCGGCCTTGTCTGTGGCTGTCTAGTGAACAGTGTGCAGTCGTCTGCAAGTTGTGGCTCACGTTGGCACCAACCATGCCTGTCACATGGGTTCTGATGCCATCCTCAGTTCTTATAGGCGGCGACGACTTGTGGCCTCGCACGCGGAGTGCAATCAGACCGTCGTTCCCAAAGTAGATCGGTGGTCTTTTGATTTGGAGCCGATTGGAGCGTCTCAGCAAAAGGCTTCGTCGTCTCTGTGACGGTCTTGGCTGCAGATTTATGGACTGGCGTTACCGGGTGGGGATTTGTAGGACTCCCCTTGATAGGTGTGGGGTGCACTACACAAAGGAAGAAACTTCTGGGATAGCAGAGTACTTGTAGAGCGCACATGGCCTTTTTTTTTTTTTTTTAAGACTAGGCGGTAGTTTGAGGTATTCTCGTGAACACTCACCAATTGATACTCATGCAGGAAAATCAGACCACGTTCAGAGTTAAGACAGTTCGACTGTAAAAATTTTATCAATGAATTGTAGAAGTATTCGTAATAAAGTTCCCGAATTCGCTGCCCTCAAGGAAAATTCTCAACCTCAAAATATTCTTTGGACTGAGAACTGGTTAAAGTCCAAAGTGAAGAGCTCTGAGATATTTAGCGAGTCTTGGAATGTTTATCGGAAAGGCAGATTAGACGCCGTAAGAGGGATAGTGTTTATTGCAGTCGACAGAAATATTGCCTCTACTGAGTTTGAAATTGAGTACGAAAGTGAAGTTATCTGGTTGGGCATAACAGCTCTAGGTGAAATCAAGTTAAGTGTTGGATGTCCTTACCGACCACTCGACTACGCTGTGACAGTTCTAGAGTCATTTGAAGACAGTCTATGGTTAGTTGTGCCTAAATATCCAGATTATGCAATATTAGTTGGTGATGACTTGAACCTACCGAGTATAGAGCGGGAAGTGTATGGATTTATTGCAGGGGGTACAGACAGACAGTATAGTGGAGTACTTTTGAATCCGTTTTCCGAAAATTGTCTTGAGCAGCTAGTTCAGCAGTCTACACGCAATTGGACCTCGTACCTAAACACAGGCCGGACCTTATCGATGGCTTCAGTATAGAGACGGGGACTAGTGATCATAGTGGCTATGGCTACGAAAGTTAATAAATCAGTCAAGATGGCTAAGAGAGAGTTTTTGCTAGAAATAGCAGATAAGCAGTTATTAGGACCTTACTTAGACAATGAACTTCAGTCATTTAGTTCCAGAATTATGGCCATAGAGGAATTATGGGCAAAGTTTAAACAGACTGTAAATCATGCTTTGGACAGGTTCGTGCCTAGTGAATGGATTAAAGACGGAAAAGACCAGGTTTAATAGCGAAATTCGGAAAATGCTGAGGAAGCAGAGGCTGTTGCACTCTCGGTTCAAAAGTGTAAGCGCAAATGACGACACGAAAATATTAGTAGAGATTCGTGCGTCTGTGAAAAGATCTCTGAGCAAAGCATCCAACAGCAACCACCGTCATACCTTGGCTAAAGATCTGGCAGGGAACCCGAAAAAATTCTGGTCCTATATTAAAACGCTGAGGGGGTCTCAACCTCCCATTAAATCACTCGTTGACCAGTGTGGTTTGACAGTAGAAGACAGCAAAAGGAAGGCCGAGGTTTTAAATTCCACGTTTAAGAAATCGCTCACGCGTGAGAATCATACAAACATAGCATCGTTTGACCATCGCACAATGAATCATATGAATGACATGGTAATAAGCATGTATCTGCAAGCTGTGGCTCACGTTGGCACCACCATGCCATGCATTAAGTCGCCAGGTCCGGATGGAATCCCAGTTTTGTTTTAGAAAGAGTACTCTACGTCTTTGGCCCCTTACTTAGTTTGCACTTATCGCGAATATCCCTACCAGTGCAAAGTTCCAAGCAACTCGGAAAAATCGCAGATGACTCCTGTGTATAAGAAGGGTAAAAGAACGGCCCCGTAAAATTACAGACCAATCTCCTTAACATCGATTTGCTACAGAATTCTAGAGCATATTCTGAGTTCGAAAATAATAAAATTCCTAGAGACCGAAAAGCTCATGTACAAGAGTTAGTACGGTATTTGACAGCATCGCTCGTGCGAAACCCAGCTTGCTCTTTTCTCACGTGGTATACTGCGAACTATGTACTATGAAGAGCAACAAGCTGAGTCCATATTCCTAGATTTCCGAAAAGCATTCGACACGGTACCCCACTGCAGACTGTTAACTAATGTACGTGCAGAAGGTATAGGCTGCCAGATATGTGACTGACTCGAGTACTTCTTAAGTGATAGAACCCAGTTTGTTGTCCTCAACGGCGAGTGTTCACCGGGGACAGGGGTAACATCAGGAGGGTCCCAGGGAATTGTGGTAGGACCGTTTCTATTTTCTGTATACATAAATGATCTGGAAGACAGAGTGGGCAGCAATCCATAGTTGTTCGCTGATTTTGCTGTGGTGTACAGGAAGGTGTCGAAGATAAGTGACTGTAGATTGATGCAAGAAGACCTATACAAAATTTGTAGTTGGTGAGATGAATGGCAGCAGGCTGTTAATGTAGAAAAATGTAAGTTAATGCGAACAAATAGGAGAAACAAACCTGTAATGTTCGGATACAGCATTAGTAGTGACCTGCTTGACAAAATCACGTCGTTTAAATATCTGAACGTAACGCAAAGCGATATGAAATTGAACAAGCATGTAAGGATTGTGGAAGCGAAGGCGAATGGACGAATCCGGTTTATTGGGACCATTTTAGGAAAGCGTAGTTCATCTGTAAAGGAGACCGCATATAGGACGATAGTGCGACCTATTCTTGAGTATTGCTATAGTGTCTGGGATCCTCACCAGATCGGATTGAAAGAAGGCATCGAAGCAATTCAGAGGCGAGCTGCTAGATACGTTACCAGTAGGTTCGATCAGCATACAAGTGTTGCGGATATGCCTAAGTGGGAATCTCTAGAGGGAAGAAGACATTCATTTCGAAGAACACTACTGAGATAGTTTAGAGAACCGGCATTGGAAGCTGACTGCAGAACGAACCTACTGCCGCCAACATACATTTCATGTAGGGACCATGAAGGCAAGATACGAGAAATTGGGGCTCACGTAGAGGCACATAGACAGTCGTTTTTAACCCGCTCTACCTGCGAGTGGAACAGGAAGGGAAACGACTAGTTGTGGCACAGGGTACCCTCCGCCACGCGCCGCACGCTGGCTTGTGGTGTATGTATGTAGATGTAGATGTACATGTAGAACTAAAACTCACAGTACTTGTACGCGGAATGTTCCTAGGAGTCATGGACGACATCACGGCGCAAGAAAACGCTGCGTAAAAATTGAGTCATATACACGAGACGCTGGGAGAGACACAACGATGCGACGCACACAAGAACTCGTACGACACTGAGGACAAACAAGGAAGCTCTTGCAGCACTACGATAAAGGCGGAAACGGGCGGAGCCTACTCGCCCAACGCGGGAATAGGAGCATACCACTCATCTATGAAAACAGATTTTCTTACAGTTGATTCAAACAGTGTGTGTTCATTTATGAGTTTGAAAGCTCTCTTTCTAAACTCTTTCATACGTTTCTTTACCAACATGTTTTATTACTGCATGTTGATCGTGTCGGTGTTGGGCCTAATAGGATGTCCGCCTATTCAAGATTTTTACTGTTTAATGCTTAGCGTAACTTCCGTGAATTCATCCTCATTGTGTGCTTGTTGGTCATCAAACATATAGGCTCAGTGTAGGTGACAAAGAATTCCACGATTATGATTACATGTTCTAAATAAGAGCAGTGTTGCAGTAACAGGGATACAGACTCATTTATATAGAGGCATTAATTTATCCTTTTGTTATCATTAAATACGAGGGTCGCCCGGAAAGTAATGCACCACTTTTTTTTCTTAGCCAACAGAAATTAGGCGAATGCGAAACTTTAGGTATGCATTATTTGAAGTTTCTGGGATGTTCGAGCAAATTTTCTGATTCCTCCGAGAGACAGTGTAGAAGCAGCAATGTTTCAAAATAGTGCCTCCCCCCCCCCCTCCTCCGATGATGTCACTGACAGAGAATGACACGGCAGTCGGTCGGGTCCAATTGGCTCGTCTAGGGCCATAACACGGAATTTTATCTTATTACACAGAAAAGATGTGCTGGAAGAAGCATAATTGTAACTAGAGTGAAGAATAATTAGTGGCGGCAAAGGTAGGAAGTAATAGCAGGAGTTGCAAAAAGCCTGAGCCATATACCAAGAGCAACAGATACCATCTGTTTGCAACGTAGTGCTCGCTATGGAACACAAGAGCTACATTCTGTCTGCTGCAGAATTGAACGAGAGCAGCATTATTTGTCACACGCTCGTATAGTAAATGTGGATGTGCCACGAAGACGCTGATCCTACTCCTGTGGGAGGCGCTGCAGGAGAGGTATTACATATCACGCGGAGTTATTATTAAAATTACGAAGTCACTCATTCCAAGACAAGACAAAACAATATTACTTCCACAGATACATTGTAAACCAGAACACCACCGACCGACTTTCAAGGGTGGCAGTACGGACCAAGACAAGAAAAAGCAGGGGCTGTCAAATGTATACCTCTAGAGTTGTGGACACTTGTTCATCAGACGAGATGCGTTTCACGGTAGCGAAGATAAACAAGTGTTCGCATATCTTAAGGTACGCATTTAGAGCCCATGTTTACTAGTATCTCTTTTCTACTACCACTTCTGAAAGTTTGTCGGTGGCGTTATGATACACCGTCTATAAGACCATGATCGAAAAAGCCACAGAAATCCACGCTCTTACGCAGTCTGATAGACCGCCTGTACTTCCCGCACCCTATTAAAAAATGGAGTATGAATCAAGAAAAATGTTATAGCTATTCGTGCAGTCGTGGATTGGTAAAAAATACATGGATCGTAGAGACTTACTGGTCTGTAATGTGTGCGCTAATAATTCACGCACTGTTTTGCAATGAAATGTACCTGCAGTTGCGTCTGATTCGCCAGTAGCATTATTCCTGTATCATAAAACATCTGAGTGCTCGCTGGTTAACGTTGACGGAATGTCACACACGTTACATATCTTGACATTCAGTAATGAATGTAGCAAATTCTCACAAATAGGGGCCTCGGCAGTACTTTATGTATACTGTGCATAATATACTTGTTCCTTTCGAAGCTCTAACTGCGACAAGTCGAGCTTTTGGTTGAGACACTGCTGCGGGGGTGCAGGCGCGGCGCAAGTAGCCGTCTATTTCGGCGTGCGTCCACCTGGCCAGCTGCCAGGGTCTTCACACTTCGGCCTCTTTTTTATTAAGGTGCTAATTAACAGCATGCAACTCGTTGCCGCCTTAAGGGCCGTTCCACACACTGAGGACAGTGCATACACTGATATTTCTTCAATATTCACGTACTGAACCTGAGTTAGATATCAACAAATGCAAAGAATGAGAAATGCAGTTTCAGCCCTGTGTTCAACATGGTTCCGGTAATTAAGGAGCTTTTTGTTTGATTATGATTTTTAATTTTAAGAAAATGGAGACAGCAAACAATGTACTCATAACTGAAATGAAAGCAGAAGAGGAATGCAAATAGCTGACACAAAATTTGGAGATAAATAAACAAATAATATCCGAGCCAACCAGGAAATGGAGACCTCTAGCTACAGTGAACGATGTTCCAGTATCTATGCTAGAAATTCAATTAACTTAGTCAATATGTGAACAGACGTGGGCGAAACTATAGATAGGAAGCAGTTCTTATAAGAAACAAAAGCAAGATTTAAAACACGTCCACGAGGGTAGCTGACAGTACATTTTACGCCGGAGGTAAATCCTACTCTGAGTACACAGTTAGTTTACCGAAAGGAATATACATTGGGTTTCGATCAACCTCTGTGGAGAATATCTTGCTCTCACCAAATGCTATGGTCACATTCCACACTACCGTAAGGTAAACAAACTGATAAGCTCCCTCTGTGGAAAATATGCCCATCTGGAAAAAAAAACCGTAAAATTAGTAAACGAGCACTAGTGTCCATTCCATGCGCAAGAAAAAAGGAAGAAGGATCAGGGTATAACGTCCAGTCGACAACGACATCGCTCCAGAGCACAAACTCAGATTGGTTAAGGATGGAAAAAATCTGCCTTTCCCCTTCAGAGGAATTAAGTGATATAGGGAAACAACTTGAAACCTAAATCTGGATGGTCGGGTGCGCATTTTTTAACTTTCGTTCCCCCGAATGTGAGTCCAATGTGCTAACCACAGCACACCATCGCTCACTGAAAAGACAATAATAATAATAATAAAATGGAACCAACGGGGTCCGACGAACCAAATGTCCTTCTGTATGTTTTTGGAGCGGAAAATTGAAAGATCAGAACATTGATTCAGAACCACTGAGTAATCTAAACTGTTAGTAACTACCACAGGAAACCATAGAGTAGCTGCAGACGTAACAAGCACAGTTCAATAGTTGAAGAAAACGAAACACTGCCCAGGAACAAAACTATTAAATCCGATTCCTTTGACCAAACTGATTTCAAATTTTGTGTCATTTTTGCAAGGAACGCAAACCTCCTTCGAAAAGAAAACGTGATGCACAAAGAGCCAAAAGATTCTCGCCGAATGTTAAGGGGAAGACGAGAAGAACCCGGAGAGGAGACTGAACCTATAGACAAGGGCAATAATGAGCTGGACAACACAGTGGAAAACAATTAATTATTTATTTATTTAACCTGATCTGAATAGGAACACTAGGTCCCCTCTTACATCGGACCAGGGCTTCACACATATCGTTTCTCTTACACCATACTTATTTAAGAAAATTACAGTTTTAATACGAAAACTAGTATTAAAATGATTTGAGTGTATGAGGTAGTGTGATTAAATTATATTGACTATGAACTAACAAAGTTAACATTACCATTACTTGTACTGCTGAAGCTGCAGCCACTAATAACGATAATAATAATAACTGTATTTGGTTCACAGATGGAAATGGTAAAGTAGGCCTAAGCAACAGCCAGAATTGTGAAATACTAAGAAAGTACTTTACAAACGTGAAGTCCTAGAAAGAAAAATCATTCGAAAAATACTTCGATCACCAAAACCTACAGAGGTATGGAAATTAAGAAGCAATGAAGAAGTTTGTCGCAACATAGAAAACGTAAATAAAACACTACGGAAGATGGGCCTGCTATTATTTGGACACTGTGGGCTTTCAAATATAAAAATGAAATGATAAAGTGTGGTGGCCCTCAACTACGTACCCTCCGACTCAGAGATGAAACATTGTAAGTTTTGGCTGGTTTCGTTGTCTAGGGGCAGGGATATGTAGTTGCCGCATTACAAGCCAAATACTGATGAGTCTACAGTATACAATAGGAATATACACATGAATCGAATGGTCGAAGGTTCCTATCACTCGGCAAATGCGAATTTTTAATGCAACATAGTGGTTTATAAATGAAAGATTACAATTAAATAAAATATGCAGGTACTATCTTAACGACTTTAAATGGTAAGTATGATAGTAGAAGTACTTTTGAGAATGGTATATTTCTGCAAAACTCTTATTGGTGTCGATGGTCCAGTAATTAAATAAAATACAAGTTGAATAACTGGGAAACCATAGATTCCTACTGCACGTAATTAGGTATGAACAACAATGTAGCTCTCGAGATATTAACTTCTAAACACATACTACGACTTCACTGCAGAAGCCACGGAAATCACACAGGAGTACAGTTCGGCACTCCGAAATATTTCCATCCTCCGCAACGATGCGCAAAACTCCACACTGTACTAGTGTAGCTCGCGACCATGCGTCCGTCACGCCATCACGTCCTGCACTCCCAACATGTCCTCTCCCGTACTCTTCTCCCATTTCCACCCAGTCTCCCCATTCACGAGATCTGTGATTGGATAGAACCCTCCACCATGTCTTCAAGCCAACGCACATTCACAAACATAATGAAACACATTCGAAATACTGGATTTACATTGAAATAACTTGAAAGTAAATAAATATTCCTACGGCTGGACCATAAACACACTCTAACATACATTATTAAATAGATAAACAAATAAAATAAACATATACCAAAGGAACAGCAAGCAAAAGTAAGCCAGTAACCTAGTGTCTGTGCCGGCCGGTATGGCCGTGCGGTTAAAGGCGCTTCAGTCTGGAACCGCGTGACCGCTACGGTCGCAGGTTCGAATCCTGCCTCGGGCATGGATGTGTGTGATGTCCTTAGGTTAGTTAGGTTTAATTAGTTCTAAGTTCTAGGCGACTGATGACCTCAGAAGTTGAGTCGCATAGTGCTCAGAGCCATTTGAACCATTTGAACCTAGTGTCTGTGCTTTCTAAAACACGGTAAATATATGACCAATTTCTTCATGAATAGTATATATTGGATATAAAAAAAGACATATATGAATAAATATATTTATAAGCATGCTGCTACAGTTTTTTCGTGTAACTGTGGAGTACTTATGGCCTGACGTGATCGATAGTAATTGGCCACTTTAACCTCCAATAACTCATGTACTATTCAAGTTACATGCCTGTAATGTAGTCCAATTTAGGTCTACACTAATAGCTTTCTAAAAGACATGTCGATCGACAAAATCGGTTTAGCCGATTATATTTTGGAAATTTGTTGCTGGGTGTTACTTGTATAATTTATCATCAGATACTAAAGTTTAAACTAATAAAGACATTGAAAATCTGATTACACCATCAGAATCGTCGTGAAAATAATGTTAATGTACATGTTTCTCTTTGAGGTATCATGATTCATCTGGCTATTGTTAATTTCTATACGAACTGTGAAATGTCTGCCATTAATGGTTCAAATGGCTTCAAATGGCTCTGAGCACTATGGGACTCAACTGCTGAGGTCATTAGTCCCCTAGAACTTAGAACTAGTTAAACCGAACTAACCTAAGGACATCACAAACATCCATGCCCTAGGCAGGATTCGAACCTGCGACCGTAGCGGTCTTGCGGTTCCAGACTGCAGCGCCTTTAACCGCACGGCCACTTCGGCCGGCTCTGCCATTAATGTTTCACAAAGTCCGCCGTCTTTGGCACTCGCGGCATGCCTATTTCATCGACACAGCATCACCAAGGAATTCCCAGCCACATACTCGCTGGACTATGTGCTGGGCTCAGCTAACGTTCGGCACCATGTGGCCGCTGTCGGGCAACGGCTTGCCGAGTCGCCCGTGCGGCCACACTCGAACTTAGATTGTTTCCAGGGCTCCAGAACTCGCCCGTTACCTCACACACCTCCACTTATTAACATTCTGGCTTGGCAGAGTGTTCAGAAGTAGCACCCTTCGGTTCATACAAGTACATATAAAACAAATTTCACAGAACAGAATTTAATGATTAAAACGCCAGGCCAATAGCGTTTACAAAATTTTTGTGGTGGTGTGGGCGCAACATGAATTTCGAAATAAAGTCAAATGTACACAAATTATGAACGAAGCGGCATATTAAATAAATGCCTGCATTTCAGTTATGCCTAAACATGTATGAATTTCGAAATAATCTTAAACTATCACAAATTATGATTGATACGGCATATTAAAAAAATTCCTGCATTTCAATTATGTATAAACAAGCATGAACTTCGAAGTACACTTAAACTAACACAAATTATGAACGATACGGCATATTAAATAAATGCCTGCATTTCTGTTATGCATAAATAATTTTATGGACAAGAAATATTTTTTTAAAATGCACTTTTACTTAAGTACGATTTTGTAAGCAAGGTGGCACTCACTGTCCGTTGGGACCGATGACCGTAGCAGTCTGGTCCCTTTGATCCCCCAACCCAACCAACCAACTGTCCGTTAAGGCGCCTTCTTGCACTAATTTTTCCAACGCACTACACATGCTCACACGGATTTTAGCACGAAGTATAGATCAACTCACATCAGTCTTTTGACCAAGTGCCTCACAGAAATCGTGTTTGCCTCTAAATTCAGAGCTCCACTGTTTATCGTGACAAATCTGTCTACAACGAAAACCAAAAGTAGAAACCCGTCAACAAACCACTTCCCAAAACTAACCAGGATCCTCGCTAAAGATTCCCTCCAACGGAAAACGATACTTTAGGAACAAAGTCACGAGGCAAACGACTGAGTCATGGTACGCTAAAATTCCCACAAGTTCTGTTTAACTGACTGAAATAAATCCTTCCTACCTCCACGCACCGAAGAATGCGTGCACATACAATTACAATTTTAATACCCTTCAAACTGACCACTATATCCATTGCCACACTCTTATACAAAGCATAAATCAATACATATTTTACTTACAGGGTGTTTCAAAAATGACCGGTATATTTGAAACGGCAATAAAAACTAAACGAGCAGCGATAGAAATACACCGTTTGTTGCAATATGCTTGGGACAACAGTACATTTTCAGGCGGACAAACTTTCGAAATTACAGTAGTTACAATTTTCAACAACAGATGGCGCTGCAAGTGATGTGAAAAATATAGAAGACAACGCAGTCTGTGGGTGCGCCATTCTGTACGTCGTCTTTCTGCTGTAAGCGTGTGCTCTTCACAACGTGCAAGTGTGCTGTAGACAACATGGTTTATTCCTTAGAACAGAGGATTTTTCTGGTGTTGGAATTCCACCGCCTAGAACACAGTGTTGTTGCAACAAGACGAAGTTTTCAACGGAGGTTTAATGTAACCAAAGGACCGAAAAGCGATACAATAAAGGATCTGTTTGAAAAATTTCAACAGACTGGGAACGTGACGGATGAACGTGCTGGAAAGGTAGGGCGACCGCGTACGGCAACCACAGAGGGCAACGCGCAGCTAGTGCAGCAGGTGATCCAACAGCGGCCTCGGGTTTCCGTTCGCCGTGTTGCAGCTGCGGTCCAAATGACGCCAACGTCCACGTATCGTCTCATGCGCCAGAGTTTACACCTTTATCCATACAAAATTCAAATGCGGCAACCCCTCAGCGCCGCTACCATTGCTGCACGAGAGACATTCGCTAACGATATAGTGCACAGAATTGATGACGGCGATATGCATGTGGGCAGCATTTGGTTTACTGACGAAGCTTATTTTTACCTGGACGGCTTCGTCAATAAACAGAACTGGCGCATATGGGGAACCGAAAAGCCCCATGTTGCAGTCCCATCGTCCCTGCATCCTCAAAAAGTACTGGTCTGGGCCGCCATGTCTTCCAAAGGAATCATTGGCCCATTTTTCAGATCCGAAACGATTACTGCATCACGCTATCTGGACATTCTTCGTGAATTTGTGGCGGTACAAACTGCCTTAGACGACACTGCGAACACCTCGTGGTTTATGCAAGATGGTGCCCGGCCACATCGCACGGCCGACGGCTTTAATTTCCTGAATGAATATTTCGATGATCGTGTGATTGCTTTGGGCTATCCGAAACATACAGGAGGCGGCGTGGATTGGCCTCCCTATTCGCCAGACATGATCCCCTGTGACTTCTTTCTGTGGGGACACTTGAAAGACCAGGTGTACCGCCAGAATCCAAAAACAATTGAACAGCTGAAGCAGTACATCTCATCTGCATGTGAAGCCATTCCGCCAGACACGTTGTCAAAGGTTTCGGGTAATTTCATTCAGAGACTACGCCATATTATTGCTACGCGTGGTGGATATGTGGAAAATATCGTACTATAGAGTTTCCCAGACCGCAGCGCCATCTGTTGTTGAAAATAGTAACTACTGTAATTTCGAAAGTTTGTCTGCCTGAAAATGTACTGTTGTCCCAAGCATATTGCAACAAACGGTGTATTTCTATCGCTGCTCGTTTAGTTTTTATTGCCGTTTCAAATATACCGGTCATTTTTGAAACACCCTGTAAATCCACGAGGACACTGACCTTCATGCACCCTCAGTGCCTAAACTTCCCCCTTTTGCACACTTACAGTGCCACAATAAAATAACAAATTACTAATGAATCCCCAAATAAACATACAAATTATCCCTCCAAAATTACTACCACTAATTACAGATTAGAACAGCTTTTCACTTCTGCCCTTTCTCTGTATACTCTTACCAATTTTAAACTTCTCACGTTTCCACAGATGCGGTAGCATCGACCGTAACGTTCTACCATACCAACGCCTCATCGTATCAGTTTCTCACTAGAATCACACTCCTCCTTCATATACCAATTTTTACGAACTTCATTACACAAACCATCCTCATCCACACTATTTACTTATGCCCACTCTAAGTTTTCTGTTAGTTCTTCCACACGTTTCACCGATTTACTACCCACAGAATGCACAACTTCATTGCTTTTCCCTTCCACAACATCGACACTTGCAGCTTCAACAAAATTACACATCAGTTCACCGTTAAACACTTTATCTTCCTCAAATAAAACATTGATGCCTATGCCATCATCACCATAAATATTCGTTAGAACAAGCTTATCTGTTGATACACCATTTAAATCACTACATAAATTTACATCAGAAACCTTACTTTCCTCCGTCGACAAATTAACTTTACATGAATCGTACACAACTTTATCCCCCGCCGCTACATTACACAAATTGCTCCTACCTTGTCGTACAATTTTCGGAATTCCAGACTTCCTACATTCCGCTGTGATCGGACAAAAATCAGCACACACTGCCATTTCTGCACACCTTTCATCCAGACTAACTCCCGATCCAATTTTACATACATTCTCACTTTCACACTCTGACAAAAGTTTTAGATTCACACATTCATCAATAAGTGCCTAGAAACGGGTAAATTCCTTCCTCCGAAGTATTAATACCAGTAGCTTTTACATCATTACATAAATATAGAGAAGATCCAACGGAGAGCAGCGCGCTTCGTTACAGAATCATTTAGTAATCGCGAAAGCGTTACGGAGATGATAGATATACTCCAGTGGAAGACTCTGCAGGAGAGACGCTCAGTAGCTCGGTACGGGCTTTTGTTAAAGTTTCGAGAACATACTTTCACCGAGGAGTCAAGCAGTGTATTGCTCCCTCCTACGTATATCTCGCGAAGAGACCATGAGAATAAAATCAGAGAGATTAGAGCCCACACAGAAGCATACCGACAATCCTTCTTTCCACGAACAATACGAGACTGGAATAGAAGGGAGAACCGGTAGAGGTACTCAGGGTACCCTCCGCCACACACCGTCAGGTGGCTTGCGGAGTATGGATGTTGATGTAGATGTAGAAATTACCGTTACTCTGTCCCTTTAAACAGAAATCATCTACCTCCGATTTGAAGTGGAATGACCATATAAAATTAACTGTTGGTACGGCAGGTGCCAGGTTGAGATTCATTGAGAGAGTCCTTAGAAAATATAATCCATCAACAAAGGAGGTGGCTTACAAAACACTCGTTCGACCTATACTTGAGTATTGCTCATCGCCGGCCGAGGTGGCCGAGCGGTTCTAGGCGCTACAGTCAGGAACCGCGCGACCGCTACGGTTGCAGGTTCGAATCCTGCCTCGGGCATGGATGTGTGTGATGTCCTTAGGTTAGTTAGGTTTAAGTAGTTCTAAGTTCTAGGGGACTGATGACCTCAGAAGTTAAGTCCCATAGTGCTCAGAGCCATTTGAACCATATTGCTCATCAGTGTGGGATCAGTACCACATCGGGTTGACAGAGGAGATAGAGAAGATCCAAAGAAGAGCTGCGCGTTCCGTCACAGGGTTATTTGGTAAGCGTGATAGCGTTACAGAGATGTTTAGCAAACTCAAGTGGCAGACTCTGCAAGAGAGGCGCTCTGCATCGCGGTGTAGCTAGCTGTCCAGGTTTAGAGATGGTGCGTTTCTGGATGAGGTATCGAATATATTGCGTCCTCCTACTTATACCTCCCGAATGTAAAATTAGAGAGATTCGAGAGCGGACGTAGGCTTTCCGGCAGTCGTTCTTCCCGCGAACCATACGCAACAAGAACAGGAAATGGAGGTAATGACAGTGGCACGTAAAGTGCCCTCCGCCACACACCGTTGGGTGGCTTGCGGAGTATAAATGTAGATGTAGATGGAGATATATTTTTAACTTCAACTGTTGGCTAGACCAGTGCTAAGCCTCCCTTAGTAACACTGACGCTTTCCGCCGAAAAACAATCACCCTTACTTGCAGCTGGCGAGACCAAAGCTATGCCGCCTTCAATATCATCGACGCCTTTCGTCGACTCACAAATACATGTTACTACAACATCTTCCTTACTGTAATTGCTACTATTTGCTAATACCTCTTCAGAACTCTCCACACAATTTGATTTCACAAAATTCATCTTCTCTTTAACTCCTTTTTGAACCACTGAATCTTTCCATTCATCACCATAGACACACGCTCATTCATTACACATTCATAACTTACATAATTCCTCACAAATTTATTCCCATTACTTTTACTTACATCTGTGACAAATCTATGCTTCCGCCGTTCGCGCCTGCTTTTATTGAAAGAGCCACCTGTATAGCCTTCCTCTTTAACATACTCCATATTACATATTTGTTGTGTTTCTCCAAACCTATCAACATTTCTACTATTATCATTACCTCCAGTCCTTTTCATCGCCTGTTTAGATCGCCATCCCCGGCCCTGAGATGTGGCGAACATCAGTTTCCCGACCGGTTGTTACGCGATTGCACTTCGCGCGAATTTTGCCCATCAAATCTGCGTTCTTTACTCAGATCCCGTTCATGGAAGTTATCACTCCTGTTAGTTCTCCGACCATTCTGTTCATTCCAGCTACTATCTCACTGAGAATTCCTTTGATTTCTCTCACGACTATTATTTTGGTGGGGATTATTTGGATTCCCATTTTGATAACTAAACCCCGGTTTACTCTGAGGTTTGAACTTCAAAGCCCTCTCTAATTTTTCTACAAATTCTAGAAATTCGTCCACGGAATCACGTGGGCTATGGAAAGATACCACTTCAAATCTTCGGGTAATTGCCTTTTTAACATGGTGATTTCCGTTAAAACCCCCAACGGATTTTTCTCATGCGTAAGTTTGCCAAGTTCGCTCTTGCAGAAGTCTCTCATCGTTCCATTACCCTACCTGTAACTCGGCCCGTTTAAGAATTCATTTTGGATCCACGTGTGTTTTGCCTTGCTCCAAATTTTATTCAAAAAATACTTTTCGAACTCTTCGTACGAATTGTACAAACTACATCTAACATTTGCCCAAGACTGTGGGCCTCCCTCCAAATGCCGTTCAACGAATTTTATTTTCTCTTCGTCCGACATTCCATGAACAAAAGCGTCCCTACAGGCAACCAAGAAATTAATTGGGTGATATCTTCTGTCATCTGTGTAACATTTCAGAGATCCGGTATTTGCCCAACTGATATTTATAACTGCCGTGGCTTGTTGGGAGGCTAACAAATTTAAATCACTTTTATCTGTTGCATTTGTTTTGTACATTCATTTTCACTAGTGATACTGGACTCCATTTTATCTCTAATTCTGTCAGCTTCTTTCGCCTCCTTACCTACACGATTGGCAATGTCACTAATTGCTAAATTTACATTGCTTTTATGAGCATCTGGCGCTTTTATATAGTCACTTACCTTGTCCCCAAGTTCCGTCCGTATCTTATCCATTTTTCCCCAAGATCTTTTTCCACTGATTCGATTTTAGATTTTACTATTACAACTTCGTCTGTAATTTTCTACATATCCACTCGGACACATTTTAATTTATTATCAATTAGTATTTCAAGGTTACCGTCAATTTTTTAAACTTCCTCTTTCACAGTGGACCTATTTCAGTTCGTATTGTACCCATATCAGCCCGAATTGTATCTGTAACTGTTTGCAACGTGCCTTACCTGTTCGCAATGTACCCATATCTGTTCGAACTGCACTGATAATATTTTCCATCCCCTGGATCATTTGCATTAGCTGAGACATCATATTTCCCCCACATTCATTCCCCTTGCCTGAATATCTACTACTTACACTTTCGCGCTCTGATTTCGGACTAATTGGCACACTTCTGTTTTCAGAATTACACATATTAGCTGACTGTTTTATATTCGCGAGATTTATAAGTGGAGCTTGAACTTCAGGGTCACACATTGTCTCACTATTTGCGCATGCACTTATCTGATCTGAGATGGTTCCCTCTCCACGATGATGCCATCAGTTGTCGTGGAAGTCGACATTGGAGACTGCCCTAGAGTACTCGAAGTTGCTGCCGTCGTATTGCTGTTGATCTGTGTCCACCATTGGCGAAGTCGCCTGACGTAGTTGTAGCTGTTGCCGGTTACCACGTGTTCCAACCGTCTCCGATACCACCATCCGTTAAAAGCGCTACCTGCTACTGTTCCCTGCACTCAGCTTATTTAGACCCTGAGCCCCCATGCAAATTGCCATTAACGTGATAGATTAGGACCTCTATCGATAGCATGTGTTAGTTGTGAAAGTTACTGCGTAATTTCACTATTTCCAGAAACCTACATGCAGAAAGAAAAAAAAAAGATTTCACACTGTGTTTTGTGAGAGGTTCACTCTACAGAACTCTAGTGGTTTTGCAAAGGTTTTTACACTTCGCATAGTACGCTGGTTAACAGAGGGCAAAGGAATTACCACTTTGCAGGACACATATGCCGGACAAGAAACGCACAATATCGGGCTTTCAAATATAAAAATGAAATGATGAGGTGTGGTGGCCCGCCGGCCGGAGTGGCCGAGCGGTTCTAGGCGCTACAGTCTGGAACCGCGCGACAGCTACGGTCGCAGGGGACTGATGACCTCAGCAGTTAAGTCCTATAGTGCTCAGAGCCATTTAACCATTTTTTGTGGTGACCCTCAACTATGTACACTCCGACTCAGAGTTGAAATATTAAAAGTTTTGGCTGGTTTCGTTGTCTATGGGCTGAGTCTACAAAAATGGTTCAAATGGCTCTAAGCGCTATGGGACTTAACATCTGAGGTCATGAGTCCCCTAGACTTAGAACTACTTAAACCTAACTAACCTAAGGCCATCACACACATCCATGCCCGAGGCAGGATTCGAACTTGCGACCCTAACCGTTCGGCCATAGCGGCCGGTGATGAGTCTACAGTATACAATATGAACCTACACATGAATCGAATGGTCGAAGGTTCCTATCACTCGGCAATTGTGAATATTTAATGCAACATAGTAGTTTAAAAATGAAAGATTGCAATAAAATAAAATATGCAGGTACTATCTTAACGACTTTAAATGATGAGTATGATAGTAGAAGTACTTTTGAGAATGTAAGGTCCAGAATTGGAATAAAATATAAGTTGAATAGCAGGGAAACAATAGATTATCTATGAACAACATAAAGCTCATGAGATATTCATTTCTAACTGCATTCTATGTCTTCACTGCAGGCCGGCCGAAGTGGCCGTGCGGTTAAAGGCGCTGCAGTCTGGAACCGCAAGACCGCTACGGTCGCAGGTTCGAATCCTGCCTCGGGCATGGATGTTTGTGATGTTCTTAGGTTAGTTAGGTTTAACTAGTTCTAAGTTCTAGGGGACTAATGACCTCAGCAGTTGAGTCCTATAGTGCTCAGAGCCATTTGAACCATCTTCACTGCAGAAGCCACTGAAATCACACAAGAGCACAGGTCGTCACTCTGAAATATTTCTATCCTCCGCAACCATTCGCAAAACTCCACACTGTACTAGTATCTCTCCAGACCGTGCGTCCGTAGCGCCATCGCGTCCAGCACTCCCCACTTGTCGTCTCCCATACTCTTCTCCCACTTCCATCCAGTCTCCCCATTCACGAGCGCTGTTATTGTCTAGAGCGCTCCCACCATGTCTTTAAGCCAACGCACATTCACAAACATAATGAAACACATTCGAAATACTGGATTTACATTGAAATAACTTGAAATTAAATAAATATTCCTACGGTTGGACCGTAAACACTCTCGAACATACATTATAAAATACATAAACAAATTAAATAAACGTATATCATAGGAATAGCAAGCAAAAGTAAGCCAGTATCCTAGTGTCTCTGTGCTTTCTAAAACACGGTAAATAGTTGACCAATTTCTTCATGAATAGTATATATTGGATATAAACAAAGACATAGATGAATAAGTATATTTATAAGCATGTTGGTAATGTTTTTTTGAGTAACTGTGGAGTACTTATGGCCCGACGCGATCGGTAGTAATCGGCCACTTTAACCTCCAATAAGTCATGTACTATTCAAGTTACATGCCTGTAATTTATGCCAATTTAGGTCTGCACTAATAGCTTTCTAGACACACGTCGATCGACATAATCGGTTGAGCTGTTTAGATTTTGGAAATTTGTTGCTGGGTGTTACTTGTATAATATGTCATCAGAGACTAAACTTTAAACTAATAAAGATATTGAAAATCTAATTACACCATCAGAATCGTCGTGAAAATAATGTTAATGTACATGTTTCTCTTTGAGGTATCATGATTCATCTGGCTATTGTTAATTTCTATACGAACTGTGAAATGTCTGCCATTAATGTTTCACAAAGTCCGCCGTCTTTGGCACTCGCGGTATGCCTCTTTCATCGACACAGCATCACCAAGGAATTCCCAGCCACATACTCGCTGGACCATGTGCTGGGGCTACCCCTGTTGCTCAGATAAGGTTCGGTGCCACGTGGCCGCTGCCGGGCCCCGCTTGCTGTGTGGCCCGTGCGGCCACGCCAACTCCGAACTTAGATTATTTCCAGGGCGCCACAACTCTCCCGTTATCTCACACCACTTCTACAGAATGATCAGCAACATGTTAACCAAACAGATTTTTAAATATCTTTCAGACAAGAAGTCAACAATAGCCTGGATTCAAGAAGTTAGGGAAGATTTGGAATGAAACAACATAAGTGGAAAAGATGCCACAGAAACGGAGATTTTTCAGGAGGAGAGTGTTAAAAATGGAAGGATTCCAAGACAAGAGGGAGAAGAAGACAGGGTCAAAATAGTCCGAGGTGAGAAAGAGGATATACAGTGAAAAGATGAAAAAATACTTTAGGAAAAAGAAAGAACAACAAAGAAGGAAACATTGTATTTGGTGCGTGGTCCGTAGATGACCGAAACGAAGAAAGACAGAATAATAATAATAATGACAATAATTGTGGTATTAAAGACAATAATGATAGTGGCGGATAAAAGAAGAGTTTATAGGTCTAGAAAATAGATGTTTTTTTTATATAGCGAGTTCTGGGATAAGAAAATTTAAGGAAAATACGTTGCCTAGGAATACTGGGAAATGAGGGAGCTCTGGTTGGAAAGAGGGATATATAAGGGTAACTAGTGCCTACAGGGGAGTGATAACTTTATTCTTGCTATAGTAAGTATGTCATTAGCTGTCGTCTGAAGGTGGAGATGTTATTTAGTTCTCTAGTATAACGCGTAAGGTTGTTCCAATGTCGGGTTCCTGCTACTGAAAAGGACTTCGAGAAGGTTTCTGATAAATGGGGTGAGACAGAAAGAATTTTGCTCTGATGGCAACGGATTTTTCTGCCGCGTTATTAAGACAAGAGCGTTATGGTTAAGGAGGGAAATATGGCACAATGTTTATGGGTAAGACAGTAGATAAGAAAGAAGGTATGGAAACCGCTGCCCTCGTCTGCACGCTGCCAGGTTAGCTGTTCATATGGTGGTGGAATGTGATAAAAGAGTAGAACACCACAGATATAAAGAACACAGGCAGTCATAACTCGTTCCTGGCGCCGTGAGATTTCCTTGAAAAGACTCTTCAGGATAACAACGCTGTAATCAATAATTTGAAGTATACGTGTTTGTACAAGTTTATTTTTCAGGTCAAGAGGGAAAAGCTTTTCATATTTTTAGACGGACTGGAGAGATTCTTATGTCTTCTTGCAAATTACATTATTACGCCTAGATTCTGCTGTGTCTCTACGGGTGAAAGGCTAACAGGCAAATTCCATATTACTAGATTTCGGAAAAGGATTCGACACAGTACCCCACTGCAGACTGTTAACGAAGGTATGTGGATACGGAATAGGCTGCCAGACATGTGACTGGCTCGAAGACTTCTTAAGTGATAGAACCTATTATATTGTCCTCAATGGGGAGTGTTCATCGGAGGCAGGTGTAACATCAGCAGGGTCCCAGGGAAGTGTGATAGGACCGTTCCTATTTTCTATATACATAAATGATCTGGCAGACAGGGTGGGCAACAATCTGCGGTTTTTCGCTGATGATGCTATAGTGTACAGGAAAGTGTCGAAGGTAAGTGACAGCAACGTTGAGAAGCGATACGATATGGAAAGTGCATGTGAGGACTGTGGTAGGGAAGACCAATGGTCTACTTCAGTTAACTGGGAAAATTTTAGGAAAGTGTAGTTTACGGTGCTGGACGTAAGCACTGCAGGTGAGATGTCAGGTGTGAGCGAAACCATTGCACTACACTTGGTGAGAAATTTAGGCTGCTAAGTTCTGGAGGTAAAATGTCATAGTCGACGGTGTCAAAGGCGTGCTGTAGTCTAAGGAGCAAATTGTAGTTGATACTTGTGCATCCATGGTAAGCTTCGGGTCATCTGTTGCGTTTATTAAGGCAGATGTTGTGCGTCGAAGTTTACGGATGCCTGATTGGTATTTGTCTAGTAGATTTTTTCTAAAAATGGTTCAAATGGCTCTGAGCACTATGGGACTCAACTGCTGAGGTCATTAGTC
Organism: Schistocerca nitens; assembly: GCF_023898315.1. Taxonomy (NCBI): domain Eukaryota; kingdom Metazoa; phylum Arthropoda; class Insecta; order Orthoptera; family Acrididae; genus Schistocerca; species Schistocerca nitens. The sequence goes on from NC_064616.1 coordinate 389,182,894, forward strand.
CCCTAGAACTTAGAACTAGTTAAACCTAACTAACCTAAGGACATCACAAACATCCATGCCCGAGGCAGGATTCGAACCTGCGACCGTAGCGGTCTTGCGGTTCCAGACTGCAGCGCCTTTAACCGCACGAGATTTTTTCTAGTTAGGTAGATTGTTAGCTGGTCATCGTCTGTACAGGGTGAACATTAACAAAACAGACAAACTGTAAAGACGGATTCCTGACTGGAAATGGAAGAATAAAGTTGAACATGTGTCCGGAAATGCATCGTTGCCACAGTAGATGGCGCTGACGAATGAAGTTCCTCTGACCACGTACCGTGTTTTCTTTGTGCATTGCAGGTTGTGTGACAGCCGCATTGAACTGTAAGAAGCAGAATGGTCCGGTATTCATGTCTGGAACAAGACTAGAAGGCATTCGTGTACGGCCAAGCAGATAGAAACGGTCGGGATGCAGTACAGCTGTACCAAAACAAATACCCTCGCAGACACCAACCACATCTCACAACATTTAAAGCCCTTTTAGGGCGTTTGTGTGATCATGGGTCCTTTCAGACAGATGAACATGCAGGAAGGTGGCTGACTGTGCGTATACCACATTTGGACGACCAGGTTCTACAGGATGTTGAGACGAACCCTAGTACAAACTCCAAATCCGCTGTACGCGCAGTCCACTGCCTCCTTGCACGTTCGTCTATCTGAGAGGACCCATAATCATATACTCGCGCAAACAGGGTTGAAATGTTGTGTGATGTGGTTAGTGTCTGTGAGGGTACTTGTATTGGTACACCTGAGCTGCCTCTCGACCGTTCCCATCTGTTTGGCAGTACAGTACACAAACACCATCTATTCTTGTTCCCGACATGAATACCGAACCATTTTTCTGCTTACAGTACACAGCTCCCAGGACAGGATCGGACTCGAACCCGTGCCCCCCTGGATTTTGTGCTGCAACTTGCCACTAGTGGTGCTTGCCAGATGGAAACACCCGCTGCCGGCTCTGGCGCTGTTGCAGCAGCCGGCCGGAGTGGCCGAGCGGTTCTAGGCGCTTCAGTCTGTAACCACGCGACAGCTACGGTCGCAGGTTCGAATCCTGCCTCGGGCATGGATGTGTGTGTCGTCCTTAGGTTAGTTAGGTTTAAGTAGTTCTAAGTTCTAGGGGACTGATGACCTCAGATGTTAAGTCCCATAGTGCTCAGAGCCATTTGAACCATTTGAACCAAGCTGCTGCAGCCCTGCTGCGCCTCCCACAGTGTACACCTCGCCCGGACCCCGGTACGCCAGGTGGGAAGCGAACATGGCCTGTAGACTCAAGTGGAAACGAGCCCCTCCTGGACCCACTGCAGACCGCTGTCACTGCCCTGTTTCAGGCAGACCGTGCGATCCCCAAGCACCAGGCTGCCGTTCCGTCCCGCCCCGGTATTGTGTCCCTGGAGGCGGAATATAGCACGAACAAGTACATAGAAAACAGAATGCAAGTTTATGCAGAATACTTATAACATTGCTGCCAGGGTGGCCCCTATAAGCAAAGACCAGCACAGGTCCATCCCGATTCTCAACTGACCAGGCACACTCTGTCCCAAGCTAAAAATGCCCGTCTATTTATACTGGTTTTTCCCTCGCTTATGACGTAGTGTCAGACAGAAACCATGGCAGGGATAAATTCCCACACGTCAGCCACTTACAAATCGGCACTCTTGGCTCTGGCCTAGTTCCCCGTCTCATACATCGCAATAACTTAAAGCAACGCTGCAGTTTCCTGCCTGGTTGTTGCTCCACTCAAAACAAATCATGTGTGCAATACCGCCGTCACAGCTCCGCTCCCGCCAGTGCCATATTTACCTTGCCTGGCCCGCTGGCTGTCGACTGTTACCACACTCTGCCAGCGGCCCCAGATTTCATCGCCCAACCGCGCCTTCATTGAATTTTGATAAAATTTCCCATTCCTTTGTCTAGGACTGACACTAGCGCAGCAGCGCACCATCGGATCGATATGTTTCAGGTTAGTGATAGTCAATATCGCGTATGTCTGGCCAGAAGCCGAATATGGGCTATACCCGCACCGCTGCTGCCTTACGTTTTAGAAAAACGTATGCAATGTTGCCCCCTGTCGATAACATATCTCCGTCAGTGCGAAATGCCTCGTCTGTTTTCTCCTTCTCGACAATGTGTAGCCCCATACTGCTAACAGAACGAAGGGGAAACTCAGACATTTTGGTTGGAAGACTTTTCAGCATCCCCCTACAGTGTGGAAGTGGCACCAGACAACTTTCATATGTTCTGCAAAATGAAGCTCTGACTTGATCCTCAGCATTTCACGTCCGACAATGAACTGAAGGAATCTGTCAATAACTGGCTGAAGGATAAAGCATCTGAAGGAACGGTATGAAAAATGTTTAAATTTGTGTGGCTGTTATGTGGAGAAAACATCAACATTTAAGTACAGAATGTATATAACAATTATCTATTTAATTTTGCGAATAACCTACGCAGTAGGAGAGATTTAAATTTGCCAGCTGTGGACTGGAAGTAGTGCGATTTCGGTTGGTGCAAGAAACAGAAACTACTTTGAGACTGTCTTGAACCATTTGTCTGACTCCTAATTTGAGCTGATAGCGAAATAATCGGTTCATGATGTCAATATATCGGATCTCTTAGTAACTGACAAACCCAAAATTTTCTAATACATTACTATGGGGGATGGCGTCAGTGATCATAAGCCTGTTATAGCATCAAGGGCTATAGGTATCACAAGGAATGTTAATGAAGTTAGGAACGCATTTTTGCTTATCAGCAGTAACATGAAAATAATTGCAGATTATCTTAACAGTCAGTTAAATTATTCATATTTGAGGACAAAAACGCAGATCACAAATGGATAAAATTAAAAATAAGTGTAAAATTGTTGGAAATCGGAAAATACGCGGAGGTTCAATAGCTTTGTCAGAAAGGCGCTTCTAATGCAATGAGAATTTCGCTATACATATAAACGAAGTCAGAGTCTATATAACTGACAACAGCGTATCGTAGCAAGAATGAGCTTAAGAAGAGCAATGCGAGGAGATATCAATGAATATGAATTTGTCGTCCTATCTGATTAAAAATCGCAAGACGTTTAGGCCTTACGTAAAGTAAAAGAGCGCTTCCATTCTGCATAGACCAGTCAAATTAATGTGACTGCCTCCTGCCATCGCCATCAATGTGCAATAACCACTCACAGACAGGAGGTGGTACCAAAAGCAATGGAGGCTGTATTAAGTGTGTCCTGTGGGGAGGATGTGGTAAACAGTGCAGTCGTCGTAATGCGGAAACGGAGCGATTTATCTGACGTACAAAAGGAAATGGTCATTGGCCTTCGAGCCAAGGGCGGAAGCATTTCCGAAGCGGCAAAGAATGTGAACTATCCATGTGACACCGTTGTTACAGTATACCGTGAGTGGCGAAATGGCGCTATCCAGAACCGGCGCCGAGGCAATTGTGGTGCACCACAGGACATAGATGCCAGAGATGAATGACAAATGTGGAGACGTGGACGGACGAACAGAAGTGCAACTGTTGAGCAACTGATCGCCCAGATGAAGCAAGTCGCTACCAACAGTGTCTCCTCAACGACCGTTCAGCCAACGTTGCTGCATATGAGCCTCCGCAGCAGGCACGTGGTTCATGTACCCATGCTGACTGCTGTTCATCTGCAGCTAAGGCTGGAATTTACAAGCCAATCAGTTTAATAAGTCACAGCTGCAAAATACTAACGTGAATTCTTTACAGACGAATGGAAAAACTGATAGAAGCCGACCTCGGGGAAGATCAGTTTGGATTCCGTAGAAATGTTTGAACACGTGAGGCAGTACTGACCCTACGACTTATCTTAGAAGAAAGATTAAGGAGAGGCAAACTTACGTTTCTAGCATTTTTAGACTTAGAGAAAACTTTTGAAAATGTTGATTGGAATACTCTCTTTCAAATTCTGAAGGCGGCAGGGGTAAAATACAGGGAGCGAAAGGCTATTTACAATTTGTACAGAAACCAGATGCAGTCATACGAGTCGAGGGCTATGAAAGGGAAGCAGTGGTTGGGAAGGGAGTGAGACAGGGTTGTAGCCTATCCCCGATATTATTCAATCTGTATATTGAGCAAGCAATAAAGGAAACAAAGGAAAAGTTCGGAGTAGGTATTAAAATCCATGGAGAAGAAATAAAAACTTTGAGGTTCGCCGATGACATTGTAATTCTGTCAGAGACAGCAAAGGACTTGGAAGAGCAGTTGAACGGAATGGACAGTGTCTTGAAAGGAGGGTATAAGATGAACATCAACAAAAGCAAAACGAGGATAATGGAATGTAGTCGAATTAAGTCGGGTGATGCAGAGGGAATTAGATTGGGAAATGAGACACCTAAAGTAGTAAAGGAGTTTTGCTATTTTGGGAGCAAAATAACTGATGATGGTCGAAGTAGAGAGGATATGAAATGTAGACTGGCAATGGAAAGGAAAGTGTTTCTGAAGAAGAAAACTTTGTTAACATCGAGTATAGATGTAAATGTCAGGAAGTCGTTTCTGAAAGTATTTGTATGGAGTGTAGCCATGTAGCCATGTATGGAAGTGAAACGTGGACGATAAATAGCTTAGACGAGAAGGGAATAGGCTTTCGAAATGTGGTGCTACAGTAGAATGCTGAATGGGTAGATCACATAACTAATGAGGAGGTATTGAATAGAATTGGGGAGAAGAGGAGCTTGTAGCACAACTTGACTAGAAGGAGGGATCGGTTGGTAGGACATGTTCTGAGACATCGAGGGATCACCAGTTTAGTATTGGAGGGCAGCGTGGAGGGTAAAAATCGCAGAGGGAGACCAGGAGATGAATACACTAAGCAGATTCAGAAGAATGTAGGCTGCAGTAGGTACTGGGAGATGAAGAAGCTTGCACAGAATAGAGTAGCGTGGAGAGCTGCATCAAACCAGTCTCAGGACTGAAGACCACAACAAAAACAACATACAGCAACTGGACGCCCACTTAGTGTTGACAGGTGGCATATGGCTGTTGGCGTGTACGACATGAAACGTCTGAAAGCAAACACCTTGCAACCAGGAGGGAGGTTATGTCCTGGGAAATGGTTTGTGGTAGTCCCTGAGCGACCTCGTCATTCTGCAAGGCACAATAGATCACAAGTATGCATCTATCCTTGAAGGCCACGTCCACCCCTACAGGCAGTCTTTTTTTTCGCAATGGCGTCTACCTGTGGGACTATTCGCGCCATGGATCCTCATCTAAGAAACCTTGCGCAGCTGGCGACAGCAGGGGAGTCGACATGGCTCCGCTTCTCTTTCGGTACTTTCCTGAACCTCATTGACTGTCTTGTTGTAAGTCTTGCACTGGATAAGGGGGCTATTCAGGCATTTGGCTGGTGCTCACATTAATGTATCTGGACAGAGTAGGGGCAGATGTGGACAGTGTTCAATTAATTGGTTATTCACTGTAAGTTAAACTTAAGAAACTGCAAAAAGTATGACATTTAAAAGAACCAGAGAATAATGGACGTTTCAGAGGGAGCAGAAAGGAAAACAAAAGAAGACGAATGCGTAGCTTTGAGATATGAAATAGTGACTGTAGCAGAGGATCAAACAGAAAAGGGTAAGATGTAGAAGAAATCCATGGATGCTTCAAAATATATTAAATGTACTTAACGAAAGGGGAAATATAAACATGCAGCAAATGAAGCAGACGGAAGGGAATCGACGTCTAAAAATGAGATTAACAGAAAGTGCAAAACGACTGTGCAGGAATGGCTAGAGGACGAATACAGTGCTACAGAAGCAAGTAAATCTACTGAGATGTAGTAAGTGTGTATTGGAAAATTAAAGAGACATTTGGTGAAAAGAGAAGCAACTGTGTGGTTCTCAAGAGTGCAGACGGCAAGCCAGTACTAAGCACAGAAGGGAAAGCTCAAACATGCAAGGAATATATAGAGGAGCTCTAGTAGAGAAATGAACGTGAACACTATATTGTAGAAAGGAAAGAGGAAACAGATGAAGATGAGATGGGAGATATGATAGTGCGAGAAGAATTTTATGGAGCAGTGAAGGACTAAGTCGAAACAAGGTCCCTGCAGTACATGATATTCCCTCAGAATAACTGAGACCCTTTGGAGAGCCATCCATGACCAAATTATTCCACGTGTTGAGCAAGTTACACCCTGAGGAAGGCGCCTTGCAACAGTCGCCGAAGCGTCGGAATTTTGCACATGTCAATGCGGCCTCAAGCCCAGAAGAATTTTATTGACTGTGACAACGGCCGCGGAAGCCTGCGTTTACATAGGCCCCAGGTTGTCAAAGTGTGAAAAAAGACTCATCTGACCAAAAGACATTTCTTACAGGGTGTTAATTATTAAACTATTTGAAATAAAAGCGTCATAACCTCTTAACCGTTTGCGTTAGGACGGTTGCCCGTGGAGCACGATGGGAATTAGTATACGCTTGCTAACGCGACTTGTTGTTGAAGCCCAATTTCATTTGGAAGTGTCCATCAATATGCGACATTGGCGGCTTTTGGAGACTGAGAATCCGCATTTCGCGATCGAGAAGTCTATTCGCCCTCAACAGGTGACTGTGTGGTGTACAATGTGCAGTCAAGGAATACTCGGTGCGATGTTCCTTGATGGCACGGTGGCTACCAAAGGGTACGTGAAGGTTTTCGAAGATGATTTCATCCCCATTGTCCAAAGTGACCCTGATTTGGTCAATATGTGGTTCATACAAGACGGAGATCGGCGCCATCGAAGCGGGAGAGTGTTTGATGTTCTGGAGGAGCACTTTTGGGACCGCATTCTGGCTCTGGGATGCCCAGAGGCCACTGGCATGGGCCTCGATTGGCCGCCATATTCTCTGGATCTGAACACATGCGACTTCTTTTTGTGACGCTGTATTAAAGGCAAGGAGTACAGCAACAACTCCAAAACGTTGAGCTGAAGACAGCCATTCAGGAGTTCATCGACAGCATCGATGTTACGATACTTCAGCGGGTCATGCAGAAATTCGCTATTCCTCTGTGCCTCATCATTGCCAATGATGGCAGGAGTATCGAAAAAGTCATAACCTAAATCCTAGTATCTGTAGTGACGTTTGAATCACATAACGGTGTACTGAATCTAATTGTGGATAATTTATGGCGCAGCTTGACTGAAGGAAGAGATCAAAGAATAATCGATTTGGTAATGGTACAAAGTGTGAGGAATAATCTGTACATTGAGCAGGAAGTAAATGAAATCAAGGACAAATTTAGAAGGGAATTAAAGTTCATGGAGAAGAAATAAAAACCTTAAGGTTCGCTGATGACATTGTAATTTAGTCGGAGACGATAATGGTTTTGGAAGAGCAGTTGAACGTAATGGATAATGTTTTGATAAAAGGTTGTAAGATGAACATTAACAAAAGCGAAACAAGCGTATTGTACTGCATGAGAGTTAAATCATGCTTAGGGAATTACATTAGGAAATGAGACACTGAAAGTATTAGATGAGTTTTGCTACAAGAGCAAAATAACTGATGATAGCTGAAGTAGAAAAGATACACAGTATAGACTGGCTCTAGCAAGGACAACATTTCTGTAAAAGAGTTATCTGTTCACGTCGAATATACAGTTTTGTATTGTGATGTCTTTTCTAAAGGTATTTCTCTAGGGGTGGCCTATTCAGGAGGCGGCTAGGGGAGCGCGAGCACTCACGCTCCTTCGCCGCCTGAGTAGTGAGCGCTCGCTGTAAAATGTGGCCGGCAGCAAGAGTGTCCTTACGATAGTTGTGCAGTACCTGTGGTGGGGGGGGGGGGGGGGTCGAGAGCGCGAAGTACTTCTAATATTTTGGAAGCCTAATAGCGATTAGTAAGTAGTCATAAAAAAGTTCCGCTTCCGACCCTGTTAAAAGCCTGCGTAATAGAGTTATTTAAATCATTTTCTTGACAGAAAAACACCTGATTACATAATATTTTTCCCTTTCTTTGAGAGCAATGGGGGGCCACAGCCCTCGCCCCCTCCTCCCCCGCCCCCCTTGCCCACACCTGCGGTCGCCTTTGCCTGTTAGAGATCATTATGTAAAGCAGGTGCAAACTGTGCGCTGTTTTCAGAGGAATGAGAATATGGCAAGTTCACGGCAGTTTTAAACGAAAATCTATATACTTAATAACGCAGTGCTTAAAGTGGAAAGTAGCTCTTTTATAAGCGATGAAAGGCAGAAATATGGCCTTAGTTAGTGACTTCACAGCGAAAGTCAGACACACCAGTATCAATTTATAAAAACGTTAGTGCAGAATTCCTACCAACGGTTAGAACCCGCAGTGTGACAGGCAGTTGCGTGATGAGTTTCATATCTTGTAGACTCGTACAAAAATTTTCTCCAACATAAATTTCCACAGCTTTACAAGTACACAGCTACGATTATGTCGATGTCTGGAACTACATATTTGTACGAGCAACCGTTTTCCGCTATGAATAGAACGAAATCTGCCCACAGAAGCTCACTGACAGACTTCCGTTTAAAAACTTGTTTTCGAATTAGCAGTGCTTCGGAAGTGGTATCAGAAACTGGTGCTTTAGTGAAAAGCTAAATAAGTAGTATTCATTGAGATGCAGTGTTTGTATGTTTAACGTGTGAATAAAATAGTCACAAAATATACGTTGATGCCCATTTAAACGACATTTATTATAAGGCTGCATCAAACGCAGCAAATATCGTGATTCGTTTTTAGCTGCACCATGTTCTTAGCCTCATCAATTAAAAGAAATGTGAATTTCATTTCATTGCTAATTCTCATTAGTGTCACTGTTCTAGGAAATAAATTTGCCACGAAATATATTAATTATCCACCATGAAGCAATACAGCTCCGTAGAACTCTTAGCGGCCGTTGACAACAAACAGTTTGTAGTGCCGAGCTGCGTTGTTCTAATCTCTCCTCCCGCGCCCCCCTCCTCCCCTACAATACCTCACCTTCCATCACTCGCTGTAAGTCGGCCGGTTGCTTATTGCGGAGCACCAGTCAGCTCGCAACGAGCAGATGGGTGAAGAGGCCTGGTCTAGAGTGTAGCCTTGTACTGAAGTGAAACGTGAACGGTAAGCAATTCACACATATAGAGAACAGAAGCATTTGAAATGTGTTGCTACAGATTAATGTCTAAGATTATATGGGTAGATCACGTAAATAACGAGGAGGTACTGATTAGAATTGCGGAGACAAGAAATTTGTAAAATATATGGCACAAATTAATTAAAAAAGGATGGATGGCTAGGACACATTCTGAGCCATCAAGAAATAGTTAATTTCGTGATGAAGGAAAGTAAGAGAGATAAAAATTGTACAGGGAGACGAAGGTGTGAATACACTAGGCAGTTTCAAATGGATGTTGGTTGCAGCAGTTGTTCTTAGATGAACAGGCTTGCACAGGATAGACTAGCGAGGAGAGTTTCTGCGAACAAGACTGTGGCCTGAAGACCATAACAACAACAACAAGAACAACATACTAATTCACTACGACAGATCGTAATATGATTCCTTTGTTCAGTCATCGCACGAATGCCAAATCGAGAGTTACTGAGTTACGTGATCTCAGGACAGAAAATCAACTAAAGTGACGCAACAGTGGAAAGGTGTCTGAATTTGATGTGATATCTACAGCTTCTACAGTGATGATGTTAAAGAACATGCTCTTTCTAACAATTATTTGCCGTAGGTCCCTAGGGTAACAAAGGGTACTAAGAGACGGGAATAAAGCGAAAGTCATTCTAATTTTGAAGTAGAGTTGTCACTCAGTTGTCAATCTCTTGCTGAATTTTGCACGTGTTTGCCTTCTTATGCATTAAGAACATTTTGAAGACCGAAAATCTCCTCTTTAAAAGTCAACATGGAGTCCTTAAACAGAGATCTTGCGAGACTTAGCTCCCTGTTTTCGTCCATGAGAGCCAGCGCACCTTAGGCAATGACGCTCATGTTTGATGTCGTGTTCCACGACTTCCGGATAGCATTTGAGTCAGTTGCGTAATGTTGTTTAGTGAACGAAATACGAACATACCGAGTATTGTATCTCGTGATTTGTGACTAGACTCACGAATTCCATGCAGATAGAGTTCAAAAATTGTTCTTAACGGATCGAAACCGACAAATGAGAAAGTAATTAATGGAATAGAGAGTTACAGGGCCTTTAAGTTAACAGTACATAAACCGACGAATAAAAATCGCAAGACCAACAAGGAGTTGGGAGACATAAACGTAAGTTGGTAGACGTGTTTCTACATGTGAAAGATGTTCCAGTTTCGTGCCAGTCGCAAAAGAGTAGCGCTACTATGAGCAAGCAAATCAGGTTAACTTTAACGGTCGTGAACGTTAGTTACTTTTGAGATTGGACGTGGTGAGCTGATGTTAGTCGAGAATGGCTTTAAGGCGACGAAGATGCCGTTGTCGTGTTCGGCGTGTAGTTCTGGCGCACATTAACTGTATCTGAGCAGCAACTTGAGCAGCGGTTGGCGCCACAGTGAAACAACGAACTATTACAAATCGATTACTTCAAGGATAGCTCCGAGCCAGAGGCCCTGTAGCGTGCATTCCACTGACCCCAAACCACCACCATTTGCGACTGCAGCGTTGTCAAGCGAGAGCTCATTGGAGGACAGGGTGGAGGTCTCTTGTGTTTTGTGATGAAAGCTGTTTCTGCCGCGGTGCCAGCGATAGCCATGTGTCGGTTACCGGCTAGTGTGTGTGCTAGACACACTGGACCTACACCGCGAGCTATGGTCTGGGGTGTAGTTTAGTATGACGGTTGGATAACTCTCGTAGTTATCCCACACAGCCTAAATGTAAATACGTACGTCAATCTGGTGATTCGACCTGCTGTGCTGCCATTCCTGAACAGGATTCTGGTGGCTATTTTCCAACAGGATAACGTTCGCTCACATAAAACTTCTGTGACATACTGTACTGAGTATCGACATGTTGTCTCGGCCTACACGATCACCAGACCTGTCTCCAATCGAGCACGTGTGGGACATCATCGGACGACAACTCCAGCGTCATCCACACCCAGCATTAACCGTCCCTGTATTGACCGACCAAAGGCAAAATGCATGGAACTCCGTCCCACAAAGTGACATCCAGCACCTGTACAATACAATGCATGCTTGCATTCAACATTCTGGCAGTTGCACTCGTCATTAATTTCACTGTATTCCATATTTGCAATAGCTTATCTCGCGCCTACACTAACCTGTGGTCTTGCAATGTTGATCACTCAAATATGTTACCTAGACAGATATATACGCGATACATCGTTATTCTAGGTTAATTAGTTTTTGGTACTGCGGCTTTTCGTTAGTGATTAACGTAACCTGTTTGCTGATAGTCGGTATACTTGTCTCATCGCTTAGAAATTACCTCAGTGTGCTATCGTACATGAAATATCGAGCGGTCATAGTTACAAGAGCGTTAGCTTACATCACAATGGCCCCCTTCAGCGCTAATCTCGTCTTTTGCCACTGAAATGAGCACAATGTGGGTGGTGCTGAGTTTGATTTTGACACCAGTATGCAGGGTGATTTTCTTCAAGGAACTGGCGTGCGGAATCGCTGGCGGACCGTGGAAGAAAGCAGAAGTTTCCCTGCTCATTTTGTGAGTAAAATATCCTTGCAGTGGTAATACAATAACTTGTAAAAACTGCATACATAAATTACGACTGCTTTTCCCATAATATTTTGGCAGTAACATTGTCATTACAGGAAACGAAACAGTGCATTTTTTTTTATTTTGCATGTAACATACCACTGGAGATCTAGTAATTGTAATTACTTCCTTCGAATAAAATTTGGAGTAGTAAAATTTACAAAGGTTTAGTAGTAACGTAACATATTCTGCCCTTTAGTGCTCTAGGGTTAATTGATCACATAAAACTGATTGTAGAAGAAGCAGATGAGTGTCTGTGACGCAGAACTATAAGCGATCGTGCGGGCATTGGAGCAGATGAGACGTTCTTCTGAGTGCCCTTCACTCTCTGTAACGTATGTACCCGGCAGATAAAGTAGTCCAGACTATCCAGGATGCCCTCCTCCAACTACAATGACTGGAGAAGGAGGTGTCTTTCTGCTGGGTACCAGGGCTCACGGGAATTGCAGGGAACGAAAGGGCGGATCTAGCAGTCAAGGTGGCGTGTCACGATCCTCAGGTATTTCAGTGAGCCGTCCCCCTGCATGCTAACGCCTCGCTGTTGAGCTCCAGAGTCTTGCGTCGGTGGGCGGATGAGTGGATAGAGATGACAGACAACAGGCTCCGTCTAGTAAAGGCCACAACGTGGCTGTGGTGTACTTCCTTCCAGCCGTGTAGGCGGGACAAATTTCTTTCCTTACTCGTCTTCGCATAGGCCACAGCCCTATGCCGCATGCCTTCTTACTCCAGCAGAGGACCCTTTAATGTGTGGCGCTTGTGGCGTACCGATCACTGTGCGCCACATTTTATTGGACTGCGTTTTATTTTCCGACCAGCGGACCGTTGTTGATTTGCCGACGGCTCTGCACTCTACTTCAGGTAACGTTCAATCGAATATGGTTAGTGTTTTAAACTTTCGTGAATTGTCCAACGTTTTTTCCAAGATTTTAGGGAAATGGTTTTAATGTGTTAACAGGGTGACTCGCTCACCGATATTTGAGCTGTATGGCATCTTTCATTCTTTCCTGTTGACTTGGCGTGTATGATCCCATTTTAATAATTTTATCCACATTCGTTTGTTTTAATGTGTGTAAAGGCGCTGATAACATCGCTCTTGTGCGCGCATAAACTCCAAACACACACACGCACGCGCACACACACGCACGCACACGCACACACACACACACACACACACACACACACATACACACACACACAAACATGCCAGGCAGAGGTATACCTTGATAATCTTCAGAAAATATTCATCCACGAAAGAACTGGCTTACGAAAATCTGGCATGGCCGATTTTTGGGTGGTGCTCATCATTCAGGGCCCTTAGCAGATATGATTAATGTAAGTGACTGGATCGTTTATTAAGCGCGGGAGCGTTACGGAGAAGCTAAACGAACTGCAGTGGCACAAACTACAAGAGAGACTTAGCAACTAATTACGTGTCCCGAGATCAGTCAAGGTGACAGGTTCACAAAAATGGAACTCATGAAGAAAAACGAAAATAAATAACACGTAAAAGTTACAAGTATACAAATAACTGTACATCCTCTTTCTCTGATGACAAGAGAAAAGAGTCAAAAAGTGAAGTCACCGACTAATCAAAAAATGGTTCATATGGCTCTGAGCACTATGGGACTTAACTTCTGAGGTCATCAGTCCCCTAGAACTTAGAACTACTTAAACCTAACTAACCTAAAGACATGACACACATCCATGCCCGAGGCAGGATTCGAACCTGCGACCGTAGCGGTCGCGCGGATCCTGATTGAAGCGCCTGGAACCGTTCGGCCACTCCGGCCGGCACCGACTAATCTCTCAGCTTTATATGGTATGGGTGGAAGTGTGACTAAGAACTAGCAGCAGTTACTAATCGATGTGCTGTTCCCGGACTATATTATAGTGGATGATAACACATAGTGGAGGAGGCTTCTTAACGAAAGTGTGTGATCGCCTAGCGCATCATTTGTCGGAGGAGTAATTCTGAGAATTATTGAAACTAAAAGGAAACAAGTGACCCAGTCCAGATAGAATTCTCGTGGAAAGTTTTCAGGTTCTTTATATGCTGATTAGTCCATATTTCTGTCAGCTGGCCAACATATATCCCCTATAGTGCAGAATACCAACAACGTGGAATAACGTAATTATCTAAAGAAACCGGATGAGTGCGCACTATGAGGGTTCTGTACAAACTTGGTTATGTATTTAGATGATAATAATAATAATAATAATAATAATGTACAGATGCTCGATGGTCTGGTGCAAGTCTTTCTGTCGCACGGCACTTAAGTTTAACGTGGAATCCGAAACACTTGTTGCTGTTTCTCACGGGAGGTGATGGCTAGGTTAAAATGAAGGCTGAAAAATATGTTGTCCGACTAAGATCAGATCCCACTACCTCTCGATTTCCATGCATGCGCTTTACCGCTCGGCTACCAGGCCCGACATATATACAAAGAGTTAAAAATGGTGCAGAAAATTTTGAGGGGTGGTAGTACCCGCCAAAACAGAAAAAAAATGTCTATTAAATATGAGTTCTAAAACACCTACCTCAACAGCTATGATCTCATCTCTTCTACTGAACAAGAATTTTGTTTAGTTTTGGTGGGTACGACCACCTCTCAAAATAATCGACACTTTATTTAACACTCTGTGTACACAGTTCACCTGTAGGTTTCAGTGAGTGAGTTTGCGAGTATCAAAATGTTTGACATATATAGTCGAACCTTTGGATTGAATTGACTTAGGAGCTTAAGTTATTTACCGCCAGGGAACCGTAGGTCTTAGTATTTGACATACATTTAAACTTGATGTTCTATCCGTTCCAGAGAAAAATTGGTCTTAACAGGCGGACAGACAGACGTATAACAAATGGAAAACAATATATATGATATAATTACAGATTAACAATTTTCGGATTTTTTCCTTTACTTGTTGTGTAAAACCTCGCTTCTTGTCAAATTTCATGATTCTAGGTCGACGGGAAGTACCCCATTGGTTTTCATAACTGAGATTCCGGGTGTTGAAATATATGACGTAAATGGTCGTATCTTTCGATTGCAATGAGCTAGAAACTTACATTTTTCACACCGCCAGGGGACCGTTGACCTGAGCAGACTCTCTGAAATACATTTCAGCGCGATACTTCTGCCCGTTCTTGAGAAAAAGGCATCTTAATAGTCGGACAGACAGACAGTACAAATGGACGGATACCAAAGTCGTCCTATAACGATTTCGTTTTTAACCAACTGAGGTACTGAACCCTAAAAATAGAGATGATAAAGCTCTTCATGTTCCAAAGTGCTATAGGTTAATGTACCTGCTGCACGTTTCAGGAAAAGAGCTGAAAATAATTGCTGTGTAACAAACTGCAGCCGCGCGGGATTATCCGAGCGGTCTGAGGCGCTGCAGTCATGGACTGTGCGGCTGGTGCCTTCGGAGGTTCGAGTCCTCCCTCGGGCATGGGTGTGTTTGTTTGTCCTTAGGATAATTTAGTTTAAATAGTGTGTAGGCGTAGGGACTGATGATCTTAGCAGTTAAGTCCCATAAGATTTCACACACTTTTTTTTTTTTTTTAACAAACTGCAGGAGCAAAGACTGATGTATGGAATCAGTCCTCTTTAGCTTGACCTCAGAAAAAAGAAGGCAGCAGAGGGAAGCTGTAAACAAGCTTATGTGCTTAGCAAACAACGTTCCATGGAAATACGTAGTGCCCAATACGGTAGACATTGCCGAGGGTGTTCAGCCACATTTCATGCTACGGCACTGTGCAACTGCGTGAAAGATTATTGTGAGGACAGAGAGGAAAGAAATTCTTGTCCGGGTCAAAACTTAATAAAAAAGGAATTCTGCAAAATCTACCCAAAAGGATGTATTTGTGATCCTGTGTTCTGAAATTTGATTCTTTACACACTCCCAGGAAAACTACAAGAAAATAAATCAGTCATACTCCTGATGATGTAATGATCCTAATAAAAGACAACTCGAGAAGCTATTTGTAAACACGATGTAATGAAGTTTTGAAAGAGGTGCACAACTGATGCTAAAGAGTAAAGTTATCAGCAGTTCCCCAAGAAAACTACATACATTTTGTTAGAAACCAAACTGTTAAGAGACACATTAACTTGACTTAATATCTTTCCCCCTGCACTTTATACACATATTTAGACTTCTTTCTGGACGAGCGACTCGTTTTTAGTAATATTAAAGCATAAGTGTGTAAGGAAGACAAAAAATTGATGTAAAAAGTAAATAACTCAGGTAGGTGCGACTATAATTTGTCAATGCAAGCTATATAAATATATCACGAAGCAATGTTAACTAGTATTTTGAGTAATCGTGTAAGTGTCAGGGATCATAGGCTGCTCTTCGCAACGCCAGCATGACCACTAAGAACAGTGGAACGACGAAAACTCCACAAGTTGCTACAAGCTTTGGTACTGTATGTGTGGCTTGACTCCAACGAATACTCTCATTATCTCCAGTTGACATGCAAATATGAAATAAAGTAGTTCTGAAGAGGAATGACTGTCCTCAAGCTCACAGTCCCTTAGGACAGCAAAATCACAGACTGAAAATAAGTAAGAAACAGGTACCTTTGCTAGGAACCCTGAGATAGCGCCGAAGAAGGAAGAGAAACCTTCAGTCATCATACAGCGAAGGTCGACATTGAAAGCGGCAATGCACCCTAGGACCAAGAAAGTTTTCGCTGCAATCAGGCAGCACTGGAGACAAGTGTACACAAAAAGACTGCATGCTAAATTAAAATGGACGAAACTTTCAGATTATTTCAAATGTCATGGAGTTGGCTGGCTGCGAAACTATGAACCGGGGTGCCACAAAGTGCTTTTGGGGTATCTAGGACGCAAAAATTGCAAAATAGGTAAACAATTTTCTGTAATTACACGCCATAATAGTAGCAAAACTAATAAAGGTGGAGGTATATGTTATAGTAGGAACGCTGAAAGTAATCATTTCAGCTTTAGTAATAGTAATAGCAATAACAATTTTTGCATTATTTTTGGCATTAGACATGATATTTTATTTAAAGTGAATGTATAAATGAAATTGTAGGCCGTAAATACGGAATAGAATAATAGGCAATAGCATATAATGCAGAGTAAATAAATAAAGGAAGTCCAATCCACATTGGCTGATATCTTTAAAAAATGCGCAACTAGAGCCGAGTGTGATGTGGTGAGTCATCGACAGCAGCGCAGTGTTTCCCAAATAATTCTTGTCTTTTACGTGGCAGAGCGCAAGGCCATAATTTTGGTAGATAGGAAAATATCGCTATATTGTGTACAGAGAGCCACACGATCAAATAGATAAAAGCAGCCTTAAGGTGTGCTGATTGAATGGGTGATACAAAGTAGTATAAAGGCATCCGTTTATCAAATACAGTAAAAACAGCTTTTCGTAATTTTAGGGTTGTTTCAAACTACTTCAATCTTCAATTCTTTCTTCAAATGAGATCTTCCAATTTTCATAACATCCTTTGTCGGAAAAATCAGTTACTAACAATGAGAGCATTATGTAGCTCTACTAAGCTGTACTTATCCTAACGATTAGTTCAGCTAAGTGTCTATGAACTGTTACATGATTTTTACTTAAATATGTACGATCACTGCATTCACGGTGATCGCCCAGTTCTTCTCCGTTTTATTCTTTGACCTTCCCACTATCCCTCCTTTATCGACTTGAAACACTTTTTGCATTCGATCAATCCTTTTGTCATTTCTGGAAACAGTTTGAGGTTTGGATGTATTCGGACATACTGCGAATATCTTCAGACTTTCGTTTCATTTCCTACATTCCATTTCGGCAGTTTTTTATATTCCCTCGAACATATGAGTTAAGTCTTTCTTCATTTATCTAGCTTTGTAACTGCTGTCCTTTACAATTTGAAAACCAGGAAGGATAGTAAACAACGAAATTGTTTTGTGTATAGAGTAGGCTATAGGAGGATGGATACGTGATTAAATTTGTAGGTGATTGGGCGGGGGGGGGGGGTGCAAAGGTTGCGAAATATAGTACCAACAGGTGCCACCTGGGGCAGCAACAAGACTCTAAGGCTGTTGAACATCGAGCCGATCGGGAGCTTGGATGACAGCTATGAGTACGTTATTCCATGCTGGTTCTACTCTATGTGAAAGTCCATCAGTCGTAACGCTTGATAGGTGGCAGAGTGCAAGTCTATCGGTAAATCATGGCCAGATGTTTTCAGTGGGTGAGAAATCAGGAGAACGTGATAGCTATGGCAACAATCTAATACCCTCCGTATTGAAGCTGTGTCGAAGTAGGCCACAACTGCACGTGTAACTCACGGTATTGTGTTATCTGGTAGAAAGATAACATCGGAGGTACTGTGAAGTTAGAACACTGTCACCCGGCCTACCGCTTCGAAAGAGTAACGTCTACTGTCGAAATTATCGACTGTATGAAATGGAGGTGATAGTGTTGTGCACCCAATGGCACCCCATACTATCATACCATATGCTGGGCCCGTACTACGATGAAAAATGTTATCTGTCAATGTCTATTCTCCTCGAGCATCCACTCACGGATATACCCACCGCGAGGCTTTACACAGAGCTGGGACTTGCCTGAAAAGGCACGATGGTGCCTCTACTGTGTCTCATGTCATTGGCTTACCATTCATTATCTGCACTCCTGTCTCTGCTGCAGCGCCACGGGAAATCGCAACGATAGTCGCCTTTCTGACAGTGCAAGCCCGCGGTGCTCCAGACATCGTCGCATTGTGCGTGTGGCTACGTGTTATGCTGGAAACTAACCCATTTCCCGACTCACGACTCGACGGTTCTGTAAGACACTCCGTGGCCGGATATATAAAGGGTGCTAGTCGCATGGGCCGTTGAGACTTGTACGGCCTTGAATATGGTCCTCCTGAAACCGTCAATTCCGTAGTCGCATGATGGTCGTGAGATCCAGATTAACACGAGCAGTCGTATCGTGAAAATATAAACTGCAGTGTCGATAATCAACGAATCTGCCACTGTTGAATTCCTATACATTGTGAGAGACGTTTCTCCTTCTTCCACGATCTTTCCACAAACTAGAAACTTTCATATGCTATTTCCGAATGACAAACCCACTGCATGATGTTTTCTTATATGCTGGTTGTATTTGGTGCTACTTAGTTCAGCTGCACTGAAATGATAATCATTTGCCTATCCCAACGCGTGGCACACTTCATGCAAATTTGATGTGTGTTGTATGCCGCCTTCATTGTGTTTCAATTTTAATAGATAACAGTATAACTGTGTTTCTGTCACTATGTCGTTTTATGGTTTACTACCACTTACACGCTACTTTATGTTGCTAGCATATCATACAGAATATCAAATTAAAATTAGTTTCTGTATTATAAACACGTTAAGAAATAGCAAAAGAAAGTATCATCACGGACTGCTGGACCAAATAGAAGATAGCTTTGCCAAAAACAACTCACGGCAATACTATAGAACATTTAGGGAAAAAACCAAAACCTTTACACCACCAACCCTCATGCTCAAAAACAAAGAAGGAGTAACGGCACACAACGATGAAGAAAATGCCAATATTATGGCGGAAAGCTTCCGAAATCTTCTGAACTGCGAAGACCCGATCAATATACTCGACATAAATACTAACACAGAAGTCAGGACACCGGAAGAGAACATACAAGCACCATCAATATCAGAAGTGGAAATAGCAATTAAACAATTAAAAAACAACAAAGCTAGCGGAGAAGACCAACTAACGGCAGAGCTATGGAAGTACGCCGGAGAAAACGCAGTGGCCAGCCTCCACAAGAACATTCAAAAGATCTGGAAAGAGGAGAAATTACCGACAAGATGGACAACAGCGATAATATGTCCCATCCACAAAAAAGGGAGTAAGACAGACCCAGGCAATTATAGAGGGATCTCCCTACTGGACTGTACGTACAAGATTCTCTCCAAAATAATTTATAACAGGGTCAGAGACCAACTAGAAAAAGAACTGGGAGAGTATCAGGCGGGATTTAGACCGGGAAGAAGCTGCCCAGAACAAATATTAAACCTAAAGCTAATCATCGACTACTACAAATCAAGAAACAAACAACTAGTGATCTCTTTCATCGATTTCCAAAAAGCCTACGACAGCATACATAGAGAATCTTTGAAGAAGATACTGAGAAATTTAGGCTTACACCCCAAACTGATCAAAATGATTGGGCTTACACTGGAGAACACAACCTCTAAAGTCAAATTCAGAGGAGCAACCTCAGACGCGTTCGAAATTAAAACAGGATTAAGACAGGGGGACGGGCTGTCCCCAATTCTGTTTAACTGTGCACTGGAATATCTGATGAGAGAATGGAGGAAGATTAATCCAGAACTAATAAAAGTAGGAACAAAAATCAAAGTAAACTGTTTAGGTTTTGCGGACGACTTAGCGCTATTAGCAAACAACATAAAAGAGGCAAGAACGCAAATTGAGACACTAGAAGAGATAGCTGGGAAAATTGGACTAAAAATCTCGTTCCAAAAGACCAAAATCATGGTCAGGGATCCTCTCTGCGTTGATCACATATCAATTTTCAACACTAAAGTAGAACTGGTGAAAAAATTCAAGTATCTAGGGGAAACAATAACACACAACAATAACGAGAAAATAAACTGGAAAGAAAGAACTGACAAACTGAAGAAGTCTCTATTCACAACTCAGAACATATACAATAAGAGATGCCTATCAACAAAAACCAAAATCAGACATTACCAGACGGTGATTCTCCCGGAAATACAATACGCATGCGAGACAATCTCCGGACCGTATAAAATAGGAGAGATAGAAGCAATAGAAAAAATAGAAAGAAGGATAGTAAGAAAGTGTATAAACAAGAAGAACCTAGTGGAAGGCCAATGGAGAATAATCCCAAACGAAACCGTCTACAAAACAATCACTCCACTAACAGAATTCTTCAGAAGGAAAAGGATATCATTCCTGGGACACATACTGAGAACGGAAGACACTAGACTAGCTAAACGACTGATCGACTTTTATTGGAATAAAAAAATCAAGTCAAACTGGGTGAGAGAAGTGCAGAAGGACATGGAAGAACTAGGAATCTCGAAGGAGGATCTTGTAACAAAATCACAGAAATACAGCGAATGGGTAAAAACAAACACAATAACACTCACGCACAAACCAAGGCAGAGACGAAATGTGGTGTATTCAGAGGAGGAAAGAAAACGAAGATCGGAACGGCTCAAAAAAATATGGGCTAAAAAGAAAGAAGAAACAGCCAAACAAATGAAACGGCTAAGGACGACTACAAGATTTGAACTAAAGTGATCCAATAGGGTCGTAAAAGCAATTAAAAAAAAAAAAACACTGCTACACAAACTGTAGTATATTTTACGAAAATATACGACTTTCGTAGGACAGGAACTGTTGTATATTTATTTTCCATTATTTCAATCAATGATTCAAACCATTTTTCTACAATCCTTGGGCTCAAAGCCTGGACTGCCGAACAGTAATTATTATACACAGCGGTAGTGTCTTCTTTCCTCCATTAACGCTCGTTCTTCTACCACAAAGACTTCCTGAATAAGTGTAGTCAATTTTTTCTTCCCAGTTCACCTCCTATGTTACTGTTCATTCAGAATTCACTATTGGTCAGCGACACTCTTGCTGCTGAGTGACTCTTCTATCATCTTATCCAGATTGCTCTGTAAAAACTGGTCCCTTAATTGTACTTTTAGCACTAGGGGGTTCACGATGGACATTTCCCTTCTTAAACCAGATGCCATTTTTTCACGTTCTAAAATATGGAAAATATACTTTTAATAGAAGAGTGTGAGTAGTGCCTCACCGTCACTGACTAATTTAGTGACTCTTTCAGGTTTACTTAGCATAACCGCTAAATACGATTGTATTTCATAATGAGATTTTCACTCTGCAGCGGACTGTGCGCTATTATGAAACTTCCTGGCAGATTAAAACTGTGTGCTGGACCCGAACTAGCACTCCTGAAAGAACGGATACCGCGGAGACATGGCTTAGCCACAGCCTGGGGGATGTTTCCAGAATGAGATTTTCACTCTGCACTCTGCAATATCATTCTGGAAACATCGCCCAGGCTGTGGCTAAGCCATGTCTCCGCAATATCCTTTCTTTCAAGACTGCTAGTTCTGCAAGGTTCGCAGGAGAGCTTCTGTAAAGTTTGGAAGGTAGGAGACGAGGTACTGGCAGAAGTCCAGCTGTGAGGACGGGGTATGAGTCGTGCTTGGGTAGCTCAGTTGGTAGAGCACTTGCCTGCGAAAGGCAAAGGTCCCGAGTTCGAGTCTCGGTCCGGCACACAGTTTTAATCTGCCAGGAAGTTTCA
Source organism: Schistocerca nitens (assembly GCF_023898315.1). Classification (NCBI taxonomy): domain Eukaryota; kingdom Metazoa; phylum Arthropoda; class Insecta; order Orthoptera; family Acrididae; genus Schistocerca; species Schistocerca nitens. The sequence continues at coordinate 389,204,948 of NC_064616.1, forward strand.
CGATTGTATTTGTTGAGGGCCTCCACATGATGAAAATCTAATTAATCACATGCAATACATTGCACTTAATCAGAAATACAGGAGATAAAAATGTGCTATTTAGCGAATTCTAAAATTTCCTATGAAAGTTCCCCGTTTTCGACCTCCTCATCAGGACAATAAACACATGCTATTGTAAGGGTTCTGGTATTATGTAACCATCATGCATACAGTCTTTTCTGTGAACTTCCCAGTGATTTATTATTAATAGGAATGCCTTTATTTCGTTTTATTTGCGAATATCTCTGCATATTTCATTTTCATCTAGATACGACTTCAAGAACGTCACTTTATGTGAGAGCCTTCCTGCTTTCCAGAGCGCAGCCGGGCCTGTCGGTGACAAAGCTTCTCGTGCGTTGCGAACGCGCGGGCCAGACTGATAGAGCCGTTACCAGCGGTGATCTAAACCCTCACCGGCTACCCATTAGGAGCGTTCTTTCTTGTTATAGGGCGCCCTGTAGCCGACCGAAGATTGATAGTCGAGGAGGGGCTTCCAGGAAATATGAGTATTGCGTCCGCGTGGCCCTACACCGACGGCTGTAATAAAAGCACGGCATGATGTCACGCTGTTAGTCAAAGGGGCTCTCAGCGCGCTGCAGGCATTTAACCTGCACAATTTGCGGCGTATCCTCTCTGCCAAAGTCTTCTCTTTTTATTTGAGTGTATGTAATGCTATTCGAGTTGCCACCACTTACCTGGCCTACACAATCTATGCTATACGCGGTAATTTAGGTATCGCAAATACGAGTATGCTTCTTAATTACTCAAATGGGACCGCCCGTATTGCTCTTTCTTCCTGATTTGAGATATTTGAGATCAACAGTGTTGACTTGAGTGGGTATTTGCGTGACTGTTCGATACCTTGCAACTTAGAGTGGTGATATATTCTTACTCTAACATTGCCGTTTTTCACTTGAAAAAGGGAAACATCTGTCCGCTATGTGTAAGTTAAACGTGCTCCGGAATACCATTCGCAGTGGTTTTCTCTTCTATAATAGTAGGTATATTTTCAAGACAGAGGCGAGGTGGAGTAGTGTTCAAGGCACTACACTTGCCTGCGTGAGGATCGGAGTTAAACTCCGCCCGTTCTTACCGATTTTAATTTTCTGCGGTTTCTCCGAATCGCTTTAGGTGTGGGCAAGAATGGCTGCTTAAAAAACAGCCTGACTTCTTTCTGCATATATGCCTTACATGAAATTGTGCTTTGTATCTAATGACATCATGATGGACTGCGTTCAACATTAACCGCCCTATTGTACACAGGCCAAACTTGAATCTTGATTGGTGCGTGTAGCCCTCTGAAATGAAAATTAAGTATGCTGATCTACAAAAATTTCGAGATTACTGAATAGGATACGTTTCTTTTTCACTGAAATAAGTACAGTAGGACACTAGATCAACATTCGGATGGAGCTCGTCCAGGTAACTTGTTTCAGGATATTGTTTAATGGTTTCTTCAATTAAGCTTCGTCAGAACCGGTATCCGTGCACGTTAGAGCTAAGGTTCCATATTTTACCACCATTGTGTAATGGGCAATCTAAATTTGCTTTGGCTGGCTCTGAGCACTATGCAACTTAACGTCTGAGGTCATCAGTCGCCTAGAACTTAGAACTAATTAAACCTAACTAACCTAAGGACAGCACACACATCCATGCCCGAGGCAGGATTCGAACCTGCGACCGCAGCGGTCGCTCGGTTCCAGACTGCAGCGCCTAGAACCGCACGGCCACTCCGGCGGGCCTAAATTTGCATTATATGTTTGTACTTCGCTCGTTCTTAGAGTAGCATTTACTATACATCTATTCCTCATAGCCAGTTCCGTAGCAGACATTTGACATACACGGCCGGATAAAGTTCTATGTATGTCCGCAGCTCGTGGTCGTGCGGTAGCGTTCTCGCTTCCCACGCCCGGGTTCTCGGGTTCGATTACCGGCGGGGTCAGGGATTTCCTTTGCCTCGTGATGACTGGGTGTTGTTTGCTGTCCTTAGGTTAGTTAGGTTTAAGTAGTTCTAAGTTCTAGGGGACTGATGACCATAGATGTTAAGTCCCATAGTGCTCAGAGCCATTTCCATTTTCAAAGCTCTCTGTACACTCTTCCACGGAGGCTGGTCTTCATTCATATGCACGCATTTAGCCCAGTGCAGTTTTTAGTGACATCCACCCGCGTTCCATTAAATCACTATATCTCTCCTTTTTTTATTTCAACGGAGATCCATCCGTCATCGAAGTACCTAACAACTTACAAAAATAAAATTTCAAAAAGCAACGTCCTAGTCCCCAGTAGAACCTGCTAAAACCACCACGAAATACTGAAAGCCCTGTGTTGCGAAAGCAAAACTGCTCCCATCACTAGTGATAATCAAACCCTGGAAACCTCAGCCTATGCTAAATGTATGAATTTTATGGCCCATAAAAACAATTTGGAAACCCTACCTGACTGGTGGAGTTTAACAGAAACAGTCGCACACACAGAAATACTTACGTAACAGTATGCAGCTTGTTAAACATGGACCTGCATAGATAACATTTTGAATAATAGACAGTGAGTACTGATCCAGGAAAGTGTTCAACCAAATTGAACAGTGTTAGCTTCGTGGTTATAGCATCTAGCAGTGTCAAGACACTCCTCCTCATTTGTTGAAAACATTGATTAAGTACGCGAAAACAATTGTGTAATCTCAGTTAAGTTTCTAAATCCTGTGTATCGTCTTACGTTGCACCATAATAGTAAACAGAATTAAACAGCACAATGTCTTACGAACAGCAGTAAGGAAATTAGCACCAATCCAATGAACTGAATAACAAAGAACGACTAGGTATTTTGAGGTAAACCCGCCAGTCGATGTGGCTGAGCGATTCTAGGCGCTACAGTCAGGAACCGCGCGGCCGCAGCGGTCGCAGGTTCGAATCCTGCCTCGGGCATGGATGTGTGTGATGTCCTTAGGTTAGTTAGGTTTAATTAGTTCTAAGTTCTAGGCGACTGATGACCTCAGAAGTTAAGTCGCGTAATGCTCAGAGCCATTTGAACCATTTGAACACGTACAGCACAAAAGCGTACAGTTCGACCTTGTCTGTTGACTGACAGAGACCGCCAGTAGTTGAAGAGGGTCGTAATGTGTAATAAGCAGACATCTATCCAGACCATCACACAGAATTCCAAACAGCATCAGGATCCACTGCAAGTACTATGACAGTTAGGCGGGAGGTGAGAAAACTTGGAATTCATGGTCGAGCGGCTGCTCATAAGCGACACATCACGTCGATAAATGCCAAAGGACGCCTAGTAAGGAGCGCAAACATTGGACGATTGAACAGCGGAAAAACGTTGTATGGAGGGACGAATCACGGTACACAATGTGACGATGCGATGGCGCGGTGTGGGTATGGCGAATGCCAGGTGAACGTCATCTGCCAGCGTGTGTAGTGCAACAGTGAAATTCGGAGGCGGTGGTGTTATGATGTAGTCGTATTTTTCATGGAGGGGGCTTGCGTCGCTTGTTGTTTTGCGTGGCACTATCACAGCACAGGCCTACGCTGATGTTTTATGCACCTTCTTGCTTCCCACTGTTAAAGAGCAATTCCGGGATGGCGATTGCATATTTCAACACGATCGAGCACCTGTTCATAATGCACGGCCTGTGGCGGAATGGTTACACAGCAATAACATCCCTGTAATGGACTGGCCTGCACAGAGTCTGGACATGAGTCCTATAGAACACTATTGGGATGTTTTTGAACGCCGACTTCGTGCGAAGCTTCACCGACCGACATCGACACCTCTCCTCAGTGCACCACCCCTTGAAGAATGGGCTGCTATTCCCCAAGAAACATTCCAGCTCCTGATTGAACGTATGCCTGTGAGAGTGGAAGCTGTCATCAAGGCCAAGGGTGGGCCGACACCATATTGAATTCCAGCATTAGCGATGGAGGGCGCCACGAGCTTGTAAGTCATATTCAGCCAGGTGTCCGGATACTTTTGATCACAGAGTGTAGCTAAAATAGACCACGTTAAATATTTAAAGAACGAGTAAATGTGTCGAGGTGCGGTTTTTACTATGTTACAGGTTTATAGAGGACAATAAGATGGTGATTTTACTGATACACGCAAATAACTGTTAATGTTTGTAGTTGCCAAATTATGACCCCGACTTAATTTTTTTAAATCGGAGCATATCCTTTTTCCTGTGGCGTTGGGGTGTAACGTGTGGAAATTAATTAATTAACAACACAACGGTGTCGCAAACTGCAGTCCCATCATCATGAGAAGACATGACAAGAGCGTCTGCTCTACTGTACCAAATGGTACTGTATAATCGTGCTCCTCTGTTTCCACGTGCAAATGGTGTCAAATCCCACATAGTCGTAAATTAATACTTACAAATTCGGTAATCGTGCTGCTCAAAGTAATTGTTGTAACTGGTATCTACTTAGTAATATATTTCATGCTACTTGAAAATACGAAATAATTGAAAAAAGAACTAGTAAATTTCACTGTAAGTTCGAAGACGATACATTATTCCCGTTGTTTTTGCAGTGAGGTTAGGTAATATTTTCATTTTCATTTCTAATTTTCATCATTTCAGAAAATTTTTCTACTGTGGGGAACCATGGAACTCGACAATTTTCGAGCAGATTATGCATTACTTCACAAACAAATCTGACTATTGCAATATATGCCGTATCCTTCGAATAACTAAAACACCAGATTAGAAATATGTATAAGCAAATGCTATTCTACTCTTCGATATCCAAGAATGCAGACATTCGTCCTTGGTGAATTGCTTTGAGTACCTTAAAATATTATAATCGTAATTTCACCGTGAACTAGTTTCGATTACCACTTTTGTGAAAACTACTAGTTTTATTTTCCACCTTGCGCGAGTCTTAGATAGTTACAGAGTAGACGTTTTTCTCTTTCTGTAAAGGAACAACGGAATTAGTTAGCGCTCGACATATCAGATATCTTGAAGTTTTCCTAGTACTTCAAAGATTATCCAGGCGCTTATGATAACGCAAAACTTAAAGTTTATTTCTAAATCAATCGCGCATAATTAGCTCCAAAAATAGTGAATTGTGCCTTAATTTGTTATTCTAATGTCTCAGTGATGTGCATTCCAGTGGTTAATAAAACAAGAATAACATTTATAAATGTGCGTAACAAGAGATAAATTCATAGTCATTACATGCAAGTTAATTATCGTGTAGCTTTCAACAATTTTAAATCTGTGATATATTTACCAGCCGAATAAACCACCCATAAGTAATTTCCGAACAAAGGTTACCGCTCTGTATTTCAAATTCACGCCTCGTTGGACGGTATTGTCCTGACTCATCTGTCACATTCAGCTCTGCCGGAACGCAGGTGAATTGTGTATTTTTGCGCGGCACATCAAGTGCAGTCTTCCATTTTTATTGCAAATATCTGTCGATAGTAACGTGGGTTCACGTTGCATAGCCTGTGAGTCTAGCTCACTAGGTAATATATTCTAATTCTTTCCAGGTTGTATGTATGTTTTCTTTTAAATTAGATACGCTATAATCGCTCAACGAAAGATAAAATTAGTGCAGTAGCATTATCCGAAAGAGAACAATTAATGGCAACAAGTCGCTCCTTAAGATAAAATCTCTTCTCCTCATTATAAAATCGTACACAACGTAGTAATGTTTCCTCGGAATAGGTCTTAATATGTGGTAGTTGCAGTAATATTAAGTAACTAGTTGTCACAAACGTTGGTGGATTATGCATTACTTCACAAACAAATCTGACTTAAATTTAAATTGGGATCAGTGGCGTGCAAGTGCTATTACAATATATGCCGTATCCTTCGAATAACTAAAACACCAAATTAGAAATATGTATAAGCAAATGCTATTCTACTCTTCGATATCCAAGAATGCAGACATTCGTCCTTGGTGAATTGCTTTGAGTACCTTAAAATATTATAATCGTAATTTCACCGTGAACTAGTTTCGATTACCAATTTTGTGAAAACTACTAGTTTTATTTTCCACCTTGCGCGAGTCTTAGATAGTTACAGAGTAGACGTTTTTCTCTTTCTGTAAAGGAACAACGGAATTAGTTAGCGCTCGACATATCAGATATCTTGAAGTTTTCCTAGTACTTCAAAGATTATCCAGACGCTCATGATAACGCAGATAACAGTGTTTTGGTATAGCTTTCAGGAGAAAAGTGTCTGCAATACGTTGGCCACAGATTCTGAAGTCGTTGATACTGGCCCTGGAGTAAATATCACAAGATATTCACAAATACACGGAATGACAAGAAAAGTGAAGCACCCAGATGACATGGTCGGTTGTCATTGTATCTTCATACACTTCATACACCGTAAGCACCATTGCCATGTATGCAAATCACTAGAGTTGCAGTTCTCTGTTACAGGTAGAACGGCCACCCGAGTGCATAAGCACTGATCGTATTCAATGTTGTTACCAGTCCTAGTAGGGTGGTCGTGGTTGTCAAGATTTATTAATATAAGAAATCAAATGTTATTGATATTATAAGTGACATGGACACTATGAGAAAAATGGAAACTTTATTAAGTAGCAAGGCACAGACATGCTGCTGGTTCTCCAGCATTTTGACGGTATCGTAAGTGTAAATGAATACAAATATATTTCTGAGAGATAAAATATTGTAAGTGCTATCCTGTCCGTAATGTTACACAAAATCAATCAAAGAAATCAAATTATATATAGAGACAAGCGGGAAAAACTACAAAAAGTAAGGTTCTTCATATTTGTTATTTTACGTACTCTACAAGTAGCAAATTCCGAGCCGCAGCAGGTTCTTTATGCTCGCCTGTAAAGTTAGTGAATTGTCACATAGATAGTTTGTCTCTCACGTGCAGAATTAATCAGAAGTGACTGATAGTCCAATTCAAATTAACATTTTCAGGTATTAAAGACAATGTGAGTTAATGAAGGTACAATACAGAAAACCCATCTAAATCTGTAATGTCCTAAATGACAAATCACAACATATATTGTCCAAAACATAAATGAATTTCTTAGTAACATTTTGATCTGTTTCAACATTAAATCTAATTCGAAATCTCAATATGGAAATAACTGTAAAAACAATGTTATATCTTAACTGAATAGTTTAGTTGGTATCAATTTAACGCTTCTCCTGAACATTATGAATCAACTGACATACATTTTGATTAGTGGCCTCTCATACCTTCTAAGAAAGGTAATTTGTTCAAACTGCTAGACATTTACTTTCAAGTTTGTGCTGTGAGACAAAAAAATAGTCATGCCACATTGTATACAATATTCTGAGCAGCTGTATATTATATTTAGGAACGAAGTTATAATGTAAAATAGAACTTTCTATTTCATAGCAAACCTTTCAAATATTTAATTAATTAAACATATTTTCTACGATTCGAATTTTCACACTTGTTTCGCACATTGTCTTTGTTGTCATGAATTTATCCTCAATAATCTATGGAAATGCTTCTTTTGCTTTCCAATGACAAGAAATTTTTTTGTGTAATTTAACTCTTATACATAATAATTTCCACATATAACTTATTTGTATCAATCGACCTTCAGTTAGGCAGCTCTTAAAAGTTATCGACAGTAGCAGAAAATATAGAAACTCGCTTTTCCACCCACCAACAAAACGAGTTTGTGTCAAGCTCAAGAGTAATTCACGTACTAGCTTCCATCACTAATGACAGTACTGTGCAAGAGCACGCAGCAGCAGAGGTATACGTTAAGTGTTGATTCAATTTACAGGATTGTAGAACAAAAATCTGTGTGCACTATTGTCACAAATAATACCACAGTCACAAAGTTTGCCGAATTTAATGGTAGCAGATCAAATAACACAATTTCATTCCATTTCCTCTTCCCTTTTTGGGTGTTCCACATTTTCTGTCAGGCAGTGCAGTTCTGGATAAGATACAGGTTACTGGATGATTTTTTCCAGACTCTTATGTATGAAATGGAGATAAAGGTTGTGAAAGATTTACGAGACGATGGACTTATCCTATTTTGAAGGAAAGAACGCCCATCGACAGCGCGGTCATTATTGATGGAGTGGAAGTTGGATTACGAAAGGGTGTGGAAGGAAATCGGTTGTCAGTTTGTAAAGGAATCATCAGTACATTTGCCAGCAGCGATTTAGGAAAATCACGAAAAACTTAAATCTAGATGGCCGGACGGGCACGTGAACCGTCGTCTTCCTGAATGTAAGTCCGGTGTGCTAACCACTGCGTCACCTCGCTTAGTCCTGTATTGCACTGAACATATAGAACGATGGCAGACGTATGCTACATGGGGACACCAGTGACTACGAAAACGGGAAGAAAACAGAGAATGTGAAAATTATGAAACCTGTGTGGTCGTTTCCAGTCTGACCGAGCATTGAATCGAATGTTACACTCATATCTTGCATAAAAGTATATGGCTTGCTCGAATCTCTTGAAGTTTTAATTACAGTTGACGTGTTGAAACGCATCACAGTGGTAAACATTCTTCAGGACTGAGTACTGGGCTTGTTTTTGCTTCATTTTGGGCGAAATTATTTTTAGAAATTTTTAGATTGTATTTAGGAAAGAGATATATGTTATAAATCTGTGGCAGGTTGTTCTTCCCGGTTTAAATGCTCATTAAAGAATATGCCTCTGTTTTTGATAGCGTAACTGCATACAGTGAAAGAGAATACGAGACATTGTTTCAAGAAAGAGTTTAGTGACGAACTGTTGTTGTGATATGAGAATGACCTGTGACTACTTAGGGCTAATTTTAATTCCAAGGGTTTTTCTCCATTCGTGACTCCCAATAAAGACCGTCACTCAAACCTACCACTGTAACAGCAATGATAGTAGTTCTGTCGATTAGAGACGCTTGTACGTCACCAGTGCGTAAGTTGCAGTTACTAGAATTTAGTATAGATGAAATATTATTGTTACACAGCGAGAGAAGCAATAGACCAACAACAGAACCCTGATGAGTGCTAAGAACGTTATACTCTCTAGGACAAAAAAATCACAAATTGATATACGTATAGGTTGTTGTTGTTGTGGTCTTCAGTCCTGAGACTGGTTTGATGCAGCTCTCCATGCTACTCTATCCTGTGCAAGCTTCTTCATCTCCCAGTACCTACTGCAACCTACATCCTTCTGAATCTGCTTAGTGTATTGATCTCTTGGTCTCCCTCTACGATTTTTACCCTCCACGCTGCCCTCCAATGCTAAATTTGTGATCCCTTGATGCCTCAAAACATGTCCTACCAACCGATCCCTTCTTCTAGTCAAGTTGTGCCACAAACTTCTCTTCTCCCCAATCCTATTCAATACCTCCTCATTAGTTACGTGATCTACCCACCTTATCTTCAGCATTCTTCTGTAGCACCACATTTCGAAAGCTTCTATTCTCTTCTTGTCCAAACTAGTTATCGTCCATGTTTCACTTCCATACATGGCTACACTCCATACAAATACTTTCAGAAACGACTTCCTGACACCTAAATCTATACTCGATGTAAACAAATTTCTCTTCTTGAGAAACGCTTTCCTTGCCATTGCCAGTCTACATTTTATATCCTCTCTACTTCGACCATCATCGGTTATTTTACTCCCTAAATAGCAAAACTCCTTTACTACTGTAAATGTCTCATTTCCTAATCTAATTCCCTCAGCATCACCCGATTTAATTTGACTACATTCCATTATCCTCGTTTTGCTTTTGTTGATGTTCATCTTATATCCTCCTTTCAAGACACTGTCCATTCCGTTCAACTGCTCTTCCAAGTCCTTTGCTGTCTCTGACAGAATTACAATGTCATCGGCGAACCTCAAAGTTTTTACTTCTTCTCCATGAATTTTAATACCTACTCCGAATTTTTCTTTTGTTTCCTTTACTGCTTGCTCAATATACAGATTGAATAACATCGGGGAGAGGCTACAACCCTGTCTCACTCCTTTCCCAACCACTGCTTCCCTTTCATGCCCCTCGACTCTTATAACTGCCATCTGGTTTCTGTACAAATTGTAAATAGCCTTTCGCTCCCTGTATTTTACCCCTGCCACCTTCAGAATTTGAAAGAGAGTATTCCAGTCAACATTGTCAAAAGCTTTCTCTAAGTCTACAAATGCTAGAAACGTAGGTTTGCCTTTTCTTAATCTTTCTTCCAAGATAAGTCGTAAGGTCAGTATTGCCTCACGTGTTCCAACATTCCTACGGAATCCAAACTGATCTTCCCCGAGGTCAGCTTCTACCAGTTTTTCCATTCGTCTGTAAAGAATTCGCGTTAGTATTTTGCAGCTGTGACTTATTAAACTGATAGTTCGGTAATTTTCACATTTGTCAACACCTGCTTTCTTTGGGATTGGAATTATTATATTCTTCTTGAAGTCTGAGGGTATTTCGCCTGTTTCATACATCGTGCTCACCAGATGGTAGAGTTTTGTCATGACTGGCTCTCCCGAGGCCATCAGTAGTTCTAGTGGAATGTTGTCTACTCCCGGGGCCTTGTTTCGACTCAGGTCTTTCAGTGCTCTGTCAAACTCTTCACGCAGTATCTTATCTCCCATTTCGTCTTCATCTACATCCTCTTCCATTTCCATAATATTGTCCTCAAGTACATCTCCCTTGTATAAACCCTCTATATACTCCTTCCACCTTTCTACCTTCCCTTCTTTGCTTAGAACTGGGTTTCTATCTGAGCTCTTGATATTCATACAAGTGGTTCTCTTCTCTCCAAAGGTCTCTTTAATTTTCCTGTAGGCAGTATCTATCTTACCCCTAGTGAGACAAGCCTCTACATCCTTACATTTGTCCTCTAGCCATCCGTGCTTAGCCATTTTGCACTTCCTGTCGATCTCATTTTTGAGACGTTTGTATTCCTTTTTGCCTGCTTCATTTACTGCATTTTTATATTTTCTCCTTTCATCAATTAAATTCAATATTTCTTCTGTTACCCAAGGATTTCTATTAGCCCTCGTCTTTTTACCTACTTGATCGTCTGCTGCCTTCACCACTTCATCCCTCAGAGCTACCCATTCTTCTTCTACTGTATTTCTTTCCCCCATTCCTGTCAATTGTTCCCTTATGCTCTCCCTGAAACTCTCTACAACCTCTGGTTTTTTCAGTTTATCCAGATCCCATCTCCCTAAATTCCCACCTTTTTGCAGTTTCTTCAGTTTCAATCTGCAGTTCATAACCAATAGATTGTGGTCAGAATCCACATCTGCCCCAGGAAATGTCTTACAATTTAAAACCTGGTTCCTAAATCTCTGTCTTACCATTATATAATCTATCTGAAACCTGTCAGTATCTCCTGGCTTCTTCCATGTATACAGCCTCCTTTCATGATTCTTGAACCAAGTGTTAGCTATGATTAAGTTATGCTCTGTGCAAAATTCTACAAGGCGGCTTCCTCTTTCATTCCTTCCCCCCAATCCATATTCACCTACTATGTTTCCTTCTCTCCCTTTTCCTACTGACGAATTCCAGTCACCCATGACTATTAAATTTTCGTCTCCCTTCACTACCTGAATAATTTCTTTTATCTCGTCATACATTTCATCTATTTCTTCATCATCTGCAGAGCTAGTTGGCATATAAACTTGTACTACTGTAGTAGGCATGGGCTTTGTGTCTATCTTGGCCACAATAATGCGTTCACTATGCTGTTTGTAGTAGCTAACCCGCACTCCTATTTTTTTATTCATTATTAAACCTACTCCTGCATTACCCCTATTTGATTTTGTATTTATAACCCTGTAATCACCTGACCAAAAGTCTTGTTCCTCCTGCCACCGAACTTCACTAATTCCCACTATATCTAACTTTAACCTATCCATTTCCCTTTTTAAATTTTCTAACCTACCTGCCCGATTAAGTGATCTGACATTCCACGCTCCGATCCGTAGAACGCCAGTTTTCTTTCTCCTGATAACGACGTCCTCTTGAGTAGTCCCCGCCCGGAGATCCGAATGGGGGACTATTTTACCTCCGGAATATTTTACCCAAGAGGACGCCATCATCATTTAATCATACAGTAGAGCTGCATGTCCTCGGGAAAAATTACGGCTGTAGTTTCCCCTTGCTTTCAGCCGTTCGCAGTACCAGCACAGCAAGGCCGTTTTGGTTAATGTTACAAGACCAGATCAGTCAATCATCCAGACTGTTGCCCCTGCAACTACTGAAAAGGCTGCTGCCCCTCTTCAGGAACCACATGTTTGTCTGGCCTCTCAACAGATACCCCTCCGTTGTGATTGCACCTACCGTACGGCCATCTGTATCGCTGAGGCACGCAAGCCTCCCCACCAACGGCAAGGTCCATGGTTCATGGTATCGATTGAAAATGCAAAATTGTAAACTTTGGTAGCTCATGGATGAGTGTTGTTGCGCTGCAGTGCAGTTTCACCAAGTAGTTAACAAAGGAGACTTGACAGGGGACATGTCGATACCAGAGCATAAAGTCTTAGCCAATGTCATTCCGTGTACTTAGCTGAACAGTAAGTATGTTCGCAGATAGGCGTCTGAACAGTATACGGCCGCCCGGAGTGGCCGTGCGGTTCTAGGCGCTACAGTCTGGAACCGAGTGACCGCTACGGTCGCAGGTTCGAATCCTGTCTCGGGCATGGATGTGTGTGATGTCCTTAGGTTAGTTAGGTTTAATCATTTCTAAGTTCTAGGCGACTGATGACCTCACAAGTTAAGTCGCATAGTGCTCAGAGCCATTTGAACCATTTGAGCCAACAGTATACGCAGAGGTCAGAATCCGAGAGAGGACTTGCAGTTGAGCTCAAATAGGCCGGTTGGAGTAATCAGCGAACCGCTCGGCATTTGAACAGGGTCCGTACCACTATTCGCAGATATTGGTACGAATGGGTGAACTATGGCCTGACACAGCACCAAGAAGGAAGTTTTCGAAGGAGAGAGACGACAGAACGAGCGTACCCAGCAATCGTCGGAGAGGAACTCAAAGCCTAACATCCATCATTATCATGGATCCGACGTGCAACTGGTGCTTCAGTGACCATAAGGACCTTTAACAGAGGGCTCTCAGAAAGGGGCTTACCTCACGGCTCTCCTTGCGCCGAGTACCATTGGCTTCTGTACACTAACAAGCCAGTTTGCAATGTTGTCGGGCAGATTCAGGTTGGAATGTCACTGGGTGGAACTGGAATCGTCTTCAGTGATGAGTCCCGCTTCGAACAGATCCCCGATGACTAGCAAAGACGTGTCTGGAGAAGCCCCAGACAGCTTTGAAATACTAACACGACTGTCGTCCACTATATGGCGGGACGATCAGGACTGATGATCCGGGGTACCATTTCTTTTCATAGCAGGACCCCTTTAGCTGGCATCCGTGACACCCTTATTACAGCACAGCGGTACGTCGATGATAATCTACGCCCAGTTTTGTCGTCCTTCATGGCAAGCCATTCTGGCCTTACATTCCAGCAAGATAAAGCACGCCCGCACACGTCCTGCATTTCTGCTGCTTGTCTTCGAGCTTGCCAAACCCTACCTTGGCCAGCAACGTCGCCGTAGACCTCCCCAGTTGAGAACATTTGGAGCATTATGGGCAGGGCCCTCCAACCAGCTCGGGGTTTTGACGATTTAAGCACAGCTTGTACAGAATCTGGCCGATGTCCCTTAGGAGGACATCCAACAGCTTTTTAAATCAACGCCAAGCCGAACAGTATCTCGCATAAATGCCACTGGAGGACCACGAATTGTAGCTCGCATAAGGACCACTGGAGGACCAATGCGTTGTTGATTTGCTCAATTCGTGAAACCTTTTCTCTAGAAGAAATCGTCCACTTTTTCTGAAATTGTGATCACTTATTTATTTGCACACGTACATCACATCTGTCGATTTCCGTCCTATTCAGATAAGTTCTTCGTGGCGTGATTCTTCTTTTTTTCTTTTTTTATATTGTTGTCGGAGTGTATTACCATGATGTCTTCCCCGAGCCACATACGACCCGCTGATATTTGTTTTTACCTCTGAAACACAGTATTGCATCGTTTGAGAAATTCAGTTTCTTCGTTTTCATAAGTACTTTTGCGCCGCAACTGCTTTACTTGGAATGCCTGAATAAAATAAAGACGCCACACTCAGTTAATGGAAGAGACCTATGAAAACAGGGTTGATGAGGCGGGGTTACATCAGTAGCGAAGTGCAGATTCAAAACGACCTTTCTCCACATCATCAGAGCGGTTATCACGTATCTGGGCCTAGCAGGGAGATCAACGTCGCAGTACCGTCGACGCAGCAGGAAAGTAGAGACATTGTGACGTTGGTAAACATGAATGTTACACAACAGAGCGATCGCTCTTTTGCGGCTTAAGCGATGGGAATCGATGCCTTAGCAAAACAGGGACGAGCCTCGCTAGTATAAATGAGAGCGATCTGGCATTTTCCTATCGATGGACGTACGGTCCAGAATCGGTACGCCAACCAGGCAAAATCGCCATTATCAGTGATGCAATTTTTCCATCAACGCACCAGGCTGAAGACACTCGTTTGATAATACACCATGTCCTGCTGCTTGAAGAAGTTGGAAACTACCTGCTGCACGTCCTCGTCTGACAGGAATCGTAAACTCTTCATCGCCTTTTTGTAAACGACCAGACGTGATAATCACATTGTGAGAGTTTCTCCCACTTGACTTGCTGTAAGTTTTGCCATACGACATTCGCGATGTGGGGACGTGCGTTATCGGGAAGCTGCAGCACCCATTACCTGTTTTGCGGACATTTCACCTTAATTGCCCACATACATTCTTCATTTTCCGATAGATATATACCGTTGTATGTCCTTCCGTAGCCAAGAAAAGAGTAACAACACGTTGATCCTGTTTGTACGCATTTGGTAATAACTTCGTCATAGCTCATGTTTTCGCATTTATCGCAGGCACGTCGGAAAGGCACGAATGACACATTAATTCCTTGCTTACATGTCGCAGCATATATATCTGCATCGGAGTGCGCTTCGTTGCATTACGTTGTTGCAACGCCCTCAGACGGAACCTTTTCGATCGCACCTTATATCACTCAGTTTTAAACAAATATACGCACTCTGACAGGCACCGGTTTCGAGAGCAGGTCTACACTGATCTTCGAGTCTACATGGGTAAACAACCTGCCACTACTAGACTCCGCTTCCGCTGCCCGTGGTGCTTTCATCCGCGCTAAATCGTATGCTGTTGAGTTAGCACCCACCAACTGGTAGGCCACCAGCGGGCCTACTTTCAGTCTCTGCCAGCCTCCTATCCTTGTGGACTACCTTTCTGTTCAAGCCCAAGGCCAAGCAGCTGTTCTACATCTACATCTACATGATTACTCTGCAATTCAAATTTAAGTGCTTGGCAGAGGGTTCATCGAAACACGATCATACTATCTCTCTACCATTCCACTCCCGAACAGCGCGCGGGAAAAACGAACACCTAAACCTTTCTGTTCGAGCTCTGATTTCACTTATTTTATTTTGATGATCATTCCTACCTATGTAGGTTGGGCTCAACCAAATATTTTCGCATTCAGAAGAGAAAATTGGTGACTAAAATTTCGTAAATAGATCTCGCCGCGATGAAAAACGTCTTTGCTTTAATGACTTCCATCCCAATTCGCGTATCATATCTGCCACACTCTCTCCCCTGTTACGTGATAATACAAAACGAGCCGCCCTTCTTTGCACCATTTCGATGTCCTCCGTCAAACCCACCTGGTAAGGATCCCACACCGCGCAGCCATATTCTAACAGAGGACGAACGGTGTAGTGTAAGCTGTCTCTTTAGTGGAATTGTTGCATCTTCTAAGTGTCCTGCCAATGAAACGCAACCTTTGGCTCGCCTTCCCCACAATATTATCTCTGTGGTCTTTCCAACTGAGGTTGTTCGTAATTTTAACACCCAGGTACTTAGTTGAATTGACAGCCTTGAGAATTGTACTATTTATCGAGTAATCGAATTCCAATGGATTTCTTTTGGAACTCATGTGGATCACCTCACACTTTTCGTTATTTAGCGTCAACTGCCCCCTGCCACACAATACAGAAATCTTTTGTAAATCGCTTTGCAACTGATACTGATCTTCGGATGACCTTACTAGACGGTAAATTACAGCATCATCTGCGAACAAGCTAAGAGAACTGCTCAGATTGTCACCCAGGTCATTTATATAGATCAGGAACAGCAGAGGTCCCAGGACGCTTCCCTGGGGAACACCTGATATCACTTCAGTTTTACTCGATGATTTGCCGTCTATTACTACGAACTGCGACCTTCCTGACAGGAAATCACGAATACAGTCGCACAACTGAGACGATACCCCATAGGCCCGCAGCTTGATTAGAAGTCGCTTGTGAGGAACGGTGTCAAAAGCTTTCCGGAAATCTAGAAATACGGAATCAACTTGAGATCCCCTGTCGATAGCGGCCATTACTTCGCGCGAATAAAGAGCTAGCTGCGTTGCACAAGAACGATGTTTTCTGAAACCATGCTGATTACGTATCAATAGATCGTTCCCTTCGAGGTGATTCATAATGTTTGAATACTGTATATGCTCCAAAACCCTACTGCAAACCGACATCAATGATATAGGTCTTTAGTTCGAAGGATTACTCCTACTACCGTTCTTAAACACTGGTGCGACCAGCGCAATTTTCCAATCTGTAGGTACAAATCTATCTGTGAGCAAGCGGTTGTATATGATTGCTTAGTAGGGAGCTATTGGATCAGCGTAATCTGAAAGGAACCTAATCAGTATACAGTCTGGACCTGAAGACTTGCCCGTATCAAGCGATTTGAGTTGCTTCGCAACCCCTAAGGTATCTACTTCTAAGAAACTCATGCTAGCAGCTGTCCGTGTTTCAAATTCTGGAATATTCCATTCGTCTTCCCTGGTGAAGGAATTTCGGAAAACTGCGTTCAATAACTCCGCTTTAGCGGCACAGTCGTCCGTAACAGTACCATCGGCACTGCGCAGCGAAGGTATTGACTGCGTCTTGCCGCTTGTGTACTTTACGTACGACCAGAATTTCTTCGGATTTTCTACCAAATTTCGTGATAATGTTTCGTTGTGGAACCTATTAAAGGCATCTCGCATTGAAGTCCGTGCCAAATTTCGCAAGTCTGTAAATTTTAGCCAATCTTCGGGATTTCGCGTTCTTCTGAACTTCGCATTCTTTTTCCGTTGCCTCTGTAACAGCGTTCGGACCTGTTTTGTGTACCATGGGGGATCAGTTCCATCTCTTACCAATTTATGACGTACGAATCTCTCAATTGCTGTTGCTACTATATCTTTGAATTTGAGCCACATCTCGTTTTCATTTGCATAGTCAGTTCGGAAGGAATGGAGATTGTCTCTTAGGAAGGCTTCTAGTGACACTTTATCCGCTTTTTTAAATAAAATAATTTTACGTTTGTTTCTAGTGGATTTGGAAGAAACGGTATTGAGCCTAGCTACAACGACCTTGTGTTCCGTCGCCTTCACCTGTGCAGGCGAACTCTTTCGTTGTCTTCCTCCGCTTGTGTGGGCACGTACTACTGCTGTGAGCCGTCTCCATCCACGCTAGGTCCACGGCGTAATTCCGTGCGCTCCTTTGCGCCCTGCACCGCGCTGTGTGGCCGCGCCTTGTCTGTTTGGATGCCAACACGGTCCACCACACGCTCCTTGTGCCAGCGCCCTTGCCGACTCGTAGATTCCATCGTACGTCGCCCGAGCGTCGCTGCTCGCCGTCGGTGACAACAGGTCGCTCGTCTGCTTCAGTACCTCCTCACCGACCGGGTGTAGCTTACATCTACATACATGCTCCGCAGGTCACCGTACTGTGCGTGGAGGGGTATACCATGTACCACTACTAGTCTTTTTCTTTCCTGTTCCACTCGCAAATAGGGCAAGGGAAAAACGACTGTCTGTATGCCTCTGCAGGAGCCCATATTTCTCTTATTTTTGTGGTCCTTACGCGAATTGTACTTTGGCAGTAGTAGAATTTTTCTGCGGTCTGTTTCAGATGCCAGTTCTCTAAGTTTGTTTCAATGCTATTTCTTGGAAAGAACATAGCCTTCTCTCCAGGGATTCCGATTTGAGTTCCCGAAGCATCGCTGTAATACTTGCGTGTTGATCCAAACTACTGGTAAGAAATCTAGTAACCCGCCTCTGATTTCCCTTGGTGTCTTCCTTTAATCGGACCTGGTGAGACTCCGAAACACGTGAGAAGTACTCAAGGATGTGTCACACTAGTATTCCATATGCAGTCTCCTTTACAGATGAACCACACTTTTCTAAAATTCTCCCATTCGATCGAAGTCGACCATTCGCCTTCTCTGCTGCAAACCTTACACGCTCGTTCCATATCAAGTTGCTTTGCAACGTTACGCTTAGATATATAGTCGAAGTGACTGTGTCAAGCAGCACAATAAAAATGCTGTATTGGAACATTGTGGGACTGTTTTTCCTGCTCATCTACATTTAGAGCTAGTTGCCATACTTCACAACAACTAGAAATTTGGTCCAAGTTATCTTGTATCCTCCTACAGCCACTCCAACCACCATCACGATTGTTGTTGTTTTCTAAGCAATAACACAGAATTTTAAAATTTCATTTATTTATCTGTCATGACGATACGTCCGTAAAGTACCAGTCATCGCCCGGCTGCTCCGCTGCAAACCCAGCTCCCCCCTCCCCCCTCCTCCCCACACCAGGGTGATGTACTACTGGCTTCCTGATTACTGACAACGCAGTTTCACCACCCACGATAGATGTCACACACTTCAGACCTCTACAGTAATATATGAAGTTCAACAGCATCAAAAGCTTCGATGAAATCACGCAGTGTAAAACTGATTGTTTACATCTGTTCGTGATTTGCTGTTGTCACTGAAAGCCATCTATCAGAAAATGTCTTTGAAATCGTTAATGCTTACGTGAGTTGTTAGTCACTGGCGAAGCGAAAAGAGACACTATGCACAGGTTACTTCTGTTACCAATGCTGCAGTCTTATGCTGCACAGCGAAGGTCCACCTATATTCTATACTTTGAATTGACAGCTGTCCAACCAATACGGCTTCAGCACGGAATTTTGAGCAGCGTGCCTGTGTAGGTTGCGAGACAAAGCACGTACGTATTTCCGGGATTGTTGGGATTAGATGCATCACGAGGACGCTGACTGCACTAATTTGACGACTTTGTCTGATGAATAATTTAGATGGCTGTTTCTGTATTGCAACATAAAGGAATTAATGGTGAGATCGTTACTTGCATGCGCGCATTGGTTTGACGTTTCATTCGCAGGGTTTTAAACTTCATAATGTACCGACATTGTGAACAGTATTAAATAATTATACAAAGCAGTAGGCTTTGTTACGTGTTCAAAAATCAATATTTCATTTATTTCTCTTTAAATGCAGTCAATGGCGTACTTCACCAACCCACTTACTTAATATTTGAACGGGAATTTAATATTATATGGAGCTACTTTTTTGTTATAATTCAAATAGTTTGTGGAATTGTACTCCACATAGTCCGTTAGAGGACAGAGGTATCCTTGCTACCACAATTTCATACGTGATTATTGAGTAATAATACAAAGTTATTCTAAAATTCTCTTTCATTATTTGGATTCCACAGTCATTTCTGTAAATTATTACATTTTCTGAAATGTTCTCATGTGCTCATGTATTCTTGCTTAAATTGTTAGATGATACTGACAAAATTTAATTGACGCATTCTACCTTTAGAATAAGCGTTTTTCCGATAAGCTGCCATCAGCAGAAAGATTTTCAATTATTTGTATGCTTTTTGCAGGAAGTATAAAGTAGGTTTCTGTTGCTGAAACTTTCTAGGATTCCTGCAGATTCTGAATACGTTCCGATTTATTATGATTCACGTTCATTGTGAATAGTTGTTAGACCACACAAAGTTACATTTTACATCTTCATTGCATGTATCCTCTCGATAATAGGGTAATGTGTGTCGATTGTAATGTTGCGTTCATTTAAATACATGTCCAAGATTGCCTTGTAGTTTTCGTTGCGCTATGTAAGTCTCCTACTCCTCATTATATCTGCCAGATAGCAGTCGTATCTTATTAATTTTCATTAGTGGGTCAAAATTATGTATAAAAAGAGAGTAATTTCAGGGCATTTTCAATGAAGTCATACCAGTTGTGTAAACATCTCAGTTCAAGAAAGGATTCGGACGATTTCATCATCGGCCACTTGGATTATTGGTGATTCTGGAAGCTTGATTGATGTTTATCGTGGATATTTATTCCGGTAATCCATCACATTTTCATGAACAACACTCCAATACTTTAGATACTATATATAGTATGGTGATCGTCCTATAGTTACCTGTTGAGATTGGGTCGTCATTTTTGGGTATTAGTCAAATTAAGCTTTGTTTTTACACAGAACGTAGTGTACCATTAACGAGGGAGAGTTTTATGATATATACAAGAATTGGGGTAGTAATTTTATTAATATTTTAATTATACCTATGCTCACTTCATCATTACCTACTGGCACAGAAGACATTTTCATGACTGCTTTCCGCACTGGGCCTGTAAAGACTTTTAAAGAAAAACGCATCTATAGAGACTGTGCTATCATGTGGTTCATAAATTACCACATCTTGAAAACTGATTGCGGTTTGCAAAGAGTCGTTTGATTCTTCTACACAAGCTTGAAAGGCAGCATCAGATTTTTCGTTTCACATGCCACAGCCTGTTTGGAAACGTTAGTTTATGCAGACAAGTAGGTAGTATCCTCTGGAGAGGGAATCTGGAATTTGCCGATCAACAGATTGCCGCCACTTAGTGCTTTGTTTGGGGATTGCAAGATCAAAGGAGACCTATAGACGGTCCGTGATCGGTGGTATTTAGTAACGTGATCTGGAATTAGGACATTGGACAGTTTGGACCTTCGTGGTGGCACCCAGATGTTAGACACACACGCACGAGATCCCAAACTGTCGCTACTATACCGCACTTCATTCCATTCCCTTGTGATTACAGTTATTATGTTATGGGGAGCAGGGGTAGAGGGTGCAGACAAGATGTCTATTCAAGTTGGGGAACCCTGTCTCCCACGAACTGGTTAAATAAAGGCTATGTCGCAATATATTATTAACTTTCATTTGAATTTCGTGTAGCAAATTTTGCAAATCTATTGATGTCTTAAACACTTAACCTAATTTGTTTATGCATACACATATTCCGAAGCAGTGGAGAAAGACAGGGGTGTCATAGGTATGCCATGATATTTTTTTAGAATCAGTCGTTGTATGCATCGCAAAATTGAGGTAAACTACTATGCAGCGATCGTTTTGAAACTGCGTTTAGAGACATATAAAGTTGGATTTAGTAGCTCCTGAAGCAGCTCGTCTTCAAAGACATGGGTATTTCCCACAAAATGCCGCGATATGTCTCAGGGATGGTTTCAGAAGTGTGTCGCAATATTTTTTTTTAAAGTATGTGTTCAAGTGTGACAATAGAGGTATTCCTCGGAACTGTTTAAATACTCTCGTGTCATTTACAAAGTTCCCTCTTTGTGCTGTGGTACATTTGGTTTCTGTGACATCTTCAAGTTATGTATGTGACAATATTCTGTAACACCAGATGTAATAAATCCTGAAGAAGTTCGTAAAATGGAACACAAGAAAGTGCACCAGGGAGGCTGGAGCAGTTTGCAGTCCATGGCAGAATTGATTCTCAGACAGGCATTTGTCTTCGAAGTATTTCTTGTATGCACTGGTATTCTGCAGGGGTTTACCAGGTAAAGGCTGCTTTGTTTCTCGTTCAGTCCGACCACAACCAATGGAGCGTGCAGGCCCAGCAGTGGCACATAGCAGGAGGAGAAATAGAAAGCTGTTTCAGCAGGAGTTTCTCAGGTGCTTTTGCTTGGGGATTAGCGTGACATTTGATCTTTCAGTTGTGGGGCCCATGTAGACAATGGAGTGTGGCGCAGCCACTGATGGCTATTTCGCGCTTTTCAGTGGCTGCCGGTGCACCCCGAGTCCAGGCATTCTGCACAGGTGGTGTGGTGCGTACTTCGCATTCAAATAATTTTTAACAGCATAATTACATGTTTCCTTATGCGATCGGAATAAAAAGAAAAGCAATTGATCTAATTACTTCATTATAAGACCTACATCTTCCCAAACAGCAGAGAATAATGACCAAGAGAGATCCAATGCTCAAAAATGAATTTTTTATAAATAAACAATATGTCTTCTGCTATATAATTGAATTTCCTGTCATGAGATCCTTCCTCTCAACCACAGAGCCATTTATTTCCAGGTAGAGTTGAGCGGTTTACCAGAGGTGGAGTGGTTAATTAATTGCTCAATTTAATCAAGTGAATCAAGCAATTAAATACTACAAGCTCCAGCCGACTTCTCCTCAAGTGACTAAAACGGCTACGGTCACCATATGGAACTCTTTTCAGAGTCAAGTTGCTTGATTCCAATGGACCACTTCCAGTTTACTGTAAACCGCGCACCCTCACATCGACGATGCAACACAAATTTATAGAATAAGGGGGCTGTTCGAATAACTCAGGCCTTAAAGTGCACCTATAGAAGGGAGGAGGAGGAGGGTGGGAGGGTTGGAGATTTCCTGAGGGGTTGGTGGAGGAGGGGGAGAGGTGGAGGAACTACAGGTTAAGGATGTGTCAATCAAAAAGAAAGGATTGTCCCCAGTGGGTCTTAATCTGCTCAGCAGAACAATGTGTTAAGGGTCTGTCAATCAAAAGAGAACAATAGTTTTACCCGTGAATGTATACTTGCCCCTGAATGTAAGCAACCCACACTAACAAAACGCCCTGATGGCCCAATTGCCTTACTACTCTCGTGGCCATTCTGCCCATGATGTCATGAAGACCGCCATAATAACATTACATCTGATAATACAGAGGAATTTAAAACAGGTCGATCATTATTCTCTTAAAATGACTATTCCAATACTCCATGGCATGTTGTAAGCAGTGAGCCAACATTAAACAATAAAGTCTTGCAATTCAGTTGCAGACTTACTGCAACGTAGGAGAAATATGGCCCTGAATGTTGAATCGATAGCCAGTTTTAGATAAATTAAACACAATTCAGTCAGCACTTAATAACACAAAAACACAAAAATTACCTTTAAACATGGGTTCCTAAATACATACCTTAAGAGCTATGGGCCCTTGTACATTTTCGCAACTTTGAAATACATCTCTTCTACTGAAAAGTACTCATACTTCTTAAGGTATGCCATTTAAAGCCCATGTTTACTGGACATTTTTTCGTTTTAGACCATAATTTCACCTCACACTGTGTGAAAGGTAAATACTTTGCAGTAGAAGAGCTGGGTTTCACTGAAAGGAAGATAAAGAAGTGCTCATAGCTCTTAAGGTATGCATTTTAGAGCCCATGTTAATGCATATTTTTCTCTCGTTTTGGTCTGTACTGCCACATCTCAAAATATGGAATAGTTTGTAATACCCTGTTTGTTTATTACATTCAAATGTAAAGGAATGCCTCTGACTGAAGGTAATGTAACTTGTGGAGCTTGCTAAAATCCTTGTGTAAACTACACCCACTTCACTTACACTGATGTAAATTATTTCACATCCTGGTATTATAAAATAACTGACGCTTTTACTTCCTACGACAATATTATGCCAAGGTTCGCTGTCCAAATATTTTGTCTGAATTCCATAATTGTAAGCCAGACTCTATATGTTTAGTATTCACATTTGTGATTCTGTAAGTTTGAATTAAGTCTTATTGTCTTTCTTCCAACCCAATTCTCTGACAGAATTAATTTTTTCTTCAAACACATTGGATTACGTGTTGATTCCTTTACTTCATGCATGGAAATATTGGTGTTGCATTTCTCCCTTGTTCCTTTGTTTCCCAGTTAACAGTCACTAACCTAATTCCATGTCAGTTTCTCATTCACTTCTTCTTCCTCTATTACCTAGAGTTCACTTCACATTGGCCTCCTTCTCTTCTTGTTCCTCGTCCTGGCTTTCCATCAGTGATGTTCAGGGTTGACTAAGCTGCTTTGGTGAAATTTCTATTCTTGAGGAATCTTTGAAGTACTTCTACTATTGATAGCGTTCCCAGATTGACTTCCTCAGTATCTAATTTGCAATGTAGGTGTCTCATTTAGAGCCCTTTCAACACGTGGTGTGATCATAGCTGTGTCCTTGTCTGCTAGTACTAAGGGTATTTCCCATTCTACGTGTTTTCCATATATGTTCTTTCTCTATGTAATTCATGTTCAAGCCAAAGTATTTTGAGGTTCAGTTATATGTCTTGGGAAAGTCTCATATTTCATTTTAATTTTTTGCTTCTCTGAAATAATTTTTAACTGGGGGAGAGAGAGGATGGAGGCTGGTAGGTACATAATGGCACTTTCGAGTTGCCCACCATTTTTAGTGTGTGAGTATAGCCATTTTGTTAATACATGTATTGTTTTCCATGTTATTGTCATGGTCATTGTGCAAGAAGGCTGCTGGAATTGGCCACCTTCTATTTTAAGGGAGCAGAAACCATGTGTCTTAACAAGCTATGGTATTTGCCTCTTCATGTCTAAATCCACAATGTAGCCCTGGTCTTCTATGTTGCAGTGAGTCACATCTTTCCACTTTTCCTAGAATAACAAGTTGTAACACCATAGCTCTAATGCTGTAATGATTTATTTTGCTTTTTGTTCATTTAATGTTACATCATTGAGCTTCTGTAAATGTGTTTGTTTGAATCGATAACATAAAATTGTATACTCCTTTCTTTGTACAAGCTTTGAGTCATGGTCTGATTCTATGCGATGTAGTGTATCTGCAATTTAAATGCTTTGGCCCAATTGGAGGGAACAAAACTTACTGTATATAATTGTAATTTTGTGTGAATAATTTATGGTAGACATGTTAATATATGCAAATGTTCTGTGTTATTCAATGCGTTTGTTTGCTGTTATGTAAACTGCTGATCCTCACTTAGGAATCTTAGTAATTTTGTGTGTAAGAGGTAGTGTGGTTCCCCTCGGGAACGGAACTGTGTAGCGCGCGAATTGTGGTTGGCCTAGGTGGAAAAGGTGGAACGAATAGTCAGTCGGGGACGAGCCAGCAGTCTGAGATGAGCTACGAGTCCGTGCGCTGCCGTGCATAAGTTGCATAGTGCTGGTTTCGAGAGAGGCTTTTCTGTTATTTTCCAATGCCTCGGATGTTTGAATAAATAGCTGGGCTATTCTGGAATTCGTATCTATCTTCGCCACCAAGAAATGACAGAGTCCAGCAGTTTTGCTTGCAATTCCACCTACCAACATGCTGCGGCCACCACATTGCGCAATCGTTGCAATATATCACTATAAGGATGTACAGTGAAGGATCAGCGTAATGGATATGTGATTGTGCTGAAATATAAGGTAATTTATATCTGAATTTATGTACCTACCTTGACTTTTCTCCTCATCATAACACCTCTCAGGGTCCTTTTCCGTTTGAACTAAAGTAATCACCGAGTATCCCTACTGAAAGAACTTTTATGACCAATGTTATGCTAATTTATGCCTCTTGAACTCAGTAAAAAGAAAGTTAAAGTTAATGTGGCAAGAGAGTGAGTTAAAGTAAATGTTGCTTGCTGAATATAATTTTCCTATTAAAACTGCTTATTAAAGTGCTGTTGCCAACTGCAAAATTAAAGTTCTTGAGACTGAGGCTTCTAAAGTTTTGCTTAGCTAATGATCACCTTGATACCTGAGTAAATTCTAAAAGGTGAGTCAGTTCTTGCAATTTTGTTAATATTGTGTTTCGAAGTAGAAAAAGTGGAAAACTGCATAGTAGGAAATTATATGTCTATAATTACTAAGTGTTTGTCTCTCTTGTGTGTATATTAACAGTATAAAGACCACTCAAGTTTGTGTAAGCCCTAAAAGTGATAGTGTTTTTCTGTACATGTTGTAATTTTGCAAATAGTTTTTGTGCTACTCCAGTTGTTAGCTTCAATCTTAAAACATTTGTGTGTCAGAGTTCATTGCACTCGCGTGTGGCCAAGTCTAGGCTGTGTTTGTCCGTCATAGTTCCTTATACCTACTTTCTTAAATGAGAATGTTAATCATTCTCTTGCCTAGTTAGGCTGGCGGCCGTTTTCTTTATCCATTGAACAGTGCAGATAGGCAAAATTTTGTTTGGTACTGTTCAAATATTTAGTAATTCTGACTTTCATTTCCGGTAAGCCATTTCCGTTAGGCACAACACGGTCAACTTAACAAAAATCCTCCCAGAGGGTAACACTGCTCTGTTGCTTCATACCATAATTGCTATAACAAAAGAGTTTTACTTCAAAGCCTGTTTCCAGCTTTAAGGTTAGGGTACAATAGTAGCAGACAGGGAGTGTTATACGTGGCTTTTCCGTGACAGGACTATTTGTTCTGTTGGGGCATACTATGTAATAGACCAAATTTGGTACTTCATAGTACAAGCTACGTAAATACGCTGTTGCAGTGTTATACGTGGCGACCGTGACAGGACTATTTGTTCTGTTGGGGCATACTATGTAATAGACCAAATTTGGTACTTCATAGTACAAGCTACGTAAATACGCTGTTGCAGTGTTATACGTGGCGCCGCGTGACAGGACGTTGTTCAGCTTGCACCTACAGCCGGAAAAAAGTATAAGTAGTTAGAATTTTACAAACATTAAGTGAACATAAAACGTCCAGCGGCACGAACCTGTACATCATTCGACAGACAGGATAGTGAAAATTCAGTTTAAATTGAAAATTAAAGGTATCAGTACTTAATAATAGCTAAAATGGACAGGAAAATAGGAATAAATCTAGACACGCGAGAGCAGAATGCAACCGAGAGCAGTTCAAGCAGCACACCAACAGATGGCATGACGCGCGAATTAAATTACGTACGTTATCACGCAGACGTCAATAAACAGATCGAAGCTATGAATGTCGCGCATACTAAGCAAGGCAATATGAGCGATGTTGTGGAAGACAGTGGTTATGTTAATGAAACGCGGGATATGTTTGAATCACCGAAAACAGAAATGGGTGTAGGATATGAACACGAAAAGGCAGTAGAATCTAAAAGTGAAAAGACACTTGATCTGACTGACTTGCTTAGAATACTGTCTGCGCAAAATGACAATATTAATGCACAAATTGCAGCACTGGGGCAACAAAGTGTAGAACAAAGGCAACTAATCACAGCACTAGGGCAACAAAGTGTAGAGCAAAGACAGCTAATTGCAGCACAGGGACAACAAAATGCAGCGCTAAGTAGTGATATTAGTAAACAGATTGAGAAAGTTGATGTAAAAGTAGACATTGTGAGTAATGATATTAAAAACCTCAAAAGCGAAATTACTGTCATCAATGGCAATATTGCCAACATACAGGGACAAATCGATGACATTAACGAAAGATTTGACACAGAAGTAATTAAAATCCAAGATCAAATAGAACCCCTAGTCTGTACTAAAGTGGATGAAAAGGTATTCGGTATTAAATCCGAAATACAAACCGAATGTAACGAGGAATTTGCACAGATCAAACAGTCTGTAACAGAAACAAGCAGAACTCTAACCAAACAGATTCTTACTTGCGAAAAGAAGTGTGAACATAACACTTCACAAATCCAAGGCAAAATGTATGACTTGGAAAGAAAAATACAAACCGGACCTACACATATTACTGAAAGAATGCCCCTCAGTAAAATATTAGAGGGCGAAGAGAAGTTCGACCCTGTAAAGAGGCATAACGGATGGCACCGCCTAGACTTTATAAAGAATTGCGAAAGAAATTTTCCTGAATATTTGTCTGACCAGGAAAAAATTAATGTCGTAATTAGTGCACTAACAGGAGAAGCAAAAAGATGGGGGTTGAATCTGGATACAAACCAGATGTCTTTTGAAAATTTTAAGCAAAAATTTATTGACGAGTACTGGTCAGAACAAAAACAAGACCAGTTATGGCGTGAATTTCTAATGGCCAGACTGTATGATGTCAGAGGTAGGCAAACCATGAAAGAATTCTGCGAATCATGGTACAGAAAACTAATACATTTGAAGGCTAGAAGGACTGAAGCTGAGATCGTTTGGGTTCTTTGGCAGAAACTGCCTGAGGATTCTAAACGATAAGTTGGAAGTACACACAGAAATTTTTCTGCGTTTTTGGAAAGGGTAGAGGATGAAGATCACTGGCGAAGGAATCGCGAGCCCCGTCCTCATAATAACAACAATCATTCGCGAGAAAGTAATGACCAAGCAGAACGACATGAAAATGATAGGTTTCATGTAAACACAATTCAGAGAGGTCGCGCGAGAGGTAGAGGAAATTATACTACGCGCGGCAGAGGATACATGCCGCGGAATTTCCAAAATAGAGACGAAATGGAAAACTGAAAACCGCGTGTGTTACGGGCCGGATTCACGCGGAAACCGGTTTTGGGCCCAAAGAAAAGATGTCCAATATTAGATTCGAAAAGGAAAGATGTAAACCACGAGGCAGGAAGGTTAAGGGCGTGCCTATAGCAGACGGGCGCGGAGTGATACATAGTGGCGGTCCCAGTGCGAAGTCACGTGACCGTTCGTGCTCGGGCCAGCGGTTGCCGGAGCAGCGTACAGTGCATTTGGCAGCAGACACAAATGGCAGACGTCAGAACAAGATGGCTGCCGTAGAGAGAGACAGAAGAGGCGGGATCGGACACTTCCGTTGGCCGGTTTCAGTAGTAGATGAATGTAAAAATGAAAATAAAGTTAATACGTCATATGATAAAGATAACTCAGTAATGGTTTCGTGCGAAAAGACTTTATTAAAGAATGAAAGGGAGATAGAAAAGGCGAGTGAAAAGGGAAATATTGGCACTGTTAATGATGTGTATGAGGTAAAGGACGTAGATGTGGGGGGAGTTATGATGAATAAAGAGGAAAGGGAGGTAGAATATGCCACGCAAAAGACGTGTGCTCAATTAATAATAAGTAAGAATGATGTAAAGGAGGACGTCAGTGAACATTGCATTGTAAACAGTGCAGACAAAATTGTTGTTGATGGAAATGTGTTTAGTGATTCTGAGGTAGAAGGGTGTGGTAATTTCGCACGATTGCCTGAAACTGATAGCATGGAAGAAAATGAAATGAAAGTTATCGAAGTACATGACGATTATACTAAATATGAAGTTAAGGCCGAAATCGTTCAAAGTGATATAACAGAAGTGTCTGACTGTCCAAACGGTGTACATTGTGTAGAAAATGAGTCGAAATACGAAGCGACTGAAACATCTAGTGATAATTTACCTCACTGTTTAAAAGTTGCATTCCTGCTCGAATCGGACGACGAAAATGAAATCAGTGATAGCTCAGACGAAGGAGAGACAACAGATTCAGATACAGATGAGTTTTCGGAGGTAGACAAATCTACTTATACCTTTACAGAAAGAGGTTACGAAAAAATTAATGACATCTTTTCGAAACAAAATCCGGAATGTGTAACTGAAACAAAACCGAAAGAGCCGCCGGATGACACTATATTAGGGCAGGCTTTACTTAATGCAATGACAGAAATAGATTTACTAAAACTTAAAGAACCTCCAGATACAAACATAGTAGAATGTGAACTGTTAAAGATCTGTAAAAATGTAGAGGTACACAAACCCAAAAAGCCACCTGATATACAACAGAAATCAGTAGGTAATATTTCCTGGAAAGATATTATGGTTGAGCAGGATCTGTTATGGGAAGAGCAGGAGGAAAAGGAACAGAGAATTATTAAACAAACTATAATACCGGTAAATGTTTGTAACACTGAACTGCAAGTACTTTTAGACACAGGATCCCAAATCAGTGCCATATCAGAATCATTCTTTGATCAAATTTCCTGTAAACCAGGGTTAGTAATAATGTCTGTCAGTGGAGTGAAAATTATAGGAGCTACTGGAAGGTCCAGCAAGCCCATTCAAAAACAAGTACTGATGGACTTTGAAATAGGGAGCCAAAAATTTGAACATGATTTTTTAGTGGTCCCTGAACTAAGTGCTGAAATGATTCTAGGTATTGATTGGCTAGACAAGGAAAAAGTAATTTTAGATTGTGGTAATGGAACTGTTAAGATTAATAGGGAAACAGAAACAATAGAAATTAAATTTGAAGGTGACAACCAGGTCCAAGCTGTGAATGTAGAACCCCTTTTGTTAAAAATAGAATCTGAAAATGATGGTTTATCCCAAATATATGAAATATACCATGTGAGAAGTTTATTGCAGGATGACCAAAAAACCGACAGTTTTAGGGAAATTGTTGATGTTATCCAAGAAATATCATGTGAACAGAAAGGTGATTTATTTGATATCTTGAATAATAATAAGAAAGTGTTCTCTGATAAACCAGGTGTCGTAAATAACTTTGAATACCGTATGGATATCCTGGAACATGAACCATTCTTTGTCAAACCATATCCTATACCTATAGCTAAGAAAGAAGCAGTACAAGCTGAGATTGATAAAATGTTGGAATGGGGGGTAATAGAAAGAAGCAATAGTGAATACAATAGTCCACTTATTATAGTCAATAAAAAGGATGGAGGTGTAAGAGTAGTCATTGATGCTCGGACATTGAATAAGATTGTCAGGAGAGAAGTAGACAGGCCTGAAAATTTAGATGATTTATTACAAAAGTTCCATAATGTAAAGTATCTAACTAGTTTAGACCTTACTGCTGGATACTGGCAGATCCCATTACACAAAGATTCTAGGAAATATACAGCTTTTTTGTTTGCAGGAAAATGTTACCAATACAAAGTTGTACCATTTGGTTTGAATACTTCTGTTTCTGTTTTCATTAGGGCTTTGGATTCTGTATTGGGAAAAGAACTTTGTGCCAGATTGACTGTATATGTAGATGACCTATTGATTGCTACTGATAACTGGGAGGAGCATTGTGATCTGTTAAACAAAACCCTTATTGCTCTTCAAGCAGGGGGCATGACTCTAAAGTTAAAAAAGTGTGAATTTGTGAGACAAGAAATTAAGTTTTTAGGACACATAATAACCACATCTGGGATTGGCAAGGACCCAGAAAAGCTTAATGCTATTGAAAAGTGCCCTCCTCCAAAGAACCGGAAACAGTTGAAAGCGTTTTTAGGTCTTTGTGGGTTTTACCGCAAATTTGTGAAAGGACAAGCTTTTAACAGCCCACATTTGAATAGTTTGTTGAAGAAAAATACTGTATATATTTGGACATCTGAATGTCAGAAAGATTTTGAAAATTTGAAAACTGAGCTAGTAAAGGAAAACATCTTACATCACCCAGTTTTAAGTAAACCATTCCACATGATTACAGACAGTAGTGCTTATGGTATCGGTGTTGAAATATTTCAGGAAAACACAGAATTTGGGGAAACAGAACATAATACCATTGCTTTTGCTAGTAGGACTTTAACTAAATATGAGAAAAACTATACTATTTCAGAGAAAGAGGCCTTAGCAATCATTTGGGGATTAAAGAAATTTAGGATTTATTTATGGGGACATAAAACTATTATTCATACAGACCACAAGGCATTAACCTTTTTGAAAAACTGTCGACTGTTTACCGGCCGGTTGAGTCAATGGGCCCTGTATTTACAACAGTTTGATTATGAGATATTGTATATTAAAGGTAGTGACAATTATGTAGCTGACGCTTTATCACGATTGCCTGAAGGTATGAACAACTTACCAAGGGAATCCAATGAAGATGGCAAATTTCATATAAGATATATTAAGGAGGTTCCAGGTAGGAAAAGAATTGAGCAAATTTGTAAAAGTATGAGGTTCCACCAGAATGAGGATGAAATTTGGAAGTCAGTGAAAATTAATTTTAGTAACCCTAATTTCCCACAAATCAGTAGATTTTACAAGATATTTAATGGAGTTTTGTACAGGAGAAAAAATACCAGCACTGAAGAATGGAAGGTGTGTTGGCCTAAGCAATTTGAGACTGAAGTGATTGATTATTTTCATCTTGCTTTAGGGCATTGTGGTCCCAAGAAGTGTATTGAAAAGTTAACTGATGTGGTTGCGATTAACGTAGGTGCTACTAAGAAAATTACTGAGAGAATAAGATCTTGTGATGTATGTCAGAGGGCAAAAGTAACAAATAGAGTAAATCAAGGTTTCATGCAGAATACAATACCAGAGGATACATTAGAATTACTGTCAGTGGATTTGTATGGTCCGTTACCAAAAACCTCAGGTAATTGGTCTTATATTGTTGTAGTGTTGGAGGTGTTCTCCAAATTTATTAAATTATATCCAATCAGGAAAGCCACTGCTAAAGCAGTCTTTAGCAAGATGACTGAGTATTTTAACACCATTGGTAAACCTAAAGCAGTTTTGTCTGATAATGGACCACAGTTTATCTCAAAAATCTGGAAGGAAGGCATGAAGCAACATGGTGTCCAAGTTAAATATATTTCAGCTTACCACCCGGCTAGTAACCCTGTCGAAAGATATATGCGTGAATTAGGAAGGTTAGGTAGAACCTACTGTCACCATAACCATAAGGCTTGGGGCAGATTTGTAAATGACTTTGAAAAGACCATGAACACCTTATACCATGATACCACCGGTTTTACCCCTGAAGAAATTCTGTTAGACCGTAAAAGTAAAAGTATTATTGAAGAGATCTTGCAATTCCCCCCTATTGTAGGAATTAACCTGCATGAAAAGAAAGAGTTAGTTAAGAAAAGAATGAAAGAGAAAGCAGCCGCTAGATCCAAAAGGCATGATAATAACCTTAAAACAACTAAATTTAAGCTTGGAGATTATGTCTTAGTGAAGACCCATGAAAAATCAAGTGAAATTAATAATGAAATTTCTAAATTCAAATACATTTACAATGGGCCTTTTGAAGTGCAAGGAACTCCACATGCAAATGCTTATTTTCTTGTGTACCCTAGGTCAAGGAAGCCTTTAGGAGTTAGAAATATAGTCGACCTGAAGTTGTATGTCCATAGAAACCAATGATGAATGAAAAGTAGTACCCTCAGGGGACATGCACTCTTTGCATTGTCAGGTGCCTGGCGAGCACCAGGGACCCGAGTCGTTGCCAGCACTACTTCTACATCTACATCTACATCTATACTCCGCGAGCTACCTTACGGTGTGTTTCTTTTCGTGCTGCCAACCTTCCTCTTCATCATTCAGAACTTTTACTATCTTCTTTCCTTCTTCTCTATCAGAATAAACTGAACAGTGTAGAAATAAGGTGAGATACTGTGTATTGTTTGTGGACAAGTAAATAAATAAAATGGGTATACTAGAAAATGACCAAGAATAATGAAAATATAGTGGGTATTGTAAAGGAAAAATGTAATGGAAAAATAATTGGAAAGAAAAATATAGATGGGAAAAGGTAAGAATACTGAAAATAGGGTAAATGAATACTATATTATGACTAAATGTAAATGTTTTTGAAAATAGGGATAAATATGATGTTGAAAAACTTTGTGTGTTAAAAAACTGTGGAGATGAACCTGGATAATGTGTGTAAGATGGATATGAGACGTATATGTCTAGTGCCACCAAAGGCAAAAAAGCACTTCCAATAGGATATAAAATTATTGTCCTGGACTTGATATATGTAATGACCTAACTGTGTGTGGAAAAACAATGGTAAAGGAGTAGTAAGAAATTCTTAATCCTGTCTTGATCCCAAGTATGACATTTGATTGTTTCTTGATTAATGTATATGTTACCTGGTGTTGACATTTGAAAAGAAATGGTTTTGTTGCCAGTGTCTAATTACTGTTTCAAAGTTGCAGGTTTTATATTTTGTACCATTAATGCAAATGTTACCAAAGATGTGACGTAATGATGAAAAACACAAAGATGATGACAATAAACTGCTCAAAAGTATGTTGTTGGGCAGCTAAACAAGACAAAACAATAAAAATTGCAGTGGTCCTAAAGCTGAGGGCTACCCAAATATGCAGTGTGAGCAGTAGCCAAAGGACTTGCCATTGTGGGGCAAAAAGTTGATAAGTGGTTACGAACTGCCAAACCTAGAGGATGAGGCAGTGTATGAATTGAAAAATGTCTGTTTTAGTGTTCTTAATCTAAATTGTGTTTTTGTGCCTAAAGGTTTATAGATAAAGACTGCCAAAACAATAATGGGCAGAATGTATAACATAGACTGCTAGTGCTGAGGCAAGCAGTGAACGTAGTTAGGTTTATTGGTCAATGTGTTATGAACTGACTATTCTTTCTGAAGTCAGTGAAAATTTATTATAAAATATAAATGGATTCTTATTCAAATGGATGTAGATGTTTTGATGCTAGGGTTTTTGGAATAACTTAAAGTTTTGGACTGTCTGTTTTAGAACACAGCAGTGATGATTAAAGATAGGTTCTGAATAGGTTAATGTGTTTATGTACAACAAACATTTTGGACTACTATTAATGAAGAGCAGATTTAAAGTTAACTGTTTTGAGAAAACCTTGAAAAGTTACTTTTGTATTTAAAGAGTCAGTTGGAAAAGGGTTCTCATAGCTGTTTGTGTAAATACTTGTGCATATGTGAAAGCAAACTGAAATTTTCAACATTCCATTAATTGTTGAACCTTGCAAAATGTACTATGATCATGAGTATACTTGTGTGTCTCTGAAAGTTACATTCTTTAACAACATTGAAAGACAAATTTGTGTTTTGTTGAGTTGAAATGTTCTGTGCTATTGTATATGTGTTCATTATTATTATTTTTTATTTTTTATTTGAAGGCTATACCTATTCTCCTAATATGCAGATTTATTTTGTGTATTGTTTGTCTATTATTTGAACTGTATGTGTGTAAAATGAACATGCTTAAAGGTATTTTGTGTAAAGATGCAAAATTAATTTCCGTAAACTAGTCTGAAAATGAAAATTGCTATAAATGCTTTACTTTGAGGATGTTTTTGAAAGAAATATATGCATTTCTTAGTGTATATACTGTATATTTGTAATATGTGTATTTTTTTTCTCCCAAATGAAGTTGGATGGTACAATTTTTTTCTTTAGCCAACACCACTTAGGTGTTATGGATGTTTCCTTGAAGTATCCCTTACAGGAAACTTCAACGAAACATGGGGCATGTGTAACACCATAGCTCTAATGCTGTAATGATTTATTTTGCTTTTTGTTCATTTAATGTTACATCATTGAGCTTCTGTAAATGTGTTTGTTTGAATCGATAACATAAAATTGTATACTCCATTCTTTGTACAAGCTTTGAGTCATGGTCTGATTCTATGCGATGTAGTGTATCTGCAATTTAAATGCTTTGGCCCAATTGGAGGGAACAAAACTTACTGTATATAATTGTAATTTTGTGTGAATAATTTATGGTAGACATGTTAATATATGCAAATGTTCTGTGTTATTCAATGCGTTTGTTTGCTGTTATGTAAACTGCTGATCCTCACTTAGGAATCTTAGTAATTTTGTGTGTAAGAGGTAGTGTGGTTCCCCTCGGGAACGGAACTGTGTAGCGCGCGAATTGTGGTTGGCCTAGGTGGAAAAGGTGGAACGAATAGTCAGTCGGGGTCGAGCCAGCAGTCTGAGATGAGCTACGAGTCCGTGCGCTGCCGTGCATAAGTTGCATAGTGCTGGTTTCGAGAGAGGCTTTTCTGTTATTTTCCAATGCCTTGGATGTTTGAATAAATAGCTGGGCTATTCTGGAATTCGTATCTATCTTCGCCACCAAGAAATGACAGAGTCCAGCAGTTTTGCTTGCAATTCCACCTACCAACATGCTGCGGCCACCACATTGCGCAATCGTTGCAATATATCACTATGAGGATGTACAGTGAAGGATCAGCGTAATGGATATGTGATTGTGCTGAAATATAAGGTAATTTATATCTGAATTTATGTACCTACCTTGACTTTTCTCCTCATCATAACACCTCTCAGGGTCCTTTTCCGTTTGAACTAAAGTAATCACCGAGTATCCCTACTGAAAGAACTTTTATGACCAATGTTATGCTAATTTATGCCTCTTGAACTCAGTAAAAAGAAAGTTAAAGTTAATGTGGCAAGAGAGTGAGTTAAAGTAAATGTTGCTTGCTGAATATAATTTTCCTATTAAAACTGCTTATTAAAGTGCTGTTGCCAACTGCAAAATTAAAGTTCTTGAGACTGAGGCTTCTAAAGTTTTGCTTAGCTAATGATCACCTTGATACCTGAGTAAATTCTAAAAGGTGAGTCAGTTCTTGCAATTTTGTTAATATTGTGTTTCGAAGTAGAAAAAGTGGAAAACTGCATAGTAGGAAATTATATGTCTATAATTACTAAGTGTTTGTCTCTCTTGTGTGTATATTAACAGTATAAAGACCACTCAAGTTTGTGTAAGCCCTAAAAGTGATAGTGTTTTTCTGTACATGTTGTAATTTTGCAAATAGTTTTTGTGCTACTCCAGTTGTTAGCTTCAATCTTAAAACATTTGTGTGTCAGAGTTCATTGCACTCGCGTGTGGCCAAGTCTAGGCTGTGTTTGTCCGTCATAGTTCCTTATACCTACTTTCTTAAATGAGAATGTTAATCATTCTCTTGCCTAGTTAGGCTGGCGGCCGTTTTCTTTATCCATTGAACAGTGCAGATAGGCAAAATTTTGTTTGGTACTGTTCAAATATTTAGTAATTCTGACTTTCATTTCCGGTAAGCCATTTCCGTTAGGCACAACACGGTCAACTTAACAAAAATCCTCCCAGAGGGTAACACTGCTCTGTTGCTTCATACCATAATTGCTATAACAAAAGAGTTTTATTTCAAAGCCTGTTTCCAGCTTTAAGGTTAGGGTACAATAGAAGCAGACAGGGAGTGTTATACGTGGCTTTTCCGTGACAGGACTATTTGTTCTGTTGGGGCATACTATGTAATAGACCAAATTTGGTACTTCATAGTACAAGCTACGTAAATACGCTGTTGCAGTGTTATAAAGTGGCCTGTTTGATATGTCAATAAGGCTCCGAAGGGTTAATCATTAACTACATCAGATGGAACTGTTAGACTGTAAGAGCTAATATCCCTGCTCCTGAATATAAGATGCTCAACTATATAATTTCCAAACCACTCACACACTTAACCACATTCTCACTATGAGACACTTCAGAAGAGTATGAAGATTAGGTCAGTGCATTGTTGCAAAGTCTGGTGATTATGAATTGTATGCTATCAAGTCACCTCCTCTTGCTACCTAAATACTGATGGTGAGAATTTCTGCCACCATTAGGATTCGAAATGAATACTTTTGAATCGATTGCCTTGAAATGGGTGTGTGTTAGGGACATCAGTCACCAAAGTGAGTGCACAGTTACAGCAGAGTTTTCTATCTTTTCCATCGATGGAAGTTTCCTGAGGGTTTGGGGGGAGTAGGGGAGGGAAGGTGTGGGGGAACAATAGGTTTAGGGGCTGTCAATCAAAAGGAAGGATTATCCCCAGGAGTCTTTGTCCGCTTAACAGAACAATTTGTTAAGGGCCTGTCAATCAAAAGAGAACAATAGGTTTGCCCCTGAATGTATACTTGCCCATGAATGTAGGCAACTCACACGAAAAAAAAGTCCTGGTTGCGCTGCTGTCCTACTACTTAAGATCATAAGCCTGTCCAGTGTGAGTCACTTTACTGTTCTCTTTGTTGCTGTTATCTTTATTAGGGTTTGGCAGTGTGATGCGTAATGGTTTTGATCCAGAAGCGTAATACCCATATTGTTAGGGTGAAACCATCTCTTCAGATTCTTTGCAGAGCTAGATTTACTGTGGAAGCGCATCTATTTCTCCCCCTTAGTGGTCATATGTTTGTACTGCAAAACTGGTGATGACAAAACTTATTGGAAGGACGATGACGAGCGGACTTCGGTTGGTTTATAGATTACTCTGATGAAAAAATTTCTGGCTGGACATGTTAATTTCGAGAAACATAAACTCCCTTGCTCTTTCGCCATTAGCATCTGACGTATTTAGTACCCACTCCAACGCCATAATTAGTTACGCGATCAACCCTTAGAAGCGTATTACCTGTCAAACGAAAAAATGGTGCAGGAGATGCTTCGTTTGAGCCTCGTCACCTACATGAATTACTTGGCGATTCAGCTGTTAGGACCAGTCGTAAGACCCGTCCAAAATATCGGTTAAGAATTGTACTGATCGAATAGGAGGAGTCTGTTCAGCAACAAACAATAGTTGTCAATAGCAGCGGAAATACCGCTCGGAGTGCTTCTAGAAGGTGTGCCCAACTGAAAAGAATAGTTTTGCTGAAGCAGCATCGTATGTAATCCGGATGGGTTAATGTGTATGCTAAGAGATTTTTAGTGGTATTCACAGTTGCAAAAGTGGAGTTAATGCCTTCGTAGCAATTTGCTTATTTCTGGAGAGCTGTTTCCGTAATTCCTTGCATGATGGATTCCTCCCGATCAGCGGGTGTCCAGTTTCTTCGTGCAGAAGGGGAGCATGCTTCACAAATTTATCGTAGGACGAAAGACATATACGAAGGGCAGTATTTCGCATGGTCCACATATATCCTTTGAACCCCTCCTACATTAACTGGATGGGGATAACCATGCGGACGGGGCGATAGCACAAACACATGAGTCTCTGGTTGTGGTCTCCGCGGACTCAAGAGCGTAACTCGAACACCGGTCAACGCAGTTACTCACAGGCATCAGTCAGTGGTGCACGCCTAATAAACTTCAGATGGCCGTACACAAAACAGTTTATATGCTACTCAAAGAAGCACTACAAAGTAATCCAACCGTAAAATACACGACATTAGAATACGCAGACAACGGAAAACACGATACCCCGATGTGCAGCTCGACGAACGACTGTCCTTTGACGACGGCATCAGAACAACGACTGAAAGTGCTGCCAACATCACGCGCAAACTGGCCAGACTGAATACAACACACTTCTGAGTACCATTACACACACTGAAAACAGAGCATTGTGCGCTCTTTGAGTCTGTGGTTTGTTTTGCACTCAGTGCATGGGTCCTCCGAGTACGTCTGGTGACTGTAGTATACATCCCTTAGGGTGCCTAGGAATCTGTTTTCTCGGATCGCTAGACAACAATTCAAGCCAATCATATTAATGGAGTTCATAACTGTAAGTTAAATTGACAATACTTAACTTTGTGTATTCATAAAGGTGTGTCGCAAGCAAACGGCGACATGCAAATAATCAATATCCCTTGGTATATACAATCTCAATGCAAGCAAAACAATACAGATCATAAGTCACTGCTGTAGCGTTTGTATGAAGGCTTGTCTTCTACTGAGCGCGGTTAGGCGGAGCAGCGCTTATATTCTCTTGGCCTAGAAGCCTCTCCTGTCTTTGTGTCGTCCTAGTCAGCGTACTATTGGCTGACTTTGTCTCACAGCCCTTTCTGCTCTTCCGTTCTTCATCGTCGTGCCGGCGCTTGTCGAGATAATCGGGCAGGACATCACCGAGAAGCGCCAACTCGGTAAATGGCGGGTTGATACCTCACAAAGGGAATGGGAGTTAAGCGATAAGGGCCGTAGGGTATATAATTTCTTCCCAAACCACAGGGAACGTTTGAGACTGAACCATATCAATCCCAGCCGGAGTATGGTTCACTTTCTGACAGATCACGGCCCTTGCCCTGTGCACTTACAGTGCGTAGGCCGCAACCAGAGTGGATCTCCAGGACACATTATTTTTCACTGTCACCAATACAAAACAACACACCGCGCACCAACGCAGTACGACAGTGATATGATACGGGCAATAACAGACGAAGACGAGTGGGAGATAATAAATAAAATCGCTGATGACGTCTCAAGGACTTTACATGACTAATATAGACAGACACGGGAATATAACAGAACACTGCAAGACACACGTAGCACGTAACACAGTAGATCCAATTCGTATCTCAACACAGACAGCAGTACTGAAACACGTACTCACTCAAACGGTGAACACGTACGGCAGACAAACTTACACAACATCTAGAATAATTAAACTGTATTAGATTAAACAGTGGAATGCAGTCAACCCTGTTCTAGCTTAAGTATGAAGGATATGCAATCCATTCCGCGGTTATTATACCACTGTTCGGCTGCAACACTTATAAATGAACACTTAGTATATAAGCAACATAGTAGTAAAAATTAGAGACACATAATATAGGAACTGAAGGTTAGTTAATAACCCCGAGAAATAACATACTTTACATTCACACACCACCGCACTTTCCATAATGTACATAATAGTTATGGTGTTTCTCTAAATGGTGTTTAGAAATATAAATCAGTAAATTAAACTGTAACGAATCGGGACTGCAAGGCTCGAAGTCATTCCGAGGCTTTTAGACCAGGCTGACTCAGATAGGGTAACATTATTCTCTCTCTCTCTCTTTTTATCCCAGTCTTTCCTATCATCTATCATAATATCTTCTTAAAATTTGAATATTTTTGTGTTTTTTCTCTCTTTCAGTTTCTAATGTATTTTTAATTAATTATTACCTCCATTGTAATTGCTGAAAACAATAATTGCTGTTTGTAATATGGAATATGTTTTGCAACCTACATCAAAAATCGTAAAATGAACGACGTGTTATAAAATTTAAGGCATCAAGTCTCTAAATGAGCAATAAATCAAATCAAATCAAATGAAAATGTTGCACAATATTCGGGTTGTGACAGCGTTGTGAGGCGGGACGCGTAAATATCATTGACATGCCACGCCCTGGGCAAGTGTAGGTCACCATTGGTGCCACGATTTCTGCTGTGGAAGAGCTCACATGCGCGAATCGTCGAATCATCAAACGTGACATTGCTATTGAACTCTGTCTATAAGGAAAGAAACTGTGCATCAAGTAATTCACAAGAAGCTTCGTTAAGGCAAAGTTTGTAAACAGTGCGTGCCGAAGCACATTTCAGAGAATGAGCAGACCGGGAGAACTGGTGTTTGCCCTACCCGTCTGTTGAGACACACGGAGCAAGTAGCAAATTCATTGCTAAGACTGTGGCATGTGATGAAACTTGGTATTATCAATTCGACCCTACCTCCAAACAGATGAGCAAGGAGTGATGGAATCCCGACTCCCCTCGTCCAGCGAAAGCCTTCTCTGCCCCAAAGGCCGGAAAACTCATATTCAATTTCCTTTTCGGCGAAGCAAAACCACTACTTATCGACTGGCTATCAGTAGGTGCAACAGTTAACGCTGAGTAGGGTTGCAGTATGTTGCCGAGGCCTAAACAGGCCATCTACGGGAAGAGCATGGGCAGGATCTCGAATTCACCAGAACAACTCTAGGCGACATGCGGCCAAGAAGACCCTCAAGCTCCCTCATATGTTTCGATCGGAGGTCTTGGAACAACCTACTTACAGAACCTATATCTCTCCATGTTATTAGAATATCTTTCGGCCCTTGAAATAATCTCACAAAAGCCAGACATTCACTTTTGACAGGCAAGTGCTGGACACTGTGGAAGACTGGGTCCGTCAGCAACCCGGGAATTTCTACACCAAAGCTATCCACTCTCCTCCTACGTGCTGCGAGCGATCTGTCAGTGTCAATGGCAGTTACGTATTTTTGTAGTGTTTCACATTAAGTGTATAATATAGTTATTAAAATTTCTTTACACACAACTGCAGTCTCCTTTCCATTTGGGCACAGTTTACACCTGTCATTAGCACTGATTAAGAAGTGGCAGACGGAAAAGCTTAAATAAAAATGATTATGGATTCAGAAAGAAGTGACACTGGATTTATAGGTTACTACTACGAGAGGTTACAAAATGAAAACATAAGTAAACTTCTGATAAATGATTCAACTTAGTACCGACGTGTAGTAAAACTAATTGAAGGAAGTAGATAATAGGAATGAGGAAAATAAAAATTATGAGTTTAAAGGCTACTCCAACATGTTTATGCAACCGTTCTTCTGCACCTTTATCGGCCGATGAAGTAACACTTACATCACCATCATCATCGAGACCAGCTCTAGTCAGTAGTCTGCGTGCTCAGTTCATCTGATAAGTTCTAGATGAGTTCACGAAAGTTTCTCAGCCTCATCAGAGAAATCAATATGACAGCGACGATCGTAACAGTCACAAGAGGACAAAGGAAGTTTTGGGCCAACAAATTACATGCAAGTCACAACCCATCCCTATTGATGTGTTCATTAAGACAGCCGATTCAACCCAGGTGGCTCATTTCAGCAGCGTCGACAGAAAACCGTGCTCCGCTGCCTCTACCGGTCGCACAGGTAGATTATATTACCCAGCCGCCGATAGGTCCCGACTTGACGAATGAACAACATCAGCGAGCACTGGCCATTCTCTGTCAATTTTCACGCACAGAGTGGAGACGACACAGACAAGCAAACCGAATGCGAAATGCATTGTCCAATCAAAAGTATCAGGAAATCACTATATAATGCATAATTGACCATTATATGTCACGAAAGGCGGACCGGGCGGTATAAAAGGAGGCTGGAAGTGTTGTGTTATTAGCAGCGTAGTAGAAATAACCCTGGAAACATGAGGGGCCAAGGTTGTTTCGAGTACGTTGCAGAATTTCCGGTAGAAAGCCCTTAAATATCCTCCACCCAGTCCCGATCCCTCCCTATGCGACTTCTTATTTTAGGAGCCCTGAAAAAAGACATTCTTGGACGTCGATTTGCTTCGGACGATGAGGATCACATCTGGGCACAGTCGTGGTTCCATAGGAAATCGCAAACATTTTT
The DNA here is from genome assembly GCF_023898315.1 of Schistocerca nitens. Classification (NCBI taxonomy): domain Eukaryota; kingdom Metazoa; phylum Arthropoda; class Insecta; order Orthoptera; family Acrididae; genus Schistocerca; species Schistocerca nitens. The sequence continues at coordinate 389,247,701 of NC_064616.1, forward strand.
CCATGAAGGCACTGGCTGTCTTGTCTCAGTGGAATAAGTGTATTAACAACTACGGCGATTACTTTTGAAATAATAAAAAATTTCCTTTTTTCCATCTCTCAAGTTTTCGTTTGACTGCCCCTTATAGATTTGCCTTGACCATAGGTTGGGCTTTTTCAGAGCGCTGTATTGAGAGAGAAGACGGTTGTAGTCTCACCGAACATTAACGCAGCATACATGGTGGACTTTGCAACCTGTAGGCTGTTAGGCTATGATCGCCAGTTCAGATACTAAGTGATAAATCAAAAGAACAGCCTACCAGAAACCCAAATACAGGAGCGTGTTTACTACAGTGACGTCTGTGCCTTGCCCCTATGGTGATACTCACTGACTGTCTCGCGTCTCTAATTAACGCAAAACCTAAAATTAAGGCATATTTTAAAAACAACAAATTATATATATATATATGTGCATAAGATCGTCGATCCCTCCATGCGTACACTCACTACGAATACAGCATGTTGTTCTAATAACCTTGTTCTATTTCTAGTATGTCACATGCATAGTGTTTAACTTCATTTCTTAGTTGAATAAATAAATATCCGTTTGCCCATTCATAAAAATGTAAGTCATTTAAAACTGGTAGAGTTTATGTATTTTCCGAAACTATCATTTAAAATAGGAAGTAGGGACTTGCCTTGTGAACAGTTCATGTTAATTTGTATTCGTCTAGTTAATTACGTTTGTTTTGTAAAACGTTTTAGGTATGTGTTCTCATGATATGTAATTATATTGCTTTTAAATGAGCCAATAGCCAGAGATTTTACTGTAAGGGTCGGAAAAAGACCAGCGAAAAGAGGTTCTTCTCGTAACATGCATTTATTACGTATAACTTCTAATGTGAATAGCGGAGCGTTGTGTTAACTTTGTTGTAGTTTGGCTTACTCACAAATATATAAAAGTCAATGCGTAGCTGCGTTGACACACTGTTCAGGGAGGACGATTCGGTAACATGTGGGTATGTGTCTGTTGAAGCTGATTCGCAGTAGCTGAGAGATTGAAACTGGGCGTAAAGTCGGCCTTTTCTGGGGTTTGAAGATGGATTCTGGAAGCCAGTTGGGACTACAGCTTCTGCAGGTGTCAGACTGTGGGCAGCGCGGACCTTTGTACTATTTCCGCTGATTTAGATAATTGTTTCTGGTTAGCCTGAAATACTTTATTAATGCTCAAGGAAATTTACAGTTTGTTCCACGAGCTTTGACTGTGTAGTTTAGTTATTGGTTTATGACAGTTAATGCACTATAAGACTTTATATTACTCGAATTTTGCAACGAAAAGTTGATTGATGCAATCTGCCTGCACTTCAATCGCATATACGCAGACTTTGCAGGACACATATTACTATCGTCAGTTTATTTGACGCTATATCCGTATATCTTTTATAAAGCCACAATTTTCTTTTCATTATTTGTTATTGATGAATAAGTAATCAATTCATCAAAACTTAAAATCATCGGTAGTCCTAACCATTATTGATCAGAAGGGAATTGTCACAGCTATCTATCATTAATCAGTTTTATTTACGTTGAAATCGCAAACTAGCCACACTTAGGATTTCGACTGTTGGATCGCTTGTGTAAACTATTTAGCTACAGCTAGCATAGCTGCAGGGAGTAAATGTGACGAAGCCGTACCCATCTGTAGGACAGATAAGGAGCAATCAATCAATAGTCAGGGTAGTGCAATTACCAAGCCCCCACAAGAAGGTAACCAGTCCCTGTTGTTGGCTGAGGCCCTCAGGTAGAGTAACTGAGCGTTCCTGTTCTTTACGTCAAAAGGGGGTAGAGTACATCAGAAATGAAAACATCGTGCGTCATACCCCGTCTTGGGTTGTTATGCCACCTAGTGCAAGTCTTTCTATTGGGGGCCACTTTGATGACTTGCGCGTCAATGATGATGAAATGACGATGAGGGCAACACAGCACCCAATCACCGAGCCGATAAAATCTCAGACCCTTGCGTCAATCAAACCTTCTTTTTAACATCATAAAATTTTATTCAGTTAAGCAATACATAAAAATAGCAAAATTATTAACAAATGGCAGTCAGCCACACTGACCACTCACCTACAGAGACGGACGGAGCATACCACGGACGTAAAATACTCACAAAGAAACTAGATACAAGGTTTGGGAAAAATGGGCACAGCCCTGTTTTGTCTATCGATGTTAGAGCCATATGAACGATGTACCACAGAGACACTTAGGACGACGAAGAAAAGAAAAATCACAGGCAGCAGTTAGGAAAAGCCAACTCTGCAACTCGTACAGTTCAGAGGATATTATGGCACATTGCTTCCTTTGTCAGCAGTTCAGCCGCATTTAGAAATGTACGAGGAGAGACTAGGCACACATTACAGCTGCTGTAAAATTTTACATGTACTGTAAAAAATTTTAGCCCCATTTTAAATATTTCACTTCCATCGGATAACATACATTTATATGTTTATCGAGACACTTTGAACACTTTGTTATGAACACAAAGAACTTTACCGTTCTAGGATTTCAAGACTACTTATGCCAGAAGCACGGGAGGGGGGGGGGGCAAAACCATGTACAGAACAGATGCAAAGTTATATTCCAGTACAGCCACCTGAAGTGAAAGATGCTCAGAATGACGACTCAAGGCAACACTAAAGTTAAAATATAAGAAATACTTAGAAACTTAAATACTTTCGTAACTGGAAGACATCGTCTCATAATTTATGAATTGTCAGTTTCTACTGTTACTTTCTCAACAATACGTTCATAACTGAGTTAACCACATCTCCAAAGATTATACTAAAATGTTGCACAATCTGGATAAATTATGCGAAGATTTCAAGAGGGTTTTGGCTTACGCACATTATGTTTTACGTCGGTCATTGCTTTCCAAGAAGAATTTTTATTTCATTGAAGATTTTGATTTTCGTAGGGAGTATTCAGTTTCTGGGAGAACTTTCAGTTTCTGAGAAGACCTTTCATTATTGATTGTACATATAATTCTCTTGAGTATGTTTAATTTATCAAGACGATTTTTAATTTGTAAAGACGATTTTAATTTTCAAGAAGAGTTTAATGTTCCCACAAAGTTTTGGGTGTGAAGTGGGCTTTCAGATGTAGGGACGATTTTACATTTGACAAACATTTAAAATTTTTCTCTTTTGGGTGACTCCGTAACAGATCAGTTTTCCTTGTACTACATCACACCTCATTACTCTTGCTGCCGAGCGAGGGGGGAAGGAGAAAGGAGGAGGGAAAAATTTCACGAGAAAGTAGTTAATTATTTTAACGCCTTTTGATTGTTAACCGACTGTAATTATTTCAAAAATGTGAAAACGTTTTGCAGAAACCATTAGCAGTCACAAACGTCTGTTGAATGATTTAATTTATTTAAAAAAGCAAAATGTTTTGAGGTGCAAACTTTTTTTTTACAATAGTACATATACAGGTAGATATTGGAGTTGTTTAGTACAATCTTGGCATGTGCTGTGACCATTCTATGGTAAAAGAGAAGGATACCTGAACATGATCGTCGTTCGATATGCTGTTCACATAAAAAATTAATCACTCACCCTGTTCGTATTAAAAGGCTGTCATTTGTGGTGTGTTCAGGTACCTCCATTGCTATTGCTCGTTGGATTTCACTAAGCACGGTGTATAACTTGCAAAGAACACTTGAGATTAGTCATCACAATCAACTCTGTTGTGCAGCAGGGACAAGATGGCAGTCAAAACAAAGCCTATTTCATTTTAACTATCGATATTTCGACCCTCGTGGTATCTGCCACTTTTTATTTCTTATGCACACCTTCTTGACCCATCTCTGACATCACTAGTTAATTAAGCCAAGTGATAACTCCGTGAAACGAGCTGATCAATTTTGTTAATGGGAGATAGCGGCTCCGAGGTTCCGGAAGCTGACAACGTCTGCGAGAGCGGATTGCTGACTACAATCCCTACAAGTCCTCGTCAGGCACTCTATGACGTGACGGACGGTCATCAGCACGTCATCGTGAAGTTAATGCCTTTTGGTAAGTACCATTAGTAATTGCACTGCTTTGGTAGTATCTACACAAAAACAACGTAAGTTTAAGTGAATCGATTCAGGAAGACTACTGCTAAAATTCTATTCACAAGAACTTAGTCGTGTATTGCACACTACTAATCACATCCCGAAAAACGTCACTACTAAACGGACACATAATGAAATACTCTATTTCATTATTCTCGCTTAAAAGACGGCTACGAAAACTGATCGAAGTCGAGATTCAGTATATACATTGAAGACCCAAAACGTTATCTAAAATTAGGCCTACTAGGGGACAATTTGGGAATGTAATACAGCGGTAATTTTGCGTGCCAGAGCTTCGACAAGCCGTTGGTAGGTTTCCGGTGGTATGTGGTATCAGTCGTCTCTACACAGATCATGCAATTCTCGTAAATGACGGTCGGTGTTTGTGGGGGTGGAACTGGCGTCAGGTAGTTTCCACAAGTGTTTCGTAGGGTTCAGATCAAGCGAATTTTGTGGTCAAGACATCAACTTGATTCATTATCATGGTCCTCTAACCACTGTTCCAAGATTATGTTCTTCTTCCACGGGAAATTATCCGGCTTGAAGATGCCATCGATGCCAGAAAAAGACTTGAAATTGAGGGGATGTAGCTGGTCTGTAATGATGGTGGTCAAAAGCCGTCATGGTGCCTTAGATCACTAGCACAGGCCACACGGAAACCCAGGTGAATGTCCCCACATCTTAACACTGCCCCTGACAGATGTGTCTATAGTGCAGTGCATCTTTCGTGCAGCCGTTGTCCTGAAGGAGGTACTATCTAGACACGATCACAGACCTGGTGTGTAAAGAAACGTAATTCGTACAGTCTGGCGACATTTTTCCGTTGATACAAGGTACAATTTCAATGATAGCATTCCCACTGCACCTATACTAACGATGTCGTTGGGCCAACATGGGAACACTTAGTGATTGCTTGCTGCGAAGACATATGTCGAACAACGTCCGTTGAACGATGTGCTCTGAAACACAGAACACCACGCATCCTGCTGTAAGGAGTGGGCAAGTATCAGGCCTCCACGTTCTGGGATCGGGACGTCCAGCAGTCGTCTATTCGTCGTTTCACCGACCATCAACTACTTTCCATAGATGCTAACGACAGTAGCACTCTAACAGCCGAATAGCTTCGCTGTTTCGAGATACTCGTTCCCAGGCACTGGGCCATAACAATTTGCCATTTTTTGTGTCGGTTATGTCGTGATTTGCAGCTCGTATCATCGCTGGAATCTACATTACTAAAACGTTTCCCGGAGCTCGGTACCAGTTGCAGCGCAGTGGTAACAAAAATTCGATTTTCAGTATTTCGCGTCGTTACTGACCGAATTTACAAAAATTAAAATGCTGTTATAACGTATTCATTAAAAGGTATAATGTTATATTAAAAGTTTAACATACTAAGACAAGTATTAAAAAATGAGTGTTCTCTAGAAACAGTTTAATTGGCAGCGTGCGATTATGTTTTAATTTATTAGTTTTTTTATTACTAACTCTACTCGCAACGCAGTTTTTAGACAAGTTTTCACGTGTACCCCTAAATGCACCTGCAAAATTATGTCGTTGTAGGACACATAATTCAGGAAATACGGCGTCATAAACATTTTTGAACCTAAAAAACTAGAAAAAATAGCTTTTGCTTAAAATGCAGCGCAAATTACTCACTTTATGTTCATCCAATTTTTCATAATGAGAAAACTTAAGACTTCCAATTTATGTGTTATTTCAAACTTTTCGTAAGCTAATCATCTTGTGGATGTTGCAGTTTCCAAACTTTTTCTCGCTTACATGCTTAAAGACAAGTATTGATAGCATTAAACTATTTGTAAAATAACGAGAATTTTGAAGCTGTGTTATAGATGGGAGTTCGAGTCTTTAAGAAATGGAGGTTTACTGCTGATTCCCTACTCCTCTCTGCTCCTCCTGTATCCTTTCCTTACGGCACGCCACGCTGCGTCAGTAGCTGGCGTTCAGTCTCATAGAGCGCGGTAGTCATCATGTTTGACCTCATCACTACATCTTTTGTAAGTATATCTACGTTTGTAACTGTAAATGTATGATGGCAGGCAGAACGGATAACTTCCGCGTCTTGACAGGCTTGCATGATGGACTCTTTAAAATACATTGGTGATAAGACTCAACTATACGCCTTTGTAAAATGAAACTTTTAACTGAAGCTGTATATGACTTCCCCAACTACCACAGACGGAATGTTGTTGAATTCATGAATATTTATTTAACGGTTTATAAGCTTCAAAGTTGGGTAAAGAAACATATATCTTTAGGTATGTCAAAAGGGAACAAATTACATTATACGAGATCATGTCGTGGAATTAGGCAAGACTAACGTTGTCCCCGTGCAAAAAAGTCGGATGCAGAATGGAGAATTAGGGACATCGTTATCAGATTGATCCAGTTTCCTCCGTTAAAAGTTATGTCAATCTGAGCTCACAGTCACAGCAACTTCTTTATTCGTAAGCTACGGAATAATTAGGAGAAATTCCACAAAGTTCACGAGGGTTATCTACAGCTAACATTTGTTTGTTTACGATGCTATGCCAATAAAGATTCGTCGTGGTGCTAATCAGCACAGCAGCTGCACAGGGAGCGAGCAATGGATTGTACGGCACGTGATTCAGCTGATTTTCTGGTTTGTCTTTGGCTGGCGAAATCTTTCATAGACTCATGCTAACGTCCGAGTGTAGCATTCCTCTCACACTTGAATCGTAAATCCCAACGACGGAGGCCTGTTTCTTTTCGGAGGGTTTTTGAAATGGTTCTCTTGACACCCACGCTATCTATATATCTTTGGGCTGTTTCCAATACCAGCCTTGTCGACATTGTTTTAACGTTGAGTTAGAATATTTCATCGAGTCACATCGCTTTTAGATAAGGATTTATATTATACTAACCAAATGCGAATTGCATAATTGTGGGATGCTTGTTAAGTTCTTAGGCTAGAAAAACTTCTCGACAGTGGAATCAATGCTTGACAGCATTGCTAAAAAAATAAATAAATAAAAGCGCTATCGGTAGCTTAAGAGACCGACCAGCTCGACCACTGATCCCTCTAAATGTGGCCTTTGTCTTTCCCACACTCGCCTTTAAGGTATATTTTCATTGTATTAACTGCGCAGCCTGCAGTGGATAGCTGTTTCCATGGATACGTATGAACTGTTGTCCGTAAGGTCTTACATCTTCGTCGCTATGGTGCAGAACATACCTGCATTTTTATTTAACAGGCACTAGAGTTTTTTAAAAGCTGATTTTCAGGTTAAAGAAACCTCCAGTCGTCTCACGTTAAGTGTCTGCCAGTTCAGTCTGTTCAGCATTTCTGCGACACTCTTTAAGAAGCCAAACAAACCAGCTACCATTCACACTACTCTTGTTTCTGTATTTTTATTTTTCTACCTTAATGTGTATCGTCCACATTCAATTATTATTTCAGTTCGTTACTTGCGATCTTTGGAAAAGCACCTGCTTCGTAGGAAAATGGTTGTTCCCCAATATTCTGTCAATGAAACAAAGAAAGATACTTTGCCAATAAGTATTACACTTTTCCATTTACGTTATTTTATGAGACCTCAATGCAAACAATCAAATTTTCCTACTTCAGCAGGTATCCAGTGATATTAACCATACTTGTACAAAACAGTAAGCTCCGTCTCTGTGGTTAACACTGAAACTGTCTTCTGTTGTTGCTTAGTCGACAGAAAAGACATTGCATGTGTTTAATGTGCCCACGTTCGCATCCCGGGTTATGCTGTCCCTCATGTTATCGAAACTTTGGAAAGTTCATTCCTATTATCGGTGCGAAAAAAGCATGTTGCACAATGCTCCTGCAGCGCTAATCGTTAAATCTAAGGTATCTTTTACAATTATGTTGTTTACCACATGTAGGATTCTGCTTGAGACGTCTTCTATTAATATTTTTGAAACTGTATGCATTTTGGTTTAGTCTGATTAATTCACTGTGAAGTCTCAAACGTATGCATAAAGCTTATTAGAGCCTTTACTCAACACATCCAGTAAATGTGTATGGCCATAAGACTTTGACAGTCTCGGTTCTTTGTCGTCCCCATTCTTTTGATAGTGTGGTCGCTGTTCAAGATATTCGTATTTTCAGTTTTATATCTTTGTCTTTTATATTTATTTCTTCTTTTATAGCCTGAAAAAAAAAAACACTCATTCTATCCCATCTCTTACCGCTGCATTTTCCTTTCTTCAAGTTCTCAATGTTCGCTTTCGTGCATATTTTTCATTTCACTCCTGTGTCTTGTCTATTTATTTTTGCTTATTGTGTGCCACAGTATTCCAAAAAATTCTCACAGCCCGAGGGCAGGAATCAAGCTTCTTTTCCTGCAAGGAGTGGAACCTGGGCTACTTAATTTTCCCATCGCTGTTCTCTGTGGATTGCCCAAATATTTGCTTCAACTGGATCTTTACATAATTTTTGTCATCCTCTAATAAAATGTCCTGGCCAGCAGTTACTTTTCTCACACGATATTTGACGCGCTACTCCAGGATGTTTTTCTTCCCAAAACATGCATCATATTTGGTACTACTTTAATTTTGTAGCACTCCACGATTAATTTGCACAGCAGAATAAAACGAAGGCACTGCCACAGCTACTGCAAGAGGCTACGGAAGTAGGTCACACCATGACAGTGACTACCTGCTGATGTCACAGAAACTGTCACCACGACACCGGGCGATCACCACATCGCCGAACCTGCTAAGGGATCAACGTCATTATAACAACGATGCAGCACAAAGAGGGATCCATTGCGGAGCGTAGCATGATTACGTCTTGTCGGAGCCCTGGGCTCTGTCGGGGTTACAATACAAGAATCAATTACTTGGCAAAACCACTACGCACCAACAGTGTGAAAATATCACGCGTATTTACAAGGGGTGATCCAAAAGTTTCCGTTTCATGGCGTTGCTGCAGTGTGTATGCAACCCATTGCGACTACAGTGCGGATGTATATGCAACGACGTGTAGGGAAAAGGTTAGTGTGGCCTTGGAACGGAAGCTTTTTAATCGTCCATTATGGATAAGTGCAGGCAGTCTGGAAGCCACACCCTTTAAGGAGAGATCCCTCCCCGAGATTGAGTCGACATGAATCTACACGAGCCTTGGCCTCTACCAGATGCAGACCTATTGAGTCCGATGCTGTCGACTCATCACCTTCCAACTGGTGGACCACCTCCAGGCCTACTTCCAGTCACTGCTAGTCTCCTACCTTGGAGCGGTACTGTTTGAGACCGAGACCAGGGAGGCACTTCCATCTTCGCCTGTGCGGGCGTATTTTCGCGGTCAGTCTCCTTCTGCATGTGCAGGCGCCACTGGTGAGAGCCGTTTCCTTCTACGGGATCCATGACGGTTTTTTAAAATATATTTATTTACTAGCATTTGGGACGCGCTCATACAACCATCTTCACAGTGTGATTTCAGTTTTGACGATACCGTCGTAAGGACAACACAACACCCAGCTCCCGTGCGCAGAAAATTTCCGACCCGAATGGGAATCAAACCCGGGCCCCTTCGGATAGCAATCCCCGGCGGTGATCGCGCAGTTACCTAGACGGATAATGGTTGGCTTCTGCACCTTACGCCGTGACCTTTCCTGAGTAGCGGAGTTGCATCCAGTCGGCGCAGACATAGCCACACGCACCTTGCTCCAGTATTCCAGCCGAGTGCGTGGCGCCACCGTGGGCTGCCAGTCTAACTCGGTGCCTCTAGAAACTCAGTCTTCAGCAAATGCCCTGGAGGTAGTAGCCAACGCAGAGTGTCGTTACGATCGTTGTACTGTGTTCCCTAATAAAATTTAGGTACTTCTCAGCAATGATGTTTTCTTAACGAGACGTCAGCCTACAACCAGGAAAGATCTCGCCGTCCAACTGTTACCGCGCCAAGAATGGTCAACTATCGACTCCTGAGCTACAGATTCAGTTCCAGCATCCACCACACAAGTTGGCCAGAAACAGTCTGAAAGCTTGTAAGGAAGTTCCGGCGGAGTTTGTGCTGAGAAGTAGTTGTTAAGAGAAAAAAATGGACATGTTGCGTCGTTTCCGAGTTATTGCGTGAGAAAGTACAAGCACTTACACGAGCTAAAGTGCGGTAATGCACAAACATCCCTATGTCCGTGAGTTACCACTTGTTGAAATGTTCATTACCAGTTAAAAGCCGGCCGGTGTGGCCGAGCGGTCCTAAGCGCTTCCACCTGGAACCGCGCGACTGCAACTGTCGCAGGTTCGAAGTCCCATAGTGCTCAGAGCCATTTGAATCATATGAACCAGTTAAAAGGTGCCTTTTTGCGAAGTGATAAATTTAAGCTAGGTGCGTGAAAGCTACGTTTGTTCAATTTGAGGACACCAAACGAAGAACCCGTTTAGCTGCATTGCCTCTGGCAGGTTGCTTCAACTTACGAGCGTGATGACCTGACTGGCTAACATATATGCCAAATAACTCGGAAATGACACAACGTATCGAATCTTTTTTCTAAACAATTATTTCTCAGCACAGACTGTTCTACGATACCCTCGGACCTCAACGTGCAGCATCAAAAGTCAGTGGGACGAGTGCGCTGACTGTTTTGCTTTTATTTTGTATCTTCTTTTCTTTATCCTGTGAGTATCATATCCAGTTAGGCAATTGTCTACGATGTTTTCAATCTGTCCTCTTTTTTGAAGTGTGGCAAGTAAACTTAGATAGTGATTTGAGAACTTATAAATACACTGCTGACAATGAAAATTGCTACACCGAGAAGAAATGCAGATGATAAACGGGTATTCACTGGACAAATATATTCTACTAGAACTGACATGTGATTACATTTTCACGCAATTTGGGTGCATAGATCCTGAGAAATCAGTACCCAGAACAACCACCTCTGGCCGTAATTACGGCCTTGATACGCCTGGGCATTGAGTCAAGCAGAGTTTGGATAGCGTGTACAGGTACAAATGCCCATGCAGCTTCAACACGATACCACAGTTCATCAAGAGTACTGAATGGCGTATTGTGACGAGCCAGTTACTCGGCGACCATTGACCAGACGTTCTCAATTGGTGAGAGATCTGGAGAATGTGCTGGCCAGGGCAGCAGTCGAAAATTTTCTGTATCCAGAAAGGCCCGTACAGGACCTGCAACATGCGGTCGTGCATTATCCTGCTGAAATGTAGGGTTTCGCAGGGATCAAATTGAGGGCAGAGCCACGGGTCGTAACACATGTGAAATGTTACGTCCACTGTTCAAAGTGCCGTCAATGCAAACAAGAGGTGACCGAGACGTGGAACGAATGGCACCCCATACCATCACGCCGGATGATACGCCAGTATGGCGATGACGAATACACGATACCAGTGTGCGTAAACCGCGATGTCGCCAAACATAGATGCGACCATCTTGATGCTGTAAACAGAACCTGGATTCATCCGAAAAAAGGACCCAGGTTCGACGTTGAGTACACCATCGCAGGCACTCCTGACTGTGATGCAGCATCAAGGGTAACCGCAGCCATGGTCTCCGAGCTGATAGTCCATGCTCCTGCAAACGTAGTCGAACTGTTCGTGCAGATGGTTGTTGTCTTGCAAACGTCCCCATCTGTTGACTCCGGGATCGAGACGTGGCTGCACGATCCGTTACAGCCATGCGGATAAGATGCCTGTCATCTCGACTGCTAGTGATACGAGGCCGTTGGGATCCAGCACGGCGTTCCGTATTACCCTGAATAGCGATAGGCTACAATCCGACCTTTATCAAAGTCGGAAACGTGATGGTGCGCATTTCTCCTGCTTACACGAGGCATCACAACAACGTTTCACCAGGCACGCCGGTCAACTGCTGTTTGTGTATGAGAAATCGGTTGGAAACTTTCCTCATGTCAGCACGTTGTAGGTGTCGCCATCGGCGCCAGCCTTGTGTGAACGCTCTGAAAAGATAATCATTTGCATACCACAGACTCTTCTTCCTGTCGGGTAAATTTCGTTTCTGTAGCACGTCATCTTCGTGGTGTAGCAATTTTAATGGCCAGTAGTGTAAGAAGAGCGAAACCTCATGTACATTTTGTTGTTGTTGTTGTGGTCTGCCGACCGTTGTGGCCGAGCGATTCTAGGCGCTTCAGTCCGGAATCGCGCTGCTGCTACAGTCGTAGGCTCGAATCCTGCATCGAGCATGGAGGTGTGTGATGTCCTTAGGTTAGTTAGGTTTAAGTAGTTCTAAGTCTAGGGGACTTATGACCTCAGATGTTAAGTCCCACAGTGCTCAGAGCCATTTGAACCATTTTGTTGTGGTCTTCAGTCCAGAGACTGGTTTGATGAAGCTCTCCACGCTATTCTACCCTGTGCAAGTTTCTTCATTTCCAAGTAACTGCTGTACCCTACATCCTTCTGTATCTGTTTAGTATATTCATCTCTTGGTCCCCCTCTACGATTTTGCCCTCCACACTGCCCTCGAATACTAACTTGGTGATCCCTAGATGCCTCAGAAGAAGTCCTACGAACCGATCCCTTCTTCTAGATAAGCTGTGCCACAAATTCCTCTTCTCCCCAATTCTGTTCAGTACCTCCTCATTAGTTACATAATCTACCCATCTAATCTTCAGCATTATTCTTTATACTTTGAGAAAAGAATTTCTTAACAACTACTTTGAGAAAAGAATTTCTGACACGTAAATCTGTACTCAGTGTTAGCAATTTTCTCTTCTTCACAAACGCTTTTCTTGCCATTGTCAGTCTACATTTTATACCCTCCCCACTTCGACCATCATCAGTTACTTTGCTGCCCAAATAGCAAAACTCATCTACTACTTCAAGCTTCTCATTTCCTAATCTAATTCCCTCAGCACCCCCTGATTTAGTTAGACTGCATTCCATTATACTCGTTTTGCGTTTGTTGATATTTATGTTATAACCTCCTTTCACGACACTGTCCATTCCGGTCAACTGCTCTTCCAGGTCCCTTGTTGTCTCTGACAGAACTATAATGTCATCGGCAAACCTCGAAGTTTTTATTTCGTCTCCATGGATTTTAATTCCCGTTTCCTTTACTGGTTGCTCAGTTGCGTACAGTAGACCAATGCGGTCATCCTTCGAGCCAAGCTGTCGCTTATGATATGGGTAATGCACAGAACTGAAGTGCAATATTGCGCTGGTTAGATTACATTTGCCGAATATGTGGGAATCCTGCTTCATATTCCCTCTACTATCTGTTTGCAGCCTCGAAATAATAAACCGAGGAATTTCATGTGGAACTGATGTCTTAATTGCCCAAGACTGTTAGAATGCTGTTCGTTGAACTCGATACTGTAGAGTTCCCATGAAGAGATACTTAATGCCACCTGAACTCCGGAATTTAATACACGTAAAATTTCAAAGACTTCTCATCTGATACAGACAGATGCGGAACTTTCCGTACCAGTTTATTGTACAAAATTTAATTTTCTTTTGGCACATCTTGAATATACGCGCTGGTATCTGTCGTACTTTCAATGATAATCAATTCCTGTTTGGCGTTTATGATGATGTGCTTATTACCCTCAGAGAACCCAGTAAACATGTTGAGAGGAATACACACACTAAACTGATTGCTTATCGATCCCTGTATGAAATGTCCTCGATTTTGCAAAGTAATCAGGTTCACAGTTGATGTGGAGATGTTTATTTTATAGGATGATGTTATCTCCTCAGTGTGTGCGCAGTCAGCCTCGATGCCATTAAGTTCGTTTCTTGTTTCTTGAAACAGAATGTTGAGCGCAGTAGGTGTAAATAGTGATGTTGCTGCTAGAGAGCTTCCATCCTCCATAAGTGTGCCTTCCAGGTATATGAACTGTTGCTTGGAATAGGTAAATCATCTTGATTTTAAACGAGAATACTTATCTTTTCATTATTATTAAACATTGCCAGAGTAAAGGGTTTGTGGGAGAAATATGAAAAGTGATTCTCTCATTACATTGAACTGGGGCTAATATGTTAAGAGGCATCATTACATAGTTTCAATCCCATCAATTTAAGGAACTTGTAATTCTCACGTATCATGTTGTCCTTCTGTTGCTAAGTGGGGTACTCACAGATGTCTGGGTCGGTTTCGTATTTCACATCCACGCAGCAGCTGCCTTAAGTGCAGACATTCTATGATTTCCTCTCCTCGAAAGTCGGCTAGACTGCCATCCTGGTTAACAATGTTGAACTTGAAATAGTCTAATATTCGAAGTCAATTGGAGGTATATCGGGCTACTCGAAACCTCATCGAGCTACACCTGTTCCCACTGCAGAGAAGCATCTGTAGACTATGTATTACTCGATCGCTGAGATACGAAATCCTTACCACACGGAGCGTACTAACAGATAGTACTAACAGATAGAATACGTGACACATACATTTTATCAGTATTATTCCTCAAAACTTGGCGCCTTGAGAAACCCATTACTGATCCAGTTTTGTCGTTTTCGTCTCTGTTTTAAACGTATTGACGTTCGCATATAAGTTAAATCCTTTTACAGGTCACTTGTAATTGCATTTAAATCGTCAATATCGTATGAGCCAGTGGGTATTTCCACAGTTTTACTATTTCCTACATGCAGTATATTGTTCACCTCTGTGATTATAGGAATGTTGATATCTTTCCAGACCATCGGTACAATACTCCTTTCCACTTTGCCTAGATCTATTGGAGGGGCGGTTATTCACATATAAAACTGATGAGCGTTCTTTTAAAGTAGAGTGTCCATCATAACTCGTAAATCTCAACTGACATGGAGATGCGCTTGTTGCTTGTTTTTATGCAGTCATCAGGAGAAACATTAGACAGAAATGTACACAGAGATATGAATCGATATCTTGGTAGTGTCGAAAGCTGTAGAACTTGCGGTTATTAGCGAAATAATGGCACAATTCTTCAGGTGAGTATAAATACCCACACAAGTCAAAGCATAACATGTTATTTCCATTTCTATAAACATATGCAACGTAGAGCGTTCTGATATTCCTCCAGTTCTACAACTGCGATCCCAAATTCTTTGGATTTCCACATCGTCTTCGGCTATGTGCTCCACATACGGCTCAAATGGCTATAAGCACTATGGGCCTTAACATCTGAGGTCATCAGTCCCCTAGACTTAGTACTACTTAAACCTAACTAACCTAAGGTCATCACACACATCCATGCCCGAAGCAGAATTCGAACCTGCTACCGAAGCAGCTGCGCGGTTCCAGACTGAAGCGCCTAGAATCGCTCGGTCAAATGGTTCAAATGGCTCTGAGCACTATGGGACTTAACATCTATGGTCATCAGTCCCCTAGAACTTAGAACTACTTAAATCTAACTAACCTAAGGACAGCACACAACACCCAGTCATCACGAGGCAGAGAAAATCCCTGACCCCGCCGGGAATCGAACCCGGGAACCCGGGCGTGGGAAGCGAGAACGCTACCGCACGAATCGCTCGGTCACAGCGGCCGGCTGTAGTCCACATAAACACTTCACAAAATTTTGTAATTTTGACTTTGTTGGCGAATTATGCAGACCTGTATTTGTAAGTGGTTTTTCTGGTACTATGCCCAGGGGACTTTTTTATGCCCAGACCAAGTCTTTTCCTCTCTGGTTTAAAACATAGTCCTTTACCGACAGGAAAAGCCTCCATCATCCTATGATACCTTTCAGCATCCTGTAGTTGCTCCTCTGCGTTTTCTGCGTTCCCCACTGTTCAGGCTACAGTAGCCGCCACCCATGATAATGAACGATTGCTGACACTCCAAAAAGTGTTGGAATTAGAATCGGGATAATTGCATCAAATGTCTTAGGTATTGAGAGAATCCTAAGTGTTTCAACATTTCTTTTTCACCTTGTTACTCCTTCTGCTTCAAGGCATTTTTCCACTGCCACCACTGAATGAATGCAGCTTCTTAGATATCCTACGTATAGTGTATGATGAGCTGCATATATAGGTTTTATGTATTTTATTATAGCACCTATTTTAAGTTTATCACACACTGTTTTATCAACTTCAGATTCATAGAAAAAATTCAAAGGAATTGTGCAATATTTTCCATACATGTGTGTTCCGAGTAAGGTCTTAGGGATGGGAAAGACCCACGACGGTATAACAGCTGTATTAGAAAACGACTACGTTAACAAAGAGAACATTGCCTCAGGTTCAAGAGAAGTAAAAACCTAGCTGACAAACAAAAGATAACGAAGCGAAAATGAGCGTAAGGAGAGCAATGAGAGGAGCGTTCAATAACTCTGAAAGTAAAACTTTGTTAACCGATCTGAGTGAAAAGCCTAAAAGGTTTTGGTCGTATGTAAAATCTGTAAGTGGGTCTAAATCATCTATTCATTCACTCAGGCCGGCCGACGTGGCCAAGCGGTTCTAGCCGCTTCAGCCTGGAACCGCTCGACCGCTACGGTCGCAGGTTCGAATCCTGCCTCGGGCATGGATGTGTGAGATATCCTTAGGTTAGTTAGGTTTAAGTAGTTCTAAGTTCTAGGGGACTGATGACCTCAGATGTTAAGTCCCATAATGCTCAGAGCCATTTGAACCATTTGAACCATTCACTCAGTGGCCACGCACGGGTACGGAAGATAACAGAGAGAGGGCCGAAATGCTGAATTCGATCTTCCAAAATTGTTTCACCACGGAAGATTGTAACATGGTCCCGCCTTTCAGTCATCATAGAAACGTCAGAACGGCAGATAATGAGATAACCGATCGCGTAATAGAGAAACGACTACAATCGCTTAGTAGTGGAAAGGCGTTAGGGCCAGATGAGATACGTATAAGATTCTACAAAGATTAGGCGAAAGAACTTGCTCCCTTTCTAGCAGTAATTCATCATAGATCGCTTGAACAACGAAGGGTACCTAACGTTTTTAAGAAGGGCCATAGGGCGGAAACAATTATAGACCTATATCGTTGATGTCAAGCTGTTGTAGAATTATGGAACACGTTTTACACTCAAGAGTTATGACGTTCTTCGAGAAGGAAAATCTGCTCTATAAAAATCAACATGGATTCCGCAAACAGAGATTCTGTGAAACTCAGCTCGCTCCGTTCCTCCACGATATCCACAGTGCCGTAGAAATGGCGCTCGGGTTGATGCCGTGTTCCTTCACTTCAGGAAGGCCTTTGACACTCTCCCGTACTGCCGTTTAGTGAAAAAAGTACGAGCTCATCGAGTATCAGAGCAGATCTGCAACTGGATTCAAGACTTCCTTGGAGACAGAACAAGGCACGTCGCCCTTAACATAGCAAAATTGACAGATGTATAAGTAGTGTATTCCAAGGAAGTGTGACACGACCGTTGTTGTTTACAATTTATTCTTTCTTTTTTTAGTGTTCTTTTAATCTGTTGTTTGGTTGGTTTAAAGGAGTGGTGGGGGGGGGGGGGGGAGGGAATAAACTGCGAGGTCATCGGTCCCTTACAGTGATCTAATAGAAAACGTCGGATGCTCTAAAAGGCTGTTCACAGATTATGCAGTTGTGTACAAGAAAGAATCAACGACAGAAAATAGTAATATGACCTCCACTGTTGATGACAAACCGCCGGAAACAGTATTTGCCGTAAAATATCTAGGAATAACTATCCGGAGCAACCTTAAGGGGAATGACCATACACAACAAATAGTGGGAAAAGAGGATACCAGACTCAGATTCATAGGAAGAATCTAAAGGAAGTGCAACTCATCCGCGAAGATGTGGCTTATAAGGCGCTTTTTCGGCTCAATCTTGAGTATTGTTCATTTATCTGAGATCCCTACCAGACAGGACTGACAAAAGAGATAGAGAAGATCCAACGAAAAGCGGCACGTTTCGTCACGGGATCTTTTATTCGTCACGAGAGAGTTACGGAGATGCTCAACAAACTCCATTGGCAGACAAGAGAGGCGTTGCGCATCGCGGAGAGATTTACTATTGAAATTACGAAAGAGCACTTTCCGGGAAGAGTCGGACTACATATTACTTCCTGACACATATATCTCGCATAATGACCATATGGAGAAAATTCGAGAAATTACATCCAACACAGAGGCTTACTGACAATCATTCTTCCCACGACCTATTCGCGAGTGGAGCAGGACTGAAGGGCTTCACTGTCCTTAACACGTAAGTTATAAGGTTTTTCTGCAACATTTTTCGAGATTGTTAATATCTCGGCTGACCAGTTCAGCAGGTTAAGAGTTCTGTATTTCGAAATGCCGACCAATACACCTATACTCAATTTGTGTTTGCATTGATCCACCATCTTGACATGATTTTGTACTGTATTTAGAAACCCATTACCATGAAAATCAGTTACTCTCATTTTAATCATATGATGTTTGGTTTGATTACACTCCCTAATAATTTGTGGGAGAACGCCTGACAATTTTTATGATCCTCGAAGATCTAATTTCATTCCTATACAGTTTTTTATCATTCTTCTCACATTCTCCACAATACATACATACAGAGAATGTCAGGTAGTGCTTTATTCCATATCGTTCCATTACCAACTTTAAATATCTGTTATAAAACTCTCCACCAGGGTCAGTTTGTAGACTGTCAGGACGCTGATTCATCTTAGTCTGCAGCGGTTGTTCAGACACCTCTGGCATTTCCTTCCCAGTCTTTGCCTTCTGAGGGAGGGCCCAAACAAATTTGGAATATGTATGAATGATCATGAAGACTTATCTGAAAACCTCATTTCATTGTGAATGTTATATCAGATCTATGAGATTGGCCTGTTACAAATTATCCAAACCAAATATTATGGCGTGTCTATATGGAAACGATTTACACACAGGCCTGTGGATATCTTGGACCATTATCTCCATAATTATTCTTCAATAATGAATCGTTCTCGAAACTCCAAAATGATTGTTATTATTTCATTTGTGTGACCTGTATTCCCTGCGGCAGCCAATGTTATGAGTAGTCATAAAGATTCTATGATTTTGAAACTTCCTGGCGTATTAAAACTGTGTGCCGGACCGAGATTCGAACTCGGGATCTGTTGCCTTTCGCGAGCAAGTGCTCTACCAACTGAGCTACCGAAGCACGACTCACGACCCGTTCTCACAATTTTACTTCCGCCAGTACCTCGTCTCCTACCTTCCAAACTTCACAGAAGTATATCTATTAAAGAGGCAATGGTGTTCAGTTTTTTATGCTTTCTCAATGCTTTCATCTTCACTATGTACACCGTTTAACACTGATATAATAATAACTGACCATTTGGTGCATTGTCTCGCCTGTGTGCATTAGACGTATTTAATGGTTCAGCATACGTTATTAACTCTTTCGGCAAAAACTTTTTGTGGTTCTAAGTTATTAGGAATATTAGTTTCATTAAACTGGATGTTTGTTCAAACTCCTTATCTCTAGCATTTTTTGTGCACTTAGTTAGGCTTATAGGATACTTTCCTAGCGTATTCAGCTAATCCTGGCTGGCTCCATATGTTGCATCTAATTCGGTAGTACAGTGGTGGATAATGAAATTGGTGATTGAATATTTTTCTTCTTCTTCGCATCCTCTTCCCCTGCCTCCAGCCGCCATGTGTGAGAGCTATTTAATAGTTTCTATTAATGGCTTAAACGTTTCAGAGAGAGACAGTTCTCACACCAGCTGTCCTAGTTATAACATCACTTTCGACATATTTTATCGATATGCTCCTGCATACAAAGCTGAATTCAAGTTGGTACACGTCTTATACGCTTATGCAGGGCTTTCTCCTCATATATTTTAAACTATTCGGATCACATCAGCTTTTGAATTTACTACATTGATTAATCTCCGAAGGGGCTCACTGCCTTTTCCCCAAGATTTTCTTTCTGAATTATTCAGAGGAGGAGTTTTTTATATCTTCTAATTTTTCCTTAAGTTCATGAACCTTATCAGTGCCTATTTTCATACCATCTCCCAGCATCTGCATTTCAATAGTATGATGTTCTAGAGTCTCAGTGATGTTTTCAATAGAGCTTTTAAGATATTCATTTATTGTCTCGATTTTTTTGCTGATATATCAACGGGTATATGCTTGTGCTTCATCCCATCAGAATGAGCACACTGTAGATGTGCGAATTTGCTCTTGGCCTACGACATACCGAGAGTTACATACTGGTTAACTACCTTTTACGCAGAATCTCCTAGTTTTGTCTGTATCGACGCTCATTCAATTTCCTCGTTTCATCAGTAATTTTATTCCAGCAATGCAGCATATGGTACAAATTGATTGAATGTCATGCCGGTTCCCATACGCACTTCGTAAATATGCCTTAAATTCATATTGTCCTGTTTGAAAGTACACTCCTGGAAATTGAAATAAGAACACCGTGAATTCATTGTCCCAGGAAGGGGAAACTTTATTGACACATTCCTGGGGTCAGATACATCACATGATCACACTGACAGAACCACAGGCACATAGACACAGGCAACAGAGCATGCACAATGTCGGCACTAGTACAGTGTATATCCACCTTTCGCAGCAATGCAGGCTGCTATTCTCCCATGGAGACGATCGTAGAGATGCTGGATGTAGTCCTGTGGAACGGCTTGCCATGCCATTTCCACCTGGCGCCTCAGTTGGACCAGCGTTCGTGCTGGACGTGCAGACCGCGTGAGACGACGCTTCATCCAGTCCCAAACATGCTCAATGGGGGACAGATCCGGAGATCTTGCTGGCCAGGGTAGTTGCCTTACACCTTCTAGAGCACGTTGGGTGGCACGGGATACATGCGGACGTGCATTGTCCTGTTGGAACAGCAAGTTCCCTTGCCGGTCTAGGAATGGTAGAACGATGGGTTCGATGACGGTTTGGATGTACCGTGCACTATTCAGTGTCCCCTCGACGATCACCAGTGGTGTACGGCCAGTGTAGGAGATCGCTCCCCACACCATGATGCCGGGTGTTGGCCCTGTGTGCCTCGGTCGTATGCAGTCCTGATTGTGGCGCTCACCTGCACGGCGCCAAACACGCATACGACCATCATTGGCACCAAGGCAGAAGCGACTCTCATCGCTGAAGACGACACGTCTCCATTCGTCCCTCCATTCACGCCTGTCGCGACACCACTGGAGGCGGGCTGCACGATGTTGGGGCGTGAGCGGAAGACGGCCTAACGGTGTGCGGGACCGTAACCCAGCTTCATGGAGACGGTTGCGAATGGTCCTCGCCGATACCCCAGGAGCAACAGTGTCCCTAATTTGCTGGGAAGTGGCGGTGCGGTCCCCTACGGCACTGCGTAGGATCCTACGGTCTTGGCGTGCATCCGTGCGTCGCTGCGGTCCGGTCCCAGGTCGACGGGCACGTGCACCTTCCGCCGACCACTGGCGACAACATCGATGTACTGTGGAGACCTCACGCCCCACGTGTTGAGCAATTCGGCGGTACGTCCACCCGGCCTCCCGCATGCCCACTATACGCCCTCGCTCAAAGTCCGTCAACTGCACATACGGTTCATGTCCACGCTGTCGCGGCATGCTACCAGTGTTAAAGACTGCGATGGAGCTCCGTATGCCACGGCAAACTTGCTGACACTGACGGCGGCGGTGCACAAATGCTGCGCAGCTAGCGCCAGTCGACGGCCAACACCGCGGTTCCTGGTGTGTCCGCTGTGCCGTGCGTGTGATCATTGCTTGTACAGCCCTCTCGCAGTGTCCGGAGCAAGTATGGTGGGTCTGACACACCGGTGTCAATGTGTTCTTTTTTCCATTTCCAGGAGTGTAATTATAAAGTTTGCATTACCCTCACCAACTGTTTCAAGATCGTCGAGTACGTCTGGCTCAAATAACATGCATTCACTTTCATATACTGGACAAAACAAAACAGTTTTCATATCTGTTCGTATTTTTCCACTACAATGTAATCAGCTATGAATATGCTGTTCGGCTTTACTTTTTCAAGTGGTGAATTGTACCTGCTGTTGCTGAATGTCAGGTAAGTTGCTCCAATCTCCTGCTATTGGCACTACATCCCGGGATGGGACTTGGCTTTCTCAATAATTTTCTGTCATTACTCTCTGAACTTCGCCGTGCACCTCCACTTACGGCAACCGACTCTGGCAGCGTCCTGTCCTACCTCGTCTCTCCTTCTCAACCTAGGTCGTCCTCTTGCTCTTCTTCCTCCAGGTTCACTGCAGCAGGCTTTCCTTGCGGGATCTGTCTCATCGAGTCGCATTACATGTCCAGCCCACCTCAGTCTACAAAGCCTTATGGATTTTACCACATCATTCTCCTTACAGCACTCATAAAGTTCGTCATTTCTTCGCCTTCTCTAGGTCCCATTTTCATATACAGCTCCAAACCTCCTCCTCAATATACTTCTTTCATGTGATCTCAGTTTGTTTTCGCCCTGCTTGGTAACTGTCCATGTTTTTGAGCCATAAGCAAGTACTGCGCGCATCAGCGTTTTCTAAAGTCGGCACTTTGTCCCTCGTGATATAAGCTTGGATTTAAAGTGTCTCAACATTCCAAAGTAGTATCGGTTAGAAGCACTTATGCGAACCATAATTTCAGTAAAATTTGTGCCATTTGCTTCTATTTTTGAGCCCAGATAGGTGAAACATTCCACTCGCTAAAATGTCATTACATCAAGGGTTATTGTGGGCTGTAAGGGTTGGTTAGTGCCATTACACATATACTTCGTCTTTCCTTCATTAACTCTCAGGTCCATCTTCTCTGCACTCACTTTTGGAGCTGAAAATGCACTTCGTAGATCTCTAAGTGTTCTGCTCATTAAATACAGGCCATCTGCATATCCCAGCAATTGTACAGACTTATAGTAGATAGTTCCTCTTGTCTGAATACCCGATTTGCGTACCACTTTTTCAAGCGCCAGGTTTAAAAGTAGGCAGGAATGCCCATCTCCTTGCCTTAGCCCAGTTCGAGTGGGAAACTGAGGTGATAGTCTTGATTGCACTCGCACGGTACACCAGGGATACTTTAGGGTGGCCTCTATTAAATGCACCAATTTTCCAGGCACTCGAAATTCTCGCATTGCCTCATAACGTTTGGCCCGATTTGTTGTGTCGTACGCAGATTTAAAGTCAATGAATAGATGGTGCACACCAACATTGAATTCATTGCTCCTTTCTACTATTTGTCGGAGAGTAAATACCTGGTTTACAGTTAACTTTCTTGGTCTGAACTCGCACTGACAGCTTCCAATAATATCTTCTGCTATAGATGAAAATCTACTAAACAGGATATTTGATAGTACTTTATACATAATATTTAAAAGTGTTAGACCTCTGTAATTGCTACATTCAAATAGATCTTCTTTCTTGTGCACCAGACACACTATCCCTACATTCCATTCTTCTTGTAACTCTTCCTTTTCCCAGGTGAGGCACACAATCTTGTAGATCCTACGATTTAGCTCAACTCCTCCAGCTTTCAACAGTTCAGATGCTAAATTGTCAGTCCCTGGTGCTCCAATGATACCATGAAAAATTTCCTGTACTAGCTATATGGGGTGAAACAATGTTTTTGAAAAAAATTATGTACATGATCGAAGTAAATCCCCTCTGGATATGTTAGCAGTGATACAACCATTTTAGTCCTCCTACAGTCACCTGTCCAACACTTAACGCATTTATATAGCGGGGAAGCAATAATCCATTCTTTTTTTCTTCCGATTTCCAATATCAATGCAGAAGCAGGACTGTTATAACGAGGTTGTTTCAAAACACACACACACACTCACATACACACACACACACACACACACACATGTAGCTCTGAAACATTTTTCACCTATGTATATCAGGATATATGAACATGCTTAAACAATATCGTAGTTCTGTGCATACATCTGGCAAAGCTGACTCATATTTCTACTACTACTAATGCATAGCGTAAATCATAGAGCTCAGCGATAGTTTCTTCTGATAGACTATGGGAGAGCTAACTTTAATGGATTACTTCACAATATGTTATAGTATTGGGGGACACTTGCTTACTTGATTAGTTGACAGTCTAGGGCGTGCTGGATTGAATGAATGGTGTACATTAAATTCTTCAATGTTCACTCCTGTAGATGTGTGCACTCCTGTCATCAAACATTTTAACTGTTCAAGGGAACTCGTCTGCTGTGATCATTTGATCCCGCAGTATCACTGATGGCGAGTGAACGTTTCTGCGGGGCAAATCAGAAATGTACACTGAAGTATCACATAAATGACCCCACTCATCCATGGATTATACACTGTACAATCACGTTAACCCTCGCAACACCAAGGGGGGAGAGGTACTTTATGTCCACCTTATCAGTATATTGTTACCTATGCATGTACCTTCTACTTTATAATATCAAAAATATTGTTTTTAATGATATCTTCTACCATGCTCCAGAATTGTTTCAAAATTTTTAGTAAATCTTAATCGAAAAGTGTAAGTCGTAAAAGTGGACGTGACTTATAGCAATAAATTTTATATTGATGTTTTCACAGTCAGGACCTTTTATACATAAATATATCTTTAAAAAATATGTTGTGAATAAAAGCCAGCAACAATTAATAAATTTTGTATTTTTTAAATTTATTGTGGTGGTCATAAAGTATTAGTCATTGTTTACGGAAAAACGTATTGATATTGCTAATATTACGGTCAAATAAATTTTCAGTCTCTTAACCCTACTTACAAATCAGTACTTATTTAAAAAGTGTGTTGTTAATAACGATTAACGAAAATTTTTTTTAAACTTCTCTGTGGTCGGCATAACATACCGATCCCTTGGTAGTACGCGTTATGGAAAATACGTTGATATTGCTAGGATTAATGTGATCACATTTCAAAACATGAATAACCATCCTTTGCAGCATGGACCACTGCAAGAAACATAGGAAGTGAGTCATCAAGGTTCTGGGAGGTATCATTAGCGAATTGGAGTCATGCTCACTCCAGTGCGATGGCCAGCTGTGCTAGGTTTCTCAGTGGAGAATCCGTGGCTTGAACAGCCAGGCTAAGGTATTCCCACAGATTATCAACTGGGATTAAATCTGGGGAGTTTGGTAGACAAGGGAGTATGGTAAACCCATACTGGTGCTCTTTAAACCATGCACATATACTGTGAGCCATGTGACACTTTGTGTTGTCCTGCTGTTAGATACCATCATATCGAGGAAAAACAAAGTGCACTTGGAGGTAGACATGGTCCCCAAGGATAGACACATAGTTGCGTTGATCCATTGTGCCTCCCCGAATGACGAGATCACACAGAGAATAGCTAATAAATATTTCCCAGACGATAATGCTCCCTCCTTTGGCCTAGACCCATCGACGATTGTTGTAGGGCGTTTACTTTTACACATTTCATTACATGCCAACGGTCATCTGTCGTCTGAAAAGAACACCTGTCGCCACTCAGTGGACATCCACATAGGGTATTGCCGTGCAAATTCCATGACCCAGTCACTTGCTGCGAAGGCCAACACACAGCAAAGCTCATGGAACAGTCATTGAAGAGACAATGATGGTAGCCCCTTGATTCATGGGTGCAGTCAGTTGCTCAACAGTTGCAAATCTAGTCGCCCGTTTGCATCTCTGCAGCCTTCATTCACACATTTCATCCAGGGTCCATGGTGGTCCACAGTTGCCTTGGCGGAAATTTTCCATAGTGCCATTTTCTCATGCACTGTATACTATAACCATGGCGGCACATGAACAATCTACAAACTTAACAATATTGGAAATACTTCCATCCTTGGCCCAAAAGCCAATGATCATACCCCTTCAGACACCAGATACATCACTCCATTTCCACATAACAACAACTACTGAACTGTTTTCCATGACACCTCAACACACTTTATATATCCTCCACTATTAGCACTGCTATATCTCAACTGTTAGTGGTTATCATGTTGATGTCGAACATAGGCAGTGATAGCATTAATGTGAATGGACTATGTATTACGGGTTATCAGTAATCTGAGCAGTTTTTAATAACCTCGCCAGACAGAACTCATTATCTTATATCATACGCACACTGATTCATTTTCAGCTGCTGTTGTTTAAATTGTAGCTAATGTTATACAACATAATTTCAAAATCAGGTGGCTGCTTTAATGAATCACCTTTGCCGCAAAGAAAAAGAAAGAATTATAATTTAATCATATATATTTTCAACTACAATACTATTAATCACCGTTGGTACTAATACTTCGTGATAGCTGTCTTGCAGCAGGGAGTGCTGCTAAGTGACTAACCGTCATTATGCTTTTAGAGTCTTACATGAATGGGTCCACTATTTATCGTCTGCGATTAATATAATATTTGCAGCAGTTTATACGACATTGAAAACATATTAAAATTTATGTATCGTCTTTGGTTTTGGTGGAAAGGATTAATAAACTGAGCTGTACAGTGATTTTATTGCTGTCGATCGTGCTATGATGAGCACGGTTATGATTCTTCATGCTAAATGCAGAGCAACAGTGCTCTTGTTGACTTGTGTGAGGACACTGAGTGAATACTGTGTATTACAACCACTGATAGATTGCCTGTACCTCTAATACAGCCGTACAGCCGTTAACTCGCTGTTAAGAGAAAATAGCGTCTGCACAACTTTGGTATATTCAAGAAATACACCTGGACAATCTTGTTCCCGAATATGTTACGACACTCCACCTGGAATACTACAGTTTCAACAAAAAGGACTTTGTTGCAATTTATTACATGTATTAGTGGCTGAAAAAAAACAGTGAATAAAGTAGTTTTTGACGTTTATAAGAAACTTACTGAACGGTGTCATTGTTTGAATGCGATTGACTATTATTTGTTTTCTAGTCAACTTACACCACTGTTATGTGGTATTTCTTACAGATTTAACTGGCTGGCCCAAGTGTTTAAGAGCGATGTAACTCTTTATAAATATGAACCCTGCTATAAATATTATATTGTGAAGGCAAGGTGCCAGACAGATACAGCTCCTCCTTTTAAGTTGCACTGTATTGGTTATAAACAGGAACGTGAAATAAATAAATGGTTTCCTTCTCAGTGTATGTCTTTTTGTTTATTAAATATAATATGAGTACTCATCATAGCTTATCAAGTAGGTTAGATTATGGTAATGGTAATCTAGATCAGTTTAGGATCAATCACCTTACATATTAAGTCACAGTGACTACATCTTTTCGTAAACTCTTAATTCCTACTTGAATACTGACAACCGCTGTTAGAGAAGGACGAGCTTTCAAGTGCGTTTGTCTTGGTCCTTACGAATGTATGCGTATGTGCGCAGCTTATCGAAACTTCAGTTCGTAATGTAGGTGTGACTGTATTTCTATGGCCGTCGGACAGTTTCCACATCTGCTATAGTCATCTGCGAGTGTAGAGGCAGTGTCAGAGATGGCAGGCAATGTTGCCGGAAGTGGTAGTGGTTGCAGCGGAGCCACGATTGGTGGCAGGCACGCAAACACCAACTCATGGTAAGTAGCCATAGTCTTTGAACAATATAGGTATCTTTGTTTTTCGAAAGATAGGATGGGGAGGGAGGAATAAAAACAGATTTATAGAAAATATTTTGATTTACTTACATGTATACTGTTTAGAGTCATTGTGTTCTGCAGTATTTTACAAATAGCTGTCTCCTATAAGCCCTAACATTGGCCTGTATAGCATTCACTACTGAAGAGCCAAAGAAACTGGTACACCTGCCTAATATCGTGTACGGCCGCCGCGAGCACGCAGAAGAACCGCAACACGACGTGGCATGGAATCGACTAATGTCTGAAGTAGTGCTGGAGGGAACTGACACCATGAATCCTGCAGGGCTGTCCATAAATCCGTAAGAGTACGAGGGGATGGAGATTCCTTCTAAACAGCACGTTGCAAGGCATCCCAGATATGCTCAATAATGTTCATATCTGGGGAGTTTGGTGGCCAGCGGAAGTGTTTAAACTCAGAAGACTGTTCCTGGAGCCACTCTGTATCAATTCTGCGCGTATGGGGTGTCACGTTGTCCTGCTGGAATTGCCCAGGCCCGTTGGAATTCACTACGGATATGAATGGATGCAGGTTATTAGACTGTCAGAGTCGTATCTAGCCGTATCAGGGATCCCATATCACTACAACTGCACACGCCCTACACCATTACAGAGCCTCCACCGCCGGCCGAAGTGGCCGTGCGGTTAAAGGCGCTGCAGTCTGGAACCGCAAGACCGCCACGGTCGCAGGTTCGAATCCTGCCTAGGGCATGGATGTTTGTGATGTCCTTAGGTTAGTTAGGTTTAACTAGTTCTAAGTTCTAGGGGACTAATGACCTCAGCAGTTGAGTCCCATAGTGCTCAGAGCCATTTAGAGCCTCCACCAGCTTTAACAGTTCCCTGCTGACATGGAGGGTCCATTTAGTTTTGAGTAGTCGTCACACCCGTACACGTCCCTCCGCTCGATACAATTTGAAGCGAGACTCGTCTGACCAGGCAACATGTTTCCAGTCATCAACAGTCCATTATCCGTGTGGACGGGCCTACGTGAGGCGTAAAGCTTTCTATCGTGCAGTCATCAAGGGTACACGGGTAGGCCTTTGGTTCCGAAAGCCCATGTCGATGATGTTCCGTTGAATGGTTTGCACGCTGACACTTGTTGATGACCCAGCATTGAAATCTGCCGCAGTTTGCGGAAGGGTTGCACTTCTGTCACGTTGAACGATTCTCTTCAGTCGTCGTTGATCCCATTCTTGCAGGACCCTTTTCTGGCCGCAGCGATGTCGGGGATATCATGTTTTAGCGGATTCCTAATATTCACGGTGCAATCATGAATAATGGTACGGGAAAATCCCCACTTCATCACTAGCTCGGAGATGCTGTGTGCCATCGACCGTGCGCCAGCTGTAACACCACGTTGAAACTCACTGAAATCTTGATAACCTGTCATTGTACGAGCAGTAAGCGATCTAACAACTCCGTCAGACACTTGTTATATAGGCGTTGCTGACCGCAGATCCGTATTCTGTTGTTTACGTTTCTCTGCATTTAAATATGCATGCCTATACCAGTTTCTTTGGCACTTCAGTGCATATATACTGTTCTATCTAATTCATTTTTACACTATTCTCACACAAATAGTTCAGAAATTTAGGAGATGCAGCTCTAACATACGGACGCCAGTGACTCAGCCTGCCTGTAGTAGTCATCAAGGCACATGATCGACTGGGTATATTGAGAACACTACTGTGTTCTATGTAGCTATGTATCTCCTCGAAAATTAATTCTATAAAATTTTCCCCATAGTGTGGAAAACTTACAAATATATGGATGTCTGTAGGTGTGTGCGATGGATTGTACTTGGCGGTCATCATCATCTCTGCGTACTCCACCATGCTGTACAGATAGTTCCATTTGTGCGATGAATACTATTACACTCCATCTGTATGACACTGAATTTTTCTGTTTCATTCAACGCTTCAAAGTCATTATCAGGTGCTAGGCTTACATTCGCATGTTTAGACCCAGTATTAGTCAAATTATGTGACGAAGAGCAGTATTCTGCTGGCATTTATCTGATGCTCTGTGATTTTTTTCGACAAAGCTCAAAACCATCGTAAAATATGCGTTAGATGAGTTTGTGCCTAGCAAGATCGTAAGAGATGGAAAAGAGCCACCGTGGTACAACAACCGAGTTAGAAAACTGCTGCGGAAGCAAAGGGAACTTCACAGCAAACATAAATATAGTCAAAGCCTTGCAGACATACAAAAATTACACGAAGCGAAATGTAGTTTGAGGAGAGCTATGCGAGAGGCGTTCAACGAATTCGAAAGTAAAGTTCTATGTACTGACTTGGCAGAAAATCCTAAGAAACTTGTTCTTATGTCAAAACGGTAGGTGGATCAAAACAAAATGTCCAGACACTCTGTGACCAAAATGGTACTGAAAAGGAGGATGACAGACTAAAGTCCGAAATACTAAATGTCTTTTTCCAAAGTTGTTTCACAGAGGAAGACTGCACTGTAGTCCCTTATCTAGATTGTCGCACAGATGACAGAATGGTAGATATCGAAATAGACGACAGACGGATAGAGAAACAATTAAGATCGCTCAAAAGAGGAAAGGCCCCTGGACCTGATGAGATACCAGTTAGATTTTACACAGAGTACGCGAAGGAACTTGCTCCCCTTCTTGCAGCGGTGTACCGTGGGTCTCTAGAAGAGCGTAGGGTTCCAAAGGATAGGAAAAGAGCACAGGTCATCCCCGTTTTCAAGAAGGGACGTCGAACAGATGTGCAGAACTATAGACCTATATCTCTAACGTCGATCAGTTGTACAATTTTGGAACACGTATTATGTTCGAGTATAATGACTTTTCTGGAAACTAAAAATCTACTCTGTAGGAATCAGCATCGGTTTCGAAAAAGACGATCGTGTGAAAGCCAGCTCGCGCTATTCGTCCACGAGACTCAGAAAGCCATAGACACGGGTTTCCAGGTAGATGCCGTGCTTCTTGACTTCCGCAAGGCGTTCGATACAGTTCCCCTCAGTCGTTTAATGAACAAAGTAAGAGCATATGGACTATCAGACCAATTGTGTGATTGGATTAAAGAGTTCCTAGATAACAGAACGCAGCATGTCATCTCAATGGAGAGAAGTCTTCCGAAGTAAGTGATTTCAGGTGTGCCGCAGGGGAGTGTCGTAGGGCCGTTGCTATTCACAATATACATAAATGACCTTGTGGATGACATCGGAAGTTCACTGAGGCTTTTTGCGGATGATGCTGTGGTATATCGAGAGGTTGTAACAATGGAAAATTGTACTGAAATGCTGGAGGATCTGCAGCGAATTGACGCATGGTGCAGGGAATGGCAATTGAATCTCAATGTAGACAAGTGTAATGTGCTGCGAATACATAGAAAGAAAGATCCCATATCATTTAGCTACAACATAGCAGGTCAGCAACTGGAAGCAGTAAATTCCATAAATTATTTGGGAGCACGCATTAGGAGTGATTTAAAATGGAATGATCATATAAAGTTGATCGTTGGTAAAGCAGCTGTCAGACTGAGATTAATTGGAAGAATCCTAAGGAAATGCAATCCGAAAACAAAGGAAGTAGGTTAAAGTACGCTTGTTCGCCCACTGCTTGAATTATGCTCAGCAGTGTGGGATCCGTACCAGATAGGGTTGATAGAAGAGATAGAGAAGATCCAACGGAGAGCAGCGCGCTTTGTTACAGGATCATTTAGTAATCGCGAAAGCGTTACGGAGATGATAGATAAACTCCAGTGGAAGACTCTGCAGGAGAGAGGCTCAGTAGCTCAGTACGGGATTTTGTTGAAGTTTCGAGAACATACCTTCAGCGAGGAGTCAAGCAGTATATTGCTCCCTCCTACGTATATTTCGCGAAGAGACCATTAGGATAAAATCAGAGAGATTAGAGCCCACACAGAGGCATACCGACAATCCTTCTTTCCACGAACAATACGAGACTGGAATAGAAGGGAGAACCGATAGAGGTACTCAAGGTACCCTCCGCCACACACCGTCAGGTGGCTTGCGGAGTATGGATGTAGATGTAGATGTAGATCGAGGAAGTTCTGATGGTGGCTGCTGCTACCGCTGTTGCTGTGGTTATAGCAGTGGTACAGAATAGTCGAAAGATAGGTCCGATAAATCAGGAAGGACACCTGTGAGCTGCTGCTGTGTTGGCACAGACGAAAGTATGACGACTGGATCAGACCACATTTTGCTGCCGGAGGAACAAAAACCGCTTCATGGTGATTTTTTCACTACGATACACAGAACTCGAATGAAGGAGCTCAGGCAACACAATTTAATAGTTTATATACTTTTGAAATCTCGTTTGTAAAATTATTCTCCAAATCTTTTGGTTTCAACGGTTACTCACTGTTTCTTTCAGTACTTCGTTACTTATTTCAGATATTAACGCATGCTTCGCTTGCAATTGCATCAAAGTTTTGTTTTGAATGTGACAGTTTTACATGTACATTAGAAACATGTGCACAACACCTGTCATCGACAACTACACGGCATTTGACAATATTCGCGTTTTCAGTCAACGACTTAAAAAAAATGGTTTGTTGACAGCTCTTCGCAAAGTATTACGAAGATGAACACGACCACAGAGTATAAAGTGCCGGAAATGCTGTTGCTTATCACAGCAAGAGCAGTTCATGAATATCTGCGTGAAGCATTCTTCCAGGTCGCACTGTGTTCGATCACCAAAAATACGTTCGGGCAGCGCTGGAAAGCTTTCTGATTTGAAGTCATCACAACGAGGTACAGTCCAGGAGTACCGAACAAAGTCTGCGAAGACGGGGAACAAAGCTAATTTTGTAAAACGCACATCAGCAACGAAATTGAATCCCTCGACTATGGTGTGAGCTGATAGTCGTTAAGGATACTGTAATTTCAATCCCCTTCTGCACCACCTTGAACTGTCGGAAGAACAGCATATCAAGTGTGCAGCCAGGAGGAATGGTCATTACTGTATACACTTTTTTTAACGCTCGGATAGCATCGATATGAGCCACGTCACAATATATCCCAAGCTAATCAACCAGAAGAAGAGACTCCTTCGCTCCATATGGAAAGCAGACATCTTGGAAGAAATGCGTGAGAATTCCTTTCGTGAATAGGACGGACTTCGAGGCCACTTGAATCAGATTTTGCGGTTTCAGCATGTATTGCAATGTTTGCACTCTAAACTTACCCCTATGATCCCGTTACGGTACTAGCATCTTTGGAAACACGTATTCACTTGTTGACGTAAAAGGTTGGATTTTGTAAGAATGAGTTGTTACATGGTCACTCCAGCCGGCTGATGTGGCCGAGCGGTTCTAGGTGCTTCAGTCTGGAACCGCACGACCGCTACGGTCGCAGGTTCGAATCCTGACTCGGGCATGGATGTGTGTGATGTCCTTCGGTTAGTTAGCTTTAAGTAGTTCTAAGTTCTAGGGGACTGATGTCCTCAGATGTTAAGTCCCGTAGTGCTCAGAGAAATTTGAACCATGGTCACTCTGCACCGAACTTCTTACCGATTTCTCTCCCTTCAAATGTATAGTTTGCGATGAGTGAAGTTCTTCCTGTATACCACTTTGATCGGTATTATAAATCTGTATACTTACCATGGTGCTCATTAAGGACATTACTTCCTTGCGAAACTCGTCAGTTCTTCCATTCACGTCACCATCTGTAATCCGGGTTTAGCGGTTACACATATTGTTATTGCCAGTGAGCCAAGATGGTGTCTCTCTTTAAACCTTGCAATCCGTCCATGGATAGGTCCAATGACTCGAGGTAGAATCATTTCTCGAGCCCCAAGCACGAATATCGCTGTCGTGAACACTAGCGCCCAGGACAGTTCTCGCCGACATTAATTTTTCAGCTATATAATCGTCAAGCATGCGAAGTTCTGAGTGCTGACTTCCTCCCCTTTATCTGCCAAGTGATGTAGCCGGCCGTTGTGGCAGAGCGGTCCTAGGCGTTTGAGTCAGGAACCGCGCTGCTGCTACGGTTGCAGATTCGAATCCTACCTCGGGCATGGATGTGTGTGCTCTCCTACGGTTAATTAGGTTTAAGTAGTTCTAAGTCTAGGGGACTGATGACCTCAGATGTTAAGTCCCATAGTGCTCAGAGCCACTTGAGCCATTTTGAACCAAGTGACGCAAATTTCCTAAATGATATACTGTATAGAAGCTTAATCTTTTAGTTTTATCCGTATCTTGAAACCAAATAAACTCCTTTGCCTTTTTAAAAGCTTTATCACCCCACTTCTTCCTCTTTGGTGGGATCAGCTGATAAGCAGACGAAGCCGGCCGGCGTGGCAGTGTGGTTCTAGGCGCTTCAGTCTGGAACCGCGTGACCGCTACGGTCGCAGGTTCGAATCCTGCCTCGGGCATGGATGTGTGTGATGTCCTTAGGTTAGTTAGGTTTAAGTAGTTCTAAGTTCTAGGGGACTGATGACCACAGCTGTTAAGTCCCATAGTGCTCAGAGCCATTTGAACCATTTTTTAAGCAGACGACTGGCCTCCATTACTTCGTGACAACTCTTCGTAACTATCAGGTTCTGGGTCATCCATAAATTTTTCGCAGTCAGATAAGCCTTCCTCTGCGTTTTCGTACTCTTCAATTCAGTCTATTGCGCTTTCGAGTTGTACAGGGTGATTATAATTAAACTTTCAGACCGCTGTAGAAATAACACCACTGGTCAGAATGACGTCAAACTGCACCGGAATATTATCGGAGATGGGGGAAAACGTATGGCAGAAGAAAAATAAATAGTTACAAAATGCAGCAATAGATGGCGCCGTAAGCATCATAATTTAATAGTGGTCGACTACAAATGACAAATAAATCATACAACAGTGGTGGTGGTGATTAGTGTTTAACGTCCCGTCGACAACGAGGTCATTAGAGACGGAGCGCAAGTTCGGGTTAGGGAAGGATTGGGAAGGAAATCGGCCGTGCCCTTTCAAAGGAACCATCCCGGCATTTGCCTGAAACGATTTAGGGAAATCACGGAAAACCTAAATCAGGATGGCCGGAGACGGGATTGAACCGTCGTCCTCCCGAATGCGAGTCCAGTGTGCTAACCACTGCGCCACCTCGCTCGGTCTCATACAACAGGACATCACACACATCCATGCCCGAGGCAGGATTCGAACCTGCGACCGTAGCGGTCACGTGGTTCCAGACTTTCATTTCGTTTTCTGACACATACAGCGCCACACTATTTGTTTTCCTCTGCCATACGTTCTCCCCCTTCCCCGATAATATGCCGTTGTAATTTGACGTCTTTCTGGCGACTGGTGTTATTTCTACAGCGTTTTGAAAGTTTAACTTTAATTATAATCACCCTGTATATTATTAGCATTCGTTATCACTGTTTCATCTGTCACACTGATTATTTCTCTCTCTTAATGTAATTTCTGTGGATTGTCTTTTGTGTTTGTAATGGCTAACAATCATGCTCACTATATTTGCAGGATTTATTTTCACACGATTACGTTGACAGTGAGAGTAACTTGACACGCTAAGATATCGGTAACACTGCCAACGGGCCGAATTAACTGCCGAGGTTGGTATAACACAGACGGAACTTCCGGTTATACAGGTTTCCTTTTTCGTATGTGTAATATCTGCCTGCTTTCCCTAGATGTTGCATAGGACACTTGATCAAATGGCCTTAGGTACGGTGCGGCGCGTGTCGACCATATTATACGCTGCAAATAATTACATTAGCTAGAAAAATGCTGTTTACGATGACTATAGTTACTAAAGTCAAGATATCATGCTAGGTATGGTCCACTGAGAGCGGAATATCGTATTTTTGTAGCTTCCAGTGTAATTAGCGATGGAACTTATTTTACGTGCTTTTGTAATCAGCACTTCATACATATTCATACAAATCACAATTCAACTTGCGCTAACTCATTTGTTAGCTTCTTTAGTGCACTCATCGTACTGGATAGACTACTTAAAAAAAAAAAAACTCGCGCAGTAATGACAACTTTCAAGGGAACCTCCCCATCACACCCCTGTCAAATTTGGTCCTAGATGGCCGAGTGGATAGCCCTTCAAAAACTGGACACAGATCGCATATGAAAACAGGAAGAAGGTGTACTGAACAATGAAAAAAAAGCAAAATAGAAACAAGCTTAAGAGGTGCAACATGGAGCAGAATATAACAGCTGTGGCGTCGTGGCTAAGTGGAGACGGTGTTAGACTGCGAAGCGAGAGGGCCGGTTTCTGAACCCCCTTGGGTCCTTTTTTTTTTCTTCTTTTAGTTTCACAGCTTCATGAACTGTCTCTTCGGTCACTGAAATGTTTGTTCTCTTTCTGTAGTCTTGGAATTTGTCACACTATACATTGGTTATAGAATATAAGTCATGTGGTAAGAATACGTAAACGTCAGAAGCAAATGTGATGAATGGTGAGAGCAGGCGAGATACCACATAGACGTCTGACAGCAGTTGAAACAAAAAAATAAACTGATCTGAACTGTGTTACAACAAAGGAATTCGAGAGTCAAAACTTCCAAAACTAAACGCAATTTCAAAAACCTTAAAAACGTATGTTTTGACAGAGCACAGAGAAACTGTATTAATGTGAAACCGTTTCGTTCTTTTTTGCAGATTATGTGACAAACTATTACGTTTTCTTCATTTCCTTGGCAGTGATTCCATTCACATTCATACGAACACCTAAATCGGGCAAGGAGGCATATCTCACTCACTCACCAAGCATACAAATTAGGCCCTATTATACGCCACACTTACTGTCACAGAAGTGTTTTGAGGTGGAGCATTCAGTTGACTTGACGCCTTGTCATCAAAGATTTGCGGTTGCCATTCAAAAGCCACTCTCTCTCGGCAGCTAGTAGAGTAGTTCTGCAGAATCAGCTATCATTTTAGGTCCCTTCCTTACACCTCACTGTTGCAAACGGACGTTACACCAAGACACAGACCTATATTTGGCCGGCCGGAGTGGCCGTACGGTTCTAGGCGCTACAGTCTGGAACCGAGGGACCGCTACGATCGCAGGTTCGAATCCTGCCTCGGGCATGGATGTGTGTGATGTGCTTAGGTTAGTTAGGTTTAATTAGTTCTAAGTTCTAGGTGACTGATGACCTCAGAAGTTAAGTCGCATAGTGCTCAGAGCCATTTGAACCTAAATTTGAATAAAGAGAATGGTGAAGAAAAATAAAAACAAGGAAAAGAAGGGTACAATAGAGCTTTGAACGCGGCGCGGCCGCTTGATGGTCCAACGCTGTGACCACTTACCCACGAAACCATTCCTTCCCCCGCCTTCGCTCAATGTTGCACTTGTTAAGCTTGGACCGTTCAATTTCCTTTTTCGCTTTTTTTTCACAGTTCAGTACAGCTTCTTCCTGTTTTCATGTTTGATCTGTGCTCGGTTTTCGACGGGCTGTCCATTGAGCCCTCTTACCACTAAACCTGAGGAGGATGCGATGGGGAGATTCCCTTATTAGAACCAAAGAAATGACAGTTTGTACAGGACACAGCAACTGTGACCAGCGACATTGACAGTCGCACTGAAACTGAACTCAGCAATGAATCAAACACACACTAGCGATATTACTACAGATTTGCATTCCATGTTTTCAAATTACCCCCTCCCTTTCCTCTCGACACCAAAATCTTGTGCCTACTGGGCCACACTACGGCCATAGCAATGAATCTCCCATGGAACTACATTTGCACAGGCATCACACTACAAGTTCTCACTGGATTAACATATCCCCTTCTGTACTTCTTACGTAGAAAACAGCTATCAATTATTTATACGTATTCAAGCAACGTTAGAGCAACAATTGGCTGTATTTGAGACAGGCAATTTCACTGTACTTGACAATCAACTGCTGCAAACGAGAATTAGTTTCTATGTTTGATACAGAATTTCCTGTGTCAAGAACATCAGCGTCAGTTCATGTAAGTGAAACCAAGAATTTCCTGTTAGAGGAAGAAGAAAACCTCCCGGCGTATTAGAAGTTGTGTATTGACATGAGTGGAGTATTGCTGTGTTATGTCTGTAAATTTTCGCATTGAAGCAAGTATCATTTTTATTTGTGGAATACTTCAGCTGAAATGGCTTTCTAATGTAATCGTCTTGTGAATGTTTTGTTCTGATGGATTTTACGAAATCTCATACCTTCGTAAGACTCGACTTCATCTGCTAGAAATATTACGGAGCGCATTTTCATGATAGCAACAAATAACGTTTATCTTTCACAAGCAACTGTCGTATAGCAAAAATATTTTCTTGTCGAATTAGACGAAAAAATATGTCAGTTTTAATGTGGCAATGGGTTATAAAAATGGCTCTGAACACTACGGGACTCAACAGCTGAGGTCATCAGTCCCCTAGAACTTAGAACTACTTAAACCTAACTAACCTAAGGACATCACACACATCCATGGCCGAGGCAGGATTCGAACCTGTGACCGTAGCGGTCGCGCGGTTCCAGACTGTGGCGCCTAGAGCCGCTCGGCCACTCCGGCCGGCAATGGGTTATAACTGGAGTAAGACGGCGTACTGAAAAGATATGCCTTCGAAATTTTTATTGTGTTCTCGATATCGGCTGAGTTAATACATTTCAAGCATATTACAAGGCCGACTTTCCCGCTTCGCTGATGAAAGTTGCAACCCTCTGCCACTAGTGGGCTCCGAATTTTAGCGTGTAAAATGGCGGCATGTAACTTAACTATGTAGGTGCAGACAGAGAGTGCTGTGATCAAGTTTCTAACCGCAGAAAACGTGCCTCCATTGGAAATTCGTAGAAGAATGGCAGCTGTTTACGGTGATTATTGTATCGACATCAGTTGTTGTACGTGCTCGTAATGAAAGAGACGATGGTGCTAACTTCAATGTGTGTGCCAGAGCTCGGAGTGTTCACAAAACTTAAGGAACATCTCTGAGGACATCACTTTGACAGGGATGAAGCAGTGCAAGGAGAGATGATATTGTGACTCCGTCAACAATGTCAAACATTCTACAGTGATGGTATCAACAAATTGATCTCTCGTTAGGAGAAGCGTGTTCATCGCCAATGTGACTATGTTGAGAAACAAATTTATAGACAACAAGAATAAAGATGTAGAATGTTAGTAATGTTTGCTTAATTTAAAAGCCTTGAGAGAGACATTACCCTTCGGAGACATTACCCTTCAACACGCCCTCGTGTATCATCTTTCATGAGCGTAATAGAGCTCTCCACACAGGTGACGTAGAAGTTTACGACCTTACGAAATAGAAGGACGACCTGTTGGAACATGCGCCACATCTACATCTACATCTACATCTACATCCATACTCCGCAAGCCACCGGACAGTGTGTGGCGGAGGGTACCTTGAGTACCTCTATCGGCTCTCCCTTCTATTCCTGGCGGGGTCAGGGATTTTCTCTGCCTCGTGATGGCTGGGTGTTGTGTGCTGTCCTTAGGTTAGTTAGGTTTAAGTAGTTCTAAGTTCTAGGAGACTGATGACCATAGATGTTAAGTCCCATAGTGCTCAGAGCCATTTGAACAATTTTTTTTCTCCCTTCTATTCCAGTCTCGTATTGTTCGTGGAAAGAAGGATTGTCGGTATGCCTCTGTGTGTGCTCTAATCTCTCTGATTTTATCCTCATGGTCTCTTCGCGAGATATACGTAGGAGGGAGCAATATACTGCTTGACTCCTCGGTGAAGGTATGTTGTCGAAACTTCAACAAAAGCCCGTACCGAGCTACTGAGCGTCTCTCCTTCAGAGTCGTCCACTGGAGTTTACCTATCATCTCCGTAACACTTTCGCGATTACTAAATGATCCTGTAACGAAGCGCGCTGCTCTCCGTTGGATCTTCTCTATCTCTTGTATCAACCCTATCTGGTACGGATTCCACACTGCTGAGCAGTATTCAATCAGTGGGCGAACAAGCGTACTGTAACCTACTTCCTTTGTTTTCGGATTGCATTTCCTTAGGATTCTTCCGATGAATCTCAGTCTGGCATCTGCTTTACCGACGATAAACTTTATATGATCATTCCATTTTAAATCACTCCCAATGCGTACTCCCAGATAATTTATGGAATTAAGTGCTTCCAGTTGCTGACCTGCTATTTTGTTGCTAAACTATAAGGGATCTATCTTTCTATGTATTCGCAGCACATTACACTTGTCTACATTGAGATTCAATTGCCATTCCCTGCACCATGCGTCAATTCGCTGCAGATCCTCCTGCATTTCAGTATCTAGGAACTCTTCAATCCAATCACACAATTGGTTGGTTTGTGGGATTAAAGGGACCAGACTGCAACGGTCATCGGTCCCTTGTTCCAAAACTTAAAAACACCAAGACAGAGTAAAAAAAAAACGGATAATAGAGACAACAGACAACACAGGACAAGAAAAACTCAGACAAAGAACAGACATAACAAATTAAAATCACACGGAGTGTGGCGGTTGTTGGCCGACCATAGAATAAAAAAGGAAAAGCCAACCACCGAGAACGCATTAAAAACTCAGTTTAAAACCGTAGGCCAAAGGCCAGAATCAACACAAAACAATAAAATAATGGCTCTGAGCACTATGCGACTTAACTTCTGGGGTCATCAGTTGCCTAGAACTTAGAACTAATTAAACCTAACTAACCTAAGGCCATCACACACATCCATGCCCGAGGCAGGATTCGAACCTGCGACCGTAGCGGTCGCACGGCTCCAGACTGTAGCGCCTAGAACCGCAAGGCCACTCCAAACAATAAAATAAAACATAAACACTCATACTAAATGATAAAAAACCCCTGCCCGAATAAAACGTAAAACTAAGCCAGCCGTAGCAGGGTCATCAGTTAAAAGGGCAGGGAGCGTATCAGGCAGCGCAAATGTCTGCCTGACCACAGCTAAAAGGGGGCAGGCCAACAAAATGTGGGCCACTGTCAAAGCCGCCCCGCAGCGACACAGAGGAGGGTCCTCCCGACGCAGTAAGTAACTGTGTGTCAGCCAAGAGTGGCCAATGCGGAGCCGACAAAGGACGACAGAGTCCCTGCGGTTGGCTCGCATGCATGACCGCCACACAGTCGTCGTCTCCTTAATGGCACGGAGTTTATTGGGCGTGAACCGATCACGCCATTCAGCGTCCCAAAGCGCAAAAACTTTTCGGCGGAGGACTGCTCGCAAATCAGTCTCTGGGAGGCCAATGTCCATAGATGGTTTACTGATGGCCTCTTTCGCCAGGCGGTCAACATATTCAATGCCCGGGATACCGACATGACCGGGGGTCCACACAAAGACCACAGAGCGGCCACAACGGGCAAGAGTATGCAGGGACTCCTGGATAGCCATCACCATACGAGAACGAGGGAAACACTGGTCGAGAGCTCGTAAACCGCTCAGGGATTCGCTACAGATCACGAAGTACTCACCTGAGCAGGAGCGGATATACTCTAGGGCACGAAAGATGGCGACCAGCTCAGCAGTGTAAACGCTGCAGCCAGCCGGCAAGGATCGTTGTTCGTAATGGTCCCCTAGAGTTAGCGCATAACCGACACGACCAGCAACCATCGAGCCGTCAGTGTAAACAATGCCAGAGCCCTGATACGTGGCCAGGATGGAATAAAAGCGGCGGCGGAAGGCCTCTGGAGGGACTGAGTCCTTCGGGCCCTGTGCCAAGTCGAGCCGAAGGCAAGGCAAGGGCGAGGAACACACCATGGGGTGTACGCAAAGTGGCCCGGAAAGGAGGTGGAACAGTGAAAACCCTAAGCCCGGAGAGAAGCTCTTTGACGCGGAACGCGATCGTACAACCTGACCGGGGCCGACGTTCTGGCAGATGGACGACCGATCGCGGGAACAGGAGACGATAGTTTGGATGCCCGGGCAAGCTAAAAACATGGGCAGTGTAAGCAGCCAGTAAATTTTGGCACCCGAACCGCAATGGAGGGACATCTGCCTCCGCAAGTATGCTGTCCACTGGGCTGGTCCGGAAAGCACCAGTGGCAAGGCGTATTCCGCTGTGTAGGATTGGGTCCAGTACCCGCAGTGCAGATGGGGATGCTGAGCCATAAGCCAGGCTCCCATAATCCAGACGGGACTGGTAGAGCAGTAACAGGGTAGATCGGTCGGCGCCCCAGCGGGTGTGGCTCAAGCATCTCAGAGCATTTAGATGCCGCCAACACGCCTGTTTAAGCTGCCGAATATGAGGCAGCCAAGTCAGCTGGGCATCAAAAACCACACCCAAAAACCTGTGGGTCTCCACCACAACAAGGAGTTCGTCCGCAAGATAAAGCCGCGGCTCAGGATGGACTGTTCGGCGCCGGCAGAAATGCATAACGCGGGTCTTGGCAGCCGAAAACTGAAAACCATGCGCTACAGCCCAAGACTGCGCCTTGCGGATAGCGCCCTGTAGCTGACGTTCAACAGCTGCAATGCCAGTAGAGCTGTAGTAAAGGCAGAAGTCGTCAGCATACAGGGAAGAGGAGACAGAATTTCCCACCGCTGCAGCGAGCCCGTTTATTGCGATTAAAAACAGGCAGACACTGAGGACAGATCCCTGTGGTACCCCGTTCTCCTGGACTCGGGAGGAACTATGAGAGGCCGCGACTTGCACGCGGAAGGTACGATACGACAGAAAATTTCGGATAAAGATCGGCAGAGGGCCCCGAAGACCCCATCCATGAAGCGTAGAAAGTATGTGATGACGCCATGTCGTATCGTACGCCTTCCGCATGTCGAAAAAGACAGCGACCAGGTGCTGACGGTGGGCAAAGGCAGTACGGATGGCCGACTCCAGACTCACCAGATTGTCGGTGGCGGAGCGGCCTTTACGGAACCCACCCTGAGACGGAGCCAGAAGGCCCCGAGACTCCAGTACCCAATTCAAGCGCCGGCTCACCATCCGTTCGAGAAGCTTGCAAAGAACGTTGGTGAGGCTAATAGGGCGGTAGCTGTCCACCTCCAAAGGGCTCTTGCCCGGTTTCAAAACGGGGATGACAATGCTTTCCCGCCATTGCGACGGAAACTCATCCTCGACACAGAGACGGTTGTAAAGGTC
Organism: Schistocerca nitens; assembly: GCF_023898315.1. NCBI lineage: Eukaryota > Metazoa > Arthropoda > Insecta > Orthoptera > Acrididae > Schistocerca > Schistocerca nitens. The sequence continues at coordinate 389,290,270 of NC_064616.1, forward strand.
GAGGAGGCGTCGCTTGCAGTCCACTGAAAGGTGTTTCAGCATCTAACAGTGAATGCGATCTGGCCCAGGAGCCGTATCAGGGCAAGCGGCAAGGGCACTGTGAAATTCCCACTCACTGAATGGAGCATTGTAGGATTCAGAATGGTGGGTGCGAAAAGAAAGGCTCCGACGTTCCATCCGCTCTTTAACCGAGCGGAAGGCCAGTGGGTAATTGGAAGAGGGGAACTAAGAGCAAAATGCTCTGCCAAGCTGTTGGCAATTTCGTCGGAGTTGTACAAACTGCTCCATTCAGTGAGAGCGCAGGGACGCTGACAGGGGTCCGATAGCCATAGAGGCGTCGGATCTTGGCCCAGACCTGCGATGGAGAGACATGGAGGCCAATGGTGGACACATACCGCTCCCAGCACTCCTGCTTGCTTTGGCGGATAAGGCGGCGGGCCCGCGCACGCAGCCGTTTGAAGGTGATGAGGTGTTCAATGCAGGGATGTCGCTTGTGACGCTGTAGCACCCGCCGGCGATCTTGAATCGCCTCAGCGATCTCAGGCGACCACCAAGGCACAGTCCTCCTCCGAGGGGACCCAGAAGAACGGGGAATGGAAGATTCTGCGGCAGTAACGATGACGGTGGTGACGGAGTGAACCATCACATCAATGCCGGCATTAGAGAGAGGCTCAATAGCGGCAGTGGAGGAAAACAAGTCCCAGTCAGCCTTATTCATAGCCCATCTGCTGGGGCGACCAGAAGAGTGACGCCGTGGCAGTGACAGAAAGATCGGAAAGTGGTCACTACCACACAGGTCGTCATGCACACTCCATTGGACAGACGGTAAGAGGCTAGTGCTACAGATCGAAAGGTCAATGGCGCAGTATGTGCCATGCGCCACACTGAAGTGTGTGAAGGCACCATCATTTAAAATCGAGAGATTGAGCTGCGACAATAAATGCTCAACGGTGGCGCCTCGACCTGTTGCCACTGACCCACCCCACAGAGGGTTATGGGCGTTGAAGTCGCCCAGTAACAAGAAAGGAGGCGGCAACTGGGCTATCAGCGCAGCCAGGACATGCTGCGTGACATCACCATCCGGTGGTAGGTAAAGGCTGCAGACGGTAACAGCCTGTGGCATCCACACCCGAACAGCGACAGTCTCTAAAGCTGTTTGTAGAGGGACAGACTCGCTGTGAAGAGAGTTACGGACATAGATGCAGACGCCACCAGACACCCTTTCATAAGCTGCCTGGTTCTTATAATAACCCCGATAGCCACAGAGGGCGGGGGTTCGCATTGCTGGAAACCAAGTTTCCTGAAGAGCTATGCAGAAGAAAGGGTGAAGGCCGATAAGTTGGCGGAGCTCAGCTAGATGGTGGAAGAAACCGCTGCAGTTCCACTGGAGGATGATATTGTCCATGGCTGAGAATGGCGTGAAGGGACTGGGAAGGCAATTTACGCCACTTGTTCACTCACTGCCACCGATTCAGTACCCGTGCGAGTGACATCCATGGCGGCTGAGGGACCGGCGAGATCAAGGTCCTCAGGGGTCGCCAGAATCTCGACCTCATCCTCAGACACAGAGCTCGAAGGGTGCGGTGGGATCGGTGCCACCGCAAGTTCTTTGGCCTTAGAGGTCTTGCGCTTGGACTTCTCTCGCTGAACCTTGGGTTTCGCTGGCTGGGAAGGCCTCACCGAATCAGTCTCTGGGACGGAGGAGGATCGCGAAGCCCTACGACCAGCCACTGGTGGGGACTTATGCCACTGTCGGGCGTCATCCTTCCCGCTGGTGGAAGCCTGGGAAGGGAGGGTCCCAAGGGAACCCTTACGGGCGAGAGCAGCCGAAGAAGTTAGACGCTTCTCCGGCTGAGAAGTGGGGATGGACGTCCCCAGTGGGTGGGAGGATGTTGCTCCTGAGGTAGGTGGTGCAGGAGCAACCAGTTGGCTAGAGCCCCCCACGGGCAAGGGGGCAGGAGTAGTTGTACTGCTCATAGATCTGGCTGGAAGTCTCAAAACTGATGGGGCTAGCACAGTTGTTATAGCAGCTGCGTAAGAAGACGTCATTCGCACAGGATGTAGTCTGTCATATTTCCTTTTGACCTCAGTATAGGTCAGCCGGTCCATGGTCTTATATTCCATGATTTTGCGCTCTTTCTGAAAGACTTTGAAGTATGGCGAGCAAGGTGAATGATGCTCTCCGCAGTTGACACGGACGGGAGGCGGGGCACAAGTATTGGGATGTGATGGGCGTCCGCAATCTCGACATGTGAGACTGGAAGTGCAGCGGGAAAACATATGGCCGAACTTCCAGCACTTAAAGCACCGCATCGGGGGAGGGATATAGGGCTTGACGTCACAACGGTAGACCATCACCTTGACCTTCTCCGGTAATGTATCACCCTCGAAGGCCAAGATGAAGGCACCGGTAGCAACCTGACTGACCCTCGGACCCTGATGAACGCGCCGGACGAAATGAACACCTCTACGCTCTAAGTTGGTGCGCAGCTCGTCATCAGACTGCAAAAGTAGGTCCCTATGGAAAATAACACCCTGGACCATATTTAAACTCTTATGTGGTGTAATGGTAACGTTAACATCCCCCAACTTGTCACAAGCAAGTAACCTGCGTGACTGGGCGGAGGATGCCGTTTGTATCAGTACTGACCCAGAGCGCATTTTGGACAAGCCCTCCACCTCCCCAAACTTGTCCCCTAAATGCTCGACGAAGAACTGAGGCTTTGTGGATAGAAAAGACTCCCCATCAGCTCTCGTGCAAACTAAGAATCGGGGCGAATAACTGTTACCTCCATCCTGAGACTTACGCTCCTCCCACGGCGTGGCCAGAGAGGGGAACGTTTTCGGATCGTACTTCTGAGCATTAAATTGAGCCCGAGAACGCTTAGAGACTGCTGGCGGCTGGCCGCCAGCGATAGATGATGTACCACGCTTCATTGCGGGTCATCCGCCCTGATGCCACCTACTCCGACCAAGGGTCCCTCCCCACGGGCGCCACTCAGCCACAGCAACAGCCACCTGGCAGGATGGTCATTGCCTGGAGTCCTGATGCCCCAGGGAGACGGGCATCTACTCCTTGGCATACATGGGGAGTTAACGGCGCAGGCATCAGTAGAGCGATCCCTGTGTTGTCAGGAGGCTACAACCAACAGGGTACATGGCGGCCCCACCACAACGGACTGGCTACCGTGCTGGATGTTAGGTGACATGTGGTCCATGGCCGCCGTCAGTGCAGAAAGTGGCACTGCACAGCGCAAGGTGGAAAGTGCACGCAGGAACGTATCCAAGCCCAAGAGATGGAGAGCGGCCAGGACTGTAACGCAACGACAAAGAAGCTGGCGAAAGGTCTGATTGCTAGATGGACACAATGCACCAAGTAAGGCGCCCTTCCCCAATCGGCTCGCTCTTCGGAAAAATTTTGAGAGATGGAGGTCAAACCCAACAGGGGACCATCACATAAGGCCGAAAATGTTGAGACTCCTTTCAGTCGCCTCTTACGACAGGCAGGAATACCGCGGGCCTATTCTAACCCCCGAACCCGCAGGGGGATCACACAATTGGTCTGATAGTCCATATGCTCTTACTTTGTTCATTAAACGACTGTGAGGAACTGTATCGAACGCCTTGCGGAAGTTAAGAAACACGGAATCTACCTGGGAACCCGTGTCTATGGCCCTCTGAGTCTCGAGGACGAATAGCGCGAGCTGGGTTTCACACGACCGTCTTTTTCGAAACCCATGCTGATTCCTACAGAGTAGATTTCTAGTCTCCAGAAAAGTCATTATACTCGAACATAATACGTGTTCCAAAATTGTACAACTGATCGACGTTAGAGATATAGGTCTATAGTTCTACACATCTGTTCGACGTCCCTTCTTGAAAACGGGGATGACCTGTGCCCTTTTCCAATCCTTTGGATTGGTTGGTTGTTTGGGGGAAGAGACCAAACAGCGAGGTTATCGGTCTCATAGGGTTAGGGAAGGATGGGGAAGGAAGTCGGCCGTGCCCTTTCAAAGGAACCATCCCGGCATCCAATCCTTTGGAACGCTACGCTCTTCTAGAGACCTACGGTATACCGCTGCAAGAAGGGGGGCAAGTTCCTTCTTGTACTCTGTGTAAAATCTAACTGGTATCCCATCAGGTCCAGCGGCCTTTCCTCTTTTCAGCAGATCTAGCGTCTCTCAAACCTACATATTGCTACACCTATTAAACTTGAAACAGTGTTTATGCTTGCTTTCCTGAAACGAACTTCAAAAATAGAAACCACTCAGAGGAAGAACTTTGGATAAAGTGCAGTGACTTAAAAAGGGCCTACGTCGAGATATATAAGTGCATTTTGACTTTAGAGGTACAGTTTTCGTACACAAAACATGGAACTGTTCCCCTGGATCTCACAAAAAAATGGTTCAAATGGCTCTGAGCACTATGGGACTTAACATCTGTGGTCATCAGTTCCCTAGAACTTAGAACTACATAAACCTAACTAACCTAAGGACATCACACACATCCATGCCCGAGGCAGGATTCGAACCTGCGACCGTAGCAGTCGCGCGGTTCCGGACTCAGCGCCTAGAACCGCTAGACCACCGCGGCCGGCCCTGGATCTCACACCTAAATGTTTCATTAATAATACAGCGCGAGTATCTCTCTGCTTATTATGATGATGATATTCTAACGGATAATACCTTGTCGATACAGCCGCTCTCTTCTGTCATTGCCGGCCAGAGTGGCCGTGCGGTTCTGGGCGCTACAGTCTGGAACCGAGCGACCGCTACGGTCGCAGGATCGAATCCTGCCTCGGGCATGGATGTGTGTGATGTCCTTAAGTTAGTTAGGTTCTATTAGTTCTAAGTTCTAGGCGACTGATGACCTCAGAAGTTAAGTCACATAGTGCTCAGAGCCATTTTTTTCTTCTGTCATTGCCTGTTCGTTCCAGTACCATGTAACTGTGACACAATTTACTATGTGTGTATAAAATAATCCGATATAGAATCTGGCGCCAACAGCAGATGCACTGGCTACCTGTAACTAGTTTAGGCGTTCTTCTGTAAAGGCTACGGAGTTAAATAGTTCGTGCAGAATGTTACCAGTGTGATGAGGCGGCACTAGGACAGGACGCACGCGAGCGAGGCAGTTGCGCTGCGGGCCGTAATGGCAAGTGGACTCCGTGCGGCGATGGTTCACTGACACCGAGCCACGTGTACGGCAGCCGCAGGCGGGGCGGCGACGACCTCAATCCCAGCGCCCCAGCGCCGTGCTGCCAGTGCAAAACACTGCCTGGCCTGCTGACATTGCCGTCCCTCCCACTGAGTAATGTGTAATTCAGAAATCGTAACTGCATTCATGTCGAATGACATCAGAAGAAACCGCAGGAAAACGAGTAGGAACTTTGAGGATAGGTTGCTTGCATCAGAACAAAATACGAGTGCCGGGAATATCAGGCAAGCTTTGTGACTGGGCTGAATAGTTCCTAACAAACAGAACATAGCATGCAATTCTTAACGGAGAGAAATTTTCAGATGTACGAGGGTCGTTCAATAAATAATGCCCCACATTTTTTTAAAAAGCCATTAATATACATAGACAAACGTCCTCGTTGGTGCTTCACATTTGATGTTTGTTCTGTGCATCGGTGAAGTTTCGAACCGTCCTGGCAGATGGCAGAGCCATAGTACAGCGTCAAAGTGGCGTCTTCATACGACTCACGTTACAAACAGCGTGCTGTTATTGAATTCGTGGGTGCAGGAAAGGAAACAGTGGTGAACATCCATATGCGTTGGTGTGCAGTGTATGGCGATGCTGCAGTTGGGCGATGGGTAAAGAAATTTACAGCCTCAGGAAATGCAGAAACAGAGTTCCATGATCAGCCGTGCTCGGGACGTTCTGTCACAGACACTGCTTCAGACATGCCATCATTGGTGCCGACCGGCGCATCACAACTCGACAGTTGGCTCAGCATTGGAGGTGCGTGAAAGATGAAAACATGAAAACATGGCTACGTCTACAGGACAAGTGCTTTTGCCAGCAGGGAATACATGCTCTTCCACAACGTTGGCGTACGGCCATAGAACGTGATGGAGACTACGTAGAAAAATAGGACATGGACAAGACATGTTGATATATATTGGCACCAAGTTCTGACTCTGAGAAAAAAAAAGTGGGGCATTACTTATTGAACGACCCTCGTGGAAGTAACTTCTGACGTATCGCGATGAAGTGACACTGGTGCATAAAGTACGCTCCGCCACACTCCATAAGCCGGCTTTCAGGGTTTAGATGTATAAATGATTTTATACAGGGTGGTCAGAAGCAGTCTGAAAAGCTTGTAAGTTTGTTGCCGGGTAGGTTGCGCTGGGAAATAGTTGTTAAGAAAAATTTCGATACGTTCCGTTGCCCTCTCAAATTGAAGCGGCCCGCCAGATACTGTTAGTGTCAGTTGTTCTCACAGCTTAGATGATAGCGCAGGAGACTGCTCAGCCTGTGGCTACGGTGTGATCTGTACTAGCGTCCCCAGGTCCAGTTTTTGAATTCCTCTTATTTGGTTGTAGCAAACCAAACCAAGTACACGTTTGGCGACACCGTCTCTGACAGGTCGCTTGAATTTGCGCGCCCAACGGCCTGATTGGCTAACTTCCATGGTAGTTATATCGGGAACGGCGTAAAGTATCGAATTTTTTTCTTAACAATTATTTCTCAGGATAACCTATCCTGCAATACCCTTACAAGCTTTTTGGACTGTCTCTGACCATCATATGTAGGTGTACATCCGGAAAAGCATACTTTACGAGCGAGTTGCATATACGTCACACAAATACAATAATGAAGTTTTACGCTGAAAACAATGATGAATATATTTTATCTGCTGTGTTGTACCCTTTAATTCAATGAACTGTGGACTTTGCACCCTTTCTAGAATGTCGGCATGGATGTGAATGGCTTCCCAGCCATCCGCGATTTATTAATAAAGTACTTCAGTATTTATCATTCGTACATGCAGAAACTAAGGACTTTTAAATTCCCTCGTTGGGTTCAGGACTGGCGACTGTGTATCACAGTTTTAACTGTGCGAATGAAATGAGTCAAATCCTCAACATGCATAGCTGCATGCAAGGTAGGCAACTGTGTTTAGCTGTTTATCATCCAGAAGTTTTGCAAGAGTCTGTATGAGGACATTCCTTTTCCGGTAACCTACAATATAAAGTAGTAAATGGTGCGACCAATAAGACGTTGCTGATGACTAGCTTTGGCCTTCGTTTGCTCAACACCGTCTGTAAAGAGCATGTAGGAGATAAACACAGCACCAGGAGTACAGGCAAAAAAATAGCCCGTGGCTGGTAATTGTTAGGTCCGATTCCAATGCCCTGCACACTTGAAAGGTGATATGGCTAGAGGCGTTTCCCATTAGGTATCATCTCTGAGGCTTATGTTGTTGCCAGGTTCGTCTCAACGTATTACAGAAATGCTCCTACAAATCGTGTAGCGGGATGCTTCAGTACAACATCTCTTTCTTGTCTTAATATGAACTACCCTACGCAATTTTTTATTTACACACATTTCATATTAACATTGTATGTTTATATAAAAGTTAATAACTACGGAGACGATTAGAGTAGGGAAGAGCAAAATCTGAAAGCGTAGTTTTTCTGGTAGTTCCCCTTTTGTTTACATTTTCAGTGTAATACGTAACGTGAACGAAGTCTCCAGCAGTTTCGGCATATTGCTAACAAAAATTCACACATTGTTGAAAATTCAGCTGTTCAGACAGCACAGAGGATTAAGTTTATCATCCCTTTATTATTTAATTCAGATGCAGTTAAAAATTTCAAAAGATAGGACGAGTAGACTAGGCGACAACAATTCCAAAAGAACGTACGTTTTTGTATAGCCGTGGGTAGATTGCACTGGCATTGCTTCAAATACATACCCATATTCAAATGAAAATTAGATAATAGCTCTTGCGTAATACCAACTACAATTATAGGCGATTTTCGTGGCTTTTAGGCACATTCTGAATACACAAATATATCAAACAGTTTTCAAAGGTACAGATTATTTCAAGACGTCTTTATTTTTCTAAGAATAATATATCGTAGCTGTGTTGGCAGAAACCAGGATCCACATCGGGGCTCGGGGAAATCTGTTATGAGTACGGCGTCGATCTGTACAGCCGAACCAGGAGTTCTTCAAAATACATATCAAGTTTCTTCACTCTACCCAACCATGTTTGGTAGGTAGGTAGGTAGGTAGTTGGTTAGTGTTTAACTTCCCGTCAACAACGAGGTCATTAGAGACGGAACGCAAGCTCGAGTTAGGGAAGGATTGGGAAGGAAATCGGCCGTGCCCTTTGAAAGGAACCATCCCGGCATTTGCCTGAAACGATTTAGGGAAATCACGGAAAACCTAAATCAGGATGATTGGCGACGGGATTGAACCGTCGTCCTCCCGAATGCGAGTCCAGTGTGCTAACCACTGCGCCACCTCGCTCGGTGTGTTTGGTAGGGAATGCGTTTGTCGCCTCATGCGATGGATTGTAGAGGAACTGATAAATTTCAATGAGCTCCATGGCAAATGTCTTTAATACAGTATCTACTGCAATTCAAAGAATTTAGAAGATAAAAGCGAAGTAAACAGACGGAACAAGCTAACTCAATACTCGTCATTCATATTAAAATAGAGGCATTTAGTTTCCATTTAGTATATGATTACTTAGTCCAAAAACCTACCCAGTCTCTCTTACTGGGAACGCGAGTTAAAAGACGCCTTAGCACAACTGTATAATACAAATCACGGTTCATAAAGACATCATCCTACTACATTCTCGTATCATCGTCTATAAAGTATTCAGCTGATCTGTGAGTGTCTGCTATAGGTACTGACCTGTGACTATGTCTAATCGCTCTGTTCTGTCCACGTTCTTGTCGGATTCGATTAGAAAGTTCCCATGGCCCTCCGAAAACTATACCTTTCTAGTGCTTTGAAAAAAAAGTGTCTTTAGAACTTATTTTTATTTTAAATACCTATCGTCATAATTACGAAATTGGCATTTTTCAACAAGATAACGGGCCATGTCACAAGACCAGGAGTGTGATGGAATGGTTCGAAGACACAGTGGCGAATTAGAATTGATATGCAGGCCTCTCATCTCACTAGATCTGAACCCAATGGAACACATCTGGGATGAAACTGAACACGGCGTCAGAGGTCATCGCCCCCTCCCCAGAATTAACGGGAATTATGGGACTTGTGTGTGCAGACGTGGTGCCACCTCCCTCAAGCGACCAATCAAGGGCTCATTGCGTCATGCCACGACGGGTCGCTGCTGCTACTCGTGCCAAAGATAGGTGATGTACGTTACAAGCAACGTGCCGTCATAGAATTTCGCACTGCAGAGAAAGAAATTGTGGGGAATCCTCACAAACGCTTGTGCAAAGTCTATGGAGCATTTTCTGTCGACAGAAGTACAGTTGGTCGCTGGACACGGAAGGTGAGGTCATCGAGAGGCGGTTAGGCGGAGCTCCACGAGTTTCAGCGGTCGGGGATATCATCCACGGCTGTTACACCTGGCACGTTACAGCGAGCTGATGTTATTCGCGGGGACCGACGCATTACGACTCGGCAGTTAGCGCTTGATCTGTGAATCAGCAAAGGAAGTATGGATTCAATTATCCGCACTCTTGGGTATTCAAAAGTGTGTGGAAGATGGATCCCGCGGTATCTAACGATAGATCACAAATCGCACAGAAAAAACATTTGTCTTGATTTGTTACAACGTTTTGAAGCTGAGGGGGAGGCCTCCTTGTCCCGGATTATGACTGATGATGAAACCTGGGTTCACCATTTTGAGCCCGAAACAAAACCATAGTCGAAGAAATGTCGCCATTCCCAATCCTCACAGACACAATAAAAATGCAAATCAACTGCTGTTCTGGGACTGTGAAGGTATGATTCTTATTTATGTGTTGCCAAGAGGCGGTACCATTAATTCAGAATCATATGTCAACACGTTAACAAAACTCAAGACACGCTTCCGACGAATTTGGCGCCACTGCAACCCATGAGATATTTTTCTTCAACACAATAACGCTCGGCCCTACCAAGTCTGAGGACTGCTGAACACATCGATAAACAGGGTTGTGCAGTGTTACACCATCCACCCTTTAGCCCTGACCTAGCCCCCTCGGACTACCACTTGTTTGGACCATTAAAGGATGCCATTCGTGGAAGACATTTTGAGGATGATGAGGATGTGATTCACACAGTTAAGCACTGGGTCCGCCACCAGGACAAGCATTGGTACCGAGAGGCATATACGCCCTTGTTTCGCGCTGGAGGAAGGCCATATAACGGGATGGAGATTACGTGTGTGTGTAGATAAAACACCATTCTTTCGTGTGTGTAATTCTCATTATCTTCAATAAAGAATTGTTGAAGGAAAAAGATGCGCTGCATTACTTTCTGGGCAACCTTCCTTCTTTAATGTGTAAGACTTTTTTTTGAATGTTACCTTAATGTACCCGTCTTCATAGCCGAGGTCGATAATGCACGAACGGTTTACATCGTCGTGGTGGATGAAATTTTCACCACCAGAATTTGGTCGCCAAGGAGAGGAGAGGTGGCGATATAAAGTCTCTGTTCCCCAGTCTTTGTACCATTTCCTGGATTAAATTCCAAACCTCTGAGCACTTTCTGAAGTGAGTGCACGTGACAGTGTTGTTGGGGATCCGTATGTCGGATGGGGACGTTAAGCTGGAAGGTCCCCTTGGTGCCTTTCGAGAGGAGTAAGCTATGTATCGGCACTGGGTTTCAACCTATTCCTTCCCTTCATCCGTAACAGCACAAACCCCAGTATACATTGTTCAAGTACTCAGACGTCATCCATACAATACAGATACACACTTCATAACAGGTCGGAGGGAGGAAACGCAAACCACCTTCAGTAGGACCTTGCGACGAGCGCCAGTGCAGGAATCCTACAGCTGCTTCCCCTCCGCCCCATTTCCTAAGTATGGTACTATTTATGAAGTTAACGTCTTTGTTGAAAGACGCCAGCCAATACTATATCCGAAAATTTCTTTAATGTCACTGGCCATTAATCATATCAGGTAGCATAATAATCTCCTTCAACATCGCCATATAGCAAATATTAATAACGGAGGTCGCCGCTTCTCTCTCCCCATTTTACACATTCTTGCATCGAGTCAGTCACCTTCCTAGAGTCTTCTGGCCGTTATTGACTCACAGATAGCATTCTTCTATGTCCTACGTGGGCCTTTTCTCTTCCTTCTCCCTCGCAGGGTTCATTTGCAAAATCTTCTTCAAATTACTGCAACATTCGCCTTTTGTTCTGTTCTTCAATGTTTTTAACTATTCCATTACCGGTTTCGATACGCCTAGTGATTCATCATCAGATGGTACTAATTATTAATTGTCTGCAGCAGTGTGGGAGTCGTGTAGCTGTGGCAAGATGTACAAATGAAACATGTAAGCACTAAGTGTCGCGAGAATTATTCACATTATGAGATGGATTTTGTTGCTTTACTTACAGTGATTAGTATCCGTTGGTTGGATGTTGGTGTACACAGTATTCTGGAAGACATAACGTATGTTTTCCAGTGACGTTAATTGTACTGCACTTTATACACTTAGCCACAGGTAACAGGTTCTACATGCTTTACAAAACGTAAAATAGCCAAAGAGTATGGCTAAAGTTATGTCAAAGAGTTGCTGTTAGGACAGAGAGGCTCTTTCTTCATTTCTTGTAATACATACTGGCGTCAGTAAGTATGTATCATTTTCTCTGTTGTAAAATAACATGCAGTAACAGGGCAAAAATGACATGTACTATTTATAAAATCTATCAAACAATGAGTTAGGGAGACAATATAACTACAATTTTAACGCTGCAACTTCCATTGAATTTCCTTTATCTTTTGTTTAATTAACATTGATCAACACTTATGATATTACGATAAACATCACAGCATTACTTCTTTTTATATATATAATCAACTGTTAAGTTGGGTGCTACGTGGGAGGAGGAGATAGTGTGTGTGTGTGTGTGTGTTTGTGTGTGTGTGGTAATAATCACTGTAAAGTAAGGCAACAAAATCCGTCCCGTAATGTGAAAAATTGTTGCCACGCTCAGTACTTACATGTCTCGTTTATACATCTTGCCACAGCAACACGTCTCCCACACTGCTGCAGACAATTAGAAAATATTAACAGATAATAAATTAAACTGCAACAGCTGCTGCTGCTGCCACTACTACAACGGGGAAGCAGGACGAAATTTTGAAATGTGATACAAAGAACACACACATGCACTACGTTTAAAAAATTTACGTAAATCTAGTTTTTCAGCCCACCTAGCACAAAACAGTTATTCAATTACAAACATCAAAGCAAACCTCCATGTCCTACACATTGCAGACAAAGAAATAAAAATGGATCCCCTGGAACAATGAGAAATTTTGGATCATTAGAATAAGTCCCACCACATCACGTTAAATGAACAAACAGATACAGCAAACAACAGATTCCTCCAAAATTTCAAAGAATCGTTACAGTTGAAGAATTAAATAACTCCCCCTCCTCTCTCTCTCTCTCTCTCTCTCTCTCTCTCTCTCTCTCTCTCTCTCCTGCATTGACACACCTAGTCAACTCCCTCTTCCTCCTTCTAGTACACACACACACACACACACACACACACACACACAAACAAACATGTAATCTCCTGCTGCCACATATCACCCAGTTTAACACCTCATTATATAACAAAAAGTAATGCTGTGATGTTTATTGTTAATTTCGTAAGTGTTGATCAATGTTAGTTAAACAAAAGACGAATGAAATATCAGTCGAAATTGTAGTGCTAAAATTGTAGCTGTATTATCTTCCAAACTCATTGTTTAATATATTTTACAAATAGTTCATGTTACTTTTGTCCTATTACTACATGTTATATTACAATAGAGGAATAGATACGTAGTTACTGACGCCAGTGTGTATTACAAGAGCTGAAGAAAGAGACTCTGTGTCCTAACACCAACACTTTTATATAACTTTAGCCATACTCTTTGGTTTGTTTAAGTTTTGTAAAGCATGTAAAGGTGCTAGCTGTGACTAATTCTATAAAGTTCAGTACAATTAACGTCACTGGAGAACATTCATTATGTATTTCAGTATACCGTGTACACCAGCATCCAGCCAACGGATACTAATCACTATAAGTAAAGCAACAAAATCCTGTCAAGAAACCTTTATTTCAAGAAAACTTCATTATCACAGTCGCAGTGTTCCTCATCGATAATGGATAAAAGTTTTGAATTCGTTTTAGTCAAACGTCGTCATTCGTCATCGCCGAGCAACAATAGCTTCTCATTTCTATTACGTCGATTATTCTCTTACTATCTCCCATAGTATCTTTTATAGTGTCATTCTTCACATGATACGTCCTCGAAATACCACAAATTTCTCTCCGAAAATCCGTTTCCAGTGCCAGACGGCCCTTTCTCTCTCTGTCTCTGTCTCTCTCTCTGTCTCTACCTTTTATTCATCTCCAGTGTTGCAGTACCATTTGTATCAGTACTCTCAACGATGGATTTATGATTGACTTGTTTCATCCTTTTTGTATGTGGCTATTCCAGAGAGCAGAGTTGAATTGCCTTGTTGCTCCCTCCCCTTGGTCTCTTTCGTGAGCAGCGATACTACCAAGTATCTGAAAGTCTCACATCCCTGAATTTTCAGAAATCAGTGGCTAGGTCATCTACATTTATTTCTCCTACTGATAAACATCCAACTCTCTGCGTGTTAATTGTCGGTCCTATGCGTCGTACTCTTTCTTTGGCATTCACCGTATGTTGCTCGCATGGTGCTTACCTCCAATTACAATAATCTGCTCGGCAGCGGAGAGATGGGTGTGCAAAGTTTTATCATCTGTGCCACAGAACATTTATTCCACATCTCTCAAGGACTTCCTCTATGTTGATTTACACTACTGGCCATTAAAATTGCTACACCACGAAGATGACGTGTTTGAGACGCGAAATTTAACCGACAGGAAGAAGATGCTGTGATATGCAAATGATTAGATTTTCAGAGCATTCACACAACGTTGGCGCCGCTGGCGACACCTACAACGTGCTGACACGAGGAAAGTTTCCAACCGATTTCTCATACACAAACAGCAGTTGACCGGCGTTGACTGGTGAAACGTGATGTCTCCTGTAAGGAGGAGAAATACGTACCATCACGGTTCCGACTTTGATAAAGGTTGGATTGTAGCCTGTCGCGAATGCGCTTTATCGTATCGCGATATTGCTGCTCGCTTTGGTCGAGATCCAATGACTGTTAGCGGAATATGGAATCGGTGGGTTCAGGAGGGTAATACGGAACGCCGTGCTGGAACCCAACGGCCTCGTATCACTAGCAGTCGAGATGACAGGCATCTTATCCGCATGGCTGTAACGAATCGTGCAGCTACGTCTCGATCCCTGAGTCATCAGATGGGGACGTTTGCAAGACAACAACCATCTGCACCAACATTTCGACGACGTTTGCAGCAGCATGGTCTATCAGCTCGGATACCATGGCTGCGGTTACCCTTGACGCTGCATCACAGACAGGAGCGCCTGTGATGGTGTACTCAACGACGAACCTGGGTGCACGAATGGCAAAACGTAATTTTTTTCGGATGAATCCAGGTTCTGTTTACAGCATCGTGATGGTCGCATCCGTGTTTGGCGACATCGCGGTGAACGCACATTGGAAGCGTGTATTCGTCATCGCCATACTGGCGTATCATCCGGCGTGTTGGTATGGGGTGCCATTGGTTACACGTCTCGGTTGTTCGCATTGACGGCACTTTGAACAGTGGACGTTACATTTCAAATGTATTACGACCCATGGCTCTACACTTAAAAAAAAAAAAAATGGTTCAAGTGGCTCTGAGCACTATGCGACTTAACTTCTAAGGTCATCAGTCGCCTAGAACGTAGATCTAATTAAACCTAACTAACCTAAGGAGGTCACCCACATCTATGGCCGAGGCAGAATTCGAACCTGCGACCGTAGCGGTCGCTCGGCTCCAGACTGTAGCGCCTAGAACCGCACTGCCACTCCGGCCGGCCTCTACACTTCATTCGATCCTTGCGAAACCCTACACTTCAGCAGTATAATGCACGACCGCATGTTGCAGGTCCTGTACGGGCCTCTGTGGATACAGAAAATGTTCGACTGCTGCCCTGGCCAGCACATTCTCCAGATCTCTCACCATTTGAAAACCTCTGGTCAATGGTGGCCGAGCAACAGGCTCGTCACAATACGCCAGTCACTACTCTTGATGAACTGTGGTGTCGTGTTGAAGCTGCATGGGCAGCTGTACCTGTACACGCCATCCAAGCTCTGTTTGACTCAATGCCCAGGCGTACAAGGCCGTTATTACGGCCAGAGGTGGTTGTTCTGAGTACTGACTTCTCAGGATCTATGCACCCAAATTGCGTGGAAATGTAATCACACATCAGTTCTAGTATAATATATTTGCCCAATGAATACCCGTTTATCATCTTCATTTCTTCTTGGTGTAGCATTTTTAATGGCCAGTAGTGCATATTGGGCTGATGCTTTATATCACCTTCATCGCGGATCTTTGAAGACTGGAAAGGACTGGGAAAGACTTACATCCTCCGATACAGCACGTAAAGAATTTCTGTATAGTTTTAAGGAGTGTGTGTGAAACGTCCAGACTTTCTTCAAGCAAATATCCAAGTTAGGCATGACCATCCCGGTCTAAATCACCTCTGCTCTTCTGGTTCCTGTGTTTGCAGCTCTTTTCTTTGTTTACGTATACACTCATGGCAGCGTTGGCATCACACTGATTCCTTGGTAGTTATTGCGGTCCTATCGGCTACCATTCATCTCTACAGTATTGGTTATAACTTCCCTTCATCCCCCTGCAACTGTACTTTCTCTTACACATACGCTGTACATTTTCACCAAGATCACATACAGCACCGCTGCTGTTGCCGTTAGTAGTTCAATAATTTAGTTACCTGTGCACATCACTTTGCCATTGCTCATACATTTCATGTTTTTTCTTCAAGAAGTATTATCTGTGGCATGCTCTCTTCCCTCCAATATTCATGCAGTGTTGATTGCAATAAATGAACTCTATCTGATATGCACCTATATAAGAGGGGTAAGGGGCCATTCTCGCCTCGTCCATGGTGTTTTCGACAAGGGATGCTCCAAACCCCAATTTAAAAACCTCAGACCCAAGGCGTGCGGTGCGCCTATGAGATGTGTAACTGTTAAGTCGGAAAACCCGATAGCGGACAACCTCTTTCGCACTTGCCGCACCTAAATCGTATAAGACTTAACTCGGCCGGCGGGGCCCTGTGTGGGCAGAGCCTTATTCCTCAATCTGCTTGTGGAACCAACACCGAACCATCGAATCTCAACTTCCCAGAGGAGCTGGTGCACTGCTGGTGGGTATCAACTTCCAGCCCAACAAGAGGACTCGTGTAGCTAGCCCTGACACAGGCATTATTCTGATCACATCATTTTATACTAACATAACACACGCAGCAACATAGAATGTGTTTTAATAGTTAAATGAAAGGCATCTTTGACAGAGTTTAACCTTTTTACACTGAATAGTACATTGCTGGCCACTTAAAATGTATAAAATGATTGAGAATTGGGGCATTGTTGGTTGAATGATCTACAATGTGAAACAGAATTAAAGGATCACTTTTTAGAAACCATGTAATTCCCACACATTGTTACGCTTAATTTAGAACTTTGGCTCAAAGGTGCGTACAATCTTCTTCTTTAATGGTGTAAAAGCGTTGGAGCCTGCGAAATTACCTTCGGGCTCGTCGACGCTTGGAACAGCAGTGTGTTGACACTTGCGAGAAGGAAGGCCACGACACAAAAGTCCGCGTGACGTGTAATATGGGTTAATGAGATCACATTGACACCAAATGTCACCGTGCGTGTGCCACACGATCAGAAGGTCGACACATCACCTCTCACATTCCATCCCATCTTTTTATGTCTCTGCGTCGCAGTTCAGAACCGCTATGGCTAGCGTTGAAATCACGCAGTTTTCTTATGAGTGGCCGAGGAAAACATTACGGACACACTTCCTCCCAGAATAGGCACGAATACGCCACGGAGGTGGCACAAAGGGCGTCAATGAGAGCACCCCTTTCCGTGGAGCGTTGTTTCCGACCCACTTCGAGATCACAAAACTACAATTCACAGTAGAATGAGCAACAGGAAGAGGTTCTTCACTACCTTTGACATTACTGACCCCCTCGGACGTTTCAACCGTTTTCTAACGGTATTGCGGGCCTGCACACCATCGAACATTTTCACACGCGTTTGCAGTGGATCGCAACCGTAATTCCTCTCATGTACAGAATGGGACCACTAGGGATCGTTAAAAATCATTCGACAAAATCTTAACGTGATTCGACGTAGCTAAGGGTGCTTATGTTTTTTTTCAGATTTCCTATTTTGTGCCCTCCTGTGGCGTGACGATAGGAGGATGCGACACTGACCCATTCGTGAATTAAACGACGAAGGGCCCCCCTCAGACCAGTCCGGTTCGGTAAATCCCTCCTTGGCACCCGCCCACCTTTATTGAGAAATGTAAAGATTCAGACAGAACCCACGAAGACGTCATATGCGCTTATATACCTGCAACCCATTTAACACCCTGTGTTTCCGGATGGCCTAGCATCAGGCGCAAGAGCAACAATTTAGCGGCGAAAGGGCAGAAGAGTAGCCTGCCTGCAGACGTCTGGTTCTCTCGCCATGGGTTCTGTCTGTGGGTGATGTCGCTGGCCACTATGGTTTGGCAGCATTTCGAAGGAAGGTTCTACACAGCTTTGAGCGAAATTTCAAACTCAAGGATAGCTATGGGTGGGAATTATGGTATTTCGAAAAAGTGATCCTTTAATTCTGTTGCGTAGTGTAGTTCTCGACAGCCAACGTATCTCCGGGCAGCAAGTGCATCGGGGAATATGCCATCGATACAAAGTTAGAGATCACCGTCAACTGTAGCAATAGAGTTGTGTCACGCAGGGGTATTTCAGATAATGCCAAAGAAGAACTGAGAGATGAGTGGGATGGAGAAAGTGTGACTAATGTGCAAAATAGAATGAAAAGGACAGATGGCAAACTCATTAAAACTGATTCCTTTGTTATTACGTTTCGTAACACAACAATTTCAGGGTATATCAAGGGGGTTTCATTAGGCTAAACGTGTTGCCTTATGTACATAACCCAATGCGCCGTTTTAAATGCCAGCGCTTTGTGCACACCATTCTAGCTCTTAAGGGAGAAGTAACTTCCGCAAAATGTGGCCAGGCCGCCCCTCAAGGATTCGTTCGTACATCTTCTCCAATGTATGTTAATTACTCTGGGTCTTATACTCTCTGTAGCAGACACTGTGGTGTCCAACATGAAGAAAGAAAAATACAGGGGCTAAGAATAATGGAATAAAAACAGTGAAATGTATATCCGATGTTAAAGCCAGAAACATCTATAGGGATATGCAACCTAACCCTTTCGCTTCATCGTTTGCTTCAGCTCTTAAAAAGCCTATTCAGAAAGTCAATACATCCACACAAACACAGGTTAATAGTGCTAGCACTAATACCTGCATCTCCAAGCTCAGTTGCAACGGTGCTGTTATTATGGAGCATATAACTCTCCCAAAACATCAGGAAAGCCCACAGAAGCCGGCATTGTAAAACAGGCCTCTCCAAACAGCACAATGCGAGCGAGAGTTCTCTGGCCCGCATCTGCCTAGCACTCCAAGCACAGCTATGAGTGGAGGAAGAGCAAAATACTGTAGCCAGCCGGCACTAGAGCGAGGCCTTCAGTTTGTCACACTTTGCTAACAACGTCAACTGTGTTAAGTTAGATTTATGTGCTGCATAACCACATCTTTCAGTGCTGAATGGCATTTGGTTTACCTTTTGTATAGCTTCTAGGTCATATAAAGTGATTAATGTACCATCGTCCTATTATGAGCTGGAAAACATACTCTGGAACATCGTTACAACACTAGCCACAACGAAGATATATGATGCACTTGTTTTCTGACAAGCAAGAGTGAATGCTGATTGAACTTAAGATGACCAAGAGGGAAAAAACTAAGAAATGGATAAACAGAACAGTGACAGAAAATCTTTTACGGTTAGCCTCATCAGTTGCTTGAATTCATTAATTCTTTTAATGGAAGGGGAGAATCATTAGGTAACAAATAAGGCAGACAAGACTGATATTATCAAACAAAAATTAATCCTACGGGAAAAAGCAGAAAATTCTTTTTCTGCTATCAAACAGACAAATTCCCCCAAACTTCTGGGTTTGACAGATTTTAACTCCATGTGTTTGACTGTATTACGAACCACAAGTCCAGATGTACCACATATCTAAAATCAAAATGCGAGTAGATTTAAAAATATTACAACTTAATGTTAAATGTCTGTAAGTTTTGTAGTTCCGCTCATTGTATTGCCGTTGTCTAATGTACTTATTTAATTAAATATTAAGATTATTGCTTTGTAAGGAAAAGCTTAAATTAAACGCTAGTAATAAAACCCTGCTTATAAAAGTATGGCGCAATATTCGCCTCTTCGAAGTAATAGCACTGTATTGCGAACACGTCTTCATAAGTTTTTCCCATTTACTGCTTTCAGCATACAGCCATTTCACTCACACACCTGCTCGGAATAGCGCAGTCATGGGGGAAGCCAGAGCGCTCAGCAGACTCAACTGCCCTCTTGGAGCACGAATGAGCTCCGGGAACGCATATCGTGGCCAGACCTATTGTAAGGCTTCCAAAATCTCGCAGACTCAGGCAAACAGGCTGGCAATGCCGCTACCATTGCCGTAGTTGTTTCTCCAAAGTTTCCTCTGCAAACAAACCAAATGGAAAGTGCTGACCACACAAGTAGACTGTTAATAAACTGTCAGATTATGTAAACCCCGCCGGCAGGAGCGGCCGAGCGGTTCTAGGCACTACAGTCTGGAACCGCGCGACCACCACGGTCGCAGGTTCGAATCCTGCCTCGGGCATGGATGTGTGTATGTCCTTAGGTTAGTTAGGTTTAAGTAGTTCTAAGTTCTAGGGGACTGATGACCTCAGAAGTTAAGTCCCATAGTGCTCAGAGCCATTTGAACCATTTATGTAAACCCCCTTCTGTTTGATGGTTCTTATGATTCGCATTCGAAGACGATGGACTATGAATTCTGCCTGGGACAATCATCTACCCCCTGGAACATCCTGAAACCATCACAGGTCCCCACTCCAGGGTGAAAAAAACGTCTTACCGATTAAACTTCTCTTATACTACACTAAAACATCAATGGGTTAGCACTGAAACAAATGGAGCCCAGGTATAGAGGTTGCAAGATCTCCACCAAGGTCAAGGTCGTTCCCTCTCCCACTCCGCCTCCCCAACCCCTTCCACTGCTATTCTAGTCTAGATGGGTGAGTGATAAACAGTGGAAAATTCAAGAATTTTGGGCGGGTCTTTACGTTACTAGCTGGAGGTACAGGAACAGCCTGCATACCTTCCAGATTCATCCAAGATGGCAGATCGAACATGCCACATACTATGACATCTTAATCTAACATAATGCATGCAGGAAGGTAGAAAGTAAAGAGATGTAAAGTGTCTCCCCAGTCTAAAAAATAAGAAGCTGTTCCCAATTACAGTGAAAGGTCGATCATCATAATGTGTCATCGGAGACCTGCCACCTCCTTCAGACAGAAAAAACTGACCTACACAGTTATTAGCAAGTATTAACCAATTCCTCTCTCTCTCTCATTACTTATTGTTACTATTATTCCATGGGTATATGTGTTTTATCGTTTCTTATTATTTCTCCATTGGCACAACAGTACTCTGATGCACTGGAGCAGAAATCAGCACTACCAGATGTAGAGTGTCGGTTGGTCACAGCCAGTGTGCTCCCTGCCGCCGTTGGATAAGCAGCTGCAGCAGCAAGTCGTATACTCCTAGCTCACTCATTTGTTACATAGTTTAATTCTTAATTTCTTTGCGTGTTTTTGGTACTTGCATTGTTTAAGTCATAAATTTCGGGCGTATTATAGTATTTGAGAGTTGTAGCATCGCGTTTTAGTACCTGAATTGTGTAGAATCGCGTAGTCTCCTTCCGCCGCCGAGCAGTGTCAGCAGTGCGCAAATAGCAGCATTACTGCATTTACTAGGCAATCTTGTATTTTAATAACCGTTTAAATTTTGTGTCGATTTGTTTGCGCTCTCTGTAGATTAGTTCAGATGTTCTTTGCACAACAGTTTTTAGCATGGATAGGGACTGCAACTGCTGTGTTCGGATGCAGGCTGAGTTGGCATCCCTTCGCTCCCAGCTTCAGGCAGTGCTGGCTTTGGTCAAACAGCTTGAGGCTGTTGCCAATGGGCATCACTGTGGGGGTCCGAATGGGGGTTTGTCGGGGACGGCCAGCTCGTCCCACGCATCCCCCGATCGGACGACTGTGGTTGCCCGGGATACTGCCCGCATTGAGGCTGATCCCTCACCTGTGGTAGAGTGGGAGGTCGTCTCAAGGCGTGGCAGGGGGCGAAAGACATTCCCGAGGGCTGAACGGAAGGCCTCTCCAGTTTGTCTGACGAACCGGTTTCAGGCTCTGTCTCAGGCTGCTACTGATCTTCGGCCTGACATGGCTGCTTGTCCTGTTCCAGAGGTTGCCCCTCAGTCTGCAAGATCCGGGCGGTCGCAGAGGGTGGGCTTACTGGTAGTTGGGAGCTCCAACGTCAGGCGCGTAATGGGGCCCCTTAGGGAAATGGCAGCAAGAGAGGGGAAGAAAACCAATTTGCACTCCGTGTGCATACCGGGGGGAGTCATTCCAGATGTGGAAAGGGTCCTTCCGGATGCCATGAAGGGTACAGGGTGCACCCATCTGCAGGTGGTCGCTCATGTCGGCACCAATGATGTGTGTCGCTATGGATCGGAGGAAATCCTCTCTGGCTTCCGGCGGCTATCTGATTTGGTGAAGACTGCCAGTCTCGATAGCGGGATGAAAGCAGAGCTCACCATCTGCAGCATCGTCGACAGGACTGACTGCGGACCTTTGGTACAGAGCCGAGTGGAGGGTCTGAATCAGAGGCTGAGACGGTTCTGCGACCGTGTGGGCTGCAGATTCCTCGACTTGCGCCATAGGGTAGTGGAGTTTCGGGTTCCGCTGGATAGGTCAGGAGTCCACTACACGCAACAAGCGGCTACAAGGGTAGCAGGGGTTGTGTGGCGTGGGCTGGGTGGTTTTTTAGGTTAGATGGCCTTGGGCAAGTACAGAAAGGGCAACAGACTCAACGGGTGCGGGGCAAAGTCAGGACATGCGGGGACCAAGCAGCAATCGGTATTGTAATTGTCAACTGTCGAAGCTGCGTTGGTAAAGTACCGGAACTTCAAGCGCTGATAGAAAGCACCGAAGCTGAAATCATTACAGGTACAGAAAGCTGGCTGAAGCCAGAGATAAATTCTGCTGAAATTTTTACAAAGGTACAAACGGTGTTTAGAAAGGATAGATTGCATGCAACCGGTGGGGGAGTGTTCGTCGCTGTTAGTAGTAGCTTATCCTGTAGTGAAGTAGAAGTGGGTAGTTCCTGTGAATTATTATGGGTGGAGGTTACACTCAACAACTGAGCTAGGTTAATAATTGGCTCCTTTTACCGACCTCCCGACTCAGCAGCATTAGTGGCAGAACAACTGAGAGAAAATTTGGAATACATTTCACATAAATTTTCTCAGCATGTTATAGTCTTAGGTGGAGATTTCAATTTACCAGATATAGACTGGGACACTCAGATGTTTAGGACGGGTGGTAGGAACAGAGCATCGAGTGACATTATACTGAGTGCACTATCCGAAAATTACCTCGAGCAATTAAACAGAGAACCGACTCGTGGAGACAACATCTTGGACCTACTGATAACAAACAGACCCGAACTTTTCGACTCTGTATGTGCAGAACAGGGAAACAGTGATCATAAGGCCGTTGCAGCATCCCTGAATATGGAAGTTAATAGGAATATAAAAAGGGGAGGACGGTTTATCTGTTTAGTAAGAGTAACAGAAGGCAGATTTCACACTACCTAACGGATCAAAACGAAAATTTCTGTTCCGACACTGACGATGTTGAGTGTTTATGGAAAAAGTTCAAGGCAATCGTAAAATGCGTTTTAGACAGGTACGTGCCGAGTAAAACTATGAGGGATGGGAAAAACCCACCGCGGTACAACAACAAAGTTAGTGGTTCAAATGGCTCTGAGCACTATGCGACTTAACTTCTGAGGTCATCAGTCGCCTAGAACTTAGAACTAATTAAACCTAACTAACCTAAGGACATCACACACATCCATGCCCGAGGCAGGATTCGAACCTGCGACCGTAGCGGTCACGCGGTTCCAGACTGAAGCGCCTTTAACCGCACGGCCACACCGGCCGGCAACAAAGTTAGTAAACTACTGCGAAAGCAAAGAGAGCTTCACTGCAAATTTAAACGCAGCCAAAACCTCTCAGACAAACAGAAGCTAAACGATGTCAAAGTTAGCGTAAGGAGGGCTATGCGTGAAGCGTTCAGTGAATTCGAAAGTAAAATTCTAACTACTGACTTGACAGAAAATCCTAGGAAGTTCTGGTCTTACGTTAAATCAGTAAGTGGCTCGAAACAGCATATCCAGACACTCTGGGATGATGATGGCATTGAAACAGAGGATGACACGCGTAAAGCTGAAATACACTCCTGGAAATTGAAATAAGAACACCGTGAATTCATTGTCCCAGGAAGGGGAAACTTTATTGACACATTCCTGGGGTCAGATACATCACATGATCACACTGACAGAACCACAGGCACATAGACACAGGCAACAGAGCATGCACAATGTCGGCACTAGTACAGTGTATATCCACCTTTCGCAGCAATGCAGGCTGCTATTCTCCCATGGAGACGATCGTAGAGATGCTGGATGTAGTCCTGTGGAACGGCTTGCCATGCCATTTCCACCTGGCGCCTCAGTTGGACCAGCGTTCGTGCTGGACGTGCAGACCGCGTGAGACGACGCTTCATCCAGTCCCAAACATGCTCAATGGGGGACAGATCCGGAGATCTTGCTGGCCAGGGTAGTTGACTTACACCTTCTAGAGCACGTTGGGTGGCACGGGATACATGCGGACGTGCATTGTCCTGTTGGAACAGCAAGTTCCCTTGCCGGTCTAGGAATGGTAGAACGATGGGTTCGATGACGGTTTGGATGTACCGTGCACTATTCAGTGTCCCCTCGACGATCACCAGTGGTGTACGGCCAGTGTAGGAGATCGCTCCCCACACCATGATGCCGGGTGTTGGCCCTGTGTGCCTCGGTCGTATGCAGTCCTGATTGTGGCGCTCACCTGCACGGCGCCAAACACGCATACGACCATCACTGGCACCAAGGCAGAAGCGACTCTCATCGCTGAAGACGACACGTCTCCATTCGTCCCTCCATTCACGCCTGTCGCGACACCACTGGAGGCGGGCTGCACGATGTTGGGGCGTGAGCGGAAGACGGCCTAACGGTGTGCGGGACCGTAGCCCAGCTTCATGGAGACGGTTGCGAATGGTCCTCGCCGATACCCCAGGAGCAACAGTGTCCCTAATTTGCTGGGAAGTGGCGGTGCGGTCCCCTACGGCACTGCGTAGGATCCTACGGTCTTGGCGTGCATCCGTGCGTCGCTGCGGTCCGGTCCCAGGTCAACGGGCACGTGCACCTTCCGCCGACCACTGGCGACAACATCGATGTACTGTGGAGACCTCACGCCCCACGTGTTGAGCAATTCGGCGGTACGTCCACCCGGCCTCCCGCATGCCCACTATACGCCCTCGCTCAAAGTCCGTCAACTGCACATACGGTTCACGTCCACGCTGTCGCGGCATGCTACCAGTGTTAAAGACTGCGATGGAGCTCCGTATGCCACGGCAAACTGGCTGACACTGACGGCGGCGGTGCACAAATGCTGCGCAGCTAGCGCCATTCGACGGCCAACACCGCGGTTCCTGGTGTGTCCGCTGTGCCGTGCGTGTGATCATTGCTTGTACAGCCCTCTCGCAGTGTCCGGAGCAAGTATGGTGGGTCTGACACACCGGTGTCAATGTGTTCTTTTTTCCATTTCCAGGAGTGTACTTAACACCTTTTTCCAAAGCTGTTTCACAGAGGAAGACCGCATTGCAGTTCCTTCTCTAAATACTCGCACAAACGAAAAAATGGCTGACATAGAAATAAGTGTCCAAGGAATAGAAAAGCAACTGGAATCACTCAACAGAGGAAAGTCCACTGGACCTGACGGGATACCAATTCGATTCTACACAGAGTACGCGAAAGAACTTGCCCCCCTTCTAACAGCCGTGTACCGCAAGTCTCTAGAGGAACGGAGGGTTCCAAATGATTGGAAAAGAGCACAGGTAGTCCCAGTCTTCAAGAAGGGTCGTCGAGCAGATGCGCAAAACTATAAACCTATATCTCTGACGTCGATCTGTTGTAGAATTTTAGAACATGTTTTTTGCTCGAGTATCATGTCGTTTTTGGAAACCCAGAATCTACTATGTAGGAATCAACATGGATTCCGGAAACAGCGATCGTGTGAGACCCAACTCGCTTTATTTGTTCATGAGACCCAGAAAATACACTCCTGGAAATGGAAAAAAGAACACATTGACACCGGTGTGTCAGACCCACCATACTTGCTCCGGACACTGCGAGAGGGCTGTACAAGCAATGATCACACGCACGGCACAGCGGACACACCAGGAACCGCGGTGTTGGCCGTCGAATGGCGCTAGCTGCGCAGCATTCGTGCACCGCCGCCGTCAGTGTCAGCCAGTTTGCCGTGGCATACGGAGCTCCATCGCAGTCTTTAACACTGGTAGCATGCCGCAACAGCGTGGACGTGAACCGTATGTGCAGTTGACGGACTTTGAGCGAGGGCGTATAGTGGGCATGCGGGAGGCCGGGTGGACGTACCGCCGAATTGCTCAACACGTGGGGCGTGAGGTCTCCACAGTACATCGATGTTGTCGCCAGTGGTCGGCGGAAGGTGCACGTGCCCGTCGACCTGGGACCGGACCGCAGCGACGCACGGATGCACGCCAAGACCGTAGGATCCTACGCAGTGCCGCAGGGGACCGCACCGCCACTTCCCAGCAAATTAGGGACACTGTTGCTCCTGGGGTATCGGCGAGGACCATTCGCAACCGTCTCCATGATGCTGGGCTACGGTCCCGCACACCGTTAGGCCGTCTTCCGCTCACGCCCCAACATCGTGCAGCCCGCCTCCAGTGGTGTCGCGACAGGCGTGAATGGAGGGACGAATGGAGACGTGTCGTCTTCAGCGATGAGAGTCGCTTCTGCCTTGGTGCCAATGATGGTCGTATGCGTGTTTGGCGCCGTGCAGGTGAGCGCCACAATCAGGACTGCATACGACCGAGGCACACAGGGCCAACACCCGGCATCATGGTGTGGGGAGCGATCTCCTACACTGGCCGTACACCACTGGTGATCGTCGAGGGGACACTGAATAGTGCACGGTACATCCAAACCGTCATCGAACCCATCGTTCTACCATTCCTAGACCGGCAAGGGAACTTGCTGTTCCAACAGGACAACGCACGTCCGCATGTATCCCGTGCCACCCAACGTGCTCTAGAAGGTGTAAGTCAACTACCCTGGCCAGCAAGATCTCCGGATCTGTCCCCCATTGAGCATGTTTGGGACTGGATGAAGCGTCGTCTCACGCAGTCTGCACGTCCAGCACGAACACTGGTCCAACTGAGGCGCCAGGTGGAAATGGCATGGCAAGCCGTTCCACAGGACTACATCCAGCATCTCTACGATCGTCTCCATGGGAGAATAGCAGCCTGCATTGCTGCGAAAGGTGGATATACACTGTACTAGTGCCGACATTGTGCATGCTCTGTTGCCTGTGTCTATGTGCCTGTGGTTCTGTCAGTGTGATCATGTGATGTATCTGACCCCAGGAATGTGTCAATAAAGTTTCCCCTTCCTGGGACAATGAATTCACAGTGTTCTAATTTCAATTTCTAGGAGTGTATTAGATACAGGCTCCCAGGTAGATGCTATTTTTCTTGACTTCCGGAAGGCGTTCGATACAGTTCCGCACTGTCGCCTGATAAACAAAGTAAGAGCCTACGGAATATCAGACCAGCTGTGTGGCTGGATTGAAGAGTTTTTAGCAAACAGAACACAGCATGTTGTTATCAATGGAGAGACGTCTACAGACGTTAAAGTAACCTCTGGTGTGCCACTGGGGAGTGTTATGGGACCATTGCTTTTCACAATATATATAAATGACCTAGTAGATAGTGTCGGAAGTTCCATGCGGCTTTTCGCGGATGATGCTGTAGTATACAGAGAAGTTGCAGCTTTAGAAAATTGTAGCGAAATGCAGGAAGATCTGCAGCGGATAGGCACTTGGTGCAGGGAGTGGCAACTGACCCTTAACATAGACAAATGTAATGTATTGCGAATACATAGAAAGAAGGATCCTTTATTGTATGATTATATGATAGCGGAACAAACACTGGTAGCAGTTACTTCTGTAAAATATCTGGGAGTATGCGAGCGGAACGATTTGAAGTGGAATGATCATATAAAATTAATTGTTGGTAAGGCGGGTACCAGGTTGAGATTCATTGGGAGAGTGCTTAGAAAATGTAGTTCATCAACAAAGGAGGTGGCTTAAGAAACACTCGTTCGACCTACACTTGAGTATTGCTCATCAGTGTGGGATCCGTACTAGATCGGGTTGACGGAGGAGATAGAGAAGATCCAAAAAAGAGCGGCGCGTTTCGTCACAGGGTTATTTGGTAACCGTGATAGCGTTACGGAGATGTTTAATAAACTCAGGTGGCAGACTCTGCAAGAGAGGCGCTCTGCATCGCGGTGTAGCTTGCTCGCCAGGTTTCGAGAGGGTGCGTTTCTGGATGAGGTATCGAATATATTGCTTCCCCCTACTTATACCTCCCGAGGAGATCACGAATGTAAAATTAGAGAGATTAGAGCGCGCACGGAGGCTTTCAGACAGTCGTTCTTCCCGCGAACCATACGCGACTGGAACAGGAAAGGGAGGTAAATACAGTGGCACGTAAAGTGCCCTCCGCCACACACCGTTGGGTGGCTTGCGGAGTATAAATGTAGATGTAGGTGTAGATGTAGATTGGAGCAGGACACACATCTTTTGGAGTTTCTGTTGTCTCATCAAGCTGCAGTTAAGTCCTGAGTACATAGACACTCTCTGATACATAGGAGCAAGAATCACCACCACTTGTGAAGCTACAGCTAAGTGTATTCAGTATACTACTTTTTGCTACTAAATATCAGTTGACTGCCAGCAGATCTAAACATGTGAATGTAGGTATAGTACCAGAGAGTTTCTGCCAATAAATGAAGGAAAACAAGAATGTTCAATGTAGTTCTGAAGTGCAGTATTCATGGATGGAGTGGGATCATCTATTTAACATGATGGCTTACATCAGAGTGACACGATAATAGAGTATCATCCATCGTGTCCTCCGCCAGACATGTAATTCCTTACGAACAAGATCTTCATCACCGTCATGTGCAGAGCTACCTCACAGAAATTAATTTCTGGAGGCTCTTTGTAATGAATTTATCTACATAATTTGAATATTATGAATTTGCATGCTCCATATGGTGTATTCTTGATTGTGAAAGATTGGCTGAATTGATGGCAGCTGTATGTCAAAGCATAATCTGATCATTTTCTGAGCTATGTGCGTGACCGTAGTGTGCATGGGGAAGAGTTAGAGCAATCTGTAAATTCATGTACTCAAGCAGCGCCCAAGTCAGTTACTACTACTATCATGGATATTAAATCCACACAAGCCGAATTTACAGATGGAGTGCCTAAGTGTGCCGCTTCTCAGATTGGGTTGAACGCAGTACAGGGTGAATTTATGGACTTAAAAATATAGTAGCAAAATATTGGAGCAGATGATAAGTATGTACCGATAACTGTATAAAAATATATAAGAAAATAACATTTCATGTAAAATTGTTGTTTTTCTCATCTCACGCCCTGACATTTAATGTGACTTAAAAGTTTATTAAGACGTACAGTCATTGTAGCTTAGTTATTAAAAAAAAATGCAGAGGTTTACACAAAACAGAGTAGTCCCATTACTATCATATCTCCAAATGGCTAAGCTATAATGACTGTGTATTTTGGTAAAAGCTTGTGTTTCTCCCATATCTTAAACCAGAGATCATAGAGCTACACATTTTTTATGTTTTTAAAGTTGCATTCACTTCTGTAAATGTTAACAACAGCCGAAAAAGCATTTTCGCAGTCAAAAAAAGAACTCTGAAAGGCTGAACATGTCTAAATGTGAAGCACAGCTCCCTTCCTCAATGCTGATGCTATGTAAGTATTAGTGAGGATGATGGTGGTAGTGTAATGTAGTTATAAATACATGACTAACTCATAAGTGGTATTTCTCCTTGCATGTGAAGCAAATCCAACACAATTATTTGATGTAATAATAATACTGTTTCATTCAACATACTGTTTAAACAGGAGTGATTGCCAAGGCATTAATGTGAGAATGTCTTCAGATTGGGGGCTTTCGAAAATCCTCAGTATAGTGATATGAAAGTCGCATTATTCCTGAATAAATGGATTAGTCTATGTAATATTTCAATTTAGATTGCTACCATGTTCAGCAGAAATGCTCAAACTTCTTCCATAAAGAAAGTGCACTCATCTTGTAAGTAGCGTGAATAAAAGGACGCTATGTGCAAGAAGCATGAAGCGCCCTTTGAATGTATCCTGATAGCTAAAAGAGCCACGCGCACTTTGAATAAGAAAATGCTATTTGACACTGAAATCAATATAAAAGATAGGGTCGCTACCAACTCTAGCCACACGACAAAGAAGAGGTAGCACTGAGTCGGAAAATTACTTAATTTATTAATAAGAAAAACTCACAAAAAAACATTCATTGTAAAGTCATTGATAAAGAATGGGATGTAGTTATTAATATGATCCAGGCATTCTTCCCGTGAATCAAATATTGAGTAAAGTAAAGAGGGCGTGAACACCATGCGTAAGTGCAGCCTGCAGCAAGATTCGTGAAAACACGATCTATTCCAGAGCATTTGTTTCAGATAAAAAAAGGGACACTAATCACTACACCTGTGGACATGGAAACGCTATAGGTGGGCCAACAAGGAAAACTACAAGGTAAAATGGCGAAGGTAACGGCGACGTAACATCGGTACACAAGATAAGATTGAAGGCAAAATTATTTATTCCTTATAACATTGATGTAGTGCATCTATAGACTGCTGTTGCATGCTAACTATATACAATTGCTTGTGAAATACTATACGTTTCATAACAGACTCGCGTGCCCACTCGGTCCGCGGAGACAATTTCTATGGACCGTGGCCAAATTTTAATCACATGAGACAAAGAAAATTCACAAATACACAAAAATTACCAAGATCCGGAAAAGATTAGAAGCATACACACACAGTTGTAGGCGCATAAACATTCACACTGAACCGAGGGCACTTCAACATATGCAACTCCTTTGTGCTGCGTTCCTCTCACGGATCAAAGTCAAGACTGCATTGGGAATCAAACTGAAAGTCTACAAAAGCCTTGCATTCCCTGCTGCAACCCAGCAAATAAATCTTTATAAGACGAAATTCGAGACCAAAAGCTAAAAGCTCCCCTCTCTATGTGACAACGCGCCACGCGGTCAGTCCAACTCACCCTTCTTCGACTGGAGCACAGCTGTGTACGCTTCCCGTACCGGCGGCAGACTGCCTCTCGCTTCTCCAGCCTCTTCCACGCTCCGCGTGGACCGGAAAACCCCAGGATGCCATTTCCGCCACCAACCTAACGCAGGTGGATTTCTCACAAGTAGCGGAAACCTCTTTGCCGACTTGACCACTACGAGAGTTGGCAATGAAAGGTGGCTACAGGACCCTTTCAATCTCCAAGAGCATTGTAATCGGTTATTACAGCAGTGATGCTGAACGAGGGGTGTATTCCAACAATGTCTGGAGACTTCGCCCCAACATAGTCAGAGCATTTTCTGATGGTTTGTTGCCATTGCCAGCCAGGATCCAGCATTCCACCGCTATCGTACGACCATGGACAGGGGTAAGATGGACTTCAGTTCCAACCATTCTGAGTCCTACAGCTGCCCTATCTCCATGTGGGAGATGGATTCAACATCGTCTGATGCTTGTGATATTGCTAACAAATTCGATGCAGCAAGCTGCGAAAACTGCAAACAGTGTCAAAAGAAATCTTCCTAGTCTGTAGCATTTCGATATCGCAGTCAGGACAATTTCCCTACACGTGGAGAAAGAAAGTTTTGATACCTTTTCTCAAACCAGCAAAGAACTGCAAGTCTCACAGTAGTTACTGGAGCGATGCTTTAACGAGCTCTGTAGGAAAGACCCTGAAGTGATTGATTATCCGTCGTCTGGTCTGGAAATTGGAGACCAGGCAGCTGAATAGCCATTCTCATTGTGGATTCAGTAGATGTTGACAATCTGATCCTGCTGTAGGTGGCTGTGCTGTAGTTTTTCCTATGTATACAACATTGTATATGGACGTTTTTAACGTCAGTAAGGTATAGGAATTTAAATGAAGGCATAATATGGTAGGAAATCTCCACAAATACAGCTTTCATGGCCACCTTCCAGTATTAATTCGCTCCTTCTTAACTAAACACTTTTCGACTGTAAATTTGGAAATTTCTGCCATACCATGACTCGAACTCGGATTTCTCAGTTGTCACGAGCAGTCGCCTAAACTTTTCGGCTGTCTCTGCACACTTCATGGCCAGACCATAACTTCCACTCGTCAATGTCCACATGTCATTAACCTGCATTTGTAAACTTACTGTGAGCCATATCTACAGGGGAGATATTTAATCGAAAGTCGCTAGTCCGGTTTCAGCCCATAAATGTGACACCTGCAGTGCCTGTGTTTGTAGTTTGTAAAAAGTATGAAACCCCCCCCCCCCACACACACACACAAAAAAGTGTTAACCAGTTTTTGAGAGTAAATTTTAATGTATTTTTTCTTCTAATAGATATTTTATTTTTTATTTTTTTAGTTTTAATATGTTTTTCATTTTTATTTTTTTAATAAATTTTTCCTTAATAAATGGAAGCCATTCATTTGAAAATTTGTAACATATTGTACGATTGAGAAATCAACTGTTAATTTACTTCACATAAATGTACAGAAGACGGTTACGGAACAATGTGCAAACCTTTTTCAAATGAATATCATACAGGGTGGTCCATCTGAAGCTTCGGATGAGATTATCTCGAAAACTATACATCGGGTAAAAATAGTGGGTAAGACAAATTCTTAAGCTCAAAGGGGGATATCAAATGACTACACGCGACCTCCAGCCCCTGCTCCCTTGGGTGGGGGAACACCCCTTTTTTGTTGCAGATTCGGCTTCTCTATAAAAAAGTAATCAAGTTTTGTCTGAAACATTTTTAAACCATTGACAGATGGCGCTGAAATCGGGAAAAAAGTAAAATTTGGGAAGAACTCTTATTTAGAATTATGCGAGAAAGAAGCATTAGATCGATAAAAATGTGCACCAACTCTTTCGTTACGCCAAATTAAGCTATTTTTTTACAAAATGTATCCTACCCGCCACTGTTTTTGATGGAGGGAGGTGGAATGTTATTAAAATCTCGTTAGGGACAGTCTCGCAGCTAGTGTGATCGCCGACGTTACAAATAAACGCAGGCTATCCGGATACTTATTCCATAGCTTTGAATCTGGAGATAATTGCTTGACAGACCTAATGTACACTGAAACTGCTTACGCTGCTAACATGCAACTCCTCATCAAAGGATTTCTTTCATTTGCAATTAGTTCCTGAGAATTGTCATAAGGTCTCAGCATACATCTACGTTTTATTTGGCATACTGATAATTATCGGATTTTTGTACGTAACTTACGATGTAAACGCTGTAGAATCCGTGACGACCAAACGTTGACGTTCTTCTTTACTAGCGCAATAATTCCTCCGCAACCAACTTTAGAGGGAAGCGTCTGGATGCCGAGACACACTTTTGAAGTAATCACTATATTTTGAGATCATTAACCCAATAAATTATCCTCAAGGAAACTTCAAAATCAAAAATTCAACATTTCTGAATTCTTTTTATACGGGACGCAGTTGTTGTTGTACAGTAGAAATAAACTATGCTTTATAACTTTTGTTTAAGTATTAGATAAGGAAATACTCAAGTTTCTAAACTACCTAATTAAAAGTCACCTTTAATTCCTAATGACCTTCAGTGCTTCAGAAACGGGCGAGTGTGTGCAACCGACCACCGTGTGCCGAGACGCCCTTTCCAAGTGTAGGCCTAGAATTTTTTCATAAATCCAGTGTCCTAGAAAAATAGGACAGCAATCCGCTACTGAATATTACTAGAAAATTGTAGCCTGGGTTGCTGTAAAAGATATTTCTCTATGTGGCGACTAGTCAAAAAGGAATGTGACAAACACATTATAGCTGTTAATAAAACCATAGAATATCGACAGCTATTAATCTTATATGATCTCATTAACACCTATAATGTGGTTGTCACGGTCTTTGTTTTACATGGTGGTTAGAAAATGGGCTTCGACCGAAACCAGTGGCCGCTTGAATAAGTACCTTTTACCCAACGCAGGCTACAATTTTGTAGTAATAATAATGCGAGAATTTTTTGATTAATTAATGATATTTGCACTAAGTTTGTAATCAACAACACATTGTGGCTTCATTACTTTTTCGCCAGTAGTCCTGTTTGTCTTTCCCGTGCCACGCATTTCTGTAGTGTTGCAGGTAGTCAGCATGAACACTTCTCTCTTGTCGCACCACTTGATGAAAAGCATTGCGTCAGTTGACACAAACTCAACTTCTCCTCGTTTCAGTTTCTTTTGTAGCTTCGGAAAGTTGCGGCTGTTCCTACGTACAGTACTGCATGCTGCTGTTCTCTGGTTGTGAAGCCAGAGGAACAAGGCTGGACTTGTATACCAATTGTCGACATACAGGGTATGTCCACGTTCAAGATATGGCTTAATTGGTGTTTCCCCAAATTATTGACTTCAATATCTGTTGTGCCTGAGTATACAATGAAATCCAAGACGTATCCAGTTTTACAGTCGCACAACACGAATGTTTTTATCCCAAATCTAGTGCCGGCCGGAGTGGCCGAGCGGTTCTAGGCGCGACAGTCTGGAACCGCGCGACCGCTACGGTCGCAGGTGCGAATCCTGCCTCGGGCATGGATGTGTGCGATGTCCTTAGGTTAGTTAGGTTTAAGTAGTTCTAAGTTCTAGGGGACTGATGACCTCAGATGTTAAGTCCCATAGTACTCGGAGCCATTTGAGCCATTTTTGATCCCAAATCTACTTCGTTTCGAAGGTATGTATTGTTTAAAAGATAAGCGACCTTTGAACAATAATAGGCTTTCATCGACACAGAGTTTTCTGTATGGATTAAATGCACTGCGGAACGCCACATGAACTGTATCAATTATTTCCTAATTTTAAACAATCTGTCATATCCACCATTCCTTCCTTCAATAAAAAGTTCCTCCTCAAACAATGTTCAATCCAGTTCCGTTTTCTCTTTCTGATGACTTTCAGCATGTTTCTTTCTTCTCCAACTCTTCTTAATGCTTCTTCATTCCTTACTCGGCCTTTCCATTTCACTTTTTCCATTCTCCATATCCACATCTCTAGTGCCTCCAATCTTCTTTAATCTTCCTTCCTCAGTGTCCAGATCCCCGCAACATATAGTGCAACGCTCCGGATGTAACATTTGGCAAGTCTTTTCATCAGATCTTTGTTTAGTGGTCCACAAAGTAATTTCTGCTTCCTCTTGAATCCTTCTTTTGCCATTGCAATTCTTTTCCTAATTTCTGTTGAGCAATGCATATCATCCATTATTACACTTCCCAAGCAATTGAAGTTATTCACTTGCTCTATTTCCTCTCCCCCTATTTTCATACGGAAGGAAACGGGAAACCACCACTGGAATTACTTCCATAGACGTTGATGGGATTGACCTCTTTGTACAATATTCCGGAGGTAAAGCTTCTGATAGAAGTAGCATGAAAAAGGATAGAACGCTTGAATCAGGAGCTAGTTGGCAATAATGTCCTGAAGATCAGTCATCAAATGCATGAAGTGCTGGACTGAAATCACGTTTTTGCCAATCAAATTTCTTGTCTCACTATGGCGTGGCCTTTTACGGATCTATTCGTCTTCACTTTCAGAATCTGAAGAAGAACTATCCAGCCGATCTCTACTATGTGAAGCACGTGGAGGTGTATTACTACGATATTCTTCTGATGAATCTTCATCGTCACTACATTAATTGAAGATGCCACACTCACTGTCCCTGTCACTCCTTGTCAGTATCTCCAGTATCTCTTCGTCAAAGCAACGATGCCGATTTGTCATTTATCTGTGGAACTCAAAAGTGACAGCACTCTAAAAATCCTGATGAAACGGCAGATAGCTAATTGACAACACAGAAGCAGAATGCAGAAGACACATGAACCAGCTGGCACGAATGTCGATCAGCAACTGCGAAATCCGTAGCAGAGTGTTTCCCAGATATCAGGGACAGCGGCACAGAACAAGGGAAATAAATCTAAGAATAGAAAATTTAGTTAAACAATTTCAGAATAAATTAAGTAACATTGTTCATTATAGTAAGACTTACATTGTTGTTGTTGTAGTCTTCAGTCCAGAGACTGGTTTGATGCAGCTCTCCATGCTACTCTATCCTGTGCAAGGTTTTCCATCTCTCAGTACCTACAGAAACCTACATCCTTCTGAATCTGTTTAGTGTATTCGTCTCTTGGTCTCCCTCTGTGGTTTTTACCCTCCATGCTGCCCTCCAATACTAAATTGGTGATTCCTTGATGTCTCATCTCCTCATCAGTTATGTGATCTAACCATGATATCTTCAACATTCTTCTGTAGCACCACATTTCGAAAGCTTCTATTCTCTTCTTGTCTAAACTATTTATCGTCCATGTTTTACATCCGTAAATGGCTACACTCCATACAAATACTTTCAGAAACGACTTCCTGACACATAAATCTATACTCGATGTTAACAAATTTCTCTTCTTCAGAAATGCTTTCCTTGCCATTGTCAGTCTACATTTTATATCCTCTCTACTTCGACCATCATCAGTTATTTTGCTCCCCAAACAGCTAAACTCATTTACTACTTTAAGCGTCTCACATATAAATCTACTTCCCGCAGCATCACACGATTTAATTCGACTACATTCCATTATACTCGTATTTCTTTTGCTAATGTTCATCTTATATACTTCTTTCAAGACACTGTCCATTCCGTTCAGCTACTCTTCCAGGTCCGTTGCTGTCTCTGACAGAATTACACTCTCATCGGCAAACCTCAAAGTTTTTATTTCTTCTCCGTGGATCTTAATTCCTACTCCGAATTTTTCTTTTGTTTCATTTACTGCTTGCCCACTATACAGATTGAATGACATCGGGGAGAGGCTACAACCCTACCTCACTCCCTTTCTGACCACTGCTTCCCTTTTATGCCCTTCGACTCTTATAACTGCCATCTGCCACCTTCAGAATTTGAAAGAGAGTATTCCAGTCAAGATTGTCAAAAGCTTTCTCTAAGCGCACAAATGCTAGAAACGTAGGTTGGTCTTTCCTTAATCTATTTTCTAAGATAAGTCGTAGGGTCAGTATTGCCTCACGTGTTCCACCATTTCTACGGAATCCAAACTGATTCTCCCCGAGGTCGCCTTCTACCAGTATTTCCATTTGTCTGTAAAGAATTCGTGTTACTATTTTGCAGCACTGGCTTATTAAAATGATAGTTCGGTAATTTTCACATCTGTCTACACGTGCTTTCTTTGGGATTGGGCCGGCCGAAGTGGCCGTGCGGTTAAAGGCGCTGCAGTCTGGAACCGCAAGACCGCTACGGTCGCAGGTTCGAATCCTGCCTCGGGCATGGATGTTTGTGATGTCCTTAGGATAGTTAGGTTTGACTAGTTCTAAGTTCTAGGGGACTAATGACCTCAGCAGTTGAGTTCCATAGTGCTCAGAGCCATTTGAACCATTTGGGATTGGAATTATTATATTCTTCCTGAAGTCTGAGGGTATTTCGCCTGTCTCATACATCTTGCTCACCAGATGGTACAGTTTTGTTAGGCCTGGCTCTCCCAAGGTTGTCAGTAGTTCTAATGGAATGTTGTCTACTCCCGGGGCCTTGTTTCGACATAGGTCTTTCAGTGCTTTGTCAAACTCTTCACGCAGTATCATATCTCCCATTTCATATTCATCTACATCCTCTTCCATTTCCATAATATTGTCCTCAAGAAAATAGCCCTTGTATAGACCCTCTATATACTCCTTCCACCTTTCTGCTTTCCCTTCTTTGCTTAGAACAGGGTTTTCATCTGAGCTATTGATGTTCATGCAAGTGGTTCTCTTTTCTCCAAAAGTCTCTTTAATTTTCCTGTAGGCAGTATCTCTCTTACCCCTAGTGATACGTGCCTCTACATCCTTACATTTGTCCTCCAGCCATCCCTGCTTAGCCATTTTGCACTTCCTGTCGATCTCATTTTTGAGACGTTTGTATTCCTTTTTGGCTGCTTCATTTACTGCATTTCTATGTTTTCTCTTTTCATCAGTTAAATTAAATATCTCTTCTGTTAGCCAACGATTTATACTAGTCCTCTTTTTACCCTCTTGATCCTCTGCTACATTCACTATATCGTCTCTCAAAGCTACCTATTATTCTTCTATTGTATTTCTTTCCCCATTCTTGTCAATCGCTCCCTAATGCTCTTCCTGGAGCTCTCTACAACCTCTGGTTCTCTTAGTTTATCCAGGTCCCATCTCCTCAAATTCCCACCTTTTTGCAGTTTCTTCAGTTTTAATCTACAGTACATAACCAATAGATTGTGGTCAGAGTCCACAACTGCCCCTGGAAATGTCTTACAATTTAAAACCTGGTTCCTGAATCTCTGTCTTACCATTATATGATCTATCTGATACCTTCTAGTATCTCCAAGCTTCTTATATGTATACAACCTTCTTTCATGATTCTTGAACCTCTTGTTAGCTATGATTAAGTTATGCTCTGTGAAAAAAAATTTACTCTGCGGCTTCCTCTTTCATTTCTTCCCCCCAATCCATATTCACCTACTACGTGTCCTTCTCTCCATTTTCCTACTATAGAATTCCATTCACCCATGACTATTAAATTTTCGTCTCCCTTCACTACCTGAATAATTTCTTTTATCTCATCATACATTTCATTAATTTCTCCGTCACCTGCGGAGCTAGTTGGCATATAAACTAGTACTACCGTGGTAGGCGTGCGCCTCGTGTGTATCTTGGCCACAATAATGTGTTCACTATGCTGTTTGTAGTAGCTTACCCGCATTCCTATTTTCCTATTCATTATTAAACCTACTCCTGCATTACCCCTATTTGATTTTGTATTTATAACCCTGTATTCACCTGACCAGAAGTCTTGTTCCTCCTGCCACCGAAGTTCACTAAGTCCCACTATATCTAACTTTAACCTATCTATTTCCTTTTTTAAATTTTCTAACCTACCTGCCCGATTAAAGGATCTGACATTCCACGCTCCGATCCGTAGAACGCCAGTTTTCTTTCTCATGATAACAACGTCGTCCTGAGTAGTCCCCATCCGGAGATCCCAATGGGGGACTACTTTACCTCTGGAATATTTTACCAAGAGGACGCCATCATCATTTAGCCATACAGTAAAACTGCATGCCCTCGGGAAAAATTAGGACTGTAGTTTCCCCTTGCTTTCAGTCACTCGCAGTACCAGCACAGCAAGGCCGTTTTCGTTACTGTTACAAGGTCAGATCAGTCAATCATCCTGACTGTTGCCTCTGCAACTACTGAAAAGGCTGGTGCCCCTCTTCAGGATCCACACGATTGTCTGGCGCCGACGCGGACTCTTCGAGTATTTGCTGCACTAAATAATTATAAAAAACGTTGTTATTAAGCTATTTTTAAACGTGCACAGGTGTTATAAATATAATATAAGTGTTGTTGAATTAGTGGAAGTGTTAGTAATGTATAAAATAAGATTAAACGGGGTACGAAGCGTATTTTTCTTCTCGCGCCTGTAGCACGATTCCTAGGCCTAATTTCACGCGCGCGAGTCGTAAGTAAGCAGTGAATTAAACTTATAGATAAACGTTTCCAGTTGGTATAAATATAATATAAGTGTTGTCACATTAGTTGAAGTGTTAGTGAAGTGTTAAAGAAGAGTAAACGGGGTAAGAAGTTTATTTTCCTTCTCGCGCCTATAGCACGGATTTTAGGCTTAATTTCACGCGCGCGTATCGTAAGTAAACAGTGAGTTATATGTAATCAGCAGTGTTTTTATTCAGTACTCTTTCAATTTATTTATATCTGCCTGAATAGTTTCTAGGGTCCTTTGTTTACGTTTTAGTCACTACTTAAATCAGCTTATACGGTTTCTGTTTTTACCATGAGTGACAAGTGTGTGACATGCCGTAGGATCGTTAGTTCCGGGGTATGGTGTGATGGGTGCTGTAGTTCCTTTCATTGAGGCGAATGTAGTGGCGTGGAAAATGGGGACATAAATGAGGCTCACCAGTGGTATTGTAGGATCTGTAGTAGAGATAGGAAAATACTGGAACAGGAAGGGAAAATTGCAGCTCTTCAAGCTGACCTAGACATGGCAAGGGAGGATCTGGACAGGTTAAAGAGGGAGAAGGGTGAACAGAGGTGGGAAGTGGCAACAGGTAAAAGGGGGAACAGGCAAAGAAGAGCATCAGACAGCTTTGTCATAAATCTTGAAAATAGATTTGACCTGTTGCCTCAGTCAGAATCGGATGAGCCTCATGTTGCTGAAGCTGTAGAAAGGGCACAACAAGCTTTCAAGGACTTGAAAAAGGTAGGGAAATTTGTAAAGAGAAAGAAAGTTCTATTGTTAGGTAGTTCCCATGGTAGAGGTGTTGGCCAACTACTGCAGGAAAATCTAGGTCCAGAGTACCAGGTCACAAACTTTTTCAAGCCTAGTGCAGATCTGGGTCAGGTAACAGAGGATGTAGGTGCTTTATGCAAGGATTTCACAAAGGAGGATGCCGTGGTTATAGTGGGTGATCCGGGAAATAGCACTGGCAGAGACTCTGAATATTCCATAGAGAGTGACCTGGTAAAGATAGCATCAGCAACGAAGCATACGAGTGTGCGATTTGTGTCTGTGTTGAGACGCCATGATCGGCCTCATTTGAACTCTTCCGTAGGGAGGGTGAACTTGGAGTTGGAGTGGCTGCTTAGGACGGATATAGGGTCCCATATTGGTTTGATTCCTGTGGATGCTATCGATAGGTGGGACTACACTAGGCATGGCCTTCACCTCAATAGGAAAGGGAAGGGAAAACTGTCTGGGTTGACTGCAGAAAACTTAAGGGGGGACACTGGCACAAGTGGTAAAATACCAGTGGTCACAGGTGTCAGAGGGATGACTTTTTTAGGATAGGGAAGGGGGAAAGAAAACGAGTCTTAAGAGAGATTGGCAGACACACTCAGTTTGAGAAAACAGATGAACAGGAGTCAGATTTTATCATACAGCCTCCATTTAAACAGTGTTTAACAGAAAGTAATCAGAAACTGCCAGTTCAACTTCGCCAAAGCAGTTACAATCCCATTAGTATGCAGTATCGGTTATCTTTATTACACCAGAACATTCCGGGGCTTAGAAATAAAGTTGATGAACTACTCATTTGTATCGATGAAATGAATTCATCTAACCGAATTGACATAATCTGTCTCTCTGAACATCAAGTGACCATTGATATAGATATGTTAGATATTTCAGGATTTAAGCTAGCTTCCTACTTCTGCAGAGTGGATATGGATGGAGGAGGAGTTGCCACATTTATCAAAAACTGCCATAAATTCAAGAACATTGACATTAATAAATTCTGTTTAGAGCAGCATCTAGAAGCATGTGCAACAGATGTAGAGTTCCATAACAGATCCTATATAATAATAACTATTTACCGAGCACCTGCAGGAAATTATAATCTATTCTTAGATCATCTAGAAGCTCTTTTGGGTTATTTAACAGGAAGAAACAAAGAAATGTTGATTGCTGGTGACTTTAAAACAGATTTTCTAATGCAATCTTCCAGTAAACATTCACTGCAGTTAGTAATGCTGTCCTTCAATCTAACTCACACTGTAAACTTTCCAACTAGGATCACTAAATCCTCAAGGACAGCCATTGATAACATTTTTATAGACAAATCAAAGGAACAAAATCATATCATAAAACCTGTTATAAATGGACTATCAGATCATGACATGCAGCTCCTTGTTTTAGATGTAAATTCTAAGTAGGTTATCAAGACTGCTAAATCAGAGTACAGGAGAGTAGTCAATCAACCAAAAATTGAGTGTTTTAGAAAACTACTCAAAGATATGAACTGGAAAGATGTTTATAGTGCTCATGACATGAATGAAAAATATAACACATTTATGAACAATGTCAGTACCATGTTTGAAAACTGTTTTCCTCTAAAAGTTACTCAAATTAAACAGAAGTCTATAATAAAACCATGGATTACACAAGGAATAAATATTTCCTATAAGACAAAAAGGAAAATGTATCTGTCGACCACGAATAGCTCCAATGCTGATGATTTAGCTAAATACAAGGAATACTGTAAAACATTAAAAAAAGTAATTCAGACGTCTAAACAAATGCACTACGAGAAGAAGATAGCAATGTCAGGGAACAATATAAAAACAATATGAGATATAGTGAAAGAGCAGACTGGTAGAACCAGAAAGGAACAGGAGCAAATAGCACTAAGGGTAGACGACACGTTAGTAACTGATGGGCATAGTGTGGCAAATCTATTTAACAAGTACTTTATATCCGTTACTGATAGAATGGGACTTTCAGGATCAGTAAATAATGCCCTTGATTATCTGACACTAGCCTTCACAAATAGCTTCAAGTACATGAATATATCACTCACTTCACCAAAAGAAATAACGTCCATAATAAAATCTTTAAAAACAAAGCATTCTAGTGGGTATGATGAAATATCAACAAAGTTAATTAAGGCATGTTCTTGTGAGTTTAGCACAATTCTAAGTTACTTGTGTAACCAGACAATTATAACTGGGACATTTCCTGACTGGCTAAAATATGCAGATGTTAAGCCTCTATTCAAGAAAGGGGATAAAGGGATACCATCAAACTACAGGCCGATTTCACTTTTGCCAGCATTCTCAAAAATTTTAGAAAAAGTAATGTACAGGCAGCTGCTCAACCATCTGACCACAAATAACATATTATCAAGAACACAGTTCGGATTTCTGAAGGGTTCTGATATCGAGAAGGCTATTTACACCTACAATGAAAATGTACTTAATTCATTAAATAACAAATTACAAGCAGCAGGTATTTTCTGTGATTTGTCAAAGGCATTTGATTGTGTGAACCACAACATCCTTTTAAGTAAATTAGAATTCTATGGTGTCACGGGCAGTGCTGCAAAATGGTTCAAGTCATACCTCACTAACAGGAAACAAAGGTTGTCAGTGCAAGGGACTAGTGAATTAAGTCATGAGTCATCATCAGAATGGGAAGAAATTACATGTGGTGTCACACAGTGATCCATCTTAGGGCCATTTGCTTTTTCTTGTGTATATTAATGATCTCTCATCAGTTACACTGCCAGAAGCAGAGTTCGTTTTGTTTGCAGATGACCCAAGTATTGCAATAAATAGTATGTCAAGTGTAGTTCTAGAAAGATCTGCTAATGATATTTTCATGGAAATTAATAAATGGTTTAAAGCCAACTCACTGACATTAAACTTCGAAAAGACTCACTATATGCAATTCAGAACCTGTAAGAGGTTTCCACCCAGCATATGCATAAAATACAAAGAAGAGCAGATAGAAGAGGTTGACGGTCTTAAATTCCTGGGATTACAACTTGATAATAAATTCAGTTGGGAAGAGCACACCACAGAACTGCAGAAACGCCTTAACAAATCTGTATTTGCAATTCGAGTGTTAGCAGACATAGGCGACATAAAAATGAAAAAGATTGCATACTTTGCCTACTTTCATTACATAATGTCATTTGGTATAATATTTTGGGGTAACTCTTCAAGTCACACAAAAGTTCTCAGAGTCCAAAAGCGTGTAATACATATTATTTGTGGAGTAAATTCACGGACGTCCTGTAGAAACCTCTTCAAAGAACTGGGTATACTAACTACTGCCTCTCAGTACATTTACTCATTAATGAAATTTGTTCTAAATAATATATCTCTTTCTCCAACAAACAGCTCAGTTTATACATACAATACCAGGAACAAAAATGATCTGCACAAGGACTTAAAAGCACTTACTTTAGTTCAAAAAGGGGTCCACTACTCAGGAACACTCATCTTCAATAATTTGCCAGTAAACATAAAAAATTTAGTTACAAATAAAGATCAGTTTAAAAGGAGCCTGAAAGACTTACTAGTGGCCAACTCCTTCTACTCCATTGACGAATTTTTTAATAGAAACTAATGATGTAATGTATACATTCATACTATTAGTATTGTTATTTCAGCTTAAAAAAATTGACATGTTCCACATCCATGAGGATCTCCTCAGCACGGATCTATGGAACGAAAACTAATCTAATCTAATCTAATCTAACAGATACCCTCCGTTGTGGTTGCACCTACAGTACAGCTATCTGTATCGCTGAGGTACGCAAGCCTCCCCAGCAGCGGCGAGGTCCATGGTTCAGGGGGGGGGGGAGGGAGGAAGACTTATGCAACATCTGAAAATAAAAGATTAGTAGAAGTGAGTGATCCAGTTAGTGGTTATGATCATTATCAAACAATAGTAAGAAATATTTCAAAAATATTTTTACTAAATTCGAATTTATTAGTACTTTAACATAATTTATTATCTATATAGAAAAAGAATTAAAAATATTTTGATCAGTTTTAATAAAAGAAACAAAGTTTATGAGAGTGCTACAGAAGTTTATAGTAAAAAGGTAATTTAAATCAATTGAATGGTTAATTATTCTTTGTTAAGGAGTAAAGTCTATGATAAACTAATATTTTAATTTTGAT
Source organism: Schistocerca nitens (assembly GCF_023898315.1). Classification (NCBI taxonomy): domain Eukaryota; kingdom Metazoa; phylum Arthropoda; class Insecta; order Orthoptera; family Acrididae; genus Schistocerca; species Schistocerca nitens. The sequence goes on from NC_064616.1 coordinate 389,334,568, forward strand.
GTATAACTAACTTGTAGTGAAAGAAATATGAAAGATTTTGTGTATGTGTTTACACTTTTAAAGTTGTCTTTATTTCTAAATGCATAAAAATTTTTTAATTTAACGATTTTGATACTTCATCAAGTCAGTTTTCGTAAAACTTTGTGAATTAATTAATGATAAGCAACCAATGAGAATATTGCATTAATAAAATTTTGTAACTGAAAATTAAAAGATAAAGATAAAACTGTTCCAGTAAATGTAAAAATATTTTTTTTAAATTAGTACTATATAAATCAATGACATTAATCAGACAACGATATTAGGTATCTAAAATGTAAAAAAACTACATCATATAAGTAGAACTAAAAATGGAAACCAAAAATTGAAAGAATCTGTTCTATCTGAAAACAAAACAACTAAATTTGTTAAAAAATGTAGGAGATGGATACAATGTAATTAAACTCGAGAAGAAATTTATATGCATTATGTATACCAGTTAGAAAAAATTCCAAGAGAAGAAACTTTATTTCTTTTGTAACAGACAATTTATGGCATGCAGATTTAGTAGAAATAGATGCTCGTATATTAATGAGAATTACAAAATTAAATCAAAGATGTAAACAATAGTTGATGTTTTTCTCTTAATTGCATGGGTTACTCCAATCAAATATAAAGCTAGCAAAAATATTTCAGAAACATTTGAAAAATTTTAAAGCAAAAAACTCAAAGAAATATACAAACAAATAATGATAAAGAATTGTATAACAAAGGTATTCAAGATCATATGCGAAAATATAAATTAATCATTAATCAACTTTTATAGAATTAAAAGCATCTGCATTGAAATATTTAATTGAACATAAAAAGAAAAAAATAGGGAAAAATATAACTTACACGGAAATTTAAATGGATTGATTTAGTTTCCAATTAACTGATGAATATAATAATGGAAACATTGAACAATAAAAATGGAGCCAAAATATAGACAAGAAAAATGAAAAAAATGTATTGCAATTTGTTTATACAACATAGTTTAAAGATACTAAGACTCAATATATAATAGACGATGAAGTAGAATAAGTAAATTAAAAGTAATTTTTGAAGAAGCTTATAAGGCTATACAGCTAACTGGTCAACCGAAAATTTCGAAATTGGAAAAATTATTTATTTTAAACCAATCATATACAAATTAAAAGATTTTAATGGAGAACACGTTAAAGGAAATGTACACTGAAGCCCCAAAGCAACTGATATAGGCATGTGTATTCAAATACAGCGATATGTAAGCAGCAAGAATACGGCACTGAGATCGGCAACGCCTGTATGAGATAATAAGGATCTGGCGCAGTTGTTAGATCATTTACTGCTGCTAAACTGTCAGGTTATCAAGATTTAAGTGAGTTGGAACGTGGTGTTATAGTCGGCGCAGGAGCGATTGGTCACAGCATCTCCGAGGTAGCGATGAGGTGGGGATTTTCCAGTATGGCCATTTCATGAGTGCACCATGAATATGAAGAATCCGCTAAAAAATCAAATCTCCGACATCGCTGCTGCCGGAACAAGATCCCGCTAGAACAGAGCCAACGACGACTGAAGATAAACGTTCAACGTGACAGAAGTCCAACCCTTCCTCAAATTGCTGCAGATATCAGTGCTGGGCCATCTATAAGTGTCAGTGTGCGAACCATTCAATGAAACATCATCGATATGGGTTTTCGGAGCCGGAGGCATACTCGTATACCCTTGATGACTCCATGACACAAAGTTTTACACCTCACCTGGGCCTGTCAACACTGACATTGGATAGGTAATGACTGGAAACATGTTGCCTAGTTGTACGAGTCACGTTTCAAATTGTATCGAGTGAATGGACGTGTACGGGTATGGAGACACCATCATGAATCCATGGACCCTGCATGTCAGCAGGGGACTGTTCAAGCTGATGGCGGTTCTGTAATGGTGTAACACGTGTGCAGTTGGATTGATATGGGACCCCTGATACCTGTCTGATCATCTGCATCCATCCATGTCCATAGTGTATTCCGACGGACTCGGGCAAATTACAGCAGGAAAATGCGACACCCCACACATCCAGAATTGCTACAGAGTTGCTTCAGGAACACTCTTCCTAGTTTAAACACTTCCACTGGCCCCCAAACTCCACAGACATTAACATTACTGAATATATCTGAGATACCTTGCAACGTGCTGTTCAGAAGAGATCTCCACCCCTTCGTATTGTTACGTATTTAGGGACAGACCTGCACGATTCATGGTGTCAGTTCCCTCCAGCTCTACTTCAGGCATTCGTCGAGTCTATGCCACATCGTGTTGCGGTACTTCTGCGTGCTCGCGGGGGTCCTACACGATATTAGGCAGGTGTACAAGTTTCTTTGGATCTTCAGTGTAGGATATCATGTAACTGTTATATGCAGTGTCGAAGTGTCCCCTTTAGAACTGAGTTCAAGTTTCCTCTGCAAAGATAATATCATTGAGCACCGAGATTGATTCATTGCTGTCCATCCTAATAATGGAGAAGTCTGAGTGGCCGTTTAGGTAGCTGCGATCGCTAATGCAAGGTGGTGACATGGCGTTTGGCTTGAATCTCTTTTTTCGGAAACGTATTTTAGTTACTGGTATTTGACGTGCAGTGAGAGTACAGATGATGAAATGATGTTTTTGATAGTGAAAATTTTCACCAGTGGCCTGGATTAATTTCCGAACTCGCCACAATGAAAATATTTATGATATAAGTACTAGATCCCTGGACTTAAATTGCTGCTAACCGAGGAGAGAAGGCTAACGCTAAGTTCCATCCGCTCTTTTTCTTTTATGCTGTCATACGCGACAAAAGCCCGACACACATCATAGGTTTCACCCCTGACGAAAGGACTCAACATTGTGCGTTAGTTGTAAAGTACTGCTTTTAATATGAAAAACATTAAGTTGATTTTGTTTTAGTTGCTAACAGGGGGTTTATTCTACAGTTTTCAACGGATTTGACCCCCATTGTAGTTGAAAATTGGAAGAGTACAGCGAGGTTTAAAAGTGTGATGTATCACTTCTCTTCCATAAGTTATTAGAGCACGGATTAGTGTGTGTGTGCGTGCGTGTGTGTGTGTGTGTGTGTGTGTGTGCATGCGCGGATAACTACACATCTAAGGAATTCAATATTTTGTGGAGTGGTTACTTCTTTTCTGTTTTTAAGTTATCTTTTACACGGAGAAATAATTTATCTTGTGACTTACTGTTATTTTAGCGTATTCAAATAACAGTTTTATCAGATTTAAAGCGTATTCGTCTGTGAAGATATTTTGCGGATGCCAATAGCCTGGATATTGGATGCGTTAAACCAAAACGCTAATAGCTCCTCTTCTATAACAGTCACCGACGTTACACATTTACACATCTTATACGAAAGACGCCATAGCAATGTCCAGTAGAAAAATATTACCAGGCCGTGGGCAAAAAGAAAATATATTCAGCAACAATGAGCTACATGTTTACGTTTTTTTCCTGTAAAAGAACACATTTACGGAATCGGGACTGTTAAAAATAAGAAAATATCTTGGATCTACAGTGGGAAGACGCAGTGGTTAGCAAAGAGGGTTCATATTCCGCAGGACGACGATTCAAATCCGCCTTCGGCCATACAAATTTAGGTTTTCCGTGATTTCCGTAAGACGCTTCAGGTGAATGCCAGAATGGTTCCCTTCCCCACCCTTCAAACATTCAGAGCTTGCACTTCGTCTCTAATGATCTTGATGTCGAAGGGACGTTAAACGCTAATCTTCCTTTTCCTTTACATTTTATCCAAGCAGCACGAGAAGAATGTGACGAAAATAGTGTTCAGGATTCATAACGTGTATAGGCGTCGGTACGTGGAGAAACATATAAGTGAACGAAAAGTAGCAACCAGCTAGGCAGACAAATCTCAGACGTAATCTCAAACATACTTAAGGCTCTATTGCTCTTATTTATCCTTCATTCTCCCTACAAGATTGAACTCATACACCACTCATATTTTGTTCAAATCTTTTAGGTGGAATACGGTGTCTGTGACGTGACCACCGCTGGCTAAAATTATTTTGCTGCTGGGAGTCTAAATATTAAGCGACATGTTTATTTGTCGACTTAATGGCCGCATGTGTACTCAATGTGGCTCACTGTTCGTGTTACATCCTACGTGTTCAGTCTGCAACTCCCTATCGACGTGAAATACATAGCTCTGCCAGAGTATAACAGGGGGGACAGATGTATTTCAGGTTTAATATCCGTTTATTTCAACATATGAATATTAACAGAAAGCTACGCTTGATGAGGAATTGAGAGGATAAAGACAGTCTGTGTATTCGACAGAGCATATACAAAAAGGAAATCGCACAAAGTCACTATTAGACAACTGACTTGCATTTGCCTTAACAATAATGAAATAGTACCCAGCACTAAAATTTCGTGAAGTATTTGAAAGTCCTTACATGATCACGCACCATCAATTAATTTTAAAATTCGCTCAAGCCCCATTAAACTTATGCAAAATCCTGGCATACATGAGCTAATAATATTTAAATTCAAAGCCCAAAACTTACTACACACGTGAAAATCATTAGAATTCCGAGTACTATTGGACGGCTTCTAAGACTCTTCACTGTGCGCTGATGACCTTGCTGTTTAGCGCCATCCACCATAAATCATCATCATCAAGACTCTTCACCACTACTCATTAACAAAACGGTTATAGTCCGAAAATATAATACACCTAACAATAGTAAGGCCTGCAGCTTTGCTTTGGCCTAGAATTTTAAATCGATTCAAGATCCACTTCCCGCAATCACTGAGCTTCTCATCCTTTGCGAGATATATTAAAGCGGATTCGGACATAGTCCATGAACAATGACCAGATAGTAGAGAAATGCCTAAAATATAAAGTATTTGAGCTACAGTTTAAATCTTGCTTCCAGAATTACTACTGATAGAGATATTGTTTAACAAAGGGATCACAATATGAAAACATTTCCAAATAAAACAAAAGAATATTCGTAATAATAATGCTGACTGGGCATATAAGGTATTAGTTGTAGACGATTTTTCATCCTGATGTTCGAAAAACAGGGCTGTTATGCACGTTTTCTTGTAATTACGTTAACTACTTACATGAGCTTCCAAACTTAATTAATCAAGCACTATTTATTGCATTTTCTAAATTTAATGCTTTGTCCTAGTTTTATTTGGCAGTTATTAATTTTTGTAGAAACATAGAATTGGTTCGCTTTCCTACTATAAAATCATTTAAAATATCGATGCTGCATTTCCAAAGGTAATTTTACTGTCAAATTTCCAATAGAAAGTAGCCTAAAATGACGTTGGCGGGCAAAATGACATATTGCCGTTATCGTGTGTACGAGTTATGTTATGCTGCGAAATTTTCGTTCTAATTACTGCGTTCTAGATGCTGGCAACTGTCCGCAAACTATGGATCGATAGGCAACGGCAATATTTGACGCCTGTAGTAACGAGGAATTTGCTTTCATATCCAGTGATTCCTACATTTCAGTGGAGTATTTGGCCAATAATCCTACTGCTGAATTGCGTTAGAACTAGAAGAAGAGAAGCAATGAATACCATTAATGTAAGCTATGTTTTAGTTTCTTTTGATTTTACCTTGCAGTAAAGATTTTTGTGGTTATGGTGTTTGAGGTACCATTTCCGGCAGCGTACGATACGACTTACTACTATGTCATTTCCCTCTTATCAAACATGGAGTTCTCTGTATTCAAATAACTCAAAATATCTTCATTTACAGATGAATACTGTTAATACGATCACTACACATTTATTTTTTTGTGTGTAGGATAGTGACTAGATACAATAAATTACTGGCTTATTGGATTTCGAAGGAGAAATACGAAAATAAATCTTCGTCAGCCAGAGAATCAGGCTAAAATATCTACTCTCCGTTGACCTCAATCACACAGAAATACATTATCAACCAAAAAAACATTATAAATAGCTTTATCGGCCATAACAACAGCGCAAAAACCATCAAACTTCTTTAGGGTGAAAGAGGCAAGAAACTGGTGGTGCTGTTACAAATGCTGAACGTGGTATCCACGTCACAGTAGTAGTTTGTGTGAATTCCAGTGGACATTATATTCCTCCAGGTATAATTTTTCCTTCGAAGAAAATTAACCCCGCGTTGTAACATGAAATGTCACCAAGCACTCTATGTCTCCGCCTTGAAAGTAGGTACATGACAGACCTCTTAATAAAGTGGCTGCAACGTTTCATATCTCCAGTTGAACTTACGATACAAGACAAGGTTGGATGGATATATTAGGGCATCCAGGCTGCTGAACTCGCGGAGTTTGTTGCTTATCTTCTCCCACATTGCACACATCTATTGCAGCCTGTTGACTTGACATTTTCTGGCCACTAGACACCTATTATGATCAAGAGATCATAAAATGGCTAAGAAACAACCCTGGCAGAACAGTACCCCTCTGCCACGTAGGATGACTATTTCGTGAAACTTATTTGATGGCTGTAACTCCGAAAACTACAGTGTCTGTCTTTCAACAGTCTGGAATCTATCCATTAAATCCAGATATATTCTCAAACTATATGCATTACCCAAACAGAACAACCCATCTTGTAACGAACGTAACAGTGGAACAACTGAAGCAGAAAAACACATTAACACTCAATCTCCACGAGAACAGCGGCGTAACACCGATTGCTTGTTAGAAACGCTGTCACCAGGACCAATAAGTTTACATCGTAGGCCTAATTCTGTTGGGCATAAACGTAGTACAGGAGAAGGCAATAAAGAATTAACTTCAATACCAATCTTGCAGGAGTTGGAGGAGAATAAAATCCAAATGAATGCTATAAATGTTAGGAGTTCAACTAGAGATGGTCATGGCTTCAGCGCCGAATGAAGAAGAAGACCTCGATCCCACTGATGATATTCCAAGTGATGAGAATGATGATGCTGCCCGTTTATATTGCTCTGACTTATTTAACTTCCCAAAGGAAAAAGAAGTGTGGTTCAAATGTCTGTCCAGTTCCAAGTGAAGCCATGCAGATTGAGTTGTGTTATCCACACTTGCCAAGACGTTTATTTCTGAATTGTGTCAATGGACTGATCATAACTTTGCAAAATGTCTAGTTCTGTACTTTCGATGATTGAAATTTTATAGCGTAGACCTGTAATTTCTTTTTCAAAAGATTCCCAGGAAAAGAATGTTCTACTTCAAATGCGTGACAGTGTGTTACTATTTTGCTTGATTTTGTTTTATTGGTATTTCGAAGATTGTTATCAAATAATCTAAGGAGTCAGAAACTGCAGAAATATACTATATCATTTTGTCCAACATGGTAGCCTAAAACGGCATACTGAACTATTTCTTAAAATTTAAATTTATGAAAGGCCACGTTATTCTATACCCAATTTCCGACATGTATCATGTTTCTCAAAGTACACTGAAACTGTTCACCCGCTTTTCAAATTTTGTTTTCGAAGTTTAAATACAGATTAGAGATCTTATAAAAGTATGACTACAATGTCTACTTAAACTTCGAAAATATAATTTGAAAAGTGAGTGAACAGCTTGGAGTTCTTATAAAAGTATGCCACCCCATAACCATGGACCTTGCCGCTGGTGAGGACACCTGCGTTCCTCTGTGATACAGATAGTCGTACCGTAAATGCAACCTCGAAGGAGGGGTATCTACTGAGAGGCCGGACAAACGTGTGGTTTCTGAAGAGGGGCTGCAGCCTTTTCAGTAGTTGCAAGGGCAACAATCTGTATGATTGACTGATCTGGGCTTGTAACATTAACCAAAACGGCCTTGCTGTGCTGTTACTGCGAACGGCTGAAAGCATGGGGAAACTACGGCCCTAATTTTTCCCGAGGGCATGCAGATTTACTGTATGGTTAAATGATGATGGCGTCCTCTTCGGTAAAACGTGCCGGAGGTAAAATAGTCCCCCATTCGATTCTCCGGGCGAGGATTACTCAGGGCGACGCCTTTATCAGCAGAAAAAAAAAAAAACTGGCGTTCTACGGATCGGAGCGTGGAATGTCAGGTCCCTTAATCGGGCATGTAGGTTAGAAAATTTAAAAAGGGAAATGGATAGGTTAAAGTAAGATATAGTAGGAATTAGTGAAGTTCGGTGGCAGGAGGAACAAGAGTTCTGGTCAGGTGAATACAGGGTTATAAATACAAAATCAAATAGCCGTAAGGCAGGAGTAGGTTTAATAATGAATAAAGAAATAGGTGCGCGGGTCAGCTATTACGAACAGCATAGTGAACGCATTATTGTACCCAAGATAGACACGAAGCACACACCTACCACAGTAGTACAAGTTTATATGCCAACTGGCTCCGCAGATGACGGAGAGATTGATGAAATGTATGATGAGATAAAATAAATTATTCAGATAGTGAAGGGAGACGAAAATTTAATAGTCATGGGGACTGGAATTCGATAGTAAGGAAAGGAAGAGAAGGGAATGTAGTAGGTGAATATGGACGGGGGGTAAGGAATGAAAGAGGAAGCCGCCTAGTAGAGTTTTGCGCAGTGCATAACTTAATCATACCTAACACTTATTTTAAGAATCATGAAAGAAGGTTACATACGTGAAAGAGGCCTTGAGATACTGAAAGGTTCCAGATAGATTATATAATGGTCAGACAGATATTTAGGAACCAGGTTTTAAATTGTAAGACATTTCAAGGGGCAGATATGGACTCTTACCACAATCTATTGGTTATGAACTGTAGATTAAAACTGAAGAAACTGCCACAAGATGGAAATTTATGGAGATGGGACCTGGATAAACTAAGAGAACCAGAGGATGTAGAGAGTTTCAGAGAAACGATTAAGAAACGATTTACAGGAAAAGGGGAAAGAAATACAGTAGAAGAAGAATCGGTAGCACTGATAGATGAAGTAGTAAAGACAGCAGAGGATCAAGAAGGTAAAAAAGACGAGGACTAGTATAAATCCTTGGGTGACAGAAGAGATATTGAATTTAATTGATGAAAAGAGAAAACATAAAAATGCAGTAAATGAAACAGCCAAAAAGGAATACAAACGTCTCAAAAATGAGATCGACAGGAAGTGCAAAATGGCTAGGCAGGGATGGCTAGGGGACAAATGTAAGGATGTAGAGGCACATATCACTAGCGGTAGTATAGACACTGCCTAAAGGAAAATTAAAGAGACCTTTGGAGAAAAGAGAACCACTTGCATGAATATCAAGAGCTCAGATGAAAACCCTGTTCTGAGCAAAGAAGGGAAAGCAGAAAGGTGGAAGGAGTATATAGAGGGTCTATACAAGGGCGATGTTCTTGAGGACAATATTATGGAAATGGAAGAGGATGTAGATGAAGATGAAATGGGAGATATGATACTGCGTGAAGAGATTGACAGAGCACTGAAAGACCTATGTCGAAACAAGGCCCCAGGAGTAGACAACATTCCATTAGAACTACTGACAGCCTTGGGAGAGCCAGGCCTAACAAAACTGTACCATCTGGTGAGCAAGATGTATGAGACAGGCGAAATACCCTCAGACTTCAGGAAGAATATAATAATTCCAGTCCCAAAGAAAGCACGTGTTGACAGATGTGAAAATTGCCGAACTATCAGTTTAATAAGCCACTGCGGCAAAATACTAACACGAATTCTTTACACACAAATGCAGATACTGGTAAAAGCCGACCTCGGGGAGAATCAGTTTGGATTCCGTAGAAATGTTGGAGCACGTGAGGCAATACTGACCCTACGACTTATCTTAGAAAATAGATTAAGGAAAGACAAACCTACGTTTCTAGCATTTGTACACATAGAGAAAGCATTTGACAACGTTCACTGGAATACTCTCTTTCAAGTTCTGAAGGTGGCAGTGGTAAAATACAGGGAGCGAAAGGCTATTTACAATTAGTGGAGAAACCATATGGCAGTTATAAGAGTCGAGGGATATGAAAGGGAACCAGTGGTTGGGAAGGGAGTAAGACAGGGTTGTAGCCTATCCCCGATGTAATTCAGGCTGTATATTTAGCATGTAGTAAAGGAAACAAAAGAAAAATTTGGTGTAAGAATTAAAATCTATGGAGAAGAAATAGAAACTTTGAGGTTTGCTGATGAGATTGGAATTCTGTTAGAGACAGCAAATTACCTTTAAGAGCAGTTGAACGGAATGGACAGTGTCTTGAAAAGAGGATATAAGATGAACATCAACAAAAGCAAAACGAGGATAATCGAATGTAGTCTAATTAAATCAGGTGATGCTGAGGGAATTACATTAGGAAATGAGACAAAGTAGTAGATGAGTTTTGCTATTTGGGCAGCAAAATAACTGATGATGGTCGAAGTAGAGAGGATACAAAATGTAGATTGGCAATGGCAAGAAAATCGTTTCTGAAGAAAAGAAATTTGTTAACATCGAGTACAGATTTAAGTGTCAGGTAGTCTTTTCTAATAGTATTTGTAAGAAGTGTAGCCATGTACGGATGTGAAATATGGACGATAAATAGTTTGGACAAGAAGAGAATAGAAGCTTTCGAAATATGGTGTTACACAAGAATGCTGGAGATTAGATGGGTAGGTCATGTAAATAATATGGAGGAACTGCATAGAATTGGGGAGAAGAGGAATTTGTGGTACAACTTGAGGAGAATAAGGGATTGGTTGGTAGGACATGTTCTGAGGCATTAAGACCACAACAACAACATGAAAGTATGTCATTTTAGGCCACTTCCCCCATTTGGATTTTGTCTGGCGCTAATGCTCCCTCAGTTTTCTTTCACTTGAGTACATATTTTCAAGGTTACTTCGGTATCTTTGGCCGTTCGATTAAGGTAACCATTACGTACATGTACTGTACCAGTTCTTACTTTTTATTTTTATTTGACTTTCAGCGTGAGTACACTATTTATCTATCAACAATTACAGAAACCGATTTTCATAAACATATAACTGAACACATATTTTAAAATAAGTAAACAATATTTCTTCAATATTATCTAAAAAAAGAAGTTTCTCAAGTTCTCGAGACAGAAGTAATAACTGAATTCCTCGATAAAAAATTTGCAAAACAGGTTTTTACCGTCAGTACTCTTTCAGAAAAAAATAATTTTTAATTGATCACTAAAATGAGGAATACAATTTTCCTGTTGATCTCTGGTCATATTTTACAATTGTTAATTATAATAAATCTTATTAGACATTTGAGAACTGATTTATGACTCTTTAGCAAATGCTTGTAAGGACTGGTACCACAAGCTTTTCAATTCTGCGAGGAATTCTCCTTTATAGTTTGGAACTTGGAATAGGTGGAGATTTAATGATTACACTGTAATATCTCCCTACGTCGAACTTATTGCAATCACATATGTCCGATTTTCTTGGTTGTAGATGATACAAATGGGCTTATAGCAATCACAGTGTTTGTTTCCAGCGTCGAGTGCCCGAAATCACGCCTCTCCGAGAGACGGCTGCAGCCCGCACACCTGACCGTCTCTGCTGTCAAGCTAGATGACATGTAGTTGCTTCTCACCTGATGGTATCATGTCTCAATACACGCCCACCAGGCCCGCCCGAGAAACGGCAAATGTCGCACGTCATTGAGGTACTTACATTTGTGCTTTAGATGACGGATTTCCTAATTAAGACGTGGAGTTTTCAGATTTTATATTGACACCTTGTTTCACTATACGGTTCATTTAATTTATGATAAACGCAAATGTAACGTAATTAGGTAGTTTAGTAGAATTTCAGTTTAATCCCTCGTTTGTTTTACGTAGTGCAGAATGATAGGTAACATACTCAGTTACCAAGGATAGGACCCATTGTCGTATTCTGTGCGCCGGTTAGGATGCTGCTATGATTAAGCGTTGGTAACTTTAGTGACATATAAGTAAGCAGCCACTGGCTAAATCAACCGTAGAGCTACTCAATTGCTTCAGAGAACTTTATGAAACATCTTTACTGAGTGACGCAATTTTCTCTACTTCGCGCTATGCTAATGCTTTGTCAGGGTCGTTGACAGCCGGAATTTCAAGGTGACCCACTAATTCTGCAAAAGAAAGCGCGAAATAAAGCTTGTCCTTCAGTAACAGAAAAGTCGCTCCTGAGTTTCCCACTTCTCACCTCTAAATGATGAAATATCCAGTCAGTCCGCGTCAGCTGCACGGAACTGTACCAGTCCTTGCTCACACACCACAGACACATTAGCTGGACGCCTGCTTCCGTCTGAACAGTTGTAATCTCTGTACGAAACTAAAAGCTGTCATCACTAAATTCATCAGCGTTTGTTTTCAGGTACCATCAAAGAATCTCAGTGTTAAGTTACGATATTTTAAATGCCGTTCTAGCTACTTTTGGTTGCCACATGTATCTACATTCCAAAAAGCGTAGAGTTTATACGCAGAGACTGTTATTGACCTTTTAATTCATTAACGCGAGTTTGTCCAATCCGGGGGATAAGCGAGTATCAGTGCGGTCGGAGAAGTGTTCATCTATCTATAAAAAAAAGTTTATGTAAACTTATAACAAACACATTTATTTTCCGTTTGAAACTTCCGCCACATACTGTTATTCTCTCAGTGGTCCATCCTGTTCTTAACATTGCAGCCCGTGCTATTCTTGAACCCCCAGAGTCTCGTTCTTATAAACGGCCAAGCGCTGCTCTGTTATCTTACGGCTACTTCAGTTGAAAATATGAAAGTAGATATTTAGACACCTATAATGAAATTAATCTACGGAAATCCAAGGAAATTTTGCATTATTTCTCTACAGTTATCATAAAGAGCCTCTTTCACTATAGTTTTGTTTACAACAAGTCGGTAAAGATCTTTATGTGGATTGGAATTACTGCCTATGTTTGCTATCTAACAGTACCGCCATTCTGTTATAACAGGTTTGATTTGATATGATATCTGTTGTAACATATAGGAATCACATTTGAACATGAACGTCTCTAGAACGGGCTTTCACAAAATCTTCTTACTTTCATGTACAATGTTTACTACAGCAGGTGTTCGGTACAAGGGGATGAGCTCTAATTCAACTAAATTTGTTCATTCGGCAGCCCACGAACTAACTTCTTGTGGGACTCAATCATCGTCAGTTCCAGAAATCCCTTAGAAGTCTGGATACTCAGTGTAGTGATACCGCCCGCATCTCGTGGTCGTGCGGTAGCGTTCTCGCTTCCCACGCCCGGGTTCCCGGGTTCGATTCCCGGCGGGGTCAGGGATTTTCTCTGCCTCGTGATGGCTGGGTGTTGTGTGCTGTCCTTAGGTTAGTTAGGTTTAAGTAGTTCTAAGTTCTAGGGGACTTATGACCACTGCAGTTGAGTCCCATAGTGCTCAGAGCCATTTGAACCATTTTTTGTAGTGCTACCGTATATTTTACAGAAGTAACTTAGCTCAGTCAAAGCCAGATATAAAACGATTTTATAGCGTAATTAATGAAATAAAATCGTTCATGATATCAAAAGCAAACTCTGTGCCAGAACCTGGCGATGTCGATTGGGTAGCAGATTTAGCACTTTTAGTAGATCTGACTGCTTTTTGGGCGACGTAAAAAGATTTCTTCAACGTAGAAACCTACTTATCTCTACAATGTATCAAACAGTAAACATGTTCCAAATGAAATTGAAATTGTGGCAAACAAAGATCAACGCAAACTTTCTTCTTTGTTTCAACACTTTGGCTAAACATATTATCTTTAGTGTTAAGTATGTACTGCGGCCCAGAAATAATCGTCTTGTTCCAATGTAGCCCAGATTAAGCTAAAAGATTGAACATCCCTGCTGTAACGTGACTAATAGTCGGTGCTTTAGGGCGGCATGTATTTTTAGCATTAAAGTTTCGCCTTTTTTTATAAATATTGAGATAATCCTTTTTACATCAGATGAGTGTGATGTACAAATGAGCTGTGGTGGGAAACTTTATGTTGCTAGTTGTGAATTAGGAGTTGGTTCAAATGGCTCTGATCACTATGGGACTTAACATCTATGGTCATCAGTCCCCTAGAACTTACAACTACTAAAACCTAACTAACCTAAGGACATCACACAACACCCAGTCATCACGAGGCAGAGAAAATCCCTGACCCCGCCGGGAATCGAACCCGGGAACCATGGCGTGGGAAGCGAGAACGCTACCGCACGACCACGAGCTGCGGACGAATTAGGAGTACAACAATTACACTAAACATAAACATAGCAAGAGAACAATAGGAAACAGAGAAATATGCCCATTTCATACGTTCGCTTAATTAAGAAGGAATGTTTCAAACCTAAGTCAAGTGTAGGATCGTTAGAATCATTGACATCGATACAATTGCAATCACGGCAGCTGGTGATTTAAAACAATGACGAAACTACAGTGACAACAGTAGTGCCTTCTCGCTACCTGCTCAAAGCATTTATCATATGCATCGAAGAAATCGTATTTCTAGTTTCTTTGAGAAACTGACAGTCGTAACGGCACAGAGAAGCGTCTCTTGCGGTACAAACAGTTGTAGAGAAAATTGTATCATATCACTTACAGGGTGTCAATGATTGAAATATGGTTGGCCGCGGGAATGATAGGAATTAGTATGCGCTGTAGGGTTTGGTTTAGCGACGAAGCCCACTTTCAATTGGAAGCCTTCGTCAGTAACCAAAACTGGCGCATTTGGGGGACTGAGAATCAGCATTTCGCGATCGAGAAGTCTCTTCACCCTCAACGGGTGACAGTGTGGCGTGAAATGTCCAGTCATTGAATAATTAGTGCGATATTCCTTGACAGCACGTTGCCTAACGAACGTTACGTGAAGGTTTTGGAAGATTATTTCATCCCCATTATACAAAGTGTCCCTGATTTCGACAAGGTATGGTTTATGCAAGACGGAGCTCGACGCCATCGAAGCAGGAGAGTTTTTAATGTCCTGAAGGAGCACTTTTGGGACCGCGTTCTGGCTTTGGGGTACCCAGGGGCACTGGCGTGGGCCTCGGTTGGCCGCCATATTCTCCGGATGTGAACACATGAAACTCCTTTTTGTGAGTCTATATTTAAAAATAAGGTGTATAGCAGTAAGCCCAAAACCACTGCTGAGCTCAAAACAGCCATTCAGGAGGTAATCGACAGCATCGATATTCCGACACTTCAGCGGGCCATGCAGAATTTCGCTATTCGTCTGCGCCACATCATCGTCAATGATAGTAGGCATATAAAACATGGCGTAACCCAAATCCAAATACGTGTAGTAACGTTTGCACGTTGAATAAAGTGTGCGCGCCCCGAATTTTTAACTAATTTACGTTTTTTTTATACAGTTCAATAATTATCACTGCAGCTCTACCCTGCACACACGCAGAACAAACTCGTGCTGCGTTTGCACATTTTGTGTTTTATGTAAATTATTGGTGTGTGTATTGATATTTAGGAGGATTGTATAGAAGAGTAGCCTGAGAGTAAGGATTTTTTTGTGTACATCAAGTGACGATTCATTCGCACTGCAAGAGACTACCAACCCTAGAGGAACGAACAGAGTCCAAGGGGAGGGAACCTATACGGTTCTTCGAAACTGAGGAATTTGTGTCGCTAAAATCTAAGTGAAGAAAATAAATAGGGTGGCCGCAAGCAATGACGTAGCCATGGAGTCATTAACGCCTGTGTTAGAGAGTAGGATACGCATGAATAATGAGCAGCACAATTGTACAGATTCATAATCTAGTGGCGCGCCGTCAGAGACGAGGAACAGGGTGATGACAAGAGAATCCTGTCAGTTGCTGAGATCCGTATCCTTCAGTGGACAGAACCTTGATGAAACGCAGATTTTCTTGATAAGGAAATTCCTTGCACTTCAAAACGTGGTTAGCACAACTTAGAGACAGTTTCCTGAACTCTTGGACAATCCAGAGTAAATTACGAGTTCATTACTAGTAATATAAATGGAGAGGTTATAGCGAAAGCGTTAATACCGCAATACTATGTTCTACTTTCATGGAATTCAAAGCAGGTGTAATGAAAGCGTATTGATTGGCAGCAGATCAAAACAGGATGCGTTGAAGCATAATAATAGCCCCCTCATTGGCACTTAGATACTACTCCATTTCTATTATTACTGCAGGCAAAGGCTACGTCTTCACTCTGACAATAATCAACCACTATTGCTGATTAGCGTTAAGTACATCATTGGTACTTTTGTGTGTGTTGACTTATGTTCGTGTGGCTAATATTTCTTTGCGTGAATGTGTGTAACTGTATTTATGTCAAGTCAAATACAGCTAGTTATGTAGGGCGTAGGAGACGGAAGTATCTGTTAAAATCCTCTTTCCCTATAAATTAAGGGTACAGATCCCAAAATAATCGTCACAAAATCGCACGGCGTAACATATTAAATTTAGGCACGGGGACAGACGCAGATACCAAATTTTTATTTATTTGTTTATGTTTTAAGTCAAGGAAACAGATCCAAATCTTTCCGTCGCAGGACGGCATATCCCTTCAGTATTACACTGCGTGAGGATAACACATTTGTGACCAATGTTATAGGTTTTAGTACTTTCTTCATCAGCGATAAGTATCGGTGGATTCTGACGGGATATGTGTATTTTGTTTTAGTAGCTCCTATGCAACAAAGTAACAAAGCACTGTATCGTTCTAACGAAATTGTTCCATTTGTGGAATATCTGGTATCGCAGTTCCGGACGTCTTGTCCACGTTCTGTGTAATTCTAACATACGGGGCGAGAAAATAATGTTTTTAAATTTAAATAAAAAATAACTTGGTTTTTCTGCACTCACCTATGAATTTAGGTGGGAGTAGCGGTGTCTCAGGGCTTTTAGAGAGTTTTGAATGTGACGTGAGAAGGAAGTATAGTTTTTTTTTTTTTTGGTTCAGCGTGGGTAGTATGCAATTCAGATGTGACTTAGAGTTTTGCGCTCTACCGACAGCTGCTTAGACTGCCTGGCGGTATTGCCTTAGTGTTTAGGACTTTTGGGACGTCAGTTCTGCCGAAAAAGCGCTGATCGATCCTGACTAAGTGTCTGTTGTCCTCCTCAGTATCATTTCCTTTCGTGTGTGTTGGCTTGCCTACGTGACCTGACAAAGCTGATTATTTGTAGTATGCAACCCACTCTGAACATAAAAGAATATGACGCAAATCTCGCAATCTGCACTAACGTAGCTGTTAGAGTTAAGACTTTTGTTTAGTATGGGGATGATGACAGTTTCCATTCAGGAGCTGAAACCAACTTTTTCCCTGTAGACGTTGTTCGTTTTGCATTCTTTCAGAATTAACATGTTTGGTGACCCCGCCCCACCCTGCCAGGCGTGGTTGCTCGGGGAACGGTAGGTGGCCGTCGCCACGCCTAGCGTGTTCTCGCTGTCGGCACCGTCTAGCCCGCGCATCGTTTACTGAGCGGGTCGGATTTGCCCCAGTCCGTGCTCTTGCACTCTGCAGTGAAACTTGTGCAGGTAAATGCAGTTGTTTTCAACTTATCGTTCTTTATCTACAAAATAATTATTTTCAGCGCAATTTCACACAAACTTAATTTTTATAGACATGTCTCAAAACAGGCGTGGACGTAAGAGGAAATTATTTTCTGTTCAAGGTAAATTTGTAATAAGTATAAATTAAAATGTGTTTTGAGTCATATCTATAAAAATTAAATTTGTGTGTAATTAAGCTGAAAATAATTATTTTATAGACAAATAACGAGAAACTGAAAACAAATGCACTTTTCTGCACAAGTTTCACCACAGAGTGGTAGAAAGGTAAAATAACAACTAAATCGCAATCGACGTTCACTGCAGATTGCCCGGGTACGGGCTGCTGCAAATGTGATCTGCACAGCAAACGGAACATATACTAGACGAAACCGATAGTGGCGTCGGTAACCTGCCGTTCCCGAAGCTACCACACCTAGTGGAGCAAGGGCATTGAACGTGTTAAAGGACTGTAAAAATACCACAGGAGCACAGTTAATATTTAATGTCATGATAGTGTTAGCTAGTGATGTGATAAACAGGTTGCAAACGCCAAAAATTCATTGTCACTTTCGCATGTTAGAGGAAGACCGGTCAAGGAGAACAGAGAGACTATTAGTTGTGCACGCACTGTGACTCCGTAGACTGTCCATCCACACACAGTAACATGCCAGGTATCAGGGGTAAGTAGTGTCACTGGGAAATAACGGCGCGTGCAGGCGTTCCACTGACCCAAGGTCCGGTGAACCTACCGCTGTTAGGACAACCACCACTGAGAGGGTGCACCACTAGGACCAAAGACCTTTCTGTAACTGAGCCATCGTTTGGAGGGAAACAAACCTCCTGGTGTTAATGGGTAAACGCCTACATAGATCCCTTGAGAGATAGTTTTCTCGTAATAATCGTTTTTATAACAGATGTGTACTATTAAGTTTTCCTTAAGAAAAACAAAAGGAGTTCACATGTCTATACCGAATGAATCATTATTTTTTTTGTCTCACACAAAGGCTCTAATTGGAAACGTGCTATTATTTTATCAAGTCGATTAAATGAGCTTGTTATGCACACACTCTTTATTAGAAAGAAACATTGGTAACCTCCTTTCGGTGATCACAGTTGCTTCCTGTTAAGTTTTCTTTAATAAGAACGAAAGGAGTTGAAATAAAATTCCGCTTCGGTCTTTTTTGTATCGTACTCATATTCGATTGGGTGAGACAGGGATATTATTTTATTAACTCCATCGGACTACCATGCCCCGTACCAGAGCTAAAGTAATTTTTTTTTCTCTAATCACCTTTCCTGAAACACAAATTCCTATAGGTATAGTTAATCTTCTTTGCCACACAAAAGTTGTATTTAACACATCCTCATATTGTGTCTAGTAATTAAGTATCAGTCAGGTGTCACTATATTTTGCCGTGCCTCTTATCATAAAGGCTGACAGTGGGTGAGCGTTTTGTAGACGCAGTGACTGGATGGATTGGTAAATTTTATAGTCAAACGCATTTGACGACTGGGGTGCCAGTTGTGAGGACCCTAGGGTGTATGTGATATCGATTCCTCTCAGAGTCAGAAAATTTTTCTAATTTTACTTTGTTGGGCTGTCTGTGTGAAAGAGGAAAGCTTCGCATCAGACAGAGGGTCTTTTGTCATGATTGAGGAGCTGATCGGTAAATCTCACTTTGTCGACCACGCCTCATTGGTAGGTAGCCGAGTTTCTGGCGTCAGTCTTAATACCCCCCACTCCCGCCTTTCACGAGTTGGCGACATGCGCCAAGGGGTGACAGTTGGTGTATGCCCCACCAACCTCTGGAGGTAAGTGAGAACGATAATCAGGCAGCTCTGTTTTGGTGCCTTGATGGCCGATGCCCTAGCGCCAGTGAACGTAGGAATGGCGCCTCTGCTTTGCTCCAAAATAGTGTTTCAGCCAACAAGATTGTGTCACTTCACCCAGTGTTGGGCGCTGACAAACTGTCCAATCGGAAAGAGCTTAGGTTAAGTCCAACAGCAACTTCACAAATAACTTGTTCATGATGTATACACAAGGAGGGAAATGTGTGGCCTTTTCGCAGATTTTTAGAAAATTTTATGGTATTTCATGAGCATCATGTTCGCAATAGTATATAGGTAGCACCTCCATTTGTGATTTTTAAAAGGTTCGAAGTAGGAGGAAGGTCTCTTTTTTTTGGGACAGAAGTTATAGTAGCATGGATGCTGTCTGGTAGTGCCATCTCCAGTCTCAGCAGTTCACTTTCCATATGTCTGAATGTGCACTCTAACACGCTGAGTTAACTCCAGTGAGAATTTAATATCTTCAACCTTGCATGAGAGAGCTGCACAGATAAAGACCTACAGGTGCTGTTCCTTCCATCCAATCTTCCTTCCACAGTGTTAATCTCATCCAGTTAGTGAAAGTAATTCGAAAGCGCTGTGATTTATGTCTTTTATTGTTAACATTTGTCTAATATTTGTGAAATTTAAGAGCAAAATCTGATTCTGCTAATAGAAGAGCTATTGTAGCTAATTTGTTTCATAAAAAGTAATACTTAGAAAGTATGTTAAAGAGAAGTAACTCTTGACTCATTTTGTCCATCTTTACAATAAAGAAAAATTTTTTTGTTGATAGCAGATCTGACTTCCATTACAAGACCCTTAGCTTGTCCCATTGCTTTTCTGTTAGACAGGATGAAGGTCACCTGATGTACCTTCAAGTTGTGCTTTGCTGTGTCAGTGTTGCCCTTTGTGCACAGTGGACAGATTTAAGCTTAGAATATTGTTGTCTCATTAGCTTCAGCGGAAGCAACTTGAGCACACATGCTCTACTAAGTGTTTATAGATTTCGTCTTTTTTGTGGTTCGATCTCTTGATGGATAACTATTTCTACTTCCATAACATCCCTCAGATGCAACCTTCAATTTCATTGGTATGGTACATAATTTCAAGCGAATGGTGGAAAGTTGTTCTTTCATATCCTGCTCTTCAAACCATATATTTATCGAGGTCTCATTTTGCAAGACAAATTCACTGTGCCCTAAGTCCTAATCTGCCTGATTTTCACTTGAAAAGTCGATTCCCCAAATCAATGATATCGGTAACTTAAGAACAACGAAGTTTTTACTCAAACCCGTTCTCCTAGCACAAGAATTCATGACGAACTTGTTGGCGTACCTCTATGCTCTTCCCTACCAGCCCTCCACTGGGTTACAGTTCCATGGGTGTTCGTTTCGTCCTCCTCTGTTCGATCAGAAATGTCCACCACTATTCAGGTGGAATTGATTATTTCAGCATGTTGGCTCTGAGCACTATGCGACTTAACTTCTGAGGTCAACAGTCGCCTAGAACTTAGAACTAATGAAACCTAACTAACCTAAGGACATCACACACATCCATGCCCGAAGCAGGATTAGAACCTGCGACCGTAGCAGTCGCTCGGTTCCAGACTGCGGCGCCTAGAATCGCACGGCCACTCCGGCCGGCTTCAGCATGTTATGTAGGCGCTGAGATCGGTTCATATTCCCATTGCCAGCAGTATTCTCCCCTCTACGCAAACTCCTATACTTGTAGTAGACTCTTAAAGGCCTCACTGTCTTCACTAAAATGTCCAGCGAGAATCTGCTGATAGTCTGGAGGTAACTTCTGGTAACAAAAGGCAACTGTTTTTGAAGAACTATATGGGATGTCCAGAAACTAAATTTTCTTCAACATGTTCTCCAGGAACTTCACTGGATTCCGAACACTTGATCCCATCAAATCATGATCCATAATTATCTCATATTGTAAAGCCTTCAATCACTATTTCCGTAGATGCATCTCAGTCTCTACTTCCATAGTAACGCATAACTGAACTCTTCATTGATGTCCACTGCAGTGCGATTTCACACATCCAGACCACCGGTGCTCCATCAAGAAGGCCGCAGATAAACTCAAGTCGGTACATTAATCACGAAGAAGGTGGGAAACAATGACTCAACTCTTCCAGCCAAACCTTGGGATGTAGTGTTTTTCCGCTAGCTTTGTAAGTCTGTAACCTGTGTACAAATAGATAATGTATGTAGTCAAATGGTTCCGAGTCAGACGACATCTTTTGCCTTTAGATACTTGTACGCTGTTCTACCTCCATTCTTGAAAGTGTTAGCCCAAAGATATCATTTCTTATCTCTTGTGTATCACATCTGCTCTGACATATACCAACTCTGGTGAGTTACGTGAAATTATTTGTGCTGCAGGCTGCACGACTACAATTTAAATATTCTGTAACTTTTGCTTGAAATACACCACACTCTCTTTTCTAAATGTTTATTTTTGTTTCACTGTTGTTCATTTAAAACTCCCTGCTATCCTTTTACCTGAGGAATTGGCCACACTTTTGGTGCTTCTCCTGCTGGCACTGGAGATGCGTCCATTGATTCCTTCCTTAAATTCAATATTTCTTCATTAATAATGGCACAGCTTGAAATCACTATCCGATCCTTGGCTGCTTACAAATTTTGTTCAGTATTTTTTGACTTTTGGTTTACCTTCCCTTCAATCTTGCTTACACATTTTTTCATATGCTTTCCCTATTCACCTTGCTGGCGCTTAATTTAGCTATCTGCTTTTTTAGCACGGGAATCCGCATTAAATTAGTCGCCATCTCAGTAACCTGCATTGTTAATTTCATCAGGCACTCGCATGTCTTCTAAATCCCCTGCATAGTTTCTTTCCTCACTTCTTCAAACTTTGCTTTCATGTCCTCTCTTGCCTTCGTTGTGTCCTTTATGGTTAATCAATGCCGCTCCTTTGCATCCTGATCCCTCTTATTAAAAAATTTAAGGACTTCCATCCGTGCGTCATGTGGCTCTGAAGATACAGGTGATTATGGGCTAGGCGAATTCACTTAAACGTTTCACAGAGGAGTGATACGTGTTTCTACAAAATCCTCCTCCTTGAAGTAATGAATCATAATGATCATTTCCACTGGATGGAGTATTATTCCATCCTCTTCGTTGATAATATTCTGTTTTTCTTCGACCTAAATCCAGTTATCACCTGACCCTGTCTCAGTTTGCCTATCGTTTGTAAATGCCTACTCAGTGGAGAAAGACACACCCTCTCTCTAACTGTCATTGCCTCTCTGTCGTGATCAGCATCCAAGTTCCCTATCTGAATGTTTCTTCCCAGAGAACTTTCTAGCCTGGCGCCAAACCCTGTGCATGTTCGTCTAAGGTAATAGACAAAGGAAAAAGATTCTCACCGCAGTTATTTCACACTAATGCACGTCCAAATTCATGTCTTCCCCACGTACAGCACATAAGCAAAGCCATCCAATAAATTATTGTAATGCTGCAGCAATGGCGAACAGAACATAAGCAAACCAGACAAAACCAACATTCAACATAATAGAGTAAAAGCGGAAAAGAAAAGAACGTCCATTAAATAAATGTGATAACCACTTAAACTGCTTCTCTTGCCGTTCTCTGAATATTCGTTCATGTTTTGAACGCAACATCATTACATTCCACCCAGTAACCAATACTCACTCATTCGTTAACAATTTTGAAACCAACTCCTCATTATCTTGCATATGCAGTGCTAAACGCATCACCACAAGCAATTTTTTAATGACGCAAACATCAAAATTGAGACTGTGGGAAAAGATCAATATGAAAGAAAAAATCTAAAATATTATAAAATTTACTTGAAACGAAAAGTTAAACCTAACGCCAAAGAATGTCTGCAAATTAATGGAAGATCTGAAGATGGCCTACCAGAACGAGTGCAGGCAGGGTCCACCAATTTACCAGAAAGTGCTACTGAACTATGCCTAAGAGGACGCTATGCCTGTGATCTGACTCTATGGGAGCCTTTCCTTATGCAGATGTCTCCCTCCAACTCAGGTCTTATATAACAAGCTGTATGCAAAACAAACAATTGGGAAATTAATAATACTGACTAATTAGTTGTGAATGTGGTCCTTTCCAAAATTAATAATAACTGAAAGAATTAAAGGGTCCATTTAACTAGCAAAATTAAAAATGTGTGCAATATGACCAACATTTAATGATATATTTAATTATATGTAATTCAAGGGGAGTCTCAAAACTGATGCTTGTATAGAGACATGTGCTCAGGTATGAAGTAATATCTGATGTGTCTCAGGCGAGTGTTATAGGACCGCCGGTGTTCGTTTTTGTTGTACATTGACGACTTAGCGAGTGGTAGCACCTGCATTCTCCGTTGTTTCACAGATGATGTTACCTACGAAGAAGTTCTGTACAGTGAAAATTGCCGTAAAATCCAAATAGACGTAAACCAAATATCAGCCTTGTGCAACAGTGGCATCTGGTTATTAACGCACAGAACTTCACTGTATGGTAACCTGTGGTGTCCTTGAACAACAGAACTAATGAGTCAGAAATAAGTCGTGCCATAGAAATATCTAGGAGCAGTCGTTTCCAGATATATTACGCGAAGTCACACATAAGCTCAATTGAAAGTGAAGGAAATGGCAAGGTGCGATACAGAGAAACTGTAGTTCGCCTACAAAAGACAAAAATACTTGTGTGACTAATGTTTGAATAATGCTCAGTTGTTTGGGTCCCATATCAGGCCTGAGTAATAGGGGAAAGATGGCCGGTTTGAATGGTAATTACGTTATTAAACCTGTACGAGTATGTATCAGAAGTACTGAAATATCTTAACTCAGAGAAACCCGAAGAAAGATTCCCGACATTACGCAAGAATCTGCTTACAGCATTTCAGGAGTTGTCTTTAGGTATAAACTATGAGTATTATTCCATTCCCGTACGAATCCATCCAGAAGGGGTAAAGAAGAGGAAGTTACGCAAATAACAGCTCTTACAGAGGTTTCCAGGTAGATATTCTTCTCACGTTCCAGCCGTGAATGGATTAGGAATCACACTTAACACACGATACAATATAATGTGCCCTTTGCCACAGTGTTTTGCAGAGTATACATGAAAATATAGATACAGATAGTATACCGAGTTCAGGCTTCTTTCGAATCGACTGATTTCTCTCCATCGATTAATTCTGGCGAAAACACGTCTGTGATGTACACACTACCGAGCAGGTAATAATAGGGTTACCACCTGCTTTACCGTGGAGGTTGTGAGGTCCCTTCTCGTTGCTTGCTTCGTTGATAATTACTCCTCTACTTGTTGATGATGTATTGTTTCTTCAAGATTTGATAATCAGTTTGCGGGAAATTCATTAAATTCAATTCAACGAGATGTTGCTGTTAGTGTACTATATTCCCTGTCAATGGGTACTGAATGAAAGTAATAAACTCATGCCACGAGATATGAATAAAATTTCAATTTTCATGAATGTGTAAATATTCGACGCGACCGTGAAGTTCAGTACAGTGCCTTGCTTTCTTTCAAATACTTCGTCCGACCGAGTGTTCGCGATCGCCCACATCTGAGGACCCCAGATTAACTACTGCCGTGCTGGCGAGCGCTCAAAAACATGCAACCGTAAAACTTATTGTTGACCCCAGAGATGCTAGCCGGGCGCTGTCGCATCTCACTGAGGTTGTATGTGATCTCGCGTCGATAGAAATGCAACAACAATGACCTCACAAAGTTAAACCTTGTCTCTGTTCCTATAATGCTGTGTGTGATGTTTCGTATGATACTGCCGCATAGTGCATCCATACTGCCTGGCGTCAGAATGCATTTAGTATGGAAGATCTCAACTTCACACAGTGTGACATGTATGGGGAGAGCTACAGAAATACAGCAGATAGATGAATATTTTTAAATTTTCTATTTAAGGGAACTATTTCCTTTGCAAATGTAGTATGTTGGGCAAAGATTGACTATGGGAGGTGCAGAACACCAAGACAATCGTACTGGGACAGGTACATGTGATCACTGACGTCATGTTTTGGATGCAGTGGAACACTTTCTCAAGTCTGCTGTGCAAGACTGTTGACTGGAAGCTTTCTTCGTCTCGTACTGCACGTTTGGAGTGTACGCAACCACGAGAAACAAGGCACTTCCTCTTTGATAATGACTTGCTTTCAAAGTGATTGTCGTTGCTGCCGCTGTTAGTCTGATTGGAGCTTATTTTAAGCCATATCGCCACAACGGATAGAGGTATCACGTATTATTTGTCGACGGTGTATCATCAGAAATACTGCAAGGTGCGGTCACGAGTATTGACGCATAAAATATTTATAAAATGACAGAATTTCACAGTTAAAATTTTCTGAATGACTATCTTACAGACACGTTATGCAGCTGACGAAACAATGGAGGTTGTCTGGAGGCCTGGACCACAGAGATTTCCCGACCCATCTTCTGAGTTTCTTTCTCTGTGGTTAAATCGAGCAGGTTTTTCCGTGGAACTATCGTCACGTCAGCGCACTGATGCAGTACTCAAATCGCAACGACGGGATAATCACCGTTGTTATATGTAGTCACCATCACACACGAAAGTGTGAGGCGTAGAGCGTTAACTGACAACTCCTTTTTCCGTAGAAAAAAGAATTCGATAGCTCAGTATTCATCCTGTGTAGATCAATGCACCTTAAATGACTACTAGAACGACAGACTTGAAATAACCGCCTTCCTAAGTAGTATAATTAACAAAATATTTACGAATGTATGTCCACAGTCACAAGGAATTGTACATAGATTGCTTATACGAGGGTTGTCCAGAAAGTAAATTCTGATCCGTCGCGAAATGGACCCCACAGTGAAAACCCGATGAAGCGTTGCACAGGTATGATGGGTAGTGTCTCTCGTATGACTGTCGATCGCATCAAGATGCTCTGTTCTGTTGTGAGCGTACTGTGAGCGAGTAAAGGTGCTTAGAACAACTATGTCTCACGCCAAGTAGGAGGGCCTGCTGAGAGGCTTCGCCTTAATGAATGCAGCCCACCTAACACAACTACCACGCACTTCCTTCTTCATGACAATTTTCATCCGCTCTCTACAGGGGCAGTGAAGACAATCCTGCAGCCTTTTCGATGGGAAGTGTTCGATCACCCATAACATAGCCCTAATTGGCTCGTCCTGAGTATCATCTCTGTTCATATGAAACGCTGGATACGAAGACAACACTTGGGCGCAGGCTACGCGCTATAGACAGCGTAGAGAATTATCGGAAAGCACAGGCGGCTGCCTTCTATGACGATGGTGTTGGAAATTTGGTATATCGCTCCGACAAATATCTAAGTCGGTGCGGCGGCTACGTAGAGAAGTATCTGGAAAGTGTAGCCAACTCTTGCAAATAAAATGTTTCTGATGTTCACTGTGGTTTCCATTTAGCGACCGACCGGAACTTACTTTCTGAATAGTCCTCGTAGTACGTAGTTTATTTATGAAAATTCAGGTATAAAACTTACCATACAATAGATCTTAGCGACGTTGCTAGTCAGACCAACAGTATGGCGAGTAGAGTTGAAGTTACCGCAATTTCGTGCGCCACCACCAAAACAGAATTCCTCATCCTCCAGTATGCTACGATTTTCGTTCAAACGGCAAAGTGAAAGCTTTCATCACTTCTACAATAAAAATAACTTATGTAAATGACAGTTGCTTTATTTGGTATTTGGTAATAATAATAATGATCGTAGTATTATATTATTGTCATAACTTTAAAGAAATTTGGTAGAAGTTTCATCTGCTTAGCGCTTCATGGACCAGTGCCCTCATCTTAACTTGATTCGTCTGCAGAATGGGAATATGTTTTGGTATGTTACGTCTAAGTAAGGTAATATTGACTAATTTCAGTTCATAACAGTCAATAAGTAAATAATTAGAGTTTAAAGCAATATACAGTATTTGTTACAATAAGAGATCATGAGAATAAACAAGGGAAAGTTATAACAGCAAAAATGTGATATAATGCTTACTTTCATTCGTAGCAGTACTTTTAGTGGTCTCCCGTTCATCCTCTGTTTTCAACACGGATTTTTCTAAGTCCTGCGAGTCGAGGTGGCTCACATTCTCGTTAACTGTATCGCAGTTGATACAGACCTTGGAGCCGAGGAGGTCTGTTTTTCGGCTGCTACATGAGTAGCCATGTAACCCAGTTTTGCATTTGCGTGTTTCTGTATGCGTGGTGGTTCATGGACTCACTGCTCCCATCACTATACAACTTGACGAGGAACTGTTTAGCACTACAGCCTCCTTGCCCGCGTTCGGTTCTTTAAATACTTGTATGTCCTGTTGCAATTCAATGTTTTTCTCAGTGTAGCGAAGCATTTCACTCTTCCCAGACTGTAAAGAGCAGAAGTAGCGTCACAGAAACTGACTGCTAGTAAAAATAGGATATTTTCTCAAACGGGGTTGCCATCTCCCTATGTAGAGTAAACCTATATTGGATTTTCGCTCTGTCTGGTTTCAACTATAATACACTATTTTGATGACGAGGCCTTTTAGAATGATGAGAAGACCCACGTCCTCCCAACAACTACGGTAGTTTCATGTGTGGGAGCCAAGGACAGACATAATCGAGACATCAGCATCTTCCGCAGCTTACTTGGGAGCATTTCC
This sequence comes from Schistocerca nitens, assembly GCF_023898315.1. Taxonomy (NCBI): domain Eukaryota; kingdom Metazoa; phylum Arthropoda; class Insecta; order Orthoptera; family Acrididae; genus Schistocerca; species Schistocerca nitens. The sequence continues at coordinate 389,362,548 of NC_064616.1, forward strand.
CGCTTTTGCCAATTTCTCCATTACCACTGACGTTAAGCCGCTGTTGTTCTTCGAATTAAAGAAGAATTTTGTCTCAGTGATAAGTGTCACTACAGAGCTGTGATAGTGGGACCTTCTCTCTCGTTTGTTCGCCTTGGAGCTGGTGCTCAACTTGCCAGGATAGCCGTGAAACACTACAACAGATTTTGAGTTGTACTTCGACTGAATGAAGAAAACGTAGCTGTCAGAGATATCTGAAAATGACTGCCCACTGAGTCAAACAACTCGATGCAACAGGTATACCCCAAAAGGAGGGGAGGTCATTGCCATCTCATAAACATCCTACCCCTCCACCTCGACAAGTATCAAGTACAAACCCATCGTGACACTACAGTAGACTTTTTAACGTGCATGACCTGCAAATATAGAGTAATATAACTCTACATTTTTAAGTCATCAGCGTTGAACTGCCAATTCCAGCCATCTTATCGTTGTCCATGAACTCATTACTCTTTCACTTGGTCACACTGCTTCCATTTCGATTTTGTTTTCTCGTATTTCTCTTCCTGTCACACACTCGTTTCCACGTACAAGAGTTTTCCTGCACTAAGCAGATATGTTAGGGCTATCTCATTCTCTCTTAATTTTCTCACATTTTGTCGCAACACCTCAATTTATACTTACCTAACCTCAATTTTCGTAAAACAGGTGGAACCCCTATTAGAACATGCTCGGCGGTGTGTACAACACAGATGTGTTTTCGCCAGAATTAATCGATGGAGAGAAATCAGTCGATTCGAAAGAAGCCTGAACTCGGTATACTATCTGTATCTATATTTTGATGTATACTCTGCAAATCACTGCGGCAAAGGGCACATTTTATTGTATCGTGCGTTAAGTGTGATTCCTATTCAGTTCACGGCTGGCACGTGAGAAGAATATCTACCTGGAAACCTCTGTGAGAGCTGTTATTTGCGTAATTTTCTCTTCTTGACCTCTGCTGGATGGATTCGTACGGGGATCGAATAATACTCATAGTTTATACCTAAGACAATTCTTGAAATGCTGTAAGCAGATTCTTGCGTAATGTCGGGTTTCTCTGATTTCTGATATTTCAGTACTTCTGATGCATACTCGTGCAGGTTTAATCACGTAGTTACCATTCAAACTGGCTTTCTTTCCTCTATTCCTCAGGCCTGATATGGGACCCAAACAATTGAGCATTATTCAAACAGTCACACAAGTATTTTTGACTATTGTAGGCAAACTACAGTTTCTCTGTATCGTACCTTGTCATTTGCTTTACTTTCGATTGAGCTTATGTGTTAATTCGAATAATATATCTGGAAACGACTGCTCCTAGATATTTCTATGGCACGACTTAGTTCTGACTCATTAATTGTGATGTTCAAGGACACCACAGGTTACCATACAGTGAGGTTCTCTGCGTAAATAACCAGATGCCACTGTTGTAGCAGGCTGATATTTAATTTACGTCTAATTGGATTTTACTGCAATTTTCAGTGGACAGAACTTTCTCGTAGGTAACATCATTTGTGAAAAAACTGAGAATGCAGGTGCTACCACTCTCTAAGTCGTCAATGTACAACAAAAATGAACACCGACGGTCCTATAACACTCGCCTGAGATACACTCCTGGAAATGGAAAAAAGAACACATTGACACCGGTGTGTCAGACCCACCATACTTGCTCCGGACACTGCGAGAGGGCTGTACAAGCAATGATCACACGCACGGCACAGCGGACACACCAGGAACCGCGGTGTTGGCCGTCGAATGGCGCCAGCTGCGCAGCATTTGTGCACCGCCGCCGTCAGTGTCAGCCAGTTTGCCGTGGCATACGGAGCTCCATCGCAGTCTTTAACACTGGTAGCATGCCGCGACAGCGTGGACGTGAACCGTATGTGCAGTTGACGGACTTTGAGCGAGGGCGTATAGTGGGCATGCGGGAGGCCGGGTGGACGTACCGCCGAATTGCTCAACACGTGGGGCGTGAGGTCTCCACAGCACATCGATGTTGTCGCCAGTGGTCGGCGGAAGGTGCACGTGCCCGTCGACCTGGGACCGGACCGCAGCGACGCACGGATGCACGCCAAGACCGTAGGATCCTACGCAGTGCCGTAGGGGACCGCACCGCCACTTCCCAGCAAATTAGGGACACTGTTGCTCCTGGGGTATCGGCGAGGACCATTCGCAACCGTCTCCATGAAGCTGGGTTACGGTCCCGCACACCGTTAGGCCGTCTTCCGCTCACGCCCCAACATCGTGCAGCCCGCCTCCAGTGGTGTCGCGACAGGCGTGAATGGAGGGACGAATGGAGACGTGTCGTCTTCAGCGATGAGAGTCGCTTCTGCCTTGGTGCCAATGATGGTCGTATGCGTGTTTGGCGCCGTGCAGGTGAGCGCCACAATCAGGACTGCATACGACCGAGGCACACAGGGCCAACACCCGGCATCATGGTGTGGGGAGCGATCTCCTACACTGGCCGTACACCACTGGTGATCGTCGAGGGGCCACTGAATAGTGCACGGTACATCCAGACCGTCATCGAACCCATCGTTCTACCATTCCTAGACCGGCAAGGGAACTTGCTGTTCCAACAGGACAATGCACGTCCGCATGTATCCCGTGCCACCCAACGTGCTCTAGAAGGTGTAAGTCAACTACCCTGGCCAGCAAGATCTCCGGATCTGTCCCCCATTGAGCATGTTTGGGACTGGATGAAGCGTCGTCTCACGCGGTCTGCACGTCCAGCACGAACGCTGGTCCAACTGAGGCGCCAGGTGTAAATGGCATGGCAAGCCGTTCCACAGGACTACATCCAGCATCTCTACGATCGTCTCCATGGGAGAATAGCAGCCTGCATTGCTGCGAAAGGTGGATATACACTGTACTAGTGCCGACATTGTGCATGCTCTGTTGCCTGTGTCTATGTGCCTGTGGTTCTGTCAGTGTGATCATGTGATGTATCTGACCCCAGGAATGTGTCAATAAAGTTTCCCCTTCCTGGGACAATGAATTCACGGTGTTCTTATTTCAATTTCCAGGAGTGTACATCAAATATTACTTCATACCTGAGCACATGTCTCTATACAAGCATCAGGCTATAAAAAAATTTCGATTCAATCCCAAACTTGATTAGCTAACACAAAGAACGCATTTTCTTTCGAAAACGTAGATGTCATACCAGATAACAATTTTTTCGAAAGTGTGCAGACACCGAATCGACATGGTCTCCTTTGCCCATGACACTGCAGACGTCATGAATGAAGTGCGTGGGCTGAGATTCGCGTGCTCGTTATTTTCGGAACGCATAAATTTTTCCGAGTAAGCCATAATTTCTGAAGTTAGAATACGTTACAGATACAGTTGCAAATAAGAATGCTGTAGAACGATATCCCTATGGAGTACTTTTACTTCCTTCTTTTGTAGATGGGTGTGACCTGTGCTCTTTTCCAATCTCTCCGCAAGTGACCGGTGAATTACGTTCAAGAATAGACTTTTGTTCACTTGCAAACGCTGTCTGGAGTTTAACAGGTACAGCAACCGTCAATTGTGTCTTATGAGTTTTAGCAATTTAAACTGCTTTTAAACACCGCTAGTACCGATTACTCACCTTCGCTACTCTCCAGCTACTGAACGATAGCTATATTTCTTGATTTCACTTTGTGAAAAACATTGTGAAGGGGCATTTGAATACAGTGTTCAACGTCACAGCTTATATTTTGTTATTACCTGTTTAAACTCTTGTCTCGTCCAAAAGTATCTTCACACTGATTTTTGTGACAAACTGCGTTTTCATGTGACCAACTTCTTGTGGTTCTGAGGTAGGTCACCTGGTATTATTTCTTTACGATTATTACTGAATGCTTTACGTATTATCTTGCTGTTAGCATAGTCCGTTTCCATTAGTACCCACCAACCTACGGATTCATTTTTTGTTTTGTACTTATTGTGCATTAGACACTGTTTTTTAATAAACTCTTCGGTACTGTTAAACGTTAAGGGGGTATGTCTACTATCTATAGTTACCTACTACAACATTTTCTTCTAGACCTTCGCCGACAGTTCGTTAAAATTCAACCACAATCCAAAAAAATGGTTCAAATGGCTCTGAGCACTATGGGACTTAACTTCTGAGGTCATCAGTCCCCCTAGAACTTAGAACTACTTAAACCTAACTTACCTAAGGACCTCACACACATCCATGCCCGAGGCAGGATTCGAACCTGCGACCGTAGCGGTCGCGCGGTTCCAGAATGTAGCTCCTAGAACCGCTCGGACACCCCGGCCGGCCAACCACAATCCTCCTCATGTTAAGTGCCTGGATTAAATGATTCTAGTTCTAGTCTTATATGTGAAATAACATCGTATGTATCCATTTTACATCAGCATGTAGACTTTTCTGCTTATTTTTCTAAGCTTTTGTATCACAGTGACAGTTGTCGCTAAAACTGCATCGTTATCACTGATCATACTCTATAAAAGAACATCCTCAACCCAAAAAGTGTAATATATTCCTGTCATGGATAGGATGCCGAGATATCTAGTCAAGGTAATTTAAAAAAAAAAAGCTGTTATAATCATTTCACCGGAAAATTTCTTTCCAGAATGAGATTTTCACTCTGCAGCGGAGTGTGCGCTGATATGAAACTTCCTGGCAGATTAAAACTGTGTGCCCGACCGAGACTCGAACTCGGGACCGTCCGATACTTACGAAGGTGTAATTTTTCCAATAAACTGTGGGGTTATTAAAACCTCCTACAATTATCACAAATATTTCAGAGGATTTACGTGTGCCGTATTCCAACGCAGTGGAAATGTAGTGAAAGTAATAAAGAAAGTTATCGCTTTTTTAGGCCTCAGAAATTAAATGATAGGGCCTGTCGAGGGCTAGCGGTTCTGGCGCTGCAGTCCGGAATCGCGGGACTGCTACGGTCGCACGTTCGAATCCTGCCTCCTGCATGGGTGTGTGTGATGTCCTTGGGTTAGTTAGGTTTAAGTAGTTCTATGTTCTAGGGGACTTATGACCTAAGATGAGTCCCATAGTGCTCAGAGCCATTTGAACCATTTTTGGCTTGTCGAACTCTGACGCGTGTTGTGTAAGTCACCCGCCGATATCTTTATCAGCCAATGCGGAAAATTCCTGTTGCAGTTCGGGTATAGACGTCAATGACGGAACGTTCTCTCTAGAGACTACAGGATTCGCTCTTTACGGTCATCGTGCAAAAAAATAACACTTTGATGATACGTAATGCAGAAAGCATTGTTGACCTATGTAGCAGTGGAAGAATATCGCTTGGACCTCATATAATAACGAGCGCCTATCTCCAAAGTGAGGATTATTACATCTCTCATCCTAGAAACGAGGCCAGTTTTTTCGTCTGCATTTATGTAAGATCCCACCTCGACATTATCGAATATCTTTGAAATAGCATAGACAGTGGATCGGTTGCCAGACCAATGCACTTAAAAATTCGGTTCGTACTGTTCACCATACTACAGGAAAATATATATATATATATATATATATATATATATATATATATATATATATATATATATATATACAAAAACTTCTCTCTTGTTGTATCATAACTGAGACGAAAGACTTTCTCATCCATTAATCGATTTAGTACTGGCAAAAAGAGGTCCTATACGCCATTAGTCACTTGATGAATCTCTCTGCGACCAACAAAACTAATTGTCGTGAGACAAATGCACTGTAACACAGTTATAATACAGAGGTAAGTGTGGTCCCACGCGAGCTGCAGAAAACACCGTTTCCATTCTCGTATCATAATCACATGCTTACTATAAACTGATGCCAATTTTTGATTGCTTTCTCTTCGGTACTTATGTTAACTTTATGCTTGTATTTCACCCGAACGGTCACCGGCTTAGGAAGAAGACCCCGGCTCCCTTCACTACCACTTTTTCTAAATGTTTGTGTACTGCATATCTGAGAACTGACGTGGATACCAGCCAGGTACTTACCTAACTGGATGTGGGAAACCTCCATACCAAATCTAGGCTGGCCCACATACCAGCTCCTGTCGTAAATCCACGAGGCGGATTCGATACGGGGCAAGTTCAATTTCCCACACTGCGTAAGCGATTCATTAACGCGGTTGCCTATCCTACCTGGTCTTTCGTTGGTATACACTGTACTCATACAAATGAGGAAAATACCACAGTGTTGGGATTCACAATCTCATTTTGTAACCACCATTCTCAGTTGCAACAATTTATTTCCGAGTACTTAAGACAGTCGCACACCCCATCTTACACTCAATACGTCCCTCAGCAATAACTGAACACACGATTGCTATGCACTGACTGATGGTTCTCCTTGTCATTCTTTGTACAGAACTAGAAGTAAAGATCTAGTTCCATTGGCAATTATCCTCCTTGTGAGTTCTTCTGTTAAAAGTGACAGAAACGGCAGTGGTAACAGATAAGTAGCTCTAATCGCATCATTTGTATGTGTGTACTCCTTGTTATGTAGTTAATTCAATACAGCGTTTCTATAGCCAAATCCTGAATCACCAAACAGTGAGTAATGGAATACCTTCTAATATCATGTCGGAGCTCCTTTTGCTCAGCGCAGTGCAGTATCTCGACGTGGCACAGACTTGACAAGTCGTTGGAAGTGCTCTGCAGAAATATTAAGCCATGTTGACTCTATAGTCGTCCATAACTGCGAAGGTGTTGCTGGTGCAGCATTTTGTGCACGAACTGCCCTCTTGGTATAGCCAATAAATGTTCGAGTGAATTCATATCGGGCAATCTGGATGGCCAAATTGTTCACTCGAACTGTCCAGAACAGTTCTAGCTCACTGACATAGCACACTGTTAGCAATAAAAATTCCATCGTTATCTGGGAACAGGAAACTGCAAATGGTCTCCAAGTGGTCGAACATAAACATTTACAATCAATGATCGGTTTAGTTGGACCAGAGGAGAAACTAAATTCCATGTCAACAAAGCAAACACCATTATACAGCCACGACAAGTTTGTACGGGGACTCATCTGACCAGGCGACGGTTTTCTAGTTGCCTAGGGCCCAATCGATAAGGTCACAAGCCCAGTATAAGCGCTGCAGGCTGTGCTGTGCTGTTATCAAATCCACTTACGTCAATCATCTGCTGTCATAGACCATTAACGCCAAATTTGGCGCATTGTCCAAAACGAATACGTTCGTTGCACTTCCCACATTGATTTCAGCAGCTTTATCACGTAGTGTTGCTTGTCTTTTACCACTGAACTCTACACAAACACTGCTGCATTCGGACCTTTAGTGAAGGCCGTCGGCCACTGCATTGTCTGTGGTGAAAATTAATGGCTGAAATTTACCCTTCTTGACACTCTCTTGACACTGTGGATCTTGGAATATTGAAGTACCTCACAATTTCAATAGAATGCTTCCCTCCTCGATCAATATTCTCACTCTCACCCCCATTGAAGTACAATACTAAATGGTATCCCAGAACAAGAAGAGCCTTGACAATTCTAAGTAGTAGGGCAAAGCGCTTTCTGGTACACTTTGTTACTACAGGTTGCATATAATCAGGTCCAAGCATACATTCAAGGGCAAATCTATAGTTATGCTAATTGATTTATGACCCCCTGAAAGTTAATTTATGACCCCCTGAGGATAACCCATCCTTCTGAGGACCCCCCCACGCCTCTCCCACTCGCACTCCTCATCCCCGCCATTCTGTGGGATCCCCAACACTCGCCCCCCCCCCTTGCTGGTGCAACCCCATTTTTTTATCAAATTAATAGGCTAATTAATTAAATTGTTAAATTAATTCACCCCCTCTGGGAAATCCTCAAGCCCTTCTGCTAACCTACTCTCCTCCCCTCCCCTCACCTGCCTGAAAATCGGAGGAAAAAAGACACTCTGATAGAGATGAAGGATTTCAAGAAACAGAATTCAAATCAATGTCAACTACATAACATAGGACATACTGTTTATTTATAAAATTCAGTTTGTAAGTGTGGTATCTCTCTTTTCCCTGGCGGGAAAAGCTTATTATTCTCTGCTGATCTGGATGCAGTTGGTGTTGAAAAATATATAAAAAAGAAGTAATTAAATATATAACTTTTTTCTGATTGCGCAAGGAATACTATCACGAAATCGATGGCATCATAACTCAGCACACATAATTACACTGTTATTTGTCTTCCAATCATGCCTTCACATTGGCCATAGGGCAGATGTGGCTGGACACATGCTGGCCTGGACATTGCTTCTTCACATATCCACATGCTGGTTGCTTTGCCATAACTGCACCATGCACCACCACCACCATCCATAGCAGGACTGGAGCTCCACATGAGTTTCAACCCCTCTCTAGTGGCTACTTCTGGTTGCAAGCAACTGTGGAGCAAAAGTCCGCATCCTTTGATATTTGATATCCGGGAAACCATCTTCACTCTCTCTCACGTTAGTGTTTGTGCATGAACCAACATGTCCAAACACTCAGATGGGGGTCTTCGTCCCTCCTCAGATTACTACATTCAGTGGCTAATGCAGGAATAGTGAAGGAATATAAACCCTACTCCCTCTATCCCCATCCTTGTTCTGCAGTTTTCCACAGTTGGCTCAGCTCGATTTTCTTGTCTTGCTAATGTGTGCATTAATTGTTAGCTTGCTTCAACTATGATCTAAAATGAAGTTTTCAGTGGCTCAAGCAGCAGCAGCAGCGGCAGTATGATGATTGCAAATGTCCAAGACTGTCACAGGAATGAAAATTACGAGGTAAGCACATATTTAATTTCATAGCTTGAGATCGGATTTCATATTGTATACTTTTCGTAAAAAGGTTTCACAGTATCAGATCATTGTGCACTCATACTTCGAAGTATATTTTTGGAAAAAAGTTTCATAGTACCAAATAACCTCGTGTTGAGAAAGAAGTTTCATAGTGTCACATCCTTGTGTATTCAGATTTCTAAGTTAAAATAAGTGCCATAGCATGTCTGTTCAGATTTAGGTGCTATTTCTCTTTGTTGTTCCTTTAGCAGACATCCACCAAATCATGGGTGAGTTGGAGGCAGAGAGGTTTCACCTGCAACAGTAGCAATAGCAGCATTGTAAGTAGTATTCGTAATATGTTGCTGTTATTTAGTGCCAGTGAGTCTTTGCTGTGTTACATGATTTTGAGGATTAAAATCTATAACTGCAACGTATTCACTAAGAATTTCGTAGCATTGAATACATTTGTCTTATTCTTTCAATGTTTATTCAGTGGACAATTTATGACCTGGTTGCTGAAAGCCAGCAACAGCAGCAGCATCATTTCAAGTAACACATATTTTGTTTTCATAGTACTGCGCACATATGGTACATGCTGCTGATAACCGAGCGAGGTGGCGCAGTGGTAAGACACTGGACTCGCATTCGGGAGGACGACGGTTCAATCCCGCGTCCGGCCATCCTGATTTAGGTTTTCCGTGATTTCCCTAAATCACTCCAGGCAAATGCCGGGATGGTTCCTCTGAAAGGGCACGGCCGACTTCCTTCCCCATCCTTCCCTACTCCGATGAGACCGATGACCACGCTGTCTGGTCTCCTTCCCCAAACAAACCAACCAACCATGCTGCTGATAGAAAAAAATTCATTCTACACTCCTGGAAATGGAAAAAAGAACACATTGACACCGGTGTGTCAGACCCACCATACTTGCTCCGGACACTTCAAGAGGGCTGTACAAGCAATGATCACACGCACGGCACAGCGGACACACCAGGAACCGCGGTGTTGGCCGTCGAATGGCGCTAGCTGCGCAGCATTTGTGCACCGCCGCCATCAGTGTCAGCCAGTTTCCCGTGGCATACGGAGCTCCATCGCAGTCTTTAACACTGGTAGCATGCCGCGACAGTGTGGACGTGAACCGTATGTGCAGTTGACGGACTTTGAGCGAGGGCGTATAGTGGGCATGCGGGAGGCCAGGTGGACGTACCGCCGAATTGCTCAACACGTGGGGCGTGAGGTCTCCACAGTACATCGATGTTGTCGCCAGTGGTCGGCGGAAGGTGCACGTGCCCGTCGACCTGGGACCGGACCCCAGCGACGCACGGATGCACGCCAAGACTGTAGGATCCTACGCAGTGCCGTAGGGGACCGCACCGCCACTTCCCAGCAAATTAGGGACACTGTTGCTCCTGGGGTATCGGCGAGGACCATTCGCAACCGTCTCCATGAAGCTGGGCTACGGTCCCGCACACCGTTCGGCCGTCTTCCGCTCACGCCCCAACATCGTGCAGCCCGCCTCCAGTGGTGTCGCGACAGGCGTGAATGGAGGGACGAATGGAGACGTCTCGTCTTCAGCGATGAGAGTCGCTTCTGCCTTGGTGCCAATGATGGTCGTATGCGTGTTTGGCGCCGTGCAGGTGAGCGCCACAATCAGGACTGCATACGACCGAGGCACACAGGGCCAACACCCAGCATCATGGTGTGGGGAGCGATCTCCTACACTGGCCGTACACCACTGGTGATCGTCGAGGGGACACTGAATAGTGCACGGTACATCCAAACCGTCATCGAACCCATCGTTCTACCATTCCTAGACCGGCAAGGGAACTTGCTGTTCCAACAGGACAATGCACGTCCGCATGTATCCCGTGCCAACCAACGTGCTCTAGAAGGTGTAAGTCAACTACCCTGGCCAGCAAGATCTCCGGATCTGTCCCCCATTGAGCATGTTTGGGACTGGATGAAGCGTCGTCTCACGTGGTCTGCACGTCCAGCATGAACGCTGGTCCAACTGAGGCGCCAGGTGGAAATGGCATGGCAAGCCGTTCCACAGGACTACATCCAGCATCTCTACGATCGTCTCCATGGGAGAATAGCAGCCTGCATTGCTGCGAAAGGTGGATATACACTGTACTAGTGCCGACATTGTGCATGCTCTGTTGCCTATGTCTATGTTCCTGTGGTTCTGTCAGTGTGATCATGTGATGTATCTGACCCCAGGAATGTGTCAATAAAGTTTCCCCTTCCTGGGACAATGAATTCACGGTGTTCTTATTTCAATTTCCAGGAGTGTATATGTAAAACATGTTGCATATTCTTTCTTGTTGCTGTAGATGATATCGAGGAGTAGGAGCAGGCAGGACAGAGGCTTTGATGTTGTCCACATGACAGCTATCGTGTAGGTATACGTCTGTTTACCAAATTTTTTTCTGAGTTTTGTGTGTATGCTTTTTTTTAGTAAATTAAATCAATATGTTGCTGTTGTATGTGATTTCAGAGGTCTCGATCAATCTTACCTGTAAGATGGCAGTGGTCCCTACAAGGAATTTCTGCTTTTCTGTCTGGCAGAAGCCTACAAATATCACAGTCAACGGCTTTATTGTACAAATCTCCACCCTCTGATTTGATCATGGGAACATTATCGTTGTAAAGCATATCAATCTCCTATGAATGTTTTTAATGCTCAGTGAGAAGCCAAACTGTAGTCTTATCCCTGACATAAAATTTGTAGTGGATAAGACTTGAATAATAGGATGATACAATTTGGAATGCAGCCATGTATGGTATGTGTTTTCCTGAACTGGTAGTATGTGGGGCTGTGGGTTCGCATTCACAGTGGGCCACAGGCACAAGGAGGTATTCAAAGTCGACACGCAGCCCAAAAATGGGTATCGCTTCTGGGCTGTGAGCATTCTCAAACTTTATGAATTTGTTTTCCTCAGTAGATGCAATAACATATACCACGTTCTTGGATGTGCAACCTTCTAGATGCTTTCCTAAATACTCGTTTGTCAATAAGACATTGAGACACCTTAAGCAAATATGCTCTTTACCATTATGCTTACTCATCGGGGAGGTGAGAAGGCAGGGCATGTCTTTGTTCCAGGACAATGATAATTGCCTTTCCACTTATTTTCTTCATTGGAGAATAACAGCATATTCACTTGAATTTAACAGCAGAGTTTGAGAAATGGAGGATTCCAACAACTATATGTTTGTTCTGCTGATCTGAGTTGCGTTTCTCCAGGGCATAAACATGAACTGATACTCTGGTATTCTGTGCCTCAAATTTAGGTATGTCCTGGAGCTAGACAGGGAACTCGATACCATCAGAGTTATAACATGCATGAATGTCAAGGTATCTAATGCATCGAAATTTATGCTGCGAATTTTTCTTATAATTTCTCTTGCAAGCCTGGTGGGTTTTATTTTCGACATTAATGCATGCCTTCTTATCAGCTATATCCTTAGGAAGCTTGATATGGCTGGACTCTCCATTTACTGGATCATAGACATTAATATGGATGTTGAGGCGCAGTATTTGGTTGAGTACTTTAGCTGACCCTGTAACACCAATCTTGGAAAACTGGCCCAGTATAGCACTCAGGGAGGACTCATGAAACCACCCAGCGATTGATGTGCTCCATGTTAACACGCCATTTTCCCTACAGATATAGTGAAGGCTTGTCTCTTCAATTGCAGAGGCCTCTATGGGGGAGGAGTGATAGTTTGACACACAGCACAGCGCTGCATTTAATGGCAGGATACTGCAGATCATTAAAAACCTGGAGGATCACCGTTTCCAGAACTGGAAGGCATGCTTTCAGAATCCCTGCAGGGTTACAGTACCCTCCTACTGGATTCTAGATCATAGTGAACGATATTCGATCCTCAAAGTTAAATGCAATCGCCAAATATTCTAACTGCTGCATGTTGTTACTATTCTGATGTCATTCACTAAAAGGATGGAAGAGGGAACTATCAGTAGCCACAGGAGGACTACTACTATTACTGTAACTACAACTACTACTTGATGACAATGATGCTGCTCTTGATGACTGTTGTGTGGAGGAGTGGGGTGGTGCATATACCTTGCAGTTAAGGCAAGATCATGGGGCAGAAAGAGCTTGTGCATTGCCCCAGTGTGAGCAACCGGGCTTCAGTAGCAACTGTAGATATGGTTGCTGTTGCCACATCCCTGAAACAGTTGCTGGAGAGAGGGTGGCCCATGGATGCCAGAGCAAGGTGGCACCAGGAGTGGGTGTGGCAGCTACGGTTGTGGCGGCATGTGCTGAGTTGGATTCCCTTGCAGGGCTTACATGGTGGACTGTGTCGAACTGGACCGTGTCTTGTTGGTGGTTTCTTCACTGCCCCCAGTACCAGTGCCACTGTATACTGAAAGGACAGTGGTGCTGTAAAGAAAGAATAATCAGAAATATATGCATCATTCCAGACCTCACCTGCTGCTTCAAGGAAAAAGGGAACACACGTAATTTGTAAGCAAAATGTGTAAATGTATATTACCTATATTGCTCTGCCACTATGACACGTTCCTGAAGTCATCCAGCATCTCCTGATCGTGACATAGCTCCATCTCCATCTCCTCCACCTGCTCAAGTATCTTATCTGTACCACCATGGATCAATCAGTCAAGGTCTCCAAAACCACCTACAACAACAACATATCGATTTAATATAAAAAACACACATACAAAACTAAGAAAAAATTTGCCAAATAAATATGTACTCATACAATAGCTCTGATGCTGTCCCTCCCAGCTCCTGGTCCTGGATATCATCTACCACAACAACAAAGAATGTGTAAAATATTTTACATATATGATGAAATTTTTGTCTAACAGCTGCATATTACATATACACACAGCAATATGAAAAAGAGAGTATACACTCCTTACAATGCTGCTGCTTTTGCTGACTTTCAGAAACCAGGTCATTAGTTGTCCACAGGATGTGTACTGAAACAATAAGATGACATGTATTCAATACTACAAAATTCTCAGTGAAAAAGTTGGAGTTATCGATTTTGATCCTCGAAAACATGGCGACAGCAAAGACTCACTGAGCACTAAATAACAGCAGCATATTACGTATATATGTACTGTTTACGATGCCGTTGCTGTTGCTGCTTCAACAACAATCTCTCCCACTCCAACTCATCCATGATTTGGTGGATGTACACTCAAGCAATAAGAAAACGCAGCTAACGCCTAAATGTGAACAAACAGTGATTAGAAACTACCAGTCTTTTGATGAAACTATGTTTTTAAATCTGAACAAAGTTATTCAGTATTCTAAAAGTTTTTTTACGAAAGTGTACTTCAGAATCTGATGCACAGTGATTTAACACTGGAAAACGATTTTACGAAAATATACAGTACAAAACCCGATCTCATGCTATGAAATTAAGTATGTGCTTACCTGGTAGTTTTCAGAAATGGTTCAAATGGCTCTGACCACTGTGCGACTTACTTCTGAGGTCATCAGTCGCCTAGAACTTAGAACTAAATTAACCTAACTAACCTAAGCACATCACACACATCCATGCCTGAGGCAGGATTCGAACCTGCGACCATAGTGGTCGCTCGGCTCCAGACTGTAGCGCCTAGAACCTCATGGCTACTCCGGCTGGCTGGTAGTTTTCATTCCTGTAACAATATTAGGTGTTTGCCTCCACTTTCACTGTCACTGTTGCTGCCTGATGCCACATAACGGTTCATGTTAGGTCAGAGATGAAGCAAAGTAATGCTTAACACTCACATAAGTGGGAACAAGGTAATAGAGCTGACCTAACTACAGACAATAACAGAATGAAGATGGGTGTGAAGGGGATAAGGATAACATACCTTCACTTTTTTGGCATTAGCCAGTAAGAGCACAGTATTCTGAGAAAGGACAAAAACCGTTTTCCTGGGTATCTAATATCAAAGGATGCTGACTTCTCCTCCATAGTCGCTTTCAACAAGAATAGCCACCTGAGAGGGGCTGACACACTTGTGGACCTGAAGTCTTACCACAGCTGGCAGTGGTTTTGCATGGTACAGTCACAGCAAAGTTGCTGATGCATGGTTGTTGAAAATGCAATGTCACAACCAGAGCAGCTTCTGGCATGTCTGCACTTTGGTCAGTGAAAAGACAGGCCTGGAAGATTCTTAAAAGCGTAATTACGTGTTGTTGCATATGTTTACATTGACTTTGTGATGGTATTTCTTTCGCAATCGGAAAAAAGCGATCTATTTCATTACTTCTTTTGATGTACTTTACAAGACCTGCATCTTGCAAAACAGCAGACACTGATAAACTGTTAACATCAAATAAAAGAGACGGCCAACCCCTACAAATTTAATTTTAAAAATCAACAGTATATCCTTTGTTACGTAATTGACATTGATCAGAATCTGGTGTTGTGAGATCCATCCTCTCCAACACAGTCTAGTCTTTTTCCTGTCAATTTACAGGTGTGGGAGGGAAGGGGGAATGGGGGAGAAGAAAGGGGCTGCAGGATTTCTCAAAGGGGGAGAGGTTAATTATTTTACAGATTCAATTAATTAGTCAATACATTTGATAAAAAAAATATGGTTGTTTTGGTGAGGGGGAGGAAGGAGTGTTGGTGACCTCACAGAGCAGTGGGGGAGGTGGAGCAGGTAGGGGATGGGTTGGGGTTCCTAAGAATGATTGGGGTCATAAATCAACCCTCAGGAGTCATAAATCAATTAGTGTAACAACAGGTATGCCCCTGAATGTATACTTGCATCTCAGTACAAAGTGTGCCAGAATCTGCTTTACCCTACTATTATTCTGGCCATGCGTAAAGGGGAATTTAAAATACACTGGGGCGGCAGTGAGAATTTGGATTGTGGAGGTAAGCATGCCAGGATAATCTGTGCAGTTTTGTTGGCTGCTGTTCCAATGTGGCTTAGTGGCTGATGCACCTGACTAGTAATTAGGAGACCCAGGTTCGATTCCTGCCCTTGGTACTCATTTCTACAGCCTATGTACGCAAACAATATAGAACTTGGTACTATCAGTGAGTGCTTTTTATGGTAAACTTCCTCTTATATAATATAGTAATTTAAAATTAGTATGTTATGCTACCTTGTACACATGACTGTGACAAGCCAACATTACAGTGTTTCTATTTTGTATCAGCTGATACGAAATTATTGTGACATTACGCTGCTTACCAGAAAGGTGAATGCTTATGCTATTGTTGACGAGTGATTGCTTCATTGAAGATATTTTCTTTTTTTTCTTTCTGTGTGTATAAATGATCTGATGGAGAGAGTGACTAGCAATCCCCAATAGCTCGCTGATGACGCTGTAGAATTCGAGATAGTATCGTCGTTGAGTGACTGTAGAAGGATACAAAATATCTTAGATATTCTATTCAGTATGATGAACGACAGCTTGCTGTAAATGTAGAAAAATATAAGTTAAAGGAGATGAATAGGAAAAACAATACTGCATTGTTCGAGTACAGTATTAGTGTTCTGATTGGCACATTAACGTCGATTAAATTCAGCGTGCAACAAAGGACTTCCTTATGAAAACGCTACGGTCACAGGTTCGAATCCTGCCTCGGGCATGGGTGTCTGTGATGTCTTTAGGTTAGTTAGGTTCTAAGTTCTAGGGGACTGATGACCTCAGAAGTTAAGTCCCATAGTGCTCAGAGCCATTTGAACCATTTGAACCTTATGAAAAAATTAAATATCTCGAAATCTAGCCAGGAACCCCTTGAGTGCGATGTCGCAAATTCAGTCGTTGAGAAAGCTCATTTGAAAGTGTGTTAACAGTTATGACAGAAAAAATATTAGCTACTAATGACTCACCATGGGCATCAGGACGACAGAAAATGAGTGTCAGGTAAATGCAGAGATAGGCATTCTATGGGGTGGATGTATTACACATCACAAACTGGACATCGCCGACATTCAAGAAATGTTCGAAACAAACCAATACTTGCACCATGAACACCGAATGAAAAATAGCGCTCCACAGTGTTCAGAAAGGTTAGCGCCATCAAGATCGAAGGCGACCTCTTTGGGAGTGACAAACTGCGCAGGACGGTAAGCTAGGTATCCACTCCTAAGGAATGCATAGCGAATCATATGGGTGTAACGAGACGATGAGAACTGATGGAATGTGACAGCATGCGACCGGATGTGAAACAGTCTGTCGTAGAACTTATCATGAAACATGCTTTCCTTCATGGCATAGCTGCACACAGTGAGACAATATGTTTTATAGACAAGGAACAAACAGTTGTCCAGTGGCTGAATTTGTCCAGTGGTTCAAGGTGGTATGAACTGCTATGTCACACACTTTTCAGGAGCGATAGTTCCTTGCAAAGGACTATGATTTTTATACAGACCAGGAAACAAGCAAAAGCTAGTTATATTGCCCAGTTATTGTCCAAAAGCAGTGCTCATACACTACTGGCCATTAAAATTGCTACACCACGAAGAAGGCGTGCTACAGACGCGAAATTTAACCGACAGGAAGAAGATGCTGTGATATGCAAATGATTAGCTTTTCAGAACATTCACACAAGGTTGGCGCCGGTACGAAACCTACAACTTGCTGACATGAGGTAAGTTTCCAACCGATTTCTCATACACAAACAGCAGTTGACCGGCGTTCCTGGTGAAACGTTGTTGTGATGCCTCGTGTAAGGAGGAGAAAACCGCGTACCATCACGTTTCCGACTTTGATAAAGGTCGGATTGTAGCCTATCGCGATTGCGGTTTATTGTATCGTAACATTGCTGCTCGCATAGGTCGAGCTCCAATGACTGTTAGCAGAATATTGAATCGGTGGGTTCAGGAGGGTAATACGGAACGCCGTGCTGGATCCCAACGGCCTCGTATCACTAGCAGTCGAGATGACAGGCATCTTATCCGCATGGCTGTAACGGATCGTGCAGCTACGTCTCGATCCCTGAGTCAACAGATGGGGACGTTTGCAAGACAAAAACCATCTGCACGAACACTTCGACGACGTTTGCAGCAGCATTGACTATCAGCTCGGAGACCATGGCTGCGGTTACCCTTGACGCTGCATCACAGGTAGGAGCACCTGCGATGGTGTACTCAACGACGAACCTGGGTGCACGAATGGCAAAAGGTAGTTTTTTCGGATGAATCCAAGTTCTGTTTACAGCATCATGATGGTCGCATCCGTGTTTGGTGACATCGCGGTGAACGCACGTTGGAAGCGTGTATTCGTCATCGCCATACTGGCGTATCACCTGGCGTGATGGTATGGGGTGCCATTGGTTACACGTCTCGGTCACCTCTTGTTCGCATTGACGACACTTTGAACAGTGGACGTTACATTTCAGATGTGTTACGACCCGTGGCTCTACCCTTCATTCGATCCCTGCGAAACCCTACATTTCAGCAGGATAATGCACGACCGCATGTTGCAGGTCCTGTACGGGCCTTTATGGATACAGAAATTGTTCGACTGCTGCCCTGGCCAGCACATTGTTCAGATCTCTCACCAATTGAAAACGTCTGGTCAATGGTGGCCGAGCAACTGGCTCGTCGCAATACGCCAGTCACTACTCTTGATGAACTGTGGTATCTTGTTGAAGCTGCCTCGGCAGCTGTACCTATACACGCCATCCAAGCTGTGTTTGACGCAATGCCCAGGCGTATCAAGGCCGTTATTACGGCCAGAGGTGGTTGTTCTGGGTACTGATTTCTCAGGATCTCCGCACCCAAATCGAGTGAAAATGTAATCACATCTCAGTTCTAGTATAATATATTTGTCCAACGAATACCCGTTTATCATCTGTATTTCTTCTTTGTGTAGCAATTTTAATGGCCAGTAGTGTATTATAGTTGTAGTTCTCTTACGCACATTTTCCCATCCCCTTCTTGCTGTAATGTAAATATTCGCTTGCGCCCATGGAAGACCACGCACACAAGAAATAACTGTAGGGACAGAGTCTTTGTGACTTCTCGCAGTACAATAACCAACTTTCCAGCCAATTTACCATCCAGATTAACAGTCAGCATAATTGCATACAAATGCGTTAAGGTACTGATGTTACTTTCTGTTCTAGGCGCTATAGTCTGGAACCGCGCGACCGCTACCGTCGCAGGTTCGAATCCTGCCTCGGGCATGGATGTGTGTGATGTCCTTAGGTTAGTTTTAAGTATTTCTAAGTTCTAGGGGACTGATGACCTCTGAAGTAAGTCCCATAGTGCTCAGAGCCATTTGAACCATTTTACTTTCTGTTGATGCAACTCTCTTGGTACCCCTAATTTCCAGGGTTCCTTTCACATGTACTGGTTCTTCATGTCACAATTGGTCGGAATTGAAAAGAAATTCCTTATGAAGAATGGGATAAGTTTGTTTATCTCACCTATAAACTGTCGGGGCGATTCCGCGGTTTGCTGGGCATCGTCAAGTTTATGCTTACTTTGAAATTTCATATCCAACGTCTTTTGATTCTGTAGCACTCTTTTACATTATGCAACCATCCATTGCTTCCCTGGAAATCACTGTAATGTACGTCGCACGCAGTTTGATGTACGTAACGTAATAGTGAAACTTCTTTATTTAAATGTGTGAATCTGTACTTAAATTGCTGAATTATTGAGAAGATGAAACGTCTATGTTATTTGATTCTGAAACAGCTGAGTAAAACTGAACTTAGTGAGCCTGCTTTCTCTTTACCTTTTCTTATCATGTCAACACTGACCCACAATATTCTAGCACAACGCAATCTGAGTGCTCAGAAAAATTACACCCTTGCTTCAAATAATTAATTCAAAATAATGGCCCTGACTAAAAAGAAATCTTAACAATGAAATACACATTTCATTAAGCACTTACCTCACAAAAGTCTTTATTACGCGAACTACTGCAATACAGCGAGCGTCAATACTCTCAGCTGAATAAAAGATTCTACTAAAGCCACTGACTACTAATAGGCATGTGGTTAGCAAAGGAAATATTTTGTTGCAAACCGAATAATGTAATTTTTACCCTAATAATGTGACATCCAGTTCAAACACGAATATAAATCGTCATTGACATCCAGCACAAAGATATACAATCATGAATAATTTTCAGTCTCCAAGTCGGATACTTCAAGATCGTTAGCCTACGCTAACACTTCAGCCCTCTACCATCCATCAATGCTTACTTCTCACATTTAACATCCATCACTGTTGGCTGTTCACCTCCAACTGCCCAACAGTATTTCGATCACAGCTAGTGACTAACTTCCAACTGCCCAACAGTACTGGCGATTAACTTCCAACAACGAGTCCAATCAGCCGCAGAGTCTCTTACAAAGAAAATGCAGTCAGAGATCCATTGCAAAGCGCTACACAGCGCTGCCAACACAGAAGCAACTCACTTACAGTAGGTCGCTATTATGCTCATGCTTTATACATCTTGAAACGCACGAACAAGTACGCCTTTCGTATTTTATTCGTTTTGCAAGTCCTTTATCTTCTTACAATTGCAGTGGGATGCCTATATCGCTAGAAAATTTCTACAGCAAAATTACGTTGGTCAGAGAGAGAGAGGACGCGCGCAGGGTATTTGTGAACCAAATTTAGCAGTTTCCCTGGAGTGACCATGCTGGCTTCCCTTTTCTCTCGTTGGTCGTTGCTGTAGGGAGCATGTTGGACCAGTTTGAATTCTATGTAGTGGCCAAAGTTGTTGTCCTTCCTAGCCTCACCATTTGTGGTACCAATCCTGACGCTTAACTTCTCACTTCCTTTTAACGCTGCACAGTAGCCTCCCTGACGAAACTCTGGCCGTCCCCTGACGAATCTGGAGCCGTTTTTCGGTGTTCCGGTGGCTAGCCATAAAGGCATCGTGTTTCGCGGCAATCCCGTAGCCTCTGATGGGCCGGGTTAGGATCACGCCAATTCTCACGACCCAAGGCTCACAGTAATCCTTTGGAGACGTGGAACCTCGGTCAGTTCCGGGCAGTTCCTGTTCACTGGTGGAGACCTGAGGTGGCGATGCTAATATCGGTAAGCATTGGTGTTCTCCGTGAATGCCAGCTTAGTCGTATAATGCACTTAGAGAACCAGGGATTAGTTAGTGAGAGAGCGCTATTTTCTTTTAATTTAACATAAATCCGTTACTAATGTTGGACTTCGCGTCTGACCTTAGTAAGTTAGAGCGCGAGATCAGCTATGGGCTATATAAGGGTAAAGATTCTGGGCCTCAGATTTAGTGTTGCCTTCAGCAGCTCATGGTTCAAATGGCTCTGAGCACTATGGGACTTCTAAGGTCATCAGTCCCCTAGAACTTACAACTACTTAAACCTAACTAACCTAAGGACATCAAACACATTCATGCCCGAGACAGGATTCGAACCTGCGACCGTAGCGGTTGCGCGGTTCCAGACTGTAGCGCCTAGAACCGCTCGGCCACCCCGGTCGTCTCAGCAGCTCATCTTTAGTCTTTTAATTGTCATACGCGTGTGGATTTAAGTTCCAGAATTGTAACTTGGCGAAATGGATTCATGGTCCTTTGTGCTAGAACACGCGAGCGGTTCGTCTTGCGTATTGCTGATTCCATAGCAGCCAATTAGCCTTCTGATTTCTCCGCCATTGTGAAGAGGGCACACTGCTGAAGCAAACTTTCTTTCCTTCCGCAAAAATATTAGGTTCAATAGTGTCTGCATGAGCGGAAATAACGACATTATTTTCTTTCTTTTTATGCAAGTTCTCGTTTACGCCCTTTTTGTTATAAAGATGTCATACTAATTTCTATCTGCATTCATCAATTCAATGAAACTTCCCTCCCACATAAGAGCAGCTTGCAACACCCCATTAATCCTTATGATCAGCATATTAACTAATCAATAAATGCTTTGCTTAGTCGGTCGCCTTAAGGTCTGCCAGATCTCGCTCTTTTCTTTGTAGGGACCGGGTTGGTTCTTGCAGACCCATTGAAACCTTTGCTCTTAAGAACCACTGACAACTAAATAAAATTGTTCTCTTCCGTATAAGGGAAACGTCGTGACTCACTGCGAGTCGTGAACAAAATTATTCTTGATGTGAAAGTTGGTTGCCTTATCCTGAATACGTGATATAGAGTTTGTATTAGGTAACTACCGCCTATTCACTAAACATATTTGTTGAGGAATCGTTGACAATTCCCATAAACAAGTGCTTAAACCAAACAAGGCACCGCTTTTGCACAACCCGGTCATGTTCACAATTTTCTTTTTTACTAAGCTGCTTATGATCTTCCTTTTATTTAATACCCACTACTTGGACAACTGTTGTCCTTCACTACGTTTCACTGGAGACAGGGTTTGTGCTCTCTGTACGACAATAATGATCAACTGCATAGCTCGACACCTGTTTCAGAATCACGATACGGGTAGAGGTCGGACCTGAACTACCACTGCCAACTACAGCAAACAATTGCGCTGTAGACACTACCAAATGCTTTGTCCACTGCAATTTTCTTTGTGTTGTAGATCGCTTTTTTTCTATTTTTGTAATGAGTCAAGAGACAAATCCTGACGCATAAAAGGATTCGAATGCGAGTCCTGCCACATCTAAGGAATCAGCGATCCCGATGACCGTTATGTCAATTCTCCTTTCGTGGAAGCACAGAACGTGGACGTAGAATGGCAGCCCTCCCAGAGGGACGCGGGGTTTGTTCACCCGTATTGCTCCTCTCCCCTCAGGCAGTCTAAGTTCTCCTTTGTTTACTGTCACGGCCGCTGCCACGATATGCTGTCTGCATAATATGATGCAGTGTTTGCTTTGAGAGTCATTGACATTGCTCTACTTTGTATCAACATCACTAGAACTGTAGTACTGTTGTGAGTTATTCATCGAATAATCATTTCAAATACTCTTTGGGGGAGGAGACCAGACAGCGAGGTCATCGGTCTCATCGGATTAGGAAAGGAAGTCGGCCGTGCCTTTTCGAAGGAACCATCCTGGCATTTGCCTGGAGCGCTTTAGGGAAATCACGGAAAACCTAAATCAGGATTGCTGGACACGAGATTGAACCGTCGTCCTCCCGAATGTGAGTCCAGTGTGCTCCTTCGCTATTTGTTTGTGATTTAGAGGGCATTCGCAGGACCAGTGACTGTTTCCACAAACTGAGGTAGTCCAGCGATCTATCTTCAGAATCCATCACAATGTTTGAGAATGACAGAAGAGAAGGATGAAAATTCTCAAATCGCATAAGCTACAGGTACCGCTTATTTGCTACGAAACGACATTACAGTACCACGCTTAAAGAAGTAAACCTTTTAGACGATAATGAAACAGCAAAAAATTACAGTGATCAACGGTGGGGATTCATTGTTATGTACACTGTAACACCATAACTCTTGTACTCTATTGATTTATTTTGCTTTTGTTTCATTTAATATTACATCGTTAAGCTTATGTAAATATTGTTTGATTGAACGATAACACAAAACTGTATACTCCACACAAAACAGTATACTCCTTTCTTTGTTAAAACTTTGATGTCATGATTTGATCCTATGCAATGTAGTATATCTGTCATTTAAATTCTTTGTCCCATTTGGAGGGAATAAAACTTACTATATATAATTGTAATTTCTGTGTGAATAATTTTTTGTAGAAATGTCAATATGTGCAAATGTTCTGTCTTATTTAAAATGTATGTTTGCTGTTATGTAAATTGCTGATCCTCACTTAGGGGTCTTAGTTATTCTGTATGTAAAAGGTTCCCCTCGGGAACGGACGGAACTGTGTAGCGCGCGCAAATTGTGGTTGGCCTAGGTAGAAAAGGTGGAACAAGAGTCAGTCGGGGACGAGCGACGAGTTGGGGACGAGCTACCAAACTGTGTACTGTCATATAAATGTTGCATATTGTGGTGGTTCCGAGAGAGGCTTTTCCTGCCGCTTTCCAACGCCTCGGATGGATGGATAAATAGATGGAACTATTCTGGAATTTGTATCTATCATCACCACCAAGAAATGACAGAGTCCAGCAATTCTACCTGCAAGTCCACCTACCAACATGCAGTTGCCACCACATTGCGCAATCATTGCATCGGAATACTACAATGATGTACAGTGAAGGATCAGCTTAATGGATGTGTTAGTGTGCTCAAATATAAGGTAATTTATATCGGAATTTATGTACCTACCTTGATTTTTCTCCTCATCATAACACCTCTCAGGTTCCTCTCCGTTTGAGCTAAAGTGATATCCGAGTGTCCTTACTGAAAGAACATTAAAGCCCAGTGCTTTGCTAATTGATGCCTCTTGAACATATCAAAAAGAAAGTTAAAGTTAATGTGGCTTGCTGAAAATAATTTTCCTAGTAAAACTGCTTATTAATGTGTTGTTGCCAACTTCAAAATTAAAAGTTCTTAAGATTGAGGTTTATAAAGTTTTGCTTAGTGAATGATCACACTACTGCCTGTTGTAAATCGCAGAAGGTGAGTCAGTATCTTAAATATATGTTAATTCTGTGTCTCACTGTAGTAAAAGTGGAAAACTGCAGTTGTGAAACGTTATATACTCATGTTTATTAAGTGTTTGTCTCTCTTGTGTATCAGAAGTGCATATTAATAGTATAACAGGATCCACAGTTTGTCTAGTGTGTTAATGTTCGGTAACAAGTAACGGAAAGACCACTAATTATGAAAACCATAATTTCTTTATTCAAATGATAGTGAGAAGCAACCTGTTAGTGGATTCCAATTAACTTTCATTTTTAAATAGTAAAGTATTTAACTGAGAGAGACTTAACTTATGTCCAATTTATGATCCTGCAGTGAATGTTAATAGTAATGTTATAAAGACCGTTCAGTTTGAACAAGCCCTGAAGGTAATAGTGTGTTTCGGTATCTGTTATATTTTTGCAAATAGTTTGTGCTGCTCCAGTTGTTAGCTTCAATCTTAGCGTAAATATATGTATGTGTCAGTTCATTGCACTCGCGTGTGGCCAAGTATAGGTTGTGTTTACCCATTAAAGTTACTAATAACTATTTTCTTGAACGAGAACGTTAATCATTCTCTAGCCCAGCTAGGCTGGCGACCGTTTTCTTTATCAGTTAAACAGTGCAGATAGGCAAAATTTTGTTTGTTACTGTTCAAATATTTACGTAATTCTGACTTTCATTTCCGATAAGCCACCTCCGTTAGGTACAACACGGTCAACATAACAAAATTCCTCTGAGAGGGTAACACTGCTCTGTTGCTTTATACCATAATTGTTTAACAAGATAGTTTTATTTCACGACCTGCTTCCAACTTTAAGGTTATGGTATAGCAGTAGCGGACAGAAGTGTTATAACACGAAGAAGCACTTTGAGCTAAATTTGTAGCCATGGAGCACTTGAATAAATTGGTGGTACGAATAGCACACTTTCTGAAGTCGCATCTGATTCCACTTTCATTTGCAACAGCTTCCAGTGGAAATGAACTGAAAGTGTATAGACTTGATATATTACTGCAAAATACTTTGGTTAAGTAAAAGGGCATGCCTGGAACGAGATTTAGACTTAAATCTTGTTATTGTTGTCTTTATGAAGGAAAATATAGTGCAGGAACAAAAACTAAAACATTCGGAATGGACTGCAGACTTCGCATTTTAAGTGGAGTTGACTGCACACAGTAAGGCATTGCAAGGTAACTTCTTTCTGCGTATGGGGATCCATTTAAAATCGCGTTGTGGAAGGGACACGTTCTGACAAAGACAATCTTGTTCCCTAAGTTCACTAGCGCCAAAGAAAGCGTGAGATGTAAAGAATTCATTGTGGTCTTGGAACAATTACAACGATAATTTGTAAGGGTTTTGAGGACACTGTCAATCTTACATCTGTTTTCGAACTGTTTTCGAGACCGTTTGCCGTTTCAGTTGAAAGCACCCCTGGGAATGTGCAGATGTAACTGACTGACTTGCAAAGTAGTGCCAGTTTTAATTACAAATTATTTTACATTAAAAATGTCCAGAAAGCCTACATTTCTTTTCTCAGGCAGATTTTCCAAGTCTCCATAGTGTGGTTTCAAAATAGCTACAATATTTCGATCGACATATTTGTGTGAAAAGCCCTTTTTTCGATTGTGAAACTAAATAAGTCATGATTATGTGGCAACTTGAGCGTGAAATTCTGTGACATTGCCTGCGTCTGTTCGCGTGCCGAGACTTTGTACCAGATAAAATTGTATTATGTCTTCAGTGCGCCAAAAATAATTAATTAATACCGATATCCAGTTCTGTCTGTGATCTATATTGTTGAGAAACGTGAAACATAAAACTGACGTGTATACATTACGACTGCACTTCCATTTAAATACGGTGCGCCGTACGTTCGTTGCTTTCCCCTCTCCCCCCCCCCCCCTCGTGCTCAGACAGCGTGACGTGGCGGTGGGGAAATGTGAAGCGAGGAAGACTTCTTTGGTACTCGGGCCAAAGCATGGCCCGGAAAGCCGATAACTTGGCCATCCGTGATGTAGGCAGTGTGTTTCAATGTGCCCCATAAAAAGTACTCACAAGAAGTCATATAGGGCGAATACAGACACGAAAGCATCTGTGCGCCAATAAATTCATAATAATCCAACACAGTGACTCTCTTCCCGAATTATCCATCAAGAAAGCGATACACCTGTTGGTGCGATGTGGTCTGACCTCATCTTACTTAAAGCACTCGGTGCCTGGTCAGTCCTTCACTGCTAGCTGTGTGGCGACAAATTGTTCCAGACTTGCAACGCCATGTTCACTTGTGGAAAAAAGACCAATAATGCATCTGTTGCATACTCCAGTACAAACAGCACTTCGCACAGATGAGGATGTTCGGAACCACAAAATCGACCATTCTGTTTATTCACGACTCCATTCAGGTGAAAGTGGTCCTCCGCCGTACACCATATACAGCCAACATCAAACTATTCGGTATCAATTATTGCGCAACGCCAGCCATCTGTCGGACAGTTCGTGCAGTTATGGCATGATGGCTTCGGATTTTGAGTAGAAATATGTAAAGGTTCTGTCTGAGTACTGTCTGTGCCCTGGAACGCTTCAAACCATTGTCTGCTGCAGTTATTCAGACAGATTTCCTTGGATTTCACTGAGTAATTCCAGAAACAGTGACTTCATTTTCAGGTTCACCTTCAGTTTGCTTTGAGGCAAGATTCCTCACTAGATCATCAGCCATATTGCCTGTCCATTGCAATTTGGTGAAGAACTTGCAAATGGTTTTCGCATTGGGTCCTTTTCGAACATTAAATCGTGTTTCAGAACTGCATCTTATTGCCGTAGGACTGTGTTCTAACATGTGACATCACATTACAAGAAAAAACACGTTATACAATGCAATACACGGTTTCCGCCTCTTTGATATACTAACCTCCTGTCACATTTCAAACGTGGAAGTGATCGCTCTGAGCTGCGGCAGACTATTTATAGGCAATACATATTGTGATTACAGAGCCATTTTTACCAGCTTTTCGAAAAATTTCGAACTTCTATATAACTTCTTACAGCTTTCACTATAAATAATCGCTTGCTGCACTCGCCTATCGACCTTAGTTTTCGAAAGCAGGCACTCTTTTGCAGAAGTGGGACGAAGTATGTTGTGCCCTACATTGCGGGTTGCCTACATCAGGGGCAAGTATACATTTAGGGCCAAACCTATTTTTCTCCTTTGATTAACAGGTCCTTAACCTATTGTCCTGCTAGGAGTATTAAGGCCCTCTGGGGATAATCCATCGTTTTGATAGGTAGGTTACGACCCCCTGTGGATAATTCTTCCTTTCGATCGACAGGTCCTCAACCTATTGTTCCCCTCCTCCTCCTCCTCCTCCTCCTCCTCCTCCTCCCCTTCCACCCACTCCTCCCCCTCCTCCCCCATCCCTCAGGAAACTCCCAGCGCTGATACAAGCACACTTTTGATATCAATTTGATTGACTAATTAATTTAATCGATCAGTCAACTAAATCCACCATCAGGAAAACCCACCTGCCTTTCTCCTCCACTTCCCCTCCCGGAAATTGGCGGTAAAAAGTTATTGCAGTGTATGGAATATTGTTTAAACAATTCAGAAACAGTATGGAGTATTGTTTATTTAAACAATTTACGAGATACAAGGCAGCGTTTGGAATATAGTTTATTTACTTACTTAAAGAATTGAATGCAGTGTACCGAATACTGTTTATTTGAACAACTTACAGGATAGAAGATAGTGTATGGAATATAGTTTGTTTAAAGAATTTGTCAGAAGATCGATCACAGTACGGAATATTTAAACAATTGCGACGCTTTTTTATTGTGATTGCGATTGGAAACGCTGAGTAGCCTTAGTTCGTATTTTCTGCCAGAGTCAGGGATGTTAAGGCTCTTATTATTTACTTTCCTCACTTTTCGAAGCACACTGGTGTCTGAGTACCGATGGGAAAATCACAACAATTACATATGTAAAAGTTCATGACATATTTCAGAACCCACCATCACTTTCTGCAGACGGACAAATTGCTAGAATCTCAGAAGCAAACTTTTTTGTACAGATCGAGAAACATACAGCAGTCACATTGCGCTGACAGTTAAACCCTGGAAAAGTGTTCCACAGGTCATGAATGGAATGAAGTGCGGTATAGTAGCCACCGTTTGGAGTCTTCTGTGCGCGTCTATTGTCAGGGCACCGCAACGAAGGTCAAAACCTCCCAGTGTCCTAATTACAGATGACGTTACTAAATACCACCGACCACGGACCACATATTGGCCTCCTTTGATCTCGCAGCGCCCAAATAAAGCATCAAGTGATGGCACTCTGTTGATCGGGAAATTCCAGACCCGCTCCCTGTGTCTGTCGTTCTCAAGAGGCCACTCCCTGATGGTCTGTGTTATTGTAAGGGATCCGCAGGCCCTTACTGCTAAGTTTGCGCTCACACAGGTCGACAGGGCAACTATCGAGTAGTGTGTGCAGGGCGCGAGAGCTAGAGGGGATTCACCGGAGTGCCGAGTGCTGCTTGGGTAGATTCCCGCGAGGCGGGAAGAACTGGGCGGAGAGAGTTAGAGTTGAGATGTGCTGAAGTCAGGGTGTGGTAGGTTCCCGCGAGGCGGGCAGAGCTGTGCAGAAGCCAGCAGTTGAATTAAGGCAAATTACCTGCAAAAGGGAGTGGCCATCGCCGTGGTTTAACCCCTTTTGTGTTAGTATTATACGGGAAAGTGAGAAAGTTTAATTACAGAGTGATTTCAGTGATATTAAGTGCCGCTATTGAACTTCCGCGTCTACCGCGCCGGCATTACTTGGATTACAGTGATTGGATGTTGCGTGTGACGATTAAGAATAGCTAAAGAAACCTGTGCTGAGATTAGCCGTCATTAACAGTGTATTGACGAAGGCAGTGGCTGTCTCCTTATTTTGTGCTTTTGCTAAGAATATAGATCTTGTTTGTGAAACTGTGTTGTGTCCTTCTTACCACCAAACAGTACGTATTACCATATTTGCGAAGGACAATACGGAATGTAACATCCCCTGAGCAGTCCAATCCGATTGCCAGCCCATTAGGTACACGGTCACATTAATCAATTATCTAAATTTGGACTGCTATTTTGATCCCGAACGAACGGGAACAACAATAAATAATAAAAGGGCGTGTTACACCCTTGGCTTACCGTGAAAGGACAAGTGCAATTTTCGGACGAGTCGTACTAATTTTTCAATGTGGAATCGGGACAGTGCATGAACGTTAAAATCGCGATAAGGAACAGTGTATTTTTTGAACAATACGAAGTAATAATATCTTACGATTGTGACTAAACTGTTTTTCTGGCCATATTAAATAGAGCAATAGCGTCAATAAACTGTGTTGCAAAGTGCAAATGCGAAAATTCGCGCGAAAAACTGTGAAAAGTGGACGCTAAAGAAAGACACGTGTGAACAGTAAAATAGTGAGACGAGCCAAGATTTCGTCATACAAGTCGTCAGAAAGGTGTTTTGTGGTAATATGTTGACCGAAATTGCCTTTTGAACGGTGAAAATCGGACGGTTTCGTGTGGACCCATAAACTGGTATGCTGACGATAACGTATTGTGGCGACACAATTAGTGAGTGACGTCACGCAGAGCCACGTAGCAGTTGCACCAAAGAGCTTCGATCCGCAAAGTGATTTCACACGACACCACGGCGAGCGACGCAACTTCGAGACAACGAGCGCAGTTCCGGCATCTAGCGGCCGAACTATGAACTACGCCCGCCTGCAGTGCCACGGAGCGGCCGACGGGGAACTACGTCGCCTTGCAGCTGATCTTCAACTTCACGCGAGCTCCAGCGGTGGCACGGCCACGCCCATCTCAAACGTCAAAACATCGCGACTCGCGGTAACGTCGGTTGGTGAGTGAAGACGACGGGTTAACATAACAGTAAATTGCAGTGTGCAGTCTT
Source organism: Schistocerca nitens (assembly GCF_023898315.1). NCBI lineage: Eukaryota > Metazoa > Arthropoda > Insecta > Orthoptera > Acrididae > Schistocerca > Schistocerca nitens. The sequence goes on from NC_064616.1 coordinate 389,392,700, forward strand.
CGCGATAAATAAACAATTTTTAAATGATATTTACGTTAGGAAAAATGCTCAATTGCAGTAATTTCAGAAAAATTGCGAAACATACTCGGAAGTTTAGCATGCTTATTGATGCACACTGCACTGAATAAATGGTAATTGTTTTGATGAATTTGCATTTATAGATTTTGTGAGTGTTATGATTATCTTGTTTAAAACATTTTTTACATGAATTGTGTATGTGAAAATGGTATTGGAAATTTTGGTTTTTGGGAGCTGTTATGTTCAGTACTCAGGCATGTTGTATCAATTTGAGAATTAACTGAAAGGATTGCAGGTACTGTTTGATTAGTTTCATGGTAATTAGGAGTGTTTTGGGTTATTGGAGGTTATTTTGTATTACTTGCCTGGGCATTAAAAATAAACCAAACATGTCTTCTGAAGATAAGCAGGTCTGTGAGGCAGTAGTTGAAAGGAAAGGGATAGGACAGGAAGATAGAGATGATTCAGGAATTAGTGATTGTAGATTGTCATTAGGAAGCCCATCAGTACATTCAACTAGTTATCCTGAGACACTGGAACAAACGACAAGAAATAAGTCAGTTTCAGAGGATGCTGATATGTGGTCGATGTTGGTAGACTTGATAAAGAAGAGTTCGCAAGAAACTAACGCATCATTAGAGAGGAGTTCGCAAGAAGCTAGAAAAAGGGAAGAAATATTCCGAGAATTATTAGAGAAGCGTTTACAAGAAACTAACGCATCGTTAGAGAGGAATTCACAAGAAACGAGAAAATCATTTAAGAAAGATTTACAGGAATCATTAAAGAAGAGTTCACAAGAACTCAGAGAATCATTAGAGAAGGGTTTACAAGAAAGGGAAGAAATAGTACGAAAATTCGGAGGATCGTTAAAGGAAGAATTCCGAAAAACTGAAGGAAGTTACAAATCATTAAAGGAAGACTTACAAGAAACTATAGTACAAGAAATCAGAACTTCGTACACCAAGACGGAATGTAATCTGAGGAAAGAAATACAGGAGTTACCAGAACGATTGAAGATGAACGTCGACGAGAGAGAAAATAAACTACAGGAAAATACAAACCGGGTCCAGGGAGACGTGGAGAAAACGGAAGGAGAGTTAACAAAGAAGATAGAAGACGATGTTGAAGAAACTAAAACCGAAGTGGGAGAAAGGAGCACCGCGGTGACGCAGATGCAGAAACAATGCAACGATGTGGTTGAGGGGATAGGAGATAAGCAAAACCAATTGCCTGTCAGTCTGAGAAATGCTGTAGCCATGCAGCGAAAAGAAGATAACCAGAGGGGTGCAATCGAAGGTGGGGCCTTCATTTGTGGAGTCAAGAGAAAGAAAGGGACTACGGATAATGGTCAGTTTGAAGGAAAATCCTTGAAGAAATGCTGGCCCAAAAGTCGTCAGTGTGCAGCACTTGAGGACCCACTACGATGCAGACCACTTAGTAATTGGAAAGGAACGTCGGAAGAATTTGCCAAACATTTGTGGAAATGGAACGAGATTTTGGAACAACCCCTTAATGATAACGTCATGGTATCTGTGATAAAAAGAAGATTGAATCAGAAAAGGCAAGGAACCGTATCCAGGAGCCTAATTAAAGGTAGAGAGGCCTTAATGAAGATACTGGAGCAGTTGGAGTCTATTAGATCACAGGAACACAAGCAAGCTAATGATCGAAACAGAGAAGGGAGTAATGACCCAAGGACTCATATTAATCATTCGTCTGATTACCGAGGAAGAGGCGGAGGAAACGAAAAACTGAAGGACACTCCAGGTGAGATCCGGTCTAGAGTGAGGGCTACAAGGACCCAAACAAACCTGCTAAGACATGGTTAGAGCATTTAGCTGTAAAATGGACTTTTGAAAGAGGGAAGTGTTTATTTACATTGTGTTTTGTGATGTATTACAACTAGAGTTGCATTTTTCATGTCAAAGACTATTTAAGAATGAATATAAAACCTGTAATAACCAAGATGGTAGAGTAATAATTCATATATCCTGTGTTTAGGTAATTAATTTTTGAGTGTATATGTTGTGTGTTGTTATCTGATATTGGACTAGAGAGGACTATTGCTGGTTGAAATGAAAAATTGTAATTTTAGACAATGCCATTTATGTGATGTAATAACCTTTTGTAGAAATTGTTGTGGAGGCAGCCCACTACCGGAGTCCAGGATTAATTTGAAAAATTGTAAATTCATTAATTATTTGTATTGTATGTACTGTTCAAATGTAACCATGTTTTTAAATCCCTTGCCAATTCTTTTTCACCTGCGGTTCAAAAGAAGTTTTTGAGGGCGGGGATGTAAGGGGTCCGCAGGCCCTTACTGCTAAGTTTGCGCTCACACAGGTCGACAGGGCAACTATCGAGTAGTGCGTGCAGGGCGCGAGAGCTAGAGGGGATTCACCGGAGTGCCGAGTGCTGCTTGGGTAGATTCCCGCAAGGCGGGAAGAACTGGGCGGAGAGAGTTAGAGTTGAGATGTGCTGAAGTCAGGGTGTGGTAGGTTCCCGCGAGGCGGGCAGAGCTGTGCAGAAGCCAGCAGTTGAATTAAGGCAAATTACCTGCAAAAGGGAGTGGCCATCGCCGTGGTTTAACCCCTTTTGTGTTAGTATTATACGGGAAAGTGAGAAAGTTTAATTACAGAGTGATTTCAGTGATATTAAGTGCCGCTATTGAACTTCCGCGTCTACCGCGCCGGCATTACTTGGATTACAGTGATTGGATGTTGCGTGTGACGATTAAGAATAGCTAAAGAAACCTGTGCTGAGATTAGCCGTCATTAACAGTGTATTGACGAAGGCAGTGGCTGTCTCCTTATTTTGTGCTTTTGCTAAGAATATAGATCTTGTTTGTGAAACTGTGTTGTGTCCTTCTTACCACCAAACAGTTCGTATTACCATATTTGCGAAGGACAATACGGAATGTAACATCCCCTGAGCAGTCTAATCCGATTGCCAGCCCATTAGGTACACGGTCACATTAATCAATTATCTAAATTTGGACTGCTATTTTGATCCCGAACGAACGGGAACAACAATAAATAATAAAAGGGCGTGTTACATCATCCAACGTCCAGAAACATGCAGACGGAGATTTGCATCTCTCGTCAGAATACAGTGTTCCTATTGCCTAATGCTGCACATAAATGGAGAGCTGATGCAATTCCGATATCAAAAATAGAGTGGAATAAGCCATATGCACTGCCCTTTAAAATTAATTGTTTAACAATTTACAGGTGTCAAATAGATCGCATAAAACACTTCCAACTTACGATGATACTTCTTCGTAATTAAACATAGTTTCAACTTTTCAGTAACACACACAAACATTATGCAAATCAAGTAATGGAATTTTCATCAGAAATGGATCGTAGTGCTAAATATATCTGAGGTCTTGTACACACCGGCATTTGCGAGCACAAACACATTCCTCCACCACAGTGTTCCAATTAACATATCTGGTGAAAAAAAAAAAATCCTACCCATCACACAAACTATCATTCACGACAGTATAATCCCCATTCGCACCAGCTGGGAGAGAGATCCACACCCAAACGCATGCGTGCATGTGGTACAATTGTTGGAAACAATAAACTGATCAATCAGGAATTTGACCACAAGATTGGGTTTTCAAAAGTACTGTATAATTCCTAAATTGGTTCTCTGCACTATATTCAGAAGGAGGGAGAAAAGTGCGTGAACAAATGTGTTCTGCCCACTCGTCTATTCATGATTTCCTCTTCAAAGTAACATGCCGTACTTATTATTTATCACAAACTGACATTAAAAATTTAAGTTATTCACTGGCAGCTAGTTGAGAATATGTATGAACTTCAAATTACACGACGAACCGTCTCGTTCTGCATATGAATTCAAATCCAGGTCATACAGACTGAGCAAAGATTTCGTGACTGACGGAAACGAAGTCATTCCTGAATAGGCATACGGAGAGTGATATACGTCGATTTTAGAAAGCTTTGTGTAGGACACGGTTTCGAACCCAGAACCTAATCAGATTGTTTTCGAAGCACAATGAACTGTGACATATCGGATTTTCTCGGCAGTAGTTAATGTTTTAACTGAAATGACGAAACTAATTATTATTATTTTTTGTTCTCAGGACTCCAACCCGGCACCTATTGCCGTCATATACTAGAGAAAACGAACGTTAAATATGTGTTTGTTACACCAGCAGCGATACGTGAGCATGTTTGAAGTAGAAATAATATGACGAAGAGTTCAGTGCTAAGTGGTTATCGAACCCCACACATACCGTTGTTGACTACACACAGAGAGACGTCAGCTACCGAATTTTTCTCCACCAGCAGCTCGGAATAACATCCTTCAGCTTACAGTGATCTCGCAAATAGTTCTGTGTGTCACTGAGAGTCAAAAACGTCAGATATCGTTAGGTTTGACAACGAATGAAAATACATTAAAAATCAAAATTATTATCCACCAGCAGACAGGTGTTCTCATGCTAGAACTTGATAATACATAATGAAAACATTAGTGCCGCATCAGCATTCGAACCCATTCACGTGCAATATGCGGAGATGTTGAGGAATCTGCAGTTTTGAACAAACATCAAATTGTAGTCACGCTGTGTTGTCCCGAAGTTATCAAAATCCGCGTTATGGGCGGCCTGAGTTGCATTATCAGTTCAGAAACCATTTTATCGACAAACAGAAGCTCAAATAAAAGATGGAATAAGTGTCCTGTGAACCTACAGAGCGTTTGTTTAGTCACTAGAAATAAATAACTAGTATAAGAAAGGGTACTTAAGATACAGTTTCTACATGTCGCCACTCCTGACTTTATTGTGGTTCAAACTAAAGTCTACTTGGTAGAGAAGGAATATCATGTTTGATGTGAATTTCAGACCACAATGCCATTACACCTTCTTCACTTGGCGAAGCCAGAAGAGAATAGAACCTATCAAAAATCGTCGGCAGAAGTTGGAATCGAACTCAGACTGTAAGTATATGAACCTATCATCATTCCAACAGACCACCAAGCATTCTTCTCTGTAACTCATTTTTCTATCGTAACGCTGTTGCGCCACACTGGATGAGAATTCTGACACACAGGCTCCAAGTAGTGGTTTGCAGCATGTTCAGTACATTCGTTTGCTTGGTTGACAGAATCGCCATGAACTTGATGCCTATGCGACCCAGTGCACACATTCGAATCTATTTTGTAATCACCGAAATAAAATCACGTAACTGCCTCCTACACAGAACTGACAACAGTATAGGATGCAGAAATTTCAATAGGAAGTGTTCCTTTCCACTTGAGCTACTCTATACTGCTATCTGTTTGTTGAAAACGTTGTGCAGTGCAAAAGAAAAGCTGCCACTGTCTGTCTCTCAGAAGTCTAGATCCGAGCATGTGCATTATCTCACAGCACTGTGGAATTGGAAAGTTCTGGAGGAATTATTGTTGACTTCTGGAGCTGCTGTAGCTATGGGTTAGGTTGTAGTGTAACGGAAGCATCGCGCACTGTAGGTAAGACGTTGCAAATTAGAGCACATTCACTCCTACACTATTTTAAACGCAGTTCTGCTGTCTGCAGAAAAGAACTTTGAACATAATTCCTTTAACTTCTCAACCCACAATAGTCTATGTGGGAAAAGGGTTAACTTTTGCAATATTTTGTTCTTTTCAGGTTCCATAGACGGCCAGGTGGCAGATGCATCTCTAAACGTTTATATTATGTATGGGGAGGGCTCAGAGTGCCAAAACACATCAGAAAAGTATTTTCTACATTAGCTGTCATGTGGTAGTGCCATTTTATTCTTCTTCAATCCTTGTTTGACAGCATTAACTCAGAACAATTTCTCTACATGCAGGTAATCAATAAACTGCATGTGCATTGTCAGACTGTTACAGTTAATATCAGAGAATTCGCATATATCGTTGATGATTAATTTCTCTCTCATGTTCACTATTGTTTTAACAACAGTAAATGAAACCTTACGAAAATTGTGCGCTGTAGTATAAGAAATGAAATATAACTACCCACAATAACCTTATGACGAATGTCTCTTTTAATATAACTGAGTATCTGTACACCAGCTTGCCCCTACCAGCAAGAATTAGTAAAACACTACTCACTTAGATTTCGATTGGGTCTTCGTTGAATTGGTATGCTGTGTCATACTCAAGAGTTATGCAAATGTGGCATTTCACAAATAAAATTATGTATTCTTAGAAATCCAAAATTTGCTTGTCAGCAGTGGAATGAAGCGTTACTGGTGTGCAGCATTGTACCTTTTTCACCATTGCTCTATGAGCCACAAGTATTTTCTTACGATTTCCTTATCGATGTCTGATCTGACTGCTTGTAGCTCTTTCACAAAAAGGATAATAACGTCACAGTCAGCGAGACTGAAACTGCGACCCATGTGTCTTGGCTTCCTGTTATGAGGCCAATAGTGGGTAGAACTCGTAAATCGCTATTTAAAGGACGAGATTAGTTGCGATTTCCACGTCAAGCGAATTTCCTGAGCTGAAAACCGTACGTTTACAAGCTTTTGTTACACCTCAAGCGATAATAACTCAGATCATTCAATGAAAATGACAGGAAAAATCAAATGAACTTTGAGGCTTAATGCCGTGCACACCAGGAAGTAACTCGTCAATCACAGAGTTGCCAAACATACCTTGCCTTGTTGCCAAATCTTAGTTACAGTACAAGCAGGAAGAAGACGAACCGATGTAATCCTACAGTGGGTTGGGAAGTGACCATAGCTGGGGGTCTCCAGGACGCAGCTGCTATGGCCTGGAATATGGAATGCATCTGATTCGCATTTCCGTAACTAGGTTTAGGGACCGGAGTGTAGTTACTAATAATACTCAGAATCATACATCAGTAACTCTTATAGTTGTTTTCATATTTCTTTCGTAAGTGTACTCAAAACGAAGAAACTCATTCACAGACGTCTTCATGCATGGCTGATAGTCGAGCACAACAAACAAATAAAAAAAAACAGAATGTGTGTGTGTGTGTGTGTGTGTGTGTGTGTGTGTGTGTGTGTGTGTGTGTGTGCGTGCGTGTGCGTGTGTGAGGGAGAGAGAGAAAGAGAAAGAGAGAGAGAGAGAGAGGGAAATAAAAAAGAATGAGAGAGAGAAAGAGAGAGAAAAAAATTGTTATAAAGAAATTGAATCATGATATGTAAAGAAATCTTTCATTAAAATGACACATTCCACATCATTACGAAATGTCATATTCATGATCTATGAAATAAGTATTAATCTAATCAAATCTAATTTAATCTAATCATATCAGATCCTCAAAAGAGGAGAAACGAATACAAATCGCAGTCTAGCACCAAATATATCAACGCCTCTAGTTGAATCAAGTGAAAGTAAAATAAGAGCCCTCTTCCCTTAAATGGCTATCGGTTCATCAAATAAAATAAAATTTTCGAATGTAAGTTTACTGGCGACAGTATTTCTGTTTACCATGACTTTCGCCTCTGTAATTTCCCAACGTAAACCACCTCCGCCCAGTTGGTGATGTTTAATGCGGATTCTGGATTATAAAGTCTTTCTCTTGAGGTTACCAGAGGTAAAGTAAATCTGTTTGTGCCTCTTAAAAGTAAATGCCTGAACCCACGCATTACACCTGTGTTAGTTCGTTCCACCATACCATTGTGGCCACATTTCCCAGCCCCAGGAGTGTGCTGTAACTGATGATGTGCTTAGCTTACAAAATTAGTCACACTGGGAAAAATGCGAGTCTATTGAATGGTTAAGTAGAAGCAAGCTTCTGACACGGAGATTATGCTATTCTCATGTCAGCAGGATGTAAAGACTCTTCTAGGCATCATAGCGTCGATGTGAAGCCATTTTGAAATTTCCACTAATTCAGTAAATTTCTAAGTTCGAGAAAATCCACTGTGAAGTGTCAAGTTGCCGGATAAGTCTATTATTACCGTCATTATTACTATCATTTTCTTCATACCTCTGCTGCAACACATGTGCTTGAAGATCATTTAATGACTTTTGGTCATTATAGAAGTAGTTGCCCAAGAACAGGTTCTTTCCCTGTCTACGGAATCCTTTTCATGTTAATATCAAACATCAGCAATTACTCGTAGATTACATTAAAACTAAAGTAACTGATGAAGACGTTACTTGATAACAAAAATGCGCTGCCTTTCTTCATTTACTTGCACCTAGAAATGGCTGTCGAATACTGCCTAACCCAAAACCAAGGGATTTTACTGCCTTCCGATGTACGTCGCTGTCAGTTCTTCCATATGATTTGGTCGACGTGACCTGTTTCAAGTTGTGAATGACAGAGAATGTTTTAGAAAATCATTTGTTTTCCTTTGCAATAAACAAAGATTCTCATTCTAAGCTATCCAAGTTCAAAATTTTCGCAAAATTAGTTCTGATTTAATATTCGCTTCTGAAATGTAAGAAAGTATTTCACAGCTGCAAAACCTGCATCCGCTCATTGACCTTACACTTAGTCGCTGACCGTAAATTCTAGCTCAGAGTGACAGCAGTTTAAGTAACCTAATGTAGCGAAGACTGTTTTCCAGTGCTCTTTCTCACCGAAAAATACACAATTCACTCATTGGGTGCCATAGTGGGTAGAACTTGTAAATCGCTATTTAAATGACGAGATTAGTTGCGATTTCCACGTCAAGCGAATTTCCTGGGCTGAAAACCGTACGTTTACAAGCTTTTGCTACACCTCAAGCGATAATAACTCAGATCATTCAATGAAAATGACAGTAATTTCTGTGTGTATCCAATGCATACGGATTGTAGAATTTAGTGGTGTTCTCTCTTCCACTTCTGTATACAATATGCCTGACCTAAACGGGCTCTTTATCATTACAGGCTCAGGGCAGTGCAACATCATACTGACACGAGTAATGTGCTTATACTGACAACCTCACTGTTCGTTTTACCTGATTTCATTTAAATAAAACAACATGACCTTCCAGTGGGAGACATTTCGTCTCCATTTTTCTTCTGTGAAATTTGTCAGTAAGCTTTTTGCCTTCCAACCAGTGAAATGCGCCAGAGTACGGCCGGTAAACGATTCACAAACCACGATTCAGAGCCGTTAAGACGATTTCTTTAAACAATGTCGTACCTGAAGAAATTTAGTTTCTTCTTATATCGTCTTATGGAGCAATGTTCACAGATATCTCAAATAGGAAAATCTCTTTATCCAGGTACGAAGGTTGTAAAACAAACTTCCTACAATCTGTGTCATGTTGATCTTTTCGTCTGCTAGCACTGCGTAAGTATTTTGTCTAAGAGGTATCACAAGTAGTGTTCCTGCAGCTGCAGGAATCATTGGTTGAAAACGAGTGTTTAGTTTCTTTCTTTGATTCCCTATGGTAAATGGATGCGAAACATTGTGTCAATACCTTTCAGAAACTGCTCTATAGCTGCTCAAGCAAATTGCTTGTTTTGAGGTCCATTAATTAATTAATGGAGAAGTGAACGCTGTAGTACTGCTAAATAATCAAAATGATTATCAACCTAAGTCTGAGTTCATCCATAAACTGAGGCGTATTTATAATATTGAAGCTAGACTGTCTTCCTTGAGTGGGCATTGGAAGGCGTTTACACACACGTATGCAATACCGTGAATACTTCAAACAATATAGTTAACGTTGCTCTCATAAACTAATTTTGGTTTGTTTTTTTAATTCTTTTGGGTCTTCAGCGTGCAATATGCGTTGTAGATACAGTCTTAGACAAAAAAATTTACTGCCGAGTCGTTGACGTAAGATGGACAGTACAGTCGTGCTCCTCTCAGAATTCTATGTCCGGCAATATGCTCGATCTGGCAACATTATAGACAGCCGCACTTTCCGGTGGAAGTCTTGACTGCATTCTGAATACATCGTTCCTGACTATGACCATAGTCTTGAGGTAAAACGCGAGTCTAGCTAACACGATGGGTGGCAACCGAATGCACACATCGACAAAATTTTTATCGCCCCTTTCCTCTCGGTGCTGAAGTTACGAGTGTAATTCAAGCGAATCTACAATATATTTCGCTTTTTGTCACACTGGTAATAACAGTTTGGTTCAACAATATTTTAGCGAGAGATTTCTTGGCCGACCATCTGCCTCTGAACACCGCATGCGTCTTGAGTTCTCTGGGATCCGTTTGCTGCCTACCGGCGGGGGCTGAGACTCCGGTCCCTCGCCTTCTGCCGTCAACGTCTGCTCCACTCCTCACTCTCGAAGGTGTAAAATGCTTTAATGTTGTTGAGTGGTGACCCATAAAATCTGTCTACGATTTGTGTTTCACACACTATAGCAAAGGAGGCACAAAACCGTTTTTATTTGATGAGTATTTTATTACACTAGTATGCAATACATCAATGTGGCTCAGAATTAATTTCATTGTTTCTGACCCAATGCGCTATAATTAAAGCATCACATCCTGTTCTTTTTCCTTTCACAGGAGATTCTTCAAATAATTTATTTTTGTCATGGATTCATATGTGTTAGTCAAGGTACAGAGAGTAAATTCAATGTAATGTGTTTGGTTTCTTTCTTTGATTCCCTATGGTAAATGGATGCGGAACATTGTGTCAATACCTTCCAGAACCTGCTCTAAAGCTGCTCAAGCAAATTACTTGTTTTGACGTCCATTCATTAAATAATGGAGAAGTGAACGCTCTTCAAAAGTGATATTTAAAATATTCAGTTGGATTTAAGGCGACAAAATTGCCCGTATTTGAAGCTACCCAGAGAAAAAGTAAGTTGCCGGAGCCGCTATTAGCAAATATCTGCAGAGAGTCCCTAATTGCTACTGTGGAAATTTACCATAGAGACCCTATAGTAATCAAGAGGTTCATTTCCTTCGTACTTAGCACCCCAGCATGTGAGTCTTAAGTGAAGAACAATATTGAAATTCGTATCGTTTACGGTCGATTCGAATTTCTTCAGAGACGCTTGTATTGTGAAGCAGCTTGGCAGTCAGAAAGCCGAGATCTATGACCATTAACACAACTCGCTGTGTCGAGCTACCGAGAGGACTTGATGTGTAGAGGTTTTCTTCGGAATTCGTTACAGAATTTTTTTCTGGAAATTCGCAGCTCCATAAAATAAATCAGAGAAAAAAGTTCGCATACGCTGGCCCCTACTACGGTTAGAATTGACGACTCATCGAGCCGTTGCGACACGAGACACAGCCAGTACCATAAGGCTACAGACACACTGCTGCCAGCATGCCCCTCTCATCATGGTACTGGCCGCTCAGCCTCATAACGCATCGTGAAAGATAATAGAAGTTGTCACTTATGTGAAGAATAGCATTTCTTTAGCCAAAAAATTGAATTTTCTGACTCAGTGTCTTAGTTGACATGAGGATTATACAGCATGAGTCATTCAAATGGACACTCCAGGTAAATGCAGGGATGGTTCCTCTGAAAGGGCATGGCTGACTTCCTTCCCCATTCTTCCCTAATCTGATGAGGCCGATGACCTCCATGTCTGGTCTCCTTCCCCAAACAACCCAACCCCAACCCAACCCTCATTCAAATGGAAAGGAAATATCAATGAATTTAGCAAGTCAACTCAGTACCACACGCGGAAGTGATTGCATTGTTACAGTGTTGCCAGAGGTTTGTGACGATGTTGCCAATTCTCAGCTGTGCTAGGATGAGCTCTGTAGCGGTATGCGAGGAGACTCTCGTGCTCGTGTCATAGGAGGATACGGAAAGGAGGGGCGGGTTTCGGTTAATAACCGTTTTCTCCTACCAGTTGTGTCAAACATTCAGGTGTATAATCTTCCACCACTATTACAGTTTCCCACAAACTACACTCCTGGAAATTGAAATAAGGACACCGTGATTTCATTGTCCCAGGAAGGGGAAACTTTATTGACACATTCCTGGGGTCAGATACATCACATGATCACACTGACAGAACCACAGGCACATAGACACAGGCAACAGAGCATGCACAATGTCGGCACTAGTACAGTGTATATCCACCTTTCGCAGCAATGCAGGCTGCTATTCTCCCATGGAGACGATCGTAGAGATGCTGGATGTAGTCCTGTGGAACGGCTTGCCATGCCATTTACACCTGGCGCCTCAGTTGGACCAGCGTTCGTGCTGGACGTGCAGACCGCGTGAGACGACGCTTCATCCAGTCCCAAACATGCTCAATGGGGGACAGATCCGGAGATCTTGCTGGCCAGGGTAGTTGACTTACACCTTCTAGAGCACGTTGGATGGCACGGGATACATGCGGACGTGCATTGTCCTGTTGGAACAGCAAATTCCCTTGCCGGTCTAGGAATGGTAGAACGATGGGTTCGATGACGGTTTGGATGTACCGTGCACTATTCAGTGTCCCCTCGACGATCACCAGTGGTGTACGGCCAGTGTAGGAGATCGCTCCCCACACCATGATGCTGGGTGTTGGCCCTGTGTGCCTCGGTCGTATGCAGTCCTGATTGTGGCGCTCACCTGCACGGCGCCAAACACGCATACGACCATCATTGGCACCAAGGCAGAAGCGACTCTCATCGCTGAAGACGAGACGTCTCCATTCGTCCCTCCATTCACGCCTGTCGCGACACCACTGGAGGCGGGCTGCACGATGTTGGGGTGTGAGCGGAAGACGGCCTAACGGTGTGCGGGACCGTAGCCCAGCTTCATGGAGACGGTTGCGAATGGTCCTCGCCGATACCCCAGGAGCAACAGTGTCCCTAATTTGCTGGGAAGTGGCGGTGCGGTCCCCTACGGCACTGCGTAGGATCCTACGGTCTTGGCGTGCATCCGTGCGTCGCTGCGGTCCGGTCCCAGGTCGACGGGCACGTGCACCTTCCGCCGACCACTGGCGACAACATCGATGTACTGTGGAGACCTCACGCCCCACGTGTTGAGCAATTCGGCGGTACGTCCACCCGGCCTCCCGCATGCCCACTATACGCCCTCGCTCAAAGTCCGTCAACTGCACATACGGTTCACGTCCACGCTGTCGCGGCATGCTACCAGTGTTAAAGACTGCGATGGAGCTCCGTATGCCACGGCAAACTGGCTGACACTGACGGCGGCGGTGCACAAATGCTGCGCAGCTAGCGCCATTCGACGGCCAACACCGCGGTTCCTGGTGTGTCCGCTGTGCCGTGCGTGTGATCATTGCTTGTACAGCCCTCTCGCAGTGTCCGGAGCAAGTATGGTGGGTCTGACACACCGGTATCAATGTGTTCTTTTTTCTATTTACAGGAGTGTATATACGAATAAAACACTTACCATGTAACTGTGTGACAAAAGATTATTTCAGTACAATAAAATGTCTTTGGAAATCAACTTTCCCCACCTGTCACTAAAAGTAAGATAAACGCTTTGAATCTCAAAATCGATTGCATCCATGCGCAGTCTTGTGATCGTACAAGTAGAATTTTATGAATTGCACGAGAATGAAGAAAAATGTTGGTGCGAATGATAGTTATGAGGAATACAGTTACTAATTATTCTGTGCCACTTAACAATCAATTCATTTGAAACTTCAGAAAAGAAGAAACTAAAAATTATGCCCATTAAGACAGAAACTAAAGTGCAGACGTGGGAACTGTGCAGATCTGTTCTTTTTCATCTTCAGATCCATACAAATAATGTATACTAACCGGCGTATTCATTGCTTTCGTAATGTTTCCCCCCTGTTTAGTCTTCTAATGATGAACAGGATCCACACCCATGAGTCTGATAGTTTCTTTGTATCCTTCCACCTACTCTCTCTCTGTGTTATTGCTCGGTGTTCAAAAAGCAAAATATTATGCCTGCTCTCACGAGGTATTAGAACGAGGTCGCAAGGCGGCTAACGAATTATAAACAAAATACTCTGAGACACCGATTTGTCTGTCCTGGTCTGGTGTTAAGTGACAGAAATAGTTGGATATTATTGCCTGCATCACCGGCATCCCATTCTCGTCTTCTTTTACTGAGATTTTCATATTACCCTGAACATAAGACGCCGAGATAAATGTGTATATTCTCTGTGACGAAACATCCCACATTCCATTCATCCTGATCCATTCGATACGTGCATCGGCAGCAATGAGTGATAGGAAAGCTGTTGTGAGGTGACGAATAACAATAACAATGGTAGTAATAACATATCAGTAATCAAGGATGTTTACTGCATTACAGACAATTGTTAACGATTAACAAAATAACCAAGAATGGCTGAGGCTTTAATGGGCCACTGCATAGGTGTTATCACCACTTTGTTACTGAATTCTGTTCTGGTTGTTTGCAGAGAGAAAAGGAAGAACCCTGTAACCATACATATCGCTAGTACAACGAGATATTACCTATCAACTATCCTTGCTTTACATCACGATACGAGCATGTCGTCACCAAGCTGATATTTGAAATACATTTCCGTTTTCTGTCTCTGTCTCTCTCTCATCTTTCATTTTTTATTTTTATTTTTTGAGGAAAGCATCGAGAAGCGTGAGTAATAAGCAAGTAGGCATTTAATCTATTTACAGTTATTTTCTTCGGGTCAGTCCCAAGATTTTTATGTGCCATTTAACACTTATTTCCCCTCGGGCAGTGTTTGTTGATGTGGAAAATGCCGAGTTGCACTTTAGTCCGAAAGATTAGATTAGATTAGATTTACTTTCATTCCAATTGATCCGTAGTGAGGAGGTCCTCCAGGATGTGGAACATGTCAGAAAAACAACAATACATGACAAATATTTACAACTAAACAAATAAGCTAATGTACCATTCCACAGGTCCCAAGTGGAATGATCGTCATTTTTTAATGAACACTAAGAGTCATTTTACAAATACTAATGCACTGAATTTAAAATAAAAAAGTTTTTTACTTATTTATAAGGTAATAAACATGCAATACAACTACTGTAATACTTATTTACAATGAACACACTACTGCACTGAAATGGTGCAGAAGTTAGATTATACTTACACACACACACACACACACACACACACACACACACACAAATTTTCAATGAACACATTACTGCACTGAAATTGTGCAGAAGTTGGGAAGCAGTAGTTCCCTAGTTCCCTAAACAGGCTTCTGCAGGATGTTCTTGAGTTCACACCACATATAATTCTTACTGCACGTTTTTGTGCCCAGAAAACTTTAGCTTGGCTTGATGAATTACCCCAAAAAATACTCCCATATGACATTATGGAATGAAAGTAAGCATAGTATGCCAGCTTTTTCATTTTTATATCCCCTATGTCTGACAAAATTCGCATTGCAAACAGAGATTTGTTAAGACGCTTCAGCAGTTCTGTGGTGTGCTCCTCCCAGTTGAATTTATTATCAAGCTGTAATCCCAAGAATTTAACACTGTCCACTTCTCCTATCTTCTTGTCATCGTATGATAGACATATACTCTTGGGACACCCCTTGCAAGTTCTGAACTGCATGTAGTGTGTTTTTTCAAAGTTTAGTGACAAAGAATTGGCTAGGTACCAGTGATTAATGTCCAAAAATATTATATTGGCTGATCTTTCTAAGACTACACTTGATTTGCTATTTATTGCAATGTTTGTATCATCAGAAAACAAAACAAACTTGGCATCTGGTAATGTTACTGATGAGAGGTCATTGATATACACAAGAAAAAGTAAGGGCCCGAAAATGGAACGTTGTGGGACCCCACATGTAATTAGTTCCCAGTTGGATGATGCCTGATAGCTTGATACATGTCTCTTTCCTAATAACACCCTTTGTTTCCTGCCAGAGATATAAGATTTGAACCATTTTGCAGCGTTTCCTGTTACACTATAATATTCTAGTTTACTTAAAAGGATATTGTGATTTACACAGTCAAATGCCTTTGACAGATCACAAAATATACCAGTTGACTGCAATTTTTTGTCTAATGAATTAAGCACATTTTCACTGTAAGTGTAGGTAGCCTTCTCAATATCAGAACCTTTTAGAAATCCAAACTGTGACTTTGACAGTATGTTATTTAAGATAAGATGGTTATAAAGACGACTGTACATTACTTTTTCGAAAATTTTTGAGAATGCTGGCAACAGTGAAATTGGATGGAAATTTGATGCTATTTCTTTATCTCCCTTCTTAAACAGTGGCTTAAGTTCAGCATATTTCAGCCATTCAGGAAATATTCCACTGATAAACGACTGGTTACACAGATAGCTTAATATGTTACTTAGCTCAGAATCACATTCTTTAATTAACTTTGTTGATATTTCATCATACCCACTAGATGTTTTTGATTTTAAAGATTTTATGATGGACGTTATTTCTGTTGGGGTAGTGAGGGTCAAATTCATATTATGGAAGTTACTTGAAATGTCTGGTCTAAGGTAATCCATAGCAGCATCTACCGAACCTGACAACCCCATCTTTTCAGTAACAGTTATAAAATGTTTGTTAAAAAGTTCTGCAACACTATACACATCTGTCACAAATGTATCATTTACTCTTAATGCTACTTGTTCTTCTTCATGTCTGGTGCTACCGGTCTCCTTCTTCACTATATCCCATATTGTCTTTATTTTGTTATTTCATATGACTATCTTTTCCTTGTAATATATTTGCTTTGACATCCGTATTACAGTCTTTAATATTTTGCAGTATTTCTTATAATGTGCTATAGCATCAACATTGGAAATGTTTCGGATTGACAGATACAGTTTTCTTTTTGTTTTACAAGATATCCCTATTCCTCGAGTAATCCATGGCTTCTTTGTAGACTTTGCTCTAACCTTGGTAAGTTTTGGGGGAAAGCAGTGTTCGAATAAGGTAAGCACTTTATTAGCAAAAATGTTATATTTTTCATTCATGCCATGAGCACTGTAAACATCAGTCCAGTGAATGTCTCTGAGGAGTGTCCTAAAATAATCAATTTTTGGCTTACTGATTACCCTCTTGAGCTCAGATTTAACAGATTTTATATCCTGATCAGTATTAACATTTAACAAAAGGAACTGCATGTCATGGTCTGAGAGGCCATTGACTATTGGTTTTGTAATATAATTTTGTTCATTTGACTTTTCTATAAAGATATTATCAATGGCTGTTTGTGAGCAAGTGGCTATCCTAGTGGGGAACTTTACTGTGGGAATTAAGTTGAATGATAGTGTTACTAACTCAAATAAGTTCTTATTGGGAGAGTCTTTAAGGAAATCTACTTTGAAATCACCAGCAACCACTATTTCTTTGTTTTTGGTTGTTAAATGGGCCAGTACAGCTTCAAGGTGGTTTACAAACAGATTAAAGTTACCTGCAGGTGCTCGATATACACTCAATATTATGAAGGATTTTTTGTGAAAATCTAATTCTGTTGCACATGCTTCCACATGCTGTTCTAGGCAAAATTTATGAATGTCTATGTTCTTAAATTTATGACAGTTCCTGATGAATGTGGCAACTCCTCCTTTCTCTATTTCTGATCTACAAAAGTGAGATGCTAACCTAAACCCTGTAACACTTAAAAGTTCTATACCAGTGGTCACATGATGTTCAGAGAGGCAGATTATGTCAGCTGGGTTTGAAGACTCTAATTCATCTATGCAGATAGTTAATTCATTAATTTTATTTCTCAGTCCTCGAATATTTTGATGCAATAAAGATAGCTGACATTTCACATTGACTGAGTTAAAATTGGGTGGAGTTAAAACATCTGCTGACAGTTGAAAATTCTTAACCAATGGCTGTTTATGCTGATGTAATAAGCTGGAATTATGTTTTTTTGATTTCTTTCTCAAACTGAAGGTTTGTCTCAGTTCTAACCTCTCTTAAAATCTGCTTTCTTTCTGTCCTCCCTACCCTAAAAAAGGGTCTTTTCTGAAATCTATAACCACTGGTATTTTACCACTCATGACAGTGCCTCCCCCCTTTAACTTTCCTGCTATTTCCCCAGCCAATTTACCCTTCCCCTTCCTGTTGAGGTGAAGGCCATGCCTAGTATAATCCCACCTACTGAGAGAATCAACATGAACCACACCAATGTGTCACCCCGCACGCGACATGAGCAGCCGTTCCAGCTCCAAATTAACTCTCTTGACAGAAGGGTTCAAATGAGGTCGGACATGGCGCCCAAGAACAAATACAAACTCAACACTAGTATGATTCGATGCTGATGCAATCTTCGCCAGGTCACACTCTATACTGTACCTAGGATCTCTGTCAATACTGTTACCTGCCCCACCCACTGTAACCACGGTGTCTTCCTAAGTGAAATCTTTGCAAAGTGATCCTAAATCCTCTGTCACCTGCTCCAGACCAGCACTAGGTTTAAAAAAATTGGTGACCTGGTATTCTGATCCTAGTTCATCCTGCAAAAGTTGGCCAACACCTCTTCCATGGGTACTACCTAACAACAACACTTTCTTTCTCTTTACTGATTTCTCTACATACTTACTTTTCAATTTGCTGCTGAAAGTTTGTTGTGCCCTGTCTACACCTGCAACTGCTTGAGGCTCACCAGCTTCTAACTGAAGCAACAGGTCAAATCTATTTTCCACATTCACCATAAAGCTGTCAGACAAAGTTCTAGGCCTGTTCCTCCTGTTGCCTGTTGCCACTTTCCACCTCTCTTTACCCTTCTCCCTCCTTAACCTGTCAAGATCTCCCCTGGCCTTGTCTAACTCAGCCTGAAGGGCGGCAATTTTCCCCTCCTGTTCTAGTATCTTCCTATCTCTACTACAAATCCTACAAAACCACTGATGAGTCTCATTTACTTCCCCTATTCCCACGCCACTACAGTCACCCACATGGAAAAAACTACAGCACCCATCACACCAAAGCCACGTCCTAACAATTCTACGGCAAGTCAAGCACTTTTCACTCATGATAAACGTAATAGTTTATTAAGAATAAGTCAGTTAAATTACAGATAAACACGAAAATATGGTTACACAAATTTGGCCTATACGCAACTGTGAGTAAACAAAAACAAAAGTGCAAAGTTTCTGAAACAACTTAAACTTTACGTTACTTTCCGGAAATGCTAGTTAAATAATGAAGAGGTTCGCTAAGTTAAATTGCTGGAGAGAGCAAGGACCAACTAAACGAAATTCTATAGATTTGCTGCAGCAGAACGTAGACATAAAATACGACTGTACGATCTTTTCGCGTTTTCTGCTATATTACGTAAAGAAAAATGAAACCTTTAATGATACACTTAAACGGCAGACTAATACACTTGTTTACCCCGTAATCAGTACTAATCTATATGTTTTATAATCTAAAATGAGTTATCTTTACGAGAACACCAAAACTCGCGCTAGTCGCCTGGCTGCAGGACTGCCAACCTGTAGGTTCCCCTATTAACTGGCTAGGTAAGTCAACTCAAAGTTCAGAAGAAAGCAACAGCATACCACCTCCAACAAGACTGTGCCTATTAAAGCACTGTGGTGTTCAAACCTATCTTCCGACTGATGACTGCTTTAGTTTACTATGAGTTCCAAAGTATATGATCTTCGAGTTATTAACATTTTTGTGTCTTCATGCTGTAGCTTTGATACCAGTAAACGTAAGTAACCGGCTGAGCACTGTCAGTGTTCGAATTGTCAAGATGGTAGATTATGATGCTGTCGACCCCAGTTATTTCAGTCGAATACCTCTATGTGCCTTTCTGTGTATTTCAATATATACTTTTATACACTTGGTACTCATCCAAATAGACATCTGATAAAAATTTTTATTTTATTTGATGAACCGATACCCATTTAAAGGAACAGGGCTCTTACTTTACTTGTACTTGATTGAACTAGAGACGTTGAAATATTTGGTGATGGACTGTGATTCGAATTCGTATCTCCTCTTTCGAGGATCTGAATCTCTCGGAACAGTATAGTTCAATCATTTAGTTCCTTTTCCCAAGACTGCAATCTTCTTTAGGTCTTTTCCAATGTAAGTATATGGGTCCGAATCCTGATCCAGTACGAAAATATTCATAATTTCATTTCAAGCCCTAACACGTGCACACCGGCCTGCTAGTGAAAATTAACGAGCATTTTTAATGTCTGTTCATGTGATGCCAACAATCGTAATATGTGTGGTTATTTCTGGTCAAATACGCACACATCTTACTATTGGTGAGTAAGCAATTGATACTTGAGCTATATTCGTGGATGATACAGAAGGATGGTAGGTGTGCAGTTCGATTGTCGCTCAGGTACAAAAATTTGTATTCTTATTTTAGATTCAAACACCTAGCAGCTGGTAAGAAAATCCGATACATAACATTTGATTTTACTTAGTTAACACTCAGATTACGTGTTGGGTTCATATCTCCGTCAGAGAACTTCACATCATGTGATTTATCTTTAAATGCGTGCTCACTTTGTTACTTCTGAATGGAGATATATCAGACATCTTTCGCGGTTAGTAAACAGGGACGAAAGGGCCTTGTAGGAGCCATGGTTTGTTACAAAAACTGTCGTCTATTATTTTCAAGTAATTTCGCTAATTCATGAGTCTTCATGGCTAGTCAGCAACATGATATGATTAGATTAGATTTGAATTGATTAGGTTAATACTTGTTCCATAGACCATGAATATGACATTTCATAATGATGTGGAACGTGTCATTTTAATGAAAGATTTCTTTACACACAATGATTCAATTTCTTAATAACAACTTTGTACTCCCTCTATCGTTCTTTTTATTTATATCACTCTCTTCTCTCTCTTTCTCTCTCTCTCTCTTTCTCTCTCTCTCTCTCTCTCGCACACACACACACACACACACACACACACACACACACACATTCAGTTTTTTTTATTTTTAGTTATTTATGGTGCTTGACTATCGGCCATGCATGAAAAAAGTCCGTGAATGAATTTCTTAGTTTTGAGTACACTTACGAAAGAAATATGAAAACAACTATGAGAGATACTGATTTATGATGCTTAGTTTGCAGTCAGTTCTGAGTATTATTAGTAACTACACTCCAGTCCCTAAACCTAGTTACAGAAATGCGAATCAGATACATTCCGTATTCCAGGCCGTAGCAGCTGCATCTTTGAGACCCCCAGCTATGGTCATTTCCCAACCCGCTGCAGGATCACATTGGTTTGTCTTCTTCCTGCTCGTACTATAAATGAGATTTGGCAACAAGGCAAGGTATGTTTGGCAACTCTGTGATTGATGAGTTACTTCCTGGTGTGCACGGCATTAAGCCTCTAAGTTCATTTGATTTTTCCTGTCATTTCCATCGAATAATCTGAGTTATTATCTCTTGAGGTTTAACAAAAGATTGTAAACGTATGGTTTTCAGCCCAGGAAAGTCGTTTTACGTGGAAATCGCAAACTAATCTCGTCCTTTAAATAGCTATTTACGAGTTCTACCCACTATTGGCCTAATAACAGAAAGTCAAGACACATACCTTTTCGATAGCACTGTGATAATGTGCTGGCTGGTGAAAAAGCGTCTGTTATGGGCCGCGGTTCCAGTCTCGCTGACTGACGTTATTATCCTTTTTGTGGAAGAGCTACAAGCAGTCAGATCAAACATCGATAAGGAAATCATAAGAAAATACTTTCGGCTCATAGAGTAATGGTGAAAAAGTTACAATGCAGCACACCAGGTAACGCTTCTTTCCACTGCTGACAATCAAATTCTGGGTTTCTGTTGTGGCGTAACAAGACAGCCACGCCACTCTGAAGTAGCCAAAAGGCACGCGTTAAACTCACGCAGGCTAGAGATAGGTCTGAAACAGGATACGTAATCAATGCTATAAAGAAAAGTACGTAGCTTCTGAAATACTTAACTTTAATCCATCATTTGTATACATCGTTCTTGATGAGACATGCTTCATACGATAACTATCAATTGCTATGGCGCCTTGCTAGGTCGTAGCCATTGACTTAGCTGAAGACTATTCTAACGATCTGCTCTGCAAATGAGCGAGGCTTCAACAGTGTGCATCGCTAGCTACGTCGTCCGTACAACTGGGGCGAGTGCTAGTAAGTCTCTCGAGACCTGCCGTGTGGTGGCGCTCGGTCTGCGATCCCTGACAGTGGCGACACGCGGGTCCGACATGTACTAATGGACCGCGGCCGATTTAAAGCTACCACCTAGCAAGTGTGGTGTCTGGCTGTGACACCACAGTTTCTATGAATACATAACTTTATTTGTGAAATGCCACATTTGCATAACTCTTGAGTATGACACAGCATACCAATTCAACGAAGACCCAATAGAAATCTAAGTGAGCAGTATTTTACTAATTCGTGCTGATAGAGGCACGCTGGTGTACAGATACTCAGTTTTGTTAAAACAGACTTTCGTCGTAAGGTTATCGTGGGTAGTTATATTTCATTTCTTATAATACAGCGCACAATTTTCGTAAGGTTTCTTTTACTGCTGTTAAAACAATAGTGAACATGAGAGAGAAATTAATCATCAACGATATATGCGAATTCTCTGATGTTATCTATAACAGTCTGACAACGCACATGCAGTTTATTGATTACCTGCATGTAGAAAACTTGTTCTGAGTTAAAGCTGTCAAACAAGGATTGAAGAAGAATAACATGGCACTAACACATGACAGCTAATGTAGAAAATACTTTCCGGCGTATTTTGGCATGATGTGCTCTCCCCATACATTATACAAACGTTTCGAGATGAATCTGCCACGTGGCCGTCTATGAAATCTGAAAAGAACAAAATGTCGCAAAAGTTAGCCCTTTTTCCACATCGACTATTTTGAGTTGAAAAGTGAAAGGAATTACGTTCAAAGTTCCTTTCTGCAGACAGCGTTTAAAAAAGTGTAGGAGTGAATGTGCTCTAACTCGGAACATCTTACCTACAGTGCGCGATGCTTCCGTTACACTACAAGCTAACCCATAGCTACAGCAGCTCCAGAAGTCAACAATAATTCCTCCAGAACTTCCCAATTCCACAGTTCTGTGAGATAATGCATATGGTCGGCTCTATACTTCTGAGAGACAGACAGTTGCAGCTTTTCTTTTGCACTGCACTACGTTTCCAACAAACAGATAGCAGTAAAGAGTAGCTCAAGTGGAAAGGAATACTTCCTATTAAATTCCTGCATCCTATACTGTTGTCAGTTCTGTGTAGGAGGCAGTTACGTGATTTTATTTCGGTGATTACAAAATAGATTCGAATGTATGCAGTGGGTCTCCGAGGCAGCTAGTTCGTGGCGATTGCGTCAACCAAGGAAATGAATGTACTGAACGTGCTGCAAACCACTACTGGGAGCCTGTGTGTCATTATTCTCACCCAGTGTGGCGCAACGGCGTTACGACAGAAAAATAAGTTACAGAGAAGAGTGTTTGGTGGTATGTTGGATTGATGATAGGTTCATATACTTACAGTCTGAGTTCGATTCCAACTTCTGCTGACGATTTTTGATAGTGAGAGACAGGTTCTATTCTCTTCTGGCTTCGCCAAGTGAAGAAGGTATAATGGCATTGTGACGTGGCAACGGCATTGCACCTTACATGAGTCCATTTAACGTGACACTTCAGATTTTTTGGAGTAATACTCTAAACTACGGTGTAGGAAATCTATGTGGAAACGCATCTGCAGGCGAGAATTCCGCGATTTTGTAATTATAAGATTTTGCGGAAAGGCAGTACGCGTGACAGAGCTCGGCTACCTCCCCGCCTAGCCGCCGAAGGCTACAGCCTAACGGTATGAATGGTGAACTGGCGGATTTCTGCAATCTGGTTAGAGGACACAGTGGTCGCCAACGTCTGAAGGACGTGTGGCTGCAGGTGTTCAAGCGTTTACCAAAACAGAGCAGTGGATACCTGGACGGGCTTTCCTGTGCGTGCTCTCGCCTATGTCCCACTAATTTTACGCTTTCGAGTAACTCAAGTGGGGCAGGCCAGGAGTTCCGAATAACAAACTTTCAATCCAAGAATCTGTGTTCTCTACGACAGGGAATCTTACTGGGAAAATCTCGAGTGGTCTCTTGGGAGAAAACTTCCAGTAAACGTGTTATTGCCCACAGTTGTGGTTCCTCCCAGCCGGCGAAGGCGGAGTTTACTTGTGAAATTTTGTAGAAATAAAAGAATGGTGGACAAGATTTCTGTTCCCAGGCCGTACATTGGTTGGCATTGGAAACTGGGTATTTTGAGAGCTTCTACTGATGTGATTCTCTCGGTAAAAGTTGAGGGGAGGAAACGAAAGTGAAGAGCGATCTTGCTGTACTCTCGGTAATGGTCTTCCGTTCTGGGCTCTCGTACTGAGAGGACGTTACCCAAGTCGTCTCCCGTCTTGGTCTTTCGTTCTGACTGGACGTTAGCCGCGCCAGCTCTTTGCTGCCGGGAAGATCGTTGCAAATAGAGAAGTTTATGGACAGCGGTCTGCTGTCCGAATAGTGTAGCAGTGTACCTTCCGAGACGCCACTCTCCAACCGCACAGCCACGCCGTCGCCGTCGGAGACGCCGCTGCAACAGGAACATAACGGTGATGAGATCGCTCCCGCTTCGGCCTATGTTTGGAGTAACGTTAAATAGTTGGATCACGTGCAACTGCTGTTTCCACAGAGGTATCACGGTACTTTGTGGTGTAGTGGTTCATCGTATTTTACGTTTTGTGCCGATGTCAGTCGGTCAGCCAAGTTATAAGAGATCGCGTTTTGGACCAATTTTAACACAGTTCACTGCCAATGCCAGTCACGAGGATAATTTGTAAATTGTTCATTGTGCTTTATTCAGCATTGATCTGAAGGTTATAATAAAATTATTGGGATTCAGTAGAGCCTTTACTTTCAGTATTTGATCCTGAATTCATCCTTTTGCTTTATTTTAGTTTTGTGTATGTGTTTGATGTCATTGAACACCCTAAGTGTTCGTGATCGTTCAGGTTTGGAAGTAAAAACAGGTGTGATTTATCGTCAACGCTACCACCGCAGATTAATTAGGGGTG
This sequence comes from Schistocerca nitens, assembly GCF_023898315.1. Lineage (NCBI taxonomy): Eukaryota > Metazoa > Arthropoda > Insecta > Orthoptera > Acrididae > Schistocerca > Schistocerca nitens. The sequence goes on from NC_064616.1 coordinate 389,417,590, forward strand.
ACTGGGCCACATTTAAATCTAGCGTTATCCATTTTTGCGTACAGTTTCACTCCCAATTTCTCTGTAAGTTGTTTGTCAGGGGCGAACACACGCAAAAATCGGACAAGCAACGGGTGGGGTGTTACAGCATTGTGGTCTGAAATTCACATTAAACATGATATTCCTTCTCTACCAAGTAGACTTTAGGTTGAACCACAATAAAGTCAGGAATGGCGACACGTAGAAACTCTATCAAAATGGCTCTCAGCACTATGGGACTTAACTTCTGAGGTCATCAGTCCCCTATAACTTACAACTACTTAAACCTAACTAACCTAAGGACATCACACACATCCATGCCCGAAGCAGGATTCGAACCTACGACCGTAGTGGTCGCGCGATTCCAGACTGTAGCGCCTAGAACCGCTCGGCCACTCCGGCCGGCGAAACTCTATCATCAGTAACCTTTCTTATAATAGTTATTTATTTCTAGTGACGAACAAACGGTATGTAGGGTCACAGGACACTTATTCCATCTTTTATTTGAGCTTCTGTATGTCGATAAAATTGGTTCTGAACTGGTGAAACGTCCCCTTTGAACAATTATACATGACTGTGCTTAAACTGACACACAATATTTTTAGCGCAACGCAAGCTGACGTTCAAAAATCCCTACAAAAGAATGGCCCTGACTAACATTACCCTATACGTGTCACAAATCATTTACCTCACAAAAATCTTCGTTACTCGAACTATTGCAATACAGCGAGCGCCACTACTGCCAGCTAAATAAAAGATTCAAACTACTGAAGGCACTAATTACTGATAGGCAGTTAGCAAAAGAAAGATTTTGATAGAGAACAAACAATGTATTTACCTTAATAGTGTTCAAAAGTCATAATATATATAGCAGTTCATGACAACCAGTTTTACAAATTTACTGTCTCTGTCCAGATCATCCTCTCTCAAAACTCCGCTATCTCACTCCCAACATCCACCACTGCTGGCATCTCACATCCAACTGCGCAGCGCTACGCGCTGTTAACATCCAGCTGCCCAACACTACAAAGGCAGACAACAATGCAAACTAGCCACAGACTGCACACAGCACAGCCAGTGATTTTCATACAGAGCGCTACGTGGCGTTACCAATAAGAAAACCTAAACAGCCTACTTGCACTGGGAATGCAATTAAGACCCCCCTAACGCGGAATTTTATTCATTTTTGTCAATACAGCTCGACTATAATTTGTTGTTTGTTCAAAACTGCAGAATCTTCAACATCTCCACATATTGCGCGTGAATGGGCTCGGCTCCTGGCCCGGCACTAAAGTTTTCATTATGTATTATCAAGCTCTAGCATGAGAACACCTATCCGCTGGTGGATAATAATTTTGATTTTTAATGTATTTTCATTCGTTGTCAAAACTAACGATATCTGACGTTTTTGACTCCCAGTGACACACAGAATTATTTGCGAGATCACTGTAAGTAGAAGGATGTTATTCTGAACTGCCGGTGGAGAAAAATTCGGTAACTGACGTCTCTCTGTGTGTAGTCAACAACGGTATGTGTGGGGTTCGCTAACCAGTCAGTACTGAACTCTTCGTCATATTATTTCTAGTTCAAACATGCTCACGTGTCGATGCTGGTGTAACAAATATACATTTAACGTTCGTTTTCTCTAGAATATGACGGAAATAGGTGCCGGGTTGGAGTCAAAGAAATGGTTCAAATGGCTCTGAGCATGGGACTTAACATCTATGGTCATCAGTCCCCTAGAACTTAGAACTACTTAAACCTAACTAACCTAAGGACAGCACAGAACACCCAGTCATCACGAGGCAGAGAAAAAAAATGGTTCAAATGGCTCTGAGCACTATGGGACTCAACATCTTAGGTCATAAGTCCCCTAGAACTTAGAACTACTTAAACCTAACTAACCTAAGGACATCACACACACCCATGCCCGAGGCGGGATTCGAACCCGCGACCGTAGCAGTCCCGCGGCTCCGGACTGCAGCGCCAGAACCGCTAGACCACCGCGGCCGGCGGCAGAGAAAATCCCTGACCCCCGTTGGAGTCCTGGGAACAAAAAAATAATGTTTCGTCTCGTCATTTCAGTTAAAACATTAGCTACTGCCGAGAAAATCCGATATGTCACAGTTGATTGTGCTTCGAGATCAATACGATTAGGTTCTGGGTTCGCATCTATGTCCAACACAGAGCTTTACCTCACTGCATTTCAAGTAACTTACTTGTGAAGAAGCAATATCTAACATCTCTCATAGTTCGTTAACAGGGATAACAGATGCTGGGTGGAACTCGCGTCCGTTAAAAATGTTTACATTATGTAATTTAAAGTTGATATTTGTTAACTGATACTGTCTAAAATCGAGGTATATCACTCTCTGTATGCCTAGTCTGGAACGACTGTTAGTTTCCGTCAGTTACGAAATCCTTGCTTAGTCTGCATGACCTGGATTTGAATCCATATGCAGAACTAGACGATTCGGCGTGTCATTTGAAGTTCATACATATTGTAAACTAGCTGTTCGTGAATAACTTAAATTTTTAATGTCATTTTGTGATAAATAATATGTACGGTATGATACTTTGAAGAGGAAATCATGAATACGACGAACTTACTACGTGCATTACCTATCTCACGTAATAATGAGAGTGGTAACATTTCACGTATGTCATTTATTGTAATAAATGTGAGCTTACAAGCATTAAGGACTGTCTTATTTGTGATAAGGTGTTGCCTGATATCTGTACTGTCGTGGTATTACTTTACATTTTGATTTACTGCGATACAGGCTGTGGTGACTTGTTGGAACCTTTTTCAATAGTCAAGCGACTGTACTGAGGAGCGATTAGAGGACCTGCTAGATAGCTGCGTTATGTGGGTTGCATGCGAAGCTGGCGAAATGCAATTCAGGTCGTTCGGATACTTTTGAGCACCACTGTACAAGGAGATGTCGCAAGAAAAGGGCGACATGAAACATAATCAATCTGCAGAATATACAATTCGACATACAAGTGAACTAATACAGTTTTGGCCGGCCGGAGGGGGTCGAGCGGTTCTAAGCGCTACAGTCTGCACCCGCGCGGCCGCTACGGTCGCACGTTCGAATCCTGCCTCGGGCATGGATGTGTGTGATGTCCTTAGGTTAGTTAGGTTTAAGTAGTTCTAAGCTCTAGGGGACTGATGACCTCAGAAGTTAAGTCCCATAGTACTCAGAGCCATTTGAACCATAACACAGTTTCTAAGTCACTGCTGTAGCGTTTGTAGGTCAGCTCGACTTCAACTCGCGAACTGGGCCGCGGTTAGGCGGTGCGGCGCTTACATTCTTTCCGTGTAGAGGCCGGTCCTGTCTCGGTGTCGTCCTAAAGAGAAGTCCGTCAGCGTACAATTGACTGACGTCGTCTCACAGCCCTCTCTGCTGTAACGTTTCTGGCCGGCATACCAGGCGCTTGACGTTACGCCGGAACAACAGAGACAACAGCAAATATCACTGAAAGACAGAGCCCACTGCTATGTATTGAGAAACGGTAAACACGACTCACTTAAACCACGAAGTTTTCATGACTTGATCCCAGAGACAGTTAAAACAAGTGCACACGCCGTGTGTTCCAGTCCCGACGTCCACATGCAGTGCGCCCGTCCCCATGTTCAAAAACAAGCGCAGCGTAAAGCTGTCGGTGAAATTTTCCACCGTGGTCGCAGTTACAGTCGTGGACGCCTGTGTATGTCGGAATGCACCACTCACGACCATGAAGGTCATCCGGCGATGACTGGAGGGATAGGAATTCGGATGTTATCAATAGGCCCAGCGCAAACATCCATCATTCTGAATCTTCTGACAACACACACAGGTCCGCTTCTGTCACGCTCACCCAGCACACTGGTCACTTTGCCAGCCCTCGCAGCTGTGTGCGTGATCAGACAGGTAGGCACATTCTTTGTACATGTCAAAGGCTGAGCAAATCCATTACTTCCGGCTTCCGACTCTTAGTGACCGCCATTGGGGTAGCCGTGGTGCACTGCGAAACAACCAACTGCAGCTTGGACGTATACAGTTTTTCTAAACAATTCAACCTAGACATAGAACCACCAGTTTAAACAATCTCCTTTACCTAATCCAAGGCACCGCGCGTGGTACAGGCGCGGTCAGCGGCGGGTCCACGCGGCTCTCCCCCGTCGGAGGTTGAGTCCTCCGGGCGTGTGTGTGTGTGTGTGTGTGTGTGTAGCATTTTCAGGTCGCTAAATTATTGTTACTGGTTGTGAAAATCCTATACAGTACTATGGCATAGGCAGTATTCCCTCCCTCTAAACATTCTTTCATCACGTACAAAAATTTCTTTCCTTATCTGCCGTGTCATGCATCACTGGACTAGAATATTAAACTCATTTTGGCTCATGACAGAGTGCTAAGATCTACCTCTGTCAAAGAACGCCTCATTTCCGTACTATCTCTTAAGTTAACCAGATGTCGCACAGAGAAGTTGTAAATATTAGTTTTATACTATGCATCACTTCATAAGTTCGGTTATACACCTGATTTTATTACGATTGTTGTCTCTCCCTGTATAGGTAGACGATTGAATTGTCGTTAAAAACTGTTGTCACAACAAGAAAACACCAAATGAAGAATCATATCCGCGGTGCCCGAGCCATCGCCTACACCCACCAGGCTGCATGTCACGGATATCAAATTGATAGGCTTATTAATTAAATTGATCATGAGAGTCATTTGGCATGGCGAGTAAGTTTTCTTTTTCAGTAGTCGGATTACACTCACCAGGTAGTTCAAAGGGGAATCCCAGGAGGAAAGATGATCTTTTCTGGAACACTACTGAGAACCGACATTTGAATCTGACCACACAAGGATTCTACCGACGGTAACATACATTACACGTAAGGACAACGGTATTAAAAACTATCACAATAACTATGTTACCATCAGTCTGCATAAAAAGTGGTCTCGGTTCTACGGGCACACATCGGAGTCGCTGATAGTCTATCGCTTTCTGGTAGAAATGCTGGTAGCGATTTGGAATCAAGTGTCTCAATTCAACCACATATTTGCGTTGGATCCTATGAAGACGTCTTTTAATGGTTACAGCCACTGGTGAATAATATTCGTACCACTCTCATATCTCAAAAGGAGTCACCTTTTTCGAACCTATCTGCAAGAGTAAAACTCCAACGTGGGGTTCGACAATTGCAACTGCTTCTCACTCTCTCCCCACCACCCCTGCAGTTTTGTGCATGTGGTCGTTCCAATATAAGTAGGAAACGAATGAAATTTGGAGGGCGCTGTATCTACCACCTTCTTGCAACCCTGTATAATTATGGTAAGCTGAGTTCAAGCAACAGGATCGCCTTTTAACCACTTTGTGGAAATAGTAATGTTTTGTCGTAGCTCGGCCAACACTGTACGATGTGTAGGGTCAGCGCTAAAACGAAGTATTCTCCTGATACACGAAGTGGTATAAAAGACAGTACGAACAATCACACTGGTGTTTCTTATCGGGAAAATTAGGAAGACTCCACGTCATACAGGAACTGGAAGTAGGATGAACATTTTGCTACTGCATTGTGACGCATTTCCAAACTACATATAGGTACTGCAGTTCGAAGGAAATCTGTATCCCTCAGGGTGCATTCACGTCTGTCACCCAAACATTCTATCATCGCTATTTTGTACCATCCAACTGAGGAAAACTGAAAACTATAAAAGCTCCGCTTACTTCACCCTATGGACAACTCGATAAGATTTTTATTGCATCTCTCTCTTCCGATTTAACGAAAACAAATACCGTCTGCACACTGGCATCGAGTTTATGTGATTATCCTATTAAATATACAGGTATTGATCGATTGGAGCAGGTGGGCAGTAATCGAAGATGCGCAGATGCGCAGACTAGTATGAAATTTCATCGCCTGTATTGTTGGAGGACCATATCACACACTATCAGTAACAAGAGAGGTTTCCTGTTTTGTCGTCAATACTTTTTTACCTACTGTAACATGCCTAGTGCACCGCCATACTTTTTGTTCTTTCCGTCACCACTTCGAGGTCTGTTTCTGGTTCTAAACTGACATTAAAACGTTTCGATCCATTGGCTCTCACAGAAAACTGGTCATCGCATGGTGTAAATCATGTTGCTGCTGCTCCCACGTTACACACCCCTGATCATTGAATCAGTCACAACATAAGGAAACTGTAAACGTTTTGTGGCGTTGTGGAGCGTTTCTAAACTGCCATCCAAAGGTGATTGACAACCTCTATGTTTAAACTCATCTTTGACAATGATCGGATAGCTTATGTCTCAGTCTTCCGATTCGACTGATCTGTCACATTGCAGTCATGCACGCGATCACTGTTTCGGTGCTAACTATCACTGGAAGGTGTTGCCCCTCCACCAAGACTCTTTCTCCAACTCAAGCAAGTGACGTCAGTCAATCATAATGTGGTATTTAACAGCGTACCAGTGGAGAGATGGAATGGAAAAGACACCACCGATATACTGTAATAAGCATTATACTTGATGGTGCGATCAGTTTTAGCAATTTTACCAGTTATTTTATAATGCCAGCTAGTGACAGCTTCCCTATTCCTGTATCATCGCTAACTCGCTACCCCCCCCCCCCCCCCCCCTCGCTACCCTCTACTTTGCGAGTACCATTGCGAATTTAGACACATGACTGTGCTGTACGTCCACTCATCGTTAATTCTCGAACATATGTGCCAAAGTACACCAGACAGCGATCAACATATTTCTAGCACTTCGATCATAGTGCCTAATTTACGATAATGATTGCCCATCTTTCCCTGTGTTGGTGGGAGTCACACAGCATTCTCGTAATTCTGAGGATAAAGTTAGGGAGTGGAAGATGAAATGACGTACAGTATTAAGTTGCTCCAAAAAAAAAAAAAAATACTGTTTCCCTGGTTCCCGGTGCTTCCATGTCAACGTTTCTCGCATTGCTGTTGCTGTCGCATACTCGTTCCCATCTACAAAAATTGTTCTGCACCAAGCGGAAGACATGCAAATACTCCTTCAATTTCCCCGCATTTTGGAGAATTTTCTCCCAATTTATACGTATTTTCCGTCATTTCTCGTAATTTTATCGATTGTATGTGCCTTCTACACATGCGATCATGACACCACTTCTAGTTCCGTATTCTAAAATTGCTTGTAAGTGTAGTACAGTTGCTAACACGTATCGTAAATGAACTATTTTTCTGGTCGGGCAGCATAATATAGCACTGTACTCGAATGCGTCCAGTCACCTCCAACCAGACATTCTACAGTCGCAGCGCATTTGCTCTGTTTTCTGTATGTCTGTGTCTGCATGTGCTGCGGATGGCAACACGAGCAATACGTGAAAACGTTGACATGGAAGCAAAGGAACCAGGGAAATAGCAATTTTTTCGTCGCGGTAACATTCTAATGTATGTCTATTGAGGTAATACTGATACACATGTGTTGACTACTGTCGTTGATGCTTTCCTGGAAAAACAGAACCATCTGCCTCTAAACTTACTTGCATCTGCGTTAAAGGATGACAGAGAGTGGATGGAGTGATCGATTCAGATGGAGTTTTAGTGGCGCATGGTTTAATGGTAGACTGATGACGCATTCTACTGTATAGAGAGGGAGATGTTGCTGCAGGTCATTTGATCAATTCTTTCCGTTGTTTTGCCGGCCGAAGTGGCCGTGCGGTTAAAGGCGCTGCAGTCTGGAACCGCAAGACCGCTACGGTCGCAGGTTCGAATCCTGCCTCGGGCATGGATGTTTGTGATGTCCTTAGGTTAGTTAGGTTTAAGTAGTTCTAAGTTCTAGGGGACTAATGACCTCAGCAGTTGAGTCCCATAGTGCTCAGAGCCATTTTTTCCGTTGTTTTGTCGGGAAGCATCAGTTGTGTGACATAATCTGCGTTTGACTCTTATACAGCTGCGTGTTCTGTGTGTGACTTAAAGCACTGTCTACCTGTGATTGTTAAAGGCAAACATCTCAGTCATCAGAGGACTTCCATCATATGGGTGATGAATTTGTCCATCCTTTCGTCATGTTTCTCTAGACGAACGAAGATCTATGCGACGTACTCCATTCCCCTGCCGCATCTTGGGCATATAATCTAGTCTTCAGTTTCTTAAGTGTGGTGATTCTAAGTTAGTGACAGCTGTTCGTAAGGGACAGCAATCCCCGTGTATACATCTGTTTGAAGATGTCCTGTGTTTACGGAGTTAGTGGCGGTATGACGTGTAATTTCACATGTCAGGCACTGCTGCTATACGTTTGTCTCTTTCTCTGTTAGAAGCGTTCTCCATTTACGAACATTCATTTTATATAGGATTGATGCGAGCATAGTATAATTTATGAACCGTGACCGGATATGAACAGTGGGGCTATACACTTCTGGAATGCTATATTGTGCAGATATCACAAATAATCGATGTTTTCTGGAAGTAGCTTTTTTTCTTTTTACAGTTTGTCACTATAGTTTATCGTAGAGAGACCTGCCACAAGAATGTATGTCATGTGCTGGAAATATGTCCGTACATTGCGATTGTATTGTATTGTATGGAACTGGGAGCTAGAAACGAAGGAGAGCCTTCGTCCCCGCCATACACCTCAGTGGTTCAAAACCCCACAACAGGCTACAGCAGTCCACTCACCCCACCTCCCCCACCTCCAGGAATGTCTCATACCAGACGATTGTAATGCCAATGTTTGCGTGGTACAGTAATTATGGTGTATGCGCATGTGGAGATAGTCTTTGCGCAGGAATCGCCGACATAGTGTAACTGAGGCGGAATGAGGGGAACCAGCCTACATTCACCAAGGCAGATGGAAAACGGCCTTCAAAACCATCCACAGACCGGCCGGCACACCGGACACCGACACTAATCCGCCGGACGGATTCGTGGTGGGGTCCAGCACGCCTTCCCGCCCGGAAAGCAGTGCGTTAGACAGCACGGCTAACCGGGTGGACACATTGGGATAGTAACAGCGTTGCATTCCTCACAACTAATAGGTCAAAATCCGCAACGATCTAACATTATAGCGTGTTTTAAGTGCTGAACAGTGTAGCCATAGAGGGGCATGTGCTTAAGTACTCTTACTAATACCTTCTTGGTACTGATTCCAGTCACTAGAATCGTACTTTAGAATTGATAGCGCAGTTGATTTACATAAAACGCTTCAAACTCCGTCTATCTGGAGCTCCATTATGCATAAAAACCACCCGTTTCATGTTCTTAATCGTTTACTATATCATCACAACACTTTCATATCTACTACACATCGATAAGTAGTGCTAACCTCTTCGCCATCGCGCATCTGGAGAAATCTTGTGCTCTTGGATGGGTGCAGGGCAGAAGTTGCTGACTCGGTTCGCTCTGTTCCTTCACGAAACGTGGACCGCAACATTATAATTCTGGTCAGCTGCAGATTAAATCGGTGATAGTTCTTGTAACCGCGACCGGAACGGACGTGGGGTGGCCGAGAAAGCGCGGCGGGACCAAACGAAGAGCGGCCCGCGAAAAAACAAACGGAATGGACGGACACGAAACAACGACGGACGATCGCGGGAGACCGTACGACAACAACACGCAGGAAGCAGCAGGGTGACAGAGACAACCGAACGAATCCAAGACGTCCACTAGCAATGGAAACAAAGAACGGTAAACACGCTGTCTGTTGTCGAGGCGATATGACAAGACGCACGCAACCATTAGACCCACTGGGCGAGATTTTTTTTTTTTTTCGTTATTGAATTTCGATTCCCCGCCGAAGGGGGCGGGCTGGCAGCAGCTTAGTATGCCGCTCTTCAGCTTATAGACTTTGTTTTAAAAAGGTGAAGATAATATATAATAAAAAAAACCGGAGATAAAATCGAAGACTTAAACGGTAACATGGCGAAAAAATCGTACAACTTAGAACATAGAACAAAGGGATGGTGATGCTAATAAAAATACATACGAAGCAGACAGCTAAAATAATAGACAGACAATTAAAAAAAAAACACGGCGACAGTCTGGTTTCTGTTCCCAAAGGACATAAAATTCACACCCAGCGACAGCATGGTTTCTGTTCGCAACATGGGAAAAGATGAAATACTGAACATTCACTGGAACACTGCGCTAAAATATGACATACTACAGCCGAGAACACGTGGGGGGAACTAGACAGATGAGGGGAAGATAAAAAAGGGGGGAAGCTGAGGAAAAGCGAAGGGGGGAAAGGAGCCAATGGAGGATGAGGACCCATAAGAGGGGTGGGGGGTGCTGGGCAGACGCGATAGGGGGTGGGGAAGGCAGGGGACGGGAATAAAAAGGGACTCGGGGGGGGGGGGGGGGGAATGCAGGGAGAAGTTAGGCGGGGAGAAACACAGGATTGAAGGGGGGAAGAGGGAGCCCAGCGAAAGGATGTTGGAAAGGAGGGGGGGTGAGGATCAGAGTTGATAGGAGGGATAAATGGAGGGAGAAAGGGCATCATCCGGGAGGGTGAGTTGATGGAAGCCACCTTGGGAAAGGAGATAAAGGGTGTAGAGATGGAGGGTAGGGGGGGGCACAACAGTAAAGACGTGGCAGGGGGCGGATATGGGAGAGGAGAGGAGCAACCAGGGGGTGTGGGGGATCAAGGTGGCGGGAGGTGTAGAGTATGCAGATATGTTCGAGGTATAGGAGCAGATGGGGGAAAGGAATGAGGTCATAGAGGATTCGCGTGGGAGACGGGAGGCGTATACAGAAGGCGAGGCGGAGTGCATGACGCTCAAGGATCTGGAGGGACTTATAGAATTTGGGGAGGGGGGGGCAGATATCCAGGCGGGACTGGCATAACAGAGGATGGGACGGATTAAGGATTTGTAGGTGTGGAGGAGGGTACAGGGGTGCAACCCCCATGTCCAGCCAGAGAGGAGTTTGAGGAGTCGGTGGCGGTTATGGGCTTTGGATTGGATGGAGTGGAGATGAGAGATCCAGCTGAGGTGACTGTCAATGTGGCTGAGTGAGAGGCATGCACTTAAATACGAAGTCGAGGCGCCGTTACTGGCCGCTGGGACCATGTGTTCCACTGTGGCGCCCTCACACTAAATGTGGGCCAGGAGGCGCGCGCCGCCACGGCTTACGGCGCGATAGTTTTTTTTTTTTTTTTGGGGTTTAAGGGCGCTCAGCTACTGAGGTCATTAGCGCCCAACCACAATTGTTAGAGCACATAGAATCTAGTAAAACTCAAGGGGGGGGGGGGCGGACACCAGAAAGTTCTTACAAAGATGCAGATAAAATAAGTGAAAGAGTTAGATGTCTTTGGACAATCCAGTCAAAGTAATGAAATGAAGAACACGAGCAGCTGCTCGAGCGTCATCCGCTAAAATATCCTGTAAAGTAGATGGCAGAGACAGGACAACACGAGATTGACTAAAACGGGGACATGACAATAAAACATGGCGCACTGTTAATGCATGAACACAAGGGCACTGCAGGGCTGGGTTACCGGAGAGCAGGTAGCGGTGGCTAAACCGGCAATGCCCAACCCGCAACCTGGTCAGAAGGACCTCTTCTCGCCGAGATGGTCGGGAGGAGGTTGTCCAAGCAGTTGGGAACGGTTTTACTGCCCGGAGCTTGCTTCCTTGAAGTGAGGACCAAGTATCCCACCACAAGGTGCGTAAAGCACGTCGTCGAGCACAGATAGCGTCTCGACAAGCCTCATTCCACCAGGGGACGGAAACGCGACGTGAAGAAGAGGCAGTACGAGAAATGGAACGTTCGGCAGCATTGATGATAACAGCCGTGAGGTATTCGACCTGACTGTCACAACTGAGAAAATCGTGGTCCGGAAAGGTCGCCAGGGAGGTGTAAAGTCCCCAGTCAGCTTTCGGTATGTTCCAGCTCGAAGGACGTGGGGATGGGGTGTGGTGCAGGAGACGAACGACACCGGGGAAGTGGTCGCTCGAATAGGTGTCAGAAAGGACATACCACTCGAACCGACGGGCAAGAGTGGTAGAACAGATCGAGAGGTCCAAGTGGGAGTAGGTATGAGTAGAGTCTGAGAGGAAAGTCGGGGCGCCAGTATTGAGGCAGACAAGATGGAGATGGTTGAAGACATCCGCCAAGAGGGAGCCTCTCTGACAGGATGCAGGAGAGCCCCAAAGGGGATGATGGGCATTGAAGTCGCCAAACAATAAAAACGGCGGAGGAAGCTGAACAATCAGGTGCATCATGTCAGCCCGACTAACTGCAGATGACGATGGAGTGTAGACGGTACAAACAGAAAAAGTAAAGGCAGAAAGAGTAATACGGACAGCTATTGCTTGGAGTGGGGTGGTCAATGGGAGGGGATGGTAATAGACATCGTCCCGAACGAGCAACATGACCCCACCATGAGCTGGAATACCGTCCACAGGGGGGAGGTCAGACCGCTCCGAGGTATAGTGGGTGAAAGCAATACGGTCAGTTGGGCGCAACTTGGTTTCCTGGAGACCAAGGACGAGCGGACAGTGCAGGCGGAGGAGCTGTTGTAATTCCTCCCAATTAGATCGAATACCTCTTATGTTCCAATGTAACAAAGCCATCGCTAGTCAGAAAAGAGGGGGAACGAAACGGGTGAAGAGCTGGTCACATCGACGGCCGTGGAGGGCCAGGTGTCGAGGGAACAACGCTACAACCGGCGGGAGGCGGATCCTGTTCCATCGAGTCGTCGCCAGCGGCGGCGGCTTTCCCGGGTTGCGTAGGAGGGGCAGCATCATTCGCTGACGAGAGGCCAGCTGAGCGCCTGGCAGCAGAGCGTCCCGGCGAAACTGAGGACGGCCGGGAGCAGCGACTCACGGATGGAGCGTCAGACGAAACGCGCCGGGGTGGAGAGGGGGATAAATATTTCTTCTTAGAGGCCTTCTTGCAAGTCCGATGAGGCATGGGGATGGTGGGCTGGACCCGAAGAAGGTCCTCACGCGCGGAGTCCGTGTTGGAACGCCGGACCTCGGAAGCTGGGGTCCGGAACGTTTCCCCGATGAACGCCTGAGAAGACGATCGCTTCTCAGGCGGCGGAGGGGGAGGAGGAGGAAGGGTGGCCCCTGGGGCAGAGGGGGCAGGGGCCACGAGGGAGGAGGATTTGGAAGGGAGGGATTTGGGAGGCGGAGGCATAGACCCCGGATGGGGTGAGGAGGTGGAGGGGGGACAGGAGAGGGGTGAGGATACTGTGGAAAGAGTGGACACGACTGAGGCAAACGAAGTTGTCAACGTCACGGGATGGAGGCAGTCATACTTCTTCCTGGCCTCAGAATAAGAGAGACGATCCAAAGTTTTTAATTCTTGAATCTTCTTCTCCTTCTAATACGTGGGGCAGTCTAAAGATCTAGGCGAGTGGATGCCAGGACAATTGACGCACTGAGGTGGTGGGGTGCATGTATGTTCCTCACGAAGAGGACGTCCACAATCGCCACAAAGGGGCTCAGCCTCACACCGTGACGATATGTGCCCAAAGCGCAAACACCGAAAGCAGCGCATAGGAGGTCGCACGTCGCACCGGTGACACATCACCTTTACCTTCTCCGGGAGAACGTCCCCCTCGAAGGCGAGGATAAAGGCTCCGGTGTCGATGCGACGGTCTTTGGGGCCGCGCTGAACTCGCCGGACGAAATGCACGCCTCGGCGCTCCAGGTTGGCCCTGAGCTCCTCATCAGATAGCAGCAGGAGGTCCCGATGAAAAATAACCCCCTGCGTCCTATTCAGTGCCAGATGCGGGACAATGGACACTGGGATGTCCCCTAGTCAGTCGCACGCCTGGAGCGCCGCCGACTGTGTGGCGGAGGCGGTCTGTATAAGAACGGACCCCAAATGCATTTTACTGAGAGACTCGATTTCCCCGAAGATGTCCTCGATGTGCTGGACAAAGAACATGGGCTTGGAGGTGGCGAACGTCCCCCCATCGGTCCGACAAACAGACTAAATAGCGGGGGAAATACTTCGCCCCAAGCCGGCGGACCTGTCCTTCCTCTGAGGGAGTGGCCAAGGGGGAAAGGGCAGGAGAACCAGAACCAGAGACAGTACCTTTCTTTTTAAAAGACTCGGCCACAGAGCGACCTGATACATGTTGACGTTTCATCTGCGAAACGTCCGCCCCGATACCACCCACTCCGACCAGGGGCTCTCCCCACGGGCGCCACCCAGCCTCAGCAAGGGCCACCTGGCAGGATGACCGTTGCCGGGAGTCCTGATGCCCCAAGGAGACGGGCATCTACTCCTTGGCCGACGTGGGGAGGGTGCAGCTCAGGTATCGGCAGTACGATCCCTGTGTTGTCAGGGGGCTACAACCTAGAGGGTACATGACGACTCCACCACAACGGACTGGCTACCGTGCTGGATTTCGGGTGCCATGGAAAGTCCATCATGATCGTAGGTGCAGATGGGGACGCACTATGGGCGTAACTTGTGCAACCCATCAGGCGTTTAAGCCCAATTTGAGGAATAGTGGGTGTGGTTACAACGCCGTTACAATGCTGAGTGCCAAGGTCTTAGTGCACTGAGAACCAGTGAGACACCACGTAAGGCGTCCTTCCCCAAAAGGCTCGTACTTCTGTAGAATTTGGAAAAATGGAGGTCAAACCCCAAGGGGGACCATCACATGGAAGGCCGAAACGGTTGAAACTTCTTTTAGTCGCCTCTTGCGACAGGCAGGAATACCTCGGGCCTATTCTTACACCGGACCCGCAGGGGGGGGGGGGGGGGTTGATAATGCAGAGACCTCTAGGGGGTCTTCGACGTCCATGACGTCTGGCGCGGATTCAAATTCCGCAGCGTTCGGTACCAGAATAGTGTTCCCGGTAGCGTTGGCCAAAGACAATGCGAGGAGATCTTCCAGTCTGTTTCTACACAGCACTCTCCGACTTCCCTTCCGTTTATACTTAAATTGGGACGATCACATGGACGAAGCTGCAGGGAATCTGGGGCAGAGACTGAATAACAGTTGCAAGATGTAGAGAGATTGCCTTAACCCACGTTGGAGTTTTGCTATATCAGATATGTTCGAAAAACGTGACTAGTTTCGCGATAAGAGATTGGCATGAGTATTATTCAACAGAGACTGTAATCATTAAAAGACGTCTCCATAGGATCCAAAGCAAGTATGTGGCTGAATTGAGAGACTTGATTCCAAATCACTGACAGCATTTCTACCAGAAAGTGTTAGACTATCAGCAACTGTTGTATGTGCCCGTAGAACTAAGACCACTTTTTATGCAAGTTGACAGTAACATAGTTGTTGTAATCGAATTTTTAATAGCGCTGTACTTACGTGTAATGTATATTACCGGCGGTAGATTCCTTGTGTGGTGAGATTCAAATGTCAGTCCTCAGTAGTGTTCCCGAAAAGATCGTCATCTTTCCTCCAGGGATTCCCCTTTGAACTACCTGGTGAGTGTAATCCGACTACTGAGAAAGAAAAATTACTCGCCATGCAAAGTGACTCATGATCAATTTTATTAAGAAGCCTATCAATTTGGTATCAGTGAAATTCAGCCTGGTAAGTGTAGGCGATTGCTCGGGCCCCGCGGATATGATTATTCACTTGATATTTTTTGTTGTGGCAGTATTTTTTAACAATATTTCAGTCGTCCACCTACACAGGAAGAGACAACCATCGCAATAAAATCAGATTCATTACCGAATTTATGAAGTAATACATGGTATAAAACTAATATTTACAACTTCTCGACTTTGTTACCTTAAGAGACATCTGGTTACTTTAAGAGAGAGTGTTCGAAAATGAGGTTTTCTGTGACAGTGGTAGATCTTAGCACTCTGTCATGAGCCAAAATGAGTTTAATATTCTAATGCAGTGATGCATGACGTGGCAGACAAGGATATTTTTGTACGTAATGAAATAATGTTTAGAGGGAGGGAATACTGCCTATGCCATAGTCCTGTACAGGATTTTCGCAACAAGTAACGATACTTTAACGACGTGAAAATGCT
Organism: Schistocerca nitens; assembly: GCF_023898315.1. Lineage (NCBI taxonomy): Eukaryota > Metazoa > Arthropoda > Insecta > Orthoptera > Acrididae > Schistocerca > Schistocerca nitens. The sequence goes on from NC_064616.1 coordinate 389,433,558, forward strand.
CGTATTGTCATATCTTTGAAAATAACTTTTATAAACAGGAGGAATGTACATTTTGCGTCAGAAATTCGAGGTGAATGGTCAACAACATCGTTGCTTCGGATTTGCTAAAGTAGATTGTTTAAACTAGTGATTATGTTTTGGTTGAATTGTTTGGAACAACTGTATACGTCCAGACTGCAGTTGCTTGTTTCGCAGTGCACCATAACTGCCCCCAGTGACGGTCATGAGAAGTCGGTAGCCGGAAGTAATGGACTAGCTCAGACTATGAGATGTACAAAAAATGAGTCTGCCTTTCTGATCATGCAGTGAGGGCTGGCGAAGTGACCAGTGTGCTGGGTGAGCGTGACAGAAGCAGACGTGTGTGTGCTGTGTCACAGAATATTCAAAATAATGGACGTTTGCGCTGGGTGTATTGATAACATCCAAATTCCCATCCCTCCAATCATCCCGCTTTTTTTTTTTTCTTCAAAGAAAAACTGGGAATGAACTCTATAGATGTAGCAGTCAGGGCGAACAGGCTTAGATGGTGGGGTCATGTTACACGCATGGGAGAAGCAAGGTTATCCAAGAGACTCATGGGTTCAGCAGTAGAGGGTAGGAGGAGTCAGGGTAGACCAAGGAGAAGATACCTAGATTCGGTTAAGAATGATTTTGAAGTAATAGGCTTAACATCAGAAGAGGCACCAATGTTAGCACTGAATAGGGGATCATGGAGGAATTTTGTAAGGGGGACTCCAGACTGAGCACTGAAAGGCATAATCAGTCTTAAATGATGATGATGATGAAGTGCCTGAGATAGGACTTCCCTGTCAATCTCCTGGATAGTTTTGTTTCCCAAGTCAACAGAATCCTTCATCATGCAGTAGCACACGTGATGTAGTTTCGTCGTTCGATTTTCTTACACTGCGACCGAAAGGTATCCCAATCGTCGACAAACTCCAGCCGCGATGGACGCACCCCCAGAGAAGAACTCTCAGTGCAGAACACACCCCTGGAGCCATCAGACGGAAAATACTACGTTCACACCACTCCCCGCTCCAAGCCACGTCCCCCGGCAGGGCTCAGCCTCTCACCTGTCATTCGGAAGTTAACGAAAAAGGCATCACAACACAACACCAGTAACAGAACCGCACAGAAACGTTCAATGAGCGACCCGATGACATTCAAGCAGAACTGCAACAGTCACTCCGTTGACCTCTGCTGCCTTGCACCGGAGGACACAGTACTCCCACACAAGACCTCCGAATCCCACCCGCCGAACGCAAACGCCGCACGATGGCCAAATGGCAATCCATCACCTATATCAGCAGTCGAGACCCTCCGAACATGGACAATCATTCATACCAGAACGATCCTTGTTGAAACAAGAACATCGCCCCCTGGTGTATTTCTAAAATCCCTCGAGTCGCCCCCCCCCCCCTCCCCACCCAGCATTCACCCTTCCATTACACCAAAAGTAAACAATGTGTTGCAGATGCCACACCTCCCCCACCCGCGACCTAATCCCACAACGCCCCACCGCAGTTCACGACCCCCAAGCATGCAAAATCCAATGCTTAGCTGCAAGATTACAACCAGAACCTCACATTCAAAAATGACAGCAGACACACACAGGCAGCGCCGCGCCGCGCCCACACGGACGGCGTCCAATCCCAGGCGGCGGGCGGCGCCTTGCCGGCGGCCGGCAGCCGCCGCAGCGCGAGGAAACGCCCGAGCGCAAGCCGTTCCCATCGCGACGCTGCTACCAGCCGCCCTGCGGAACCGCCCCAGGAGGTACTCGCCATTACCGGTGGGTAGAATGCGAAACGAACCGTCTTCAATGTGCAATGAGACTCAACCTCAAACAAGGAACGAAATGCGGAAAAAAAAAACGGTGGGAAGCGAACACAAGGCTGCACGTCTAGAATGCGTGACGATTACTTTTTTTTCTCCTCCAAAGCACTCATTTTAGGCAATCAATTAAATTAAAACAAAAGAAGTCATTTCGACAAAAACAAAAGGGTTAAATGAGAGAAACATATATGAAGGAATATGGCGTTAATTGTGACGTGCCCACACCTTCTTTCCTCCGTCACTTCTACATTGTGTAATATTGAAACCCAAACAAGTGTGCCCACAAAAGGGGGGATTTCAGCTCATCCAATTCCTTGTCAATGAAAAACAAGATAAGCATATTAGAAAAAGCTGACGATAACGTGGCATCCTGAACCACGTGCAATGTGCTGTTGCCATATATTGGGAAAAGGTACTAGGATCTGCGTCATATCCACCCACCATCACGTAGTTCACATAATGTCCAACAAGCCACATGATGGCATTGTTCTTCGATCGGAGAAAGGAGGTTGAATCGGGATGCACGAGAATCTCCCCCGAAATAGCCGTCTCCGACGTCCTGAGGAGAAAAGCTAGTTGTCGGCGAAGCCATCTCCAATGGCCATGACCGCAGGAGATCAACCGATGATATAATGTATCAGTTTCATGGCAAAGATTGCAGTGATCCATCACATTGAGGCCAATACAAAAAAGTCGCACGTTGGTAGGTACAATATCATGAACAACTTGGCACCACGAGGACGCCACTTCCATCGGGAAAATCGGGAGGCTAACGTTAGATCAAACAACCTTCCAATTCGTTTCTGGCGACAGGGCTTCGACAGAGGGAATACTATGAGGAGCTGGCCAGCGGCTTAACAGCATTTTTAGGGAGAGGTTCACTTGGGAAAGGATATTTAATCCTAAATAACTGGCTTCAAGAAAAAATTCCTTAACGTGCTGTAGTTTATAACTAATCCTACCAATATCTACTGGAGGTGTTGAACTCTACGGTAGGATACAGTCATGAAGGCGAGCTGTAAGTGAGTGGTGAGGAGGGGGGCGTAGATATGTTAAAACGATGCGATGGATGTATAAGGCAGAAGTCTTAACCCGAATGTCAGGGGCGCGCCATGACCCCATAATGCATGCGAAGTATAGAGTTGCGCCACATAAACCTGCCTTGCGGTACATCATCGCAGGAAAAGGAAAGATTTGTAATCTTATCTGTGACAGACTTCCAGTTTATCGTAGCCATCTTTAGCGGACAACTGTCAATGATAACACGTAACGATCGATGTTGGGTGACCTTCAAAGCCCATGGAATTTCAACAGCTTCAGATCCTCGCAAACTGAGTAAGCGACATTTCTGGTCATCAACCCGCAGTCCCGTAAGACGGTAAAAGGCATCCAAAACTTCCTTCAGCAGTGGTACATCATCATGGGTCCGGAGAAGAACCATAATGTCATCACAATATGCACGAACGGTAAACTTTTCTCCCAACAGCGACCAGCCACCAAAACGAGAAGCTGTAGATCGCAATAAGGGTTCCAGAAACAGCACATAGAGCGACATCGAGAACGAACTCCTTTGAAGGACGCCCTGACAAACCGCGATGGGGGACGTAAGACGGCCATTTACGTCGATGGACGCCCGAATACCAGTAATTAGAGAGCTAAACAGCATCGTTAAAACCAACAGTCGTCAGTACTCACGTAAGGAAGCCATGATTAACGCGGTCGAACGCTTGGTGAAAATCAATGAAAAGCAAAGCGCTTGGTACAGGATTTGTGGGAGCAATCGAAATTAAATCACGACATTCAGCAACGGGAGTCAGGAGAGTACAACCCGGAAGACAACTTTGATGGCTCGCGATGATGGCAGCCAACAACACTGATAGTCGGTTATTTACCGCTCGCGACACTATTTTATAATCATAGTTGAAGAGGGTTATCGGGCGGACCGGATCCGCACGCAAACGTCCCGGCTTTTTGGGGATAAGAACAATTTTAGCAACCTTAAAGATGGGCTGGAGAAGGCCTCCATGGAATACTTCATTCACCATACAAGTTATCGTATGTCCTATCAGGGACCAAAATCGAATATAAAATTCTTTGGGAAGGCCATCGTAGCCAGGTGATTTGTGGGAGGGAGAACAAGCCACAATATCAAGTATATCATCGCCATGGAATACAGAGGAAAACCCTTCCTGGAGAGCTGGCATAACAACACTATCAAGGAGGGAGGTACAATCAACAGACGTTGGTTCAAAATGGTTCAAATGGCTGTGAGCACTATGCTACTTAACTTCTGAGGTCATCAGTCGCCTAGAACTTAGAACTAATTAAACCTAACTAACCTAAGGACATCACACACATCCATACTCGAGGCAGGATTCGAACCTGCGACCGTAGCGGTCACGCGGTTCCAGACTGAAGCGCCTAGAACCGCACGGCCACACTTGCCGGCAACAGACGGTGGACCGTCTGAATCAACTTCTGTATTAAGTTCGGAAAAGTACTGGTAAAGTTCACGCATGATATGAGATTGGGAGGTCGACTCACGCCCATCTGGAGAACGATTCGTAGTAAGACACGTCCTTTGAGAACGCTTGTGAAGCTGTAGAAGATGATAGACAGAAGTCAACTCATCCTGCACGATTGAACGAGGTTGGGAACGCAATCGGACACCATCCATTTCCCTACGTTTGAGTTGTAGAGGTTTTGCCGTCACACGGTGGACGTCGACGACTCTCAAGGGGGCATCACGAGCATCATCGTAAAGATCGCGAAGGACACCATAATAAAATTCCCTAGTTCGCCTTATTTCAGCCACTTTTTCAGCGCTAAAATGTTGAGTGTATTTCGAATCTAGGGCTTAGCAAAGGTAACCCACCAGTGTAGAAGTGAGGGTAACGTGCCTGGGACTGGGTTATCCGCCGCCATACGTCTTCTATGATGCCTTCCAGAGAGGGGTCCGTGAGATGTAGGGTGTTTAGCTCCTATAAAGGGCCCGAAAGATGGACCCGCTGCGGGACGTGGTTAAAAGTCACTGAAACAGCACAGTGATCAGTGAAACTGGCAGGATTTACATCAATCGATAGAAGCTGACTACATATGGGGGCAGATAAAAGTGGTCCAATCGGCTACTTTAAGTAGCTGTAAAAAACGTAAACCGCACCAATGTAGGATAACTGCAAACCCAAGTATCTTGGAGATGTAAAGACGTCACCTTAAGTTCACGACAGTATGTATGGGGGTCTGATCTACACGACATAGGAGGCAGCTAAAATCGCCCCCTTGCGCGGGTTCCATCGGAGTAGATAAACAACTCATTCCTTGTAAAACCTCGCGCGATCGGATGAACGATAGGATCCAGAGGGAGCGTAAAGGAAAATTAAGGTGAGGTCATAAAAACTACAGCCTATACCGCGTCCATCATCTAGCGTTTCGGGCCGGCCGGAGTGGCCGAGCGGTTCTAGGCGCTACAGTCTGGAACCGCGCGACCGCTACGGTCGCAGGTTCGAATCCTGCCTCGGGCATGGATGTGTGTGATGTCCTTAGGTTAGTTAGTTTAAGTAGTTGTAAGTTCTAGGGGACTAATGACCACAGCAGTTAAGTCACATGGTGCTCAGAGCCATCTAGCGTTTAGAAGTCCGTCAGCGGGATTCCATCTCGATAAAGCAAAGCCATACCGGTAGAATTTTCAGGTGTGACATTGAAAAACATCGAGTATCCAGGAAAACAAAACACATCAAATAATACCTCTTGTAAACACACGATATCAACTTGGGAATCGTAAATAAACTGGCGTATCGCAAAAAGCGGTAATTGGGAACATATCCTATTAACATTGAGGGTTAGAGATGTATATGCCTGCATCCGTTAGCACATGTAACGTCAATAAAACAACACTAAGGAAAGTGCACTCATCACCACCTTCTCTCCTCAACGTCTGGGGGCGGTGGAAAGAAGGTATAACTCGTCCTCCCCACCGGATGCCGAGGAATCCTCGTTTTTATTTTTACGACGTGTCGCTGCACGTGCAGGTTGAAAACGCTGTTTGACACGACTCCGTGAAAACACACTCTTGACGTGAAAGGGTTGGGGGCACGTCAAGCTCCGATTTGATAGAATCGGAGAGCACAACTCAGAACGACTAACAGCAACATCAGGTCCAGACGAGACGGGTAATGCAGTCCCCGTGTCGGACGGCATCACCTGATCATCAGAAAGAGAACTTGTAGAATCCTGTTGCTCCACCGTCTCAGCGTGGAGGAGGGGTGGTATTTCACTGGAACACTGTAAAGACTGGCCAGCAGGCAACGTCTCTGCGGGAACATCTGAACGCACGGAAACCGTCGCTTCTACGGGTAAAGTCGGGGACTCCGATTCAACACACATTTCAACATCAACAGAAGGAGCTACATCATCTCTGGTAATATTGGAATCACAGTTAACGTCAGTATACAACTCGTTACCTCCAGAAGGTGCACCCTCTGTCAACGCCGTATCAGAAGAACGAGACTGGAGAGGGGCGTCTTTGAAATCTGTACCGTCCTCAGTCCGCCGTCGTTTGACTTGCGCTGCAGGAGCCGTCGTCCCCTCATGGACAGAGGCCGCACTGGGACCAGCCGGTAACGGTGGAAATTCGCGAGGAGTAGGGGGTAATGTTGTCCCTACATCGCGTAAAGCTGGAGATTGACTGACAGCTGACTGCGATGACACTATGTCTGCTAATGTTAAAGGAAGGCTTTTTGATAAGACAACGTCATAACAGTAGCACGGCGCGGGCAATCAGATCTGAGGACCGCTTTCGTTACAGATAAAACATGTTCCTTCTTGCCCCGCATACGTAACATGGATATGCCAACCACAAACAACTAAGGGGGAAGGAATATTCTTTTTAACGCACATGTCCACAGTCCGGATACCATTACAATACTGGAAGCGATGTTGTGCCGACCAGCGTTCCCAGCGGATATGCCGTATTACTTCAAACGGAAGCAACGCTGTATTAAGATATAAATCGTCCAATTCCGGAGGAATGTTATAAATTCTAACCGGAGTATACCGGAGTGCCGTTTTATCGAGAACGACTTGACTAACGGAACCATCTCTATGTGTAAACCACACTTTAGAACCAACCCGAGAGAGAAGCCGTTCTACTTGAACGGGATCATAAAACTTCACAAAGAATGCATACAAATCAGAATCAAAGTAAGCAGTATCTACCTGATTAGGTGCAACACAGATAACAGCAGCCAACCAATCGTGAATTTCTAAAGAGCCAGGTTGAACACGACGCGTACTCTTGTCAAAACTGAAACGAACAGTATCTCGACGTGGAACTGACTTAGGAGATTCGGCAGACACCATGACGCGGGCAGAAAACACCCCGCCAAGAGAAAACGACAACAAACTCCCCTACGCAACTACGATGTGACTCCAGCCGATACACCAAGACTGAGTAGCTTCGACACAAGCGGCGCTGCGGTACAGGCGGAAGTTAACGACGATCTGCTCGCTCGACGCTCGAGCCCGGATGCCCTCCATGGCCGTCGGTGGTGCACTCTGGAATACACAGGCGTCCACGACTGCGAGTACGGTCACGGCGGAAATTTTCACCGACCGCTTCACGCGGCGCTGGCGGTGTACATGGGGACTGGTGCACTGCGTTTGTATCTCGCGACAGGTACACACGGGGTGTGTACGCGTTTTCAACTCTCTCCGACATCTAGTCATGACAGGACTGGATCATGGTTGAAGTGTGTCCTGTTTAGCGCATCTTAATACATTGCAGTGGTATTTGCTGTTGTCTCTATCCTACCACGCACTAGAACTTTCCTCCCTCCATCCGAATGTAGCGGAGAGAACAAATTTAGGAACCCTCTTGTGCTTGAAAAAAACTAATCGTGTCATTAGTTTCCTGACTGATGACGATCTCTGACATCTAGCCGTGACAACTTATTGTTACAGACTGTATCATGGTTTAAGTGTGTTGCGGGTTTAGTGCTTCTCATTACATCGCAGTGGGCTCTGTCTTGCAGTTTTATTTGCTGTTGTCTCTATTGTATCACGCACCTCCCTCCCTCCTGCCGAATGTAATGGAGAAAACAAATTTAGTAATTGTACATTACTTTTGAAAACCCAATCGCGACCTCGATTTCCCAATTGATCCATTTATTGTTTCCGGTAATTGTATTACATGCGTTCACGCGTTTGGGTGTTGGTACCACTCCTGGCCGGTGCGACCGGGGGATATGCTGCAGAGGTGAATCGCCCGCACCTCGCGAATGCTAGTTTGTGTAATCGGTAGGATCTGTTTCTCATCAGATATGTTTAGTGGAACGTTGTGGCAGAGGAGGGTATTTGTGCTCTCAAAAGTTGATTACAAGACTCCAGATATATTTAGCACTAAGATCTGTTTCTGGTGGAAATACCATTACTTGAGTTTTTGTGTGTGATATTGAAACGCTGAAACTGTTTTATTACAAAGGATCATTATCACGTGGAGGTGAGTGTTTTAAGCGATCTATTTGACTCCTGCAAATTGTTAAACAATTAATTTAAAAGGGTAGCTCAAATGGATTATTCCACTTTATTTGTGATATTGAAATTGCATCAGCTCTCCGTTTCTCTCCAGCATTAGGCAATAGGAAAAACTGTATTCTGAGGAAAGATGCAAATCTCTGTCTGCATGTTTCAGGACGTTAATTCACACAGACCACCACGGAGAGGCCTTTTAAAGACAGACAGGAAGCGAATCTGCAATTTCCCGATCAATACAATGCCGTCACTTGATGCTTTATTTGGGGGCTGCGAGATCAAACGAGGCCGATATGTGGTCTGAGGTCGGTGGTAATTAGTAATGTGATCAGTAATTAGGACACTGCGCCGTTCTGACCTTCGTTGCGGTGCCCTGACGACAGACACACGCAAGTGAGACCCCAAACGGTGGCTACTGTACCACACTTCATTCCATCTGTGACCTGTAGAACACTTTTGCTGCACGAAAGGACAATATCAGGGAATGCGAATGGTAGACGTCAGTTTATCGGGTAAGTTTTAGGAGTGAGTAATTCATCCACTAAGGATAATGCGTATAGAACGCTTGTGCAACCCAATCTTTACTGTTCGAATGTTTACTATCCACACCAGATCGGATTAATGGACGACATCGAAGCAATGCAGATATGTGATGCTAGATTTGTTACCGCTTGGGTCGACCAACACGCATGTGTTATAGAGATGCTTCATGAATGCCAAAGAGAATCCTCGGAGGAAAGGCGGCTTTCTTTTCACGAAACGCAGATGACAAAATTTTAGACAACAGACATCTGCAGCTGACTGCAGAACAGCTCTACAAAAATGGTTCAAATGGCTCTGAGCACTATGGGACTTAACATCTATGGTCATCAGTCCCCTAGAACTTAGAACTACTTAAACCTAACTAACCTAAGGACATCACACAACACCCAGTCATCACGAGACAGCTCTACAGTTTTCAAGGTCCATTTCGCATAAGGATTGCGATAGCAAGATAACAGAAATCAGGGCTCGCGCTGTGGCATATGGACGGTCATTTTCCATCGCTCAATTTACGAGTACAGCAGGAAAGGAAATGGTACCCCAGGCATTACACCAGACGATGGCTTTCGAGGTATGTATGTAGGCGCACATTTAGTAAGCAGCTTATCCACGTGAGGCCATCGGCCTTGCCGTAGTGGTAACACCGGTTCCCGTCAGATCACCGAAGTTAAGCGCTGTCGCGATGGGCTAACACTTGGATGGGGACCATCCGGTCTGCCGAACTCTGTTGGCAAGCGGGGTGCACTCAGCCCTTGTGAGGCAAACTGAGGAGCTACTTGATTGAGAAGTAGCGGCTCCCGTCTCGTAAACTGACCTACGGCCGGAAGAGCGGTGTGCTGACCACATGCCCCACCATATCCGCTATCAGTGACGCATGTGGGCTGAGGATGACAAGGCGGCTGGTCGGTACCGTTGGGCCTTCCAAGGCCTGTTCGGACGGAGTTATCTACGTGAACATCAATAATCTGTTTTTTCTTCCTATGCCATATTTCTCCTTATTCTTCTTCTTGTTCTTCTTATTTGTGTTGATAGATGACTACAGCATTGAATGAAAGTATGCAGAAGACTCAATCTACATTTATTGCACTGTGTATCCCAGTTATGTAGGCATATGCCGACCGAGGAGCTTAAAACAGTATCTTAAATTAATTTTATCAACATTACATGCCTCTTTTCTGACATATGGAGTGTCCGCAATACCCATCACATTTAATTTTCCATATGCGTTAATGAACAGTTATGGTGCAGTCATTATGTAAGGGATTAACGGATTAACGTTATGAATATTAACAGTACGTTTTGCTATCTTTACTCTTTCTTTTTCAGTTACAACGTTTTCAAAACCTAAATGTGAACTACTGTTATTATCTAGCTTAAAATCAATGTATATACAATACTCCAAATCTCACGTGACTTTGGCGTTTTATTGTAATAGATAATTAGAATTTAGTTAATTTTTTTTCTTCTTTGGACTTTCGTAGTTAGTATTCGTGTTTTATGATTTCATCTCTTACCAAAATTTAAACAAAGTGGAGCTCAACGATGCACATTTGAAAGTAGCTCTTACTAAAATATTCTGGTCGCCTACTTCGTTATAGAAGCCGAAGTTATATTTTCTCAATAAATGGGAAGAATGGAATGAAATCTAAACAAGTTATTAAGACTTTCGTAAATATTCCACAGCAAATTTAATATGGAGTAAGAGATTGCGATTAGAAGTGTGTCTTTAGTTTCTAACGTTACTAACAATTTATGTAGCGACACTGGCAACATATGTTCAAAGTTTTCAATTTATTCGTAGTTCAACACTTTTAAACATATGTGGCCTAAACATCCACACAGCTCATTCAAAAGTATTGTAGGTATATTTAATGTTATAGTTATTTACAACTTCGTTGTTTCTAGATGAAATCGTAAGTTAACAAAACCACGAAATACTAGAAACGGTACCATTGTTCTATAATCTACCTAGTGTGGATCTTGGGCACCTACTATTTAAACGTTCATGGTCATGCTGTCACATCTTCTAGGGCTAGTACAAGGTAAAATATCTGTAATAAACACACTGTGAAAATGTATTACCCAGTTTTTAGCGTAGTGAATTAATTCAATGTAGTAAGCTGTCTTCTATGAAATACAATCAAGGGAAGCTTTCTTCCATATTGTTTGATGCGATGTGAATTCATTTTTTTCTATTTATTTTTCTTGTAATTATAATGTGACGTCCCATTCCGCATCAACTACCTTATGTACTGGATGTGTCTCTAAAGTATTATAATGTGATGTGTAACCGGCAGTTACGCTCCTGCTGTTTGCGTTTTCCTTTTGCGCTGAGGCTGAGGCAAGAGACACCGTTCTTTATCTTGCTGAGATCTCCTGCGGTAGGAGGGTCCCATGCGCTGCCCTTTTTGAGGCAACAAAAAAATCTCACCGCAGACCGGTTGCCTTCTGCCGGCCCAACGAAGTCACATTACTCTGGAAGCTACTAAACTGTTGTGGAAACAGTTCGCACGAAAATTTCACCTCTTTCCTTAATTTTATCAACAGTACTTTCGGTAGTATTTACTCCCTTAGCTGTCCCTAGCTAGTATCTAGTTAAAAAGGAAGTAACACTCCTCATGAATTTGAGTATGTTATTTCCTCTTCAAGTTCTATCAGAGTAGACTTTACTAGTTTGTAGCTAGTCATCGCTAACAGGCATTCCCTACCTTGCGCAACGGTACACTACCAAACTAAATATAGGAAAACGGCACTCACAGTTAAATGCAAAAGACGCCTATGGCTTTACCTTCCACAGTTAGTGCTCAGTGTTTCTTTTCATAATGATACGTAATAATAATACTTTTCAGCTTTTAGAACAGACTCCCTACTCCCTAGTATTTCTGCCGACAAGACATTTTTTCCAACCTTTGTCTTGGGAGAGGTGAAGCTACGAGTTTACTTTGTTTACTTGGTCATTTAAAACAGCGGTTTGATCATAGCCGGCCAAGGGTGAGCATAGATTGTGCTTTGTATCTACTAAGCGGATAACAACGCGGTAAGTTTTCACGATAGAAGCAAAACGTTAGATGTAGTTCTACATCTAGACTTTTCACATCGCGAAGCAATATTCTTTCGATATATGCATTATGTTTTTGCGTTTTAGCTAACAATTTAGAAGCACTTTTTGTTTTATTAACATATTAGACGAACTCGACAGTACGCTCACCTAAACGTTCGGGTGGCAATGCGACAGCAAATATTGTAACAAAAGGTTAAAAATGTATTACTCCGCATGAATTTGAGTATACTAGCACCTTTTCAAGTTCGATCAGAGTAGACTTCTCTAGTCTGCAGCTATTCAAAAATGAGAGGCGTTTCATAAGCTGCATAACGGTGAACGACCAAACCCAGTACAGGAAAAGAACGCTACTATTAAATATGAAACTCGGTTGCGGCTGTTTCCTATCATAGTTGGTGTTCAGTTTTTCTTTTCTTAAATGGTATTGTAGACTGACCTGGAATTCATTGGAATTTGACGAATCTGACGAAATGTAGGCAATATTCTGTCTGCCACTCTCCCCCTATTAGCTGGAAAATTAACCTCAACTGCCAATCTTCTGTTCCCTGGACTGTGGTTACCTCGGGCTTGTTTACGTCTAGCAGGCATTTCAGAAGCTAAATAAAGGAACTTCCTGATACAGGAGAACAGGAGAATGTTATAGACCAGGGAAAACGTTCATCTGGTAATTAATTGAGATAAATTCACCATAAACACATGAAATGTGTGGTAGCTCGTTACATTCCACTTGATTGATCCACTCATAACTAAAGAAATAACCTAGCTCAACAACCACCTGCTGCAAGTCAATAAAAAATATCGAAACTACACTGAACGAAGAAATAAAGTATGAATACTCACCCAGCACTCGCGACGAAAAGAGAAATATTTATTAACAATGAGATGTGAGTGAGACAGGGTTCTAGCATATCCCCAATGTTATTCAGTACTCTGAGCAAGCAGTAAAGGAAATAAAAGAAAAAGTTGAAGTTGGAATTAAGGTAAAGGGAGAAGAAATAAAAACTTTGAGGTTTGGCGATGACAATGTAATTCTATCATGGACAGCAAAGGACTTGGAAGAGCAGTTGAGCAGAACAAACAGTGTCTTGAAAGGAACATACAAAATGAACATCAACAAAAGCAAAATGAGAATAATGGAATGCAGTCAAATTAAATTGGGTGATGCTGAGGGAATTAGATTAGGAAATGAGATGCTTAAAGTAATAAATGAGCTCTGCTATTTGGACAGCAAAACAGCTGAGGATGACCGAAGCAGACAGAATTTAAAATGTTGACTGGCAATGGAATGAAAATCGTTTCTGAAGATGAGAAATTTGTTACATCGAGTATAGACTTAAGTGCCAGGAAGCCTTTTCTGAAAGTATTTGTATGGAGTCTAACCATGTATGGAAGTGAAACATGAATGATAAACAGTATAGACAAAAAGAGAATAACAGCTTTTGAAATGTCGTGCTACGGAACAATGCTGAAGACTAGATCGGTACATCACGTAATTAATGAGGAGGTACTGAATAGAATTAGAGAGAAAAGAAATTTGTGGCACAGCCTGACTAGAATAAGGGATCGGTTGGTAGGACACATTCTGAGACATCAAGGGATCACCAATGTAGTACTGGAGGGAAGCGTGAGAAGGGGGTAGGGGGAGGTGGACGGTTAAATCATACCGGGTCAAACTCTTCTTCGATCTGAAGACCACAACAACAACAACTTGTTCACCCCATGGCTGATATAATCAGATTCGTGATTTCACAAGCAGTCCGAATCTGTGCTCCGAAATGTAAATGAAATTTGATTTGCTAATCTTTCTTTGTTTGAGACTGGACAGGGCTACAGGCGTGGCTTCTCCACGTCTCTTATACATCAGAGAATAATCTCTGAGTTACAATATGTAATAACAACACTTCTCAGCGTTTAAAATCATGTACCTAATATTTCGTCTAACCAGAGATTTTACCCTACCTGCGTCTTGGCTGATATGAAGTCACGTGCATTATTTATGTGGTCACGTATACTGCCACTCGTTGCTGGTCAAGGTTAAGCATAATAGTGTGTGCTGTGTTCCTATTATGCACTTCACACTGCAAAACATTTCCAAGATATAGGCAAAAAGGTAGATGGAGTTCTAAATCTAGACCTTTCATATCGTGAAACAATATTCTTTATTCTTTCGTCAACTACACTATGTTGTTATCAGCTTAGAAGTACTTTTTGCTTTATTAATAGATCCGTCAATTTCTACAGTATCTGCACCTAGACCCTTGAGTACTAAGACAGTAAATATTGTAATAAATGCGAATATTACACAAGTTTCTTGGATGATCTGTTGAGTTACTTTCTTACAACAGTCTTCAAGACAGCCTTTGAATCAATTTCAAGAGCTACTTTATCTGCTTTTATTAATTGGCTTTTTGGAAGTATGTACTTAAAATCACCCAGAACGTATGTAATTACATAATATTACCTGCATTCGCTTTGCTGTTGTACTTTTTCAGAACCGTCCGCTTTTTAAATTTAATTTTCGTAGCTACGTATATTCATTTATAGAGCAGCTAATTTTTACGAAGACTGATATTTTTTCCTTTCATTCTTCTGCACGCTTTTTTTCTTAATCTAAAATTCGTTCAACTCGACGTCTGTCTGGTGAAGAGAACTGGGGATGCACTTTAAAAGTATATCATGTCTTATGTTTTTGAGTGGGGTCCGCCTATAGCAAAACATATTTTTTTCTTTTTGTCCCAGACATGTTTCACTGACGTTGCAGCATCATCAGTGGTTTTTTTTTGTTATTATGACTGTTAAACATAATGAATGTTCTTTACTGTTTAAGCACATATAAATATTAGTTTCTAAATCGTAATTACAGGTTACTGATGAGCACATAAAATTGTGTATTCATACCTTTCCATGCTGTATTGCGTTTTTACAGTGACTGTTTTTCTCAAGTTTGCCCCTGCAACTATATTAACTTAAAGAAGGCAAAACATTAATGCGGATTCCACTCACAAACATATGTTATTGTTAAAGTAAACACAGGCAAAAGGCTTCAACATAAATATGATTATATCATGTCTCTTCAATGATTCTGTCAGCTTTTCTTCACACTAACAGTTTGAGTGAGCAGCGACCGGGGTTCGTGGTGGAGGCGAAATTCATGTATTTTCATAGATCACTTATATTTATCTGTCTGATTTTTAAGCGGATATTAGCATTTACAATCTAGAATATACTCTGGCATTGTTGGTAAAGAACGCAACCAGCCACCAATACTTGTAAAAGTCTTCCATTTAATACTATTACCTGCTTCGGGCTATCATAACTACCTTCAGATGGATAACTTTTCCAGTTTCAGCAATGAATTTGTCAGCAGCATTCCGATCACTCTTACACTGCACGGGAAAATTGCAGTAGTTATCACCACTCTCGTATGTTGTGTGGATAGCAAAAACATAATAATGTAGCAGTATTTTAGAAGCTAAACATCGAAAGTGTTACAGACACTTAGATACGGGGTGTAACATGTATAAGTGCTGATATTTCTGTTGGTGAGTGAGGATGGTATACTGAACAACATTACATTATCAGTTATTTCATTTGCAGACAACCAGTTATAGATATTAGGTGCAGTATGTTTTTAAGTTGGTTAGTACCTTCGAGGACATGTAGCAAGAGCAAGCAGTTAATGGTTATTTTTTTTTCTTTGTAGCAGATCAGGTATTGAAGTGTTGACATGCGGATGCAAAACGGTCAGTCTATACTGACAGTCGTAGTGCACTTAGTGGTGCGTTTACGGACATGCAAAAAACGTCAAGTCGTAAAGTTTGTGAGATGTTTGTGGGAACAGTGTTAGACACAGAGAGAAAACAAACAACACACTGATGTGTGTACATATTAAGGTACCACGTAAAAATATCTGCACTTATACCATTTACAAGCTGCATATTCCTGTGTTCCACATTTGGTCTTGCTTTGGTCCTTATGGCTTTTCAGGACGATCCGCAAAGTGTTGAAGTGTAAACAGTACATATATTTTAAACAAACCATTGGGGCACACGAACCTATCATAATATTCCTTATATCAACAGCAGCCTCATCCACGTGTTTCACATGTGATGTTTTCGTTTTCAATGCAAAAGTCACCCAGTAAGCATAGATATTACTCATTTCCAAGAATAGATATCGAAATAGACGACAGAGGGGTAGAGAAACAACTAAAATCGCTCAAAAGAGGAAAGGCCCCTGGACCTGATGGGATACCAGTTCGATTTTACGCAGAGTACGCGAAGGAACTTGCCCCCCTTCTTGCAGCGGTGTACCGTAGGTCTCTAGAAGAGCGTAGCGTTCCGAGGGAATGGAAAAGGGCACAGGTCACCCCGTTTTTAAGAAGGGACGTCGTACAGATGTGCAGAACTGTAGACCTATATATCTAACGTCGATCAGTTGTAGAATTTTGGAACACGTATAATGTTCGAGTAAAATGACTTTTCTGGAGACTAGAAATCTACTCTGTAGGATTCAGCATGGGTTTCGAAAAAGACGATCGTGTGAAATCCAGCTCGCGCTATTCGTCCACGAGACTCAGAGAGCCATAGACACGGGTTCCCAGGTAGATGCCGTGTTTCTTGACTTCCGCAAGCCGTTCGATACAGTTCCCCACAGTCATTTAATGAACAAAGTAAGAGCATATGGACTATCAGACCAATTGTGTGATTGGATTCAAGAGTTCCTAGATAACAGAACGCAGCATGTCATTCTCAATGGAGAGAAGTCTTCCGATGTAAGAGTAATTTCAGGTGTGCCGCAGGGGAGTGTCGTAGGACCGTTGCTACTCACAATATACATAAATGATCTTGTGGATAACATCGGAAGTTCACTGAGGCTTTTTGCGGATGATGCTGTGGTATATCGAGAGGTTGTAACACTGGAAAATTGTACTGAAATGCAGGGGGATCTGCAAAGAACTGACGCATGGTGCAGGGAATGGCAATTGAATCTCAATGTAGATTAGTGTAATGTGCTGCGAATACATAGAAAGAAAGATCCTTTATCATTTGGCTGCAGTATAGCAGGGCAGCAACTGGAAGCAGTTAATTCCATAAATTATCTGAGGGTAGGCATTAGGAGTGATTTAAAATGGAATGATCGTATAAAGTTGATCGTCGGTAAAGCAGATTCCAGACTGAGATTCATTGGAAGAATCCTAAGGAAATGCAATCTGAAAACAAAGAAAGTAGGTTATAGTATACTTGTTCGCCCACTGCTTGAATAATGCTCACCAGTGTGGGATCCGTACCAGATAGGGTTGATAGAAGAGATAGAGAAGATCCAACGGAGAGCAGCGCGCTTCGTTACAGGATCATTTAGTAATCGCGAAAGCGTTGCGGAGAAGGTAGATAAACTCCAGTGGAAGACTTTTCAGGAGAGACGCTCAGTAGCTCGGTACGGGCTTTTGTTGAAGTTTCGAGAACATACCTTCACCGAGGAATCAAGCAGTATATTGCTCCCTCCTACGTATATCTCGCGAAGAGACCAAGAGGATAAAGTCAGAGAGATTAGAGCCCACACAGAGGCATACCGACAATCTTTCTTTCCACGAAAAATACGAGACTGGAATAGAAGGGAGAACCGATAGAGGTACTCAAAGTACCCTCCGTCACACACCGTCAGGTTGCTTGCAGAGTATGGATGTAGATGCAGATGAATAGATCTCAATATCCCTCCTTCTTGGATACTGGATATATGAACTCTAATCACACTATGACGCTCTGTAAGAACTAACAAATGTACTAACCGCTTCTTTGGAAGAAATAGTGCCACAGCTTAAAATCGCTTTCATATTCGTGTTGATGGTACACACCAGGCCATCACTCCTGGCACCATTAGACTCAGGATGAAAATGTGCTGTACAAACATATGTAATCCCTTCCTATTTGCAAAAGATACGAAAAGTCTCAGGTGAATTGCTCGTAGTTGTCTGTAACATTTTGGAAGGCATTTGAAAGCGAAAATTGGGAAAAGAGTCGTGTTCTTTGCGTCTGAGCTTGCATTCGTAGGGAAATTACAGAATATGCATTGACAACTACATGCAACACACGAGTAAAAAAAAGAATCTACATAGTCCAGATTAATCGATCCGCACACTACAGTATTTCTATGGAAATGAGAATTTCTTTCCTCAGCACTGCCTAGTTGGAGTCACAGGTCTTGGCCGCTCGGGGTAGCCGCGCGGTCCGGGGTGTCTTGTCACGCTCCGAGCGGCTCCCCCCGTCGGAGATTCGAGTCCTCCCTCTGGCATGGGTGTGTATGTGTGTGTTGTTCATAGCATAAGTTAAAGTTAGATTAAGTAGTGTGTAAGCTTAGGGACCGATGACCTAAGCAGTTTGGTTACATAAGATCTTACCACAAATTTAAAAAGTTTTACAGGTCTTGGATAAGAGAACCAACAACGCGTTGTCAGATACACATGACACTGAGCCAACGTTATCAGGCTACTCATTTCCTGATATGTTTTGTGCGCTGTACTCCCTGTTTACAGATTACCGATATTTCTTGGATAGTTGTTAGACAGATGCTGCGTCACTGACAAGTCCGAAGAGATGAAATACAAGCTTTGCTGCGGTTGGATACCGCTCTCAGCTTACTTTTGTCACCTTCTCAGGCACCAGAGAAAGACTGTAACGGCGGTCGCCTCTGCTAGTGCTTATGGCCGGGCAAAAGGAGACAGTATAACAACGAGAGAATCTTTTTGGCACGACTAATCTACACAAAAAGTAAAGCTCTTATATTCTCTTGATTTGGCCTTTTACTATGGTAACCTAGCAGTGACCATCACAGTGGACTGTAGAATGTCAACAAATGGTAAGATGGTTATTAAGAGAATGCTCACTCCATCGTGGTTTCAAAAAAGAGACATATGGCATCCTAGCGTATTTTGTTATTGAGTTACGAACACTCGAAATTAGTTCCGCTAGGGAATTAATACGAGGGACTTCAGAAAGCAAGTTACACATTATTATGGCAGGCCAAATACCTTTTACTGAATGATGCATTACACTTCACTGTGACATAGACCCACGACACTACTTTTCGATAGTCACCAAGACTCCGTAAATAAAGTTCAGAACGTTCTACCTATCGTACTGTTCCTCGATGACAAAAATCCGCTCCGTAGTCAAGGTGGCATTCGAGAATCACTGTGTGAATGACCTCTTCGCTGGAAAACGGCTTTACTCCCAAATATTCTTTCAGTTTGCGGGAAACATATCCTAGACTCTGTTGTCTGTGATCGATGTCGATGGCCTTCCTTCGCGTTCAGCATCACCACGTCTGTGCAGCCTTGGTCAAACTGTTGCCACCATTTCATTACGGCTGGACGTTACGTTTGGTCCATATACCACCAGAATTTCGCGTTAAGTCTGTGTGTAGTTCAGACGTTTTGTCAGCAAGGATCATATTGTCCCACCTACTTCAGGTATGGAGTATATTTCCAGTAGCCGCGCCAATTCAGCAGCGCACTGTGATGCACCCGTTATCCGTACCGAAGCAGAACTGTATCAGCGGGAAACTTGGAACATGCACTCTTTTCTAACGGTGCGCCACTCTTGTTGCGCATTGGTCTTAGCGTGAGACGACACGTGTAACCTAATCGCTGAAGTACCCACGTATACAGGGTGTTACAAAAAGGTGCGGCCAAACTTTCAGGAAACATTCCTCAAACACAAATAAAGAAAAGATGTCATGTGGACATGCGTCCGGAAACGCTTGATTTCAATGTTAGAGCTCATTTTAGTTTCGTCAGTATGTACTGTACTTCCTCGATTCACCGCCAGTTGGCCCAATTGAAGGAAGGTAATGTTGACTTCGGTGCTTGTGTTGACATGCGACTCATTGCTCTACAGTACTAGCATCAAGCACATCAGTACGTAGCCTCAACAGGTTAGTGTTCATCACGAACGTGGTTTTGCAGTCAGTGCAACGTTTACAAATGCGGAGTTGGCAGATGCCGATTTGATGTATGGATTAGCACGGGGCAATAGCCGTGGCGCGGTACGTTTGTATCGAGACAGATTTCCAGAACGAAGGTGTCCCAACAGGAAGACGTCCGAAGCAATTGATCGGCGTCTTAGGAAGCACGGAACATTCCAGCCTATGACTCGCGACTGGGAAGACCTAGAACGACGAGGACACCTGCAATGGACGAGGCAATTCTTCGTGCAGTTGACGATAACCCTAATGTCAGCGTCAGAGAAGTTGCTGCTGCACAAGGTAACGTTGATCACGTCACTACGGGAGAACCAGTTGTTTCCGTGCCATGTACAGAGTGTGCAGGCACTATCAGCAGCTGATTGGCCTCCACGGGTACACTTCTGCGAATGGTTCATTCAACAATGTGTCAATCCTCATTTCAGTGCAAATGTTCTCTTTACGCATGAGGCTTCATTCCAACGTGATCAAATTGTAAATTTTCACAATCAACATCTGTGGGCTGACGAGAATCCGCACGCAATTGTGCAATCACGTCATCAACAAAGATTTTCTATGAACGTTTGGGCAGGTATTGTTGGTGATGTCTTGATTAGGCCCCATGTTCTTCCACCTACGCTCAATGGAGCACGTTATGATTTCATACGGGATACTCTACCTGTGCTGCTAGAACATGTGCCTTTACAAGTACGACCCAACATGTGGTTCATCCACGATGGAGCTCCTGCACATTTCAGTCGAAGTGTTCGTACGCTTCTCAACAACAGATTCGGTGACCGATGGATTGGTAGAGGCGGACCAATTCCATGGCCTCCACGCTCTCCTGACCTCAGTCCTCTTGACTTTCATTTATGGGGGCATTTGAAAGCTCTTGTCTACGCAACCCCGGTACCAAATGTAGAGACTCTTGGTGCTCGTATTGTGGACGGCTGTGATACAATACGCCATTCTCCAGGGCTGCATCAGCGCATCGGGGATTCCATGCGACGGAGGGTGGATGCATGTATCCTCGCTAACGGAGGACATTTTGAACATTTCCTGTAACAAAGGGTTTGAAGTCACGCTGGTACGTTCTGTTGCTGAGTGTTTCCATTCCATGATTAATGTGATCTGAAGAGAAGTAATAAAATGAGCTCTAACATGGAAAGTAAGCGTTTCCGGACACATGTCCACATAACATATTTTCTTTCTTTGTGTGTCAGGAATGTTTCCTGAAAGTTTGGCCTTACCTTTTTGTAACACTCTGTATACTAGATTTGGCCCCAGTGTACCCCGTTACACGTGTAATTCATAGTCCTTGGACTTAACCATTCATTGATCATGGGAATAACGGCATTTTATATACAAGGAATACGAAAGGGAAGGCAACTTCTTTCGCTGTTGCAGAGAAGCCAGCATCAGCAACAGATTCGAGCTGTGTTTTCATCTCGTCCCGTCTGAAACTGGAAGAAAGTCGAGTGTGTAATGTCCCGTTGATGACGAGCACATTCTAAGGCAGAGCACAGTCTCAGATTGGTGAAGGATTAAGAAGGAAATCGGCCGATAAGCCATTTGCCTGTAACCCAATTTAACAGTAGTTTTACACTATCTAATGCATACATAAAACAGGTCTTCTTAATTCTAAGTACATGTGGCGGTGGATATCCATATGTTTCTAGATTCCTAACTCCAGTATTCCTATAAATATCGCGTATCCATGACGATTTTTCACTACCTTTCATGTAAACGCCTTTGTAGTGACGTCATATCTTCGAATGTCAGACCGTCATTATCGCAGCGAACTTCGTGAAAATTTTGACTTAAACATAATGAACTTTTGTGTGTTTCGATGCATTTATCGTTCCTGAACGGTTTTCTCGAAGTGATTATTGTATAGAATGTCGTGGTAACTCGCCCATCGATAATGAAAGTGCTGAAAGTGAGCATGAAGGTGAGCATTGTCCATTAATATGGGTATATCTACTTAGGTTTTGTATTTTCGTAGTTAAGCTTAAGTTGCTTTTATGCATCGCCGTAGTTTATTTCCTGTGTCATATTACAGTTTTGAACGTCTGAAGATGATCGTGATGGTGATCGAAACCCGTCACCTGCCAATAAATGTTTCTTTACGACTTATACTGGTTCATAATTAATTTCAAATATTCTATTTTGACCGCTGACTTTCTCCAGCAACGGTCACTTGCGCCATGGTGTGCTTGGACACGCTCATCCCTTTCCTTGATGCAGAATTCAGTTTGATGTTGTGATACTGTGAATAGTGTTGTACGTTTTTAATCCTATTCGTGCGATACTCCAATCTCCTTTGCTTGAATCGATTGGTGAATAGTAATTCACGTGTAGGACTAATGATAGCTCTTTTAAAGTCAAAGTGGGTGACCTGAGCCTTAGCTGATTAACTGATGTGTGTGATTATTGAGATCTTATCTGTATCTGTATGGAGGAACATGGGGGACAAGAAAGGAGCCTCCACGAAGAGTATGTGAATGCAATACACATACTCGGGCGTCCCCTGGGCGGTTGTATACCGGCTGATCCTTTCACTCCAGAAGCAACATGACAGTCCTACAGAAAAGGACCTTATCAGGCCCAGCACTGACGATTATCTCTGTAAATATTGAAGGCCTGTCTGCATGCAAAGAACGTCTACTACAAGACCTCTGTCAGAAAGAGAAATGTGACGTCCTGTGTCTACAAGAAACTCACAGAGATAGCACACTCAAAAGACCCAAGATAAACGGGATGCGACTAGTAGCTGAAAGGTCACACCGACAGTATGGCAGCGCAATCTTTACCAGACCAAACATACAGATCCTTTCAAGCAGTTTAAACGACATCAATGATACTGAAGTGCTAACCATTGAACTTAGTGACTGCACTGTCACATCAGTGTACAAACCACCAACTGTGGACTTTTCCAGCTCCAACGTAAACAATTTTAATAAAGACAGAATTAATTTTGTAATCAGTGATTTCAACAGCCACAGTACGCAGTGGGGCTACCAAGAAGACGACGACAATGGCACGGCTGTGATCTGCTGGGCCGAGCTAAACAACCTAAAACTGATACATGACAATAAACTGCCTGCTTCCTACAACAGTGGCAGATGGGGGAGAGGTTATAACCCGGACCTCATCTTCGTTAGCCATCAAGTAACGTCCCAATGCTCAAAAGTAGTTTGCTCACCAATACCAAACACCCAGCACCGTCCAATAATGTGCCAGATCACATCTGTTGTTAAACCCCATAGCGTACCTTTTCGCCGTAGGTACAATTTTAAGAAAGCAGAATGGTCTACCTTTCAAAACCTCATGGAAGATTCTGTAAACAACCTACCACCTGAACCAATATTCTATGACAATTTCGTGAAGGCTGTGCAGTGGTGTTCCAAGCAATCGATCCCTAGAGGATGCAGAAGCAATTATGTTGAAGGCCTTACGCCAGAATTAGAGGATCAGTTGCAGCAATACCTGACACTGTTTGACGCAAACCCTCTATCCGCGGAAACTATCACTGCGGGCGAGCAGCTAACCGAGTCACTAGCTAAAACCAGGAGAGAGAAATGGCTGAGGACAATAGAAGAAATGGACATGAAAAGGAGCAGTCAGAAAGCCTGGACACTCCTTAAACGTCTCAACAATGACCCGACTTTCTCTCCAGGACATGCTCCCGTCACAGCCGACCTAATAGCCCACCAGCTTCTCAAGAATGGGAAACCCGACACCAAAATCAGGAAGTCGGAGACCAAAATAGACAGGATTGAACACCAAGAAAATTCAACTCTGGCCACCCATCTCACAATGGCAGATCTGGACAAAGCCATAGCGAAATGCAAGCTAAGGAAGGCCCCGGGCCTGGACGGGAGTTTTGTTGAAGAGATTAAACGCTTTGGTACCAACGTTAAACAATGGCTACTGAAACTGTTTAACAATTGCATGGAAACAGGTCAGATTTCCACAATCTGGAGGAAGGCTAAAGTTATTGCCATTTTAAAACCAGACAAAAATGCTGATGACCCCAGAAATTTCCGACCCGTATCACTTCTCTGCCATATCTTTAAAATCTTTGAAAGAATACTCCAGGATCGCCTCTCCAGTGCCATAGAACCCTACCTAATCCCCCAACAAGCAGGTTTCCGCCCAGGGAAAAGCACTACATCTCAGGTAATTAACCTCACGCAGCTGATTGAAGACGGCTATGAGAACCGGAAAATAACCGGTGTCGCCTTTATAGATTTGACAGCCGCATATGACACCGTCAACTTACGTCTGCTAATGAAGAAGCTGTATGCCATTACCAGGGACTTTAAATTCACATCCACAGTTAGAAGTCTGTTAGAGAACCGTAGGTTCTCTGTGGAATTCCAAGGGATGCATAGCAGGTGGCGGGCCCAGAAAAATGGTCTCCCTCAGGGCAGCGTACTGGCACCCTTACTTTTTAACATATACACCAACAATCAACCACTGCCAGCCGGTACGGAAAACTATATCTACGCCGATGACCGTGCTATGGCCGTACGGGGTGACTCCTTTGAGGATGTTGAGACAAAGCTCACGGATGCGCTAGACATGCTCTGTCAGTACTGCGCCGACAATCAACTCAAGCCGAACCCTAGCAAAACACAAGTTTGCGCCTTCCATCTCCGTAACAAGCAGGCATCCCGTAAGCTGCGTGTCTTCTGGAAGGACATACTCCTCAAACACTGCGTTAACCCCAAATACCTAGGAGTAACCCTAGACAGGGCTCTGACGTATAAAGAGCACTGTGTTAACACCAAAATGAAGGTGAGCGGCAGAAATAATATTCTTCGGAAAATAACGAACTCCTGGGGCGCAAAGCCAGAGGTAGTGAGGACCACAGCACTAGCAGTTTGCTTCCCAGCAGGCGAATATGCAAGCAGTGTCTGGTGCAACTCTACCCACGCTAAACAGGTCGACATTGCTCTGAACGAGACCTGCAGGCTCGTCACTGGATGTCAGAAACCGACGCCAACAGACAAGCTCTACCATCTTGCTGGGATTGCACCTCCTGCAGTGCGAAGAGAAGCGGCAGCCTATAGTGAAAGAGCGAGGGCTGAGATGGCAGAGAGCCACCCCCTCCACAAAACTCAGCCAGCCACCAAACGCTTGAAATCTAGACGCAGTTTTCTCAGAGCAACCGAAGATTTTAGCGACCAACCTGTATCTAGGGTGGAGAGATGGAAGCGGTCGGGAGAAGGGCACTGGATGGAACCAAAGGAAGAATTGGCACCAGGTTACGATGAGGACTGGGTGGTCTGGAGATCACTAAACAGGCTACGCACCAGCACTGCACGGTCAAGAGATAACCTTCTGAAGTGGGGATATTCTACTACATCTAATCTCTGCGACTGTGGAGAGGTGCAGACGACCCAGCACATGTATAACTGCCCTGAGTGTCCTTCACACTGCACTTTAGAGGATCTGATGTTGGCAACCCCAAATGCTGTCGACGTAGCCCGCTTATGGGCCAAATGCCTATAACATTTTGTTTCTGTGCACACATATTTGTATATATATTTATATATATTTTCATATGCCTGTAATTAATTTTTTTTCTGTGTGCTATTCATTTTTTTATATTCCTGTATCCATGGTGCCTCTGACACGAATAAAAAATAAATGGAGGAACATGAGATGTAGATGTCTGCGCAGGTACGTATTGAAGTTTTGGTAGCATTGAAAATTCTAGAATACATTGTTACCAATATAGTAGTGGTGTAATGCCTCTAGTGACCATAAGTCACCACATAAATCAAAGAAGTAGACATTATTTTTCTTTTACAATATGCCACATGTGCCCTTATTTAAAGAGCCGATCGCTGAGTCCAGCCAGTACTCGAATTATTAGGGGAAGGATTCCACCCAGTGTGTGTGCTAGGCATTTGAAGGACTCTTTGCCTTTCAATCAGATTTCCTTTTGAGACTCTTTTAGTTGTCACTAATGATAACTGACGAGTATTTTATTTACCCTGACGTGCCCTTTTTCTTCTTCTTCTCCTTGCTTTCTGTCTTCAGCAGATAACTTGCTACACTCATAATTTGATTAAAATTTTGGCCCATGCCCATTGCTCGTTTTGCACACATCACTTTATCGAGTCCAAGTGTCGTAATACCCCAATACCAATATCCCTTGTTAAACGCATTTCCTTAGGCATGTAGCCTAAAATTCGATCTGCAGCGTAACGTCCTGGGAGATTCTAATTTTCTGTGTGTGTGATATCGTTGTCTCTGCAGTCATTGTCTAAAAGAGTAATTCCCTTGTGACCATGAACGAGGTATTTTTAAAGCTGGGTTCCAAATCCACAGTAGTCACGGGTGGGGATGTAAAGTTCTATACTTAACCTGCGGTGAATACCACTTTATTTGCTGATGTGCTCCCCATCATTTATGTAATGCTAATGTGCTGTTTGAGGTTTCTGTTATTTGTTATATAGAAAATCATCAGCGTCAACCCAAGTATTGTGCGATGAAAAGAAGCCAACTAACAAGAGCTTTATTTTTCTGTCCACTTATGACACATTCTATGAGAGAAACGTCTGGTTCAATGCTTCCCTGTAATTTTTCTCTATAAACACTACCAGAAATAACAGTACGACGGCAATTCTATAGAATGTAAGTTTTAGGGTTTGTTGCATATGGAATCTTTAAATAACTCCGTTGCCCTCTTCCGTGTATATGATTTCTCAAATGCAGTCTTGTATTTTGAAATGCTCAATGTATCATCAACATTAATTTTCTGCTTGCATTGATCTACAATTTTAATATGACTGTGTATGTTATTTAGAAGTGCATTATCACGAACCTCAGTTGATTTCGTTCATGTCGATTCGTGCGCGGTCTGGTTGTACTGGTTAACGATTTGTGTGAAGATTTCAGTCCATTTGTAAGAACTGTGAAGGTTAAAACTCATCCACATTAACGCTTTTATAGTTGAATTCAAACATTCCGTGATACTTGCCTTCATCTGAGGGAACATTGAATAGCGATGTATCTCTACTGATCCATTACTGTTTTCAAATGTCGATAACAAAACTCGCCTCCATTTTCTATTTGAAGATTGTCTCAGATGCAGATAGTTCCCATCTGCAACAATTGATTGCAACAATTGATTAAACACCTGTGTAACGGCCTTCCCCCATCTTTATTTTCAAAGGAAAGCAGAGTACATATCAATAACCATAAAAATTTATTTGACACCTTTGTTCATTATGAAAATTATTTCATACCAGCAAGATCCAATTTCCATAAATCGTCTAAACCTTGAATTAAAATGCACCTACACAGTGATGTCTTACGCACCGGTTTATGGAGCTCTTGAACTATTGTCTCTACAATTATTTAATCATATGTCTTTTCTGATGTTCTGAAACTATTGAAATGGTTTCATTTGAACGTAATGTATTAACAGTTTTGCCCACTGCTATGAGCAGTCCTAATCGTTGAACTAATTTTATGGGGTTGTTGTAGTATATGTGGAGAATGGTTGTTAACTGTCTTACTTTAAATGTTGATAAATCCATTCCCCAGTACCCCCTCTGAACCAGGTTTAATAATAAACGTCATCATGTACGTTATCGGGCTAGACACGCTTGGCTGATTTGAAACCAAGCAATTTAAAGTTGGTTGCACCATCTTCCTTATGATCTTCCTAATTTTCTTCTTTCATTGTGTCTGTACTCAAACATTTTCCTTGGTATCCTGTTATGATCCATATCCAGTAGATGATCATGCCATTCCTTTCTGTATTGTTTGATCTTTTTTAGTTTTTCGAGGACGTGAAGCTCCTTTCTTTTCTCAGCGCCCTTCTTCCAATCTTGCAAGAGTCTTAGAAGTGTCATTTCTGCAACTTCAGTTATCAGTAACAGTTTCTTCTTTAAAGTCCATATTTCAGATCGATAGAGCAGCAGAAGTACACTCATAGAATTATAAAATTTAAGTACTGTCTCATTCCTTGTTTTATTCAGGAACGTTCTCTTAACCGTGGCTAACATGTGTAAGTACCTTTGTATTTTTTTCTCTCAGAATTACTATTATTATAAGCTTAAGAGGTATCACACCTGAGGTGACCTGCTGTAAACTGTTATTTTCCACAAAAGGCCATAATTTTTGTTTGCTATGTGGATATGGAAAAATTATATTGTTTTGTCATTATATGTAACGGCTAAAAGCTATACATCTTGGTCGGTTGCAGTCTTCCGTTCTCTTCCGCCTTTTATTGACAGTGTCATTTGTATAGTATGTCTCTCATGAGAGTCGTCAGGCACATTATGTCTGCTGTTTTGTCAGATAATTGTAATTCCTTTTCTGCAACTTTTAGCTTGAGTCAGCCCTACAAATACAGCTCATCACGTCTTTTATGCGACATCAGTGTCGATGGAAAGTGTCGGTTGGTTTCCAGTTACAAACAAAATTATTTTTAAGTCGAATTTTACAGCCTGTTCGAAAGAGCAGTCCCAAATTAGTTTAGTGCGATATTCGTTTTATTGACGTGTATTGACAGGGAGATTAAAACACGAAGGATAACCTGAATTCTATCAGCGACAGCTCCGCCCTGGCCCACGCTGATTGCTACAGCCATGTAGCAGTGCTGCTCAGTCGCTACTGGAGTTCTGATCATTCTTCTTGTTTTACTGTTCCTGTTAATACACATCGGTAAAAAGAATAACACACTAGAATAATTAGGCACCGCATTATAGAATGGGCACGTAAAATTCCGATTAAAAAAAATTTTTTTTTTCGTAATGAGAAACAAATCAACAATTTCCGTCCTCATTGGGCGTCGTTAGAAAGACGTGATGAGCAGTGTTGATTTGGGCTGACTCCAGCTACATGTTGCAAAAACACAGTTGCAAATATCTGCGGAAACACCATAGAATATGCTCCCGGCGACTCATTGGTGAGAGACCCCGTATATGATATATATTGCAAGCTATAAAGGACGTCCTTGTCTGACTACTTGTGTGATCCTTCTCACTCTTCTACTAATGGTTAAGAGAACGTGTATCTTGATATTGCTATCACCATACAAACCCTGAATCGCACTTATGTTGAGGAATGAGGTTGGCTCCTATATTTTTCTTTAACTTAAATATCACCATACATTTCTGTATCTTTTGGTGAATAATTGTCGAGTTTTGTAGTTTTTAAGAATATTAGTTTCAGTAAGATGGCTAGTCTTCTGAACTGTCTACCATCTATCCGTATTCAGTTACTGGTTAAACTTATAGGTCGATTACGTAGTATATACGACTTCTCCCTGCATACTGTATTTTATCTATCCGTGTCTCCCCGTATTGCTTAATGGAATAACCTACTGCATCTTCAGAGTGTCCGCCGCTCGTGATCTCGCGGTAGCATTCTCGCTTCCCGAGCACGGGGTCCCGGGTTCGATTCCCGACTGGGTCAGGGATTTTCGTCTGCCTCAAGACGGGTGTTTTGTCGTCATCATCATTCATCCTCATTACGGTCGGAGGAAGGCAACGGCAAACTACCTGCATTAGGACCTTGCCTAGTACAGCGGTGCGGGTCTCCCGCATCGCTCCCCTACACTTTGTGAAGTAGCATGGGACTTTATTTCCATTCCAGTTCAGAGTAATTTGCCTTCGAGAGTGTTTCTATAGAGTCTGTAACAGGGTTAAACGCTTTTCTGAGTGACTGATGAGTTTTCAAATGCCCTAACCTCAGCTCTCGTAGTTTCTCCTGGATAACTTGCCTGCTTCAGTGACCTTATGTTTTGTCAGCATGATGGTATATACCAGGCCGACTTCGGAACATTACACAAGTTATATACACTCTCGTTTGCTTTATTTTCATTTACAGCAACCTTCGAATTAAATTCACTGATTAACCTCAGAATGGCCTGAAGATGAGTATTATTTGCTTCCTTGATAATTCTGGCAAGTCTCATAGTAATGCATTCAATACTATCGTCGAGCGTCCGAACCTTGGCGTCAACACAGAGACGGTTGTTCGACCTTCCCCTATCAGAACGATTCTGAGTGGAAATTCACACAAATTTGTCCACAGCGTAACGTATAATGATATAATTGCCCAGTTGTATATCCTGGGTGATCAAAAAGTCAGTATAAATTTGAAAACTTAATAAACCACGGAATAATGTAGATAGAGAGGAAAAAATTAACACACATGCTTGGAATTGGAATGACATGGGGTTTTATTAGAACCAAAAAAAAAAACAATGTTCACAAAATGTCCCACAGATGGTGCTGAACAGCAAAACGTCAGTGAGTGCGCATGACAATCGTGTATAAAAGGAGCTGTAATGAGAGAGAGAATCTGATGCTCCAGCAGTCGCAGCATGTTGACGTTACCAGAAAAGGCGCTTTTAGTGAAGCTGTGTTATCAGAATGGGGAATGTGCTAGTTCAGCGTTACGATCCTGTCGCCATAGGAATGGGATTCGAACGGGTAAAGGTCCGCTGACAAATGCAGCTGTGACGAGAATGATTTCGAAGTTCGAAGCCACGGGTTGTTTAGACGATAGACCCCGTAGTGGCCTACCGAGCACAAGGCGTAATGCTGCTGAGACAGTTCAGGAAGAAATGGAGACACTAGCGGATTCGTCTATGCACGGGGAAGTCAGCGCACGTGCAGTCGCACGTCGCACCGGCATTCCATACACCACTGTTTGGTTGGCACTGAGGCGTACCCTACGATGCTATCCGTACAAAATCCATCGGAATCATGAACTGTTACTTGGCGATTTAGTGAAGCGGAGGCCATTTGTGGTGTGGGCGTTTCAAAAGATGGCGGAAGATGACGATTGGTTGAGTAACGTGTTGTGGACCGACTAAGCTCATTTCACGCTCCGAGGGTCTGTCAACGCCCACAACTGCAGAATTTGGGCTACCGAAAATCCTAGAACTGTGATGGAAACTCCATTGCACGACGAGAAAGTCACGGTATGGGTTGGATTAACCACATCTACCGTTATCGGGCCTTTTTTCTTCGAGGAAATACGTGATTCTGGTTTTGTAACTGCTACCGTGATGCGTGAGAGGTACGCCGATATGTTACAGAATCACATCATCCCCAGCCTGGCTGATAAACACCTGCTGGAACGTACGATGTTTATGCAGGATGGTGCTCCACCCCATATTGCTAGAAGCGTGAAAGATCTCTTGCGCGCGTCGTTTGGTGATGATCGTGTGCTCAGCCGCCACTTTCGTCATGCTTGGCCGCCCAGGTCCCCAGACCTCAGTCCGTGCGATTATTGGCTTTGGGGTTACCTGAAGTCGCAAGTGTATCGTGATCGACCGACATCTCTAGGGATGCTGAAAGACAACATACGACGCCAGTGCCCCACCATAACTCCGGACATGCTTTACAGTGCTGTTGACAACATTATTCCTCGACTACAGCTATTGTTGAGGAATGATGGTGGATATATTGAGCATTTCATGTAAAGAACATCGTCTCTGCTTTGTCTTACTGTGTTATGCTAATTATTGCTACTCTGATCAGATGAAGCGCCATCTGTATGACATTTTTTGAACTTTTGTATTTTTTTGGTTCTAATAAAACCCCATGTCATTCCAAGCATGTGTGTCAATTTGTACCTCTCTATCTACATTATTCCAGGATTTATTCAGTTTTCAAATTTATACTGACTTTTTGATAACCCGGTATATGCAGTCATATTTTGAAAATTTCTTGAAAGTTTTGTCGGTATTGAGCATCATTCAGTTGCCTCGTTTTATAGATAACCAAAATGCTGTACGTTGAATGAGTCCAGGAATCTCTGCATAAAGTTGTAAATTCGTCAAATGTCTCTTGGTTCTTACCTGTGCCTGTCAAATCTATTTTAAAATCATATGATACTATTTGTGGGTAGTAATGTTTGTATTATCCTTATCATAATGTTTGCATTATCCTTATCAGTGGCTTTGAGATCTTACATTATGTCTGACTTAGAAAACACTGACCGCTTTATGTCCACTGAAGCAGAAGTATTCACATATTTGATCTTGATTTTACTCCGTGACATAGTTAAATATGAATACATTATTCGGTTTACAGCTTCAGATGACAGGACAACATAACTTCCAGTGAAAAATTTGTATGTAATACTGTCAATGCATCAAAGTATTTCCTACTGCAGTTGGTATTTTGGCTGGAATAGTGTTTTTGAAAATACATATACATTCTTGAAGACAGCACCATCTAGGCGCATTTTCAGAGAAATGAGAATGTTTGTATTTCGGCAACCACATAGATGGACAATTATCAATCTGATTCTGTCCAACAGTAGTGAACCATTCTTATTCTGTGTGCCCGCAGCATTCTCAGCAGCATTAGCACAAAGTCCTGGTTAAATGGATATTTTCTCCATCTACTAGTGCCGAACCCTAGATGACTACACCAGTATACAAGGTTTTAATAAGGCCTGGAAAAAGAACACGGCCATCATACACACACTTCACATAGTTTATATAAAGCTGGGTATACATACATACTCAAATAAAAACACAGTTCTATTCATACATCAAATGTTGTAAACTCGTACCTAGGTCCAAGCACAGACATGCAACATACATCGAAATGTTGGGCTATATACTACATACGTATCTGGTATTTGTCGTGATTGTTCTAGTAACTTGCTCCACAATGTTTCGTAGAAGCTAGTATCACATGGGCGCCAGTTCAACGCCTAGTTGAATGCATGTTGCATGGCTTAGCTAATATACGTTAAATTCTTAAAAGTGGCTCCCTGCATGCGTGTAGCATCCGTTCCGTTAAAAAGCTGGATTGTTCATGGGAAGTAAACTGCATTGACCTTATGATCACCTAACATCCCTGTGGGTATTCGAGTATTACGAGCAAATGTGCCAGCATTAGCAACTGAGTTATAGAGTCGACATGGTAGCAAAGGTTGAGAGATGACATGCCTTTTGCATGCAATTTCTCGTCTGTCCCCATTCATTTTTACCATCTCTATCATTATTTTTTGTATGTCACAACAGAAGGTCGAATAAGTTCATTCCGAGTAATGCAATGGGTAATGAAAAATCTAATCATCCTTGGTGTGGGGCTCTGCATGTTTTCCTTGCGATACTATTAGTCTTAATTTGGGTGGTGTACGGCAGAGACACGGTACCTACGGGGCCCAGTGAAAGCAGAGGTGGACTGACTCTCGGCCGGCCTTCCTGCGAATTCCTTAGCATCCACAGACAATAGCGTGCGACCAGATTTGCTGTCCAACCTACTCGTATTGTACAAACTGTGAAGTGACTGGGAAGGCGACGGACCGGTGCCGATGTAATCGCCTTACGACAGTCTGGCGTCTTGGCCTAACTGAACTGACGCCACCAGCTAGTAACGTATCCCTATCTTCCCAGACGCGTATGCTAGACGAACTTCTGGGTGCGACGTATCTGGCACTGGCGGTTCGATGAAATTTTGGTCTTATGTGTGTAGCGGTGGGTGGAACTCTCTGAGCACTATGGGACTCAACTGCTGTGGTCATTAGTCGGTGGGTGGAACTATTTTCCCACACCAACATATATGTAGAAAATAGATTGTGCAGCTACCGAAGACGCTCTGTGACGTCAGAGAGACTCGTCCTCAAATTGGCGGGACGAGAATTGGATGGGTATATGTTTAGTGGAATTTTCCACTGCACCTTGAATCTTACGACTGGCGCATGTTCCAGCGTCCGCCGTCGGTTGGGAACTTTCGACAGTGGTGTGGTCACGGAGGGCTCAACTTGCGAAGTGCGAGTGCGGTGCGCGTTAGAGAGGTTACTCTGGATCTATCCCTGCTACCGTCCACCTGCAAGATTTCGTGTTATGCGTTCTTATCTGTGTATTCTCATGGAGTCACTTTATCACGAGCAATCAAGTGCGCTCTCTCTGTCACCCAGACAGAAGTAATTTGTGTTGGGTGTTTTCTTGTGAATCGATCATATTAGAAGAGTCAGGGGTGCAAATCTCAGCAACTGCACCACTTTCCTGTTTTCCGACTTCATACTGCTGAAGACGTTTCTGGCAAAGTATCTTGGCTGCTCCAGCATTGTAGGAATTCTGTAAAAGTATTTGTACTGAAGCCCTCAGCAGCATGTGTTCTTGGTGTCGCCAGTACCAGCCAAATTTTCTATTTCTTCCAATTAGAGCTCTCTCTACCTATCGCCATACTGTTAGTCACATCACTCTTATTATTTGAGAGTAGGAGCCCCTTCGAGTACGTGGTCTTCTTATTCAATATTCCAATAATTGTTCACCTACTATGAGGATTTATCTTAATGTATAGTATATTTTTTCATGTCCTCAGCTCAATAAATCATTCTGTTATTCTTAAGCTGTTTGTCATTCAGTCGTCAGTTACTAGCTACCATTTCATCTTATATTGATTAATGACTACTAAGGAAACTAATTACTTCATAGTGTAATTAAATTATTGCGTGCGCGCAACTCTTTGTAAGCATCACTTACAGGATCACTTCACTAACTGTTTCCATGTGCTTTAGTTATCATGATAGTTATAAAGGGCGGTTCACTGCATGATCAAGCCCTCGGCAAATTCCTTAGAATCAAAGCGTCCACAAAACACTTCTCAAAACAGGCACTTTGCATGATATGGCGAACCTTGCCTACGAGCTTGCTTGAGAACGCTGAGAGGCTGTCAGTAACCAGATAATAATTTTTTTTAAATTAAATATTTATAATTTCTGTAATCTCGATTTTTTAGATTCCGTGTTAGTTGTAGACAGTTGTGCTAATATATTAAGTACTGTATTTGTTGTAGTTTCTTTCTATCTACTTCACTGTTTTGGTTCATGTGTGTGGCTTTTGTACCACATCACACTTCAGTGGTTAACGTGCATAGTTTCTGCAACACATCACACTCTTCGTTTTGTGACCATTTACGGCGTTGCAACTGCGTGGGGACTATTTTGTCAGGGATGAATGTACAGCTTATGTAGTGGTCAGTTATCAGTAGCTGAAGAAGAGCTAATTTTTTTTCTCTTGATTACGTATTAGACGTTGGACAGAAGCACTACCTCTTTTTTAGTCTCGTGAATGTTCGCACAAAGCAAAGCAATATTGGCAATGACTAAGTGTGGGACATGCTACGGTCGCAGGTTCGAATCCTGCCTCGGGCATGGGTGTGTGTGATGTCCTTAGGTTAGTTAGGTTTAGGTAGTTCTAAGTTCTAGGGGACTTATGACCTAAGATGTTGAGTCCCATAGTGCTCAGAGCCATTTGAACCATTTTTTTAAGTGTGGGACAGCCAGATCTAGCGCAATGGGACGTGAACAGGTACACCTGGACACTTCCCTTGTTGAGAGCCCTTTCTGGCAGAAAGTAACAATGCAGACGCGATCGAACCGCGGTATTGACCGTCTAGCCATGCTTGAACTACAGATAACACGAGCCGTGTACCTCCTTCCTGTCAGACCCCCTCCGTCTAATAGGCGCTGCTCATGCATGGTCGTTTACATTTTTGGGCGGGTTTCGTGACCTCTCTGAACAGTAAAAGGGACTGTATATGTGATACAATATCCACAGTCAACGTCTGTCTTCAGGAGTTCTGGGAACTGGGGTGAAAAAAACTTTTTTTTTGTATGTGTGTATTGTTATCTAACATTGTGAATTACCTTAAAGAAAATGGCCTATTGACAGACAGTAAATACGGATTTGGAATCATTGTTCTTGTGAAACACAATTAACTCTTTACTTGTACGAAATTTTGAGTGCTATAGACAAAGAATTTAAAACTGATTCCGTATTTATAGATTTACAGAAAGCTTTTGACACTGTACTTCCCAAGCGGCTTATAGTGAAATTGCGTGCTTCTGGAATATCGTCTCAGTTATGCGACTGGATTCGTAATTTCAAGTCAGAGACGTCACAGTTCGTAGTAACTCACTGAAAGTCATTGGTAAAGCAGAAGTGATTTATGGCGTTCCCCAACGTAGGGGTATAGGCTCCCTGCCATACCTTATCTACATGAACGATTTACTAGACAATCTGAGCAGCCGTCTTAGGTTGTTTGCAGATGATACCGTCGTTTATCGTCAAGTAAAGTCATCAGAAGATCAAAACAAATTGTAAAACCATTTTGAAGAGATATCTGTATGGTGCGAAATTTGGCAATTGACCCTAATTAATAAAAAGTTTGAGGTCATCCACATGATTGCTAAAAGTAATGAGTTAAACTTCGGTTACACAATAAATCAGTCAAATCTAAGGCCGTAAATTCAGCTAAATCCCTAGGAACGACAATTACGAATAACTTAAATTGGAAAGAACACACAGAAAATTTTGTGAGGACGGTGAATCAAATAGTATGTTTTATTGTCAGGACACTTAGAAGACGCAACAGATCTACAAAAGAGACTGCGTACACTATTCTTGTCCGTCCTCTTTTGGTGTACTGCTGCGAGGCGTAGGATCCTTAACAGAAAGGATAAACGGAGTACGTCGAGAAAGTTCAAAGAAAAGCAGCACGTACTATCGAGAAGAAGTCTGGAGAGTGTCATTGACATGATGTAGTATTTTTGGTGGACAGCATTAAAGGAAAGGCGTTTTTCTTTGAGGCAGAATCTTCTCACGAAATTTCAATCACCAACTTTCTCCTTCGAATGCGAAAATATTTTGTTGAATCCGGCCTATATAGGGAGAAAAGATCATCGTAATAAAATAAGGGAAATTAGAGCTCGCTCGGAAAGATAAAGGTGATGGTATTTCTCCG
Source organism: Schistocerca nitens (assembly GCF_023898315.1). NCBI lineage: Eukaryota > Metazoa > Arthropoda > Insecta > Orthoptera > Acrididae > Schistocerca > Schistocerca nitens. The sequence goes on from NC_064616.1 coordinate 389,470,233, forward strand.
TGCGCTGTTCCAATTTGGAATAATAGACAATTATTGTGAAGATGGTTCGATAAACCGTCTGCCAGGCACTTAAGTGTGATTTGCAGGGTATCCATGTAGATGTAGACGTAGTTTCTGGTTGCGCCTTACAGTGGCGGAGAAATATTTAAATTATGTTTCTCCACAGTCCTAAGCCAGTACCACCTAGCACCGTGTGAAAGTTGGATAGTGAAGCATTCAAGAGAATGCTCAGTGAGCTCGAACTAGTGTTTCAAAGATAGGATGCAAGTGAGCGAAGGAAAGGAAAAAGTAACAATTATAACAATATGTTACCAGGTCCACCAGGATATAATAATTGTAGAATGAATGATCGCAATGAGCTCAATGGGAACCAAGATGTTAGAGGACAAAATTCGAACAGACAAGGAAACTGGCAAGGATGTTATAATGAGCGATAATACGAAAGAATTTGGCGAGAGTGGGATCAAAGGGATAAGTAGGTCGAAATTTTTCGGCACAACATTAGTTCTTGTCAGAGGAACGAGAGTCGTGTGTGAAACGACGCCAGGCGCATGCGAATTTGGCCCACGGGAAATCCGCACAACCCGAGGGGGGACGGGTGAACTTACTTAATTATGAGGTTTATCGGAATTACTGCTCGAGGAGCAACAAATAACAAATCGACAGTACCTCCAAGCAACAATTAGTCACAGTAGGGGATGTGAGGATGCAAGGGATTGTTGACAGTGGCAGCCACACAGAAATTTCTGAAACAAGCTTTCAAACGATGTTCTCAAAACAGGAGTGGGCCAAGTTTGTCTACGAAGTAGTCAAAAATAAAGGGGCACTGGATGGCAAATTCTCTGAAGTCTCCGAGCGAACCGGAATATAATTCATCTGCCAAGGGCACAAAATTAAAATCAACTTCATATTAGTGCAACATTTGGCTATTGATTTAATAATTGGGGTGAGACTTCTTAACCGTACGTCAAGCCACTCTCAGTTTAGGCCGTGGAGAAGTGACGCCAACAAAGGACAAGAACATTTGTATCAGATTTGATGAGCATGTGTTACAGGCACAGCTGTTGAACAATTGTATTAGATTGAATTACACAGTTTATAATGATAGAGGAGGTCATGGGTCTGATTCATCGGCACTGGACATGTAGGAGGACAAAACAGAGGCCGTAATACAAAGAATAAAAAAGACAATTGAACTAAAGGTAGGGGTGGTTAAGAACATAAAATTAGATCAGCGTAGGGAGCTGCGGGAAATGCTGGGTTAAGACGCGGAAATTTTTGTATCTACAACAGGGTCAATCAAAAACCTTCAATATGAATTTAAGGTACGGCCGCACAAAAATTTTTTTATGCCACCATACACCATTCCTATAGTATATAGAGAAAGAGTAGGGAAAGTACCAGCACGGATATTAAGAGAGGACATAATGGACCCAGCAAGATCCACATATAACAACACATTAAGAGTGTTTGACGAGATAGATCGGGGCATTCGTCTCGCGCTGGATTCTCTTCAAATAAATAGTGTTAGATGCTGAAACATATTGCCCTGAGAGATTTCAAGTGCTCCTTAAAAATTTTTATGGAGTGCCAGTTTCCTCCTCCGTTGACTTGAGATCCGGCTTCAGGCAAATTGAGTTGCACATTAGCTGCATACAATAAACAGCATTTCTAGCTTTCGGTCGGTGCTACCTACTTTGCCTACTCCCTTTCGGAATTAACATTTCGTCTGCAGCATTTATAAGAGGGTTAGATGGGATACTGAGTGCGAATCTAAAAAGAAGACGTGTCATCAGTTTTGTCAATTACTTATTAACTGCAGAAATATCTTGAAGGGAACACAGTACGATCTTGGGAGAGCTTGGGCACTTTCCAAGAGTATGGTGTGACGGTAAACAATGAAAAATCGAACTTCGTGACGTCAGTTAAGTTCCTGGGATATATTATTATATATGAGGGTATAAAGCCAAATCCCGATAAAACAGAAGCTATTGCAAAATTTGCTAGTCCAACGAACAAGAAAAAGGTGAGAGCGTTCCTAGGGGTCATCCATGTGAAGGCTCACAGTTGTCCCCGGATGAATCAATTTACAGGGAAAAAGACCGGCAGTAACTGGGATGAAACAGCGGCGAGAGAGTTCCAGTCACTGAAATCGGCGTTACTGTAAGCACCGATCCTCTCACACCCAAACTTAGCCGAAGACTTCTGTATTGTGACTAACAGATCGTACTCGGGACCAGGAGTCGTGGAATTACAAGACTGCATTGAAGCAAGGAATTTGGTCTGGAAAACAGCTGTTTTTGGGAGCAGGGTTCTCTCCAAAAGAGTCATAAATTATTCTGTAGTTGGAGGCACGGGCTATCGTGTGAGAGTTCCAGAAGTTTAAGTACTTCGTTTACGGTAGGAAAACGAGGGTCTATATGGACCATAATGCATTAGAATTTTTACTTATTTCAAAACACAGAAGACTTGCAAGAAGGGCAGCCTATCTGTAGCAATACAATTTTACCATAGAATATATACAAGGAAGTCAGAATGTCACGCTCATCTATAGGGCTTGAGAGTAGTACCAAAGAAGGTTTTGAGGACAACCTCTATAGCTTGTACTACATACATAAGGAACCATTAGGAAATATCGTAACCTGCAGCATGCAAGATGGTAAGAAGGATCGAGGCAAAGATCCCTACCTTGTAAAATTGAAACCGAAGTGGAGGGACAGGAGTCAAACAACCATTAGGCAGATCCGCCTTCGAAGAAAATGTATACTTTCCTACTGAAGCAATGTGGGGGACGCAGAATGGTGTCTATGTTTTGCCAATCACTTAATTAAGAAGGTGCTATGATGTGGTGCGGTGGTCGTGCGGTAGCGTTCTCGCTTCCCCCGCCCGGGTTCCCGGGTTCGATTCCCGGCGGGTCAGGGATTTTCTCTGCCTCGTGATGACTGGGTGTTGTGTGATGTCCTTAGGTTAGGTTTAAGTAGTTCTAAGTTCTAGGGGACTGATGACCATAGACCATAGTGCTCAGAGTCATTTGAACCATTTGTGGTGTGGCATACTCACCTGAGCTATGGCCATTTTGGTCTACGTAAATGTTACTTGTAGCTCACAACAATGTATCATTTCGTTCCGAGCGAGGTGGCGCAGTAGTTAGTACAATGGACTCGCATTCAGGACGACGACGGTGCAAGCCGGCTTCCGTCCATCCTGATTTAGATTTTCTGTGATTTCCCTAAATCGCTTCAGGCAAATGCCGGGATGGTTCCTTTGAAAGGGCACGGACGATTTCCTTCCTCATCCTTCCGTAATCCGATGGCAGAGATGACCTCGCTGTTTGGTCCCCTCCACCAAACCAACCAATGTATCATTTCGGGAACGTGGGGCGAAGAATTTGGTATGTGCTATCCGTCTGTAAGGACTTCCACAAAGCAAAACACATCACAGTCAACATGCTGGCACCTATGTTCCCGATAGTGCCAACCAGATTAAAGCAATTAGCGGCGGACGACCTGATGGGCGCGTTGCTAACTGCTCTTCGGGATTATAATTATGTGTTGGTATTTGTCGAATTATCTTCGAAATTCATTGTGTTGACGCCACTCAAGCGGGAGACGGGATTAACGAACTCGTGCGTCCTAACTCGAGACTTTCTACCACAGGTAGGACATGTAGTAAAGATTATACCACATAATGGGCCTCAGTATGGGTCGAGTAAGTGGGAGGAGTCGTTTAGACAGCACAAGATTGAACCGATCTTCATCTCCTCACAGCAGCCAGGCTCCACTGTACCTGAGTGATTAAGGATCTTGGAAACTCATATCGATTGTACTGCCATAAGCAGCATACTGCACAGGATGTCTTTCTGAAGTAATTTCAAGATGTCGTCAGTAAGGCACCCGATAGGATAACGAAGTTTCCACTTGTTACAGCGCTAAAGAATCGTGTTCCTCAGTACCTAATCAGGAAAGTCGTGGAATTTCCACCGAGGACTTGAGTACCGCACTGGTCCACCCATAATTGGGACTTAAACAGAATTCTGGTTGCAACCAGAGATAGAAAGACCCGCACCGATAGAAGAGCATGAAATCGTAGTTTTCACATTGGGGTGAAAGTGTTAATGAAATAGTTTCGCCATTAGAACAAACAAAGGCAGACACGTCAAAGCTTTTTCTCGTTCTACAATGGACCATTCAGGAAAGGTGTATCACCCGCCACAACGCCTTTGAACTTGAAACGCCGAGGGTAAGAAATCAATTGGACTTCACATAAAACTCTTTGTGGAATAAGATTATATCTCTAGTCTCTGGTGGAATGCATAATTTCGTTAGTAAGTACTGTTTTTTCTTTGTACGTAGTAGATGGTTATGTAGTGGGTATTTTCTTTATATTGCTAGTATCTGGGCAACGGCCTTGCCGCAGTGGATACACCGGTTCCAGTGAGAACACCGAAGTAAAGCGCTGTCGGGCGTGGTCAGCACTTGGATGGGTGACCATCCAGCCGCCATGTGCTGTTGCCATTTTTCGGGGTGCACTCAGCCTCGTGATGCCAAATGAGGAGCTACTCGACCGAATGGTAGCGGCTCCGGTCAAAGAAAACCATCATAACGACCGGGAGAGCGGTGTGCTGACCACACGCCCCTCCTATTCGCATCGTCCACTGGGGATGACACGGCGGTCAGATGGTTCGTGTGGGCCACTTGTGGCCTGAAGACGGAGTGCTAGGGTTACAGGTGACAGGAATATGATGCTCCAAGTCATCCTGCGCTATACTGCTGCTTTTTGGTATTAATATTAGGTGCCGTTGTGTAAAATTTTCTCACTTGCTCCATCCAACTTCCTGTTGCATGGGGGGACATCACCCCTTGCTAAGCGTGTGCGTCTGTAACAGATCTGAGAGCAGTGTGACATCTGGACGACACTGTTACTGTAGCTATGTTGGGAAGAGCTCCCTTTGTGGGTCTATCGAGGTTGTCTTGGGCACTGTATCTCAGCATAGCGTCGCCTTCGTTGTTACGTTTTTCGACAGTGCTTGGAAATTTGTGGTAAGAACTATGGGACCAAACTGCTGAAGGTCTTCGGTCCCTAGGCTTACACACTAATTAATCTAACTTAATCGAACTTACGCTAAGGGCCACACAGACGCCCATGCCCGAGGGAGGACTCGAACCTCCGACGGGGGGAGCCACGCGAACCGTGCTAGGACGCCAGAGAGCGCGCGGCTACCCCGCGCGGCTCCGATGGTGTTTAGGCAAGCCTGGACAGCGTTGCACCTCTCTTTGTTGGTGTTCACCAGAAGTGTTTTAGACACGCCATTACTGCGTTGTACCATGCTTCATGGTCATTTTGTGTACATGGCATTAACTGGTAAAGTGGCCACCGTTGCTGGATGCATCTTGGACCATTTAGCGAGGCTCATAAAGATGAATGCCACGTCTTCGAATGTGTGCGTTTGACGCATTGTACGTGCAACATATGCGTTCGTGGCTGTCACTCCTCAACAGGTTCAACAACACGAGTTTGGTTGGGTGTCAGACACAGAAAGGTTGAAGAGCAGTACCCATCTGTCGGAACAACTAATATGAGACCAAGCAGCAAGTTGACTGTAAGATTTAAAACTTGGACAGTTTCTTTCGGCTGAAGTTTTGTCTGTGAGTTTCAGAATAACAGGAACCACCTGCAGTCAGCTGCAGTCCAGGTGACTCACCCATGGTGAAGATGCCGGCAGGGGTAGCAATAATACTGTCGAGTCATCTCATCATGACAGACATTGCGTAACAATTTTCATTCATATCTGGTAATTACAACTGATCATTTCTTGTAAGTGTGCGTGCAAGCGATGTTCACAGAAAACCTTTTGGGTTGCGCCTTTAGGTTATTCCTCTAAATTGATTATGTAACATGTACATCCTCAGCTGGTGGATGTAGCATAGTTACTGAGAGGGGGGGGGGGGGGGGGGAATCTTTTACTAGGAAATAATTTTCTTTTGCAAGCTTACTGTCTTTATATGATTAACTTCAGTAGTTTGGTTGTAGGCGGGTCCATAAATTCACTTTGTCACTACAAGCAGTTAACGCTAATAAAAATACGATCGGTCATCATTTAAAATGTTCAGTGACTTATCATCATTGTAATTATCATGTATCTTGATTTTATTTAAAAACCTGCTTGCATCTTAAATACCATGAATAACTTAAGCTCTTACTATTGAGAATAAATACATTATATTATATGTACGTATTTTTGTAGAAAGCTTCGGGGAAACAAATAAACAAGGGAATGTGCTAGTACTGTGCAGAGACCGAATACGTTGAACGACTACTGTACTAGCCGGCCGGAGTGGCTGTGCGGCTCTAGGCGTTGCAGTCTGGAGCCGAGCGACCGCTACGGTCGCAGGTTCGAATCCTGCCTTGGACATGGATGTGTGTGATATCCTTAGGTTAGTTAGGTTTAATTAGTTCTAAGTTCTGGGCGACTGATGACCTCAGCAGTTAAGTCACATAGTGCTCAGAGCCTGATTACTGGACTGCGGAGACACTGCTGTGGGGATCCAGTTGACAGGTGGAGGAACGACAGTTCGTGGAGCGGTCCGGGGCCCAGCAGACGAGCATACGAGCTCCGGCAGCGCAAGCCTTCTGAGAGACAGGCAGCGCGTGACCCACCCTTGCTGTGGGGCGTAAGTGAAACGGGACCATCCATCGCGGCACACGCCCTTGGCTCAGCAGGCACCTGGTGGCAGGCGGTCGACCCATTCAAATACGACGAGCCAAACAGCGTGGCACCCTGGGCGAGACACATGCAAAAGGTGGTGGGGCTCCTAGGAACACGTCAGCGGCGACTTGTGGGACCGCCGTATCATGGCTGTCGGACTGGGTCCTGCTGCAGCAATACCTTGTGCTGCTCGTCGTGGCTGCTTGAGCTGAGTTCTGAGGGACGGCGGATTGGTGGCCCTTGCACCTCTGCTCAACAATCTACAACGAAGAAGCCCGTTTCTCATGTGCATTGATTAGCTGTGTTAGCGCGTGATGCCTCACATGTGATTGTTCTGGATAGGTACGACCTCGGTCGTGAACCATGTTTAGCCCCCCGAATGTGAAGACTATGAATACTCAAGCCTCAGAGTTAATAAACACTTGTAATGTATGGTATATTCCTGTTTTCTTCATAGTTTTTAGTACATATCAGAGTGGGGCATATGACACAAGTCTTGTTTTGCTGTTGACAACACTATATTCCTCAACATCTGAGTTGTTTAAGTTAGAACCTTATATGTTCATACATGTCGTAATATTCTTTCACATTAAATATTGTGCACAGCTAATTCTATTATGTGACTGGGTATTTTAGAGGTATGAAAACACTTTAACCCAACTTTATATGACATAGGAGTACTACTGGTATTTATGTGTATTTTCCTGCATTTCACATTGCTTGTTATGGCGTTATCACCAATGTGTCACAATGTTTTTCTTTGTTACAAATAATTTATAAATTGTTGCATGCAAGCCTTACATTACAGTTTACTGAGTTTACATATTTGTATGAATGCAGTGTGACTGCTGATGCAAAAAAATTGTGCATAATGACTAAGACTATGGTGAATGGACAATCAGTCCAAGGACTACCTTGTAAAAAGTTATACTTGCTATTTGGGGATTCACTATGAAGCTGTGCAGCTATTTAAATTCAAAATGCTATAATGTTGCCAAATTTTCGTGAAAGCATGATTGTGTTTGAGATGGGCATCAGTCTCGTATTTTTTGTTTATAAATTAACTAAATTTGACTCTTGCCATGACTGTTGGTCAACATTTGTACCTGCAGCTTCTAGACTGCCCTTCTGGCATATGTCAAACATTGCTGTGAATCTATGAATGCATGAGTGATTGCAAGTGGACTCCATGTGTGTGTATCTGTGATGAGTGTGATTTGTTGGATTGAGAAGTTGGCAGCATCATAATACACCCACCCAAGAAATCTGCCGTATATTTGGAAGTCAGAATTGTCATTTATAGTGACGTGGTGGTGCAATTTAGCAGATCATTCTTCAGTGATCGACACATTTCATCTACTGAGTGAGTCGTTCTTCTGTGTCTCCTTGTGGATACACTTAATTGAGACCTAGCAAGTCCACTGTCTCATTCACCTGAAGAGAAGTAATTCATGTCAGGTGTTTTCTTGCAGACGGAGCATATTAGAAGCCTCAACAGTACAGATCTCAATGACTGCACCGATTGTCTGATGTTTAAGGAACGTAAACACGATCCATAGTACACTGTAAAACGATTTTTATTTAATCGTGTGATTAGCTAATTTCGACAACGCGTCATTGTCAAGCACGTTTGTAACATCTGTGTGCCCGCATCTCGTTGTCGTGCGGTAGCGTCCTCGCTTCCCACGCCCGGGTTCCCGGGTTCGATTCCCGGCGGGGTCAGGGATTTTCTCTGCCTCGTGATGGCTGGGTGTTGTGTGCTGTCCTTAGGTTAGTTAGGTTTAAGTAGTTCTAAGTTCTAGGGGACTTATGACCACAGCAGTTGAGTCCCATAGTGCTCAGAGCCATTTGAACCATTTGTAACATCTGTGCTTCATGTCATTTCCAAATCACTCTTAATCAGAAGCAAAAAATAGTCATATTCCGTCATTTTACGAAAGGCTCCCCACTACAGTGACACCGTTTAAGATCGTATCCTGAACTTTGCTCTCTGTACAGCCACATGCTTGCACATAAGAGTGATTTCAAAATGACATGAAGTACAGATGTTAAAAAGGTTTCACAATGACGCGAAGTCGAAATTAGCTAATCACACGATTAAATAAAAATCGTATTACAGCCTACTACGGACCATGTTTACGTTTATAAAACATCTGGAGTCTGCAGAGCCATACAAATACTAAGTTTTGTTTGCTGTTTGCCGACTTCATATTGCTGAAGACGTTTATGGTAAAGTATCTTGGCTGCTCTGGCACTGTAGGAACTTTATAAAATGTTTTGCACTGAAGCCCTCAACAGCATGTGTTCTTTGTGTTGCCCATACCACCCAGATTTCCTATTTCTTCTAATTTGAGTTCTCACTTCCAATCGCTATACCGTGAAATAGTCTGGGTGTAGCATTTAATATGCAAAAGTGGTTGATCAGTTAACACGTCTTATTATTTGAGAATAGAACCACGATAAAGCCACATGCAGATTCTTAAGAATAAATTTGTCCACAAAACACTTCGTATCCCTGGCACCTTGCAAGGTTTTCGAAAATCACATGATATTTTAATTCACAATCACACAATATCATAACACTGTCACATTTACTTTCACTTGAATATAAGGTGAAATACCTATTGAAGATTGGTATATGATCCCGCTGAAGCATCTGAATCAATGAGTATTGCATAAAATCACCCGCAAACAGACACAAAACGAATTAAATCATTCCCATGCATATGCAAGTACACTGATAAAACTTACACAATGGTGGTGATGCCACTTGACCCTGTTAGCTAAAATTGCTTTTATACAGTATGTAGCTTAATTTTGCAGTGTAGAATGGGTAAATTTGTAACTGTAAGTTCGTGACTGACAGGTTGGCTGGGGGGGGGGGGGGGGGGACCTACTGCCTGAACCTTCGGTGGTAGCGAAAATTTACTACTTGAATCTGTCGAATAAATCTACAACTACTACTCTACCAACGGCACAAAGCCAAACACAATTTTAGGTTTTTAGGTGGATGATGGTCTGAGAGGAAGGCTACTGATGTACGAATGCCATAATCAAGTTTCTTAAGTGCTGAATCCAAACACTTTTGACTCAATGTATTCCCCACTTACGACATGGGAAAATTTGTGAACTACGTTTATTATTATTTGAAGAATTGTCTTGCACTGATGGCACTCAATTTTGTGAATTGTGTGTGTGTGTGTGTGTGTGTGTGTGTGTATGTGTGTGTGTAGTAACTAGAAACTTTTGAGCCCTGATGCTAGAAAGTACATCTCCACATTCCTTGTGAGTGGAATTTCATGTATCTTCTGGAAATAGCTCTGCAAGTTCCTACCAAAATAATACATGTAACTTCTTTTCTATCTGCAGAGGAAAACTTTTTTAAGCCCATTAAGCAGAGTTTCATGTTGCTGAAAATAGGTCAGCTGTACATACCTCACAGGTTTAGACAGGTTACTACCAAAACAGTACTTTTAAGTGGTTTCTGTCTACCTGGGAGAAAACACATTTTGAACAGCAAGGTGGGTTTCAGGAAATAACTGGCAGGTGTAGACCTGCAAGGGGAAAACATCTTCCTCTCAGCTATAAATTGAGCAAGTCAAAACCAGTGTCAGATCTCGATTTTGGTCTCAGGAATTCTGATGCATTAGTGATCAGTACAGTAATCTATGAAGTAATGTGGTGCATGAAGGTAGTGACCAGATGTGGGTGGCAGCAGAGTAGCCTGGCTTGGCGACCATTGCGCTTCATGGCAGTGGTGGGCTGAGAGGGTAAGTCAGCATGAAATGAGTAGTGGAGGCTATGTGTGTGACACCTGGTGAGAGTAGAAATTCACAGTTTTTGAGTGACCAGTCACAGTCAAAGCACATGCATGTGCAGATGAAGGTTTCCTATATGCAGCAGAATGACTCAGTGATTAGCTAGCAGTGCGACTCAATGATTAGCTAGTGGTGCAGGGACTTAGCTGTTGGCTATAGTACAGCACAGTGCCTGCAGCATGTGACTTGACCGACATGCATGTCATGAAAGGTGCGAGGGCAGAAGAGCGCAAGGGCAGCTGGTGTGTCTAACAATTTGTTTAAAAATAGAGATAAATATTCCTACCCTACTCCTACTACAGATACAAGTACATACTTCTAAGCACAGTGCAAGCCAGTTTTTGGGTTTCAAACTGAATGTCACTCAGGAGGGGAAATTTGTTTAAACTTACTTCAGAGTAGTGGGGGGAACTATTTAAACTTTGGACAGCTGGGCAACAATATTTTAAACTTGGGGCACGTGAACGGATATGTCACTGGAGTGGGTAAACTAATGAATTTAGAATTTCCTACCATCTTGAACTTAGGATGAGATACTATAGTTAATACAAGTGACTAGGCAACCATGCAGCCTTTAAAATTTTACATGATGTCCGCAATATTAAATTATGTCACAGGACAGAGGAAATCTGACAAATATAGGCTGTTCCCATCTTGCGAATTCCTTCATCTTGGATCACTGTCTTGAATTATGATATTATAGTGCTGCACTCATATTCTCAGGTCCATCATCTTGGATCGCAATCATGGATTTTTTAATTTCACGCCAACAGGAAATTCCCAACTTCGGAGTTTTCAGTTTCCCACGACTTTACACTTCAGACAGCTACCCTACATCTGCAGTAACACTGCATTAGTCGCGGAAACCCTTACAGCAAAATAGAGCTATTATGAATATCCCTAAAATTTTTGAGTTTCCACCGTTTTATACGTGGAGCATTTGGTATAGGAAACTGTAGGAGTGGCAGAGTAGAAGTTTGGCAACAATGCATGTCATCGATGATATGATGGAGGGGTAATTTGGCAACAATGCAGACTGCACTCGAACATGTCTCGGCTCCACTACTACCTTGATCGCTTGATGGCAGAAATTTTCCTTTGAAAATTACAGTATTTATCCTTTCCCATTGTAGTTCAGGCTCAGATACATTACCACCTTAATTACACCGCCATCGACCTAATACTATATCTTAATCTTGCAATCTTTCTTCGGAGACGGAAGATATACACGAAGAGTAATTGTTCGAGCTTTCAAGATGTGATATGGTAATAACAACAGTACCAATAAAGATTAGATGAGATTAGATATGTTTCATCTTCTATTTACATGCAAGGACAGTGTTGTATCCCAAAAGAACTAACATTCAATAAATTTAATGAGCATCCTGACTTTTAAATTCTAAGAACCCAATTACGAGTTTCCTGGAACGCGAATGCAGAACTCTTAATTTTTTGGCAGCTGCAAACAATCTCAGTGTTTGCAGTATTCACTACATTTTTTGATTTTGGACTGAAAGGGGAAGAAAATGTATTCGTTCCTGGAGGTTGTACTGGTTGACTGTGCTCAAGATATGGCAATATCCGAGGAAGAGAAATTTTGCTTCTTTTGTTTCCATGAATCTTTTACTCTTACAGTGCGCAATTTTTTTTTGTTTTTTGTTTTTTTTTTTGAGATTGTAGATGATATTCTATGATAATGTGTGTTGATGCATGAATGATACCTCTGAGGCACACAGTTCAAATAGGTAAATTTTCTAGCTTAGGGCCATCACCAGTACAAATATAAGGTGGGTTGTAGATGTGATAACCGTCTTATCACATTTGATGTATTACACATCAGTTGACTGGTTACACACTTGAGCCCCCCCCCCCCCCCCCCAGGGAACCACCAGGAATTTATAAATGTCACACACGTGAATTTTCATGTAACATAAAAATGGTGGTAGCTCCTCCGGATCAATGAGGATCACCTACCCCCTTCACAACTTCTTTTGTAACTGGGACACTTGACTGGGAGGGATTACTCAGGAACTGAACAGCATAGGGACAGGCTGTATCTACTGCTCTGGAACAAATTACATCACTCTAGGCCAGTTTGTTAATAACAATATTACGTGACAATAGCAGACACATCACGAAGGCAGATACGTAACTGCTCTGTTTTATTTATTTTCCTCAATTTTACGTGTTTCCTCGGTTTCCCACAATTTTACGTAATTTGTCAAATAAAGTAAGAATGTTCTCGACGTCATGTCGACGTCATGGTGTTCTCATCATTGTTTCAATTTCTGTATGACTACTAATGTGTGCCATCATAGTGTTAGAAGCGACCATACTGGTAGAAATAGTGATGTCATAGATAATTCTACGTGCGAAATATATTGTATAAGACAACCACCCACCAATCCTAGACTGTGCCTGGTCATAGTAAATCTCTGATACCTCCAACCAAATACACTGTATTTGTAGCACACCTCAAAAAGAGAGTCATCAGTATTAGGACAAGGGGATATGCCTCCACTCTGCATTCTTGCCAAAGTATTCAAGATTGCTGATCCAAAATGGCAGCCATAGATGTGGCAATGTTGAGGTAAAGTCATAGCGTAAAGTTCAAATGTTGGTGAGTAAACAGATCAACTGGGCCATCTCCACTAACCTAATGTCCTTCCCCTTCTCCCTCCCCTCGAGCCACCCATCTCTCACACCTAACCTTCACTCCCTCATCTGGAAATTGGTGGAAAAAGGATGCAGTCCAAGCTAGGCTGCTGGAGAGGATGGATGTAAGTATCTTGTATGGATTGCTCCCCTCCCATTCTCTCCCCCATCTGGAAATTGGCACGAAAAGGACTCCACACGTACTCCGCTACCCTTGTAGCCGCTTCCTGCGTGTAGTACACGCCTGACCTATTCAGGGGGACTCTACATTTCTCCACCCGATAGTGGAGGTCGAGAAATTTGCACCCCAGATACCCGCAGAATCGTCTGAGCCTCTGGTTTAAGCCTTCCAATCGGCTCCAAACCAGAGGACCGCGATCGGTTCTGGGAACGATACTACAAATCGTTAGCTCAGATTCCACCCCACGAGCGAGGCTTTCCGCCTTCACCAACTCCCCCAACCGCCTGTATGAACTGATGATGACCTCTGAACCCAGACGGCAGGAGTCATTGGTGCCAACGTGAGCAACAATTTGCAGTCGGGTGCACCCAGTGCTCCCTATCACCGCCGGCAGGGCCTCCTCCACATCTCGGATGAGACCCCCGGCAAGCAGACAGAGTGAACATTGGCCTTCTTCCCCGATCTTTCCGCTATTTCCCTAACGGACTCCATCACCCGCCTAACGTTGGAGCTCCCAATCACTAATAAACCCCTTCCGACCTGTGTGGCCGTGCGGTTCTAGGCGCTACAGTCTGGAGCCGAGCGACCGCTACGGTCGCAGGTTCAAATCCTGCCTCGGGTATGGATGTGTGTGATGTCCTTAGGTTAGTTAGGTTTAATTAGTTCTAAGTTCTGGGCGACTGATGACCTCAGAAGTTAAGTCGCATAGTGCTCAGAGCCATTTGAACCAGCCAAACCCCTTCCCCCGTGTGCCTGCTCGGACCTTGCTGAAGGAGCGGCCACATGTCCACTCACAGTCAGAGCGGGCGATGCCACTCGGCCAGCCTCCACATTGACCCTCCGCCTCGTGCGCCGCGAACGTCGCTGAACCCGCCACTCCCCTTGGGGAGAGGTTGGCCCAACCGCGCCTGGTACCCGCGAAGATGTCTCGACAGCAGGGACCGTGGGTGAAGCATGTAACACCTGGGGTGTACCATGCGACACACCAGACTCCCCACTGCCGCTACGCTCCGAGGCAGTAGCCTGAAGATGGCTGACCGCGGCCATCAACACTCTCAGCTGTTCGTGAACAGTGGCCAGCTCCTCCTGCGTCCATACACAGCAGTCACACATCCTATCCATCCTAAGATATCAATTTACTGTAGAGAGTTAATCAACTTCTAACTAGACTGCTAATTCACAAAAGGCGGCTGATAGCTGACTAAACTGTGGTTAGTAGACACTTCTTGTTGAAAACAATGAAAATAGCACGACCTTTCTCTGGACTGTATTCAAAACAAACACTAGCACTACTGGCACTATGGCTGACTAAAGGGACTCTCTCTGACTGTATTCAAACCAAACATGAAATCTACGGAACACTATTACTAGCACTCGAAAATTAAAGCTTCCTAAAAGCAAAAACACACGGAAGAAGAAGTGACAAGTAAGAAAAATACAGTTAATACTTAAATTAACGTAGCTCGCTGCACAGCAGACGTGACGCACGCGGCAGTTACGACGACACTCCAAATGAATGTCTCTAAATGCACTTTCGAAACAGATCGCTGCACAGTAGTTTGCTTCAGTTTTGTAGTGTATACAGCCACTCTTGAACATACTCTAAAAAATGATCGAGGCACTCGTGTGAAACCTCCCTGAGACACAACACACGCATTTGTGGGGAACCGATTCCGAAACTAATGTCAGCTGCTATATATAATTTTACACAGCGAAAACGATGATATTTTTAAGTCGAAATAAATATTTCCACGACTGTGAACAGGACGCTTGCCACTATTCCAGTCTTAGATGTTTGTTCGAAGGCATTGCCAATAGATAAAATTTTCTGAGTCACACAGCTGCTGTGGTGTTCGTCATTTTTTCTGAAATGGTGAGTGGGCTTAGTTTTATATTTCTTACTGCTTTAGTCAAGCACATTACTTTCCTCACTTCTCGAAGCACACATTGGTGTCGAAGCACAGATGGGAAAATCAGAACAATTCGAAGCACTGTCCTCCAACAAAAAAAATTTGGACATTTGCGGTATGTTACTTTGGACTAAGCTGCTGAGATTATCGGTCCATAGGCTTACACACTACTTAACCTGACTTAAACTAACTTACGCTAAGGATAACACACACCCATGCCCGAGGCAGAACTCGAACCTCCACCGGGGGGAGTCGCGCGAACCGTCACAAGGCGTCCCAGACCGCTTGGCTAAGCCTGGCGGCCTTACAAACATGAAAACTGGCTGGAATTTTCAGTGAATTTTCCATGTCCTTCAGTTGCTGGTCTGGAGATGTTCTGAAGCCGCAATGGCGGATGGACAGCATCCCGTCAGAGGAGGATAGTCTGCTTGGACATGTCTCTGAATACTCACTCGAATGAAGAAGACATCATGATACTCTTGGATGTCACAGAACCTTTCTTAGATACCTGTCTCCCAACTTGTTCGAACCAGTCTGTACAGGCTTCTATGCCCCACGAAAGAATGTCTTGTGAATGGAGCATTCTGATGAGCTCTTACTGAATTTACCCTCCAAATTGCTACTGCTGCCAGTGTGGGAGCACTGTCCGCCATTTTCTGCAGATGAGACTCTCAGTGGCAGAACTATTTTACACAGATCGAGAAAAACATAGATCAGTCATATTGCACTGACAGTTAAAGCCTGCAAGAAAGGTCTACAGATCATGAAATATGGAAAATATCGCCAAAGACACTTCCTCAATCACACTGCTACGCTACTGTCGAGGAAAGCTTGAAATTATCGGAGTGAAACCAGGCAAAGTGGTGCTGCTGCCGGTGTGAGAGGACTATCCAAGTTTTTTTCGGCAGACGGAAAAATTACATGACTTTCAACAGCAAAACTATCTTCTACAGATCTAAAAAAGAAAATAAAATAAAAATTACAGCAATCATATTGCAATGACAGTTTAACCTTGTAAAAGTGGTCTACAAATAATGAAATAGAGAAACTATCGCCAAAGAGACTTTCTCAATTACACTGCTCTGCTACTGTCGAGGAAAGCTTGAATTTTCAGCGGGGAACCGATCTCCAAATGGGTCATATCACCATATAATACATCGATTTACAATACACAATTCGTATTCCACACCATACAAAATCATTATTTCTGTATCCTGCATATAGCTATCGGCCACAAGACGCTCGTACATAAACCACGGAGACAGACAGATCCCAAAAAAACATAAGCACATGCACTGCACATATGACAGCACTAGAAGTTTCCCGTCATGTCGGACCGTCATCCACCATAGCCAACAGTCACGATTCAACTGCCCCCCACACATGTTTGCCTGATAAGCGGCCAGAAGCGCCCTCAGCAGACCACGGGCACTCTCCAAACTGGTGCGCAGGGGCTGGGCTGGTTACCCTCACTGCACAAAGACTTCACTATTTCTGCCCCAAACCTGATTACTTGCCTGCTGCCATGCTTTCTACACCCATATCCAGACTCTGGGATTACAAGTACATATGTATTTTCACACGTGCTGCCAGAATATACCATTTCAACGAAAGTTCTCGATACCAGTCACAAAGCAGTTAGCTAAGAATAGCTTGCACGGTATAATGCCGAATTTGTTTTTCCTTTATTGGAAGGGTGCGGGGTGGCTGCAGCTTAATACACTGCTCTTCAGCCTACAGAATTTTTAAAACATAAATGAGAGACAATGAACGCAGGTGATAAAACGGTGACGTAAAGCGTAAAACGGCGGAAAATTGTGGGAAGTTAAAACATAAAACAAATGGTGGGTGATAATGATAAAATACACAGCAGACAGGGAAAATAGTAGACAGTAAATTAACAAAAACACGGCGACAGTCTGGTTTGTGTTCGCAAGAGATTTAAAAATCACACCGAACGACAGTATGATGTCCGTTCGCAACACTTTGGAAAAGACTCACAACACTTAACAATCACTGGACACACTAAAAAGTCAGCACAAAAATGACACACCACAGGCAAGGGCAGATGGGGAGGGGAGGGGGGGGGAACCTGGACAGATGAGGGGGAAACAGAAAAAAGGGGGGGTGGAGAGGAAAAATGAAAGAGGGGAGGGACCGACGGAGGGAGAGGACTCAGAAGGGGGGAGCAGAGCAGACACAAGAGGGAATGGGGAATGGCGAAGCAAGGAAACGCAAAAGGACTCGGGGATGTATAATTCCAAAGATAAAGAGTGGAAATTATATCTCTGTTGTTGTTGTGGTCTTCATTACTGAAACTGGTTTGATGCAGCTCTCCATGCTACTCTATCCTGAGCAAGCTTCTTCATCTCCCAGTACCTACTGCAACACACATCCTTCTGAATCTGCTTAGTGTATTCATCTCTTGGTCTCCCTCTACGATTTTTACCCTCCACGGTATCCTCCAATACTAAATTGGTGATCCCTTGATGCCTCAGAACATGTCCTACCAACCGACTACTTCCTCTAGTCAAGTTGTACCACAAACTCCTCTTCTCCCCAATTCTATTCAATATCTCCTCATTAGTTGTGTCATCTACCCATCAAATCTTCAGCATTCTTCTGTAGCACAACATTTCGAAAGCTTCTATTGTCTTCTTGACTAAACTATTTATCGTCCATGTTTCACTTCCATACATGGCTACACTCCATACAAATACTTTCAGCAATGACTTCCTGACACTTAAATCTGTACTCGATGTTAACAAATTTCTCTTCTTCAGAAACGCTTTACTTGCCATTGCCAGTCTACATTTTATATCCTCTCTACTTCGACCATCATCAGTTATTTTGCTTCCCAAGTAGCAAACTTCCTTTACTACTTTAAGTGTCTCATTTCCTAATCTAATTCCGTCAGCATCACCGGACGGAATTCGACTACATTCCATTACCCTCGTTTTGCTTTTGTTGGTGTTCACCTTATATCCTCCTTTCAAGACACTGTCCATTCTGTTCAACTGCTCTACCAATTCCTTTGCTGTCTCTGAATTACAATGTCATCGGTGAACCTTAAAGTTTTTTTTTTATTTCTTCTCCATGGATTTTAATACCTACTCCGAATTTTTCTTTTGTTTTCTTTACTGCTTGCTCAATATACAGATTGAATAACATCAGGGAGAGGCTACACCCCTGTCTCACTCCCTTCCCAACAACTGCTTCCCTTTCATGTCCCTCGACTCTTATAACTGCCATCTGGTTTCTGCACAAATTGTAAATAGCATTTCGCTCTCTGTATTTTACCCCTGCCACCTTCAGAATTTGAAAGAGAGTATTCCACTCAACTTTGACAAAAGCTTTCTCTAAGTCTACAAATGCTAGAAACGTAGGTTTGCCTTTCCTTAATCTTTCTTCTAAGATAAGTTGTAGGGTCAGTATTGCCTCACGTGTTCCAACATTTCTATGGAATCCAAACTGATCTTCGCCGAGGTCAGCTTCAACCACTTGTTCCATTCGTCTGTAAAGAATTCGCGTTAGTATTTTGCAGCTGTGACTTATGAAACTGATAGTTAGGTAATTTTCACATCTGTCAACACCTGTTTTCTTTGGGATTGGAATTATTATATTCTTCCTGAAGTCTGAGAGTATTACGCTTCTCTCATACATCTTGCTCACCAGATGGTAGAGTTTTGCCAGGACTGGCTCTCCGAAGGCTGTCAGTAGTTCTAATGGAATGTTGTCTCCTCCCAGGGCCTTGTTTCGACTTAGGTCTTTCAGTGCTCTGTCAAACTCTTCACGCAGTATCATATCTCCCATTTCATCTTCATCTACATCCTCTTCCATTTCCATAATACTGACCTCAAGTACATCGACCTTGTATAGACCCTCTAATACTGCTTCCACATTTCTGCTTTTCCTTCTTTGCTTGCAACTGGGTTTCCATCTGAGCTGTTGATATTCATGCAAGTGGTTCTCTTTTCTCCAAAGGTCTCTTTAATTTCCCTGTAGGCAGTATCTATGTTACCCCTAGTGAGATAAGACTCTACATCCTTACATTTGTCCTCTAGCCATCCCTGCTTAGCCATTTTGCACTTCCTGTCGATCTCATTTTTGATACTTTTGTATTCCTTTTTGCTTGCTTCATTAACTGCACTTTTATGTTTTCTTCTTTCATCAATCTAAATTCAATATTTCCACTAGCCCTCGTCTTTTTGCCTGCTTGATCCTGTGCAGCCTTCACTACTTCATCCCTCAAAGCTACCCACTCTTCTTCTACTATATTTCTTTCTCCAATTCCTGTCAGTTGTTCCCTTATGCTCTCCCTGAAACTCTGCACAACCTCTGGTTTAGTCAACTTATGCAGGTCCCATCTCCTTAAATTCCCACTTTTTGCGGTTTCTTCCGTTTTAATCTACAGTTCATAATCAATAGATTGTGGTCAGTGTCCACATCGGCCCCTGGAAATGTCTTACAATTTAAAACTTGGCTCCTAAATCTCTGTCTTACCATTATATAATCTGTCTGATACCTTCTAGTATCTCCAGGCTTCTTCCATGTATACAACCTTCTTTCATGATTCTTGAACCAAGTGTTAGCTATGATTAAGTTATGTTTCGTGCAAAATTCTACCAGGCGGCTTCCTTTTTCATTTCTTACCCTCAATCCATATTCACCTACTACATTTCCTTCTCTTCCTTTCCCTACTATCGAATTCCAGTCACCCATGACTATTAAATTTTCGTCTCCCTTTACTATCTGAATAATTTCTTTTATCTCATCATATATTTCTTCAATTTCTTCGTCATCTGCAGAGCAAGTTGGCATATAAACTTGTACTACTGTAGTAGGCGTGGGCTTCGTGTCTATCTTGGCCACAATAATGCGTTCACTATGCTGTCTGTAGTAGCTTACCCGCACTCCTATTTTTTCATTCATTATTAAACCTACTCCTGCATTACCCCTATTTGATTTTGTATTTATAACCCTGTATTCACCTGACCAAAAGTCTTGTTCCTCCTTCCACCGAACGTCATTAATTCCCACTATATCTAACTTTAACGTATCCATTTCCCTTTTTAAATTTTCTAACCTACCTGCCCGATTAAGGCATTTGAAATTCCACGCTCCGATCCGTAGAACGCGTTTTCTTTCTCCTGATAACGACGTCCTCCTGACTAGTCTCGACCCGGAGATCCGAATGGGGGACTATTTTACCTCCGGAATATCTTACCCAAAAGGACGACATCATCATTTAATCATATAGTAAAGCTGCATGCCCTCGGAAAAATTACGGCTGTTGTTTCCCCTTGCTTTCAGCCGTTCGCAGTATCAGCACAGCAAGGCCGTTTTGGTTAGTGTTACAAGGCCAGATCAGGCAATCATCCAGACTTTTGCCCCTGAAACTACTGAAAAGGCTGCTGCCCCTCTTCAGGAACCACACGTTTGTTTGGCCTCTCAACAGATACCCCTCCGTTGTGGTTGCACCTACGGTACGGCTATCTGTATAGCTGAGGTACGCAAGCCTCCCCACCAACGGCAAAGTCCATGGTTCATGGGGGGAACCTGGATAAACTATATCTCTAGAAACCCAAAAGTTTAGCGATATGTAGCATGGTGGAACATGCTGCAAACCACAATGTAACTAGAAACCTATGTCATCTGTGAAGATCTTTAGGTGAAAACTCGAAAAAATAGAGGAAACTGGTAGTTTCACTGCAATTTTTTTAACGAATACCGATGACAATGCTTCCAAATTTACAAATTCATCGCCATCTAGGTGCACTCAACACACAACACAATCGACGATCTCTCAACCAAATAAAGATAGGAGATATGTAGAAACAGTCAAACGGATCATTTATATGGGAGGGAATAATTTTCCAACACAAACGCACGTCGATATTGAAGCTTCTGAAATTTCAACACAGAACACATGTGATCACGAATGCTGCCCAACAAATAGTGAGTATTAGTTCGCCGTTTAGCCGCCTAGAGGGCGAAATGGTTAAGTCAGCTACATTCCTGCAACCCAGCCACTGTCTCTAGTTCAGGTTACTCCCGCTGTAAGCCACAGATATAATTCGTCCACTGATAAAAATGCTACAGATTTCGATATTTCCAGAGCCATCATCATTGGGAGGAGGTATTAGTGATACTTTGGTAACTGCTGAATGTCATCAAATTGAGGTTACAAACGTAACATTTAACTCGAAGTACAGTAATAAAATATATGTGGTTTGTTTCCTAGGACGAACCTCTCTCGCGTGCTGGAGTGCAAGTTGCAGCGGAACGATTGACATTTCTGGCCTATGATGGGTGCCGTCTGAACTAGAGCGGCTGGGGCACAGGAATGTAGCTAACCTAACCGGGTCGCCCTCTAGGCGGTTAATTAGAGCCCCTAATACTAGCATGTGTTGGGCAGCCTCCGTGGTCGCGTGTGTTCTCCATAGAAATTTGAGAACATTCAGTATGGACGTGTGTTTGCTTTGGACAATTATTCCCTCCCATGTAAATTGTCTGGTTGACTGTTTCTACATATTACTCACCTTTATTTGGTTCAGAAAACGTCGATTGTGGTGTGTGTTGGTGATGACTTAGTAAAGAAGTAGGATGATTTGGAATCTGTTAGACACTGAAGCGCCAAAGAAACTGGTATTGGCATGATTATTCAAATACAGAGATATGTAAAGAGGCAGAATATGGCGCTGCAGTCAGCAACGCATATGTAAGACTACAAGTATCTGGTGCAGATGTTTGATCGATTACAGCTGCTAAAATGGCAGCTTATCAAGATTTAAGTGTGTTTGGACCTGGTGTTATAATAGTTGGCTCACAAGCAATGGGACACAGCATCTCTGAGGTAGCAATGAAGTGGGGATTTTCCTGTACGACCATTTCACGAGTGTATCGCAAAATATTAGGAATCCATTAAAACATCAAATCTCGGACATCACCGTGCTTGGAAAAAGATCCTGTGAGAATGGGACCAACGACGACTGAAGAGAATCGTTCTACATGACAGAAGTACATCCCCTGCGCAAAATGCTGCAGATTTTAATGCTGAGCCATCAATAAGTCAGCATACGAACCACTGAACGAAACATTATCAATATGGGCTTCCGGAGACTTATGTCTATCGTATCTGGCAGCCCAGCACATACTGAGTCCTTTTCCCGCCAGTTTTGCCAGGAGGAGGGGAGGGGGGGAGGGGCGTTAGGTTGTTAGGTTAGTGCAGTTGACCTATTCTCTCACCAAAATTTGAACTTTCCACCATGGCGTCACTGGGACGTTGCCACATCTGTGGTCACCATCTTGGATCCACCATCTTGAATAAATTTGGCTGCAATGCAGAGTGGATCTATAGCCCTTGCCCTACTACTGTCGTCCCATATCTGCATCAACCTAAGCGAAAATTCATCAGCCTCCTGGAGGGTAGATCGCGCACCCCAGACTCTGCCATGTAACTGTGTAGCTGTGAAACGTATGATAATGGACACAGTGTCCAGTAGTTGCCGAGAAAGTTGCGGTTGGTATCAGACACTGCTGGCCTAGAGATCTCCCGTTCATGGTAATAACAGCAAACGGATCCCAAGTCTTAGGTGGAAATCCAAAAGACTGGTACGCAGCTAGATTACGAGGACCTCCACCCCTGTAATAGCCTGATAATGCCGATACGGAATGGAACTCCTTGTGTGATCATAGCCTCCAGGTCGCGAACGAGAGTGTTCAAAATGTCTAACAGTATGAGAGACCATCTCCCCAGGCATGGTAGAGATACTTGAACAATGTATGTGTAATCATCTTCGACCTAGCAGCTGTCACAAACGACACTCAGTCGCCCAGGGATAGAACGTCCTGCACAGCAAAACCTGTCATAACGAGTCAAAGCCTTTGCAAATAAACACAGTGTCAAGTAATCCCTCTCCCTGCTCTTCCATAATTTTTCTATGGAAACCACCTTTATGCTCACTGAAGGTAATCCGTGAACTCCTTTGTGGATAAATATCGTTAACAGTTTAAGCATGAAGCACCCCCCCCCCTCCCTTCCCTTTCTTTCTGGACCGACCGGGATCGTACTCCCCTACTCCTTCCTCCAACTGCCATGATTCTGAGCCACGCGGTGTAGCCGTGCAGTCTAGGGAGCCTTGTCACGGTTTGCGTGACTGCCCCCGTCGGAGGTTCGTGTCCTCCCTCGGGCATGGGTGTGTGTGTTGACTTTAGGGTAAGTTAGTTAAAGTAGTGTGTAAGCTTAGGGACCAATGACCTCAGCAGTTTGGTCCCATAGGACTTACCACAACTTTCCAACTTTCAAGCTTCTGAAACAGTCGTTAATGACTCCGTTTTCATTTAGGTGGCCTCCCAGTTGGAACAAAGACTCGTAACAAAATAACCACTACAAGTGTAAGTGATGTTACTGTAGGTCTCGTGTGTTAGGTAATTTCGACTGATCCACAGAATTTCAAAGATACACACTGGACAGCTCACATACTGCTGTATTAGCTACTGAAAACTTATCTGGGTATTAATAATGAGTATGTCTCTAACATGAAGGGGACTGTCGCAACAGGCAACCCCCCCCCCCTCATACACCTCAACCAAAGCAAAGTATATGAGGGGGAAAAAATCTGCAACTTAAGTAGAATTCTAGGGCCACGTCAGGTGTGTGCAAGATCTGGCAGACAAGTAACTCTCGCAGTACTAGTATATGACGTACTATAAGACTCGTAAATAGTTGTGAAGGTAAACACATGCGACTTTGCCACACACATACATGACTGAGAAATGGTCAAAGTGCAGCTAAAACCTAAACTACTCCTACATACGAAGTCATAGACTTGTAGATGTCACATTACTGTAAAATGCGACCTGAGAGACCAAGCACCGTATACTAATAAGCGAATCCTTCAAACACCAGTCACCAACGTGAATCAGAAATGCGAACAACACATGCACAATGACCACTGGAAAAGTGAGTTACACATACCTGATAACAGTGCAGTCAGCACCAATTTTATGAAGAGATGCTGCTCGTATCTGTCAGTGCTACAGATCTAGGAAGCACGAGAGTCGACATTGGCACTGTAAAGCTGCAGCAGCCCTGAGAATACTGACTAGACTTCAGACATGCGACACTGCTCTCGCACGTCCCAAGAGAAAGAGCAAACTCATTGTCTCCAAATAACCACGCAAAAGTCGTATGCAAAATGAGAGGTGGGAGTAATCACTGAGGAGTAACGGACAAGGATCTTTTTCCAACGGCTTGCATCTTATAACTAGCACTGCCTCAGTCACAAACGACACTCAGTCGCCCAGGGATAGAACTTGTGCCATAGGGTGGTGGGGTTTCGGGTTCCGCTGAATAGGTCAGGAGTTCACTACACTGAGCTGGCGGCTACACGGGTAGCGGAGGCTGTGTGGCGTGGACTGGGCGGTTTTTTAGGTTAGAAGGCCTCGGGAAAGTACGGGGTGGGGTGCAATCTCAAAGGGTGCATAGCAAATACAGGACGTGCTAGGATCAAGGAACAGTCGAAATTGTAGTTGTAAATTGTTGTACTTGTGCTGGGAAAGTCCCTGAGCTTCAAGCGCTAATAGAAAGTACAGAAACTGAAATCGTTATACGTACAGAAAGCTGGCTAAAGCATGAAATAAGTTCTGCAGAAATTTTTACGAAGCCTCAGACGGTGTTCAGGAAAGGTACATTAGGCAGAATTGGTGGTGGAGTGTTTGTGCCTGTTTATCTTGTAGTGAAGTCGAAGTACATACTCCGTGTGAATTGGTATGGGTGGAGGTTATACTTAAAAGCCGAACTAAGTTAATAATTGGCTCCTTCTACCGACCCCCAGACTCCGATGATATAGTTATTGAACAGTTCAGAGAAAATTTGAGTCTCGTAACAAATAAATACCCCACTCATACGGTTATAGTTGGTGCGGACTTCAACCTTCTCTCGATATGTTGGCAAAAATACTTGTTCAAAACCGGTGGTAGGCAGAAAACATCTTCCGAGATTGTCCTAAATGCTTTCTTCGAAAATTATTTCGAGCAGTTAGTCCACAAACCCACGCGAATTGTAAATGGTTGCGAAAACACACTTGACCTCTTAGCCACAAACAATCCAGAGCTAATAGCATTATGACTGATACAGGGATTAGTGATCACAAGGTCGTTATAGCTAGGCTCAA
Source organism: Schistocerca nitens (assembly GCF_023898315.1). Taxonomy (NCBI): domain Eukaryota; kingdom Metazoa; phylum Arthropoda; class Insecta; order Orthoptera; family Acrididae; genus Schistocerca; species Schistocerca nitens. Next base: position 389,495,681 of record NC_064616.1, read on the forward strand.
TACCGTTTCTTCCAAATCCACCAGAAACAATCGCAAAATAATTTTATTTAAAAAAGCGGATAAAGTGTCACTAGAAGCCTTCCTAAGAGACAATCTCCATTCCTTCCGAACTGACTATGCAAATGTAGACGAGATGTGGCTCAAATTCAAAGATATAGTAGCAACAGCAATTGAGAGATTCATACCTCATAAATTGGTAAGAGATGGAACTGATCCCCCATGGTACACAAAACAGGTCCGAACGCTGTTACAGAGGCAACGGAAAAAGAATGCGAAGTTCAGGAGAACGCGAAATCCCGAAGATTGGCTAAAATTTACAGACGCGCGATATTTGGCACGGACTTCAATGCGAGATGCCTTTAATAGGTTCCACAACGAAACATTGTCTCGAAATTTGGTAGAAAATCCGAAGAAATTCTGGTCGTATGTAAAGTACACAAGCGGCAAGACGCAGTCAATACCTTCGCTGCGCAGTACCGATGGTACTGTTACCGATGACTGTGCCGCTAAAGCGGAGTTATTGAACGCAGTTTTCCGAAATTCTTTCACCAGGGAAGACGAATGGAATATTCCAGAATCTGAAACACGAACAGCTGCTAGAATGAGTTTCTTAGAAGTAGGTACCTTAGGGGCTGCGAAGCAACTAAAATCGCTTGATACGGGCAAGTCTTCAGGTCCAGATTGTATACCGATTAGGTTCCTTTCAGATTACGCTGATACAATAGCTCCCTACTTAGCAATCATATACAACCTCTCGCTCACCAATAGATCTGTAGCTGCAGATTGGAAAATTGCGCAGGTCGCACCACTGTTTAAGAAGGGTAGTAGGTGCAATCCATCGAACTACAGACCTATATCATTGATGTCGGTTTGCAGTAGGGTTTTGGAGCATATACTGTATTCAAACATTATGAATCACTTCGAAGGGAACGATCTATTGATACGTAATCAGCATGGTTTCAGAAAACATCGTTCTTGTGCAACGCAGCTAGCTCTTTATTATGGCCGCTATTGACTCGGGATCTCAAGTTGTTTCCGTGTTTCTAGATTTCCGGAAAGCTTTTGACACCGTTCCTCACAAGCGACTTCTAATCAAGCTGCGGGCCTATGGGGTATCGTCTCAGTTGTGCGACTGGATTCGTGATTTCCTGTCAGGAAGATCGCAGTTCGTAGTAATAGACGGCAAATCATCGAGTAAAACTGAAGTGATATCAGGTGTTCCCCAGGGAAGCGTCCTGGGACCTCTGCTGTTCCTGATCTATATAAATGACCTGGGTGACAATCTGAGCAGTTCTCTTAGCTTGTTCGCAGATGATGCTGTAATTTACCGTCTAGTAAGGTCATCCGAAGACCAGTATCAGTTGCAAAGCGATTTAGAAAAGATTGCTGTATTGTGTGGCAGGTGGCAGTTGACGCTAAATAACGAAAATTGTGAGGTGATCCACATGAGCTCCAAAAGAAATCCGTTGGAATTCGATTACTCGATAAATACTACAATTCTCAAGGCTATCAATTCAACTAAGTACCTGGGTGTAAAAATTACGAACAATTTCAGTTGGAAAGACCACATAGATAATATTGTGGGGAAGGCGAGCCAAAGGTTGCGTTTCATTGGCAGGACACTTAGAAGATGCAACAATTCCACTAAAGAGACAGCTTACACTACACTCGTTCGTCCCCTGTTAGAATATTGCTGCGCGGTGTGGATCCTTACCAGGTGGGATTGACAGAGGACATCGAAAGGGTGCAAAAAAGGGCAGCTCGTTTTGTATTATCACGTAATAGGGGAGAGAGTGTGGCAGATATGCGAGGTGGGATGGAAGTGATTAAAGCAAAGACGTTTTTCGTCGCGGCGAGATCTATTTACGAAATTTCAGTCACAAACTTTCTCTGCCGAATGCGAAAATATTTTGTTGAGCCCAACCTACATAGGTAGGAATGATCATCAAAATAAAATAAGAGAAATCAGAGCTCGAACAGAAAGGTTTAGGTGTTCGTTTTTCCCGCGGGCTGTTCGGGAGTGCCGGCCAGAGTGGCCGTGCGGTTCTGGGCGCTACAGTCTGGAACCGCGTGACCGCTACGGTCGCAGGTTCGAATCCTGCCTCGGGCATGGATGTGTGTGACGTCCTTAGGTTAGTTAGGTTTAAGTAGTTCTAAGTTCTAGGGGACTGATGACCACAGCAGTTAAGTCCCATAGTGCTCAGAGCCATTTGAACCATTTTTTGTTCGGGAGTGGAATGGTAGGGAGATAGTATGATTGTGGTTCAATGAACCCTCTACCAAGCACTTAAATGTGAATTGCAGAGTAATGATGTAGATGTAGAGTCACAATGCAGTAGTTGAAACAGTAGCCGAGGATCACACACACGCTGCCAGTATCAGAGGAAGCTGTCGACTGATAACGTTGACAGTGTGCTGCCTGGCGAGGACCCGTAACTGCCAGAGGAATAAAAAAGTGCTAAAATTAATTTATATTACACGCCTGTGAGCTGCTTTATACAGTCTTATTAACAAAAAAGCATTATTTAGTAGCAAAAACACTTGATGCCTGTACTCATTACAATAATATCAGCAGATGTTGGTCATTCAAGGTTCTGCCACAAATCCACCTCTAATATACCGTTAGAGCTTCGACAATGCAATTTTGTTGATGACAAATCACAATTCATGTGATATCGGAACCGGAACCTAATGCTTCTGAGAGTAATGGTTGCCTTTTCTGTCAGCACAGAAAATCAATTGTACGAACAGAAAAACCTTCTGAGCCGAATATGCACTAACTTGGGTCATGTTTGCCAACGTGATAGGACTCAATAAAAAGGAGGCGTTCTGAAAACATAATTAGTGTTACTTTACGATTGATGTATCACAAGACAGACTGATACACTGTTTCCTACAAAAAAGAAAAAGGAGCTATGACCAACCAATATTTTCATTTTTATTGCCGACCAGCTTCATAGCAATGACTCTTCTGTCACTGTAACACTTTTTTTTTTATAAACCGTTATAGGTCCTGACTGTCTGTTTTTAAGTAGAGTATCGAGGTTGTAAGGTGGCAAAATAAATGTAGGTCAATTTCGCACCTTACATAAGAGTTCATACATCATAACGGGATTGTGAATATGATACCTAGCTTACTTTGGTGGTAATGAGCAGATTTGCAAAAGGTATGACACTCAATCGACGGTATTAACACACCACTCCTATATAATGGATGTCAATGAGCAGAAGGTGAAACAAGCAGCGAGAGGAAACATGTTGTGTGGAAGTCAGCATGGGCAGATGGAGAGGCAGCACCCCGGGAGGCACTACAGAAAGCTCTTAAGGCGGCACGTCCTGCAGCGAGGGTCAGCGACTGGACAGGTGACGCATACTGCTGGGTGAATAAGGGGCCACCAGAAGTAGGACAGAAAGAAGTTTTAGAAAACTGTGTTTCGGAATGCCAAAGGGGTATGAACAAAACCAGTGACGCATTCGATCACGTGAACTGCAAGTGGTACACACGTGGTAGACACATGTATCTTTTTAGGCGAAACGCACCAGGAAGGAGTAAAGTGCTGAGATTTCGACGCAGTTTAATGGTAGGACCCTTGTGATTGGTAGAGAGAGTTTCCACAAAATAAGAGGAACACTCCTATTGGTCGAAAAAACAGGGATGTGGAGAACAAAAGAATGCAGGTGGGGAGAGAGTGCGGCGATGAGAAAGATGAGAGCGAAATTTTCAGTGGGGACTCTTCTCTGAACTGGCATCAAGTGCAGAAAGGAGTGCATAACGCTCTGTAGGACGCAGAGGAGAAATTTGTGGGAAGACTGCGTTCACAGCAGCTGACCTCCAGCTAGAAATTAGCTGTAGCGTCATTGAGTTCCAGCTGTGGAGAAACGAACCAGCCAGTTAGTTAACTGTTCTTGCGAGAACTGGGAGGGCATTATAATATGCACACTGCTCCAGCCATGCACGTGTATATCGCCATAGTCTGAGACTAGGAATGAGTTCATATTCTCTCGCATATCGAGAGACATAAGGAGATTTTCTGCTGCAAAAGAATCAGCAAAGGCTTAATTAGATTTTATAGGACTCTCAGTGGGCGAGAGCAACCATGCAGATGACAACTCATCGCAGCTAAGGTAAATACTGCTTGCAGAGGCGTAAACTTGTTGGTTCACCAGCTTGTATCCACTGTAAACTCGAGCGACCTTGGCTAATCTTTTTCTCGACTTGTCACAAATCTAACCATCCTCCATAGACTTGATTATCATCCTAAAAATAGTACCGAATTTTGAACCATAATCGGATGATTTATCGTAGTAGAGGCCAACATAATAACGTAATCGTAAGAATAATTTTATAAAGAAACTTCTAGTTAAAATTTAATTTTGTTTTGTTTAGGATCATTTAACTTTCTGAGAGTCACAATTTAATACTGTTGTGTTTAGGATTAGTTCACTTTCAGAGGCCAAGTTGCATCATTTTGAAAACTGCCTTAATATTTTCATATTGTAAACTGTGTAAAAGCGTGTATTTCCATGAGAAAATTGCAATATTAAACAATGTCATTACAGCTTACACAGTTGTGTTCAGTCATAGAATAAGATACCACCTAACCATAATAGAATATTTGTTGAAAGGTTTAGTGCATAATAGTTACTTTGTTCTTTATTTATCAGAAAGCACATTGGTGCAAGGCTACTTGCAGTTACATTCAAAGTTAAGAAGGAAATTGTATTGGTTTAACGTAAAATAATTTAACCTTCATTATGTAATGGATAGTATATGTACTTTATGTAGAACGTGAAAGTGGCCAAGCTTTGATTATTTAAATATATTAAAATGTAAAATATTGAAGAATAAGCTGTAGCTAATCAGATGGACGGCTTCAGGAAAGGGAACTGCCCTAGACAGATGAGCAAGGATATTCGGCGCGCGGGAAACGCGGCCAGGGACGGGCAGAGGGACAGTTCTGGCCTAGACACCAAAGGGTACAGTGCGGGTGCAGACGCGAAAGCGGACAGTTCTCCTGGAGACACGAAAGGGACAGTTCGGATGTAGACGTGAAAGCGGACGGTCGGTCTTTAGGCAGCTAGGAAGTGAAACGACTGAGAAAATTTCGCGTTGTGTGGTATCGCGGGACCTAGGCTCTGAGTGGTGAGCAGCCGCGCACCTGCCGTGAACCCAACCTTTTCAGGTAGTTAACTTATATTTCGAGATGAGATTGTGGATGATCGAACTGCGCCAAACGGATATGCGCTGAAGTGTAACAGTAACTCTAAATACGACCACTTTCGCTATTATTTTGCTTTCTGAATAAACATATTCTAACCAAATCGCAACTGTGTGGCCTAATTTAGTTCCCAATATTATTATTACTGTTACTATATGTTATGTTAACTTTGTATTTCGCAAACTTGCCGTCAGCCAGACAATTTAACCAAAGGTCACAAGTGCCTAATGTAGGGCGTGTAATGTGACATGTGCGGTTCTACCTCAAGACGAGTTTGAGCCAAGACATTTCGATGAAGAGGAAACGCATGTGAGCCCGAACATCTTTGGGATGTTAGCTCGCACTCTGGAGGCATGATGTTTAGTATTTTTGGACCATTTCTGTTGAAGAGTATCCCTTCCTGCAGTTTGTAGCAGCAGCTTAAAAGAGCTGTTGGTCTCTAGCTTTCTATCTTGTGAGGTGGCTTCTGTGTATTTAATATCTTTGTAGTTTTAAAAGCTTTTTATAATATTCTAATTGACAGAAATTTAGAAAAAACATGTACAGTAGAAATTTCACCATATGAGAAAAATGAAAAGAAAATGTTGCGACCACAACTTATTTTTATAATCTTCTAAAGATAAATTTATTACATTGAATGCAGGTATTTTTAACATATCCGCCTCCCTCACCGTGTCTGGCTGCCAGGCGTAGCTCATTACTGACAGGGATTTTTCGGTAGTGAGATGACTGGAAGAGGGGTGCCAAATGAGGAGCTAGTTGAGTGAGGAGTAGCGACTCCAAGGTCTGGGAAGCTGAAAACAGTCAGGATAATTGTGTGCTGACCTCGTGCCTGTCCGTACCTCATCCGAATGACACTACTGTCACAAGATGCCGCGGTAGACGGTCAGAATGAATTGCTCCGTCTGGCCCAGTAGGCGGAGTCAGTTTTATATGGAACTACATACAAAATAATAAACAAGTAGCTAATGTGTACAAACGAGATGAGATACTGCTGGCGTATCTCTTGTCGAATAGATTGTGCTTTTTATTTTTACCAGCCATTTTGCTGCATCTGTTGTATCTGTCGTAACCACTCTAATCTGATTAACGTTGTGAGGATCAAAGCTGAAATTATTTATTCTAAAGGATGGAAACAACGACGATTCATTACGGTTACGTAAAGTGAGCGAACGTTGCAGCGAAGAGCCTAGAAATTTCGAAAGGCAGAAACATTATCTTACAGTCACATTCTCATAATGAAAAAGACACGTGAAGATTGACCATTGCTGTTGGTTTTCCAAACACTCTATGTGAAACCTTGAACCTAATATTCCTTTAATGACCTTTTGCGTACGTTATTAATCGCTTTAAAAAAATAAAATTGTTGTAGGGTCGGGTGCGAGCAGTCCTTTACGAGAGAGATTATTTTCTTGTTCAACGGTGGACGGTTAATGACTGTTAATGAATCCCAGAGCGTCTGATGACCGTAACTATTCTGCTTTATTTTTATGTTCACCACGTTATCTACACAAGGTTATCGCATACAATAAATTTTTATAGACTATCCTACGGAATTTTTGGGTGCCAAGAAGCCCTGGAACTGTATTATCGTCTTCTTTTTTTCCGGTTTCCATCGTTTCTTAGTAACTTCAGAATTCATGGAGGTATATTCCGCCTTTGCTGTTAAATGAAAGGCAGTTTGTTTTTTGACATATGCGTTTCACTTCTTTCATTTGTAAAAATCTTCAGTGGTTTGTAATATATGTTTGTTTTGTGAATATGATAAATGAGTTATATTGTAGTTACAAGTATCGTACTATATTACATTTTCTCTTTAATCCATGGGTGTCGTCTTGCAGGTGTAGTTACTCGGTCGGCATCATACAAATGGCCGATTATCGGTGTTTTTTCCACCATATTTATTTCAGTAATTCATTTCCATTTTTCACTGTGTACTTAATGTGTGTGTTTACAGTTGAGGAATAAAATAAAAGGAAAGACCGTGAAGTCACGACTGTGAACCCCAGAAATTCAGTGGCTTGTCATCTTGATCTGACGAAAATACTTCTGTTCTAAGCTTTTGTGCGTATGGTTTTCTCTAGTTTATGGAAAGATTTTTTAAATGAATTTTGTATGGGTGCACAAATCATTCCGACTGTGACGCGAAATCGAAACGAACAACATTTTATGTCTAAGTTGTCTTGCTAACGTGTTATTTTGCCACTTCTATCGCCAACAAATTTAGGCTACTTCTTTACTTGTACTGTAGGGCATTTTTCTCTCGTTCGATGTAAGATTTCCCAAAGACGGTTGTCGGAAGGCTCTGTGGAAGAATGTTGTGAGGAGAAAGGCCTGGAGAGCGCCTGTATCGAGCCCTCCATGCTGTGTCATCAAATTTTCCTACCAGCTCAAAAAATTTGCAAATGGTACGTTAATTTACAGATTCTATGTTCAAGTTTCTCTATAAACTATATTTAATACTGATAATCGAGAAGTATTGAATGATTTACTTTCTCAATATTCATGCTCTGATATTATATGCTCATTTTAAAAGATAACAGCACATAACTTAATAGGCGCAAAGTCTAAATAGGATGCTGTATAGTTTTACAATTCTAATTATTTGTAAAATAAAGTTTCACGGTAATATTATTTCAATTAAATGTGCTTGTATGTACCACAAGCAAGATATATGATACATATTTATTTGTTGTTACCCTAGTTTTACTTTTATGTTGACAGCTGGTGTCACAGCAGCTGTTTTTGCATTGCATATTTTATTTAAATGTTAATATTTAAGAACCTTCAAACCCTTTTTTACTAAGCAAATGTTGTGAACTGATGGGATTCACAGCGAATGAAGACTCTTCATGCCGCTTTAGCTGTTTTGTTATCCTTTATTGGAAAAACTACTGGTTTTGCACAGTTAGAGGCATCCTCAGGTGTTGCACTGTTAAATGAAATGCTTTTTTTTTGGGAAAAATTTTATAGCAATTCTTAAAAATATCTGTCCAACATGAAGTAACTAAAAAACTCTAAAAAATATTTTAAAAAACAATTTCTCACATGATTGGCGGCCAAACAGGTGTACTGCACTCGATTTCTTGCCATAAGTTCTTTCATTTCGATAATTTTCCGTCATAAGGAATAGCGTGATTTATGCTGTCAAACTCTGGGTTAGTTTTTGCCAATATGAGCTTGTAATACAACACCATTAATTACCAGTGCGTGATCCTGAAGTTCATTATTACTTTTGGTAGGTTGCTATTATTTACGTTCGTAGAACACGTTAACGATATATGCCACGAACATTGTTATAGTTTTTTACACGTCTTAGGCATCAATTTTATTGCCAATAACAATTTTTTCGCTGGGTCTAATCACCCCATGTCTCCCATCTGACACTGATCTACTGGTGCTTAATGCTAATTTTACTGATAACAACAAAAAAATGGCTCTGAGCACTATGGGACTCAACTGCTGAGGTCATTAGTCCCCTAGAACTTAGAACTAGTTAAACCTAACTAACCTAAGGACATCACAAACATCCATGCCCGAGGCAGGATTCGAACCTGCGACCGTAGCGGTCTTGCGGTTCCAGACTGCAGCGCCTTTAACCGCACGGCCACTTCGGCCGGCACTGATAACAACAGCCTACAGTCGATTAACATTTTCGAATCACAACTGAACTATGGTACATCGTAGCTTCCCGATTGTACGAGGGCTTATCATGTGTGTAAAGTATCTTTTTTTTAATTTGGTGAATTTTTTATTCTCTGTTTTTATTATATTCTAAAGAACTGCATTTTAATTAACAGTGCAGCTAAGGATACTCCTGTATCGGTGTGAAACCATTAGCGTTTCCAATAAAGGATTGCAATACAGCAATCCCATCAATTTCTAACACATTTTTTTTAGTAAAAAACGATTTGAAAGGTCTTAAATATTAACAAAAGTTCTTTTTAGCTGTGGCTGCCCTATGTACTAAATATTGTTTTCTTACCTGTTTACGTTTTGAGACAATCTAGAATTGAAGGCTGTGACTAAGCAATACATTATTCATTTGAAATTTTCAATATATTAATTCTTTTTTGTGTGTATATGATTAGTCTGCTCTGAACTGTTTGTTATTTTGGGAAAGTTTTATATTTTTTGGCAACTGCTGCTGCACAAAGTAATAATAATAAATGTGAATCAAAAACTTTGACATATAATGATAATTTTATCCATATGTTGGTTTTCTAATGTGGCCAAGAGACATTCCTGACAATCCAGACGCACCACATCATGACACTGTTGTTCATATACTGTGTATGAAATAAACATGAGAAAAAGAAATCAATCAAGCCAGCCCAGGAACCAAACCGTCGTCTCAAGCAGCGAAATAGTAATTTGAATCATGTGATAATGGCCTTGCAGATGAATAACTGCATAAATGAAGAGTACTTTAGCGCTTAACAGTGTATCCATTGTAGTCTAAATGAAGACTTGTCACAACATCCTACAACAGCAAGTGATATCAAGGTGGGGCACCTCGTTTCGCAAGTGATGCAATATGTACATGCACATAATTAAATTGATTTAATGGGTAGTGAAGTTACATGCAAACGTTTAAACAAGACTTTATTTCTTAATGTTAGTGTTCTCATGAGACGTCAATGGTCACTTGATAATCACTTAGTGTAGCTCACAGAAACAAAATTGAATGCAAATAGAATAATCTAATTATCTTTGAAGGACAGCGAACCTGATGTGTAATAAAGTACACTGCTTAATTAGTTACAAGTTTGTTTTGTTAGTGAAATAAATATTTAATTTCACCAAGCATTTGAGTAATGTTAACTATGAAATCATAATTTAAGTGTATTAACCATTTGTTGTAGAAATTCCTTTTTATAGACATAATAACTAAATATAAATGCACAAATACACTAGTGACTGTTATGGAAAGTTAAAATCATGACTGATATACTTATTCTCAACTGGCCAAAACTGTTAAACGAAACTGATAATGTGTAGAATGTCCTAAACATTCTTAGAAGGGGAGAAATGTGTGAGAGATTGATTTTAGTGCTAATGCTTAATTGCACCTCCCACAGTCAATAATTTTCATACAATATTGTTGTACACCTCTGACTAAACAGCGCCACTTCAGTGCTTACGTAATGGAAGTTGTACATTTTGGTAGGGACTTGCTTGGAAGTATCTTGTGCTTTTCTTCCGTTAACTTATTACAGGTAATACTTTGACTTACATTAAAATTATCAGCTGTTCTACCGTGATGTCGTCAATGCTTAACGAACGAAATTTCACATCAATGAATTATGTTCTCAACTGTCTGATTATGAGTATGCCTCCACAAAAGTATGACAGATCTGAATATAAACTAAGATGTGACTTTCAATACTGTGGCTTTAAATAGAGAGGGAAAGTTTCATACAATGTTTTGAGGGAGAACCGCTTGTTTCATAAGATAGTGGACTGCCCCGACACCCTGGCTTCAGCCAATACCTGCTCTCAACGTAGGTAACGCCATCACCCTTTATTCTGACCTCCACGGTGTTTACAGCTTGAAGTATCGCAACTGTCGCTGTGGTCGCTGTGTGTTTAGCTGTCGTATTTTGTTTCTGTCGTGGTATGTATCTGTAGTTTGATATTTGTCCATTATGTTTTGCTTCTCTGTTTGTTATTGTTTTAGTGGCTAACATGATCAATGACTTATTGCTTGTGTTAATTTGGTCCTTGGTTACTTTCTTTTTCTTTGAAGGTCTCTTTGAATATGAAAATTTTCCTGTAGTGTTAGAAGTTTTTTGGAGTAATTGTCCACTCTAGTAATTTTCATATCCTGTTCCATGTAGGGTGGTTCATGTCCATCTTTTATCAGGTGTTCAAAAAAGGTAGAATGGCTATTTTCATATTTCTAGCTTCTCGTATGTTCTTAGTTTTGAAATTCCTACCTGTCATTCCGAGATACAATGATTCACATTATTGACACTATAACTTGTTAGGCCCTATACTTCCTCTTTTGTATTTATCTGGTTTGTATAAAGTGGTTGGTAAAAATGATGGGAGTGTGTTTCTTGTTCTGTAAACAATGTGTAATCCTTCTTCTTTAGTATATTTGCTATTCTGTGTGTTGATTTGTGTTTGTGTGATGAAGTGTACCACTTCTCTCTGTTAGTCATGTCATGATTGTTACTGTTTTCTGTTTCTGTGTGTACTGTAGTGTCTGTATTGTTTGTGAGGTTCTATGGAGTTTCCTCTGGTTGTTTTCCATTTCCTTTAGTTGTGTTTTGATTTTGTGGTGGAGCCATTGTACTGTGTTGGCATTATGTCTATTGTTTTTGCTGTGAGTATTTTGTTTGTAATTCTTTTTCATAGTTTTCTTTGCTCAGTGGGATATTATTTAGTAAAATGTGTCATAGAGCCGTTAATTTAGGGTTGTGTGGGTGGTTCGAAGTGGTTATATAGTTATGTCTGTTGCTAATGGATTTCTGAAAATGTCAAATGTGTACTTAATACTGTCTCTCTTTGTTATATCCAAAATAAATTATTTTTCATTTGTGTTTCTATTTCCATGGTGATATGAATGTTTTTATATATGCTGTTTATGTCTGTACGAAGTTTTGTATCAAAGATCGTATTTTGTAATTGGTAAATAGCACCTAGATAACGTAACTGCACGAAAGACTTGCGGAAAGAAGTAGTTTTTAAAGCGAAAAGCAAGAGAATAACAAAAGACGATGCAACATAGCAACATACTTGTGATTACTACACAACCCGTTTATCACATTCATAAAACAAACATGTATTACACGCCATTGAAGATTCTTCACAAATAATAGAATTTAAACGCTAATGGCAAACAACAACTTCCGTTTCATTTCGCTGCAAACACGGCATTACTCCCATGAATGGATTATTGTGTTCACAATTACATCAACATCTTGTCCTATAGTTAATATTAAAACTTAGTCGACACATATAAGCAATCTTCGCCAACAATCGCTTGGTAAGACTAAAGTGCTAGTATCTCAATTTCCTGCCTTTAATTAATTTCCCATGGATATGGAACTGAAGAAAAAATTCTTATTTTCTCACGTGAAGGCTCAACGCTAATAAATAGTGAGACTTCTGACATGATTAACTAAGTTCTTCTAATTGTCAATAATATTACATAGCGTTCCTGTGTGTAGGTTGCACGAACTGCCTGAAAAGCACAACAGTAGGAAATATTGTATAACTGACCAACCGAACCTGAATCAAATATTATTTTCTTTAATTCATGAAACTCCATGAACAGTTCATATACAATACGGTCTCAGTTACCTAATCATGTTGTTTGTTAACCTTTTAATCATTCACCTGCCTATAAATTATGGCAATGAATAACGTGAAAAGGAAGTCCGTGTTATGAAAGAACATCTTCTTCTAATGCATCTATCTTCGCTGAGTGCTTCATGAGAAACGCCCATTCTTAACAGCCATAGAGAATTGTTGCCAGTCTCGCGTAAGAGATCGAGTTTCCCTCCAGCCACGGTAAAAGAAAGAAACTTACCTTCGCCACTGAATTGAAAAAATTCATTTATAAGGCAAGAGTAAGGAGAAATGTGCTCAGTGACTATGTCTGATATAGCACTAGGCCTAAGCACCCCACATTATAACTCTCAATATCTAAATACGAAACCAAGAAATATGTGGTTCTTTCTACATGAACATACTCGTGTTACTTATATGTGCTACAAAATGAAAACCTCATAGCACTTCCACATTTACTTCACTGCAGGTAAAGTAGGGGTAGCTGAGTTTATTATTCCTGTGTTGACTGGTTTACATATTCGACTGCCAACACAACTTGGATGTTAACATTTACGTCCCACTTTATTGCTCTATAAAGATGGAGTTTCCGAAAATAGGCTTGACTGAAGACTCAAGAGCAGACTCGTAAACTCAGGGTACAAGTACGTCATGAGGTGTTCTCGAATCCATTAATGTGCTCTTTAATGTAATAATAGTAGCTGGGTTAATTTCTGTCAACTAAATATTGGGGGGGGGCAACTTAAGACCTGTATCTCTTTTTATGACAATCAGCTAATATACTAGATGACCGAAAAACAAAGAACATATTTCAGTTGTTTATTGCCGATAAATTATAGAAGACAGTGACATGCGCTGTATGTATTGTGCATGTCACTGGATAAACAAAGGTTTAGTGTTTTGACACAGCTGCACTGTTGTTTGTTTGTAGCGGTGACAGCACGACAAAAGAAATCCTTTTGTGCGTTAGATTTTACGCGACATCCATCCACTGTTCAATTGCAACGTGCATTCCGCTATTGATCCAGCATGAAGCTGCCTCTGTACAAGCACATTTCTGACTCGCATACAGATTTCTTTGAAGTTGGTTGCGTCTTCCAAGGGAAGAGCACTGCTCGGCCACGCACGTCTGATGCAAATGTCGACAGTATCCGTGATGCGCTTACACGGAGCCCTCGGAAGTCCACAAGACGGGTGCGCCACGAACTTCAGCTTCCTCACACAACGGTGTGGCGTGTTCTGAATCTACGCCCGCATATGAAGCCTTAAAAGTTGTAATTACTGCAGCAAAACAGAAGATACGAATTTTGCATTTAATTTCTCCTGGATATGACAGGACATTTTTCCGAACGACTGATTTTCTCGGATGAATCGACGTTTCAATTGTGAGACCTGAGTTACTCCTAGCTCCTTTGCAATCCACCAGTTTCTTTAGATATGTTGATGATACTTTTGTTGTTTGGCCTCATGGTAGGGAGAATCTGAGTGCCTTTTTAGAACATCTGAACTCGATCCACCCGAACATTCGCTTTACGATGGAGATGGAAGAGGATGGTTGCCTTCCCTTTCTTGACGTTTTGGTTAGGAGTAAGGTTAATGGATCATTGGGACATACAGTTTACAGGAAAAGTACTCACACCGACTTGTATTTACAGGCTAATAGTTGTCACCATCCGGCTCAGCGTGTAGGGGGTAGGGGTACTTCGTACCTTGGTACACAGGGCACATGTCATTTCCGACACTGAGACTTTGCCAGCTGAACTGGCCCATCTTGAAGCTACGTTTCGTCAAATTGGCTGTAATGAAAGACAGATTGAACGTGTATTGCGCTATCGACCAACTGTGCATCGGGTGATTGATGATAATACTGAGTCGACACCTAAGTCTACTGCCTTTTTGCTTTACGTAGGAAGCACTTCCAACAAGATCGGTCGTATTTTACGGAAATACGATGTGCGATGTGTTTTCCGACCTCCATCTAAAATTAGAGTGTTTTGGGTTCTGTTAAGGATGATCTTGGTTTGCGTAAGGTGGGTGTATATCGCATTCCTTGTAGCTGTGGCATGGCATATATTGGTCGGATTATCAGGACCTTTGGAGGACCGATGTACTGAGCATAAACGGCACACACGATTACAGCAGCCAAGTAGATCTGCTATTGCCGAACATTGTTTGGATACTGGTCACCCTATGTTCTATAACAATACCGAGATATTGGCATGCTCGTCCAGCTATAGGGACAGTGTTATTAAGGAGGCTGTTGGGATTAAATTAGCGAGCAACCTTATAAACAGGGATGGAGGTTTTTGTTTAAACTCCGCTTGGAATCCTGCTCTCTCACTTGTCAAAAAAAAAAAAAAAAAGAAAAAAAAAGAGGGACAGAGTCAATGTTAAATCACCTGCTAGTTCGTAGTCTTTCACTATCGATACCTCTGACTTTGGTCATCTTTGGTGGCACTAGTGTTCAGTTTCTGTGTGTGTTATCTTTTCCGAATCACTCCAAGAACCGAGGTTTTGAATTTGCCTGTACATCGCCTGTCCGTTACAGTTTGTGCCTTGAAAATAGCGGGATGTACTCACGCCGAAATATCGGCAGTCGCTGTAAATATTACCTGCCTGAATTCCCGTAAGTTGTTTAAAGACGTTTCATCTGATAAAGTAAATCAGCATAAAACAAGAATTTGGGATCACGAAATACTGGTGCCGTCGTCGAACATGAAACACACTCACGGAAACTGAATGTGCTTTGCGCCGTTTCCGTTCATAAAGTTTATGGATCTCTGTTTTTTGCGGAAGAGACTTTGACACAAATGTCATACCTGGACATGCTGAAAAATTGTTGTTTTCCTCAACTTCACGAAGATTCCAGTAAAATCATTTTTATACTCCGCCTCACTTTCACCTCGAGGTGCAACTTTAACACCATCCCACAACGTTGGATTGGGAGAGGTGGACAATAAGATCTTTTTCATTGCTTTTGGCCTCCCAAGTCACCAGACCTCACACCTTGCAATTTTTTTTGCTGTGGCGGTACATAAAAGACAGATTCTTTGTCCCACCTATGGCAATTACTCTTCACGAGCTGAGATATCGAATTGTTTAAGCTGTCGATTCACTACACTTCTTAACTCTTGTGTGGTAAGAAATGGACTACCGTTTTCATGTTTCACGAGCGACGCATGGTGCTCGTGTTGAGTGTGGGGTATAGTCGCTGTGTGAACATAAAACTCTATACAGTGATCTGAGCAATGTGTTTCTACAGTAGCTTTCATATTTTCTCTGTAATAAACAACTGAAATCTGTTCTTTCTTTTTTAATCACCCTGCCTAATTCGGTGCCTATCTCAGTATGGTAATAATTCATAGAATATGTACTATCTTCTGCGAAAGTTAAAGAAATATTTTAGGGGAATTGACGTCTTCAGAAACGATAACATTTTCTGGATATAGAGGCAGTGAATGTTAAGAACGATTCAGTTTCATTAAAAAATCTTTTTTTAGTATCACTTCATTCTTTGCAATACGTTCGACCACACCTCACTGATAGGCATGAAGATTAAAGAAAGAGGCATAAATGATGTGAAATATTCGTAAGCATTCACTGTTATACACTCACAGAAACAGTTGGAACAAGTAACGGATTCGAAAATGTTTCACTTGTATGTAGTAAAATGTCTTAAAATTTTTGATTCTGTATTTTTGTGCTATTAATAAACAACTTAAGAGGTGTTATGTGTGGTGTTTCCACTAATTTCCTGTCAATTTATGGCAAAGCTTTCTGCTCACAAGTTGTAAGTTTTCAGTTTGATCATAATGATAGAATAAACTGTATTTCAGCAAATATAAAAAAATTATTTTTCAATATTTCAGTATGTTCGCATACAAGAATTTCTCTTTCTCTGCTATCTGACATTTTAGTTATGTGCTGGAAGGGCAATGTAACGAACACACATATCCTACTCTTATTTTCTGCCATTTATAAACAGTTACGTAAGTCTAATGAATTAGCTAATCATACAGAGTGCCAAAGGAATTAAACTTTAGTTGTGAATTCAGTAACAGCATGTAAAAGCATAGCATGACCCGTTATTTTCAAAATTTTGTATGTCCTTTCTTGTGAATGACAGAAACGAAAAGCCTCTTAAACCCACACCTGTTGGGAACGAACTGGCTCCTTTAATAGCGAACGTTCTATCCCTCCATCCTGATTGTCAGTGCCGGGCCCCTGATAATGACCTGATGAGATATAAATGTATTTAAAAAAATCCCGATCCTTGTCTTGAAAAGGGCTTTGATGCTAAGCTTTGTATCTCGTCTGAACTACATTCAGTTACTGTACTGCTCGCTTGACTTCACTGTAGTATCTTACAGTTAATCGTGCAGTACGCAACGTGTCGATTTTGAGCGCTGCGGTGTCCATAAACTGACTGCACGGATTTAGTTTTAAGTTGAACAACACCACACTTAATCAGTGAAATGAGGCATACATCGATGAAGAAAAAATTAGCTTTAAGCTAAGTTGAACTGATGGGTGAATTGAATTGTACAGGGTGACCAAAATAAAACTGATCTGAAAATTGTGAGCTAAATACCAATTTCATCTCCACGTAATGGTTGTCCAGCGTACTAACGACGATTTTCTGGTGCACAACACTGCGAGTGCTACTCGATTCCGCAGAAAAGGTTGCTAACGCACGCCTGTGCACTGACGCTTGACTTGGGCGAAACTGGTCTCAGTCCTAGTCGTGGAAGAAATTTTCCCCACCTGTATTTTACCGTCGAGGGAAGACAGCTGGCGTTGTAAATTTCCTGTTCACCAGACGCTGTGCTAATGTCCCGGACAAGATTCCACACCTCCCCACATTCTGTCATGAAGTGTGGGTATGTGTTACTCTTTCTGGGGCTTCGGCCTTGGGATAGGGGTGTTAAGCGGTCGCCTTTGTACTGTTCTAAAGGAGTAGGATACGTGTCGACAGCGTGTTTCACTCATTTCCTTCTATCATCATCATCATGCAACATAAACATGACACCACACCGGACAGACACGCATTATAGTCACCTACACTCGACTATACGAGCATATGTAAGGCACACCGCATTGCATGGGGCCATTGTGGTTGAAGGAAGAAAACCCTTTCCGATTAGGGTGCTAAAGATACCCCACAGCGCCTCCCAGCTAGCAGTGCCATTACAACTCTTCGTTTTTAAGTGAGTGCTCTCTAAGTTCATATATCCGGACAACCTGAAGCACGTCTCATCTGAAGAAACGAAAAAATGAGCATGAAAACGTGCCCATACCACAAAAAGGAGAAGCCATCAACAGAAATGAGTATTTGCAGTTTGGTCAGGAAGCTTCACTGCGTGAAGATTAAGAAAGTTTTTCAAACATACTTTGAGATTATGACGTTTTAATTCCAACTTGCACAGGGAAACAATGTTACGATTTTTCGTATTTTTCTATAGGTTATATTTCACTCGGACAATGCTTTCTCGGATTAGAACATATTTTGGTTATATCGAATTCCTTTCCGGACTGTCTCCGCAAAACTGTGGAAACATTCTTTGCTCTGATTTTCTTTTTGCCACCCTGAAGTACATAATACCAGAGAACGACACTTGCTGCGTTAACAACCAATACTACACCTAGTATGACAGTCACTAATTGTTATACACTTAGACATCACAGGAGAAGCTGTGACAGTGGGACATAAACAGCGCCTGATATGGTTGGTCGGTGACATCAGTGTCCGCGCACACAGTTCCAGGTTCAAGTTCCAGTCTGGTATACAGCTATAACTTGCCGGTAAGTCTCATTATGAAACGGAGATTCTCTAAATATGAAAGAGTCTGACAAATATAACAGGGAGAGTAATCAATTTTTAAATACAAATAACACAATATACATCGACGTATATGGAAACAGGGAATACAATCGAACCGTACCTGCGCTAAAACAATGCTTCTTGTTGCTAGTTGCAACAAGGCCTGGGACAATTGCGTCAATAAAATTTACTGAAAACGAAGAAGATGCACATTTCTAGTGAGGAAATCGCAGGATGTTAAATGCACATAAAGTCTTATCGATGTACTATAGCGCAATCACTAACTTTATGGCTTCATAATATGGCGAAATGTAGTCTATACACATATACATATAAAGTTCATTTCAGCCGCATTATTAGGCAAAGCCAACATAAAATTGAAGAATCAGTCTCAGGAAATTAATACATTAACTATCCCCTCACTATATGCATATAAAAGAAATATATACTTAAAACGAATCTTACCAGTTTGTTAAATAGGGGTATACATGGATACAATACTAGTAACAGGTGGGATTGTAAAATTGATAACAACGGCTTGAACCAGCTGCTGGACGTATTGCCTAAAACAGAGTGAAAACAGCATAAATAGGCACTCATATTCTCAAATAGATAAGAAATAATGAATGTCATATTCTATTGCGGTAGTAACTTGTGACTTCTGACTTACATTCCCACAACACTTCGCCAATACCAATCATAACTTCATGCGAATACTGAAGATACTCTGTCCTGTCACAATAATATGACCACTGCCTGTGTTCAAGGTCAACGTGCTATAACCACTAGGTGGCGGCACTAGCAGTTTACAACATATAGGGGGTGTCGGGGAAACGCAGAAAACAATGCAGTCCTTCGTAATGTTGAAACGGAACGATTTATCTGACGCCCAAAAGGGCGTATAAAACTTTGTAAACTGCTCGCGTGCCGCCGTAGTTAAACTGCAAGTATACCATGCATGGCAAACTGGCGCTATCCAAAACTGGTGCCGAGGCACCTGTGGTGCATCATAGGCCACAGAAAACAGTAGCGAACGACGTCAGCAACTGCTGGACAACTGACGACGCAGATAAACAAAGAGGTTCTGAGTCTCCTCAGCGTCTTTTCAGAGAACGTTGCTGCGTATGGGCCTCCACAGCAGGCGCCTGGTTGAAGCACCTATGCCGACTGCAGTTCATCGGCGATGAAGCCTAGAATTTGCACGCCGATACCACACTTGGAAGTCCACTGAATGGCGGCGGGTGGCCTTTTCAGATGAATCAAGTTCCATGCTCCAACGGACAAATGGCAAACACCCTGTAATAATCTTCAGAAGTGTCCAGGCAAGAGGAGGAGCGTTATGACCTAGGGAATGTTTTAGTGAGGTTCTCTGTGTGATCTCTTCACTCTGGAAGGCACAGTGGATCAACGAAAGTATGCATCTGTCTTTGGGGATCATGTACACCCTTACACGCAGTGTGTTTTTCTCCAGCATAATAGCACCTACCAGCAGGACACTGCAACGTGTCACACAGCTTGCATTGTATGTGCATGGTTCGAAGAGCACCTGAATAAGTTTATCATACTCCTCTGGCCATCCAGCTCCCTGGATTTAAACCCAACCGAGAATTTGTGGGGCCAGCTTGATCCGGTTGTTCCCGCAGTAGATCCTAAACTGAGAAATCTAATAAGCTGGCCATGGAACTGGAGTCAGCATGACTTCACATACCTGTCAGTACCCTCAGGAACCTCAGTGACTCTCTCCCTACACGTCTCACAGTGGTCCGCACTGCAAAAGGTGATCATTAAGCCCTTTGACAGGTGGTCACAGTAATGTAACTGGGCAGTGTATTGTCAATCAGAACGCAAGCACTCATTTTAACCTGAGAGTGGCTGGTTTTCTCTACCACGCGTGAGAGCGTCAGGAACTCCACAACAAGGTGTTGAGAGAAGTTCAGTGTTAGTAACATTGGATAAACACTTGCAGTCATAACCACTGTGGTCATCTTAATGCTTATAGGTGACAACATATGGTTGTGGACCGGTGATCAGCTAATGGGTCAACTATCAGGAGAAACAATTACTTCAGGTGATGTAGCTGAAAATACAGTCCGCACAAAAAGGAGATGCATTGGGCCCCAACTAAAGATGACATAAAGAACAAGGACAGCGAAGTATAAACAAATGAAGCTGGGAGGGAAAAGATGACTTGTATAATATTAATGACTACTCGATACTGGTACGAGAAAGACAGTCCCCAGCTGAAAACAGATACACGACGCCTCTTTACTGCAGAGCAAACATGGAAGGATACAAATGCAGTTTCAAAAGGTTTCACAAACTGGGGCGAGCATTTTCTGTTATTTTTAACAATCGTGGTATTTCATCATTTCTTCAAATAGTTCAAATGGTTCTGAGCACTATGGGACTTAACATCTGAGGTCATCAGTCCCCTAGAACTTAGAACTACTTAAACCTAACTAACCTAAGGACATCACACACACCCATGCCCGAGGCAGGATTCGAACCTGCGACCGCACATCATTTCCGCCTATTGTGACAACTTTGGTGGTTACGGCTAGTTGTAGTGCGTGAAGGTAGCAACTATCTCGACCAGTCGGCAGTTTATGACATAAAAGGTTCCAGGAATCTAGTGGCACCCTCCACAGACAGATATTCTCCAGCCAGTGCTGTCAAAAGCTGCTGTAACCTGTCGCCACACCACGTATCATTTCCTGTTAGACTACCTGAAAACGCCTCCAAATGTCTGAAACTTTAATTTTCACTGATGTTTTCAATTTCAAAATTTTTCCTGACCTATGAAACACGGCAGGCAATTTGGTATGCCTTTCTCATTTAGTTTGAGAGTGGTTGTGTAATTAGAGGTTGATAACTGTGGCGAATGCATTGTGAATTTTTATTGAAGGTCATGAACCACACTGACTGATAGCACAGCTTTGCTTCGTTTTCTTTCTTTAACATGATTGTGGTTTCTGAATACTTTTTGTGTTTATGAGAAGACACATTGCACTGGAGTTGAGAGGGACAAACAATGTTATAGAAAATAGTACAGAGCTGGAGGTGCAGATGGGTAGGTCAGGCTGACTGCAGAACTGGGGATACTGAGGAGTAGCGAACTATTGTCCAGCCTTAGAACCTCAGCCAGTCTAATATCCGCCCACGGGTGGAGAGGCGCCATGAACAATAGTTTCCCCATGTTTGTGGACCACCTTTGTAGATGGCTATCGTCGCTTTAGAAAACACAGACTGCAGGAAGTAATGTTCTAGCTTCGTGGCCTAAGCTTCAGCGAACTTGTTTTAGTAGTAGGAGAGAATTTCGTTATTTGTTCGGCGTCTGATTGTTAAACGCTGTTTTGGTGGGATTATCTATGCGGTAGGGAAACTGCACTGTTTTCTGTTTTCGCTATTGGCAACTGGTACTGTTTGGCAGGAAACAGGAGAGCAAGGTGTAAGAGGGACCCAAAAATAGATGACCTGGGTTAGGACGTGGTGGAGGCAGCATCGACTCTGGGTGAGATGCGATGGAGGTGGCATCGTCTCCGGGTCGAGATGCAGTAGAGGTGGCATCGACTTTGGCTGAGAGGTGGTGCTGACCGATGTGTCAGCTACTATGGGAGTCAGCACGGACACAAACAAAGAACGAGAGAAGTTGGGATGGCCGGTGGCAGGAATCCAAAATGATCTGTACATTAAACTTTCATATTAATAGAACACTTTATTTCTAAAGGGGAAAGAAACATAACTTATCTTCTCACTATGAAGTGGCCTCTTGCGCTCCCTGCGCCTCCTACATGCAAATACTTTATATACACTCCTGGAAATGGAAAAAAGAACACATTGACACCGGTGTGTCAGACCCACCATACTTGCTCCGGACACTGCGAGAGGGCTGTACAAGCAATGATCACACGCACGGCACAGCGGACACACCAGGAACCGCGGTGTTGGCCGTCGAATGGCGCTAGCTGCGCAGCATTTGTGCACCGCCGCCGTCAGTGTCAGCCAGTTTGCCGTGGCATACGGAGCTCCATCGCAGTCTTTAACACTGGTAGCATGCCGCGACAGCGTGGACGTGAACCGTATGTGCAGTTGACGGACTTTGAGCGAGGGCGTATAGTGGGCATGCGGGAGGCCGGGTGGACGTACCGCCGAATTGCTCAACACGTGGGGCGTGAGGTCTCCACAGTACATCGATGTTGTCGCCAGTGGTCGGCGGAAGGTGCACGTGCCCGTCGACCCGGGACCGGACCGCAGCGACGCACGGATGCACGCCAAGACCGTAGGATCCTACGCAGTGCCGTAGGGGACCGCACCGCCACTTCCCAGCAAATTAGGGATACTGTTGCTCCTGGGGTATCGGCGAGGACCATTCGCAACCGTCTCCATGAAGCTGGGCTACGGTCCCGCACGCCGTTAGGCCGTCTTCTGCTCACGCCCCAACATCGTGCAGCCCGCCTCCAGTGGTGTCGCGACAGGCGTGAATGGAGGGACGAATGGACACGTGTCGTCTTCAGCGATGAGAGTCGCTTCTGCCTTGGTGCCAATGATGGTCGTATGCGTGTTTGGCGCCGTGCAGGTGAGCGCCACAATCAGGACTGCATACGACCGAGGCACACAGGGCCAACACCCGGCATCATGGTGTGGGGAGCGATCTCCTACACTGGCCGTACACCACTGGTGATCGTCGAGGGGACACTGAATAGTGCACGGTACATCCAAACCGTCATCGAACCCATCGTTCTACCATTCCTAGACCGGCAAGGGAACTTGCTGTTCCAACAGGACAATGCACGTCCGCATGTATCCCGTGCCACCCAATGTGCTCTAGAAGGTGTAAGTCAACTACCCTGGCCAGCAAGATCTCCGGATCTGTCCCCCATTGAGCATGTTTGGGACTGGATGAAGCGTCGTCTCACGCGGTCTGCACGTCCAGCACGAACGCTGGTCCAACTGAGGCGCCAGGTGGAAATGGCATGGCAAGCCGTTCCACAGGACTACATCCAGCATCTCTACGATCGTCTCCATGGGAGAATAGCAGCCTGCATTGCTGCGAAAGGTGGATATACACTGTACTAGTGCCGAAATTGTGCATGCTCTGTTGCCTGTGTCTATGTGCCTGTGGTTCTGTCAGTGTGATCATGTGATGTATCTGACCCCAGGAATGTGTCAATATAGTTTCCCCTTCCTGGGACAATGAATTCACGGTGTTCTTATTTCAATTTCCAGGAGTGTACTATACTAGTCATAGAACGTAGACTAAGTCTCATCTTCATATTACTCAGTAATGATGCTCTCAAAGCCTGCGACCAAACTGAGGTCAACCAGTGGTGGGCGACTGAGATGAGGCGATGCCGACTCTTTCCATAGCAGCGTGGCTCGCGCGCCATCTTGAAGCTGTTTTTGCAGCGTTGAGCACGTTGGTGTGCAGTCGATGCCTTAGGACTGCACACTGACCACAGCAACTACCGAGTGAAGGCCAATTCACACTGGTCTTCATGCCACGTCACGTCCTCTCCCGTCAAAACATTTTGCAGTGCTTATCAAATGGCGGCATCCACACTGGCCGTCAGTGTTTCTTGGGAGGAAATGTTTCTTACGAAGAAGTTTTTGCCAGCTGAAATCATCCTCCCGTGGTTGATCACGTGACCCCCAAGCTCATTTTCTCTCGATACTCGGCCATGCACAGACATCCGTATTTCATTTCGTTATGTTTCCGTAGCTAATATAAATGGTTTTTTGTTCGTTATTCGTTATAAATTGTTTGGTTTCGGTATTTCTTTTGTTAAAATTTATAATAAATGCCGAAAGATTATTTGAAGCAGTGAGGCAGCAGTCTGAATTGTATGACATGAGCGTGCTGTATTACTTGCCCTCTACTACATTTATAAAGTGGATTTTTGTACATACCGGTATGGTATGTAATATCTTAAAATGAAATACGTTGCAATATGGCTCCATCTTGAGGTGAAAAAAGCGCTGTGGGTAGAATCAGATTGATTAGGATTGATTAGTAGGTGGAATTTATTTGTATGTTGTCAGTCATTTGTACTGTTTCATAAAGAAATGGACTGAAACAATTAGACACTGGAAGTTCTTTCTTTAAATATGTGTTTGTGGCAAGCTTATTTATTGTCAATTAGCTCTCTGCATTGTGTGTGAAACAGGTTAACAAGCGTCAGTGCTCAATATTTACGTGGATTCATTACCTAACCCCTGTGCAAATAAAGCACTTGAACTATTAAAAGCCAAATACAAGACGGAAAGGTAACCTACAAATATTGAGCGCAAAGGTAATTAGGGAGACATGATTGTTGCACAAAAATTTGCACTATACCAGTATCATTTCTGAAAGTATTTGTATGGAGTGTAGCCATGTATGGAAGTGAAACATGGACGGTAAATAGTTTGGACAAGAAGAGAATAGAAGCTTTCGAAATGTGGTGCTACAGAAGAATGCTGAAGATTAGATGGGTAGATCACATAACTAATGAGGAGGTACTGAATAGGATTGGGGAGAAGAGGAGTTTATGGCACAACTTGACCAGAAGAAGGGATCGGTTGGTAGGACATGTTCTGAGGCATCAAGGGATCACCAATTTAGTATTGGAGGGCATCGTGGAGCGTAAAAATCGTAGGGGGAGACCAAGAGATGAATACACTAAGCAGATTCAGAAGGATGTAGGTTGCAGTAGGTACTGGGAGATGAAGAAGCTTGCACAGGATAGAGTAGCATGGAGAGCTGCATCAAACCAGTCTCAGGACTGAAGACCACAACAACAACATACCAGTATCTAAATTTAACCTCAAACAAACCAATTTTTCGTGATATGTGATGGCAGCTCGTAGAATTGTGTTAATTTTGGGAATCCTGGCTGCAATTTGACTTAAAGAAAGGAAAAACTGGTGCTTCGACTTGCTCCTGCTCCTTGTATAGTTGGTGAAATTTCCCTGCTGTTCCACTTAATGACGTTTCTCGTACCCACACTCTTTTTTGTGTTGCTTTGCACTTATGTCTTCCTTCTCTAATATACAAGATATCCCTGCAAGCTGAAGGCATTTTGAGTCCAATAAATGTCAGTTTTCTACAAATGTTGGCTCCAGCAACCACGTACATGAGTTACCACGTTATTTATGTGCACTTCACTCGTAAAAACAGTTGAAAACCATCTAGCGAAAATCGCAATTCCCGCGAAAAGAACAGCTGAGGACAGCCGTGCGAGTTGAGATCGTGTGGCTTGAATTACGTTGACTTGCTGTGACGTGACGAACAGTGTGAATACATCTTGACGTGATGGTTCCGTGACGTGATGGTGCCATGTTGGCCAGTGTGGATTGGTCTTTAGGAAACGTCCATTGAACGATGTTGCAGTTGTAACAAGGCGTCCGCGTCATCCTGAGAGAACCTGAACGACAGCGATGTTCATCGTGGCGCACCGTAATAAAATTATGGAGAGCACTCATAGCAGCGTCGACGAGCTAGACCATTCTTATTCCACACTTGTGGAACTTTGTACGATTTCCTGACTCAGCTTCAGCATACATGTGTTGAATGCATGAACCTATGAATCAGTCACGGAGCTCTCAGTCACTGCTTTCCTTCATGAATCTCAAACTGGGTGTCAGCCCGTAATTTTTGAACTAACAGCGTGTAATTTCTCATACAGTCAAGTACTACTGCTATCCATATAGTCACTAATTATAATTATCCTACAGATAACTTGAATCAATTGTTTGACAGTCTTCCTTTCATGAGTTCTGACCATCTATGTTTTAAAAAGTTTTTTAATGAAGGACTGTTTTTGTCAGACACTTCCCTGTCACATTGAATTATTTTGTAAATCTTCCACTTTAGAATCTATGCCAAGGGCAAAAAAAACCGTGTTACCTATTAGAAGTTGTGCACATTAAATTCATGGGATATGTCTAAAAGGAGTGGCCTGACAGCAGTTAGTTTTCTGGGTTAGAGAAATTGTCCACGATGAGCGGATTTCATCGAAGGTAGTTGACGTGGGCGGATATAGTGCAATTAAGAATATCAGTACCGTTTTAGGAACGGCAATTTTGTTCAAAGAAGGTTCAAAATGGTTCAAACGGCTCTGAGCACTATGGGACTTAACATCTTAGGTCATCAGTCCCCTAGAACTTAGAACTACTTAAACCTAACTAACCTAAGGACATCACACACATCCATGCCCGAGGCAGGATTCGAACCTGCGACCGTAGCAGTCCCGCGGTTCCGGACTGCAGCGCCTAGAACCGCACGGCCACCGCGGGCGGCTGTTCAAAGAAGGAGTGGCGTGTACTGTGCATGCGATACTTGATACAGGAAGAGGAATATCAGCTAATCTAGTACTCTTCAATATGTATTTCCTCACTACATAACATGTCAAGCGTGAGTAGAGTAAATTTTTTCGACATACAATTGTGACATTAATGCCGTAGACCCTCTGAGTAAAATTCATCCTTTTATATCTTCCCCTACATCGATTCCGACGAAGAAGATATTTGCGTCATGGACTCAAACAGGGTTCATTGCACGATAACTCAGGATGAGCTGCGCTCCTGTCGACTCACGTGATCCCCTCACGTTGATGCCAGAACGCCTAAATAAGGCCGGCCGGTGTGGCCGTGCGGTTAAAGGCGCTTCAGTCTGGAACCGCGTGACCGCTACGGTCGCAGGTTCGAATCCTGCCTCGGGCATGGATGTGTGTGATGTCCTTAGGTTAGTTAGGTTTACTTAGTTCTAAGTTCTAGGCGACTGATGACCTCAGAAGTTAAGTCGCATAGTGCTCAGAGCCATTTGAACCATTTGAACCTAAATAAGCAGCACACGGCAGCTGCACTAACAAATCGCTCGCCAATTGAAGACTGCTGACATTGTCATCGTGATGTGCTACTGGAACCTGGATGCTATCAAATGGATTGGAGTACAGATTGCTATGTGGACTATTAATTATTGTGGTGATAACGACTTTGCGAGGACCTATCGATTTTCTGGTATAATTCTTGCGACATCGAATTTGCTTGCCTCGTGCTGACCCTACTCGTTCAGGTTTTGAGGATTTAACTTTACTCTGTCGTTGATAGACTGTGAATTAATTAAAGCTGTGAAAACTGGTACACGTGAACTAAGCAAGCATGTAAAAAACTTTCTCTGATAATCAGAGTTTTTGTTAAGTGTTAATATGCCTCACAATATGATAAGAATACACCCTTTCAGTTGGAAGGACGGTTGTATGTGGGCGTGGTCTGCTTGTTATCAGTCAGTTCGATGGATACATCCATCGGCAGAGTTCTATAGCTTGTAGCTATGAGAACGATGAGTTTCAGGCCGGCAGGTGCTACAAGGCTATTATTTAATGCTTCCTCCATTATACTGGACGTTTCGTCAGTCAAGGTAATGTATTCTCTTCCAGTTATAGCGTTATAATTCCACATACTGTTAGGGACACAAATTATTACAGCCACTACCCTGAAGAGAAAAGAACATGTGGAACTGTATTGGAGGTTGCTCACGATATACTCCGAAAGGATTATTGTATGTTTTTCGACAACTGATACACTAGTCCATATTTGGTTGACAAAATAAATTGTAAGACACCAGATGTTGTAGGCATAATCCGACAAAACAGAATTGTGTATGAAATCTTATGGGACTTACCTGCTAATAATATCAGTCCCTGAGCTTACACACTACTTAACCTAAATTATCCTAAGGACAAACACACATACCCATGCCCGAGGGAGGACTCGAACCTCCGCCGGGACCAGCCTCACAGTCCATGACTGCAGCGCCCCAGACCGCTCGGCTAATCCCGGGCGCGACAAAAGAGAAAGGAGTTCCCTGACTTCATCAAAAACGAAAAACTGAAGAATGGTAAATACACAATGGCGTATAGCAACAAGGAAAGATGAGATGATTAGCACGTTACATGACGATACGTTTCAAGAAATAATTTCAAAGAATGGCATCGGTAAAAGTCAGATGACGTCATGGATGAGACACTGAAGCGCCAAAGAAACTGGTATAGGCATGCGGATTCAAATACATTGATATGTAAAGAGGCAGAATACGGCGCTGCAACCGGAAAAGCCTATATAAGACATCAAGTGCCTCGTGCAGTTGTTAGATCGGATACTGCTGCTACAATGGTAGGTTATCATGATTTAAGTGAGTTTGAATTTGGTGCTATAGTCGGCGTACGAGCGATGGGCACATCATCTCCGAGGTAGGGATGAAGTGTAGATTTTCCCGTAAGAGCAGTTTACGAGGGTACCGTGAATATCAGGAATCCTGTAAAATATTAAATCTCCAACATCGCTGCGGCCGGAAAAAGATCCTGCAAGAATTGGATCAACGACGACTGAAGAGAATCGTTCAACGAGACAAAGTGCAACCCTTGCGCAAGTTAATGCAGACCAACAACAAGTGTTAGCATGCGAACAATTCAGTGAAACATTATCAATATGGGCTTTCAGGGCCGAAGGCCCACTCTTGTACCCTTAATGACTGCACGACACGAAGCCTTATGAATCGCCTGGGCCCGTCAAAACGAGTATTGGACTGTTGATGACTGGAAACACGTTGCCCGGTTGGACGAGTCTCGTTTCAAATTGTATCGAGTGGTTGGGCGTGTACGGATATGGAGACAACCTCATGAATCCATGGGACTGTTCAAGGTATTGGAGGCTCTGTAATGGTGAGGGGCGTGTGCAGTTGGAGTGAAACGGGACATTTGATACGTCTAGATACGAATCTGACTGGTGAGACGTACGTAAGCATCCTCTCTGATCACCTGCATCCATTACAGCAGGACAATGCGACACACCACACGTCTAGAATTGCTATAGAATAGCTCCAGAAGCAATCTTCCGAATTTAAACACTTCCGCTGGCCACCTAACTGTCCAGACATGCACATTATTGAGCATATCTGGGATGCCTTGTAACGTGCTGTTCAGAAGAGATCTCCATCCCCTCGTTCTCTTACAGATTCATGGTGTCAATTCCCTCCAGCATTAATTCAGACATTAGTCAAGTCCATGGCACGTCGTGTTGCGGCACTTCTGCGTGTTTGCGGGGGCCCTACACAATATTAGGGAGGTGTACAAATGTCTTTGGCTCTTCAGTGTATATCTATCTATAGGTTGTTGCGATGATAACTTATGGGGTACTACTGTCGAATGAGGGCCTTAAGAGCTGAGTAATTCCGTGAATTTCACCAAACCCATAAATCAAAACGATCAAGTAGGTTCTCAGTCGTAGGTAATGCAGGTGGCCGACTTCGGTTCATTGGTAAAAAACTATGGAAACGAGTCAGTATACAAAGGGTTTCTTAGAATTCGCGACTGCGGCACATCGTAGAATACTGATCAAGTGTATGGAGGAGTTAGGAAATAGAACTAATGGCGGGTATTGGACGTATACAAAAAAGGGCAGCACGAAATGTTTGATTTGTTTGGCCAATGGGGGAGTGTCACGGAGAAGCTGAAGAAAATAATCTGGCCGACGCTTGAAGACAGACGAAATCTGTCCCGTGAAAGCCTAAATATAAAGTATATAGAAACATCTCTAAGTGCAGAGTATACGAATGTACTACACCTCTTATACATTGCCCTTGCAGGGATGGAGAAGACGAGATCAGACTGATCAACGCATACACAGAAAGTTTACCAATCATTTCTCTTGAGCTCCGTGCATGAATGAAATGGGAAGAAACCCTAACAACGGTCACAGTGGGGAGTACTCTCTGCCATACAGCTGACAGTGGTTTGCAGAGTATGAATGTAGATGTAGTAAACAGTTTTCCAGTTTTAATAACACTGGAGTCCAACTCGTTTATTACGTCCGTTTATCTGTTGCTCAGAAATAAACGTGATGGCGCTTCCACTGTGGCCGTAGCTGCATTTTGCTTTTCGGGTAATTAGGATATGTCAAGTTGCACTACAACTCCAGAACCTGAATCGGCGTAACAATCTGTTCAGAGGGCCCAGTACGCTACAGGGCCTATTTATGCTCTAACAAATTGGGTAAATTCACAAGTGTTTCGGCAAGCGAGATGGCACGGTGTTACAGATCCTGGTCGCGGATTTGTGAGGAACAGTGCTGAAGTTACCGCCACACCACCTGGGTTTGGATTTATAGCGATATCTCAAAATTATTAAAGGCAAATTCGGTGATTATTTCTTAAGGAAGTTACGACCACGACGTAGACGGAACGTTCGGTGGTTACGTTCCTCGCTTCACGAGTATCACGATCAGAGTTCCATAGGAAGCACTCTTACGGAAGAAGGCAGATAGTGGCAAGGGAAGAGGCAGAGCTTTTCTCACACATAGCCACGATCCCAGAGGCGTTGCCGGCTCGGGCGTTAAAAATAAGATCCCACATGGAGCAGAGCTCTGGGCTCCGCCCAGGACGTGCTTCGAGACAGCGTGGAGCCGGCCTGGCATGGCGTTGGGAGAGCGCGGCAGCGGCACTCAACCACTCATTATATCGCGCTACAGCGCTGCTCAGAGCCTTCAGTCACAACGGTGACATAACTGAATTCGCCCAAGACAAAGATCACATTATTGCCTGAAAGCGTAGTTGTATGGAACTACTGACCTCTCTCACTAACCTCCACTTGTCGTAGAATTGTAGGTAATATTTTGTACGCTGGTAGCCTCTCCAAGGTGTTGTTCAATCTGCAGATAAGCAACGAAGGAAGCCAAGGATGACTTTGGTAACGGAACTGCAGTCAAGGGAGAAGAAACAGAAACTTTGAGGTTCCCACACGGCATTCTAATTCTGTCGGGGATCGCAAAGGACCAGGATGAGCAGCTGTATGTAATGGATGGTGTCTCGAAAAACCCAATAAAAGTGACACCAAAAAAGACAAGAAGAGTAGTGGAAGGTAGGAGATGCTGAGGGAATTAGTTTACATAATGAAACACTAAAAACTGTCAATGAATTTTGCTATTGGGATAGCAAAGTAACTGGCCATAAGCGAAACAGAGAGTGCACAAAATCCAGATTGGTAGTAGCAAGGAAAGCGTTTCAGAAAAAGATAAATTTGGTAACATCAAATGTAAATATAAGGTTTTGGTAATATTTTCTGAGGGTATTTGCCTGGTGTGTAGTCTTGTGCAGGAGTGGAATCTGAACGATAAACAGATCAGATTAGACGAAAATAGAAGCGTTTGAGAAGTAATGCTACAGAAGAACGTTGAAGGTGAGAGGGATAGGACTAATAACTAACTACGAGGCACTCAATCGAAATGGGATAAAAGAAATTTATGGCACAGCTTGACTAAAACAAGGTATATCGTTTAACAGGACACATCTTGAGACATCAAGGTATTGTCAGTTTGGGAATGAATTGTAGTGTGTTTATGTATGTGTGGGGAAGGGGGGCAGGATGTAGTAAGCAGATTATAATGGATGAAAGTTGTATTAGTAATGCAGAGATGATAAGGCTTGCACCGGAGTCATCGATTCTTTGAAACCAGATTCGTCTGGTTGTTCATACCAGCCAGAATGCCACTGGCAGTAAAGTTCAGCTTGGTGGTTTGTTTGTTGAGTTCCAGAAAGTCTTCTACACATTCATTTTTTTGTCTGCTCATATACAACGTCATTGCGTCGGTGCATATGGCTAATCTAAACAGGTTGGTTGGTTGGTTTGGGGAAGGAGACCAGACAGCGAGGTCATCGGTCTCATCGGATTAGGGAAGGATGGGGAAGGAAGTCGGCCGTGCCCTTTGAAAGGAATCATCCCGGCATTTGCGTGGAGCGATTTAGGGAAATCACGGAAAACCTAAATCAGGATGGCCGGACGCGGGATTGAACCGTCGTCCTCCCGAATGCGAGTCCAGTGTCTAACCACTGCGCCACCTCGCTCGGTCTAAATAGGTATTCTATAGTGAAAATTTCTTATTCTGCTGAACGTAGTACCTCGTTGTTATTGGTGAAACAATGTCAGAAGCGCCGAAGCATCATTACATTTAGACCCAATGTCTTCAAGGCTTTTAATCTGGCTGATCTGACCGGTACCGCTAGGGTAACAGATCACTCCTCATGAGCCAGTGCTGAATGATAACGTTACGCAACGGAATTTAATAAAAACACCATCTATTATGGGGTCCCGAGCACTGTATCCTGAGTCGGTCTCATTAAACTTTCTATTACTTCTGCCTATGGACGTGGGGTTAACGGAGTTTAAAGGTACAATCATCGAGTAAAATACATTCAGAATTTATTACACAAATTAAATGTTAAATCTTGCATGCTTTAAAGATTCATTCTCGTGATGACTGGGTGTTGTGTGATGTTCTTAGGTTAGTTAGGTTTAAGTAGTTCTAAGTTCTAGGGGACTGATGACCATAGATGTTTAGTCCCATAGTGCTCAGAGCCATTTGAACCATTTTTCTTTTAAACATTCATTACTGACAGTTTCCTAATAGTGCACGGATGCCCCGCTAATGACAGTCACTAGTTGTTGGAGAGGTTCTGAGATGAATGAGGATGGCAAATTGGTTACAATGATGCACTATCATCATTATTAAACAGCAAAGTTATACGTTATGTACGTAGTGATTGAAAGGTTTGAGGCTGACAGCAAATGTAGACGAAAGTAGTGAGACAAAGACAGGGTCGCCTCACTCCACATTGCTGCCAAATTTATTCAAGATGGTGGATCCAAGATGGCGGCCACAGATGTGGCAATATCGCACTGACGTCATGGTGGGAAGTTCAAATTCTGGCGGGAAAATAGGTCAACTGGGCTATCTCAACTAACCTAACTACCTCTTCCCCACTGCTCCCCTCCCCTCCTAAGGGGTAATCCAAGATGGCGGCCCAGGGAAGAAAATGATGGAAAAATTTGCTCAGTTTAAAAATATTCATCACTAGGAGCGATGTCTGTTTGTCGTGTACGTCGACTTTGAATGCCTCCTTGCACCTATGAATCGCTGTCAAGGTGACCCTACTACCTCACATACCATTTTACACTATAACACGTACCAAATGCGGAGTACCATATTGCATCGTCCAATGATTCAAGTCTTAACAGCTAAGAACTTTATGTTGGAGATAATTCGGCTGTTTGGCTGCTCACTGAGCTCGTAAAATATTCATGGGAGGTTCATAAGCTTTATAGCGATAACGTTCCCATGACCAAATCGAAGAATGAATACCTGTACAATGACGCGGTTCATTGTCTTATTTGTGGGCTGCCATTAGATAGAAAAGAGGAAACTCCTCCTAGGGACCACAGCCATCTTACGGTGAAATTCTGTGGGGCAGCTCACGATATGTGCAATTTCAGGTACCGGCTACCATGACACATACTAGTTTTCTTCCATAATTTTCCAGGTAATGCCCAGAAAATGTGAAGTATGTATCAATACGCATTAGAATATATATGAACCCATTATTCTCATGTGAATATTCCGTCATATCTACATGATCAGCCTGCCACAACTTATCCAAACTTTTAGTGATAACATGCCTACGAGGGTATGTTTTGCATGCTGGTTTGTGCAGTACCTCGAACTATTTTCTCCATACTTATTCGATGATACCTCTCTCTCTAAGCTCAGAGATTATTGAAACAACCTCATTCGAATGAGCTGTATTAACTGCAGCAGCTGATGTCATGAGCAGACTTTTCGATCTATTAGCTCATTGGTGTCGTCACAACATATATATATATATATATATATATATATATATATATACTGAGGGCTACCATGACACACACACACACACACACACACACACACACACACACACACACACACACATATATATATATATATATATATATATATATATATATATACTGAGGGCTACCATGATATATATATATATATATATATATATATATATATATATACTGCAGAATTCGATTGTTCAGTGTTTTATGCTCAGTGTCAATACTGTCACCGCTGCTGCTGTTGTTGATTTCACAATCAAGTATTGGTTTTATAACGATTTTGCATTTCTTGTTGCCCTCGCATTTTGCGATCTTATGTATATCAGTCAAATGCAGTATTTCTCGGAACATTTCCCTATCATTAAGTGAATAATTTTGGTTTTTTTCGTGGGTCGTAGGAAAATAAGATTCATTAAGCCAGGTGTTCTCTCAAACTCCCTATCACCGATATGTATTCTGCTATCAGTTACATTTACAGGCTGCGTGTACACCTTTTCTCTGATGACGCTGAATATTCTATCTATCTGGCCAGTAGCGTGAGAGTTAATGAATTCGTCAATGGCAACGCCATCGGTATCATATGGCTTTGTTTTTACTGAGAGCTGCCTGAGAGATTCAGTAACAGGCGTAAAGGTCTCTCTTAGCGTCTGCTGTCGATCCATATGCCCTAACCTTACCAACCGTAATTTCTCTTGAACGGCATTCCGCGCCTCAATGACTATCTGCTTCGTTGAAATGTCGATGTATACTAATCAGACTTCTCTGCGTCATGGGGCTTAATACACTATGTGATCAAAAGTATCCGGACACCTGGCTGAAAATGACTTACAAGTCCGTGGCTCTCTCCATCGGTAATGCTGGAATTTCATATGCCTTGATAACAGCTTCACTCTCGCAGGCATACGTTCAAACAGGTGCTCTAAGGTTTCTTGGGGAATGGCAACGCATTCTTCACTGAGTGCTGCACTGAGGAGAGGTATCGAAGTCGTTCAATGAGACCTGGCACGAAGTCGGCGTTCCAAAACATCCCAAAGGTGTTTTATGTATTCAGGTCAGGACTTTTTGCAGGACAGTCCATTACAGGGATGTTTTTGTTGTGTAACCACTCCGCCACAGGTCATGCATTATGAATAGGTGCCCGATCGTGCTGAGAGATGCAATCTCCATGCCCAAATTGTTCTTCAACAGTGGTAAGAAAGAAGGTGCTTAAAACATCAGTGCAGGCCTGTGCTGTGATAGTATCACGCGAAACAACAAGGAGTGCAATCCCCCTCCATGAAAAACATGACCACACCATAACACCACCGCTTCCGAATTTTACTGTTGGCACTACACACATTGGCAGATGACGTTCACTGGGCATTCGCCATACCCATACCCTGCCATCGGATCGCCACGTTGTGTACCGTGATTTGTCACTCCACTCAACGTTTTTCCACTGTTCAATCGTCCAATGTTTACGCTCCTTACACCAAGCGAGGCGCCGTTTCGCATTTACCGGCGTGATGTGTGGCTTACGAGCAGCCGCTAACCATGATATCTAAGTTTTCTCACCTCCCGCCTAACTGTCATAGTACTTGCAGTGCATTCTGATGTAGTCTGGAATTCCTGTGTGATGGTCTGCATGGATTTCTGCCTATTACACATTACACCCCTTTTCCACTGTCGGTGGTTTCTGTCAGTCAACAGACGAGTTCGGCCTGTACGCTTTGGTGCTGTACGTTTCCCTTCACGTTTCCACTTCACTATCATATCGTAAACAGTGGACCTAGGGATGTTTAGGAGTGTGGAAATCTCGCGTAAAGACGTGTGACATAATCGACACCCAATCACCTGACTACGTTCGAAGTCCGTGAGTTCCGCGGAGGGTCCCATTATACTCTCTCACTATGTCTAATAACTTCAGAGGTCACTGATATGGAGCAGCTGGCAGTAGGTGGCAGCACAATGCACCTAATATGAAATAAGCATGTTTTTCGGGGTATCCGGATCCTTTTGATCACACACTGTATATCCGCTCTTCTTCTTATTATTATGTGTCTGCTCCCCTTTCTCAATAACAAGGGCCTCTACATCTGTTTTCCCCTCAATAGCCTCAACCTTTTCATTTAAGTCGGGTACATTCTTACCGATTTCATCAACTAACTCATAAAATTCATTGACCGTTCTCAGAAGAGGGTGGTAAAATATCTCTAGCTCCCTGCGCTTACCTACAACTTTATGCATGCTAGTCTAAATATTCGTATCTATGTAAATGCGAATGTCCTTTCTATGTACATCCATTCTGTCGTGTTGAGAGCCAGACATACGCGCGAATTTGTCCATGGTGCAGCGTATACTGATGTACTCACCTCTCGTACTGGGCTGTATATACAGAAACTCTTGGAAGTTTCCTGTGTACCTACCATCAATCAGTTTTCTTGTTTTATCAATAACCAGAAACTCATACTGTGAATTGTTCCAGCCATCTACACCTATCTTAACAAAATAATTGAACGACATGTCAGTTCCTATATGTACTTGGTAAATGTGCATTAAATTCAGAATGTCTTGTTTGAAGGGTGTGTTGGGGTTTGCAGTATCCCTAACCAACTGTTTCGGGATTCTGGAATATATTTAGCTTAGATAAAATACATCAGCACCAATATTACTGCCGGCCGCGGTGGTCTAGCGGTTCTGGCGCTGCAGTCTGGAACCGCAGGACTGCTACGGTCGCAGGTTCGAATCCTGCCTCGGGCATGGGTGTGTGTGATGTCCTTAGGTTAGTTAGGTTTAAGTAGTTCTAAGTTCTAGGGGACTTATGACCTAAGATGTTGAGTCCCATAGTGCTCAGAGCCACCAATATTACTACCGAAACAGAAATATTTTCGAATTTGTTCGTAGTTTGCCATAGCAACATCGTTGTGACATTTGTGCTGAAGCAGTATTTTTGAAAGTACCAAGACATGTTCCAGTTGGGATCCATCTACTTGTGTTAGCTGAGAACATTAGTCTTGCCACAACGTGAAGGACCTACAATAACTGCTCGCATATTATCAGGAAGGAATCTCCACAGGACCTGTCACAAACAACAAAGTCCTTGTGACGAAGACATTTCAACCATCTGCCATGATATCGACTACATCAGGTACTGACAAGTAGTGTTCATCGATAGAAACACACACTCATAAGGGTGGTATTAATATGTGTAGCCACTACAGCTCTGTCAATTAACCAACTCAGCTTTATTGCAACTCTCTACTACCGCATGATTGTAGGTGCAGCATTGAATGTGATGATATTGATAGGCGTAAAACTTGGATTATAATGAGAGAGGTATGAAATGAAATACAAACACAGTTTGAGATTGTATGTAGACACATTATTTATTTCAGTATCGTACATCAGATGTAGTATTTCAAAAAAATCATCGGACTCTTTCTTTCTCTTCTTTGCATCTCTACAAAATTCCCCTAATAAAGCCTTTTGATATGCAATAAATTCTTTATGTATCTCCTTCAAACCAGTGGGTACTTCACAATACGCAGATTTTTCACACGCATATTTAACCTGTATCTCTTTTGGCTCTGCGTTTATGCAGAAATAATGGTCCTGTTCCAAATCATCAACATGTACGCTATGCACATGTAGGAAGCTTACAACATATTTGTAGGTGGATTTTATGCTTGTCAACCAACGACTCAGTGTCACGAATGCATGGCATAGTGCAGTATCCAAATTGTATACATGCATAACTGATGCGTGCCATAGATAAACAAACTTATCACCCGATTTCATTCATAGTGCACAGTCATCACACACTGTTGTAACACATAGTGTCACACCAGTAAGGCGAATGCCTGGGGGGGGGGGGAGATTCGAGTTGGATAATACTCTGTAGTCATCTGCTGATTAATGTAGCACTCTGCACGACATATTTTGTCCCAGTCGAACTCAGAAATAGGCACTTTAACACCCTTAGATGCATTTTCAATTTCTGTCATCACATCACATGGATACAGTCCATGTCATAAATCACATCACATGGATACAGTCCACAGCTGTGTGCCTGCATGTAGTACACTTACTGAATTCGTCCCTGCTTATCACCAGCCTTTCGTCAGTTGTACATATGGATGCTTGCTAGTCAATCGGAGTGGCCGAGTGGTTGGAGGCACCATGTCACAGACTGTGTGGCCCCTCCCGCCAGAGGTTCGAGTCCTCCCTCAGGCATGAGTGTATGTGTTGTTCTTAGCATAAGTTAGTTTAAGTAGTGTGTTAAACTAGAAGACCGATGGCCTCAGCAGTTTAGTCCCATAGGACTTCACACACATTTGAACATTGGTGCTTGCTCCAGAGTGGGTGAATGTCTTGCCTCTTGGCCTTCGGAAGACTGACTGGACTTTTATAGAATGATCTACAGTTACAGCACATACATTTATAAGCATGAGTTGCAAAGTGTAACTTAGTCTCATCCTGTTGCTTCTTCATTACTTGATGACGCATATTCATCTTCTCCATACATTCACCATATATCACCGCTTTCCAAGCATTGTGCAAGTAGCTATGGACACTGTCCTCAGCAGCATGATTACAACTAACGTTGTGCACCTGCTTAGCTGAGTGATAATGTGCTTGCCTATCATGCAGTGAGCCAGGGTATGATGTCTGGCTGGGTTGGAGATTTGCTCCACCTGTGAGCTGTGTGTAGTGTTGTAGTACACAGTAAACAATCCCGTTCTCTTGGGAAGTTCAGCACAGATTGAGCAAATTCTCTGCCATTTTTGCGTGGGCCACCATCTTGGACTACATGACAGGAGGGGAAGGGGCAGGGTCAACAGCTCCCTCTGGTGGTGGTGCTGCGAACTAGGTCAATTGTCCTCTGGACCTCAAGGTGAACACACTGGATGGAGCTACTGTCTAGTGCTCAATGAATGACAACTCAACTTGTTTCAATAAACAATATACCACACTGCATACAAAATAAAGACTTCCTCCATCCTATCTGGCAGCCCAACACAGACTGAGTCCTTTTCCCACCAATTTCCAGATGGGGTGGGGAGGTGAGGGGAGGGGAAAGGGAAGGGGGAGGGAGGAGTGGGGGTGAAGTGAGGTTAGTGGAGGTAGCCCGATTGATCTATATTCATCCCAAAGTTTGAAGTTCTCGCCATGACATCAGGGTGACATTGCCATATCTGTTGCCGCCACCTAAGATCCGCCATCTTAAGTGGTACAATGCTGTCTTTGTCCCACTACTGAGAAATGTCACCCTGGGGCAGAGTGATGTTTACAGAGGTCACCATTTCCATCCAAATTAACATGTTATTATGACTATTTGTCCCTATGGTGCTGAGGCTGCAATTTAATCTTGCTATAATGGCCTGTGGATTGTCAGTTGTGGTTGAATACATACACATATGGTGATCATCAGAGTGAGGAACCACTCGAAGTAACAATGCAAATTAATTTAAAAGAATGATACTATCTAGCAATGGAAATGTCTTATTTAAATCAATATTAATAGGATGATGCAATTTAGAATTCATGGTAGGCGGGATCTTCTAGCTATGAATGCAAACAAATGGTCACTAGAACAATTAGATCTATTATCTTAAAACATTAAAATTACCCACTGATGTATCAAAATGAGAGACTGACAACAGATTATGACTCTAAAGTATAACCATGGCACAGGAGAGTGGGGAGAATGAAACACATTTACATTAATAATTCACAGACATGGACAGTGACTGCTTAAGTTGTTAGTCAAAAGTAGAAGGTACACGGAAAAATAGGAAGAAACACCACAAAATTGAAAAAAAAAACGTGCATTGAGAGCAACAAGCTTGATGTCTGTCTTTAAAATTGCGTACTCGGCTAATGAATGGAGCGAATTAAGGACTTCGGCGGGTGTAATGATGATCCATCTTACACACACGAAGCGTGAATAAGTTAACCGGCAGCAGCAGTGGCTGGAGAATGTGATTTCAGTCCTTTCTTTGAACTTCATGCTTTCAGTACAGACATCCTTTTATTGGCAGCTCTCCTGTCCTAACCTGAAGTCTTTACTCTCCAAAAATCAAAAGTGAAGTGTACTCTTCTAAATCCAACGGTGATGTTATTACTCTGAAAAGATCTACAGTGAAGTCGTTTACTCTACAAAAATCTAAAGTAAAGTCATTAATCTGCTGAAGCCTATAGTGAAATGTTCTCCTCCTGTCGCTCTGGAACTCTGTGGTTTCCCATCCGGGTAGGAATTCACTGGCCAGTGGTGGTAAAGATTGCGAGTGCTGACAGCAAGCATCAAGTGAAGCTGCTTTCCTAGATTTTCTCTGCGATGAACCAACGCTGATCTGAAGTGTGGAGGAAAGCAGAATAAATCTCCCTCTAGATGATACAATTCTCAAAACGGGCTATGCGATGCTCTCCATGTAGGCACAGCGAAAAAGTGCAGCCTCTCCAGAAAATAGCAGTAATACCCAACGAGAAAGCTAGTTTCTGAAAGTTTAAGCCGAACTTTGTTCCGAGACGTCACAACAAAAATTCACACGCCCTGAGGGAAGCCACACTAGGCTATGGATCTCTTATCGTGCTAAAAGCTTTCTGCAAGGAACTCCATATTTCATTCGACAGAAAATCACGTCACGCCTGGAGAGCATTGGCTGGCGAACGACAATGGCCGTGACTGTCGGTTTGTCTAGCTAAGGTTGCGATTATGCCTAGGGTTCAACATTTTTATGATGGCCAACTCCTGTTAAAAGGATTACTATTTTGTGCAGCCAGCTTTGTAAGCTTTCTGCTCTTGGCAACGTCCACTGTGGTTCATAGGAAATGTAAAGAAACAAACAGTCAAATGAAAACAGCGATTGTCGATGCTAATTCAGACCTTCAATTATAGAGCAGTGTAACTTAACTGCTACTTGATCAAGGGAAGTTGCATATCATCCTCTGAAGTTTCAGACAAAAAATTGCTGTGGAACACTTCGATGATTGACGTCGAACTAGTAGCGTACCTCGAGGGGGCCCCACCACCGTTGCTGGTCAGGCGTGCGCTCCTCTGAATCCGTCCACCTCTGAGTCTTCAGGTCTGAAGTCTGAAGGATGAACCTGAATGTTGCACTTGAATCTCCACTTACTGAATCCTAAGATCCAAAACCCCAAACGTCTATAAAACACACTCCTTCATACCTGGCGACAGTTTTCTTCGCGCGCCTGAAATTTTCTAGCGAGTCACCCATTTTACCGCCATCAGTGGCCAATGGCATAATTTTGTAACGTCCTTTGTACTCCGTCCAGCGGTTCCTTTCCCTATCAACTTCTCAACCATCCTTCTCTACCTGAAAAGTGAAACTCAAGACCTAATTCCCAGGCTGTCTACCAGTGACAGACAATGCTTTTCCCACCGATGCGATATCACCATTTTGGGAAAACAAAAGGGCCGAAAAACGCTCTACTTTTCCAGCGTTGGCTTTGCGGGTCATCGGTCTCGGAATAAAGTAACACTGTTACATTCTGTGATGTTTATTGATACGCTTTCTAAAGACGTTACTTGCGGCAGCAGCTTACGCTTTTGCATGCCGAGAATCACAGTTCTGCCCAAAATAGCATTTCATGAAATCTCTCACCCAACTAGCAAGTTTTTCTTGTCCATCTGAGAGTGCACGATACGACCCGCAGGTTTAACTGGAGGGAATAGTGGCGGATGGCATTTTGAGTATCGCAACTGCGTCGTGCCATATTGTTCTAAGCCTTGGCGGTCTGCGGTATCTCACATGTCTGGTGACTGACTGTCCATTATTATATCTCTTAAAAAATAATGTAACTATTTATTTAGAGGAAACACTCTCCTAGTAAATTTGTTTGTCCTTTGATTTATCGTGATCTGTCACTGATTTTTAGTGAAGTTAGTTTTTACGTTTAGCTTTCAAAAAAAAAAAAAAATACAAAAAGAGATATAATAAGCAAAATAATGAATTTCATAGGTTGCCAATTACGTATTGTATCTGGTTTTACCGAGTGCCAGGCTCCCTACAAATTACTGTAAATGCAATAGCGTAGTATTACTCAGCTCTGAAATTATTACTGTCACAGAAAATAGACAAGTTTTAATAAAATTATTTCACTGGATTCCTTCAGTTAACCTCACTGAATATTTTAACATAATTTCTTCTGCTCCGGCTATCAGACATTGTGCTGTGAAAAAATGTTTTTAAATGTACCGCGTAATGGCGGCTAATTTTTAACAGTCAGAAATCACTGTTATTCGCTCCGCAGCAGCTGGAAACATGCTAAATAATTTTCATTAAATATTCTTTTCGTAAGATAAATGTGGCGTAGGTTCTTGAAGTAACACACGGAGATCACTTTATACTAATATATTCTTACTAGGACACAGTTTACACCATTAAATATTTGCAATTGCGTTACGACAGAAACAAATACTAGCGCAGCACCATAGCTTGCGTACCTTATTCCAGCTAGCACCAGAACGAACAGAACAGAACAGACTAGACAGAAGAATGAACATTGCATTGTGTTTTATACTCTTACAAAGATGATAATACTTCTTTTAATTACTTACACATTATAATCTCATACAATAAATATAATGTCTTTTCTGCATGTATCGATCTATATTGTATATTTTACAGTTAGTATTATTACCTTTCGCAGATAAATCGATGTTTGCAATTCATTTTGAGTCACATACAGTCATTTTTATTTATGTTTCACCTCGATAATGGTGAATATGGCAAAAGGGACACTACACCATCCAACCGCAGAAAGTCCGTTCCCCTGACTTCCCTCTGCCGTGAGTGTACTGTTCAAATTAGGGAAGGACACCGCCATCTGCAAACCGAGGGAACGTCTGTAGTAGTCCCTCATTTCCTACCCCTCTCTCGTCCCAGGCGACAAAATGTCCACTTCTACGCACCACGATGAGGCATGTGTGAAATCGCAAAAGAAAAAGCACTGAGAGTTAGTACTGCCTCTGCAGTAACTGTCTAACTCTTTACGTTGTCTAAGTGGAATTGTCCCCATGTAAATGTCATTAGCACTCTGTTCAGATCAATTTCCACTTATATGGGTGAGATGTTGTTAGCCAAAATGGTTACCCATCTCTGAAAACGAAAAAATCAGGCACTGTTCGACCACAAGGTCCATAACGAGTTTTTACGAAGAGATGACAAAAGCCGTGGGATACCACCCAGTATTGTGTCGGACGTCCTTTTACCCGGCGTAACACAACAACTCGACGTGGCATGGACTCAACAAGTCGTTGGAACTCTCCTTCAGATATAGTGAGCCATGCTGTCTCAATAGCTGTCCATAAATGTAAAAGCGTTGCCGGTGCTGGAGTTTGTGCACGAACTGACCTCTCGATTAAAACCTTTGATGGGATTCATGTCGGACGATCTAGGCGGCCAAATCATTCGTTCAAACCAGTCGCGAAGGGTTGTGGCCCAGTGAATGTTGCATTGCCATCCATAAAACCTCCATCGTTGTTTGGGAACAGAAAGCCTATGAATGGCAGCAAATGGTCTCCACGCAGCCGGACATAACAATTTCCAGTCAATGATCGGTTTTGTAGGACCAGAGGACCCAGTCCATTCCACGTAAACACGGCTCACACCATTATGGAGCCACCACCAGCTTGCAGAGTGCATTATCGACAAGTTGGGTACATTGTATCATAGGTGGTGG
This sequence comes from Schistocerca nitens, assembly GCF_023898315.1. Lineage (NCBI taxonomy): Eukaryota > Metazoa > Arthropoda > Insecta > Orthoptera > Acrididae > Schistocerca > Schistocerca nitens. The sequence continues at coordinate 389,539,396 of NC_064616.1, forward strand.
TGGTTAGTGTTTAACGTCCCGTCGACAACGAGGTCATTAGAGACGGAGCGCAAGCTCGGGTTAGGGAAGGATTGGGAAGGAAATTGGCCGTGCCCTTTCAAAGGAACCATCCCGGCATTTGCCTGAAACGATTTAGGGAAATCACGGAAAACCTAAATCAGGATGGCCGGAGACGGGATTGAACCGTCGTCCTCCCGAATGCGAGTCCAGTGTGCTGACCACTGCGCCACCTCGCTCGGTGCACATGGTATCATAGGGTCTGCACCACTCTCGACCCGTACCATCAGCTCTTACCAACTGAAATCGGTCTTATCTGGCCAGGCCAAAGTTTTCCACTCGTCTAAGGTCCAATCGATAGGGTCACGAGCGAGTCCAGGAGAGGCGCTGCAGGCGACATCGTGCTGTTAGCAGAGGCACTAGGAGTCGGTCGTCTGCTGCTGTAGCATTTTAACACCATATTTCGCCGCACTGTTCTAACGCATACATTCGTGTACGTCCAACATTGATTTCTGCGGTTATTTCACGCAGTGTAGCTTGCCTGTTAGCACTGACAGCTCGACGCGAACGCTGGTGCTCTCGGTCGTTAAGTGAAGGCGGTAGGCCACTGCGTCGTCCATGGTGAGAGGCAGTGCCTGAAATCTGGTGTTCTCGGCAGACTCTTGACCTCTTGACACTATGGATTTCGGAATATTAAATTCCCTAACGATTGCCGAGATGGAAAGCCGATGCGTCTAGCTCTAACTACCATTCCGTATTCAAAGTCTGTTAATTCCCGTAGTGCGGCCGTCGGAAACCTTTTCACATGAATCACACGATTACAGATGACAGATCCACCAATGTACTGTCCTTTTATACGTTGTGTACGCGATGCTACTGCGATATGTATATGTATATATCTCTATCCCATGACTTTCGTCACTTCCTTGTAATCATAGTCGTGAATTATGCAAGTGTTTATGTTGTGGATGATTTGATGTTGAACGGTTATGTTACCCGTCGGAGAGATAGGCAACAGACTGAGGTTTATCGGAAGACTCAAATCGAAAGGAACGGTAACTAGCCCCCGAAGGAAACTGCTTACAGAAAGCCCATGAGACTAATACCAGTGAGTAGTCCACCGGTCTGGGGTGACTGACATGCAACATCAATGAAAAAGGTAGGTAATATTGGAAGAAGAATTGCGTTATTCGCCATGGACCTTATTAGTCAGCACTCATAACCTCCAATGGAATACCGCACCAGAAAGCGTTGTGGTCTGCTGAGAGATTTACTCGCAATAACTGGAGAGCCTACGGTGAAACGTATTACTCTCTGCAAAATGCATCTTTTGCAATAAAGTGTTTAGTGAACGAACATATCCGGAGAGCCACCGACAATGTTTTATCTGACGTACTGTGGACGTATAACACAGATAAGAGGGAAAGTGGTCAATGTTGTGACAGGACTGATATTCTGATAATGCAGTGTAATAAGTTTTAAAGCCTGGAGAAACTAGTGCACATAATGAGCAGATCAGTAAAATGGAATAACACCACGCAATAGAAGGAGGAAGACAGAGACAAAGGCAGGCTGACAGACAAAAAATGAGGTCTTCAGAGAATTCAGTAGTCATGTGGACCGAACGTTTTAACAAGATACGATTTTATTAATGTATACTGATGAGTGAAAACATTATGTCCACCTAAGTAAGCCGGTCGGGGTGGCCGAGCGGTTCTAGGCGCTACGGTCACACGTTCGAATCCTGCCTCGGGCACGGATGTGTGTGATGTCCTTAGGTTAGTTAGGTTTAAGTAGTTCTAAGTTCTAGAGGACTGATGACTTCAGAAGTTAAGTCCCATAGTGCTCAGAGCCATTTTGAACCACCTACGTAACAGCATGTTGGTAGGAATTTGTAACGTAATACAGCACCGATTCTGTGTAGCATGGATCTGCTCAGTCCTTAGTAGGATTCCGGTATGTGCCACCACACGCCTAGTCACAGATCAAGCATTTAAATTAGGGGCCGAGGCTTTGTCGGTGCCGAGCAGGCACCCCATAGTGTCCCAGATGTGTTCCGTCGGGTTCAGATCAGGTAAATTTTGTATCCAAGACATAGACCTATTTTCACCATTATTCTCCTCAAACCACTGTAGAACGATTTTGGCCTTGTGACACGGCAACTTATCCTGCTGGAAGATGTCATCATCGTCGGGGAGGATATCAAGCATAAATGGATGGAGGTGTTTCGCATTAATATACATGTAATCCACAGCTGTCATAGTTCCTGTGAGCAGTTGTTCATCTGGATAAAAGCCATGTGGTCCACAGCTGTCATAGTGCTTCGAGACGTTATTCATCTGGATGACAGCCTATTTGGAAACGACCATCGACTTGGTGCAATAAGAAGCCTGAGTCAGCCGACCAGGCGATACATTTCCACTGATCCACAGTGAAATCTCGATGTCGTTGGGTCAAAATATGAACATATATGGATCGCATGCTGTGGATCCCCGTCCGCAGCTCGTGGTCGTGTGGTAGCGTTCTCGCTTCCCACGCCCGGGTTCCCGGGTTCGATTCCCGGCGGGGTCAGGGATTTTCTCTGCCTCGTGATGACTGGGTGTTGTGTGATGTCCTTAGGTTAGTTAAATTTAAGTAGTTCTAAGTTCTAGGGGACTGATAACCATAGATGTTAAGTCCCATAGTGCTCAGAGCCATTTGAACCATTTTGAACCTGTGGATCCCCATGTTCAGAAACGTGCACTGAACGACGTGTTTCGAAACACTTGAGCCTGCATCGTCATTTTCTCCAGTCGCCAGATCTACTATTGATCGCCACCTATCCTGCTTTACAGTAAGGCCAAACCTGTGACCTCCGTGTTGTGTGATTACCCGCAGTCGTCCAACACGTTATGCCCTATTCGTGGTCTCACTGTCCTTCAACCGATTTTCGTAGATGCCAACGATAGTAACACGAGAACAGACGACCACCTTCGTCGTTTCCGAGATGGTGTTGTCAGAGTATTTAAGATGATGTTTCCATTTACGGCCCGAATCGTTCGTACACGATTCCCCATTTGTCTCTCCTCCCGTTATAGACTTTTCTGGCTTGATCTCGTCGATGGTATGCCACTACTGGTCAGACCTGCAGACGAGCCGTTCCACCACGAGGAAACAGACGATTTTGTGGTTACGCAAATGTATTTTTTATTTATTTTTGTATTTATTTATCTGTTTCTTATCTGATTTGGCGATCTGGGTGCATTGGAATTGAATATATACGCACGACTCAGAGTCAGTTTTTGTCTTCTGTCCCATGAATTTCGAAATAAAGGAGTGACGCTAAACGTTTGTAGGTGTGTGGATTTCTTCATCTTGGCTAGTAAAATATTGTCTTTAATGATTCCTTTGCCAATTGGATGTTAAACATAAAACAAAGGAGATTTGAGATAGCATAGAAAAACACAGGAATATCCTCCTAAATCTGGTCAGCTCTTCTGTTAACGTAATTCTCATTTTCCTGCGATGTTGATGAACCCTAGAATACATTGTTTTGTCAATTTCGTTACTTTAAACAGCATTGTTCTCCTCAGAGAATGATTAATACTTCCCATTTATAGCTCTCTATATATCCTATAAATGTCAATTTTACAACACCAAAAACTGATTTTGTTCAATGGCGTAAGAACGAATGCTGGGGCTCTATTTCTGTTAGGTTCTTCACACGTATCTCTCACACCGTTTTCATACTGTACGATAGCGAGTGTGCCACTGGAACATGTGAAACCACATTTGGACGCTTTGTGGCCGACAGCAGTTTATCACTAATTGGTCGCCAACCTGTGGCCATTTAGTTTGGAAACAGTAGCCGGAAACGAAGACAACGGCTGAAAAAACCTGGATCTGTAGTGGTCCTGAGGAAATTGACTAATAAACTGAAGAGGAATACCAGTCATTAGGAAAAACACGTCATCAATGTCATTTAAAGCTACCTTGCAAAGAAGATAGCCTTAGCTGAGGGAAAACTACCGAAAACCTATCACATAGAACAGGCTATATTATTTTATGATGGGAGTGTCTAGTGCTGGTGACTGGAGACAAAATTCGTGGTAACAACAACTAAGGCACTGATGCTACAATTATAGCATTGTTCCACTGACTTTCGCGGGTAGACTTACATTCCATCACTTTTTGAAAGCATCAGGTTTAGAACTAGAGGTTACGGGACTCCTAGGTGGCAAAGTTTGACTGAAAGGAAATGAAACTGTCACTGCTCGATATCAGTTGTCGAATTCGATTAAATTTGCGTTAGTGTTTTTCACCTAACAATCGTTTGATTATCGCAAAATAATAACCTTTCCCATTCAACATCAAGATTCTTTTACACTTTCATCCGTTAGTTTCCTGTACATCGTAGCTCAATATCTAAGGATTGACAGACGCCCTACAGAAAGTTGTGACCTTTGTGCTATACAATCACATGAATTTTAACAAAAACAGTGTATTTATTAAATGATTCCGAAACAGATCGGACTAAAATTTTGGTATAACCTTAACTCTTAAAATATAAATATATTTCCCAATAACTGAGTTGAATGTACTAAAATTTAAGGCAGGGATATCAAAGCAAAAAACTAGTGAGCTTGTTGGAAGGCTTTAAACATTTTGTCATTAATGTCAACGAAGAATTTAGTCTATTGTTTAACACTTTAATCTGCATTAGAACAAAATCAGTTTGAAACTGGCAAACCCACCTGAAAAACGTCACACTTTCCTGTATCTGATGATGAGCGCCTAAAACGGCAGAGGATCCTTGATTCAAACACGCATTCTTGCTGTATCTCCGTGCATGGGAGCCAACAGAGTTTGGAATAATCCCAATTACAGACTCTTCAACTTTAACTGTCGCGTTTCTCTTTGAGGCATAACTAACGAAAAGAGGTTCTAATCACAGCAGATTTTTCGGAATATTTCACCACTACAATTTCACAAATTTCTAGAATCTTCTTAGTTATGAGTGACACTGCAATCTACAGATTCACGCTTGTTTTGTTATTTTCATGCGTTTTATCTTTTCTTTCCTGATTTCTCTTCTTTCTTTCTCTTCTTAAATTTGACTTCTTATTCTAATATAAATAGTATGGCAGCTATAATATAAATCTATTACATACTCTCATATGCTATTGTAGTTGTTACGTAAAGGTATATGTGTTTACGTTGTGAAACGTAAGGTCCCTCTTTCGATGTCAGACATGACCTGCAAAAGCAGATCTGCACAGCCCTAAAAACTAAATAAATAGTCTCACAATATAGTAACGTTTGACTCCCATCTATCGAACCTGTCAAACACGAAACTTAAAATACACTATAAATGTATTATTGTAATCTGATGCACATATGTGTAATCACATGGTTTTAGTATGCTCCTGATGTTGATTCTTTATCTTCGAGAAAAGTGATAAATAGTTGTTCTAGGCTACGCTCCTCGCACAAATGAAATCAATTGTGTGAAGTCATGAACACTGGAGAGATAAGAGATAGTGAAATGCGGCGCTACTGTGCCACTTACAAATATTCGCACATAAACAAAATTGATTAAGAACAGTCACATAAATTCACGGTATCTAGACCGTAATGTGGGCACGAATTCTGAAACTGCGCTTGGATCATCGTATTTTTCGGGGCAACGGTCATGTGTCGTCATTTCAGGTCAGAAGGGACCCTTCCCAACAACAGAAAATTGCGCAAGAATTGCTTCACAGTTTTGTTTATAACACAATGCTCAGAAAATTCTCTGATAAGAAGAAGCTATGAATCCAGAGGAGTAAAGTACGTGATACGGGCCCCCCTGCAAAAATAAAAGTCCGGGAACCCAAAAATAAAACGTATAAACTATCAGTAACTAAAATAACTTTAATTACAGCAGCTAGAAGTAGAAATTTAATGTAATGTGTCGTATAATCCGAAGTAATATGAACAAAGGGGTATTTGTTCACTAAACTAAATTGTTTATTAAAATAAATTTCAATATCAGTAAATGGTATAAAAAATTAAATATATTGTAGTGATTCACACTCAGTATCAATAAGCATAGGCCTATACTTTTATCTGTTGCTTGATATACTTTAACATACAAAACTTCACTGTACTCACCTCGATCTGTAGTGAATAATTCTCGGAAGCTTAAAATGTACTCAAATCAGCTCGCATTAATATTGAAATTGGCTCAGGCAAAAAATAAGAACTCTGCCCATATTACCTCTTTTCAAATGCACAGTCACATGCCACACGCTTCTGTGGTGTACTGGAAGATGTCGACGTCGAGCGACTGCGGGAGGATACAAGATGACTTAGACAAAATTTCTACTTGGTGTGATGAATGGTAGCTATGTCTGAATCTACCAAATTGTAAGTTAATGCCCCTGAGTAGGAAAAGCAATTTCATGTTGTTCGAATTCTGCATTAGTAGTGTACTGCTTTACACAGTTAAGTCGACTACATATCCAGGTGTAACATTACAAAGTCATATGAAATGGAACGAGCATATAAGGAATGTAGTAGGAAAGGCTAATGGACGATTTCGCTTTATTGGCAGAATTCTAGAAAAGTGTTCTTCACCTGTAAGGGGGATCACCTACAGAACACTAGTGCGACCTATTACTGAGTATTGCTCGAGTGTTTGGGATCCCCACCGGGTTGGATTCAAGGAAGACTTCGAAGCAGTTCAACGGCGGGTTGCTACATTTGTAACCAGTACGTTCGATCAACACGCAAGCATTACGTAGATGCATCGGGAGCTATATTGGGAATCCCAGGAGGGGATGTGACGTTCTTTCCGTAGGACACTATTAAGAAAACTTAGAAAAGCGTCATTTGAACCAGACTGCAAAACGATTCTACAGCCGCCAACGTACATTTCGCAGAAGGACCAAGAAGTTAAGAGAAATTAGAGCTCTTGAAGAGGTATACAAACATTCGTTTTACCCTCGTTCTGTTTCCGGTGTGTGTGTATAGATGTAGAAACTGTATCATGCGGTGTGCTTTCTGTGATGCGAAGGAATTCATGATTTCACTAACATCTTTCACGTTCCACATTGAGGAGGCTGAGTTCACTAAGTCTGCCTTGGGCCACATAATTACTCAGATTGTTCTTTATAAGTCTGGGCTTCGAAAATGAGCATTCAGCCAAACAGTAGCAGGGAAAAGTTAAAAACTGGTCAAGTGCTGCGCATAAATCTGGAACGGTAGCAACTACTATTGAATTGTCTATTACTAATCGTTTTGTTAAGTCAACCACAGACGTTTCAGACCGTTTTTAAACATGATCCTGCTCTAGGAATTGACTGGTTAAATCCTTCTGGTATTGATTTTGAAGAATTACTGCTGCAATGTGAACGACTTCGTCAGAAGGACAACTTAGAAACCACGGGGAGAATATTTTGATAAAATGGTTATAATTACGCATACCCTCAAATCGGCTTATTAAGTGAGCTATAATAATATCCAGACTACCCTTACAAACAGTGGCTTTGAAATATATATTTTGTTCTGTTTTTGCCCTTTTCCTAAATATCGATATTATTTTTCAAAGAGCCTTAAGTGCATCGACTTCAGCGTAACAAATTGCTTTAGCAGACAGGTATCTCAAAGATCAACCTGTTGCGCAATGCTTTTTTAAGGTACAAGAAGATACCAAAACTTTCCATATTTTAATACTATGAGTGAACACGGGTTACAACATTTACTTCTGTGTCATAAAAAGAACTGACTTCTTGAATTTCACATGCAGCATAGTTAAATACTATATTTAAGTTATATACTGCACATTGCACATGTTCTGCAGTTCTTTGTCTTTATTGAATTCTCGTTCTAACAATTTTTTATATGCCTGGCATATTGTCACAAGCGTGATGACCCTGACGTCAGCATTTAGTAAACAAGGATCGCTTTTCGTCTACTGCACTCAGTATTTCCTTTTCTATTCCTAATGCTCTTTTATCATTAATTTCACGAAAACCTGGAAAGCATTCATTTATCTTCACGTCACAAAGTTTTCCAGTGACATCATGTGAATCTCTAACATATCTAAATATCTGAGTTCATTGATCTCTCTATTTATTTTTTTTAATGCCTTGACTTGTACCTGTAAAAATAGAAAATAATGTGGCAGCTTTGATGCCATTAATAATTTGTTTTTCAGCTGCTCCGAACAGGACATTCATTAAATCGTTTCAAATTGAAGGTCTTTTACGTATATCTTGGTTTATTTCTTAGATTGCGTAATACAGGATCGAACGTTGACAGAAGTTCGATAATCGCCAAAAAGCTTCCACTGTTTGGTTTTACAGTTTTCTCCCTATGTCCCAGAAACTCTATATTATTGGAGTCCAGTGTTAACCTCTCTTTCACAATACGCTCAAGGATTTGTTCCCGTATGTCTCACATTTCTTTAGTTCTAAAATCCATACTAGCGTCAGCTGTGTTTGTCTTACACCACAAATTGAAAACTACGCATGCGTTCAAATATGCGTAGACAGTTTCGTGTCGCACTATACTTTTGCATAGCCACCTTCTATCTCGAACCATTTTCCTCCAAGCTGACGACGATTTCCATCCTCAAATATTCAAATGTGTGTGAGTTCCTAAGGTACCAAACTGCTGATGTCATCGGCCCCTAGACTTACACACTACTTAAACTAACTTATGCTAAGAACAACACACATACCCAAAATTGGACATTGTGGTAAGTTCCTATGAGACCAAACTACTGAGGTCGTCGGTCCCTAGGCTTACACTCTAATTAATCTAACTTAAACTAACTTACGCTAAGGACAACACACACACACGCCCATGCCCGAGAGAGGACTCAAACCTCCGACGAGATCCGCCGCGCGAATAGTGGCGCGGCGCCCCAGACCACGCGGCTACCCCGCGTGGCTCCATCCTCCAAATCGGTAACATTGTTTACAGTAGACAGAGTTCCTTTAGATGAATAACACAACCGTTCTCTCCAAACTATTTGTCCTATCGATGTATATTTTTCGTAACATTTAATGGAGAAGGACCTGTTTTCCTGTTTAGTATCTCTAGGGAATGAAGCCCTGGCTACTAACAATTTTGTTTAACAAAGAGCTTTTCTTGTTTTATCATATACATCTAACTGATGAACTGCACTATCGTGTGAATAGTCTGCGAAATTGATAGGTGTAATTATATTTATGGCAATTTTGTTACAACCCTCTTTTTCGTTTTCATAGTTGCTGTTATCATTTTTCACTTCAGAAGCGCACTTACTGGCGACACTGCAAACTTCTGTAGCCACTAAGCAAGCACTACCAAAAGGGAGTGAAAGAAAATTACGTATTTTCACAATGTTGAGTTCCGTAACTCACTTGACTGTAAGAGTCAGCTAACAGCAATTTGAAAACTGGGATAGGTCAGACTGTCCGGTATGATCTACTCACTTTCCGGAAACACTGTAATTTTGTGTGCGGAAGTGGAGTTCCCAGGTCCTTTCTGCATGCAGGTAAGCTGGTCGGCTGTTGTAAGCGATCAGCAGGTACCCCGGACACATTGCAGCAAGTTGATATATGTCTCGTCCAGCCAAGGGCCGAAGTTCACGGGTACCTTGTGCACTTGTTAGATGTTGCTCAATAGCACCTGTAACGGGTCGGATACAGTCAGGACGCAGATAGTTACGTTCACGGGCGTGTTTGTTCCGGTATTTGTGAACGAATAACCACGTGTGAGTTGCACACATTCCGATTTCGTTGGTAAGTGCAACCGAGTGTTTAAAGGCCAGTTCGGAACTTCGATAACAACAGCCTTAGCACCAGTGATCGGAGGTATTTTTCACCGACGTTTACTATATTTCGAGCTCTACACGTGAGAAGTAAAGACACGGATAGTACCATCATCATCTATGACGTTACCCCCTGCTATCGCCCAAACCTCGCGCCCTCGGAGACTGCAGCCCTTGACACGCCAGCTGCCAGCGACCGTGATGTAGCTGCTATTCCAGTTCGTACTGTCCTGAACTGTCACGTAACCTGGTAAGTGCAACTGTTGGCTTCCTGTTATCACCTGCCCAATCCGAAATGGATTCCTGTGAGAGAACAAAATTAGTCAAACAGAGAAGGGTGTCAAAGGCCGCTCCAGCACGCATAGGGACCTTTCTGCAGAATGCATTGATATACTAGAGGCAAAATTAAGTAGACTGATGTGGTTCAGACTGAGTTTCAGTCGTCTCAAGGTCGGCTGGATGTTGAAGACGAATCCGCGGATCACAGCAAGGATAGGGAAGAATTCGAGGATTAATGGGGCTTGATTGAATCGACTATCAAGGGTTTAATCAAGGGGCACGCTAAGCTACAGCCTATGGAATTGAATCCGAGAAGCAGTGCCAGCATTTTAAAACTACATGTCACTAATTTGCCAAATTTCGATGAGGACCACCTTAAGTGGTTATTCTACAAACAAGCGTTTTTAAGTCTCATTATGAACGATAATTCAACTGATGATGTACAGAAATTTCGTTACCTAAACTCCTCTTTGCTAGTTGAACGAAGGAACCTTTTGCAACATATATGTGTAACACCAAGAAATCTATCAATTGCTTGGGGACTTATCATGCAGAGGTATGATAATGAAAAAATAATTGCAGCCAGACATGCAAAGGCTTTCTTAGCTCTTCCAACAGTCGGCCATGGCACGGCAACCGATTATAGGCACTTAATTAATCACGTGTATAGCCACTTGAAGGCCTTAGAAGCTCTTAAACCTGACGTCCCACTTCATGAAGTGACTCTTTCTAAAGCAATTTTGGTTGTTTTGCGACCCACAGACCGGCATGAGTAGGAGGTACACTACTGGCCATTAAAATTGCTACACCAAGAAGAAATGGACAAATATATTATACTAGAACTGACATGTGACGGCCGGCCGTTGTGGCCGTGCGGTTCTAGGCGCTTCAGTCCGGAACCGCGTGACCGCTACGGTCGCAGGTTCGAATCCTGCCGCGGGCATGGGTGTGTGTGATGTCCTTAGGATAGTTAGGTTTAAGTAGTTCTAAGTTCTAGGGGACTGATGACCACAGATGTTAAGTCCCATAGTGCTCAGAACCATTTGAACCATTTGACATGTGACTGCATTTTCACGCAATTTGGGTGCATAGATCCAGAGAAATCAGTACCCAGAACAACTACCTCTGGCCTTAATAACGGCCTTGATACGCCTGGGCATTGAGTCAAACAGAGCTTGGATGGCGTGTACAGGTACAGCTGCCCATGCAGCTTCAACACGATACCATAGTTCATCAAGAGTAGTGACTGGCGTATTGTGACGAGCCAGTTGCTCGGCCACCATTGACCAGACGTTTTCAATTGGTGAGAGATCTGGAGAACGTGCTGGCAGCGCAGTTGAACAGGGCCTGCAACATGTGGTCGTGCATTATCCTGCTGAAATGTAGGGGTTCGCAGGGATCGAATGAAGTGTACAGCCACGGGTCGTAACATATCTGAAATGTAACGTCCACTGTTCAAAGAGCCGTCAATGCGAACAAGAGGTGACCGAGACGTGTAACCAATGGCACCCCATACCATAACGCCGGGTGACACGCCAGTGTGGCGATGTCGAATACACGCTTCCAATGTGCGTTCACCGCAATGTCGCCAAACACGGATGCGAACATCATGTTGCTGTAAACAGAACATGGATTCATCCGAAAAAATGACGTTTTGCCATTCGTGCACCCAGGTTCGTCGTTGAGTACACCATCGCAGGCGCTCCTGTCTGTGATGCAGGGTCAAGGGCAACCGCAGCCATGGTCTACGAGCTGATAGCCCATGCTGCTGCAAACATCGTCGAACTGTTCGTGCAGATGGTTGTTGTCTTGCAAACGTCCCCATCTGTTGACTCAGGGATCGAGACGTGGCTGCACGATCCGTTATAGCCATGCGGATAAGATGCCCGTCATCTCGACTGTTAGTGATGCGAGGCCGTTGGGATCCAGCACGGCGTTCCGTATTACCCTCCTGAACCCACCGATTCCATATTCAGCTAACAGTCATTGGATCTCGACCAAGGAGAGCAGCAATGTCGCGATACGATAAACCGCAATCGCAATAGGCTACAATCGGACCTTTATCAAAGTCGGAAACGTGATGGTACGCATTACACGAGGCATCACAACAACGTTTCACCAGGAAACGCCGGTCAACTGCTGTTTGTGTACGATAAATCGGTTGGATGCTTTCCTCATGTCAGCACGTTGTAGGTGTCGCCACCGAGGCCAACCTTGTGTGAATGGTCTGAAAAGCTAATCATTTGCATATCACAGCATCTTCTTCCTGTCGGTTAAATTTCGCGTCTGTAGCACATCATCTTCGTGGTGTAGCAATTTTAATGGCCAGTAGTGTAAATACACTCCTGCAAATGGAAAAAAGAACACATTGACACCGGTGTGTCAGACCCACCATACTTGCTCCGGACACTGCGAGAGGGCTGTACAAGCAATGATCACACGCACGGCACAGCGGACACACCAGGAACCGCGGTGTTGGCCGTCGAATGGCGCTAGCTGCGCAGCATTTGTGCACCGCCGCCGTCAGTGTCAGCCGGTTTGCCGTGGCATACGGAGCTCCATCGCAGTCTTTAACACTGGTAGCATGCCGCGACAGCGTGGACGTGAACCGTATGTGCAGTTGACGGACTTTGAGCGAGGGCGTATAGTGGGCATGCGGGAGGCCGGGTGGACGTACCGCCGAATTGCTCAACACGTGGGGCGTGAGGTCTCCACAGTACATCGATGTTGTCGCCAGTGGTCGGCGGAAGGTGCACGTGCCCGTCGACCTGGGACCGGACCGCAGCGACGCACGGATGCACGCCAAGACCGTAGGATCCTACGCAGTGCCGTAGGGGACCGCACCGCCACTTCCCAGCAAATCAGGGACACTGTTGCTCCTGGGGTATCGGCGAGGACCATTCGCAACCGTCTCCATGAAGCTGGGCTACGGTCCCGCACACCGTTAGGCCGTCTTCCGCTCACGCCCCAACATCGTGCAGCCCGCCTCCAGTGGTGTCGCGACAGGCGTGAATGGAGGGACGAATGGAGACGTGTCGTCTTCAGCGATGAGAGTCGCTTCTGCCTTGCTGCCAATGATGGTCGTATGCGTGTTTGGCGCCGTGCAGGTGAGCGCCACAATCAGGACTGCATACGACCGGGGCACACAGGGCCAACACCCGGCATCATGGTGTGGGGAGCGATCTCCTACACTGGCCGTACACCACTGGTGATCGTCGAGGGGACACTGAATAGTGCACGGTACATCCAAACCGTCATCGAACCCATCGTTCTACCATTCCTAGACCGGCAAGGGAACTTGCTGTTCCAACAGGACAATGCACGTCCGCATGTATCCCGTGCCACCCAACGTGCTCTAGAAGGTGTAAGTCAAGTACCCTGGCCAGCAAGATATCCGGATCTGTCCCCCATTGAGCATGTTTGGGACTGGATGAAGCGTCGTCTCACGCGGTCTGCACGTCCAGCACGAACGCTGGTCCAACTGAGGCGCCAGGTGGAAATGGCATGGCAAGCCGTTCCACAGGACTACATCCAGCATCTCTACGATCGTCTCCATGGGAGAATAGCAGCCTGCATTGCTGCGAAAGGTGGATATACACTGTACTAGTGCCGACATTGTGCATGCTCTGTTGCCTGTGTCTATGTGCCTGTGGTTCTGTCAGTGTGATCATGTGATGTATCTGACCCCAGGAATGTGTCAATAAAGTTTCCCCTTCCTGGGACAATGAATTCACGGTGTTCTTATTTCAATTTCCAGGAGTGTATTTCTTGGACCAAGTTCACTACACTGAATCAACTGATAGATGTTTTGGAAACAAAATGTCAGGCTCTTGAGTTGATCAGATTCAGGGACATCACCTGAAGGGATCCATAAGTAATTCCAGTAACTCAAATCAAACTAAGGATGTGAGGAAGGATCATGTGGCTAATGCTAATGCCGAGGGGCATGCTAATTTTGTAATGAACCTTATGCTATCAGCAAATGCAAGGGGTTTCGAGCACTAAATATCGAAAAGCGACGGGCATATGCAACAAGAAATAAGTTTTTTTTTGTGCATGTGCCCTGGTTACTTCTTCAGTAAATACAAGGTTTCTCCTTGTAAGACCTGTAAGGTAAGACTCAATATACTACTCCACAAGTCAACTGATTCAAGGGAAGACATAATGGTGAATCTGGAAGCCATTCCTTGGCCCATCAGGTTACGAAGGGGAGATGTTACAAAAGTTTTAATGCTTTGTTGACAACTGCTGTTGTCAACATTAAAGACAGGATGGGTAGGCGGCGGTTCTGTAGGGCGCTGCTAGATGGTGCGAGCCAGCTTTCCTTTATATCTAAGGGTATGGCAAATAAATTAAAATTGAAAAGAAATAAGCAGTCATTTCCTGTGAATGGCATAAACAATGCCTTTGCAGCCTCAGTGTCTTATACCTGTAACGTTGCACTGTCGTCTAGGCTTAGCGACTTTCATGTCAAAACCACTTGTACTCTCGTTGAAAATGTCACCAGTGACCTACATGCAAACTTTATAGACATAAGAAGTTGCAATGTCCCACTTGCTGATCGTAAGTTCAAAAAACCTGCCACAGTAGATTTAATTCTTGGCGCTGAGGTTTTCTTCGATGCTGTTTGTACCGAAAAGCTGGAGAAACCAAATCATCCATCACTGATTGAAACTAAATTCGGTTGGATCTTGTCTGGTAGAATTCCTGTAGATTCATGCAACACGCCTCATTATACAGTGACCTCGTGCTTTGTTAGAGGTGACAATTTAGATGCAAACTGCAAAGGTTTTGGGAGCTAGAGGAACTGTCTACCAAAAGGATGAGTAAACAGGATAAAATGTGCGAGGCTCACTTTCAGCGCCACACAGCTCGAGATGAAGATGGAAGATTTGTGGTTCGACTGCCAGTGCAACTTGACTATAAACCCTTATGTGAATCACGAGAACAGGACTCTGAGAGGCTGGAAAATCTTGAGAGGAAATTGAAGCGGCAACGGAACTTCAGGGGGGAATATGCTGCGTTCATGCTTGAGTATATTGAACTACGACACATGGGGGCCTCTAATTCTCAGGATATTGTTGGTCCCTATCATGTTGTCTTCAAGGACTACAGCTCCACTGCTAAGTTGAGGGTAGTGTTTGATGGCTCTGCTACCATTTCTAAAGGAGCGTCTCTCATATTATCTTGATGGTTGGTCCCGCCGTCCAGCCAGACTTATTTTCCATTATTATACAATTTCGGTCATATAATGTGGCTCTGTCAGCTGACATAACAAAAATATATCACTGTCTTTCCATCCTGATGATAGGAACTTCCAGGGAACGCTGTGGCGGGAATCACCGTCTGAATCGTTGCAAGAATATATATTGTCTACAGTCATTTACTGAAGCGCTCCTGCTGCTTTTCTTGCAAGTAGATGTCTCCAACAGTTGGTCTGAGAAAATCAAGACAGGTTCCAGTGGTATCGCAAACGCTGTTGTCTAACTTTTCTGTGGATGTCTTCTTAGGTGTGTCAGCTACAGAAGTTAAAGCTCAGGAACTTCAAACCCAGCCGACTCAACTATTTGCTTCTGGTGGAGGGTGTGGGGGTTCCACTGAGGAAAAGGTCTTCAAGCAGTCACAAGGTTATGGAAAAAATTCCATTGCAGAACAGAGAAACCTCACCTCTTTGCATTGTAATCTTACTGGTGAAGAAACCATAAAAACGTTAAAATATAATGGCACCCTGGCTCTGACACATTCCAGTTACACGTGCAGCTGAAATGTCATCGGTGCTCAAAGATTATATAGCGTTATGTTCAGTCTACAATAGCATCTATTTTTGGCCCACTAGGGCTTCTGGGTCCAGCACTCATAAGATGCAAGCTTTTATTGCAGCGCTTGTGGCAACTAACCTTTAATTGGGATGAAGTTCTGCCATCCAGCCTAACTGATGAATGGAATGTCCTCTGCATGCAACTACCTCCCGTAAATGATCTTTAGATAGGAAGGAAGATCGTTCCCTGCCATCAATACGTGAAACTCGATAGTCATGGTTTTTGTGACAATCCGCAGTTGGCATACGGTGCTTGTGTATACATCAGATATATTCTTTCCTACAATAAGGTTGTAGGTTCATTGGCTGATGCCAAATCTCGTGTAATTCCTGTCAAACTGCAACCTCTTCCACGACTGGAACTATATTGTGCTCTGCATCTTGCTCGCCTCACTCATAAGGTGGTCATTGCCTTAGACGTGGCAACAATAGTGATATCCACCTGTAGACAAACTTCACAATACGAGGGTCACTCCAAAAGAAATGCATACTTTTATTTGTAAAATTACAGTTTTTATTTTGCATGTGTGAAAGTTTTATAGTGTGTAGATACATCCTTCCCGCTTATTTTCAAACTTAGTTCAACCTGTTCCCGTCAGTGGCGCCATCACAGCACGTCTTCAAGATGGTTGCTACGCTTGACGTTCGTCAGAAGCAACGTGCTGTCATAGAATTCCTGTGCTGTGAAAACGAGACAGTGGGAAACATCCACAAGAGGTTGAAAAAGGTCTATGGAGAGGCTGCTGTCGATCGCAGTACAGTTAGTCGGTGAGCAAGCAGGTTACGTGATGAAAGCGGGCACGGCAATATTGAGGATTGTCCTCGCAGCGGCAGGCCTCGTACTGCACACACTCCAGACACTGGGCAGAGAGTTAACGAATTGGTGACTACTGACAGACGCATCATAGTGAACGAATTGTCACGCTACGTTGGGATAGGGGAAGGAAGTGTTTTCAGAACACTGAAAGTGTTGGCGTTAAAAAAGGTTTGTGCCAGGTGGGTTCCCAGGACGTTGACAGTGGCTCACAAAGAAACAAGAAAAACGGTATGCATCGAACTTTTGGAACAGTTGGAGAATGGTGGAGATGAATTTCTCGGAAGAATTGTGACAGGTGATGAAACATGGCTCCATCATTTTTCACCACAGATGAAGAGGTAATCAATGGAATGGCATCATGCAAATTCACCCGAGAAAAAAAATTCAGAACCGCACCTTGTGGTGGAAAAGTTATGGCTACGGTGTTTTTCGATTCCGAAGGACTCGTGCTTGTGGACATCATGCCAAGTTTAGCCACCATAAATTCTGATTCATATGTGACGGCACCGAAGAAACTTCAAGCTCGACTGAATAGTGGTCGATCACATCGGCAAAAGCAGGGTGTTTTGCTGTTGCACGACAATGCACAGCCACATGTCAGTCAAAAAACCATGGAAGCGATCACAAAACTCGGACTGACAACACTGAAACACCCGCCTTACAGTCCTGACCTGGCTCCATGTGACTATCATCTCTTTGGGAAAGTGAAAGACTCTCTTCGTGGAACAAGGTTTGAAGATGATGACTCCCTTGTGCACGCTGCCAAACAGTGGCTCCAACAGGTTGGTCCAGAATTTTACTGTGCGGGTATACAGGCGCTGGTTCCAAGGTGGCGTAAGGCAGTTGAGAGGGTTGGAAATTACATGGAGAAATGAAAATATTGTTCCTAAAGAATGTATCTACACACTAAAACTTTCAGACATGTAGAATAAAAGATGGATTAAAAAAATAGCGTGCATTTCTTTTGGAGTGACCCTCGTAGTTCTTTGCTGGCTGCAACGTAGTCCTAGTCACTTGAAAATTTTTGTTGCTAACAGAATTTCTGAAATTCAGGAACTGAGTTCAGTTTCCAACTGTAGACATGTCAAATCAGAAGACAATCCTGCTGATCACTTATCACGTGGCATTAGTCCAGTACATTTGAGGTCACTTGTGCAGTGGTAGTGTGGCCCCTCTTGGCTGTTCCGGCGTAAAGTCAACCGCCGGCATATCGCATAATGAGTTATACAAACTTCTTTTCGCGTTTAGTGTCGTATTAATGAGAGCCTCCGAAGGAAATACGCATCAATGGTGGTCAAGGAAAGGAGGTGCTCCTGTTGAGTTTCAGTTGTTGTGTTACTCGCCATGTCATTGAAAAGGAACTATTTTCAATTAAAAATTCCATTTTATATTTCGTTTACACTACGACTACAGCTACAACTGGTAAAGAGAACAGCTTTACTCAATAATGCTACATTTTATTTTGGACGCTGCCTGGCTGCTAATACTTGTTTATCTTATGGTGTTAATATGAGCCAGAAACCTGGGTCACGTTTCTTTATTTCTCTTTCTATGTAATTTAAGCTATAAATTTATGTGCGCACTAAACACCTCGATTCTTCGGAAAGGCGCAACACTTCTTGGATGCAATCTTACATTAATCAAAGTTCAACGACATACATGAAAATAATGTTCGTTTCCATATTAGTAGGTGCACTTTCTTCTTGTCGTAATTTTCCTTGCGGCGACCGACAAAATGAAAAATGGCCTTTTACTAGGGAGGAAGGGAAAATACAAAAAGGGAAATACTTCTCTAGCAAGATGTTTCAGTATGAGTTGCCTTTAAACCCAGAACATCTACAAAGGAATCATCACATAGTCAGTGTTCTCTCAATGTGTATCATATTAAGAAAAGGTCATGTACTCCATAGAAAGGGGACAGTGCGGTATTAGCGTTTATAGATATCCAAGAAATATTTATGCAGTTGCTTGGAGAAGTTATCACATTTTCCTCACCTCTTAAAATAGATATCTGGACAGGTCTCGAAAAATAAAAAGCAACGAATCTACGGAATTCATGATAGCTTTTAGTGAATAAAAGATAGTTCATGATGAGAGTTCATGATAGGCAGTAATTTACGTACCTTACAGAACCAACGTCGCAATAAGTTAACCGTCGCACTTCTACTATTTAACTTGCATACAAGGTGTCTTTATTAACAATTGTAACAGTTACCTTGCCATAAAAAGTACAAACAAAACCATATGAAATACAAAAAAGAATTTTTGCAAATTCTTTGAAAAACTGAGAGGGTATTGCATCATTACAACAATAAGCCAGCTTTTATAATGACATAATAATAACGCAGACATATAATTCCACTCCATTATTGTGACTAACAGTGAATAAAACGCTGTTTTAGCACACTGAAAAAGAACACGAACTGTTAGAAGCAAATGAAGTAATAGATAACGAACTGTAAATCTACAAACGTCAGCATTCCGCAGCACACTAATTATGTAAAGCATTACCCACATTGCTGAATTCTCAACAACCATTCTGGTACAAATAATGGTTAACAATGTAAAAATGACACTGATAAGCCAGAAAATTATGACCACCGACCTACTATCGATATAAACTCGTCCAGACGATAACGGCATCACTTGGCGAGGAATGACTGTTAGTCAGACACGCGTATGGTGCATGTAGTACAACGTATGGACCGGAAAATTTCGCATATTGTGATAACTGCGGAATAGAAGCGAATTCTGCCTCAAAATGCGAAAACGCGAAATTATTTTGTTACGGCGTGAAGTCAGCGTTGGCACGCCAGTCGGGAACGACAGAGTAGAGACGGCTGTGAGAAGAGGTCAGCCAATCGCAATCTTCTGACCGACGACAACGCGACAGCGGCGGCCACTAGATGAAGAAGACGAGCGTCGCGTCCGACTGGTGGCAGCCCACTTCGATAGCAGCTTCAATGTTAGCCACTGCGTTTCCGACGCATCGTAGCCCCTATCATTAGCAATCTCTACGTATCACAGACTTGTGTTTGTCAATTCTGAAGGAGACTGATTGTTTTGTGTGTCGCCCTTTGCTTGCTGCACATCTATCAAAGTTAAGTATCTATACTTGTCTTGGTATAATAAAACTCATTAATACGAGTTGTTTGATTGTTTGTCTAGCGAACCGAGTATGCAGGATTCCTAGACACAATATGGCGACGAAGATGTCCGAATAACATGGTGCAGACGACACAGGTGCAAAAACATAGCTACAACCTGTTAACGTTTCAAACCCAGAGCCATCAGCTGCCACAGATTGTTCTTTTTTTTTTTTTTGTCGTGGGGTTTGGTATTTTGCTGGCACCTTTTTTCTGCCTTCCCTTTTCTTTACAGGGGAATGTTTACCTGCCATAAACAGTGGCAAATTATTGTCACATCGATGTTCACGATTTTAAAGACAGGGTTTGTTGTTGTCTCAGTACCAGTACGAGATTGTGTATCGTCCGACAGCTCAACATGGTAATGCGGACTCACTTGCACGTCTTCAGATTGGTCCTGATACAGACTTTGACGCTTGTGCAGTTTTCATGTGGAAATGTGTACATCCTCTTCAGTCACATTTGTTAGCTCACGGTTCTGAATTGCTTCTATCCTTTCCTCTGAACTACAGGAAAATTGCACAGGCCACGGAAGCTGAATCAGATTCGGAGGGTCCGTATTATACTATCTTTTGAGCTTCAGAAAACAAACGTAAGCATTTCTAGCAAAATGCTAGGTCCGATGACAGTCACGTGTGTTGATTCCCAAAGTTTTGTTAAAGTGCATTCGCACATCTTGGCCTCGCTCATTGCGTAGTGCGCCGATACTTTGCACGTCGGCATAGCCCCTCTATAAAAAATGACGTGTTGCAGTTAATTCACCAAGAACACTGCGGGACTGTTCGTACGAAGGAGTTAGCGCGTTGACACTGTACTTGGCAGGGTATGGACACCCAAATAGAACAGATGAGATCAAAGTGAAGCCCATGTGCGGAGTATCAGTCCGCTCCGCCACAAAAATTCTCTGCTTGGCCTAAGTCGCAATCACTATGGCAACGTGTGCACATAGACTTTGCAGGATCTTTTGGAACACTCGTTGGTGGATTGTGACTGACTCGTATAGCAAGTTTCCTTTTGCTGTGCCAATGAACTCGACAACGCCACGTATCACAGTTCAGGCATTGTCCCCTATTTTTTGCCTCGAAGGTTTGTCTGAACTCATAGTGTCAGACAACGGCCCTCAGTTCACGTCAAATGAATTTGAAACACCCTGTGAACGCAAAGGCATACAGTATCTAACTAGTGCACCGTTCCATCCACAGTCAAACGGCGAAGCAGAACGTTTTGTCAGAACCTTGAAGCCGCAGATGGCCAAACTTCGCACCGCACACACCAGGGATGAAGCATTGCAACTGTTTCTCGCCTCCTATCGTTCGCAGACCCGAGATGGACCATCACCAGCGGAATTGCGTTACGGCCGCCGCCAACGGACACTGCTCCACCTGCTCCACCTCGGCGCCGAAGGAATGCCGCAAGTATCCCTTCACTCCGCATGATACTGTGTTTTTCAGCGTTTTTGCCGCAGGAGACGGTGGGCGCGAGGCGAGATCCCTTGTCGATTTGGCGCATGCATGTATCTCATTTCATTCCCAGACGGATTGCAGCGCCGACTCATAATCAAATTCGCCATTATCATGTGCTCGGTGGTCTTTCTGTATCTCTTCCCCCAGATTCGCGGATCCCGAGGACAGCGCACCGACACCAGCCGCCAGAGGGTGTCATCACGACACCGAGGGACGACCCCACTGGAACGCAGCCTTTGCCTCTTCCGCCTCCTCTCGCCCTACCGATGGAGCTGGACCCGCCCACACCGCAGCGCCGACACCTACATCATGGTATGGGCCTCAGGAGGTGTACGTGTACCCTTCTGGGAGTTTTTAGGGGGACGTTTCCATCAGAGGGAAGACCGGATGACGGGGTACGACCGGAAGTCTAGCGTCCCCTGCAGACACAACTTCCGGTCAATCAGAGCGTCGACCCTCCCGCCACGCCACCCCTCCCCTCCCCCCCACCCGCGTTGTCGTGATCCATATACGTAAACGGTCCGTCGCTTTGGTATGAGGAATGCTTCGGTGGAAAATCATCGCCGGCACGCTAGTCGGGAACGCCAGAGATGAGATTGCTGTGAGAAGAGGTCAGCCAATTGCACGCTAACCGATCTCTCTCCAGGACGACAACGCGGCAGCAGCGGCCACTAGTTGAAAAAGACATAAGCGTCGCACCCGACTGGTGGCAGCCCACTTCGATAGCAGCTTCAACGTTAGCTACTTTCTTAGCCGATGCATCGTAGCCTCCATCATTAGCAATCTCTACGCAGCACAGACTTGTGTTTGTCTATTCTGAAGAAGACTGTTTTGTTTGTCGCCCTTTGCCTGCGACACCTCTGTCAATATTAAGTGTCTGTACTTGTCTTGTTACAATAAAACTCATTAATACGAGTTGTTTGATTGTTTGTCTAGCGAACCGAGTATGCAGGACTCCTAGTCACAACATATTTAATAGACGCTGTTTCATAGCCAATTGTATCCAGATGAGCTGTTTATCAGAGATAATTCGTAATAGTTTTATTTTCTGCATATAATATCGAAAATGTAAGCAGTTACTCGCATTGTACATAATCTGGAGGAGTCCAATTTGGAAAGATAATGTGTGCAAGAACCTACTTGCAGAATAAAGTATACAATTCTGGACAGTTGAATGGTCTGTTTAAGGTTCACGTCGCGTAATGGCGTAATGCAATGTAGTACTCAGCCATGGGACCTATATAGCATTTTGCAAGAAATGCTCACGTTTATTTGTTACTTAAAGCTCAGAAGTTAGTATAATGGGGACAGTTTTCGTGTGGCAAATTAGGTGGCTGATGGTTGGACTGTAGTTGCATCGAATACGGTTAGAGGTCGGGCCTGAACTATATCGTTAACAATAGTCTGCTCACGTCAACAAGCAATTGCGCTGTAGCCGTCCCCGAATGCTTTGTGTTGTCTATTGCTCGTTGTTTTCTTTTCTTCTTTTGAAATAAGTGAAGCGAATAATCACGGTCCATCATGGCTTACGATTACGAGCCGTAGAACACCAGAAGAGATTGGCCATCCAGGTTGCAATGTGTCAGTTCTGCTGTAGGCTGCTGCCCAGCGAAATGGAGGCATGGTTTGTTTGCTCGCACCGCCCCTTCTCATGTGGCGGTCAAAATTCTAGTCTGTTTACGCTCGTGGACATCTGCGATTATAGCCTACAGCGCTCGCCCTCTGCGCTATAGCGATTGTAAAACAAAATCTGTAACGTTTTTCGATGGTGCCGAAATTCTTCCCCTAGCGCTAAAATCAAGTTGCAATACGTTCGGCCGGCCGGTGTGGCCGTGCGGTTCTAGGCGCGTCAGTCTGGAACCGCGTGACCGCTACGGTCGCAGGTTCGAATCCTGCCTCGGGCATGGATGTGTGTGATGTCCTTAGGTTAGTTAGGTTTAAGTAGTTCTAAGTTCTAAGGGACTGATGACCACAGATGTTGAGTCCCATAGTGCTCAGAGCCATTTGAACCAATACGTTCGGTTAGTGCCTTGCCTGTTGTATCCGTAGCGTTGTTCAAAAATGGATCTGAGCACTATGCGACTTAACTTCTGAGGTCATCAGTCGCCTAGAACTTAGAACTAATTAAACCTAACTAACCTAAGGACATCACACACATCCATGCCCGAGGCAGGATTCGAACCTGCGACCGTAGAGGTCGCTCGGCTCCAGACTGTAGCGCCTGGAACCGCACGGCCACTCCGGCCGGCCGTAGCGTTGTCATACATGGGTCGTAGGGCTATAAAAGCTCACGAAAGGTCCAAATTAATAGTCTGCAGAATTTTAATCTTCAGATTGGGCTGGAAAAGACAGTTAATGTCCAGAAACACCTTTTATCGGAGTCGCATTCACGTAACTGACGGGAAAATTCTGCTGCTTTTCAACAGAACAATCAGTTTTGAAAGCTTAAATACACCCAAACGAAGAAAGCAAAGGTCATTTCGGAAGGAAAAGGTGTTGAAGTTTTGGCAAAAGCAAACATTCCAGTCAAAAAGTACCCAATCAGCACTTTTTTCAGCTGTCAGTTTCACTAATAATTTGTTTGTGTTCACTCATGCAGTGTGACAGCTTTTTAAATTTGTGCGTCTAATTATTTACAAACAAAGAAAATAGATGCGTATTTCGACAAAAATATACGCGAATTTTGCAGAAAATAGATGCAAATTTCGCCAAAAATAGATCCTACATTTTCCCGTTCCTAAATATCACTGAGGGTGCTGTCAGTATGTAGAATGGGGAAGGCGCGCGGCCGGCGGAGTGGCCGAGGGGTTCTGGGCGCTTCAGTCTGGAACCGCGAGACCGCTACGGTCGCAGGTTCGAATCCTGCCTCGGGCATGGATGTGTGTGATGTCCTTAGGTTAGTTAGGTTTAAGTAGTTCTAAGTTCTAGGGGACTGATGACCTCAAATGTTAAGTCCCATAGTGCTCAGAGCCATTTGAACCATTTTTGAAGGCGCGCGATTTGTCTGAGTTTGACAGTGGGCAGGTTGAGACGGACCGGAGGCTCGGCACGACTTGTCTGGTTTTCGAGGGGTTCTGTGGTGAGTGTCTTCAACACGTGGCGAAACCATTTCCAGCCGTCGTGGGGTTGGGTGGCCACCCCTCGTTACAGATGTAGGTCGTGGTAGACTGTGCAGACTGGTAGAAAAGGTCAGGCGGTGAACTATGATGGAACTATCGTCAGACTTTAATGCTGGGCAGAGGACAAGTATGTCTTAACACACAGTGCAACGAGCGCTCCTAACGATGGGCTTCCGCAGCCGACGATTCACGCACGTGCTAATGTTACACCACAACAGCGACAAGTAGTACGATTGAAATCGGCACTTGACAATCGGCATTGTACCTTGGCCCAGTGGCAGATCTTTGCATTGTCTGATTAATTCTGTTACCTTCTTCAACATGCCGATCGGAGGGCACGAATCCGTCGTCTTCCAGGGGAACAACTCCTTGACGCCTGTACTGTGGGACAGAGACAAGGTGGAGGCGGCTTTATTATTCTCTGTGGAACATTCACGTGAGGATCCATGGCTCCAGTGGAGTTCGTGCAAGGCACTATCATGGCCAAGAAGTATCGTACACTGGTTACAGACCACATACACCGTTTTATGACGATCGCGTTTCCCGATGGCAGTGGCATTTTCCAACAGGATAATGTGCCATGTCACAAGGCGAAAGGTGTGATGGAGTGGTTCGAGGAACACAGGCGAATCCCAATTGAAGTGCTGCCCCCACCCCCCAATTCGCCAGATTTGAACCCGATCGAACATATTTGGGATGGGATTGAACATGGGATCGCAATTCATCACCTCCTTCCCCAGAATTTTCGGGAATTATGTGACTTGTGTGTGCACATTTGGTGCCTGCTCTCTCCAGCGACCTACCAAGACCTCATTGCTTCTATGTCACGACGCGTCATCGCTGTTATCCGTGAAAAAGATCGATATTCCGGCTGTTAGGTAGGTGGTGATAATGTTTTGGCTGATTAGTGTATGTAGCGATACTCACGAGGTACTTTTGCCTGGTAAATGGATGCATAAATAAAATTTCTTCCTAAATTCCGGCACGCAGGTTATCGGAACACTACATCTGAAAGGGAAAACTATTTATTGAACTACATAATTTCTTGTACGTACTAGGTTGCGCTTAATCTTCTCCATTCTAGCTAAGTTATGAAACGCAGGTAGTGCCTACCAGAAACTTTATCTAGTGTCTGACGCTATACTGAAACTATAGCAAACAATTCTGAAAGGCTACCTGTAGTAGACTCGGCCAAAGAACATGCCTGCAAGCTGGTATCATTGGTGCCAGCTTTCAACAATGAAGCACAAAAAACCTCAAGGGAAACAACAGTCTTCTGCAGAGCAGTGACAACACTGAAGCGTTACCACAGAATGTACATAAAGTCTTGTTATGCGGTTGTTTGAGAAGGGTGCGTAAAGCAGCCATTCCAAACCCGCAGTAACTATCTGGAATCTTCTTTCGCGCCGGCCGCGGTGGTCTAGCGGTTCTAGGCGCGCACTCCGGAACCGCGCGACTGCTACGGTCGCAGGTTCGAATCCTGCCTCGGGCATGGCTGTGTGTGATGTCCTTAGGTTAGTTCGGTTTCAGTAGTTCTAAGTTCTAGGGGACTAATGACCACAGTAGTTACGTCCCATAGTGCTCAGAGCCATTTGAACCATCTTCTTTCGCAGACTCTCCTATAACTAAAAGCTGTCATCTGTCACCAATTTACACGTCAAGCGACACTGCAATAGCAAAAATAACGACTGTGAAACTGCGGATTCTGCATCTGCACTATTTTATTAAGAACTAGTGCAGTGTTTTGTTTGGTGGTATTCCAGAGAAACCAGTATAGATTGTCACTTTGACTTCTAGTTTCGTCAATGGATAACAGTATAATCAGAGGAAAGAATATGCAACATTGAAGAACCGTGTTTGACACTTTAGAAATTGCTGGTACGTATGTTGGCGCCTTCTAAGCTGTATAAGTGGCGATCAAAAAGTTTCCGCTCAAAGGCCATAGAGTCCAGAATCGGTATGACAGTCAGGAAAAATCGGCGTGGGCATTGAGGCGATCATCCCACCGACGCAACAGGCTGAAGATACCCGTTTGGTAAAAAGCAGTGACCTGTTGCGTGAGGAAATACGTAACTGCTTGCTGCACATTCTCGTCTGACAGGAATCGTCAAATATTTATGGCCTTTTCTAAGCGATCGAAGTGTTATAATCGCAGGGGCAGATTTCAGTTCTCTAGGGCGAGTGCTCGACTGTCTCCCACTTGCGTTGGCGTAACTTCAAAAATGTTCAAATGTTTGTGAGTTCTTAAGGGACCAAACTGCAGAGGTCATCTGTCCCTAGGCTTACACACTACTTAAACAAACCTATTCTAAGAACAACACACACCCATACCCGAGGGAGGATTCGAACCTCCGGCGGGAGGGGCAGCGCAGTCAGTGACATGGCGCCTCTAACCGCCACTCCGCGCGGCTGGCTAACTTCTGCGTTACCACACTTGTGATACGGAGAAGTGTGTTATCATACAACAGCAGCACCCCTCGTCGCAGTTGTCCTGAACGTTTCGATTCAACTGCACGCCGTAATTTCTCTAGCGTTGTGCAGTACAAGTTACCAGTGATGGAGATACCAAATTCCTTGAAACTAGTAAGTAGTGGGGCCCGTCAGTCATAGAGCTGCGTGTGCATCACATTTTCAGGCACACTTGGCGCACCATTCCACAACGGTGGTTTTCGACAGATATGCTGCCCATTCACATACTTCACTTTACGATATTTCAGTTCCTGTGTTATTCAGAATTGTGATCCAATGTTCCTTTCGACATACATGCATTCCAAAGGAGCAGGCTTTGCAGCAGCTACAGCCGTTATGAAATACGTGAAATGTATTTGCAGTGGCGAATATGGACAACGTGCATAAAGTGCTTCGCCATGATTGCAAAATTTGTGTGTGTGTGAATTCGTAAGGGACCAAACTCCTGAGATCAGCGGTTTCTAGACTTCCACACTACTTAAACTAACTTATGCTAAGAACAGCACACACGCCCATGCCCGAGTGAGGACTCGAACCTCCGGCGGGAGCGGCCACGCAGTCCATGACATTGCGCCTCAAACCGCGCGGTCACACAGTCTGGCTCTGCATTGCAAAATGCTAAAGTTCTTAAAGAATATAGGTAACGAAGTGAATCTGACTATTGCGTATGGCAGTTTACATTGCCTCATCATCACCGTGACAAAGAATCTGCTTGTGAACAAATTTTAACTAATTAATGAATGCAGTTGTTAACAAATGTTTTTGAGACATCTCATTCCGTATACATTCCTCGAGGCTCACTTTGATTCTTGAAGGATCTGAGCTGGAAAATCAGTGACCATTATTCGATCTTTCACGTGTACAAGAATTGTTTGGGGAGCCTAGTGACATTGTCACATGTCTCCCACCAAATTTAACGCATTGGTTGATCGTCGATTGGTATAGTGAACACGATTGTGGGGCCCATTATTTGAGGCATTTCAGTTCCTCGATATTACAGAGGTCTCTCCTATGATCGGCGCTCAGCAGTGCACTTTTCGCAGTGAACTAAACGGCGACGGGATTAAGAGGCTGTGGAAGCAATAAACTTGAACCCTTTGGCATTCTGTTTATAACATATTTCATAGCATAACACGCATTGCAGTCTTTTGTGATTTCATGCTTTCATCTGAGTTGTCCTAGTGGAAATAAATCTCGTGACTCAGGTCGAATATCCTGTATTCCAAAAAGCCCCTCCACCTTCACTGTTCTCCTCAGTCTCGCATTGTCTTCCATAAAAATGAAGTAAGAGCCGAATGTAATAAAGCTCACATGGGGAAGGAGTACACTGTAAGAATAACGCTGACCGATGAGTATGTCTTGTTCAAAGATTTGGAGGTCGGTACGCCCATGCAGAATTATGCTTCCCTACACTATAATACTTGGACCACCAAAAGAATCATGTTCCACAGTGCTGGGCGTACCCTCACATGGAGAGAGGTGGGAACACGTAAAGCATCCAGGAACATCTGAACAGTGCATACTAATATGGTAAGGACATTATGCCTATGTAATACAATGGATACATACGATGTTCTACCAGAATAAAATTAATTGATAAGCAGGCGGATGAACGAAGCTGTCCAGCTTTCATTAATATTAGATAGTTCTTTGCACGTCCCACTTTCTTCGGGACAGCAAAGTTTGTCCTAGAATGTTATGATCCTATCCTAAAATATATCATCCACGAACCAAAATATACGTATTCCCATGTCTTTGTATCTTTAACCTCTGCTGACAAAATCATAAATTATTTATATTTACGGTTTCTGTTTAACAACAGGACAGCTAATACTAAGACAAAATTGGTTTTTCGCGAAACTATTATCTTGTTTTCTTTGAATCATGTTTCTCTGTCCATAATTTTATAAATGATGACAACATGCGTAAGTTGACACTCTGAAATACTTGCTCATACATTCTTCTATTTCATTAGAATGGATGTTGCTTGAGACTGTTACGTGTGGTTAATCATAGATAATAAGTAATCGGGTTGCTTCTGTATTAGATGCAGAATCACTGAGAGAAAATATTATTTCATCTGTTATCGATGTAGAAGAAAATCTTAGGGACTAACACACGATTTCATCAGAGATCATTGAGTAGAGATGAATTTCGTTCTGCTGTAAACTCTGAAGTTATCTCGATGTCAAAGAAAATTTAAATTAATGACGGAGCGGGAACCAGGAGTCAATCTCGTTTAGAAATAGGAACGCTATACTATCAGTATCTCACAATCTGGTTGTAGTCTAAAAAGTTGCCTCAGAAAGATAAATATCGTAACGAAACACACAAGACCACAGCTCGCTGCATCGCTAATAATACTTCTAGGAAAGAATTCGAAAAATTATGTGAAAAAATGAACTCGTCAGCTTGGCTGGAAACACCCTATAGTACAACACTTCAGAATTCTAACGATTCATACCCACGCCTGCAAAAGAATGGAACCACTCCCGTACGCAAAGAACCACAGTCGTGCCGTTTGAGCTTTCTGAGTGCGCTCATAACTGCGATCCGAAGCATTTATGGTATAACTTTCTATCATTATCGGCCACCTCCAAAGAAATTTCTACTCTACTAGTGGATGGTTCATCGTACTTTATTTTTCGAAAATACGCTACCATAAGCTTGTTAGTCTTCTGCAAATATTTGGAGCTGTGGGAATCAGCAGTTTTGCTCCCTTTTGTTTCCCTTCGAGGATAGCTTTAACATTCTGCGATCAGCCTAAGCTTCTTTGTCACTCTGTAATCGAGAAAAACAGGAAGATTATGGTTTAACATACTGTCAACGACGAGATGATTAGAGACCGAGAATAAACAGGAGATGATGAAAAAGTTAGGAAGGAAGTTGGTCAGCTCCTTTTTAAAGGAATTACGCAGGCAAAAGACTTAGGGGCTTACAGAAACCACGGAAAACTAAATCTGGATGGCCGGAATGGAATTTAATTCGCCGTCCTCTCGAATACACATCCAGTGTCGATTGAACCATGCAATACTGCTCCGTGACTGTGTATTTGACCATGGGTAACATAGCAATAAGTACAATTTCATGTTACAGAAAATATTGTAAGAAAAATTCACTTTCCCATTTTTTCCATTATTATTCGAGAAAATATCTTTGTATTTCCTTCTTTTCGCGATACAGCTCGCATTATATTTCGGTAAGACGTTAAGGTCTACGAGCTGTATTGGGGCAAGGACAAAATGTTTCAACGTGGAACAGGACTGATGTTCTCGAGAAATAAATTTCGTTTCCTTTACATTTGTATGCCTCGTGCAATATGGCACGTCAAGAGTCAACTCAATTTGAGAAATAGTTTTGCTTTTTTCGTTCAACAAGACCAACTGGAATACTTTGCCATCAGAAAAATTTTCGCCTTTGAGTATTTATCACTAACTGCAAGGAAATTCTTCCAAAGTTATTAAAGGCTTATCAGCAGACTTCTGAACAATTAAGATGTGGGTAACTGAAAGAAATAATTTATCACGTAATGACAGATAAACGCGAAGAAAATTCAAATCAAAAAGAATGTGACAAGTACAGTTAACGCAATTTACCATTACGTATGCCTAAAATTTGAGATGCCATGAGCATGTCAGTAAATGTAGTATGGACCTGTCACATGAAGATATATAAATAGGAAAACATTTTTCACGATGAGTAACGCAATTGTTGGCAGCTCGGCAAAATGTGGAATGTGCAAAAGAATTTCTCAGCAATGCATGGACCGCTTCCAAATGAATGCAACAAATATTGTGCGCCGACTTGCCACTGCAGGTAGACGTTGGTCCTCCGCTTCACGCTGAAACATAAATAGCAACCAAAGCGCTTGAGATAGAATGGTGAACATCTGATTAATCTGTTGGAAACGTTGTAGCCTCTGCTTTCTGAGTTAACAAATGGATTCCTCCTAAATATTACTTCACAGAGTGTAAAATTGTAACTGGATAATGCAAGGGGCGATCAAAAAGTTTCCGTTTGAGGGCGTTCAAATGGTTCTGAGCACTATGGGACTTAACATCTTAGGTCATCAGTCCCCTAGACTTAGAACTACTTAAACCTAACTAACCTAAGCACATCACACACATCCATGCCCGAGGCAGGATTCGAACCTGCGACCATAGCAGTCACGCGGTTCCGGACTGAAGCGCCTAGAACCGCACGGCCACAGAGGCCGGCTTGAGGGCGTTGCTGCCGCGTATATGCAACCCATCGTGACTCCCAAACAGCTATATAAGCACCGACATGTAGGCAAGCGGTTAGTTTGGCATTAGAACGGAAAGTTTTTGATCGGCCTTTTGTACTTAAAAATTCTTCTCTACCAACTATTCTAATACATAGGTCAAAATAGACCTTCGTTGCATACACTCGTATATCGGGAGAATATAGCTGTCCATAACAATATTTAGACAAGGTGAGATTGTTTTGGGGGAGGAGGCCAGACAGCGAGGTCATCAGTCTCATCGTTTTAGGGAAAGATGGGCAAGGAAGCCGGCCGTGCCCTTTCAAAGGAACCATTCCGGCATTTGCCTGTAGCGATTTAGGGTAATCACGGGAAACCTGAAACAGGATGGCCGGACGCGGGGTTAAACAGTCGTCCTTCCGAATGCGACTACAGTGTGCTAGCCACTGCGCCACTTCGCTTGGTTTTAGATAAGGATAAAAGTATGTAATTTACACTATGAATTGTTGGAACATTGTCTTATTCACTTTACCTGGCAACCTCTGAATCCCACATAGTCTTTCAGCTAATGGAATTAGGACTGTAGAAAGTTTCATGTCGAATAAAGAGTCTACGGGGGTCGTAGACCTCCAGAATCGACAACTGAAATTAAATAAATTCTCTGGAGACAGGTTCAACGAAGGGTCTTGGCCAGAAGTAGGACTACGTTGGAAAATAAATACATTTTAAAATTAAAACAATCTTACACGATTAGTCAGATAATATTTTTCCTTTGCCAACTTATTCACTACCAAAGCATACACGTCATTTTTTGCACTGCAGTTTTGGCGCTATTATCTATCCGAAAGCAGCATCGGGTACTTTCTTCATTTTTACGGTGTCAGAAACCGTAGTGCACAATTGAGGAATAGAATACAAACGTTGCAAACTAACGTAACGTCGGTAATGAGCTAAGTCCATTGAGGTCCACACATACAAAACGACGAGTTAGACTAGCGTACGGAAAGTAATGACGTACACTGGACACTGTGTGCGGTCTTTGCCGATAAAGCTGTGTAACAGTGCGCCAAACAGTATTTACGACGCTTTTGAGAAAATTACGTCATACTGGACGCAAATAAATCACCAGAGCGCGGACAGCTTCAGATAAATGCCGGTCATTCATCCGCCGGTATCCTTTGCGAAATGCTAATACTGACTTATGACTAAGGGCGGTTACAATAGTATAATCCCTAGTGGTGTAGCCGGCCGAAGTGGCCGTGCGGTTAAAGGCGCTGCAGTCTGGAACCGCAAGACCGCTACGGCCGCAGGTTCGAATCCTGCCTCGGGCATGGATGTTTGTGATGTCCTTAGGTTAGTTAGGTTTAACTAGTTCTAAGTTCTAGGGGACTAATGACCTCAGCAGTTGAGTCCCATAGTGCTCAGAGCCATTTGAACCATTTGAACCTAGTGGTGTAGCCGGCCGCTGTGGCCGAGCGGTTCTAGGCGCTTCAGTCCGGAACCGCGCATGGATGTGCGTGATGTCCTTAAGTTAGTTAGGTTTAAGTAGTTTTGAGTATAGGGGACTGATGACCTCAGATGTTAAGTCCCATAGTGCTTCGAGCCTAGTGCTGTGACTCGGTAGGCGTGGGTAATGTGACGCTGGATTTCTACTGACGGAGTAGTGACTGGTAACTGGAAGGGTGTTTTAGTGGCCTTATGTTTTCGTCACTGCCCCCAACAGTGGGATGCCAGAAGAAGATCCCGGTGATTTCGAGGAGCCTCCAAGTTTCAATTGTCAACTGTCAAAGGTATGAGTATATAAAGAGTTCTACTCACTACGCTTTCTTTAAAGATTAAACGATGCAAAGATGGCACACGCGACTTCCCTCCCTTAGGCTAACCTGACAGGTGTGACGACTGTAAGGGCATCCAGTCACAAAGTAAGATAATAAAAATAAAATTTGCGAAATCCTGAAAGAGCGGACGCCGTAAAACACTGGTAGATCGCTGAAAAAAGAAGAAGATCCACTAAACTTCCTTGTTAATATGGATCCAGGTTAAACGATACGCCATTTGACATATTTTGGACCAGATGGAATCAATGAAACCATCAAATCAGACAAACTTTACTTCATATCAGGTCCGTAATATAACAGTGTCCAGGAAATGAAAGAATTGAAGGTTCCAGTTTTTCGATGTGTACAAAAGTATGGAGTAACCGAGAGAAACGCGTGTTTGAGCATAATTGCTTATGCTGCCTAAGCCGGCAGGCTACACTGTTGTATTTGACCACGAACGGCAGCTGTTGCATACTGCGGTACGTTGCAAGTGTCAGTCATGGTCACAGTAGTGTACTGTGTAGTAGAGGGCATTATGTCGGAACTCAGCGCATTGTAACGTGGGAAAATTGTTGGCCCACGTTTGATGAGTGCTTCCACAAACAAGGTAGGCGAATTGTGTGGTGTTCGAAGGGGCACTGTATCGAAGGTTGGTACCACATACGGGAAACCGGAGAAAAATCATCTGCTAAGTCACTACACGATCAAAATTGTTTGTGGAGTGATGGTTCAAAAATGTGTGTCAAATCTTATGGGATTTAACTGCTAAAGTCATCAGTCTCTAAGGTTACACACTACTTAACCTAAATTATCCTAAGGACAAACACACACACCCATGCCCGAGGGAGGACTCGAACCTTCGCCGGAACCAGCCGCACAGTCCATGACTGCAGCGCCTGAGACCGCTCGGCTAATCCCGTGCGGCGGAGTGTTGGTGACGGACGATAAATGAAGAGCGTTGTGACGAAAAATAAGAGAAATACAGTTGAAAAAGTCACTGCAGAGTTGAACGTCTTTCTCGGGAACCCTGTCAGCGCGAAAATAACATGGAAGGAGCTGTGTAAATGGAGAATCGCAGGGCGTTCTGCAATTTCAAAACCACTCATCAGTGATGCTAATGCCTGTTACAGGAAAATGGGGGCCGAAGCCATAAAACTTGTCCTGTGGAGCAATAGAAAAATGCATTTGGTCACACGAGTCTTGTTTCACTCTGTTTCCATCTTCTGGCGGAGGTTTCGTTCCAAGAGTGAAACGTGGAGGATCTCGGTGGTGGTTTGACCAGCCAAATCGTCGTATTCCACCGGCCCCAAAGTTATTCTGCAAGGTCGCATTACTGTCAACGGTTATATGACCATTTTAGCTAATCAAGTCCACCCAAGATATAATGTTTGTTTCCCAACGGTGACGCTTTGTCCCAAGACGACAGGGACCCTACTCAAACAGCTCGTATCGTCCACGACGTTTTCTTGTGCACGAAGATGATTTGTCGCATCTCCCCCTGCCACTGAAGCACCAGATCTCAGTGTTATTGGGCGATTTTGTTCTAGTTTGGAGAGCAGGGTAGATGTCGGAGGATCTCCTGCTACATAACCCACGACAGGCAGCGATCTGGGGCAGATATTATGATAGTAGACGCCAAGTGTTTTGGAGCACCCTGTTCAAACGCCATTGCTGAACATGGCGCTCCGCATCACACGACCCGTAAGTGTTCCCGTGTTGGCCCAACGAAATCGTCAATAACGATTGCAGTGGGCATATCATAACTGATTTCTCACCGAGGATCAATAGACAGTCGAATGAATCGCATTTCTTATTGCACCAGAAACGGGCCTTTACAAGCCGTCATTCAGGCGAATGGCTGCACGAAACTTGCACTGCACCACAGATGTAGGCTGTTGAGGGTAGAACTATGCTATAGGGTACATTGATTTGGTCTCCCATGGGATCTGTGGCGGTAATCGAAGATATCATGACAGCAGTGAACTATGTTAACATTATAGCGGACTATCTGAATAGCATCATTCTTGAAGTCTGCCCCAACAGCAATAACATCTTCCAGCGGAATAACTACCCATGATGTGAGGTCAGAATCGCCTTACAGTGTTTTGAGGGCCATTACAGTGAATTCACATTTATGTCTTGGCCAGAAAATGGGCCTGGTCTGTAGCCACTAGAATACATATCAGGCGCCAGCTTATGCCCATAAACCACCATCCCGTAATTTGAGGCAGTTGCTTGACCTACCCATAGACATCTGGTGCCATATACTTCTCAAGTTCTGTTAAGGACTTGCAAAATCGATTACAAACAGAATATCTGTGTTCCTGGTTTGAAAAGTGGAATAACACAATACTAAACAGGTGGAAATATTGTTTTGGCTCATTGGTGTATGTGAAACGGTTACGTTTAGGTTGTCGGTGGATTATGAAATAGAGAATTGGACTAAGTGGTTTTTTACCTTGCATGAAGGACGGGGGATTATTAAGTGTTAACAGTTACATATAAATGGCGGAGATTGAGAAGGGCTGGACACTTTTAGAGTGGAGTGAAGGACAGTATATACTTCCTTCAGTCTCCATTCCTTTAAAAGTTAAGGTTATTCTCCATTGAACTGTAATTTGACCTTAACTTTTCTCTAAGCCCTAGTTACTTCTTGCACCTGACACTCATTTCGTGCAACGGAATAGTGTCTTTCATATTTAGCATATTCATTAAGGGAATAGAACAGGATATCTAACTTCATTAATGAATCTCTCAGTTTACTCTTCTACAAATACACTCCTGGAAATTGAAATAAGAACACCGTGAATTCATTGTCCCAGGAAGGGGAAACTTTATTGACACATTCCTGGGGTCAGATACATCACATGATCACACTGACAGAACCACAGGCACATAGACACAGGCAACAGAGCATGCACAATGTCGGCACTAGTACAGTGTATATCCCCTTTCACAGCAATGCAGGCTGCTATTCTCCCATGGAGACGATCGTAGAGATGCTGGATGTAGTCCTGTGGAACGGCTTGCCATGCCATTTCCACCTGGCGCCTCAGTTGTACCAGCGTTCGTACTGGACGTGCAGACCGCGTGAGACGACGCTTCATCCAGTCCCAAACATGCTCAATGGGGGACAGATCCGGAGATCTTGCTGGCCAGGGTAGTTGACTTACACCTTCTAGAGCACGTTGGGTGGCACGGGATACATGCGGACGTGCATTGTCCTGTTGGAACAGCAAGTTCCCTTGCCGGTCTAGGAATGGTAGAACGATGGGTTCGATGACGGTTTGGATGTACCGTGCACTATTCAGTGTCCCCTCGACGATCACCAGTGGTGTACGGCCAGTGTAGGAGATCGCTCCCCACACCATGATGCCGGGTGTTGGCCCTGTGTGCCTCGGTCGTATGCAGTCCTGATTGTGGCGCTCACCTGCACGGCGCCAAACACGCATACGACCATCATTGGCACCAAGGCAGAAGCGACTCTCATCGCTGAAGACGACACGTCTCCATTCGTCCCTCCATTCACGCCTGTCGCGACACCACTGGAGGCGGGCTGCACGATGTTGGGGCGTGAGCGGAAGACGGCCTAACGGTGAGCGGGACCGTAGCCCAGCTTCATGGAGACGGTTGCGAATGGTCCTCGCCGATACCCCAGGAGCAACAGTGTCCCTGATTTGCTGGGAAGTGGCGGTGCGGTCCCCTACGGCACTGCGTAGGATCCTACGGTCTTGGCGTGCATCCGTGCGTCGCTGCGGTCCGATCCCAGGTCGACGGGCACGTGCACCTTCCGCCGACCACTGGCGACAACATCGATGTACTGTGGAGACCTCACGCCCCACGTGTTGAGCAATTCGGCGGTACGTCCACCCGGCCTCCCGCATGCCCACTATACGCCCTCGCTCAAAGTCCGTCAACTGCACATACGGTTCACGTCCACGCTGTCGCGGCATGCTACCAGTGTTAAAGACTGCGATGGAGCTCCGTATGCCACGGCAAACTGGCTGACACTGAAGGCGGCGGTGCGAAATGCTGCGCAGCTAGCGCCATTCGACGGCCAACACCGCGGTTCCTGGTGTGTCCGCTGTGCCGTGCGTGTGATCATTGCTTGTACAGCCCTCTCGCAGTGTCCGGAGCAAGTATGGTGGGTCTGACACACCGGTGTCAATGTGTTCTTTTTTCCATTTCCAGGAGTGTATATTAAATATTGGGGAGAGGATCGTATTCAAGAAATCATGAAGTATTTTAGCATATGAGCCAGAAGGTTTATTCAATAATCAACTCATTTGTGGATCAAGGCCAGACAAGACCATAGCATTCAAATATCAATAAATCGATATGATCCTCCAAATACATGAACGTTTAACGAATTATCTTAATGCACACATGTAGACACTGTTGTGGAGACGATGGTGTCATGTTATCTTTATTTAGGTGAGCTAATCGGCCGCCCAGTATTCGTTCGAGGTAAGATGAATTTGTTGCACGGCCGAGCGCTAGCGGGCCAAGGTCTCTGGGCAATTCTCGCTTCCGGCTAGATGGCCGGTACGAACGAGTCCTGATGCAGAGACAATGAGCGCGTCGCCGGAAACTGGTAAATCCCAGAGCTGGGAATCTGGATGGCAGATGCTCGCATTGCCTTTGTGAAGAATAAGTTCCAGGAAATGGCAAAATGTCAGACGGTCGGAAAAATGGCCAAGTTAAAGCTCTTTGAGATTCGACAATAACACACATCATATATTAATGCAAATCTGAATACATTTGCGATCTCGGAAGAATGAGACATATCCAATGACACAACAACATCGCAATACCTTTAAAACAACAGAAGTTCAAATTTTACAGCAAATTAACTTTTAATCAATGAACCTCTAGATTACGAACTTTTAATCGCTCCATGTGATTTCAACAAACGATATCTCAGATGATAGTATTGCACTACAGATATCATTCCTGAAAGCTACGTATCTGTGTCTATTTTATTCACTGATTTAGGACTTCTTTTATATTTTTCCTGATGCAAATGTATGTCAGAACATCGTATTCTGCACACCTACACAGCAAATGAATGCAGTATGAACACTCCTCATATTGATATATTTCTGTAGTTATTTGATAAACAATTTCCTATTAACCAAACGACGCTTCTGTCTAGAAGGCATAAATAATTGTTTAAATAATATTTAACGACAATTTGTTGTCATTTATAGTAAGCACACTCACACAAAAATGCTGTATTATTTACTTATGAACCAACTGTTACTTAAACTTATTGTAAATGATCTGAATGCAACCGAAAGTTTATGTCATTTCTTTATTTACATAGTATTGTAATATATTAGTTTAGTCAGGGAAGTAGTCATGTTTTGTCAAATCATGTCTCTGGAACTTAAGAACGAATTGTTTTTGGTGGGGACGGCCTTCCACCAATGGAAAAGCAGGTGGTGGGGGAACACTACGAGACTCATGTGGAGACTGGGATTCTCGAGTGCAGAGCTCAAGAGAGCAATTGCGGAGACTTTTACGTTTGTGCTGGAAGAGAGCAGACCCGCTTGTGGTAAGTTGTGTGATTCAGACGTATAAGTGATAGATTCTGGCCCGTGGATGGCAGCTATGAGACTTGAACTGTTGAGGACACTTTTCCGTTAGATCTTGAAGGACACTTTGTGGCGAGTTGTGGTATCAGGCTGACCTGTCTATAGTAAGATGCGCGATTCAGTCGTATAGGTGATTGTTTGTGGGCGGTGAAAGGCCGCCACAATACTATAACTTTTGAAGGGACTTTACATATCGAGAGCTCTGAATGTGCTCCAGAGCAGGACTTTGGCCGCTTGGTTTACAGAAGTGAGAATAGACAGAATATTTGTTACTACTCTTCGTATCACCTGTGTTAATCTCAGAATCATCATACCAAACGCTGAACTGTTTTGAGCGGTGAATCTTTCATCTACTGCGATCACGAAACGTACTTAGTTTTCAAAATGGCTCTGACCACTATGGGATTTAACATATGAGGTCATCAGTTCCCTAGAATTTAGAACTACTTAAACCTAACTAACCTAAGGACATCACACACATCCATGCCCGAGGCAGGATTCGAACCTGCGACCGTAGTGGTCGCGCGGCTCCAGATTGTAGTGCCTAGAACCGCTCGGCCACTCAAGCCGGCGTACTTAGATTTCCGCGAGTCTTTCATCACTATTTACTTTTGGGATTTTGCCATCATTCCCGTAACGCTCTGAAAGTAACTTTACCGCATTTGGTAAGAGTATTGTCCGTCTGTATTTTAACTGAATATTGTAGGACCAATTCCTGTTTATTTCAGATGTCCTTTCTTGAATGAACATTATTCTCTGCCGTCTACATCAATTAAAGACGTTAGAACAGAACCCTTGTTATTAAGTTATTCCTTTAACTTATACTTTGTATTTTATTAACTCTCGATTCTAGCCAAAGCATAGACTGAGTGTATGATCACATCTAATTTAGGTATTATTTGCAGCGAATTAGCTGTGGGACACGAAAGCAGACGTGCGTGGCTCGACTCTATGACTACGTCGAGCTACTATCTATAAACAGAGTCGTGCATAGTCCAAGTATCTTAAGTCCGTGTAACTACAAGTAAAGTCGCAACGGATTTGCTCGTATGGACTGCTGTTTTCAAAGAGCGACTCAGCAGCAGTAACCGTTAGGTACTGTCGCAATGGGGTTTTTTCGTTCGGGATATGAGTCTAATCCCTTTACGGTATTCTGTAATTCAGGTTCAAAAATCTATTGATGATACACAGTTTGCGCTGCTGCTCAAAACATAGGATTTTGCAGCAGTTGCGCGCATGAAGATAGGTATCAAAAGTAGGTGTGGGGAAGTTAGCGGTGCAGCTTCAAGAAAGAGGGAGAAGGCTACGTAGGGCGTGCTCAGTTCGAATCTGCAGTGGCCAACAGCGGAGGAGGCGTCGACGGCGGCACAGCGGCAGCGGCAGCCACGCCATCGCGGACCACTGTTGGCGACTTCGAGTTCATCCGCATCGGCAACGGCATCTCCACCGGCAGTATCTACACTTTGGGCAGCAGTACTACAGCAGAAGCAGCCATCGTGACCAACAAGTTAAGTACATGTACCGATAGTATTAATATGTGTGAACCCGCAGAGTTACCATCAGTAATGGAGCTCCCAGTTATTAAGCAGTCACCCAGCGCGTGTGGCACAGATAATTTTGCGTGGGCCAGTTAGTCCTAAATCTGAACGTGGTAGTGTTGGTAGAGACGATATTATTGGGTCAGATAGTCCGAAATCCAAGAATGGATTTTTGCGTGGGCCAACGTGGTAGTGTTGGTAGAGACGATATTATTGGGTCAGGTAGTCCGAAATCCAAGAAGGAATATTGCGGTGTGCGTACT
The DNA here is from genome assembly GCF_023898315.1 of Schistocerca nitens. Taxonomy (NCBI): domain Eukaryota; kingdom Metazoa; phylum Arthropoda; class Insecta; order Orthoptera; family Acrididae; genus Schistocerca; species Schistocerca nitens. The sequence continues at coordinate 389,579,725 of NC_064616.1, forward strand.
GTAAGACCTTCGGTACACACACCATCAGATTATTTTACTTGTAGCTCTAACGAAGTAGGCGAGTGTCAGCAATATGTCTCGTGGTCTTATCGTGGCGTGTTTATCTTCTGCCATTAGGTCAGACGATAGAAATGCCACTTGCACGCTTAGAGTAGCAGATTGACGGTGACCAACTTTAAACAGAACTTGATTAATTTTCACACACATTTATTAACATAATAAAAGCATAAAATTACTTAACTTGATCTGGATTCAACTGACAATCTGAAGTTCCTTTGGTCTTGTTACGTTAATCTTTATCTCACATATCTCTGATACTTGACAAAGTTTCTATACATTTATCTTCATGGCTATGTACAGGAATATGATAATCTTACTAGGCGCAGACTGAAACTTGACTACAGACTAATGCAGACTAATGCAGACTGACTGATCGGAAGTCTGTACACTCGTTATAATACCTCGCGCGTTCATGTATCACTGCGCGAGTGTGATCCGCGAGGAGAAAAGTTTCTACGTTAGCAGCAATCTCATTGGCTGCGTTACATATTAATACGCGGATCGGCGGAAGCAGAATTTGGTCCGTCTCTATGACAGCGCCATCTCGTAGTGCGGAGACGGACGAGCGCTGCGCCTGCGCTATTGTGCTTAGCGGGGTGCGCTCTAGTGGGAAAGTTGTGTACGCGCTGACTACGCGGAACTATGTACACAACCGATAAGTAATTAGGAATGATTCAATGGCATTTCAACTCTAAAATGGAGGTACTGGGTACAGAGGTAGATTCTTTAGAAATAGAGATAGGTTTAGTGTAGACAAGTGTAGGAGAAACATAAAAGCTGAGGTGAAGAAAATTAAATCTTACATAGAAGGGATAATTGATGCAAAATTAGAAGCTCTAAGGGTAAGGGCAGATGTACACAAAATTTCTGAGGAGGTTCGCCTGGGCAGAAAATGATTTTGGGGTAACAAGTTGGAAAAGATATATTATGAGCAGAGTGGCGAAGTGAAAATTTCTGTGCAGAGGCAAAATGCGTTTGAGGACTTGTCCAATAAGACTGTTAACAATTTGTCAGGTAGAGTAGCAGAATGTGAAAGGGAAGTACTTAAAAACAGAGAACATTGTGAATCACGATCAAATAAAGAAGCTGTGCCGCATAAACAGCAGACATGAGATCAGAATTCAATTCCTTCGCAAAAAATCAGGCTACCCCTGTGACAGTTGTTCCATGAGTTAATTCAGGAACGACAAAATGTTTTGCAAATGATGCAAAATACCATCTAGTTGATTTTCTTGCTTCGTGTAGCGATGATTTTGTGAGAGGAATGTCGGAAGAGGCAAAAATTAAGTTCGCTTAGAGGCAACTTTAGGGAAATGCAAAATTGGCTGGTTCAAATGGCTCTGAGCACTATGGGACTCAACTGCTGTGGTCATAAGTCCCCTAGAACTTAGAACTACTTAAACCTAACTAACCTAAGGACAGCACACAACACCCAGCCATCACGAGGCAGAGAAAATCCCTGACCCCGCCGGGAATCGAACCCGGGAACCCGGGCGTGGGAAACGAGAACGCTACCGCACGACCACGAGATGCGGGCAATGCAAAATTATGGGCAAATTTAATGACTACATCTACATCTACATCTACATCTACATGATTACTCTGCAATTCACATTTAAGTGCTTGGCAGAGGGTTCATCGAACCACAATCATACTATCTCCCTACCATTCCACTCCCGAACAGCGCGCGGGAAAAACGAACACCTAAACCTTTCTGTTCGAGCTCAGATTTCTCTTATTTTATTTTGATGAGCATTCCTACCTATGTTGGTTGGGCTCAACAAAATATTTTCGCATTCGGAAGAGAAAGTTGGTGACTGAAATTTCGTAAATAGATCTCGCCGCGACGAAAAACGTCTTTGCTTTAATGACTTCCATCCCAACTCGCGTATCATATCTGCCACACTCTCTCCCCTATTACGTGATAATACAAAACGAGCTGCCCTTTTTTGCACCCTTTCGATGTCCTCCGTCAATCCCACCTGGTAAGGATCCCACACCGCGCAGCAATATTCTAACAGAGGACGAACGAGTGTAGTGTAAGCTGTCTCTTTAGTGGACTTGTTGCATCTTCTAAGAGTCCTCGCCTTCCCCACAATATTATCTATGTAGTCTTTCCAACTCAAATTGTTCGTAATTTTTACACCCAGGTACTTAGTTGAATTGACAGCCTTGAGAATTGTACTATTTATCGAGTAATCGAATTCCAACGGATTTCTTTTGGAGCTCATGTGGATCACCTCACACTTTTCGTTATTTAGCGTCAACTGCCACCTGCCACACCATACAGCAATCTTTTCTAAATCGCTTTGCAACTGATACTGGTCTTCGGATGACCTTACTAGACGGTAAATTACAGCATCATCTGCGAACAACCTAAGAGAACCGCTCAGATTGCCACCCAGGTCATTTATATAGATCAGGAACAGCAGAGGTCCCAGGACGCTTCCCTGGGGAACACCTGATATCACTTCAGTTTTACTCGATGATTTGCCGTCTATTACTACGAACTGCGACCTTCCTGACAGGAAATCACGAATCCAGTTACACAACTGAGACGATACCCCATAGGCCCGCAGCCTGATTAGAAGTCGCTTGTGAGGAACGGTGTCAAAAGCTTTCCGGAAATCTAGAAATACGGAATCAACTTTAGATCACCAGTCAATAGCGGCCATTACTTCGTGCGAATAAAGAGCTAGCTGCGTTGCACAAGAACGATGTTTTCTGAAACCATGCTGATTACGTATCAATAGATCGTTCCCTTCGAGGTGATTCATAATGTTTGAATACAATATATGCTCCAAAACCCTACTGCAAAGCGACGTCAATGATATAGGTCTGTAGTTCGATGGATTACTCCTACTACCCTTCTTAAACACTGGTGCGACCTGCGCAATTTTCCAATCTATAGGTACAGATCTATTGGTGAGCGAGCGGTTGTATATGATTGCTAAGTAGGGAGCTATTGTATCAGCGTAAATTGAAAGGAACCTAATCGGTATACAATCTGGACCTGAAGAATTGCCCGTATCAAGCGATTTGAGTTGCTTCGCAACCCCTAAGGTATCTACTTCTAAGTAACTCATGCTAGCAGCTGTTCGTGTTTCAAATTCTGGAATATTCCATTCGTCTTCCCTAGTCAAGGAATTTCGGAAAACTGCGTCAATAACTCCACTTTAGAGGCACAGTTGTCGCTAACAGTACCATCGGCATTGCGCAGCGAAGGTATTGACTGCGTATTGCCGCTAGTGTACTTTACATACGACCAGAATTTCTTCGGATTTTCTACCAAATTTCGAGACAATGGTTCGTTGTGGAACCTATTAAAGGCATCTCGCATTGAAGTCCGTGCCAAATTTCGCGCGTCTGTAAATTTTAGCCAATCTTCGGGATTTCGCGTTTTTCTGAACTTCGCATGCTTTTTCCGTTGCCTCTGCAACAGTGTTCGGACATGTTTTGTGTACCACGGGGGATCAGTTCCATCTCTTACCAATTTATGAGGTATGAATCTCTCAATTGCTGTTGCTACTATATCTTTGAATTTGAGCCACATCTCGTCTACATTTGCATAGTCAGTTCGGAAGGAATGGAGATTGTCTCTTAGGAAGGCTTCTAGTGACACTTTATCCGCTTTTTTAAATAAAATTATTTTGCGTTTGTTTCTGGTGGATTTGGAAGAAACGGTATTGAGCCTAGCTACAACGACCTTGTGATCACTGATCCCTGTATCATTCATGATGCTCTCTATTAGCTCTGGATTGTTTGTGGCTAAGAGGTCAAGTGTGTTTTCGCAACCATTTACAATTCGCTTGGGTTCGTGGACTAACTGCTCGAAATAATTTTCGGAGAAAGCACTTAGGACAATCTCGGAAGATGTTTTTTGCCAACATACCGAGAGAAGGTCCCATTTTCTCTGAACTGTTCAATAACTATATCATCGGAGTCTGTGGGTCGGTAGAAGGAGCCAATTATTAACTTAGTTCGGCTGTTAAGTATAACCTCCACCCATACTAATTCGCACGGAGTATCTACTTCGACTTCACTACAAGATAAACAGACACAAACACTCCACCAACAATTCTGCCTAATGTACCTTTCCTGAACACCGTCTGAGGCTTCGTAAAAATTTCTGCAGAACTTATTTCATGCTTTAGCCAGCTTTCTGTACCTATAACGATTTCAGCTTCTGTGCTTTCTATTAGCGCTTGAAGCTCAGGGACTTTCCCAGAACAACTACAACAATTTACAACTACAATTCCGACTGTTCCTTGATCCAAGCACGTCCTGTATTTGCCATGAACCCTTTGAGATTGCAGCCCACCCCGTACATCTAACCTAAAAAACCGCCCAGTCCACGCCACACAGCCTCCACTACCCGTGTAGCTGCCAGTTGAGTGTAGTGCCTACGAAGTGTTTGAGAATTGTTTGCTGAACAAATTATGGAGTGAAGTGAAGCAAACCCGACTTCAGAATGAGTTCCTGAACGGGACAAGTTTCAAACACCGAAGCGGGTCGATGCGAGATTTTTGTCTTCTTGAGGTCTAAAAGTTGGCCCATATAAAAAGTCCGCTGGGAGTGCTGACAGAAATCACAACACTCAAGAGACCCTTACCGGAGTATCTACAATAGGATACTGTCCACAGCCCAACAATTTCCACTGACTAGTTTTCAGATTTTATTGCGAAGCTTGAAGAGGCGCTGAAATTCAAGCCACGTAATGGGAACAGTTGACAGAGAAATGGGTACCAGAACTGGAATTATAGTAATCTCACCAAAATAGTTATAACCGTAATAAAATTTTTCACAGAGGAAATGGAAATGGGAGCTTTCATAACGAAAATCTAAATCGCGAACAAAGATTTGAGATACAGGAGCTTCACAAAATGCAACGCCAGAGTACGAGGTCGAGAAGTTAGAGTGTGCTGCATCTCAGGTCCGGAGATAGCGAAATAAACCGGAGATGAAAAGGACACGTTATTTTGAAAATTATGTGGCCCCTATTCACACAACTCCCATTGTCCAGGACTGGTCTTGTCAGCATGAGGATTAATTTTTACATGTCCATTGGCCACCACAGTCACCACATCTCAGTATTATGGAGCCTTTGTGGTATAATTTGGAGCTGAGTGTGCATTATCGCTATTCATTCCCATCATCATTACCTGAACTTGTCACTATTTTGTAGAAATAATGGTAGAAGATTTCATTGAATACAATTTTTTTTTCATCAGTCTTCTGACAGGTTTGATTGGGCCTGCAACGAATTCCTCTCTTGCAGCAAACTTTTCATCTCAGAGTACCATTTGCAAACCACGTCCTCAATTTTTTGTTGGATGTACACAAATCTCTATCTTCCTTTACAGTGTTTACCCTCTACAGCTCCCTCCAGTGTCATGAAATTTATTCCCTTATGTCTTAACAGATGACTTACCATCCTGTTCCGTCCTCTTATTAGTGTTTTCCATATATTCCTTTCCTCCCTGATCCTGAAGAGAACCTCTTCATTCCTCACCTTATCATTCCACCTAACTTCGAACATTCTTCTCAGATGCTTAGCTTCTCTTACTACCTGCTTCTGTTGTGGCTGCATTGTTGTCCTGAAAAATGATGTATAGCTTGGCCTGTAGAAATCAGCTCTACTAGAAGCACATTTTGGACACATTATTAAATGTAGTAAAATATGTGGCCCAAAGTGACTACATCAGCCTCTATCCACAGACTAGGAGCAGAGGACAGAGCTGATAATCGATGAAGGAAATATCCCATGTAGCCCTGCTTCCCTGTCGCCTGGCCAGGACTCCACCTCCAGATGGCATGAGAGCAGAATACAGCTGGCGCCTGTCAAATCTGAAAACAGCTCAGAATCTTCTTTGATGACTGTGTTACTTGTAGGTGATTCTTTTCATAGTGGCATTATGGCTGAGTGGTTACGGTAAGGACTCTTGCATTACATACTGGATGGCTATAACTAAACTTTTCCTATTTAATACGTTATAACACGCTAACTAATTACTGTACGAGTACCAAACTTGGTGGCATTAATGTCCAGAATATGAGGTGCATGATTTCCATGGGTCACAGCACCACTTTCCCGTCCCAACTATGGCCACCAAGTGCCGTGATCAGTCATTGTGATTCATAGTCTCACACACCTAATGAGTCACAGTGCACTTGTTGACGTGTCAACATGAGCTTGGATAAAATGAGCAAGGTATTATTGGTGAAGCTCTATTATCAAAACGAAAGTAATGCTCCAGCTGCACTTCGATAATATCACCGGCTGAAAAGATTATGGATGTGTCCTCTTTCTCCATCTGTTGTGATGAGCATGATGAAGAAGTTTGAATCAACTGGAGGACTGGACTTCAGTCTGGGAAGAGGCCAACGGCCGGTTGCACCACAGGTGGTTGATGAAATGGCTGTTGCTATGGCAGACAACGCTGCGCGCAATTCCCAGTCGTAAGGCAGTCCACATGCCATATCACGACAGTTGAGCATCCCGTGGTCCACTGTACGGAAGGTGCTTCAAACCGTTCTCAAATGGTATCCGTACAAGATCCATATCGTACAGCAGCTTGCACCACAGGGCGCACAGCGACGTGTTGATTTCGCTCTCCACATTCTCGCAAGGATTTAAGTTGATGAGGGCTGGCCTTGGACCATGCTATGGACAGATAAAGATCATTTTTCTCTGACAGGAATTGCCGAGTGTGGTGATCGACACCTCCAGTCACTGTGCATGAAGTTACTCTGTATGGTAAACCTGTCACCGTCTGGTGTGGCTTCACGGCTACGTTCATTATAGGCCTATTCTTTGTCGAAGATGTTGGCGCTCAAGGATCAAAGACGTGCAGTGTGAATGGCCAGCGTTACTGCAGCATGCTTCGCCAGAATGTCATACCCGCCCTACAGCACAGAGACACATTGAACTCAACAGTTTTGAAGCAAGATGGGGCCTCACCACACATTGCTTGTGAAGTTCACCTGTTTCTCCGAAACACATTTGGAAACTATCGACTATCGTCTGATGTTTGGCTGGCATGACCACCTGATCTCATTACCTCTGATTTCTGGTTGTGGGACTGCCTGAAGGACCAGGCTTACCAGGGGAACATTCATACATGTGTTTATCTGAAGTGCAGTATATCAAGGTAGGTATCCAGCATACCTACAAACATGCTTCGTTCTGCTGTGGAGAATGCAATCCTGCGCTTTCAGACCCTTCTGGACACTGATGGGTGCCACAATGACCCCATTCTGCATTATTTCTCCTCCCCATGTCCTTGACATTAATGCTACCAAGTTTGGTCCTTGTATGGTAATTAGTTTCCGTGTTATAACGTGTTAAATAGGGAAAGTTTAATTAAAACCACCAGGTATGGGTGTAGGTGTATTTTGGCCTTGCCTTTTTTTTTCTGATGGAACTTTCATCGAAATCCAAGCAGCAGAAACTCAGTGCTGGCTACAAAGTCTTGCTTTTAAACTGTGCTTTGTATCGATAATTGGCTCCCATCCCACACTGTCTTTATGACTTCAGTGTAACATTGTGAGGTAACAGACAAGTTGTGGTGCCTTGGAAATACGAGTACTTTAAGTTCAGAGTTGGCGGCCACCGATCGGGCCAGCCGGCCGAAGTGGCCGTGCGGTTAAAGGCGCTGCAGTCTGGAACCGCGTGACCGCTACGGTCGCAGGTTCGAATCCTGCCTCGGGCATGGATGTTTGTGATGTCCTTAGGTTAGTTAGGTTTAACTGGTTCTAAGTTCTAGGGGACTAATGACCTCAGCAGTTGAGTCCCATAGTGCTCAGAGCGATTTGAACCATTTGAACCGATCGGGCCGCTCAGCAAACCGTGGCTCGTTAGCAACCGCATGATGCCGCACAATGGCCGAACCACGTGGAACAGCCGACGGCATGGTTGGAAATTCCATGGTGACGCTGTGTCGATGAAGGAGACATGCCGGGAGCGCCAAAGATGGAGGACTTCATGAAACCTTAATGGCAGACATTTCACAGTTAGTATGGAAATTAATAGTTGCCAGATGAATCATGATACCTCAAAAAGAGACATGTACATTACCATTATTTGCATGACGACTCTGATGGTGTAATAAGATTTTTCATATCTTTATTAGTTTAAATTTTAGTATCTGATGATAAATTACACAAGTAACACGCAGCAACGAAGTTCCAAAATCTAAACGGTTCATCCGATTTTGTCGATCGATGTGTCTTCAGAAATCTGTTGGTGTAAACCTGAATTGGTATACATTATAGGCATGTAACTTGAATAGTACATGAGTTACGGAGGACAAGGTGACCGATTACTATCGATCGCGTCTGGCCGTAAGAACTCCACAGTTACATGAAAAAACGGTAGCAGCGTGCTTATAAATATATTTATTCGTCTATGTCTTTGTTTATATCCGATATATACTATTCATGAAGAAACTGGTTAAATATTTACTGTGTTCTAGAAAGCACAGAGACATTAGGCTACTGGCCTACCTTTTGTTTCCATTCCTTTGATATATGCTTATTTGATTTGCTTATGTATTTAATAATGTGTGTTAGAGCGTGTTGATCGTCCAGCCGTAGGAATACTTACTTAATTTCAAGTTATTTAAATGTAAATCCAGTGTTTCGAACGTGTTTCATTATGTTTGTGAGTGTGCGTTGGCTTAGAGAGAGGGCGGGAGCGCTCTAGCCAATCACAGCGATTGTTCCAAAAAGGACACGTAGAGAGACTGTGTGGAAGTGGGAGAGGAACATTGTTTCGAGAGAGGACAGTGGAGTTCTGGACAGTATAGGAGAGGACAGGAGAGAGAGCTGGACAGTACAGCGCGACGGACGCACTGTCGTGGGAAAGGCTGGATGTGGAGTAACAACATACAGTCATGGGAAAGACTTATAACTAAATACCCAAATAAAACTACCACTGCAGTCTGGCTGTTATTTACTGAGCACAGACCTTGTATGTTCCTATGGGCTGAGAGCAGTGAGGGACCCGTAGCGACTGGCCGAGAGTACGATGACGTCAATGTAACGTGATTGGCTGATCTCCTCTCCCCTCCTTCCCCATTGTCTACCTCACACTTCCTTCTTCTCTCCTCTATCTCCACAGGGATGGCCTGGCAGTTGCATCATCTGTAATATGGCATCGAAAAAAAAATGCTGACGAATACTGAGTCAGTGTTTTTCGTCAGAACATACAGTGCTATCCTACTGCAATCCTCTCCAAGACCGTTGTCACGATCACTCGACACACATTCGTCCATATTGAGACTTGGCGGGGGACTTTTTCTGCTTTCCCTGTAGGTGGTATAAATCTTTGGTACAGTGCATCTCGAATCACCAAACACTTCGTCTCCCTTGGGCATGGAGGTACACACGATACGATTGCCAAAAGTTTTCACGCCCTCGAATTCACTTAGCTTTGACATAATGCACTCACTACTACACAGAACACTGTTGTCACCTCGACTGACATCTGCAAGGTACTGTGGTCACTGAACAGGTACCGTTTGTGGTCAAATACCACAGCACTACCTGCGGGCGTGGCTAGGATCTGCCTTTATGTTACAGCATGCATTTTTCGCAACGCTTTTATATTATTTCCAACCCCCGTAGGTTTAGGGCAACTTGTAACATTCGGCTAGAGCTCTTTACATGAAGTTTCCTTAAGTGAACTACAGAGGACAATCATATGATTATGAAACTGCACACACTCCTGGACACTGTAAATATGATGTCCCACTCGGCTCCTATGAATAGAAGAGATTAGCGTGGGCTTATGGAGCTTTTTAAGCGTAATTACACAACGAAAGACAGTTACAGACATGGCTAGGAGCTGCATATGATGTACACAGGTAAACATTCCTTTCGCCATTTTGTCGAAATTCTCTAGATTTTCTATGTGCCCCGGACGTTCCATATAAAAGTATGCTCAGTATATTTTCAGAACGTCGGCGCACCACATCTTTGTCGCAGAGGTCTTGTTATAAAAGTCTGTACGAAGGAAACTTGCTGTCTGCCTCTGTAGCCCCGGGTCAGTTCTACACATTGTTAACTGCAGGGACTAGGATGCGATTACCGGTTGGGGCGGAGATATTCCCCGCTCGGAGACTGGGTATTGTATTGTTCTTATCTCCGTTTCGTTATAACTAACACGAAAATCGTCTGCATGGCGTCACGAGACAAGTCGAAACTCCTGTAACTTCGCACAATGCTATATATGTTAAACTTAACGAGACAGAGAAGAGATTAAAAATCGCTGTATGCCGTGAGACAACAGTCACGTTTTAATAATTTTTAATCTCTGTCGTAAAATGATTAAAGCTCGGGCAATTATTTTATGGTGACCACAGGATACAGCATTAGTGGATATTACATTTACATTATGATATATAGTTACGTTGCCCACATTCTCTTTCCCAAAGTCGCTATATGAAAATGTTAGGCATACAGTGGAGCAGGACTTTCAATCACTTAGCGTTTATCAAATCCTGAAGAATTTTCGTCCGCTATTTATTTAAATGCATCACGATTATTTTTGTTAAGGTGGTGTCAAGGATGAGAGGATGTATGTGGGAGGTATCATTCACGTTTAAATTCTCCAAAGGGCAGTTTATCGTCAGTCATCCTATTACTTAGACCACATCCTTGAAGAGACATGACCCTCCACTTCTGTTCATCTTGTGGCAGGATGAGTCACGAGGACCCACAACAGAGCGGCAAAACAGTAATCTTAAGCGAATCAGCATTTAATATAAGCAGTTCAGTGCGTAAAGGTCCGCCCAGATAGCCGAGTGGTCAGTACGACAGACTGTCATGCCAAGGGGCCCGGGTTCGATTCCAAGCGGGGTCGGAGATTTTCTCCTCTCAGGGACTGGATGTGGTATTGTCTTTCTCATCATCATCTCATCCTCATAGACGTGCTCAAAAAACGTGCACGAGGCGACCGGTCTACTCGACGGGAGGCCCTAGCCACACGACATTTCCATTTCCAGTCGTAAAGGACTAATTGACACAGAAATTTACACAGCCAGTAGAATATACATCGACGTCAACAGATGTATTCGTGAACTGTGCAGTGCTTAAACGTCCATTCCCACAACATTAAAATAGTGATACTTCTTCATGGGATTCACGAAGAGCACGGGCACCTTGGTGAAGATTGTACACTTCATTCTGGGCGACGAAGTGACAGCATATTCGCAGGACTTGCTACGATTCGTGGCTATCAGTCGCGATGCTTAAAATTTTTCTAGATCTCTGATGTGCTGAACAGAACCGTTTATTTTTGTCTTCAGAGATGGACTGTATAACGAACAGTTGAAGGCTTGATTTGACTGGCAAAACAGCTACACTTTCTAAGGATTTTGTAAAATTCTTGGGCAGTGCTTCTGAGATTTATAATTTTAATGGATACACAACGCTTAGGTCTATAGTGCAGAGTGAGTTGTATTTCAGGCATGATGCCGACACTTGGAAACTTTATCGGACTTCGTCAACTTGTCTACTGGTGTTTAGCTGGGAAGAAATCCGGTATTAGTGGTCCACTGCTGTTGTAGTACTAAATTAATTTTGTAACATTTGGTTCATTTTTGAGAAACTGATTTTATTCATTAAGTCATAAGTTATTCAAAGATTATAACTTTATTTAGTTATTTAACAACTTGAATGCTAGGTACGTTGTGTCCATGTGTACACCATTTTGATCCTGCAGCCATTATGAATCAAGACACAAAGGAATTAAAGACATTATCTGGCAATGGGCACTGATTTATATCAGTGGGGCAAACTGATAATTTATACCACACCGGGATTCAAACTTATGTCTCCTGTTTATTAGGCAGATGCGCTGAGCACTACACCACCCGTACACATTGGTCACCACAACTGCACGGACCGTCAGACCCAGACCTTTTTGATCACGCAATCTCTAAAGGAAGGAGATAGCCTAAGTATCTTGCTTTCGTAGTATTCGTGCAATGTGGAGAGTTCTAATAAATGGTCAACCAATAATAATTTGGTTCAAATGGCTCTGAGCACTATGGGACTTAACTTCTGAGGTCATCAGTCCCCTAGAACTTAGAACTACTTAAACCTAACTAACCTAAGGACATCACACACATCCATGCCCAAAGCAGGATCCGAACCTGCGACCGTAGCGGTCGCGCGGTTCCAGACTGTAGCGCCTAGAACCGCTCGGCCACCCTGGCCGGCGCAGCGCGTAATGAGACTAATGGACAGGGACACTTCATTAATAGTGTGTGTTGTAAGTTGAGAATTTGCGTCTTAGGGGAAATGTGCTAAAGTAGTCCGTGCGGTTGTAGTGAGCGTTATGTTTGGATGGCAGAGTGATCAGCGCATTTGCTTAGTAAGCAGGAGCCTGGGGTTCCACTCCCGACCTGCCACAAATTTTCAACTCGCCCCAGTCATATAAACCAATGACCACTGGCAACCAATGTATTAATTCTTTATGTCTTGATTCATAGCGGCTGCAAGATCAAAATGGCATCTGCATCAATAGAATGTGGTATAAGTTGAGAATTTGGGTCTGACAGGAGGCGTGTTAAGGTAGTCTGTGCGGTTGCGGTGGCCACTGTGTTCGGATGGTGCAGTGGTCAGGGCATCTGCCTAGTAAACAGGAGACCTGGGTTCGAATCCTGAGCCACAACAAATTTTCAGTTGGCCCCATTGAATTTAATCAATGCCCACTGGCAGCTAACGTCTTTAATCCCTTTGTGTATTGCATCCTAGAAATTTTACTGATTTCTGTTGATGCACGTGAACTTTGTGTGTGTGAGTTCCTAAGGGACCAAACTGCTGAGGTTATCGGACCCTAGACTTACACACTACTTATACTAACTTACACTAACTTACGCTAAGAACAACACACACCCATGTCCGAGGGAGGACTCGAACCTCCGACGGGAGGGGCCACGCAATCCGTGACATGGTGCCTCAAACCGCGCGGCCACTCCGCGCGGTACTTGAACTTTCCAAAATGAAATTTTCGCTCTGTAGCGGATTCTTATGAATTATTCGTGGCTTATTAAAACAGTGTGCCAGATCGGGAGTCTAACCCCACCTGGCACTCAGTTTTCACTGCCAGGAAGTTTCATACCAGCTCACATACCGTTACAGAGTACAAAAATGCATTCTGGAAACATCCCCTAAGCTAAGGCTAAGCCATGTCTGTGCAGTATTCCTTCTTCAGGGTGTGCTAGTCCAGCAAGTTCGGTGGGAGAATTTCTGTGAAGTCTGGAATATCGGAGGTGAGGTACTGGCGGAAGCAAAGCTGTGAGGACAGGCTGAGAGTCGTCCTCGGGCAGCTCAGATGGTAGAGCATTTGTCAACTATAGGCAAAGGTCCCTTGTTCGAGTCATGGTCCGGCACATAGTTTTAAACTACCAGGAAGTTTCACTTGAACTTAGTTTGCTTATTATATGTGTGTGCTGCATGGATTTAGGCAATCGAGTTTGTTCGCCGAACTAACTCTAAGGATGAGCAATCCCACTCGACATGTCGATAGAGCGATACTTACATATAGATACACACATACTGAGAAAGCCACCGTACGGTATATGGCTGCTAGAGTCATTTACTTTTCTGTTCCACTCAAAAATAGAGCGAGGGAAAAACGACTGTCTTTATGTCTCTGTATCAGTCCTAATTTCTCTTATCTTCGTGATAATTACGTGAAATGTACGTTGCCGGAAGCAGTCATCTTCAAATGCCGGTACTCTAAATTTTCTCAATAATGTTTCGTGAAAGGAACGTCATCTTCTGTCCATAGCTTCCCGTTTGAGTTCTCAACAGAGTTCACGTAGAGTGTTACATATTGCTTTCTGTACACCCAGACATGTAAGCAATCTTTGATGCTGCCGTACGTAGTAGTCGACTTACAAGCAGCTGGCAATTAAAACTGAAATATAGAGCACATCCATATCCACAAAAGTAGGTATTTAGAGATCACGAAACAGCATTAGGCACAACGTTAATGTGGGCATTGGAAGATGGTTTCTGAACATTGCTGATGCGTGGTGCAGTAATGATTGTAGAAGGTAAAGGAGGAAAAATGACATGATGGTATGAATCGTGTGAGGACTCCTTCCACAATGGCATGCAAAACGTCAATATGGACTATGATGCCGTCGCTTAGAGTTAAAGGATACACCGTGGCTCCTCTTATTGTAGATAAGTTCATCCAACATGTATTGCAGTGAAGCTACCCAATGCCCCACAAGTACCCTCTAGAGGTAATCAGTGGTTCATGCTGGTCGTGTTCGGGCAGCATTCTTTCGGTCCCAGTCACCGAATGGGTCTTCAACTGCGATGAAGTCCGGCCACTATGGATGACTTATGTCTTTGTATTGCAGATCACGACCATCACGCTAGCCGCTTGTAGCTGAGCATTAACATCCACCTGATAAAACTCAGTTCCATATCCATACCGTAAAAACCGCATAGTGTTGCAGGATCTCATTCAACCCTTTTCACCACAGGCGTCAGAATAGCCGTAGGAAACACATGATGTGGGGTATGTGTAAGAGTAGAATACTTGCACCGCCATAACAGTAGTTTTTCGCAATATTTTTTTAAATATTGTAACGTGTCGTCAGGACTCGTCAGGTTAACAGGCACGGAACATATTTGCTCAGGTTAAGCTGCAACTCACTCGTGACCTGTGCATTACTGTATTTTCTTACTCAGTGTACAAAGGCATCATATTATTCCAGTCACTCTTTGTCTTTTAATGAGGATAATACATTTTTTTAGGCCAAAGAGCATACGTAACAACCTATCGATGTCAAAAACAACGCTGTGGTGGAATAAGTGTGACGCATAGGCTGTTGCAATATCTCTAACCATGGCGCCTGTTTTGTTAATCAGACGTCTTAGGGTTCTAAGTCAAGATAACGATCCAGGTGGTGGGTTGCAGTATTTGACTGTCTTTTCCGTGCGACCGTTGATTATTTCCTGCCACTCGATTTTTTCTACAATTATGAAATCACACTAAGGACAACGCTCAGCTCCCGTCTCTTCACACGGCTTCTAACCTGACAATAATTCAGATACGCGTAGTGTTGTCGATAAGTAATCGTTATTCATCCTGCTTGCCTCCGATTCGAATAATATCAACCAACGACACACAAAACATGCACTCAGAATCCCTATACGCAGGACCTGTGACCAAACAGACTGATGTGGGGTAACCAAGTGATTCCGTTATCTGACATGTTACGTGTTTCTGTACCGAGGCTCCACAGATTAGTCCCCAAAGTTTCTCCAAGGTGCAATGTTTCTTGTGGATCTCGAAAACTCATTACCGTGTCTACATCGGTATATACTAGGACCATACACTGTTTCCTTCACATAAGATTTATTTCGTTTTGAAATTCGAAGTTAATGGCGTGAAGACGATGCTTTCATAACTGTAACATTCAGAAAGCTACATTTATTTATTGCAATGACGAGAACATTTCATTTGTGTGTGTAAGTGGACAAAATAATATCTGACTATCAAACAAAATGTAGTGTAGTAGTATCAGCACTTCACAAGACTACAAAAACAAACTGTGTATTGTGAAACATGAATATAAACATAAATGCAAGAGTTCTTAGTTTAGAGTTGCCGTCATACGACGTGGAAACGAGAATTCAGCGAAGCTTTGGCTGCATCGTTACGTAAAATCATACATAGCAGTCATCCGTTATGTATTTGCGTGGTTTCCGAAACTTGGAATAATACTTCATCTTCTTTGTTGAATCAGTCTGACTTTTGATTGTAAATGGTAACTACACGACAGTTAGTCGAACATATACTATATTCCAGAGAAAGATTTTGACATCTCATGAGAAAAAAGTGCGGTGCCGACGTTCTGCAACTCGTTGCATGAATTTGTACGTTCACACTGTTCTCCTTAGCGTAAAAGAAGTTAATGCCGCAAACTGAACATTTGATACATGCTGTGCCGTTAGTCTTGATACATTAAGCCTGACGCTAGTCCGGCGACTTGACGCTGCACCACGTGGCTAGTAGATGGTGCGAGAGGAAAAGAGAAAGGCTCCTGGGGAGAACAATACCTAAACCGAGCGCAGCGTACATAGTTGCAAAGATGAATTCATTGCCCAGGAGTGATACTGCGAGACGCCGAATGTGACATCACTATGACGTCATATACACAGCTAGTACGCGTCAGTGTCCTCCGGTTACAGCAAACTGTGCTAATTGCTGTACTCGTATTACTATTCCCGGCGCGCGCCATTCGTGGTTGTCCCTTTGCTTGGTCCAGCAGCGGAGGAGGAGGAGGAGGAGGAGGAGAAGCAAGGTGATGAGATCGAAGGTGACGTGCAGAAGACCTGTGGGGCCTGAGAAATGCTGACGCTGACCAGCAGGAATGCTACCCGCCAACTTCAGTGACCGACGTAAATACATTCTTACTCTCTCTCTCTCTGGCCTCGAAAGCGTACTTCTGCCCGTGAAAAGTAGGACTTCAGCGCCGCTTCACCTTCACAATATGAAATCTATTTTCATGTCAGTTCTGTTAGCAGATTCTGTGTGTCAGTAACCTCTCACTAAGAAGACCGTGAAGACATTATGTTTCATCGGGAGAATATCAGTTTTCTATATTTATTGATTTCTGCTAGTTTTATGATTTTGCGGAATGTGTGTTTTGCACAATTTTTCGAGAATATAAGTTCATCAAGCAGTAATCTTATGAGGCTATTTCTTGCCACTAAATTTATTAATTTTAGCGTGAAACATTTCTGCATACTCATTGTATTAGTGAATGAGGAAGACGGCTGTCAAATTTGGTCGAGTTTTCTTGTTTGTTGCTTTAATATTCATTCCTCCGACGTTCTTTAGACAGTTTTCAGCAGCTGCAACAGGCGGTAAAGATATTGTGTTTGAGGCATTATATTTCGATGGTATTAGAGCCCGTACGGCAATGACACTTCCAAACGACCCTCCTCGACCGTATCCCAGGACTGAAACTTGTTTTCTGTGATGATTTTAAGCTACTAGTCTGCGTAGCACTTTTAAGTACCCGTGACGTGTTATCAGTAGTCGGAACATGCTTCCGTCCTTTTCCCAAAACTGTGCTGTGGAGTCTTAGTCCCTAGTTTTGGTTTCTGGTTGGCAAGAAGTTTTTCGCGGAGGAGCACGTAAATCAAAAGGCTTATATGAGGTGGCAAATCGAGGAATATCTCAAAAAATTGGATTATGAATACCTTTAGCGAAACAACAGCCAAGCTGAATGATGGCTGGTATCGAAATATTAGATTAAAGACTGACATATAGCCCAAACGGTCCAAAAACTAAACAGATAGCAAAGATACTTAGTAGTATCGCCATGGAGTACCTAGAGATCATGACAGAATGATTGTGATGGTGTACAAGATCTCAGGAAATTTGTTCCACCACCCCTACTGGTTTATGAACCTCTTTCCAATAGATGTCTCAGGTGTTAAATGCGGGATCACAAAAAAAGCTTATTAGCATGTTACCGGTTATTAGTTTGAAGTTCAGTCTAACCGGAAAGTGATGTGTGGTTTGGGGGATAACTGAAACTCTTGGCTTCGTACTTTCTTATTGTCAGCTAACCACACGACTATTTCGTAACTTTACCACGAATGTATACATTTATTCAAGTTCAAGCTGCGTAACGCAAACGAATATTTTTCCAAAAAGTGTAACACTGGAATTTTTAGTTCGATCTGACCTATAATGCTAACGAATTAATAACATAAAAACACCCTGAATTGTGTTTAATCTTTGAAATATGAAACACAGTATTTGATCAAATGTATCCGGACACTTATTAGTACACATTACTGAGGGGGTGCGTCCGTCCTTCGATTTTTGTGACGTTTTGAACTCTGCTGCGGACACTTTCGGCGGGTTGTTTGTATGTCTGCGGGGGAATGGCAGCCCATTCTTCCTCAAGAGCTGAAACCACAGAAAGAGGTGACGCTGGACGCTGGTGTCTGGAGCGAACTTAACTTTCTAACTCATAGCAAACGCTTTCATTGGGTTCAGGTCGTGACTCGAAAGACCAATCTATTTCAGGAGCGTTATTGGCAATAAACCATTGCCTCTCCGATGTTGCTTTATAACGGGGTGCATTATCGTGCTGATACACAAAAGTCATCGTGTCTAGTTGTTCCTCTACTGCGCACAGTACACAATGCTGCAAAATATGTTCCTATCCTTTCGCACTCGGCGGCTTCTTAAGTGCAATAAGGAGACCAAACCGTAACCACGAAAAACACCATATATCGTCACACCAGCTCCTCTGTACTTACTGTTGCACTCCACATAATAGCAGGTAACGCTCTTCAGGCATCTGCCGAACCCAAACCTTTCCATCGGATTGCCATAAGGTGTAGCGTGATTCATAACTCCACATCACTCGTTTCCAGTTATCCAGCGTCCAGTGGCGTCCCTTGTTACGCCACCTCAAGCGTCGCTTGGCAAGCGTCGCAGTGACTAGAAATGTGTGGCTTACGAAGAGCTGCTCAGTCATTTAACATTCTGCGTACAGTCACTGCACTAGGTGGACTGCTGGTAGCACTTTGGAAGTCCTGAGTGATTCCTGTGATTATCTGTGGTTATTTCTTCTCGTTTCCATTTCACAATCACATCACCAACAGTCAACTTGGGCAGCTGTAGAAGGGCTGCAATGTCCCTGATGGACTTTTTACTCAGGTGATATCCATTAAGCTCTGCCGACCGATCCATTCTGCTGTTACTGTTTCTCTGCTAACAACACAAGACTACCCGCATCCTTTTATACTGGCGGGTCCACCTTTCGTGATATCTGTTCGTCAATTCCGCATTACATAGTGGTGTCCGGACACTTTTGAGCAGATAGTGTATAATACCTTGGAAGAATATTTGTGCCTTTTGTCTCAGACTATGCTTCAAACCTAGATGCTAGAAGTTACGCTATGGATCAGTTGTATAAGCACCTATGTACTACATTCATCATGGATTTTATATTATTTCAGGTTTTGTTCTTACTTCCTTAACTGATGTAGAACCAGATATGGAAAAATATGATGGGTACAAAGGAAATCTGTAATTGCGCTGCCATTAGCCTCAACCTGCTTCTGTATGTAATGCATAGGGCCCGAATTTTCGTGACCTAAAACGAGGGAAATATGCTAACATTTATGAACTAAAACTTATGTACATATGACCTTCAAAATAATATGTGACTTCACATAAGTTTATTTAAAAACGTTATTGTCAATTTTATTATACACCATGTAATACAAACTTCGCTTCTGAAGAAATTATAGTGATAGTACTTACATTTTACAGTATTTGAAGCTAACTAGCACTTATTTATGAAACATTAGACTGCGTCTGAAATAAACACGAAGTACTGTGACAACAATAACACCTATCCAAACAATAAAACCATGTTTTACTACCCCACACTACTTGTTTAAAGTATTCCAAATTAGTTAACACGTCCTGTCAATCTACGGTTTCTGCAGAATATCACTGGATCACAACATGAATTTTAAGGTTTTCCATTTTCAGAGATCTACGGTTGCTCAAAAATGTTCAAATGTGTTGGAAATCTTATGGGACTTAACTGCTAAGGTCATCAGTCCCTAAGCTTACACACTACTTAACCTAAATTATCCTAAGGACAAACACACACACCCATGCCAGAGGGAGGACTCGAACCTCCGCCGGGACCAGCCGCATAGTCCATGACTGCAGCGCCTAAGACCGCTCGGCTAATCCCGCGCGGCTCTACGGTTGCCACTGAATATAGTTTTGCATCTAGAAAAACTCCTCTCGACATCACAGGATGTCACAGCAGTGTATTTGAAGGCGGCGAGGTCACTGTAGGCCAGCTTCCTTTCATAGTCTTCAAATGTTGTGGCATTCCCAGAAACACTATCACTAATTTTGAACACTGTAGAGTATCCAGGATTCCGCTGAAGAACACTTTGCAGTTTGTTGTTAACTTCGTCAGGCACATGAGCACGAGCTTGACCCTACCTACTCTGTACATGCTGTATATTATCCAGGACGTCGTACAATTGAATAACAGTAGGTTTCAATTGTGTGATGGCTTTTGACACCACTGAAAAATTTGCGTTGATGTATGCCAGGTTTCCAGAAAAGGTTACTGTTTTTTCTGTGACAATATCACCTGAAACATTTTCATGTGAGCAATATTTTCACGTTTCTTTTCTTGTGTCCTTAAAGATACTATAAATATAAGCTTTATGGCAAAAGCTGGCATAAATATCACTATTTGCAGCTAAAGTTAGCCGAAATTTGACCTAGTGCTAAAATGGGCGTAAACATGACTTAATATGCACCATAAAAGTATATTGCTGTACACTACAATAGCTGGATTTGTCCACGAACTGTCCTAATATTCACCGTAAAGGTTAGGAATAATTATAACTTGTCATTAAAAATATAATCACAGAAAGCCTGTACATGAAGACCAGATTTAGAACTGACATGAGTAAAGAGATAACATATGAAATACAAGCAAATGAAGGAGTAAAACAAGGGTGTAGTTTCTCACCAACATTTTTCTCTGTCTGTATACACTGAGGCCAAAAAGAAACTGGTATAGGCATACCTATTCAAATACAGAGATATGTAAACAGGCAGAATACAACAATGCGGTCGGCAACGCCTATATACAACAAGTGTCTGATGCAGTTGATAGATCAGTTACTGCTGCTACAATGCAAGGTTATCAAGATTTAAGTGAGTTTGAACGTGGTGTTATACTCATCGCATGAGCGATGGCACACAGCGTCTCCGGGGTAGCGACGAAGTTAGGATCTTCCCGTACGATCATTTCACGAGTGTACCGTGAATATCACGAATCCGGTAAAATAGCAAATCTCCTACATCGCTGCGACCGAAGAAAGATCCTGCAAGAACGGGATCAGTGACGACTGAAGAGAATCGTTCAGCGTGACAAAGTGCAACCCTTCCGCAAAATTGCTGCAGATTTCAATGATGGGCCATAAACAGGTGTCAGCATGCGAACCATTCAACGAAACGTCATCGATATGGGCTTTCGGAGCAAAGGCACACTCGTATACCCTTGGTGACTGCACGACACAAAGCTGTACGCTTCTCCTGGACTCGTCAACACCAATTTTAGATTGCTGATGACTGGAAACATACTGCCTGGTCGGACGAGTCTCGTTTCAAAATGTATCGAGCTGATTGACGAGCACGGGCTGGAGACAAAGTCATGAATCCATGGAACCTGCATGTATGCACGGGACTGTTCAAGTTAGTGGAGGCTCTGTAATGGTGTGGAGCGTGTGCAGTTGGAATGGTATCGGACCTCTGATACGTCTAGATACGAGACTGACAGGTGACACGTACGTAAGCTTCCTCTCTTATCACCAGCATCCATTCATGTCCATTGTGCATTACGACGGACTTCGGCAATTCCAGTAGGACAATGCGACACCCCACAAGACCAGAATTCTACAGAGTGTCTCCAGGAACGCTCTTCTGAGTTTAAACAGTTCCGCTGGCCACCAAACCCAAATCTGCAAGATTCATGGTGTCAGTTCCCTCCAGCACTACTACAGGCATTAGTCGAGTCCATGACACGTCCTCCTGCGTCACCTCTGCGAGCTCGCGGGGGCCCTGCACGATATTAGGCAGGTGTACAAGTTTCTTTGACTCTTCAGTGTAGATGACATGCTCAGGGAATGGAAAAGAGATAGACCACCAACAAGGATGACCAATAGGAGGAGTAAATACGTTAACACGATGTTATTAGTGGACGAGCAAGTTATCATAAAAGACAGCGGAAAACAATTACGAATGGCATTACATAAACCAAATAAAATAAGTGCAAGCAACAGTCTGACTATATCTACTCATACAAATAAAACTAAACAATGGCCTTTTTAGGTATTCACTCAGGACGAACAAAAATAGTCCTCAATAATAA
This sequence comes from Schistocerca nitens, assembly GCF_023898315.1. Taxonomy (NCBI): domain Eukaryota; kingdom Metazoa; phylum Arthropoda; class Insecta; order Orthoptera; family Acrididae; genus Schistocerca; species Schistocerca nitens. The sequence continues at coordinate 389,601,762 of NC_064616.1, forward strand.
ACTGATAGAACGAGTAACCCATTTCAAGTATTTAAGACTTGAAATATTGTACCAAGTGGTTATAACTAAAGTGCAGCTACTCACAAAGATCCACTGTGGGCTATAATTACCGCGTGGCAGCGAAACTTGGTAGATATGCTAAAGCGTTAATGCGGAAACGATTTACGCAGGAAAAAATTAGTTCCAATTTAGTTCACCAGGTGCAAATGTGGTACTGTGAAAGCAAGAAAGATGTATAGAAATGTGTTCATATGTAATGGCTTAGGAACGAGACGTACGTAGAAGAGGTCACACAAGTAGGAAAGGCATAATTTGATGTTAATATTAACCGAAGTTTACACAGTTTGTTCAACGGGAGCGCCGGAGACTTCGACGAGGTGCTGTATCCGTAATACGATGTGATCAACGCCGGCCGGAGAGGCCGAGCGGTTCTAGGCGCCACAGTCTGGAACAATGTGACAGCTTCGGTCGCAGGTTCGAATCCTGCCTCGGGCATGGATGTGTGTGATGTCCTTAGGTTAGTTAGGTTTAAGTAGCTCTAAGTCCTAGGGAACTGCTGACCTTAGCAGTTAAGTCCCATAGTGCTCAGAGCCATTTGAACCATTTTTTGTGTATTCTCTGCACCCCGTAGTGCAAAATATGCACCCCATTAATATTGTGCTGCCACCTGTTATAAACTGCGATCCGTACCAAAACGGTAAGAAAGTTCTGAACGTTGCTACGGATCATGAGGTTTCAACTGCTCCATCGTCTGGCTCTTGTATGGGTACCAGCGTAATATCGACCGCATGACTTTCTCTGCTGTTTACCTCTGCCACACACCGTCCAGGTGGCTTGCGGAGTATGGATGTAGATGTAGATGGACAATTTTCGTGACGCTGTACGGGCACTGGGACTACCCGGGGCACGCTCTGCATAGTCAGTTACAGGAACAGCAACCTCTTCAATAACTTTCACCGCGATAGGACGCCTTCCTCTTCCAGGTGTCACACCAAGATCACCCGTGTTTTAGAATCTCATTATCATCTGCTTTGTAGCATTTAATGGCATGAGATATCTCCTCAGACCTTTCAGGCGGCAGTACTTTCTCCATATAATACTTTAATTGCTGATATTCACATGAAACAGTTTCACTAACAGCGCACGGCCTCTCTTCTCGATAGCCATACTGTTCACTCACGTTATGGCTTGTCAAATGACAGTGTGGGTGTCATACCGTCATACCAAGAGTATAAATTGACAGATTTGTACCTAGTGGCCAAATCTTGAGATTTTTTTCTTTTTAATGAGTAAATCGATTCCGCATTAGCTTGTCTACCAAGTTTCTCCGCTGTACGATAATTACAGCCCACACCGGACCCCCATGAATAACTGCACTTTTATTACAATCAACCAGTATGATGAAGATTGTCCGCAGCTCGTGGTCGTGCGGTAGCGTTCTCGCTTCCCACGCCCGGGTTCCGGGGTTCGATTCCCGGCGGGGTCAGGGATTTTCTCTGCCTCGTGATGACTGGGTGTTGTGTGTTGTCCTTAGGTTAGTTAGGTTTAAGTAGTTCTAAGTTCTAGTGGACTGATGACCATAGATGTTAAGTCCCATAGTGCTCAGAGCCATCTTTTGATCAAGATATGAATATACAGAAAAAATGCAATATTTACCAGCGTATTTATGGCACAATGAGGAGAACACTAAAGTATAAAACAAGGAAACGGACATAACTGAAATTCTATAAAGTCATAGCAGTTCCCACTTCATTATATTGGTTGGAAACCTCGATGGTGAGAAATAAATATTTACGGCACCTAGAAGCATCAGAAATGAAATTTTTAAGAGCTGTGAAAGGCTGCACTAGGAAAGACAAAATTAGAAACGATGTAATAAGAGAAGAATTAGTGATGGAACCAATAACCCAAAAGGCAATGAAATACAAAGAAAAATTGAAAGAACATGTACTCTACAAAGACTTCGTAAAGTAGCAATGCATTATAAACCATGGTGCAAAGTAAGCGTGGGATGACCGAGGAAGAAATGGGAAGACCGAAAAAGACACTTAGCCTACACACATCACAGTAGTAAAAGTTTATACGTCAATTAGCTTCACAGATAACGAAGAGATCGAAAGAATTTATGGTGAGATAGAATAAATTATTCAAATAGTTAAGGGACAGGAAAATTTAGTTGTGACAGGTGCTGGAATTCGATAGTTGGAAAAGGAAGAGATCGGAAATTAGTAGGAGAAATGGACTAGGAAAATTTTGCGCAGAGCATATTTTAATAATAGCTAACATTAGGTTTAAGAATCGTAAAAGAAGGACATATACGTGGAAGAAACCTGGAATCAATAGAAGGTTTCAGATTCATTGTATAATGGTAAGACAAAGATCTCGGAACCAGATTTTAAACTGTAAGACCTTTATTGTTGGCCGGCCGGTGTGGCCGAGCGGTTCTAGGCGCTTCAGTCTGGAACCGCACTACCGCTACGGTCGCAGGTTCGAATCCTGCCTCGGGCATGGGTGTGTGTGATGCTCTTAAGTTAGTTAGGTTTAAGTAGTTCTAAGTTCTAGGGGACTGATGACCTCAGATGTTAAGTCCCATAGTGCTCAGAGCCATTTGAGCCTTTATTGTTGTGGATGTGGATACTGACCATTATTTATTGGCTATGAACTGTAGATTAATACTCAAGAATTTTCAGAAAGGTAGTAAGTTAAGAATATGAGACCTGGGTAAGTTGAAAGAATTGGAGGTTACTGAGAGTTTCAAAGAGGACATTGGGCAACGATTGACTGAAACAGGGCAGGAATACAGAAGAAGAAGAATGGTTAGCTTTGAGAGATAGTGAAGGCAGCAGAGAGTCAAAAAAGGTACAAACATAAGATCTAGAAGAAATTCTCGGATCTCACAGGAGATATTAAATTTAAATGATGCAACATGAATAAGTAGAAATGCAACAGTGAATTGGGAGAAATATGTAAATGGACGGACAGTTGAGATGAGGCAGAATTACAGGAGCAGAAGTGGAGATTTAGGAAGGACGTGTGGTTCAACCTGCAGACATCACGGTTCAGGTAGATCGATCACTGAGAGGATAGTTTGACTCAAGATTAGTTACAGTAAATGCGTTGTACGATCTATGTGTTAAGGTGATTGATCTTGTCATGGACAGTACTGAAAATCTGTCAATAAGAAGTAAGGAAGCGGTGAACAAAATTCTAGGGAGGAGAGGTGTTCTCGTAACTATCGTTCCTCCTTGTGATCAAAACAATGGGTGTAATACTGTAAATACAGCACTAAAAAGCTCTAAGTTTCCAAAGAGATAATGCCGTTTCTGAAGACTACAGTTTGTTTCTATTGACAGATGAGTGTGAGGCAGTATGTGAGTTCATCTGTGGTGGTAGTACCATGAGGAATGCAGTTCTAGGATACTTGCTTGCTAGTGTATTTAAGGTGAAAGATATCCTACATATACGACCACATACTGGTACCACCATTCATGTGGTACCAACCGGAAGAGAGTTAGATATAAATCGCATATTTTGGTGAGTGACGGGGAGAAGATCTCCATGTGAGAAAGTGCAGAAGTACCATGTTTTCTGATATCACTGTGTTCAGTGTGAAATATCCAATGTTATAGGCTGTGTATTAGTTAACAGTCTTTCTTGTGTAGCCACCTAGCTACTATATGTCCTTTTGTGTAATTTTTTGGGTATCATATTTATTATGTTAGTGAGGCATCTGTCATATGCTATTAGATAATTTTTTCATATGAATGTCACATTTTATGTGGCGAGTAATCAGTGTTTTGCATATTGTTGGTGAAAGTGTGTACAGTGGTCTTGCATATGGCTGTCTGTTCCTTCATCGCGAATTAGTTCTTCTAAAGGCTTATACAAAGTTTTTTTTTATTATTATTTTATATTTTAGTGTCATGTCTGGATGAAGATACGGTTCTGCTCCTGCATATTTGTCAAGTTGGCTTTACTTTTCAAGAGTTGTCTCTTGGTTTGTGTGATCTCATCATGTGATGTGACAGAGGCTTTGATTATTCCGTGATGACTTATTTAGTAGGATGTGAAGTTGTGCGTAAATTCTCAAAGTGAGATATGGACTTTATATATCATCGATGTGGCATTCCCAAAGTTCCTAGCTGTTAGCAGTTACATTTTATTTTCAAATTTCTGTGCTTATATCTTACTCAACTGCTATGACGTGTCTGTCTGTGCACATCTCGTATTATCAACGAATTTCGATAAAAGTTTTGGAGAAATTCAAGGTATCTGGGAGAAATGTGTGTAGATCCATGATGCTTGATAGTAAACTGGTCGTGAAGAATATGGGGACAGTTTGAATCAGTGCGATCTGCAACGAATTACTTTGTGAAATATAAGTTGAAATGATGAATTTGAGTGCGTCTATGTGAGATGAAAATTATTTGGACGTGATTCAGGTTGTATGATCCATAACAATTTGTTTCAGAAAAGGAATAATTCGTGGAGATTTAGTGATATGAGTTTTGGTCCAGTGAAGTTTGATTATGTTTTATTACTGTTTTTCCAGACTGTGGTAGTGCTCAGTATTGTTTGCAAGGTTATTTAAAAGTAAAAGATGTGATTATTCTTTTTGTAGCTGTGCTCAACACTAGTTTTCTCAGATTACTTGAAATGAATTTGTATAGTGATGGAGTCCCCCCAAAGTAGAGGATGAATCAGTGTGATTTTTTGGTTTTTATGTTACGGACTGGTAAGGCATGTAAGATGGTCAGTGGTTTCCTCACAAATAACAGTTGCTACAGCGTGATGCTTCTTGTTGTGATTCTTGATTAAGGAAGGACAGCGATCGGAAGAGTTACACAGTGCTTGGTTTTGCTCATTAGAAAAATCTGCAGTCATGAGTAACGAAGCTGATGTATTGACGAATATATGAACTGATGATGAATATTTAAGTTTGCCAATAGAGTGTGTCAGTAAACTCCTGAGTGAGCGATCTAGTCCCCATTCTGCTTGCCCAGCTACGTCGCCAGGCTCTTCTACAGGCTGTTTTACCGGTCCTTCCAAAGTGCGCACTTTAACATGTTCACGACGGCACTGACAACTGTGTTTCTCGCTGTGTGTGGCGATCGTCTTTGTGCTGTCCTGCATCTGGCGGCGCTACTTTCCCGTTTCTCATGGAGGGCGGTGGTCATATGCGAACACCATCCACCACTAATATAATTCACTGACCTTTAGTTTCGAAAGTATATTCTTTTAAAACAACAAGAAATTACATAAAATAATTTTACACAAAATTGTGCGATATTTCATTTGGTCAGAAAGCACTCTCGTTGATATATCACACAAAAATGTATCCACAGCGGTCTGTAGCGCCTGGCTGATAGGTAATGCAGAGCGTATTGCTGGTATCATTATTAGTGGAGTCGACGGAGAGCCATCAGTGATACACACCACCCAGTGGGAAGATGTAGAGTGAGGTTCTGGTGGTACACGCCGGCGAGAAAGCGTTAAATCTGTCATGATGTAGTGTGGAGATACGTCTGGTTAGCGGTAATTTTTTGATAAACGCGTCAACAATACATGGAATATAGAAGATGATTGCTTTCTTGTCGTGCGCTGCGTTGAGACTCAACAACTCTTGCTAAACCATGTCCATAAAATAACAGGAAATTTGTAAATTCGCATATTCTATTAGTCCAATTCGCACAACAGTTTTGTCGCTGTGTCAGAAAACAAGTCTGAGAAGCATACGTACAATGTTAGCCACATAAGATATTTAGTATATTGTCAGCTGTGTACAAGATTTCCGGTGTTTTTATAATATTGGCGATTATTTATTTTGTACAAAAACGGATATGAAAATTTTCATAAATTTTTCCTATTATAGCTCTGTATGATACAGACTTGGATAGTAAGCATGTTGTATTACGACATTTATTTACCGTCACGGTGTGATGCATGTACTTCCAGTTCTAGATGGTTGTCAACAATATCATACTTTTTCAGTGCAGCCTCAGTAGATATGGCTTGAGAATGAACCAGTCGGTTTGACACTAATCGGTAACACATATGTACCGAAACTGTGACAGATTTGTAGTAAATTCGGCATGAGGATATTTGTGTATTTTGCTGGTGCCGCCGGCCGGTGTGGCCGAGCGGTTCTGGGTACTTCAATCTGGAACCGCGCGACTGCTACGGTCGCAGGTTCGAAACCTGCCTCGGGCATGGATGTGTGTGATGTCCTTAGGTTAGTTAGGTTTAAGTAGTTCTAAGTTATAGGGGACTGATGACCTCAGATGTTATGTCACATAGTGCTCAGAGCCATTTGAACCATTTGCTGGTGCCAGGAACACTGAAGCAAAGTTACTGAGTTGCCGGCCGCGGTGACCGAGCGGTTCTAGGCGCTCCAGTCCGGAACCGCGCTGCTGCTACGGTCGCAGGCTCGAATCCTGCCTCTGGCATGTATGTGTGTGATGTCCTTAGGTTTAAGTAGTTCTAAGAGTAGGGGACTGATGACCTAAGATGCTAAGTCCCATAGTGCTCAGAGCCATTTGAACCATTTGAACCAAGTTATTGAGTTGAGAATTAAGAAGAGCAATGTTTGTAGAGTAAGAATGAAATAAACTTCTTTGTCATTCAAGCTGGAACGGTATTTAAAGCTTGTTTGGAATTATAATTTCAGACTGAAACTAACTGAGCAATTATAAATTCAAATATGGTTGGATAGTCAAGAAACTAATTAAGATTTATTTTCCACAATATGAGAGGTCTCATTATTGTTCCTCGGTAACACTGTTCCGACGTGAGCTAAAACATATAAATGGGCAATACATGGTTCCTGTTTGCCTGGATAATTTCGATATGGATGGCGCACCAATAGGCCGCGAGCGTAGCAGTACGTAATGGCAGGGGTGCAAGCCTCAATAAAAATGCAGTTAAATATTAAAGTGTAAAAATTCGTATCCTATTTGTGACTGCTCCTATTTTCTCGTGATCAGGACGGACACCATCACTAGGTGCCTCTTGAAGTGCAACCAGATGGTAAGTTAAGACAGTGTGTACACTGATCTTTATCGAGTAGTCACCACAACTACCAGAGTGAAGACATCATACGCACACTTCTTCACAGTGTGCGATTCCTTGTGCGACGAAGACAGTGGTCCAACTGAGCTGAAGCACGTGGAGACAACATTCCCAAGAGTGAGTACAGCAGCAAGGTGGTAAGGTGTACGTTCAGACAGGTTGTACCTAGACAACAGCATGAAGGAAAAGAGGAGCACAAACCACTAGCGTACATCCTGTTTGTCAGCAAAACCTCCAGAAACATAAGGTGGTGAGACATGTAGCTAAATGTGTATTCCGTCCCCCCTTAAAACCATGAAACTACTACGCTCAGTAAAGAATTATGTAGGCCTTCGGAAAGCAGGGGTCTAGCAAATCCCTTGTCAATGCGACAAAAAATACATTGGGAAAACTCTTTGCACAGTAGAACAGAGGAGCTGCGAACATAGACGCCATACTGAATTACGATAGACCACCAAATCAGCACCGCTACGGTCGCAGGTTCGAATCCTGCCTCGGGCATGGATGTGTGTGATGTCCTTAGGTTAGTTAGGTTTAAGTAGTTCTAAGTTCTAGAGGACTGGTGACCTGAGATGTTAAATCCCATAGTGCTCAGAGCTATTTGAACCAAATCATTATTGGTTGACCATTTATTAGAACTCTCCACATTACACGAATACTACGAAAGCAAGATACTTAGGCTATCTCCTTCCTTTAGAGATTGCGTGATCAAAAAGGCTATTGAAATTAGGGCCCAAGACGATCTAATTAACAAAGACAGTGTCCTACAACTGAATCAGCCGTGGAACCATCTACTGAATGGATAAAGAGCAAACGTTCTCACAGAGTGAGGTCGGCACTGACTACAGTTCGCAGCCGGGCGCACCTACCCGGACACCACCACCAACCACCACTGTGGCTGCACACATAGCGACAAGGGCTGAGTATTGGAGGCGGTAACGGTCAATGTGTATACGACACCGACACGAGCAGATCAGCAGTCAACAAGGTGGCAATGAGTCTGTTTGTTGAAATATTGTGGAGAACTTACAAAGTGACCCAGGTAGACATGTGAGATTTCTACGAGTTAGAAATACTCCGTGGAAACATCAGATTGCAATTCCTCAGTTGCTGTGACATCCTTTATCACAGGAATTGTGTCTTCTGCGAACCTTTTCGTCAAATGTGAGATTTTTTCGACCCCTGTCATATTCGGATTCACAGTGTGGCTTAGGCCCAAAACATTTTGTATGTGGGACTGTGTCTTTTCCCCATGGTGTTCGGCCCAGTTCCTCAATTTTTCTTCCGCTAAGCGAGCTAACGCGGCTCAAAGATTTCCTATTCACTACATTCGTCTTCTAGGGAACTCAGATGTCTAGCCGCTGAGTGAAGCATATCTACACGCTGTGCATTGTAGGCTGAGCAATGACAGGTGGCTATGGAGCTTTTGAGTTCGCATGGCCCTTGTGAATGCGTAAAAAAACACTTCTAATCTGATGCTGAACTCTAGCGCTTGTACTTTCCGTGGTCCGTCACGTGTTCGGCGCCTGCAGCAGTTAATTTGTACATTTTAAGTTCAGACGTTAGGATCTTGTGCATTAATAAGATGATTATTTCAAATCTGTCCGCCTCCATTGCTGAGAGGTCAGCGTGGTGGAATGCCATGCGAGGGCGCCGGGTCCGATTGCAGGCTGGGTCGAAGATTTTCTCCGCTCAGGGACTGGGTATTGTGTTGTCCTCATTATAATTTCATCCTAATCGACACGCAAGTCACCGAAGTGGTGTCAATTAAATAGTCTTGCACCATGTGATCGGCCTACCCGACGGGAGTCCTTAGCCACACGACATTTCATTTCGTTTCTAAGCATCAGTATTCACCATTTATGGTGATAGAGTTGCATCGTAGTAATTCTGCATCATATGATTTTTTCAGTTTTTGCAGTTGTGTATTCTTTGTACTCAACGTTAGATGGCTTTGATTCTATCGAGTCTTCATCCAATATACAAGGATCAATATCGGTCTTTCGTTAACTCTCGCTATAGCAAGGGGGTGGGGGGGGGGGGGGGAGAGAGTTACCTTATGCCCTCATATGAAAACAATGTAATCTACTCATATGCTTTACACTGAAGTGACACAAGTCATATGATAACGATATACATGTATACAGATGACGGTAGTATCGCATACTTAACGACCTAAAACAACGGCGTTTGCGTAGAGTTTTCAGTATTAACAGACGAGCAACTTTGCACGAAACAACCGCAGAATGAGCGTGGGACGTACGACGAACGTATCCGATAGGATAGTACGGCGAATTTTGGAGTTAATGGGCTATGGCAGCAGACGACCGACGTGAGTGCCTTTGCTAACAGCATGTCATTGCCAGCAACGCTTCTCCTGGTCTCGTGACCATGTTGGTTGGACCTTAGACGACTGAAAAATCGATTCCCGATTTCAGTTGGTAAGAGTTGATGGTAGGATTAGATTACAGCATAATTTGTGGTGTGGTCTTATGGGACCAAACTGCTGAGGTTATCGGCCCCTAAGTTTACGCACTACTTAACCTAACTTAAACTAACTTACACTAAGGACAACATACACACGCATGCCCGAGGGAGAAGTCGAACCTCCAGCTGGGTAAAGCCGCGCGGACCGTGACAAAGCGCCACAGACCACGCGGCCACCCCACGCGACAGAGTGTAGCACATACCATACTAAGCCGTGGACCCAAGTTGTCAACAAGGCCCCGTGCAAACTGGTGGTGGCTCCATAATCAATGATCGGTTCAGTTAGATCAGACGACTTAGTCCAGTCCTTGTAAACGCAGCCCACACCATTATGGAGCCACCACTAACATGTTGACGGAGGTGACAATAGAACTTTTGGTTTGGTCACCACGTTGGTGCGGGCGTGGAGGGGCCCCATCTCTCAACCGATCATTGACTAGAAATTGTAATGTTCGGCATGGACTGCATGTTCCCAAACAACGATGGAATTTTTATGGATGACGATGCGCCATGTCACCAGGCCACAATTGGTCGCTATTGGTTTGAAGAACATTCCGCACAATTCGAGCTAATTATTTGGCCATCCAGGTCGACCGACATGTGACATAATCCAGAGGTCAGTTGGTGCACAAAAGCCTGCACCGACAATGCTTTCGCAATTATGGACGGCTATAGAGGCAGCATGGCTCAATATATCCTCAGGGGACTTCCAACGACTTGTGGAGTCTATGCTTTGCTGAGCTGCTGCACTGTGTCGAGCAAAAGGAGGTCTGTCACGATATTAGGAGGTATCCCATGAACCTTGTCATCTCAGTGTAAATTTTAAAATTTTGAAAAAAATACTTATTTTTCTTAAGACAGTCCTCTACCAGAATCCATAAATGTTTTAATTTTTCAGTTAAACTTAACGGCAATATTTGATTCCCCTTGGTAAACAACGTTATTGAAAATGCGTTGGTATTGCTAGAGTTAAGTCATCCGCGGGGATATGTCAAATTTCCTGTTACTTTCAAACTCAATAGTACTGCCGAGATTTGAGAATAAATGGGGTTCTATCCTGTTGTTGCGAAAGACTAACGTTTATTATTTTTGCTCTGTAATCATATCTATTAATTTTATGCTCAATCCGCGTATGCTTTTTTATCCTTTGTCCGCGTTTGTACCTGATAGAGCGCAATTAACTGAAATGCTGTAGACCTGAATACATCGTAAGTTGGTTCTTTTGTGATTCAATGTTCCTGTTATCAGGTGCTAGGTAACACAAGGTGCACCTTACATCAGCATTTCACGTGTTTTCTGTGCAAGATGCAACTACTCTTACAGGTTGTGTTAGAATAGTCGAACGTCTTAGTTATAATTATGAATTATCTTTAGATAGCACATCACCGGATTTGCAACTGTCACTCTCTTCGAATTCGGCGGTATTACGTGCGTGGCGAAATGCCAGTGTATCGAGACATTTCAGTTCTTGCAATACAGAATCATTCAGAAAAAGTTACTATCAGTGGCGGCCTACAAGAAGCACGGTTTGACGGATCAGCGACAGTCTCATGATGTATGACGGTCCATGATATTACTGCTATTGCATCACGTGTTACTTAAAAACATTCCTTCTTTCGCTCTTAGTTCGCAGTCTCGACTTCATAATAAACGTGATAGTCGTTAGATAACAAAACACGTACTGCTTTGAGCTTTCATAACACAAGTTTTTGGGGCACCGCAATTCCGAGGCAACTACAGACAAATATTTAGTAGTCAAAAATCTGTTTCATCATGAATCATTATCGGATATCGACCCCGTCCTGTGGTTATATCCCGTAATGGAACATTTTCTAGACTACTACGATTATTTAATATGTTCCGAAACTGTCATCATAGAGCTGAAAACACTAACAACAGCCTGCAACTGACTGAAATGAGACTGTACCGTACCTTCATTGTTGCTGAGAATCCGGTCTACCTCTGATCTGTTTCATGACCTCGGAGATTTCTAGTTCGTTGTCCTTGAGTAAGGCGTCTATTCGAAGTTGCAAGTACTTCTTTTCTGTACATAAAGCACTATTCCTGTTTGTAAGGAAATCTCAAGGGCATTTTAACAACGATTTCTGAAATTTTATCTCCATATTCCTTTTTCCCCTTACGATTAACATTTGTATAGTACAATACTTAACCTATATCCGGCAACAAAATTAAGAACTTATGAATTCAGTATTACAGACAACCCCAGCGTGTTTTGCTACAGTGCTCTGCAGCTTGTCTGTTCGGCATGTTCGAACATAATTCATGGCTGTTATGCAAAAATGGGCGACTGTGGTTCCTAGAGGAAGAAACAATGACCATACATGTTTACACTACTTCTTTATACGGAATAGTTTATTCATCTTGGAGCGTAATTACTAGTCTTTCAGTATTGTCAGAGTTAGCCGATGTACACTGAAGAGCCAACGAAACTGGTACGCCTGCGTAATATCGTGTAGGGCCCCCGCGAGCACGCAGAAGTGCCGCAACACGACATGACATGGACTCGACTAATGTCTGAAGTAGTGCTGAAGGGAATTGACACCATGAATCCTGCAAGGTTTTCATTAATCCATAAGAGTACGACGGGGCGGAGATTTCGTCTGAACATCTTGTTACAAGGCATCCCAGATTTCCTCAATAATGTTCATGTCTGGGGAGTTTGGTGGGCAGCGGAAGTGTTTAAACCCAGAAGAGTGTTTCTGGAGTCACTCTGTATAATTCTGGACGTGTGGGGCGTCGCATTGTCCTGTTCGAATTTCCCAAGTCCGTCGGATTGCAGAACGGACATGTATGGATGCTCGTGATCAGACAGGATGCTTACTTACGTGTCACCTGTCAGACTCGTATCTCGACGCATCAGGGGTCCCACATCACTCCAACTGCACACGCCTCACATAATTACAGAGCCTCCACTAGTTTGAACAATTCCCTGCTGACATGCAGGATCCATGGATTCATGAAGTTGTCTCAGTATCTGTACTCGTCCATCTGTTCGATACAATTCGAAACTACTGTTATCCGACCAGGTAACATGTTTCCAGGCATCCAGTCATCAACTGTCAAATGTCGGTGTTGACGGGCCGAGTCGAGGCATAAAGCTTTGTATCGTGCAGCCACCAACAGTACACGAGTGGGCCTTCGGCTCCTAAAGCCCATATCGATGATGTTTCGTTAAATGGTTCGCATGCTGACACTTGTTGATGGCCCATCATTGAAATTTGCAGCAACATGCGGAATGGTTGTACCTCTGTCACGTTGAATGATGTTCTTCGGTCGTCGTTGGTCCCGTTCTTGCAGGGTATTTTTCCGGCAGTGGCGATGTCGGAGATATTGATGTCGCCCGTAGCGAAAACATTTTGTCGAATACTAACGAAATTCTATGAGGTGAAACGGTTGTAACCCACTTTCCACTTTCACATTTTCGGTGATCATAGATTCATAAAAAGCAAAGTAGAAACTACGACAAAGCTAGAAAGAAACTTACTAATCACATACAAAGTCGGAAATGCAGGTTATGATAAGTCTTCAGGGAGAACTGATTTAAACTAGACTAAACTTACAAGGGAACCTCCCCATCGCACCCCCCTCAGATTTAGTTATAAGTTGGTACAGTGGATAGGTCTTGATAAACTAAACACAGATCAATTGAGAAAACAGGAAGAAGTTGCGTGGAACTGTGAAAAAATAAGCAAAATATACAAACTGAGTAGTCCATGGGCCACATAGGCAACATCATGGACAATGTGAGCTCAGCAGCGCCGTGGTCTCGTGGTAGCGTGGGCAGCTGCAGAACGAAAGGTCCTTGGTTGAAGTCTTCCCTCCAGTGAGAATTTTACTTTCTTTATTTTTACATCGTTATTATCTGTCCGTTCGTTCATTGACGTCTCTGTTCACTGTAATTAGTTTAGTGTCTGTGTCTTGCGACCGCATCGCAAAACCGTGCGATTAGTAGACGAAAGGACGTGCCTTTCCAATGGGAACCGAAAACATTTGATCGCAAGGTCATAGGTCAACCGATTCCTCCACAGGAAAACACATATGATATATTCTAGACGACACTGGTAACGGCATGTGCGTCACATGACAGGAATATGTTGTCGACCCACCTAACTTGTACACTTGGCGAATGGGTAAAAAGATTCTTCTACCTTGCCCGATTTAGGTTTTCTTGTGGATGTGATAATCACTCCCAAAAAAGTGATGAAAACACAATAGTTTGTCACATAAACTGAAAATAAAAAAATTAAAGTTTTCACTCGATGGAGGATTTGAACCAAGGACCTCTCGTTCGGCAGCTGCTCACGTTACCACGAGACCACGGCGCTCCTCTGTTCTTAGAGTCCTTGATGTCACCTATCTTGCCATGAACTACTCAGTTTGTATATTTTGCTTATTTTTTCACAGTTCCACACAACTTCTTCCTGTTTTCTCAATTGATCTGTGTTCAGTTTTTCAAGGACTATCCACTGTGCCAACTTATAACTAAATCTGAGGGGGGTGCGATGGGGAGGTTCCCTTGTTAGTAAGGAGTGTAGCGTCTTAGGCAATGAAGACTATATTGACACAGAGGAAAAGGTAATTATTTAACAGAGGAATCATCATTAATTAACTTATTCATTGCTGACTGTCGTGACTTCATTTCTTCATTCATTTCTTAAGTAATTGATTCTTCGAGTAGATGTCTCTATCTACAACGATCTTTAGATTTTATTAATCTAATGTGATGATGCGGACCGGTAATTTTCTTCGATCGATCCAGTCATCTACTTGCTGCTGTTCTTCATGGTCTTCTGTTTTCGATTTTGCCTTGCAAGATAGTCATTTCTAAATTATCCACTTCTCCTCCCAAAATGTGTCCAAGCAACGGGAAGTATCTTTTACTGACACTGGAATATAAACTTCTTCTAATGTTAAGTTCTTCTATTATTGCCAGCCGCTGTGGCCGAGCAGTTCTAGGCGCTTCAGTCCGGAACCGCTGCTACGGTCGCAGGTTCGAATCCTGCCTCGGGCGTGGACGTGCGTGATGTCCTTAGGTTAGTAATGTTTAAGTTGTTCTAAGTCTAGGGGACTGATGACCTCAGATGTTAAGTCCCATAGTGCTTAGAGCCATTTGAGCCATCTTCTATTATTGATGCATTGGTTCTTCTTCCTCTCCATGAAACGCGAAACAACTTCAGCCATCCCATACGACACTGATGACATACTCAGACAGTACACAACCTTGTCTGACTCCATTTGTCACATTAAAAAGTCCGAATATTCATCATCGAACTTTATTGTTGCAGTATGAATATTCTATAAATTTCCTAGAAAAGATACTACGTGTTTTGGAAACCAAAACCCATTGAGCACAGGCTAGAACTTGTCCTACATGACACAACCAAAGGCTTTTTTACACTCTAGGAAAGAAATCAAGGCAGGGACACAGAACTCACTACACTTTCTAGATCTCTGCCTGGAATGTATGACTACCCCTCGGGTATCTTTACATGCCACAGAACCTGCTTGTTCTGAAGAAATCTGAGAGAGCACCTTATGTACAGGAGGACTTTGCTAACATGCTATACTAATCCTATAATCACATAACTGAGGCATACCCTAACTCATCCTTTATTTGTAACAGAGTCACTTACGTTGTAAACGAAAGGTTTTGCAGGGGTACATATTTATTAATTTATTATTATAATTATTAAAGAGAAGACGAAAAGCTCAAGGTAAAGACAGTAAGAACATCTTATAATGTGCTGAATGAAACAAAATATTTGTAATTTTTTTTAATTACTACGAACCACACAGAAAAGACATCAAAGCTGTATCACGCGGAATTACAAGCTTACGTGAAGCGGGATATAGCGCAAAGGGACATTTGTAAGTCGGGAAAGAAATTATAGAACGAAGTAGTGTATATGAATTACGCGTTTTCCTCGGATTCATAAAGTTGCAGAATACTTTGTCAACAACATCTTTATTAACAACACTTAAAGAATAAAGCAGTGGTTGAACCATAAGTTAGTATACTGAAAAAGATGTACTTCAGTGTTATAGCTTCCATTAGACTTCATCAGGAGAGTGACATTTTTAGAGTGAAAAGGGAGCTAAGACTGGGAGAATTTAAATCACCAAAACTATTCTTAGTAAACAAACGGGAAACCTTAGCTCCTCAAATTGCAAAAATGAAGAAAGAATGTCAATGTAAAATACACACATGAAAAAAGTTTTGCATCACCTCGGTTCCGAGAGGTCCAGAATCTGTACAGAAAATTGAAATAGAGATCAACATAAATACCATTACCACCCTTTTTATTGCTCATGAAAACCGGTATTGATCGTCTAGCCATGGCTGAACTACAGACAGAACGAGCCGTGTACCTCCTTCCTGGTGGAATGACTGGAACTAATCGGCTATCGGACCCCTTCCGTCTAATAGGCGCTGCTCATGCACGGTTGTTTACATCTTTGGGCGGGTTTAGTGACATCTCTGAACAGCCAAAGGAACTGTGTCTGTGATACAGTACCCACAGTCAACGTCTATGGTCACGAGTTCTGGGAACCGGGGTGAGGCAAAACTTTTTCTGATGTGTGTGTGAGAAACACTGCCGTTTAGCATATGATACTGTAATGACTGCCTAAACAACAGATAAATCTCAACAACAAAAATAGAACAACATAACAAACTTTAAAATCAATTACAGTAATACTAAAGTAATGTATAACCGACTAACAGTAAAGCTGTTCGGACAACTGAAAGATGTCACAGAACGAGACGGTGAGTTTTTATACTTAAGGCAGTTGAAGACAAAGACTCACAAAACCAGGAAAGCAGCCATCAGACTAATCAAAATTCTCTGGGGTGCCTTTGGTAAGCATCAGTAACTTAGAAGCATATATCCACAGTGTAGCGAAGAAATTTAAATCACTTAATAAAAGCAAGTCTTCTGCACCAGACTGTATACGTATTAGGTTCCTTTCAGAGTACGCCAACTCCACACTTAGCAATCATTGATAACTACTCGCTCGATGAAAGATCCGTACCTAAAGACTGGAATTGCGCATGCCACACCAGTACTCAGGAAATTAAATAGAGGTAATCCGCTGTATTAGAGATCCTTATCACTTACATCGATTCGCAGCAGAATTTTTGGAACATAAATGATATTTGAACATTACGAATTACCTCGAAGAAAACGATCTGTTGATCATAGTCAGCACAGATTCAGAATATGTCATTCTTCTAAAACATAATTAACACTATATTTACACGAAGTAATTACTGAAACCGAGAGGGGATCTCAGATTGACCCATTTTTCTACATTTCCATATGACTTTTGATACCGTTTCTCACTGAGAGACTGGGAAAATATTTCGAGTAGATTTCCTCACCATGTTATAGTACTGGGTGGAGATTGTAATTTGCCTGATATAGACTGGGAGACTCAAATGTTCATAACGGGTGGCAGGGACGAAGAATCAAGTGAAATTTTTTAAAGTGCTTTATCTGAAAACTACCTTGAGCAGTTAAACAGAGAACCGACTCTGGGCGGTAACATATTAGACCTTCTGGTGACAAACAGACCCGAACTATTTGAAACAGTTAACGCGGAACAGGGAATCAGCGATCATAAAGCGGTTACGGCATCGATGATTTCAGCCGTAAATAGAAATATTAAAAAAGGTAGGAAGATTTTTCTGTTTAGCAAAAGTGACAAAAGGCAGATTACAGAGTACCTCACGGCTCAACACAAAAGTTTTGTCTCAAGTACAGATAGTGTTGAGGATCAGTGGACAAAGTTCAAAACCATCGCCGGCCGAAGTGGCCGTGCGGTTAAAGGCGCTGCAGTCTGGAACCGCGAGACCGCTACGGTCGCAGGTTCGAATCCTGCCTCGGGCATGGATGTTTGTGATGTCCTTAGGTTAGTTAGGTTTAACTAGTTCTAAGTTCTAGGGGACTAATGACCTCAGCAGTTGAGTCCCATAGTGCTCAGAGCCATTTGAACCATTTTTTTCAAAGCCATCGTACAATATGCGTTACATGAGTATGTGCCAAGCAAGATCGTAAGAGATGGAAAAGAGCCACCGTGGTACAACAACCGGGTTAGAAAACTGCTGCGGAAGCAAAGGGAACTTCACAGCAAACACAGCCCGCATCTCGTGGTCGTGCGGTAGCGTTCTCGCTTCCCACGCCCGGGTTCGATTCCCGGCGGGGTCAGGGATTTTCTCTGCCTCGTGATGGCTGGGTGTTGTGTGCTGTCCTTAGGTTAGTTAGGTTTAAGTAGTTCTAAGTTCTAGGGGACTTATGACCACAGCAGTTGAGTCCCATAGTGCTCAGAGCCATTTTTTGAACAGCAAACACAAACATAGCCAAAGCCTTGCAGACAAACAAAAATTACGCGAAGCGAAATGTAGTGTGAGGAGGGCTATGCGAGAGGCGTTCAATGAATTCGATAGTAAAGTTCTATGTACTGACTTGGCAGAAAATCCTAAGAAATTTTGGTCTTATGTCAAAGGTGACAAAAATGGTACTGAAACAGAAGATGACAGACTAAAGGACGAAATACTAAATGTCTTTTTCCAAAGCTGTTTCACAGAGGAAGACTGCACTGTAGTTCCTTCTCTAGATTGTCGCACAGATGACAAAATGGTAGATATCGAAATAGATGACAGAGGGGTAGAGAAACAATTAAAATCGCTCAAAAGAGGAAAGGCCGGTGGACCTGATGGGATACAAGTTCTATTTTACACAGAGTACGCGAAGGAACTTGCCCCCCTTCTTGCAGCGGTGTACCGTAGGTCTCTAGAAGAGCGTAGCGTTCCAAAGGATTGGAAAAGGGCACAGGTCATCCCCATTTTCAAGAAGGGACGTCGAACAGATGTGCAGAACTATAGACCTATATCTCTAACGTCTATCACTTGTAGAATTTTGGAACACGTATTATGTTCGAGTATAATTACTTTCCTGGAGACAAGAAATCTACTCTGTAGGAATCAGCATGGGTTTCGAAAAAGACGGTCGTGTGAAACCCAGCTCGCGCTATTCGTCCACGAGACTCAGAGGGCCATAGACACGGGTTCACAGGTAGATGCTGTGTTTCTTGACTTCCGCAAGGCGTTCGATACAGTTCCCCACAGTCGTTTAATGAACAAAGTAAGAGCATATGGATTATCAGACCAACTGTGTGATTGGATTGAGGAGTTCCTAGATAACAGAACGCTGCATGTCATTCTCGATGGAGAGAAGTCTTCCGAAGTAAGAGTGATTTCGGGTGTGCCACAGCGGAGTGTCATGGGACCGTTGCTGTTCACAATATACATAAATGACCTGGTGGATGACATCGGAAGTCCACTGAGGCTTTTTGCAGATGATGCTGTGGTGTATCGAGAGGTTGTAACAATGGAAAATTGTACTGAAATGCAGGAGGATGTGCAGCGAATTGACGCATGGTGCAGGGAATAGCAATTGAATCTCAATGTAGACAAGTCTAATGTGCTGCGAATACATAGAAAGATAGATCCCTTATCATTTAGCTACAAAATAGCAGGTCAGCAACTGGAAGCAGTTAATTCCATAAATTATCTAGGAGTACGCATTAGGAGTGATTTAAAATGGAATGATCATATAAAGTTGATCGTCGGTAAAGCAGATGCCAGACTGAGATTCATTGGAAGAATCTTAAGGAAATGCAATCCGAAAATAAAGGAAGTAGTTTGCAGTACGCTTGTTCGCCCACTGCTTGAATACTGCTCAGCGGTGTGGGATCCGTACCAGATAAGGTTGATAGAAGAGATAGAGAAGATCCAACGGAGAGCAGCGCGCTTCGTTACAGGATCGTTTAGTAATCGCGAAAGCGATACGGAGATGATAGATAAACTCCAGTGGAAGACTCTGCAGGAGAGACGCTCAGTAGCTCGGTACGGGCTTTTGTTGAAGTTTCGAGAACATACCTTCACCGAAGAGTCCAGCAGTATATTGCTCCCTCCTACGTATATCTCGCGAAGAGACCATGAGGATAAAGTCAGAGATATTAGAGCCCACACAGAAGCATACAGACAATCCTTCTTTCCACGAACAATACGAGACTGGAATAGAAGGGAGAACCGATAGAGGTACTCAGGGTACCCTCCGCCACACACCGTCAGGTGGCTTGCGGAGTATGGATGTAGATGTAGATGTAGATGTAGAAGTGGCTTCTATGAGGGGCAATCAGATGAAAACCGAACACCCGCCACAAATGGACCATACTATGATTCCATTCAAAAGTAATCACCGCACACGTTACTACATTTATCCCATTAGGAGACGAGACACTTAATTTCTATTTCGCAGAACGCGGTCGGCCGCTGACGGATCCACAACCGCACTAGCTCTTGCACTTCCCCGTCCGTGATGGCCCTAAGCACTATGGGACTTAACATCTGAGGTCATCAGGCCCCTAGACTTAGGACTACTTAAGCCTAACTAGCCTAAGGACATCGCACAAATCCATGCCCGACGCAGGATTCGAACCTGCGACCGTAGCAGCCGCGTGGCTCCGGACTGAAGCGCCTACAACCGCTCGACCACAGCTGCCGGCCGCCGTCCGTGAAATCGACTTCCATGCATTCTCTCTTCAGTTCGCCAAAGACGTCGAAGTCAGACGGTGAAAGATTCGGGCTGTACGGAGGATGTTGCAGTGTTTCCCAACCAAATCGCTGAAGCGTAACCTTCGTCCGACTAGCAGTGTGGGAGCGGGCAACAGGATGATGCCGTGCGGTAGCATTCCTGGACGTTCTGACTTTATGGTGCATCGCAGTTCCTGCAAAGTGGCTTTGTAGATTTTGATTCCACGCTCGAAGAACACAACGAGAAAATGAAGGATCCTGTTGCACGATAACGCCTGCCCCCAGACTTCCAATCTGCCCAAAGCTATGCTTCGGCGATTTGTTTGGGAAACACTGCAACATCGTCCGCACAGCCCGGATTTTTCACATTTGGTAATCACATATTTGGTGACCTGAAGAAAGACATACGTGGACGTCAGTTTCAGTGGCACGAGAAGTGCAAGACTGGATGCGGTTGTGGATCAGTCAGCTGCCGATAGCGGTCTATGAGAAACAAATTAATCGTCTCGTCTCTCAGTAGATAAATGTCTTATCAGGTATGGTGATTTCCTTTGAATGGAATCGTCCTATTCCCGACGTGATTTCCTGTCAGAAAGGCCACAATTCATAGTAACTGACGCAATGTTATCGAGAAAAACAAATGCGATATCTGGCCTACCTCAGGGAAATGTTACAGGCGCTCTGCTGTTCCCATTCTGTAAAAACGATTTAGGAAACAATCTGGACAGACCTCTTAGATTGTTTGCAGATGTTGCTGTCGTCTACCGCACTGTAAAGTCATCAGAAGATCAAACCCAACTGCAAAACGATTTAGACAAGGTATATGTATGCTGCGAAAAGTGACAGTTGATTCTACATAATGAAAAGTGTGAAGTCATTCCAATGAATGCTAAAAAGAATCAGTCAAATGTCCGTTGCACGATAAATCACAAAACTATGAGGCAGTCAGTTCTATTATATACCTAGTAATTGCAGTTACTAAAACTTAAATTTGAACGTTCACATAGAAAATGTAATGGGGAAGGCTAACCAGAAACTGCGTTTTATTGACAGAGCACTTAGAAGACGCAATAGCTCTGCTTAAGAGACTGCCTACATTACGCTTGTCCAGCGCCTTCTGAAGTACTGGTGCTCGGTATGGTGTCCTTACCAAACACTTAAAAAGTTCAAAGAAAGGCAGTTCGGTTTGTGTTATCGAGAAATAAAAGAGAGATTATCAGGGATATAATACGCAGTCTGAAGTGTCAATCATTAAAACAAAAGCGTTTCTCGTCGCGGCGAAATCTTTTCTCGAAATTTCAGTCTCCCAACGTTCTCCTCCAAATACTAAAACATTTTGTTGACCCCACTTACACAGGGAGAATGATAATTGTGACAAGGTTACAGAGATTGGAGCTCACACGAAAAGATTTGTGTTCATTTCTACCGCAAGCTCTTGAAACGGTAGAAATGGTGTGAGTTGCGGAATAGTCATGTTGATGTGTACGTTGATGGGGCAACGTTGATGCCTGTAGCTGCGTTCTTCACGCAGTAGTGGACGTCAAATTGCTGACGATGTACACTTCGAAATGCGTCCGATATTAGTGTGGCTAAATAGTTTCATGTGCAATTTAGATGCACTTCCCCGTGGGGCCAATTTATCTGCAATTTATTATCACTACTGTACTGAATGATTTTTTGCTTCGTAATTACATCCGTGTGGCCAGAGCGGGAGAAGCCCACACAGCATGAGAAACACGACCCCACGGTGTGCTCTTGCGACCATTCACAAAAGTGGACTTGTTCATTACGCCTACAAATTCCACTGGGGTGACAAGCTTCAAAGGACTGACACTCGTCTGCCCAGGGTCGCTTGCTGTAAGGTAGCACGATGTCCTTTATCATTCCAAGATGTGCCTCCTCGCGTTTTCTGAGCGAATGGTAAGTTTACAATTGTTTAGATAACAGCTTCACAACATTGACACTCGTAACTTCCACGCCAGCCGCGCAGCGCTCGGTCACGCACGAGAATGAACGACTCACCAGTTGCAATTGAACCGGCAGCCTACGGTGCAATTTACAGGGTGATGATAAAAACCCCACATCTCTGGCAATATAATCCTCTATTATGGTTTGCACGGCTAGAAAGTCAGCTCGTCTTCGCACAAATATGGGTGGACGAGATTAAAAACAGCTATGAGTCTGCGGCGCGCACGGAGGACCTAGCAAATAAAATGGTTCAAATGGCTCTGAGCACTATGGGACTTAACATCTATGGTCATCAGTCCCCTAGAACTTAGAACTACTTAAACCTAACTAACCTAACGACAGCACACAACACCCAGTCATCACGAGGCAGAGAAAATCCCTGACCCCGCCGGGAATCGAACCCGGGAACCCGGGCGTGGGAAGCGAGAACGCTACCGCACAACCACGAGCCGCGGACGAGGACTTAGCAGCAGAAGTCTAGGATATTCTAGCCACGCCACCGGATACAGAACCATATGCACAGATTAAAAACGTATCGATGACATGCTTGTCGCAGTCAGAAGCAAAACACCTAGAGAAGCATTTGCACAAACAGGAGCTCGGAGATCGCACTCCGTCACAACTCCTAAGACTTTTACGCACATTGGCAAGAAACACTGTAAGTCCTGATGTGCTACGGAATATATGGTTGTCCCAATTGCTGTCAGACACCTAAATGATGCGCGAACATGTACGCCGCCTAGCAAATGGAAACACGAATCAGACACCGTAGCAGCGACAACTTCTATTGCTAAGACGCGCCGACATTTTTGTGACGGACCGCGATACAAAACTACAATACCTGATCGATAAGTGGGCAGAACTGTTAGTGTACCCAGCAAACCGCCTACTAGCCGGAGCTGTGACGATTGCTGTTTATTCATCGCTAATGACCCCAGGACAAGAACGTACGGTCGAGTAACATTGTTCCTTGACGTGGGGCTATGCCGTGTGTTTGAATGGCAATTTAGAATGGCAGATATATCACAGCCTATTATCGGAGTAAATTTTTTTTGTTCTTTTGCAACTTACTGACAGATCTGCGACATCAGAAATTAACAGATTTGACTACTAATCTGCATACACCGGAGAATGTAGGTTGTGTCAGCCCACTAGCGGTACAGTCATAGGCGGTACACCATAAATACGGCTATTGTAAGGATGCCCTCAGATCACTCAGCAGCCGCCTACTCAACGGTCAATCACACAACTGTTCATCACATTTTGACCACGCCAGGGCTGTAAATTCACGGTCGGTCTAGACGTGTGACGCCTGAAAAGCTAAAAGTGGTAAAACAAGAATTTCATAGCATGATATTTCAGGGTATATGCAGAGTTTCTACTACCAGTTGGGCAGCCCTGATTAACGTCGTGCCTGAAAAAGAGAATGGATGGTGCCCCTGCAGTGACGGTCGCCAACTCAGCGCAAGGAGTATCCCAGGCAGGTACCCGGTCACACATATAGGAAGATTTTTCTGCAAATGATCATGGTGAGACGATATTTTCCATCACTGACCTACTCCGAGTGTACTGTTAGATCCACGTAGCTCCGTAAGACATTCCAAAAACAGCAGTGACGACGCCATTCAGCCTATCTGAGTTCACCAGGATGCCACTCGAACTGTGTAACGCAGCTCATACCTTCCAGCGCTTTATGAAAGAGGTGATAAAAGGTTTAGATTTTTGATGTATGTACTTAGATGATATGTTGGTAATGTCCGCATCAGAAGACGAGTACTTACGGCATTTGAAACAAGTGTTTGACTGCCTACGCACACAGGGACTAGTAATTAAACCTGCCATGTATGTTTTTGGTGAGAAAGAGATTCACTTTGTAGGATATTTGGTGAATGTACAGGATATTGGACCACCAAACAAAAAATCGAAGGCCATAAGCAAATACCCCCAGGCTATCACAGTCAGAGAACTACGATGGTTCCTAGCAGTAGCAAATTTCTGCCAACTGTTCATTTGCCATGACCCACTGATAACTGCACCGTTGGACGAAATACTTAACGGCGCACCGAAGCCTAACCACAGAGTGCACTGGACTAGCTACGCAGACACTTCGATTCAAGTTGTGAAAACAGCTATAGCAAAACCCGCCCTATTAGCACACCCTACCTGCGTTCATGGTTGATGCTTCATCCACGGCCATTGCTGCTGCACTTCAGCAACAGATTGATCAGTATTGGCAGCCTATTGCCCATGAACCATGGACCTTGCCGTTGGTGGGGAGGCTTGCGTGCCTCAGCGATACAGATGGCCGTACCGTAGGTGCAACCACAACGGAGGGGTATCTGTTGAGAGGCCAGACAAACATGTGGTTCCTGAAGAGGGGCAGCAGCCTTTTCAGTAGTTGCAGGGGCAACAGTCTGGATGATTGACTGATCTGGCCTTGTAACATTAACCAAAACGGCCTTGCTGTGCTGGTACTGCGAACGGCTGAAAGCAAGGGGAAACTACAGCCGTAATTTTTCCCGAGGACATGCAGCTCTACTGTATGATTAAATGATGATGGCGCCCTCTTGGGTAAAATATTCCGGAGGTAAAATAGTCCCCCATTCGGATCTCCGGGCGGGGACTACTCAAGGGGACGTCGTTATCAGGAGAAAGAAAACTGGCGTTCTACGGATCGGAGCGTGGAATGTCAGATCACTTAATCGGGCAGGTAGGTTAGAAAATTTAAAAAGGGAAATGGATAGGTTAAAGTTAGATATAGTGGGAATTAGTGAAGTTCGGTGGCAGGAGGAACAAGACTTTTGGTCAGGTGATTACAGGGTTATAAATACAAAATCAAATAGGGGTAATGCAGGAGTAGGTTTAATAATGAATAAAAAAATAGGAGTGCGGGTTAGCTACTACAAACAGCATAGTGAACGCATTATTGTGGCCAAGATAGACACAAAGCCCATGCCTACTACAGTAGTACAAGTTTATATGCCAACTAGCTCTGCAGATGATGAAGAAATAGATGAAATGTATGACGAGATAAAAGAAACTATTCAGGTAGTGAAGGGAGACGAAAATTTAATAGTCATGGGTGACTGGAATTCGTCAGTAGGAAAAGGGAGAGAAGGAAACATAGTAGGTGAATATGGATTGGGGGGAAGGAATGAAAGAGGAAGCCGCCTTGTAGAATTTTGCACGGAGCATAACTTAATCATAGCTAACACTTGGTTCAAGAATCATGAAAGGAGGCTGTATACATGGAAGAAGCCAGGAGATACTGACAGGTTTCAGATAGATTATATAATGGTAAGACAGAGATTTAGGAACCAGGTTTTAAATTGTAAGACATTTCCTGGGGCAGATGTGGATTCTGACCACAATCTATTGGTTATGAACTGCAGATTGAAACTGAAGAAACTGCAAAAAGGTGAGAATTTAAGGAGATGGGACCTGGATAAACTGAAAGAACCAGAGGTTGTAGAGAGTTTCAGGGAGAGCATAAGGGAACAATTGACAGGAATGGGGGAAAGAAATACAGTAGAAGAAGAATGGGTAGCTCTGAGGGATGAAGTAGTGAAGGCAGCAGACGATCAAGTAGGTAAAAAGACGAGGGCTAATAGAAATCCTTGGGTAACAGAAGAAATATTGAATTTAATTGATGAAAGGAGAAAATATAAAAATGCAGTAAATGAAGCAGGCAAAAAGGAATACAAACGTCTCAAAAATGAGATCGACAGGAAGTGCAAAATGGCTAAGCAGGGATGGCTAGAGGACAAATGTAAGGATGTAGAGGCTTGTCTCACTAGGGGTAAGATAGATACTGCCTACAGGAAAATTAAAGAGACCTTTGGAGAGAAGAGAACCACTTGTATGAATATCAAGAGCTCAGATGGAAACCCAGTTCTAAGCAAAGAAGGGAAGGTAGAAAGGTGGAAGGAGTATATAGAGGGTTTATACAAGGGAGATGTACTTGAGGACAATATTATGGAAATGGAAGAGGATGTAGATGAAGACGAAATGGGAGATAAGATACTGCGTGAAGAGTTTGACAGAGCACTGAAAGACCTGAGTCGAAACAAGGCCCCGGGAGTAGACAACATTCCACTAGAACTACTGATGGCCTCGGGAGAGCCAGTCATGACAAAACTCTACCATCTGGTGAGCACGATGTATGAGACAGGCGAAATACCCTCAGACTTCAAGAAGAATATAATAATTCCAATCCCAAAGAAAGCAGGTGTTGACAGATGTGAAAATTACCGAACTATCAGTTTAATAAGTCACAGCTGCAAAATACTAACGCGAATTCTTTACAGACGAATGGAAAAACTGGTAGAAGCTGACCTCGGGGAAGATCAGTTTGGATTCCGTAGGAATGTTGGAACACGTGAGGCAATACTGACCTTACGACTTATCTTGGAAGAAAGATTAAGAAAAGGCAAACCTACGTTTCTAGCATTTGTAGACTTAGATAAAGCTTTTGACAATGTTGACTGGAATACTCTCTTTCAAATTCTGAAGGTGGCAGGGGTAAAATACAGGGAGCGAAAGGCTATTTACAATTTGTACAGAAACCAGATGGCAGTTATAAGAGTCGAGGGGCATGAAAGGGAAGCAGTGGTTGGGAAAGGAGTGAGACAGGGTTGTAGCCTCTCCCCGATGTTATTCAATCTGTATATTGAGCAAGCAGTAAAGGAAACAAAAGAAAAATTCGGAGTAGGTATTAAAATTCATGGAGAAGAAGTAAAAACTTTGAGGTTCGCCGATGACATTGTAATTCTGTCAGAGGCAGCAAAGGACTTGGAAGAGCAGTTGAACGGAATGGACAGTGTCTTGAAAGGAGGATATAAGATGAACATCAACAAAAGCAAAACGAGGATAATGGAATGTAGTCAAATTAAGTCGGGTGATGCTGAGGAAATTAGATTAGGAAATGAGACACTTAAAGTAGTAAAGGAGTTTTGCTATTTAGGGAGTAAAATAACCGATGATGGTCGAAGTAGAGAGGATATAAAATGTAGACTGGCAATGGCAAGGAAAGCGTTTCTCAAGAAGAGAAATTTGTTAACATCGAGTATAGATTTAGGTGTCAGGAAGTCGTTTCTGAAAGTATTTGTATGGAGTGTAGCCATGTATGGAAGTGAGACATGGACGATAAATAGTTTGGACAAGAAGAGAATAGAAGCTTTCGAAATGTGGTGCTACAGAAGAATGCTGAAGATAAGGTGGGTAGATCACGTAACTAATGAGGAGGTATTGAATAGGATTGGAGAGAAGAGAAGTTTGTGGCACAACTTGACTAGAAGAAGGGATCGGTTGGTAGGACATGTTTTGAGGCATCAAGGGATCACAAATTTAGCATTGGAGGGCAGCGTGGAGGGTAAAAATCGTAGAGGGAGACCAAGAGATCAATACACTAAGCAGATTCAGAAGGATGTAGGTTGCAGTAGGTACTGGGAGATGAAGAAGCTTGCACAGGATAGAGTAGCATGGAGAGCTGCATCAAACCAGTCTCAGGACTGAAGACCACAACAACAACATTGCATTCTATGGCAATAAGTCTCAACAAGGCTGGGAAGCATATGACCGTGGGCTGTACGCGACTTACGTTGCAGTCAAAAAATTCTGTCACGCATTAGAAGGGCGACAGTTCACCATCTATATGGATCATAAGCAGCTCACCTACGACCTTAAGGTAAATCCGGAGAAATCATCACCTAGACACTTCCGGCACTTATATTATATCAACCAGTTCACGACCAACATTGTGTACGTGGAAGTGTTCCAGCTAACGCAATTTTGCGTATAGGAGCAGTGAACGCGGTAGCAGATGACATCGCACATTGGAAGCAGTGACGGATACCACTGATCACCATGCCCTCGTGCATGCCAAACACACTGATAGTGAGCTGCGTAATTTATTGTAACAATCGAAAGGATTGAGGTCACAGCTCGTAACATTGCCTCAAGCAAACGTAGAGTTGTGTTGTGATGTAGCAGGAGAAAAAATACACCCATTTGTGCAACAGCATCAACATCAGTGTACAATTTGGCACGCCCGGGAATGAGGGGCACTGTCAGATTAGTCAGACAGAACTTTGTATGCTCAAGTATGCACACAGACTGCACAACATTTGTTAAGCGATGCGTGTGGTGCCAGAGGAATTACATCACGTGGCATGTCAGAGTACCGTCAGGAGCATTTCTTCCGCCAAATCAGCGTTCTTAACATGTGAATGTCGACATCATAGGCCCACTCACAGTATCGGAAGACTAAATTTTCTGCCTCACGATGGCAGACAAGTTCACCAGGTGGCCTGCGACATTTCACATGAAGGACATCACGGCAAAAACTGTAGCGCAAATATTTTTTCGTGGCCGTATTGCCCGGTTCGGAGTCCCGCCGAAAATTACCATTGATCAGGAACGGCAATTTGAAGCCTACTTCTTCAAAGCATGGACCGCGTTATTATGTGAGAAGTAAAACTCACAACCGCATACTACCCTGCATCAAACGGTATAGTTGAGCGTCTTCACCGGTAGTTAAAGACAGCGCCGAAATGCCACCCAACACCGAAATGGACAGAAACACTGCCTGTCGTGCTTTTAGGTCTACAAACGTCATTTAAGAATGATCTGAAGAACACAGCCGCGGAACTGGTATATGGACAAACGTTACTCCTACCTGGAGAAATTTTGCACTGAATGGCAGATGACACAATCGCTGCCTCAGACTTTGCCATTCATTTGAGAGAACATATACGCCAGCTGGGACCGACAATGCCCAGAAACCAGTTAGAAAGACACTCGATCGTTTTTGCGAAACTAGCCAAGTGCACGAGTAAGTCCTTAGGCAACAGTACGGTGCGTAGGCCATTGCAGCCGCCGTACCACGGACCGTATCCGGTAGTCAGTAGGGACAACAATACTGCCCGCATAATGATCAATGGTACACCCACCACAGTCGCACTGAATCATATCAAGTCAGCTTTTCTGGATACAACACCCACGGAACTCAAACCAGAGAAGACAGAAGAATCAGCAACAAGAGGTTTTCCTGTACTCAGCAAGCACCATGGTAAACCAGGCACTGCGACACCGAGACGGACGTCAAGGATTGCTACCCTTCTCTCTTTTAGAACCACTGACTCACGTGGGGCGTCACCCGGTTTCAAGAAAGAAGTAGTTACGAGGGTTGGAATGTACGTTAAATTCAATATGCGCTGTGGTTATCACTAAAGGGGGCGTCACGTAGTGGCCTGTTCTGACGTTTAGTCCTCGGAAATGCACAGTGACGCATACATGTACCGTGCAGCGGCATTCTGAAGCTGTATTGATATAGCTGTTCTTTGGTTTACTTTTCAGTTACTTATTCCATACTTTACAGTTTGCATGCATGTATGTTTGAGTATAATGTGGGAAAAAATATCTTGTTTTCTCCCGTTACACACAACACTTTCTCGATTACACTTGAATAGTTGGGAGTGAAGAACATAACTCTCATTTTGCAGAAGTCATTCCTCAAGCCAGGGAGAAGGCATCCACGTAGCGGTATGAAGGCGTCTGCCATGCCCTCCTGGTACGCAACTCTTTTGTTTTGCCGAAGTGATTGGACTGTAGAAATTCAAATTTTATGTATACAGGTACGTAGCGACGAACTTGCACCAGTCCATCTGTTAACTAGGAAGTTTCCCGCCTTCTTGCGTGGGTACACCCAGTTAGCCATTTTCAAAATTTTCTAAGGAGGGGGCTTCGAAAAGCCTCGTGGGCAGACCGGGAATTACGTGTTCTAGTTGGCTGAGGAAGCTTTAGTTGAGGCTTTTTTGCGAAATGCTAAGGGAAACCACAGAAGCAAAATTTTCTTAGCACTTCGTCTCAGACATCAGATGCAAAGGGTGCAGATGCTCGGACTCAGGCATCCGAACTCAGTGGAGATACTCCGACACTTGCACTGACAGCAGATTCCAACGGGCGCAGATTTTGCCTTGAGACTCTGAAGGCAACAAGGAAATTAATTTCGGAAAGGAAGGATATAATACACAACGACCTGGCAAGAAAAACAGACTATGACTTAGAACTTTGGCTATTGGAACACTGACAGGAAAACTAGAGGAGCTATGATGGGACGGAAAAAGCTGCATATGTTAGGCATGAGAGACACAGGGACTGGAACAGATGAAAGAATGTAAAAGGGACTGGGAGTTGTTGTGGGGGATGGTCTAAAAGAGGAGTTACAGAGGATAAGCGACCGGATAGTGAATATCAGAATAATGACAAAGGGAACAAGTATGGAGGTGATTCATATGTGTGCCCTTAAGACGGCTGTACATTTCAAGAGAAGGAGGACTTTAAGGAAGAACTACGAAAGAAGTTGAATGGGCAAAGGCTAACAGTCATGGAAGACTTGAATGCACATGTATGGAGCGAAAGACGAGGGTATGAGTATGTACAGGGTGCATTAAGATGTGCAAGTTGAAATGAAGAGGGAAGGAGAGTGTAAGGTGGCAGCTTGAATTAATATTAATTTCGCACCTTACATGAGATTTTATACATCATAACATGTAGATGGATATGTCACCAGACATACCTCGGTGGTAGTGAGCAGATTTGCCTATCAAAACGTACAGTAGGTAATGCCAAAAGGGATGACACTCGATTTCATGGTATTAACACATCGAACCCAAATCCTGCATGTCAATGAGTAAGAGGTGAAAAACGTTGCTGGAAGAAACATTTTAGTTTGGGTGCAGACACGAGTTGCGCCGTCATGGCCTGTATACAACAAAAGGCTTCTAACAGGGGTTGGTGACTCATCGAGAGAGAGACAACGAACACGCCATGCGATACAGCGAGTGGAGCAGGTAGTGGCCCAGCACTGCCTGCGATGGAGAAATTCTTTAGAAAATTGCGTTGGGGAATTTCCAGATGGATACAAACAAGCCAGAGACGCAGTTGATCATGTGAAAGCACCGTGGTGCGCTCGTGATGTATGCATGTAACTTTTAGGCGTCAGGAGAATGTCCAATTGCCTGAAATAAACCCAGAAGGAGTAAAAGTGGCGATATTTCGACGCATTTTAAAGGTAGGCCCTTTGCGACTGGCAGGGGTAGTTTCCAGAAGATGAAAGGAACGCTTCCATTGGTCTGAAAAAGCCGTGGTGTGAAGCACGAAAGGACACAGGTGGGGGACAGTTTGCTATGAAAGACATAATATCGAAATCTTCAGGGACTCTCCTCTGAACCAGCGTCAAGTGTAGAACAGGGTGCATCACGCTCCGTGAGACGCCAAAAGAAGAATTTTTCAGTGAACACTGCGTTCACTTTGGCTGACATTCAGCTACAAATTATCTGAAGAATCACTGAGCTCCGATAGTGGAGAAACGAAACAACCACGTAGTTAATTGTTCTTGCGAGAACTGAAAGTCAACAAGCAGAGTGGAGGGGATGTACTGTGGAATTCAGAGTTATGAGAAAGTGGAAAATGACAGGACGAATTATTTCCAGCAAACAAGTGGTGTGAAACAGGACAATCTCTCCTCTTCATTGTAGTCTTGGCTGAGATAATGGCTAAGGCGGCAGAAAAAGCTGTAGAAGACAGGATGAATGCAATGGTTTTTGTGGATGACTTGATGATCTGGGTTAACAGGAACTAGGAGATCCAGCAACAATTGGATATTTGGGAAGAAACTGTAAAACAGTATGGAAACAAATGTGAGACCCTGGTTACAGCTAGAAACAATGATAGTCCAAATAGTGGAATATTTAACAATTAAAGAAGGTGGAAAGCGTCAAGTACTTGGGAAGTGAGACAGAGAAAAATGCAAGAAATAAGAAAGGGATCAGTGAATGTGGCAGACAGCCCAAAGCATTCCTGCAAAGTGTTAGGAGCCGAGTTTGACACAAAGACGTCCCACAAAAAAATAAGGAAGTAATATATAGAAGTTACTACATACCAATATGATCTATGCATCTGAAACAAGGGCAGTGAAGAAATGAGATGTAAGCGATTACAGGCATGAGAAATGACGTTTCTCGGAAGTAGGATAGGAGGAACCAGGAGTGATTGGACGAGAAATGAAAGGGGAAATGAAATACTGAAACAGGAACCCTTGCAGAGCAGGATAGACACTTCAAGAAAATGGAAAACAAGTGAATTTCCAAGAAGATACATGAAATGGGGATGCGAAGGAGAATATCCAGGGGAAGACCAGGGGATGATTGACTGAAAGGTATGGAGCAGTGTGTTGAAAAAAGAGGTCAGGACTGGACCAAAGAGAGCAAAGAAAGGTGGTGGGGAGACAGAACTAGAAGATGACGCTTAATGTTCCAAACAGATCCATCCTGGGGTAGGAAACTGTTAGGATTTTGTTTGCGTTATTAATTTTTTTAAGCACATAAGGTGGCTATAATTTCGCACCTTACAGGCACTCATCCACATACTTCTGCCGTTATTTAAAACCACAAGTAGGTATCATTTGATAGGTTGTATATCGTATATACGAATATTTAAAGAAGACTGACATTGTCACGTACACCTTGTAAATAGTTGTTAACGCTTATTGCATGGAAGGTGACAGAGTGTCTTTATTATCAAAACGGCGTAATGAATGATTGCCTATACTAGTAGAGGTTGGAACGCAAGTGGAAAAGTGGAAATGAAGCCGTGGGTGGAAAAGCCTGCGCAGGTGTGTTGGTCCTGCTTCACACAGAAGGTGCCAAAACGGATGGTCTGGGCACCTGTGCACGGAAGCACAATACAGCGGCGGCCGTCCTGTATTGTAGTAGGGCCGGAAGGATAACCGGATAATCCTTCGAAAACTGTGAAAATCTTGGACACAGCAGAGAGGAAGGAGGAAGCGTTACCTCGGAAAGCGCAGGCTGGGTTATTTCCAAGGATTTTTACTCTGAGAAGCGTACCATTGTATGAGTATAGGTATTTCCTCGCAAATTTTCCCCGCAGGAGACGACAAAAGACTAAAATATGTTTGGTCAGCGCTCGGAAGA
This sequence comes from Schistocerca nitens, assembly GCF_023898315.1. NCBI lineage: Eukaryota > Metazoa > Arthropoda > Insecta > Orthoptera > Acrididae > Schistocerca > Schistocerca nitens. Next base: position 389,634,897 of record NC_064616.1, read on the forward strand.
ATCTGTAGAGAGGGAGAATATTCCATAGTTTCGAGAATAGGATTGGTCTTCTGTAGTTACGAGGGAGGGCAGCCGAGCTTTGCTGGGAAGCCAGCGGTGGAGAGAATGAGGTCTTCCGTTTTGAGCGCCCAAGTTGGACAGTCGCTCAGTGTAAGCTTTTGTTGGTACAGACAGACTTGCTGTCTTTGCTCTCAGGAGATTTTATAGTTAGAACGGTTAGGCACTGTACTGCTGCGAACTTACACAATTCTGGACTTCGCCTCCGGGTTGAGAGTAGTCGTTGAGTATGCAGCGTTCAGTGACTGAGAGCACTTCTTCTGCCTTTACTCACGTTGAGACGTTATCTGAACTCCATCCTAATGGCTGGCAGTTCGCGTTTCTCGTCTGTAGAACACAGAGAGGAGAAGACACTATTAGATTATACTAATCAGAGGACTGTCTTGTGCCGTCCTAGTGTTTTAATGAGTTTCTTTTATATATTCTGTGGCTGGAGTTCTTCCGTCGTCGCAGACGTGTACGAGAACCATCACTCTGACGGACCGGACGCAGTACATATGGTGATATTGCTAATTGCTTCGACTTATTAGGCCTATAAAGATAAACAGTTCCACTCAGGTTGCACACCACTGTAGATCATCTTTGAAAGTAGTGTTTTCTAGTGTTTGGTACGTAGATGATGTCAGTCGTTTCGCGTTATTTATATTAGATCGCGTGGCCATAAAAGGGGCAGATTTGGGCAATTGATCAATCGTATTAGTTAGGAAATTCATTTGTATCCCTTTATGTCCATTGGACATTGATATATAAACATTTGTAATATAAAGGGGTTTTAATCTACAATAAATGTATAAGAGGAAACAGCATTTATCATTTGGTAGTTACTAGTTGCCTTAATCATTCATGTATGCTTATGTTGTAATTCATATGTTAAAGTGCAAGAAGGAGGAGATAAAGATCTGCTTCAGGAGGTAGTCAAACAGGGCCAAATCTTCATTTTCGCATTCAGTATTTCCGTTGCGCACATTCATTTTACACCCGCCTGAAGTAGCATCTTGGAAGCGATTTTTACGGGAGACGCGTTATTGCAGTACCAAGTACGTACCATTAACTTCCTCCATGAGTGATTAAAACCCCCACATAACAAGATCAATGCAGTTGTTTCTCCTCCACCAGTGAACGTAAATTTGAACGAATTTCTTTAGAGACTGCTTTAGGTGTGGTCAAATAACTGTCTCCTACATTTGTTAGCAGTTTTTTGTCTTTTTCATATGTATTACCCTTTATATTCCTTTTATCATTTGTGTGCTCACAAGAGAAAATTAGTTGGGAAAAATCAGGACCTGCTGTATCTATTCCATAGTTAGACAATCCCTCTCCCTTACATTTCATCATTTGTGCTAGACTAGCATCCATAGTTCACTTATTACGAACTTTCTGCGTTATCCGTCCTGTAAAATTTTTGCGTTTCTTATCTGAGCACATGGTAAGCATTCAGATTTCCGTAAATCCCAGACGGGATCACACATTAAACCGACAAGATAAGTTGAGGCTCACCATCGGTCTCTTACAATGTATGGCACACCTTCAAAATAAGTAACTGTGACATAAATTTGTACTCCGCTTACCCACGACTACAACCACGAGCAGTACCCACAATTCAGCGATGTTCGCGTTTACAGAATACATCTACGAAGCCAGCGTATGAAACAATGATCATATGAATTTAAAAGTCTGTTGCTCAAGAATCTATGACGTATATCATAAATATCTGTAGTAGTAAGGTGGAAACTTTCCTTCCTTTCTCCAGTTGTTGACACATCCGAGCTTCTGTTCTGATCCTGGTAACGTTCGTAATGAAAAGGGGAAAATACTAACAAGGCTAAAGGGGAAAAATAATTCATGACGTAGAGCTTCCTGTTGGTGTTTGCTAGGGATTGGTGATGCTGTTGATGGTGTCTTATCTGGGCGGCACTCTTATCCCAGAGGAACTGATGCGTCTAATTAGGGACTCGCCGCTACATCTTGGCGATAGCTCCAGTGGATTCCTCTCCCGACCCACCCGTCGCTTCTTGATGGGCCTCCCCGCCAAAGACCCTGAAACGGTTCTCTTGCGTCACAGATAAGGAACGATAGATACTGCGACCCAGCATTCCACTGGAAAATGTGTAAAAACCTAGCGGGTAACCGTTACAAAAATAATTCATCGCCACAAGTTCAGAAGTGTCGTGCGTGATAAGTTCCAATGTTCTATCTTTGCTTTAACTAAGAACTTACGATTAAAATACCCTACCAGGTGTTTCCTCCTCACATGAAAATTAGTAATTCCAGTCTCTTACTGTTTTCTGATGGACTCACATGTTTCCAAATATGAATCATTTTTTTAGAAAATTAAATTCCGATTATTAAACAACAACTCACAATACAAGGGGAAGTGACAACTTACTCTCACTCACGTGTCTGTGTAGCAAGAGATACGTAAAAAAATTATGTCCCGTAATGAACTGGAAGTACAAACTTTAACCGCTGCAGAGAAGCAAGGCATTAAATCTCTTACCAACGCTGTACCTTTCCTCTGATCTTACCTTGGTGACGTTTTTACTTCTGTTGTTCACAGTACGTCCGTTCAAACGTATGTCATGCATGATAATATCTCTGCGACTACATACATTTTGTTGACTGCAGCAGCGTGTTATAACGACCAGACGGTCAACGGGCGTGTGCTGTTGCTCCTGAATACCAACGTTTGTAATAATTGTAACATACAGAAACAATAGCAAAAATTAATCAAAACTCAGAAAATATGTGCCGGCCGCTGTGGCCAAGCGGTTCTAGGCGCTTCAGTCTGGAACTGCGCGACCGCTACGGTCGCAGGTTCGAATCCTGCCTCGGGAATGGATGTGTGTGATGTCCTTAGGTTAGTTAGGTTCAAGTAGTTATAAGTTATAGGGGACTGATGACCTCAGATGTTAAGTTCCATAGTGCTTAGTGCCATTTGAACCATTTTCAGAAAATATGTTTTCCACAGTACCGGTCGTAAGTGCTTATAGATGACGCAGCTGTAGGACAAGATACGTACTCTCTCGTGTTACTGGAAATGTCAGTGTTAATAGAGGTTGTTCAATTCATAGCCGCCATACAAAGTGCAAAAGTAAAAAGTACGGGCCAACATGCTTCTTCCAAACCAAAGGGTGCATATTCACCATTTATATGTGGATGGAACACCATGCACTGTCACTGGAAAAAAACCACTGCCATACCGTGAAATTTCTACTCATGCAGGGAATGCTGCTGCGACAGTGGATAAAAGAGAACCGTATGCGGCAACAAGCAGGTACTGGATCATGGTGTACCACCACAGCAGGGGATGATCTCCACCTTTTTCGCATGGCTCAAACGGGACGTACTGATTCATCCATAATAGTGAAATGATCGAAATTATCGTATGGCACTGATGGCCGTGAGTCTTCATTCGTGGACCGAGCGAGGTCGCGCAGTGGTTAGCACACTGGACTCGCAGTTGGAAGGGACGACGGTTCAATCCCGTGTCCGGCCATCTTGATTTAGGTTTTCCGTGATTTCCCTAAATCGCTCCAGGCAAATGCCGGGATGGTTCTTTTTACAGGGCACGGCCGATTTCCTTCCCCTTCCTTCTCTAATCCGATGAGACCGATGACCTCGCTGTTTGGTATCTTCCGCCAAACAACCCAACCCAACTCTTCATCTGTGGAATTCCGGCAACCGAATTGCTAATCTTTTCAGTGAACGCCAAATTGGGCTACTTGTCGATAACGGACAACGCAACACCCAGCCCACGAGCGGAGAAAATCTCCAATCCGGCCGGGAACAAAACTCGGTACCGCAGCATGGCAGTAGGACGCCCTCATCACTGTTAAGGGGGCGGTATCCAGAATATTGGTTGGCAACAAGCAGGTACTGGATCACTGCAACGAGTATGAAAGTGTGAGTAGACCAAACGGCGTCTTCTGTTGTACTGAGTGATAAGACGTGTACAGTTCGTAGTTGTGTGTTTAGCAAACATCTGTAACCAAACAACCCCTTGATGAACTGTGCAACTCATATTTGTGCACTCTTTTGTTCCTGTTACTGCTGTTTAGCTAGGGTCACACACAAAACAACGACACACAAGAAAGCACCGAACGAAAGTTCTGAAAGCAATTTTCTTTCTTTGACAGTTCCATTTCCAAAGATACTTCAGTCTGGGACGCATTAATGTTATGGTCACGGTCGTAAGCCACTGTAGCTACTGTTATCGACTAATGTCCTGTTTCAGACATATAGCCACATAGTACGACATATTTTCTCCAATTCACCCACGCACGTACGTTGAGAAGCATTGTCAGGCTTCACAGCAATCTTTGATCATCTAAAAGACTTTCTGTATCTTGAAACCATTATTTAGCTATAGCTACCAATGTCCTTCACATAAAAACTCATCCACGTTCAGTCTCAGAGATGAATCGTTGTTACATACTAAGTCACTTAGATATATTTTGGACAGTACTGGTCCTATCTCACTGTTTTATAGTATACCAAACGGTACTTTTCTTCTGCCGATGTTTACCAATTAAAAATCAGGAGATTGGTCCTTCATTTTACGAAGTTGTCACCGCAGTCATATGCTCGTTAAGCACGTGTATATTTCACTAAGGCACGAAGTGCACTTCTATTAAATTATTTTTGCAAATAATATTAGACGGAGATTTAATCGAAAAGTTTCCATTTTAAAAAGGTTTGTGCCCTCTAAGACAATATTTCATACCCAAATCAGTGGTGAATCTTAACCACGTATTCGTAATAATCTCGTAAACTGCTTGTTTACGAATCCATGTTTAATCGAACGTTCCTCCTTCAATTATTGCACACTTTCATCCTTGGAGGTCTTCACTATTACTTACAGGGCGACAATTATTGAACTATATGGAAGAAACCTAGATAAACTACAAACTATGGCGTAAATATTCTTTATTCAACATTTAAACGTCACTACAGATATTCGAATTTAGTTATGACATGTTCGATATCTCTGCCATCATCGGCAATTATGTGGGGCAGAGTACTAGCGAAATTCTGCATGATCCGCTGAAGTGTCGGAACATCGATGCTGTCGGTGAGCTGCTGAGTTGCTGTTTTCAGCTCAGCAATGGTATTGGGGTTATTGCTGTACACCTCGTCTTTAATATAGCCCCATAAAAAGGAGTCGCATGTGTTCAGATTCGGAGAATACGACGGGCAATCCAGGCCCATGTCAGTGGCCTCTGGGTACCCCGGAGCCAGAATCGTTCCAAAAGTGTTCCTCCAGGACATCAAATACTCCAATGCTTCGTTGGGGTCGAGCTCCGTCTTGAGGCAACCACATCTTGTCGAAATCAGGGACACTTTGGATAATGGGGATGAAATCATCTTACAAAACCTTCACGTACCCTTCGGTAGTTACCGTGCCATCAAGGAATATCGCACCGGTTATTCCGTGACTGGACATTACGCACCACACAGCACCTGTTGAGAGTGAAGAGACTTTTCGATCGCGAAATGCGGATTGTCAGTCCCCTAAATGAGTCGATTTTGCTTAATGACGAACCCATCCAGATGAAAGTGGGCTTCGTCGCTAAACCAAACCATATTCACATCAAATTCCTGTTCATCAGTTCTGTGGACAATAATGTTGGCGAAACACAAACGCTGTTCGATGGCCCTGGGGCTTAATGGCTGTTGTGTTTGAATTTTGTAGAGGAACAGATGCAGGTCTTCAACAACAGTCTGTTGCAGTGTCTCCCGGTTGATTTCCATTTGTCTGATCGTTTTCCTGGGGTGGTTTGAAATGCAGCGCGTGTGTGTCGATGTTTTCAGGCGTTTTCACCCTTTTTGAACGACCGTCATTGCCAACAATGTCATCGTAAACACTACCCGTTCACTCATACTTGAGAATCAATTTCCTGATTGTTAGCACAGTTGGACCGGTTGTCTTCAACTTGATCCCGGTCGCAAACTTCCTTTGAGCCGCAGTTTGGCTGTTTGTTATTGCTCGCATAGTAGGCCTTCACAAGCGCTACACCGTGACATTTTCACGTGCCAATGACCGACAACAAGGCTCGTGCGTTTGCGCATGCGCATACTAATTTCCTTCATTCCCTTCATGCCCCACGTCCGAACTCAAACCGATCAGAAGTTACGACGATTTTATTTCATATAGTTCAATAATTGTCACCGTATACGATAGCGTTGTATAACTGATTCTGTAAGTATATTAGAAGGCTTAATTAACTTGTCCATGAATTTATTTTTGTATATACAAAATATTCTGCACTCTCGGATACGAACTGCTTTACTAGTTTTATTTTTCGTAGAAATAATATAGCTACATAACCATTCTTTCACAGACATAGAAGGAGATCTGCTAATTAGCTAACGAAATTAACTTTGAATGCCGTTAATCAGACACAGTAATTTATATGGGCGAATTCCGATCATTTAAGCGGCCAATATGTGAGATAAATAATCAGAAATAAATAACCAGACCTGCTCACGTACCTTGCAAGAGCGATAACATATAATTCACGTTTTGTAAATAGAGCAGAATATAGTAATATTACACGTCGTGAGTAAAAAAACTATTTATTAGTAACTTAATATGAAAGTAAGTTCTGTAGAGAATTTACTTTGCCCTAAGAAATAACATGGACACCGAATTTTCCTGAATTTACAATACGCAATGGTAGTAGCGCTGGCCCAAAATATTACAAAACCTATAAAATAACAACCCTAATTCCCAATACTGCGGATTCATTTTTAACACAAATAATACGTTTTGCGTAATTCAGTGGAATTATACGCAATTTTAAACAACCTAAGATTGACTGTTAGTGCTGCAAGTACGTCTAATCGAATTTCCAAGGCGTAAAACTCTTTGTTCACCGTAAAATAAATTTCCATGTAATACACATTGGCTCCGGAGTATCATAACAGACACTTTTGGCTACAACCTACATTTGCTTGAAATTATTCGACACGTTTCATAGATTATGTTTACTCGATCTGCTCTCATCTCGTGATTTAAGTTTTCGCTTTTGGTTTCCTTTTTACAAAATTATGCCTAACATCATTAAAGTTTTGTGAAATCAAGAAACACACCCTAGTTCCAGTGACATTAACGAGGTTTAGTGGGAAGCAGCTTCCCACCAAGCCTGCTACCAGAGCATTGCACTATTTATTTTTGGATGACTTCTAAAAACACGTTTTTAAGCAACTAAACTATCTCAGTCGAAGCAGGCGGTCTAAATAGCTTTTGAGGTGGAGGTGTAGATTGGAGATGGCTAGAGGTATAATGGGATTTTAGTAATTTTCTAAGTCTCAACACCCAGCCAACTTGAGCAATAATTTTTGAGAATAAATAGAACAGTGATCCATAGCCTAGTGTGTTAATTTTATATGTGAATTTAAAAAGGGTGAATTAATAAAAAAATATTAATCAGTAACTAAATAATAGGAACCATGCTAATCTAAAACTAAACCATCTAACTTCACTGGCACTAAACTGCTCGGCTCATATTAGAAAGCTTTATTTTTTACCTCCAGGGCAATTATAATGCCAAAGTATTTCTCTGAATCTGGCAAAGATTTAACTTAATGACTGGCCAAGCGATATCCGTAATTCAGTCAGATGCGAATCACTTTTAAAATATAGATCAAAAACCTTGTATATTTTAGGCAGTGGAACACAAAAGTTATCCCTTTTTGTACTAACAATTGCAGTGCGGTAACCTTGAAGAAAGACTATGCTGGGGCACTTTACAAATTATTATCTATCGAAAATCAGATCAGATATTGCTCAAGTTACAACCGTAATCTTTTCGCCTTATCGAAGAGAATTCAGGGTTAGTAATAGTCTTGATTACTTTCCTTGCACTAGGCGTATAGCGCCAAAAAATTAATAAAAAATACGAATGGCATTCAGCCATTATTTCTCTGCAGCAGTGAGTTTAAGAATAGTGGAATGTTAAGTTCTTACAGTATCAACATTTCTACCGGGTGCGATCACATAGGTCCCACCTGAGCGTATTAGAAACCACCTTTTTTAAAAAAAATATACAGGGCAAAATATCATAAGAGTAATTACGACGTATTTAACGTAGTCATCTCTCCCAAATTACGTAGCCAGCATAACAGAATCAAAAAGACGTCTGATACAAAATTTCAGATACCCTTCTTTTTGTTGTTGTTATTAAGCCAGCTATATAATGTGTCAGTGTCGACTAATAGTACATATGTCACATTACATTTTGTAATATTTTGCACTGCATATTTTCAAAAGGTGATTTCTCATACTCCCAGGGAAATCAGTATGATGGCAGCCGGTTAAAATAATGGTTTTCTATGACCCATAATTCCACCATTTGTTAAACTTACAACCATCAATTGATAATACCTCAATGGCACTAGCATAAATCGCTTGGAGTTTTTAGTACCTCTTTGACGAGATACATCTAGTGCAGTGCGTTATTGAAGTAATTAAGATCATCGAAACTTTCACCAAAGCAGAGTTCTCTCAGGAAAGGTGAATACAGGGATACCGGAAATTTCCGTTACAAACTTCTAGGACTTGGAAAGCAGAGTGAGTACATAATATTTTGAATAGGAACCCATGTCCGGATTTATATCACGGTTTTACTTCTGCTTGAGGAACTGAGTTAGGCGTGACGCAGTACAATTATTGGGTAACAGTTCGAAAGGAAACATAACGAAACTTTCATTTGCCATTTAAGCTAATTTGTTTGTATTAACACTTAAACATTACTTGTTTACATTATTCCAAAATAAAAAAGGACCCAGTATACTTACGTATAGAACAGTAGTGATTCATTACAACAGCAGCTCGATGTTGCGACCACCAACGTTGTTACAGGCGTTGTACCTACAAAGAATGTTCTGGTATACACTCTCCATCTTCACCTGGTGTCCCTTCAGCAGCGGCCGGAACTCGTACCAGTAGATCTTCTTCTGTCACTATAGGAGTCTCGTAAATTAAACTTTGCATACGACCCGACAACAAGTAATCCACAGAAGTACGTCTCCCTATTGCATACCAGGTCAAGAAACTCTGAGACTTTTCGCTTTTCCTCCGCACATGTGGACGCGTTACACATTTGAAATGAAACCCTCGTAGAACGGATACTGTATGTTTGCGGGCATGGGTTCCTGTTCAAAATATTACGTACTCATTCCCCTTGACAAGTCGTAGAAGTTCGTAACGGGAATTTCCGTACACCCTGTACACACTGAGGTGACAAAACACTCCACAATTCGGTCGAAGTCTCCTGCAGATATATTGAGCCATGCTGCCTCTATAGCCGTCCAGAATTGCGAAAGTGTTGCCAGTGCAGAATTTTGTGCACGATATTACCTCTAGATTTCGTCGCATGCAGGGGAATCTGGATGGTCAGATAATTTTCTCGAATTGTCTAGAATGTTATTCAAACCTATCGCGAACAACTGTGGTCCAGTGACATGGCGCATTCTCATCCATAAGAATTCCATGGTTGACTGGGAACATGAAATCCACGAACGGCTGCAAACGGTCTCCGAGTAGCTGAACATAACGATTTCCAGTCCACGATCATTTCATTTGGACCGGAATACCCAGCCCATTCTATCTAACTACAGACCACACATTTATGAAGTCACCAGTAGCTTACACAGTGTCTTGATAACAACTTGGGTCCATGGCTTTCGTGGGGTCTGGGCCACACTAGAAACCAACCACCAGCTCTTACCAATCGAAACCGGGACTCATCAGACCAGACCACGGTTTTCCAGCCATCTAGGGTCCAAACTATTCGATCCGAGCCCAGGAGAGGCGCTGCAGGGGATGTCGAGCTGTTAGTAAAGGCACACCCGTCGGTAGTCTGCTGTCATTGCCCATTAATGCCACACTGTCCTAACGGATAAGTCAGTCGTATGTCTCACATCGATTTCTGCAACTATTTCACGCACTGTTGCTTGCCTTTTAGCACTGACAACTTTATGCATATGCCGCTGCTCTCCGTCGTTAAGTAAAGACCGTTGGCCACTGCGTTGTCCAGGTGAGAGTAATGCCTGAAATTTGGCATTCTAGGCACACGATAGGCAAGGTGGATTTCTGAATATTGGATTCCTTCACAATTTACGAAGTGGAATGTCCCATGCTTCTAGCTCCAACTATCGTTCTGACTTCAAAGTCTGTTTATTCACGTCGTGCGGCCATAATCTGGCCGGACAACTTTTCACATGAATCACCCGAATACAAATGGCAACTCCTCCAATGCAGTGCCCTTTTATAGCTTGCTTACGCAATACTACCACTGTCTGTATATGTGTGTATTGGCATCCCATGACTTTTGTCACCTCAGTGAATTATATATGTTTAATTAGAATAGTGACTAAACTGCGAATTTTTGGTGCATTGCAATGTCCCATGCGTTTGGAAAAAAATGAATGGTGACTCTTTGTATATGAGACGGTTAAAAGAATCGCCCCGCAGAACTACACATCTATATCCTTAACATCGATCTGCTGCATAATTTTTGAACATGTTCTCACTTCGAATATAAAAAATTTACTTTAGTCGGGAAAGCTTATGCTCACAGATTAGCAGCTTGTCCTTTACTCACATGGTATCTTGCGTACCATGGATGAAGGGGAACAAGCAGATTTATTGTTCTTAGATTTCCTTTTGGGTTTGACTCGGCGTGGTGTACGGAACGTTGTCACCGTTGAGTGGCTGCACGAGGATACAATACGAAGCAAGCAAATTTTCTAATCGTGTTGTGAATGTTGCAGTTTTTCTTATTTCCGTGACTGCAAAGGCACTTGGAGCGGAATTCCGTCTTATGCAAGACACTTCTGTAGTTTTGCTTTCACTCAAACATATTTCAGCACTCTTCGTGCTATCTCCAGTGGCTTTATTTGTTTATTTTCCTTCTGCAGAATTATTACATGTTAACCTTTAAAGAAACTTTTGGTACAAAATATTGACATCTGTAAAATGAGCGATTATTCTCAACTTTTTTTACTGTGCTGTGTGCATAGCAATATAAAAAGAAATATTTGACAATAATCGATCATTTTAAAAATGAATATTTTTTTACCTAAAGTTTCTTTAAAGGTTAACACGTAACAATTTTTCACAATGAAAACAAAGAAATAAACCCAAAGAAGATAGCACAAAAAGTATTGAACCTGTCTGGGTGAAAAGGTGGCCAGCATAAGGCGGAATTCCTCTCCAACAAAATTTCTGGTCGCTGTGATGAGTACTATTTTGCTCTAAGTATAAAAAATGTAAGTTAATGAAGCTAAATTGGAGAAAACCAATCCCGTATTTAACGAATACAGCATTGACAGAGCGCTGCTTGACACAGTCACATCCATTAAATATCTGACCGTAACGTAGCAAAGCGATATGAAACGGAACGATCACGTAAAAGCTGTAGTAGGGAAGGCGAATCGTCGACTTCGGTTTATTGGGAGAATTTTAGGAAAGTGTTGCTCATCTACCAACGAAACCACGCATAGAAGTGGAGGATGACTTACGTTTCACCACAATGGTGGCAATGCTGGTGAAGTCTCCACCATTCATACTGGTCTTGGGGTTCTAACTGTTCGAATCTTCGAACTGCCATTTGAATTCCCTGTAGATTGAATAAATGCAACGGTGTCACCATATGACAATGTCATTAGTCACTTCGCAGAGAAATGGTTAGGTTTTCGGGACTATCCCGTGATTAACGGAATTAGATAAATAAAAAGCGACCGTCCCAAGCAATACTATCATAAATTACTGCGTACCAATACCGCGCGATAGTAATCTATGACGGCCAATCTAGGACCTGAGCTAATTTTAGTTGTACTGGTCACGTACGTGCGGAGTGCGTTCAGAGGCGAAACCTAAGAAGTGCCAGAGATGACACCATTGCCAGTTCGTAAGCAGCGGCGACCAGTGGCCACGCTGTCGATGAGGAACTATCGATGGGGAACAAAATGTAGAACATCACCGACAAGTAGTTGCAGACAGTGAAGGCAGCTTCCCATTTTCAACACCGAACAAAAGAAATTAGAAGCGAAGTGTTGCACTTCAAGGAGTGGAGAAGGCAGTAACATCCATGTGAGAGAAACGAAATCATTAGTGCCAAATCCAATAAGAGAAATGAAACAAAACACAAATTCAAGAGAGAGTGTCGACCTTCAAAACAAATTCCAAAAGAGTAAACGATAAGGTCTCAAAGGAAGACAAAAGAGACGATAAGAAAGAAAAGACACACGCAAAGGATTCTAAAGACTTAAATTAAATACCGGTATTAACCGGTCGAGGAGGAGTAGAAGAAGAAAATCACAGTGCAAGAATATCAGAAATCCCAACAGTCACAGGACTGCTTCCTAAAATCAATGTTGTTGAAGGTGAAGATACGACCATTGATGTACAGAATATACATAAATATGTTGTTTCGAACTGCTTCTCAAATGATGAATTATATTTTTAAAAAAATGGTTCAAATGGCTCTGAGCACTATGGGACTTACTATCTGAGGTCATGAGTGTCCTAGAACTTACAACTACTTAAACCTAACTAACCTAAGGACATCACACACATCCATGCCCGAGGCAGGATTCGAACCTGCGACCGTAGCGGTCGCGCGGTTCCAGACTGAAGCGCCTAGAACCGCTCGGCCACTGCTGCCGGCGAATCCTATTAAAAGATGAATCTCTTACATACAAAGTAAATCGCCACGTTAAGCATAAATAAGGTCAGCAGTGCATTAAAAACAAGTAATGCTCAAGATCTTTCATATACCGTGAACACTGACATTATGCTGCTCCAGGAGGTCACCGATATAAATGTACATGAAACGAATACCCGGATAGAACGTTATTCCAGATACAGGCAATGGCACAGAGCTGGAGAACACGATCCCTACTAAAGAAGTCATTTTTATGAAAGACATAGAGTTGAAAATAACAGGGTAATTTCCGTCCCCTTTAACAACAGAAAGTTGGTCAACATACACGCACCATCTGGCACAACCAATAGACAATGTCGAGTCGAATTTCTTAGACGAGAGATTGTTCCAATTTTTAAAAACTAGTGCGATGATGTAATCCTGAATGCAGGTTTTGATTGTGTGATTAAGCCCAAAGATCAAACACCAAATTTTAATAAGTCCATAGAACTTGAACACATCGTTGAAATGTAATTGATTCTTGGGAGTACACGAATTGAGCTCTGACGTGTGTCACGCATGTCACAAACCATTCAGCAAGTAGGCTGGATAGAATATACGAGTAGCAGGGCAAAGCTGGCATAAGTGCATTTTGTTTGTGTGGGTTCTGTACATCCAGGGACTAACATACATTCAGAAGCAAACCTATTGTTATGCTAGTAGACTTATGACCCCATGGAAGTTGCTTTATAACCCCCTGAGGATAATCACCCTTCTAAAGAATCCACCCCCACGCCACCACTCCACCTCCATTTCCAAAACCCCTCGCCCAATTCCCAACTGCTCTCCCTCCCCCAGCCAGTACAAGCACATTGTGATATCAAATTACTTGACTAATTAGTTAAATTGATAAAATGACTGCCCCCTACCCCTTCTGGCCGGCCGGAGTGGCCAAGCGGTTCTAGGCGCTACAGTCCGGAACCGCGCGACCGTTACTGTCACAGGTTCGAATCCTGCCTCGGGCATGGATGTGTGTGATGTCCTTAGGTTAGTTAGGTTTAAGTAGTTCTAAGTTCTAGAGGACTTATGACCTCAGCAGTTGAGTCCCATAGTGCTCAGAGTCATTTGAACCATTTTGAACCTACCCCTTCTGGAAAATCTCACAACACTGCCCTCCCCTCCCTCTTTCCCCTGTCCCCTTCCGTATCAGGAAACTGGCGTGAGAAAGACGCAATCAGTTCAGGAGAGAAAGGATCCCATGATAGGAAATCCACCTACACTGCAGAGGGTGTAGTAGTAGTTGTTTACTTATAACGTTCAATTGGCAGGGGTTGGATCTTTTTATTTGGCAGGAAAAGCTCCTCACTATCTGCTGTTTATTTATTTTTGTAATACGCAGGTCTTGTAAAACACCATACATCACCAGTGCCAGCCATCCAGGGTTAAGCTGGCATTACCCGGTATTAGCACGTTGACCGTACAGAGACTGTCGATCAATATTGAAATTACACAATGTATACTCAGTGCCCAGAGTACTCCATTGTCCACGACAGTGGATGCAAGCTAAATTTTTTGTGACCGTCTGGCAGCCAGATCAACCCACAGCTGTGGTCCCCTTTGTTGATGAGTGGTGTCATTTTCTGGGGGATTCCCACTTCAAATGGCTACTTCCTGTTGCAGCATCTGGAAAATCTGCTTCCAGACTCACACACATTTCACATCAGGTCAGCAGAAGCAGATGCTCCACGTGCAAATAACTGCTGTGAAGATACTTACTTACTTAGTTCACAATACCACAAGAGGAGAACACTGATAGAAGCAACCTTCCACACGATTTACTTTCCTAATCCCCTGTTCTCCTCTCCTTAGCCACGCTGCTTGCTTTCTGTCAGACAAAGCATTAGGTGACAGCAACTCTTTCATAGAGGTGGCGGCAATCCTTTGGTATTGATACCTGAGAAATTCCTGTCAAAATACATGCTCTCTCTGTCATTCTCTCTCCCTACTGGCTGCTTCTATCTGGTATATCCCCAGCTGTGGATGTAGTCCACTCGTGCTAAGCACACACTACCAAATTGATTGACTAATTTATTAAATCGATACCCCTTGCCTGAAGTAGTGTTTCCTTGCTTCCTATTGGTGGGTACTATAACTGGAGTACTGGATGGGATATTCTGGGGCTATCTAGGATTCGATCCCCAAACTGCCCAGCTTCCAGACCCTATTCTTCAGCTCTTCTGGACTTTCGTTGCATCCTGTTGGTGGAAACTGGCGGAGGTAGGTCGTTTAACAGGATGTCCATTACATAGGAGGTAGCTGATAATTTAAAATTTCAGCTCAATTACACTATGCCCTTAAACAATTGCAATATATGATACAGGGGTTTGATTGAAGTATGCTTGCAGTACCACTATCAGAAACGATAAATTGATCAATAGGGAATTTGATGTTGATGTTGGTTTTTAAATCACTATATAATTCCAAAGTCAGTTCTCTCAGCTACACCAGCACAACAAATGAGGAAGAGGAGATGGAAGGATGTACCATGTGATAGGACAGTAACAATAACGAATAGTACTCCCAGCATTCCACTGCAAGACAGAGTCTGTTGGACTGTATTGAGAAGCAGTGGACATCACACAAATAAAGCACATTCCATTTCACAGTAGTAGTTGTTACGGTTAGATGTCAG
This sequence comes from Schistocerca nitens, assembly GCF_023898315.1. NCBI lineage: Eukaryota > Metazoa > Arthropoda > Insecta > Orthoptera > Acrididae > Schistocerca > Schistocerca nitens. The sequence continues at coordinate 389,650,296 of NC_064616.1, forward strand.
GGATCGTTGGAACACTCATACTTCCCACAAACTCATGTCCTGATGTCTACAGACAGCCAGAGGTCGCATAGGGCTAGTTGCCTCCATGAACGCGTATCTCAGTGATCGCGCCAGCCCAGCAGCCCAGCAGCCCAGCAGCCAAACTCAGCCCACTCTAGAGGACCTTCTGGCTGTGGAGGGTGTCCAGGATGAGCAAAGTGGTAGGGTTTCAGATGTTATCAATACGTCCAGTGCCAACACTTTTCTGTAACTGATACTGAATCTTCTCAAATATCCATGTAAAAATTGGAAAATACTCGCGACACACGCAGGGTGAATGATGTCATGTGTTGGAAACATATTTCTTGCACTGGAGTATTATCAGCGTTTCATTCTACGTGACTAATATATCATAAACCACAACTCTTTCATATTATAAAATGCTTAATTGTGTTTATGGTCTATGATCATTTCTCTCTTCCCACTACCTTGCTGGTATGGTATCCAAAAACTACAACAATACTACACAACTTATAGCCAAGTGATTTACGTGAAATGTTTCAACCTCCTTCCATCTGGAGCTCCATTATGCACAAATCATACGTGTCTTCTTCTTCTTAATCGTCTGTTATATCAACACAATACCCTCAATTGTATCAGGCTTGTATGTACTATACACCAATAAGGTGTGCTAAACTCGTCAGCATGCAAGCATCTACAGAAATCATGTGTCATTGGATGGGTGACATGAGTGAGACTGATGTGGAACAGTCTTCACAGAATGGAAGTTACAGTAGTGTAGTTGAGAATACCAGTCTATATCACTATCGTCGGTCAGTAAAAGTTTGTAAAACAAGTTATACTCGTTGTGAAAGCAAAATATAGAAATGTATTGATTACTTGGAACTCAGCTCTTCTGTTGCTTCATGAGAAGTCAAATGTAGTGGGTACAGTACCCTCCTACTCCTGGTCAGCACCAATTAAAATCGGAGACAATGTTGCAGGAACGTTTGGTTAAAGACAGAGGAAGAGTTATGAGTTGCATAGAGAGAGACCATCTACATTTTTCCTCATGGTCCTTAGCCAGTAGGTTCAACGAAGGGGAAGAAATAGAGGGCAAGGTGCTAGATCTTTCAATCTCCACTTTATACCACGAATATGAGAATACATGTGACTCCCATTCACATATGGGGAGGCAGCAAATCGTTATAAAATCTTACCCAATTTGTAAAGCGTTCATCTAAGGAAGGTAGTTTTTGCACCTCCTCTCTGCTGATGGCTGTTTCCTATACTAAGAAACAGTATTTGTGTCATGTGATGTAGGCAGTGTAACAGGGATAAGAATATGTCCACATGTACACTACTGGCCATTAAAATTGCTACACCAAGAAGAAATGCAGATGATAAACGGGTATTCATTGGACAAATATATTATACTAGAAGTGACATGTGATGACATTTTCACGCAGTTTGGGTGCATATATCCTGAGAAATCAGTATCCAGAACAACCACCTCTGGCCGTAATAACGGCCCTAATACGCCTGGCATTGAGTCAAACAGAGCTTGGATGGCATGTACAGGTACAGCTGCCCATGCAGCTTCAACACGATACCACAGTTCGTCAACAGTAGTGACTGGCGTATTGTGACGAGCCAGTTGCTCGGTCACCATTGACCAGACGTTTTCAATTGGTGAGAGATCTACATAACGTGCTGGCCAAGGCAGCAGTCGAACATTTTCTGTATCCAGAAAGGCTCGTACAGGACCTGCAACATGCGGTCGTGCATTATCCTGCTGAAATGTAGGGTTTCGCAGGGATCGAATGAAGGGTAGAGCCACGGGCCGTAACACATCTTAAATGTAACGTCCACTGTTCAAAGTGCCGTCAATGCGAACAAGAGGTGACCGAAACGTGTAACCAATGGCACCCATACCATCACGCCGAGTGATACGCCAGTACGCCGATGACGAATACACGCTTCCAATGTACGTTCACCGCGATTCATTCAAAAAAATGACGTTTTGCCATTCATGCACCCAGGTTCGTCGTTGAGTACACCATCCTGTCTGTGTTGCAGCGTCGAGGATCACCGCAACTATGGTCTCCGAGCTGATAGTCCATACTGCTGCAAACGTCGTCGAACTGTTCGTGCAGATGGTTGTTGTCTTGCAAACGTCCCCATCTGTTGACTCAGGGATCGAGACGTGGCTGCACGATCCGTGACAGCCATGCGGATAAGATGCCTGTCATCTCGACTGCTAGTGATACGAGGCCTTTGGGATCCAGCACGGCGTTCCGTATTGCCCTCCTGAACCCACCGATTCCATATTCTGCTAACAGTCATTGGATCTCGACCAACGCGAGCAGCAATGTCGCGATACGATAAATCGCAATCGCGTTATGCTACAATCCGACCTTTATCAAAGTCGGAAACGTGATGGTACGCATTTCTCCTCCTTACATGAGGCATCACAACTTCGTTTCACCAAGCAACGCCGGTCAACTGCTGTTTGTGTATGATAAATCGGTTGGAAACTTTCCTCATGTCAGCACGTTGTAGGTATCACCACCGGCGCCAACCTTGTGTGAATGCTCTGAAAAGCTGATCATTTACATATCACAGCATCTTCTTCCTGTCGGTTAAATTTCGCGTCTGTAGCACGTCATCTTCGTGGTGTAGCAATTTTAATGGCCAGTAGCGTATATGACCCTCACAGAGTAGTGGACGTTGTGGTTTAGCACTGATACAGAAATTAAGAACTGTGCTGCAATTTCATTGGCTGATAGTATCGTGAGATCGACATGAAGAGACGTTTTGTTTACGTTCAACTCATCAAGAGAGGTGGTTTGGATCTTGAGTAATCGAGTGAAATCCGCTGAAATTACGGAAAACCTGGTAAAGTTACGAAAATTGATTGGCAGTAGGTAATTTTGATGAAAATATGGCAAAAAATATGACGGGATGAGGGTACTTACATGCTCACCTGGATATATGGAAATCATTCCATTGCTCCACCAGTGGGATTGACAACTCATGGTGCATACTACCCATGCTCTATGGGTTTCAGTCGTGCAGAATACTCCCTTGTTCCACATGTTATTATGCACCGTAAGTCATTAAAATGGAAGATGCAGTGTCCAAAGATTTGGGGTCAGGATGACTACCACGCAGGACAACTAAACAGCGATCACATACCTGGGTGCAACATGCACCACCAACAATTGCACCGTAAGTCATTAAAATGGAAGATGCAGTGTCCAAAGATTTGGGGTCAGGATGACTACCACGCAGGACAACTAAACAGCGATCACATACCTGGGTGCAACATGCACCACCAACATGAGGAATCAATGCTCTGGGTCTGTTTGAAAATAGAACACTGAGATAGCTCCTACCATGCCACTGTGGAAAATGAAATTAACTGTAGAGATTATCACCTTTCGATAGCTGGTTGAAAACGCTCCACAGTACCACAAACTCTTCCATTTTCCATATATTGAGATGTCTTCCACGTTTTTGTCAATAACAAGCACCGCCTTTGTCTTTTTTCAACCATTCTGTGTGTTGCGGGGGTAGTTTAGTTTACACCATGCGATGTTCAGCTTTCTGTGAAAGTCAATAGATCGAAATGTGTTGAAGACAGTTTATTACCTGACACAGGCCGAGTGGTAGAAAAACGAAATGTGTTTATGTGTACACAGCTATAGTCATACACTGCATTACTGTGTTACAGCAAAAAACAATGTATCAAACTTTTTATGAAACAACGATACAAGAACACACTATTATGACTGATGGATGATCTGTGGGATACGGTCTTCCACCAGTACAGGCGAAAAAATTTTACACAGGTGTTTGGAAGCGACTTTGATCACTGTCCACCTGCTGCAATGGATCAACACATGTGCGAGCGTTGGAACTTAAATAGTGGCAACTATTTATTCACAACCGATACAAAAGAGTTACATGTTAGCACCTGTTACTGTCCTTCAAAGTAGTCACCAGCGTTGTGTAGAACCCACTGACAGCGATGTGGAAAGCGTATTGTAACGTTAGCAGAGCCTGTTCTGTTGATGGTGCGAATGTAGCTGTCTGCTGCCTGTCGAATCTCTGGAACAGTTCTGAAGCGAATGCCACGAAGTGGTTCCTTCATCTTCAGAATCAAATCAAAGTCGGAAGAACTTAAGTCCAGGGAGTATGGTGGATGGTACAGTACTTCCCACTCCCATCGACCGAACAGAGCAGTCACAGCTTGCGCTGTATTCGCCCGCGCATTGTCGTGCAAAATGATGGGTGGGTTGCGCAGCAAGTGTCACCGCTTTTTTCCCTAAGCTAGTCGCACGTGATGCTCCAAAATCAAACAGTAATACTGTGCATTGACGGTCAGCCGTGGAGGAACGTATTGCGTTAGGGTAACACCATCACAGTCAAACACGAGAATCACCATAACTTTCACCATACTGGGGCTCTGACGCATTTTCGACTTTCGCGGCGACCCATAATGACGCCATTCGTTGGATTGGCGTTTCACTGTTTGCTCGTACGATGTGGCCCATGTCTCATCCAGTGTTACGGTACGGTGTAAGAAAGCCTCTCCTTCGCGATTATAGCGCTCCAAGTGCGCCTGAGCAGCATCTTAACGCATCCATTTCTGCATTTCCGTCAAGTCATGTGGAACCCATCGTGATGCAATTTTTCGCATTCCCAGGCGTACATTCAGGATACGAAGCACAGTCGTATGTGCTAATCCGGTTTCGTGGGCGAGCTCACGAATCGAATGGCGTCGATCGCTGTCCACTAACGCGGCAACAAAATGCACTCCTTCTTCAGAGACTTTGGGCGACCAGCAGGATGCATGTCTGCCACAGTTTGCCGACCTTCGTTGAAGGCTTTTACCCAACGTGCCACTGCTTTGTATGAGCTGGCCAATTCCCCTCACGCCTCTTGAAGACCTGATTACACTGTCGTGCTGTACGTCCTCTGGCACATTCAATCTTGATCCAGTTCCGTTGTTCCTGTTTAGAAAACATAGTGACACCGTTACGTTAGAATGCTCTCTCACAAGTGACTGTTTCCCTCGATTGTGCGCATGCCGGTGACGTGGGACGGGCGACTCCATTTGCTCGGAGGTAAGGTAGGTACGTCAACAACGTGTGCTATCAGCGACAATAGTAGATTCCATTGCATAGTGTCTCCACAGCATTGTTGCCACGATTTAAGTTCCAACCTACGTATATTTAATGGGATAACATATGGTCGACATCAACATGCGGACGGTGTGTGTTTCTGGTATATCGGAAGAGAGGTATACGGTAAGATCTTATTGAGTTCTCTATCAGGTGACGTTAGCAAAGATTTTATAGTTCGTAGTTTTACTCTGTTGGATGTTACAAAAATGATGAGGAGAAGAATGAGAGGGAGAGAGAGAGAGAGAGAGAGAGATATATATATAAAGAGAGACTGTCCTGTCTATGAAGACTCTGACGCCATTACAGTGTCGTATTTCAAATGTGGTAATCATAGGAATACAACAAAGCAGATTAGGACATGTACAGGGGGACCGTTATAGGTTGTCATTCTGTAATGATGAATTGTAAGTGTTATGTTTCTGATTCCTTGTGCAGTCCATGTATGCTGTGCATTGTTGCTAATTTCCTCCTGTAAGTTAGTGTGCTATTTTTCTCATTGTTATGGCTCTCTGCCTTTCAAGCTTGAAAATAACGGAACAGTTCTATCGGAACATGATGGAATTTAGACAGAATTACGAGGTATCTGTGACTGTGGGGTGTTCGAGTTCTCCCTCGGGCATGGGTGTGTGTGTTTGTCCTTAGGATAATTTAGGTTAAGTAGTGTGTAAGCTGATGACCTTAGCAGTTAAGTCCCATAAGATTTCACACACATTTCTGAACATTTTTTTCTTGGCTGGGGTATCAGATCTTCCTGCTTGGCAAATGGCGGCTATCGTGTAAGGACGTACATTACATAAATAAAAGATGCGATAACTTTTTAATTGTAATCATCCCTTTACTCCCCAACAAATATGTGATAATAATGGTGTGGTGGGTGGGTTTCGCTACTGGGAAACTATGATAGGCCATGCAAAACGACATCCAGCTGGTGTGAATGTGGACATACCATAATTGTTTGGGCACTGTACACAAATAAATAAGAATCACGCTACTTGTCAGGAATGTTATTCTGCTGGAATGTAAAGTTACTATGGAAACTGTTTAGACATATTGCCAAGCATATGTGAGAGGTGACCAGACTGCTATTTCTGTAAAATATTACATATGTCTATTCGTAAATCGAGGATATATTTGATGTGGGGAATTCTGGGTTGGGTTGTTTTGCGGAAGGAGACCAGACAGCGAGGTTATCGGTCGGAGAATTCTGATTTCAGTGCACTGAGGTGTATGTCTGACTGTAAGGGTTGATAGATTCATGTCATGAAGACCTTCAATGCTATAGTATACAAACAGGGTGAGAAATATGGCTGTAACTAAAAGGATACACTGAACATCCTTTCATCAGATCCCCTAAGCAGATCCTTAGATATTCTTTGTCACATTATCGACTGTGATGTTTATTAGAATACAGCAACCCACACTGCTGATGCCTTTCCAAGCCTTTCGCCTGCAGGAGCGCTGTTCATTTTTGAATAGTGCCAGATGCCGTGCTTTACAACGTTTGTTTGAGAAAGTTTTGGCAGAATGCAGCACCTTCTGGGAGTGCTGACTGAAAACACCTGCAGTCTACTCGCGAATCTCATTGGCTGAAAAATTTAAATGTCAAATAATTTCCTGGGTCTGAGGAGGATCAAGACACCTAGCCAGTGTGTGTGTGGATATAACATAATTTGTTCCGATGTTCTACACATACAAACGATAATCGGAAATGTATGTGTCGGAGCGTGAAGTTACTGTGGTCTGTGTTCCTGTATGTACAAAGAAAATAACTATGTCCAATCGTAAGGGGGCCTATACATTAGATGTGGAAAACTACAATTTCAGTCCATTGATAGCTGTAAGGACTGTAACATATAATCGTAATTACAAAGATAAATATATGTCTGGTTTCCTGGGACGATATGCCTGGAGTCTGGGTGCACGTCAGAAGTAGCCAATGAGCGGGACAAATGGACATCTCCGGCTTGAGGTGCGAGTCACCACTGAGCATCGCAAAGTGGTGAGGCAGGTACGGGGATGCAGTTGACCTCACCATGTCTCCCCCTGGGTGGGTCAATAGCAAAGTAATACTCAGTATGTCTTGGGCAACCTTCGTGATCACGTGTTGCGAGCATTCTCAGATTTTTATGTGGGTATTAGATAAGATTCAGTATCCATCACTGACAAGTGTTGACACTAGACATATTGATAACAGGCGAATTCCTACCAATTCAGTTATCCTGGACACGCTCTACTGCCAGGTGGTCCCCTACAGCGGGCTCAGGTTGTCTGAAGGCCTGGCGCGATCACTGAGATGTACGTCCATGGCGAAAAGTAGTGCTACATGACCTCTGGCCATGGGCGCTGTGTGTGGATATCAGGACTTGAGTCTGTGGGATGTATGAGTGTTCCAATGATCTCCAGCATCTAACTATGACAACTACTACTATGGAAAGGAACATGCCTTAATTGTGTAGTACCTACTGCTTCTCAGTACTTCCAGCGGACTCTGTCTTGCAGTGGAATGGTGGGCGTGGTATTCGTTGTTGTTACTATCCTATCACAAGGCACGCCCTTCCTCATCGTCCTCCTCCTCCTCCTCCTCTTCCTCCTCCTCCTCATTTGTTGTCCTGTTGTAGCTGAGAGAACCAACTTAAGGTTATATAGTGATATAAAAACGAAAAGAAGTATCAAATTACAGACTGATCAATTTATTGTTTCCGATAGTGGTACTGAGAATACACTCCAGTCAAACCCCTGCTCTGTTTCCTGTAAATTGTTTCAGGATATAACGAAATTAAGAAGAAATTTTAAATTCTCATCTATCATCCTGCCAGATGAACTACCTCTGTCAGTATCCCCTAACAGGATGCAAGGTAAATCCAGAAGTAGGTAAGAGTAGCATTTGGAAACTGAGTGGCGGCAGTATCGAATCCCAGATAGCCCCAGAATTTACCACCAGATATGCCAGTCAGAGTATTCACCAATAGGAAACAAGGAAAAACTATCCCACTCAGAGTGTATCGATTTAATTAATTATTTAATCAAATTTATAGAGTGGGGGGAGCATTAGTGGACTATTTCTAATACATTCACATCTGGGGAAATACTATGTTTCCACTAGTTTGTTCAGGACAAAGGAAGGTTGGTGCGGCACACAACAGACATTCACTCAGCACAGGAAGCAGCCACTTGAGAGAGAGAGAAAGAGAGAGAGAGAGAGAGACGGAATGTGCTTCGACAGGAATTTTGCAGGTATCAATGTCATAGGGTTGCTGCCACTTCTATTAAAGAGTTGTGACCACCTGATGCTTTGTCTGACATGAAGATGCAAGATGGGCAAGAGAAAGAGGAGGATGGGTTTGGTATGAGTAGCGTTGGGGACGATATTTCTCAGTGTCCTCTGTCAGTGATATTGTGAACTAACTCAGTATCATCACAGTGAGAACATAGAGCAGCTGCTTCCACTGGTCTGGTGGGAAGGATGTGTGTCAGGCAGCAGATTGTGCAGGACACCAAACAGAAGTTGCCGCTTGAGGTGGTAATTCCCCAGAAATAGATATCACAGTGAACAAAGAGGATCACAGATGTAGGGTGACCTGGCTGCCAGATGGTCACAATAAATGTACCTTGCGTCCACTGTCGTGGACAGCAGAGCGCTCTGGGCACTGAGTATGTATTGTGTAATTTCAATATCGATCGACAGTGTCTGCATGGTCAATGTGATAATACTGGGAGATACATGCTTCACTGTAGGTGGCTGGCAGTTGTGGTGCATGGTGCAGTTACAGCAAAGCGTGTGGCATGTGGGCACATGAAGACACAATGTGCAGGTCAGCGCAGCCCCCAGGATGACTGCACAACAGTTGATGCAAAGTCACAATCAGAATATTTTTAACAGTGTAAGCACGTGCAGTGAATTATGTTGACATCAATTTTATGACAGTGTTCCCTGCACAATTGGAAAAAAACAATCTCTTTACACATTTGATTATTTCTTTTCGACATATTTTACAAGACCTGCATTATCCAGCAGAGAATGGTGAGTTTTTCATGCCAAATTGTGTTTTCCCCAGCAAATTGAGTTTTATAAACACACAATATGTTATTATACCTTCTGCAATACAGTTGAATTTCCGCCATGGGATTCTTCCTTTCCTGTATGGATTGAGTCTTTCATCTGCCAATTTCCAGATGGCAGACAGGGGGGGGAGTTAGTGAGCAAGGGAGGGGGAGAGCTAAGGGATTTCCCAGGATGGGGAGGCGTAATTAATTGACCAATTTAATTAATTACTCATTTAAATTTATATCAAACATGTGCCTGTATCAGCAAGGGAGAGGACAGAGGGGTTGTGGATTTTCTATAGGGTGGGGGAGATGGACAGGGAGGGGGAGGGCTAGCGGTTTCTTAGAAACATGGATTATCCTCAGGGTGTCATAAACAAACCCCAAGGAGATCGTAATTCAATTAGCAAAGCAATAGGTTTGTCCCTAAATGTCTGCTTGCCACTGAAAGTATTTGACCCACACAAACAAAATGCGCTCATGCCGCCATTGCCCTACTACTTCTATGTGTTCAATAACCTTAAACAACATATTTTACAAACCAAAATCTGGCTGGCATGCTTCTCTGACGACGCTACATACATTTACACCATAAATGTGAAGAGACAGGAAACCTATAGTGACATAGGTCTATGGAAGTTCAACGTTTTGCATTTACAGGATGAAGGATGTTGAGAAATTTTTATTGACTGGGGCGGGCTGCGAAATTACATGTAACTCTTATGACTCAGTGTTAACCTGATAGTTGAAATGTACACAATCAAAAATCCACAGGTGCTTAAGTAACTATGAGGTAGATAAAAATTCGTGGTACAAGCGATCTTTTCCCAATGTCTAAAGGACCTTTATAAACTTGATGCTAGTGTTACTGAATTTTGCACTGAAATTACGAAAATCCAAGACAAAATTCGAATGTTAAGAAACATACAACTCGAAGGTATCAAAATGAGAGAAAGTGTTATGTACTCAGCACATGATGAAGAATTGTTTATCTTTCACCTCATGTGTGAAAAGGAAAAGACAGCACGTTACCTGATAGAGCAGCATTCAGAAACACGTCATAAATGTGGTTCACAAACAATACGCTGACACGATGACTAACGAAGGAATTGATGAGAATATATTGGTGGGAATGACAACCTACCTGACAAGAATACTCAATAGAGAGGACGCAGAACATCTCACAGAAGAAACCAACGAATATGAATTGAGAAGGATCGTATTCCTAACCCCGAAAACCAAATCTTCCGGACATGACTGAATTCCGGTTGAAATATACCAAACTTTCAGGCATTAAATGAAGGACAAACTAATATTGATTTACAAAGAATTAATTAATCCGAACGCAACAGTTCCCCAACAACTCAGAGAGTGGTTAGTCGTGTTTATTCCGAAAAGTCCAGGCAACTGATCTCCTTACTCAGTAGTGGCAATAAAATCTTAGTGCGCTTCCTAACACGAAGAATGAAAAAAAAAGTGGCAAATCCCGTCATAGGACCTCATGAAACTTGTGCTGGTTACGATTTGGACCAGTCGTATAATATGGTACAATTAGATGAATTGCAAAATGTCCAGCTGGCAAACATTTACATACTATCGATAGTAAACTACGTAGCTCAAATTCCACCTACGCCTGGAAACATAACAATGAGTATCCTACCGGTCCTTGGACATTTCGTCAGTCGTGGTCCCAGCTTCAGAGTGAGGTATGGCATCCTGATATTTCCAACGAGACATGGCGTAATGAATTTAACAGATATGTTCAGCAAGGCACAAGATCTTTATATTCGCACCACGTGTAGACAGTGGCCCTACCTCACACACTTACTGAAAGAAATCGCTGCTGCTAACATCATTCCATCGCTAAATGTGGGACATATTGAACATAAAATATATCATTAGAAGTGCTTATTATAGGAGTACAGACCTATCTGTAAGAGAATACCTGAGAAACGGATCATGAAAGTCAAAGAAATCTACAAGGGCATTTTCGATCTTAAGACCTGGAACGTTGTAGAACGGAAATACGAACACAAAGATTGGACAACCGTGTGGGAAAACATACATAGCACCAACTGCCATCTTACGTGAGGGCACAATAGTACCTCGCAGTGGACAGAAAAATTCTAACAAATTGTAATTTGTAACTTCCTGGCAGATTAAAACTGTTTACCGGACCGAGACTCGAACTGGACCTTTGCCTTTCTCAGGCAAATGCTATACCAACTGAGCTCCCCAAGCACGACTCACACCCCGCCGTCACAGCTTTACTTCCGCCAGTACCTCGTCTCCTACTTTCGAAACTTCACAGAAGGTCTCCTGCGAACCATGCAGAACTAGCACTTCTGGAAGAAAGGATATTGTGGAGACATGGCTTAGCCACAGCCTTGGGGGAAGTTTCCAGAATGAGATTTTCACTGTGAAGCTGAGTGTGCGCTGATATGAAACTTCCTGGCAGATTAAAACTGTGTGCCGAAAAGGCAAAGGTCCCTAGTTCGAGTTTCGGTCCGGCATACAGTTTTAATCTGCCAGGAAGTTTCATATCAGCGCACACTCCGCTGCAGAGTGAAAATCTCATTCTGGAAATTAGAAGTTCTGTGAAATTCACATAGCAGCTTCACCCATGTGCACCACATGTGGTCTAATAGACACCGATGAACATAGGTTCGTGTGTAGAAACTCGAATGAGACACAGGATATCATGAACCACAAAGTTGTGATTATAAATAAGACCGCAACAGCATACATAACACCTGCTGATATACTGACTTCTGATGGCAAACAGTATCCTGCGATCAAAATAAATGTGACAATTTTGTTAATAGGTCCCACTATGTTCTACTTTTTGACAAAAGACGAAAAAACTGAGCACGATATTTTACAATATTTAACAGCTCAGTTTCATTTGCTCAGGCTGAAAAAGTAGTAATAAGAGAACTTTGCGAATTTTTCAGCCAGGAATTTCTTTTTACTGTGAAAGGTACAAAGATAACGAAACGGCAAAAATGGTAACAGAATAGAAGATTTAATTTTAGTTTCAATTACATTTACGTTAAGGTTTAACACTTCAGTCTTCCAATTAGATTTTTCAAATAATTCCCTCGATCGAGAAGACAGTTTCATTTAACGCAATTCATAGCATATTTGCTGCCAACGAAGAAGGCATGAAAGAAAATAGAAGAGGCCGCAGTGAAGTTTGTGGTATAATGAGACTTGATGACGCAGATTATGTTACGTTACTTTCCACTACAGAATAAAATATTTAAGTTCGTGAATGAAGGAATGGGAATTTTTTATTAATTTTCAAGAAGAGGAATTCGGTTAGTTACGGCAATACGAATACAGCTGAAACAAGCTAGCCAATGAAGGCATAATCTGGTTAGCAAATGGAATGCAGGAGTGCATGGAGATCCATCAAAAAAAAGTGATTCCGCATTTGTCTTTCGCTGCAAGGGAGGCATGAGTTGTCATTTCTAATCTCGCTGCGGACCAGTGCAGTGCAGTGCATATCTTATTTTTCCTTTTATTTAATGGAGCTGCGAATTGATAGAAGAAATTCTATAGCGAAGAACAAATAAATAAAATAGCGGCAAAGTACGTTCCTGGATACCGAGAAGTCGTTGGACTAAATCTCGGCCGGTCAACAGATTTTTCAGTCTTTACTTTAACATTACCTCTCAGCGATATGAGGAACTGCCAGAAATAGCGCGTGTTTGGATTCCGCGTTAAACTGTAGATTCCTTTTCTCTAGTTGGATACGTGGGGTAGGTTAAGAACGTGCACTTCCCCGATGTGTTGTCCAATAAATAGATTTGCACCCGGCCATTGAGCCGCATAATATTATTATTATATATCCATAATAAAGTTTGTACGGAACCCTCAAAGCAGCCGGCCGAAGTGGCCGTGCGGTTCTAGGCGCTGCAGTCTGGAACCGCGAGACCGCTACGGTCGCAGGTTCGAATCCTGCTTCGGGCATGGATGTGTGTGATGTCCTTAGGTTAGTTAGGTTTAAGTAGTTCTAAGTTCTAGGGGACTAATGACCTGAGAAGTTGAGTCCCATAGTGCTCAGAGCCATTTGAACCCTCAAAGCACGAGTCATACTCGCCCTGGTCCGATCTTTTTTTTTTTTTTTTTTTTTTTTGTGCATCGTTTTCATTTGACTACCCCTTATACTATAGCGGCAGTACAATCGTTCTGCAGTTTGCTTCAAATGCCGGTTCTCTAAATTTTCTCCATAGTCTTTCGCGAGAAAACGTAGAGCCCGTCAGTATCTTTCCAAATGAGTTCACAAAGCATCTCCGTAATATTCGTGTGTTTTGTTTCGACACACCAGTTCCACTCTGACTTGCTTCTATGTCTTCTTTTAATCCGACCTGGTGATCCACACTCGAGCAATACTCAAGAATAGGTCACACTGGTGTTCTACACTTCGTATCTCGCATAAGTCTGGATCATTCAGTTTCAGGAACACAACCGTACTGACAAACGAAAAGTAAATTTTTATAAAATGATCCACTGGAACTTTCACAACAGCTTCTAAGCAGTCTTCAGATTCAAAGAATCTCGGTTTGCAAATGATCTCTCGAAGGTAAATTGGAGATTCCTGCTTCGAAATGAGCCCCAGTGACCAGCGAACACGTGTCTGGAAATGGGCCGGACAGACGTGGGATAGAGTCATAACTGTTACCCGCCATACGGCTCGATATCTGGGAGCCATAGTCTGCGATATCATATTCTTTCCTAGCAGGATTCCGTTGGTTACCATCCGCCGCATCCTTATTGCACAGCGGTACGCCGACGATTTTCTACGGCCTGTTTTGTTGCCCTTGATGGTAACCCGTCCTGGGCTTACATTTCAGCAATGTAATGCCCGCCCGCACAAGGCGAAAGTTTCTGTTGCCTGTATTCGTTCTTGTCAAACCTACATTGTCCCGCATGGTCTCTGGATCTCTCTCCAATTGAGAACGTTTGGAGCATTATCAGCAGATCCCTTCAACCAGTTTGATATTTTGACATTTGAAGCGCAAATTGGACAGAATGTAGCGTCAGTATCCGAGTACCACAATATGTGACATACATTGCCACAGATTTTGCTACATTGAGTTAGAAACACACAGCCAAAACATTAGTACCTGATATACACTATGTGATCAAAAGTATCCGGAAACCTCCAAAAACATACGTTATTCATACTAGGTGCTTTGTGCTGCCACCGACTGCCAGGTACTCCATATCAGCGACTTCAGTAGTCATTAGATATCGTGAGAGAGCAGAATGGGGCGCTCCGCGGAACTAACGGACTTCGAACATGGTCAGACGATTGGGTGTCACTTTTGTCATACGTCAGTATGCCAGATTTCCACACTCCTAAACATCCCTAGGTCCACAGTTTCCGATGTGATAGTGAAGTAGAAACGTGAATGGATACGTACAGAATAAAATCGTACAGGCCGACCTCGTCTGTGGACTGACAGAGACCGCCGACTGTTGAAGAGAGTCGTAATGTGTAATTGGCAGACATCTATCCGGACCATCATACAGGAATTCCAAACTGCTTCAGGATCTAACGAAAGTACTATGACAGTTAGGCGGGAGGTGAGAAAACTTGGATTTCATGGTCCAACGGCTGCTCAGAAGCCACACATCACGCGGTAAATGCCAAACGACGTCTCGCTTGGTGTAAGGAGCGTAAACATTGGACGATTGAACAGTGGAAAAACGATGTGCGGAGTGACGAATCACGGTACACAGTGTGGCGATCAGATGGCAGAGTGTGGGTATGGCTAATGCTCGGTAAACGTCATCTGCTAGCTTGTGTAGTGCCAACAGTAAGATTCGGAGGCTGTGGCGTTATGCTGTGGTCATGTTTTTCATGGAGGGGGATTGCACCTCTGCCGGCCGAAATGGCCGTGCGGTTAAAGGCGCTGCAGTCTGGAACCGCAAGACCGCTACGGTCGCAGGTTCGAATCCTGCCTCGGGCATGGATGTTTGTGATGTCGTTAGGTTAGTTAGGTTTAACTAGTTCTAAGTTCTAGGGGACTAATGACCTCAGCAGTTGAGTCCCATAGTGCTCAGAGCCATTTGAACCATTTGATTGCACCTCTTGTTGTTTTGCGTGGCACTATCACAGCACAGGCCTACATTGATGTTTTAAGCACCTTCTTGCTTCCCACTGTAGAAGAGCAATTCGGGGATGGCGGTTGGATCTTTCAACGCGAACGAGCACCTGTTCATAATGCACGGCCTGTGGTGGAGTGGTTACACAACAATAACATCCCTTTAATGGACTGTCCTGCACAGAGTCCTGACGTTAATCCTATAGGACACTTTTGAGATGTTTTGGAACACCGAGTTCGTGCCAGGCCTCACCGACCGACATCGATACCCCTCCTCAGTGCAGCACTCAGTAAAGAATGGGTTACCATTCCCCAAGAAACCTTCCAGCACCTGACTGAATGTATGCCTGCGGGAGTGGAAGCTGTCATCAAAGCTAAGGGTGGGCCATCACCATATTGAATTCCAGCATTACCGATGGGGGGCGCCACGAACTTGTAAGTCATTTCCAGCCATGTGTCCGGGTACTTTTGATCGCATAATGTAAATTTCAACATGATACCTGTCCCTATTCCTGAGGAAACAAGTTGTTAACTGATGGACAGACAGGCAGACGAGCAGGAAGTGGCCAAAACGTATTTTTTATATGTGACATAGCTACAAATTAATAATTTTCGGATTTTTACCTTTACTTGAGATTTAACACCTTGTTTCTTGTTAACTTTGATGATTCTAGGGCAACGAGAAGGACTCAACGTTTTTTAAAGAGTGACTTTGGGCGTATCGAAATGTGGACTTAAATGCCCGTATCTTTTGTTTGCATTGACATAGAAGCTTAAATTTTTCATACCACCAAGAGGCCACAGACGTCTGTGTGTGAAATAACTTTCAACTCGATACCTCTACACATAACTGTTAATACATTTATTCTTTGTGAGACAAGATAGAAGATAGCCAATGCCCACATGGAAAGATGTTTGCGATTGCCTACGGAATCGTGATTGTATCCAGGTGCGCACTTCTTCGACTGAAGCAAATCGACGACCACGAATCTCTGTCTTCCGGGTTCCAAAAATATGTAAATCGCATGGGAATAACTAGGTACCGAATGAAGGACACGTAAGGGCTTCTCAGCGAAACTTATGCAACGTCGTCGAAACAACCTTGGAAACATGTGGGCCAGCATTAACCTGTAACAGGATAATGCAGCCCGTCAACATTCCTTGTGGGTTGAACATGGTGCCGTCCCTTAGTTCTTCCGAAGTGACCACTTTTAACTGCATGTTAGTTATGGAGCCGTTCTCCAGAAAGTCAACTAGCAGCGGACCTTTGCAGTCAAAGAAAAATTTGTTCTTGACTTTTCCGGAACTGGCGTGCCTGTTGTTTTGATTACACGGGAGAAGTTTTACTAGGAAGCCCTTAAATATCCTCCATACATTCCCGATCTCTCCCCATGCGGATTTCGTATTTTTTGGAGACCTGGAGAAGGAAATTCGTGGCCGTCAATTGGCTTCTGACGATGAGGTGAACGAATGGGCCTAATCATGATTCCTTGAAGAGACTGGCTGTCTTGTCTCACAGTGAGATAAATGTATTACCATTTATGACCATTACTTTCTAAATAATAAACAGTATACTTACTTGACATCTTGGATATTTGGAAATCCAACCGGATGTTCGCGTCGTTCTCGCACGATATTTCAACAGCGTGCCTCGCTGTCTTCTTCAGGTTGAACGTGGTGTAGTCCCTTAATTCTTCCGAAGTGACCACTTTTAACTGCATGTTAGTTATGGAGCCGTTCTCCAGAAAGTCAACTAGCAGCGGACCCTTGCAGTCAAAGAACGACGCGAACATCCGGCTGGATTCCCGAATATCCAAGATGTCAACAGATCGCCGGGAAAGCATGAAGAATTACAGTATACTTACTTTTTCATCTGTCTCGTTTTCATTTGATTGCTCTCCTACTATTCAATGATGAAGTCACGATGACGGAATGAAATCAACAACACACGTAATCATCATCATCGATAGTGGCAGGAAAATCGATACGCTATAGCGGAAACCAATTTCCAAGTCCATTTTCCGATCACAGGCTGGTGCGTCATGATCAGATGATCGGTAACATATTGATAAGTACATTCATTTTAGAAGAGCAACTTTTTTTTTTAAGAAGATTCATTTGTTGAACACCTTGAGCAAGTTCCTTCGGCCACGAAGACTGCACCGTACTTCCAGCTCGCCTGAACCCGTTCACATTTTACGCAACGTGTGAGGGAACATCTCAATCGCACTTACCCCATCGCTGGATTGGTTGTGGTAGTACGGTTAACTAACCACCAAGACCGTCAGACCTTACGTCATTAGTTTTTTGCTTTCGAGGCTGAATCAAGTCTCAGGTATACAAATGAAACGCGAATACGGAGGATCGATCACACACACAGGTGCCCTCATTGGGGAATGTGCAGAGGCATTCAGACAAGCAACACAGCATATTCTCCCGTGACTGCACAAACGCACTGAAGTTGTCGGTAGGAAACTCGAACATTTATTGTGATGTGTACACCAGCTGTAAAATTACGTGCGCGTTAATCCTTAGAAATGCATGTGTTAAAAGTACATATTTTCCAATTAATACTTTGTGAAACTCATGTAGTAATGTTTACCAACTGTTGCTCATGTCTGCAACCGTAAACCTGACAATGCATTCAATAATACAGAAAGTAAATAACAATGTGGTTACATTTAATCTGATCTGTCTCAGAAACCATTCAGAATAGGGTACTTGTTCATATTAAATATTTTGTTCATATGACATCTTTTCTTCATACGATTATTCCTGTCACATACATGAATACTGACCATTCGTCCTACGATCTCTGTGTAGAGTGCGTTATTGTATTGACGTACGCGTCCATGTTTCTACAGACCTCTGAGTATACGTAATTGGCATCCACCGCAAAGGTAATACAGCGTAATGAAGAAACAGTCTACGTAAGGTTCTGATAGTAACTACTGCAACTCTTTACGATATGTTACAAAAGCAATTATAAGTGTAGTGTTAGAGTTCCTCCAGAAAGGTCAGGTAATAGATGTGGTAAGGATTTACTCAGGCTAATCTGTCAACGTAAAAATAACGCTGTTCACATCGCCCAATTGCAGATGAGTTGGAAATTGTCGCTACTCATAGCTTTTGACTGAAAGATTTGACATACAGGTATGCAATATGGACATTGGATGTAAAGCGAATGATAAAAACATTGGAAAGTATAAGGTGTTCCAAGATGAATGGTCCATATTCAGTGATTTAACAGGAACCATCATTCGAAACCAAAAAGTACAGTAAACATGGGCTCTAGAATGCATACTTTAAGAGCTGTGAGCAGGTCTTCATCTTCGATACTGTGAAACAAGTACCTTCTACTGCAAGCTCTTTGCTTGCCATATTTTGAGAGGTGGTAGAATGGACTAGAACACGAAAGATACTTGCAGTAAACTTGGGCTCTAAAGTGATTACATTAAGAGCTATGAGCAAATGTCCATCTTCACTGCCGTGAAACACATCTATTCTACTGGACATGTGTTAATGGCTCTTAAGGTATACATTCTACAGTCCAGGTTTAGCAAAAAAAATTTTTCTCGTTTTGGTCCATAATACTTCCTCTCAAAACATGGAAAGCAAAGACCTTTCACTAGAACACATTAATTTCATAGTATCATAACTCTTAAGGTATGCAGTTTCGGGCCCATGTTTACTGCACTGTTTTGCTTCAGATGATCGTTCCTGTGACATATCTGAATATTGACCCATCTTCCTGTGATGCCCTGTATAGAACTATGCTGGAAATTGCCTTCACTGACAAAGCAATAAAAATATATTCTGTGTGATATGTACTCAATAGCTTCTATTTATTAAAAGAAAAGCACTACAGAAACCACCAAATAAGAAGTTATATCAGCAGAATCCATAGAATTTTGTTCGAACTTATATTCTAATTTTTCAAGCTCTGATTGAAACAGTGAAATGCCAGAAGTGATGGAATACCAATGTAAAAGTTACCAAGGAATGTGAATCATACCTATATCCATGTCGTTGAACCTTGTCTTGGCATAACGATTATAAATGAATCACGAACCACGAACCTCTTGCAGCGACGGACATAGCAGTAGACAGAATACTGAAAGCTGCGAATTGACAATCGCTAGACGACGAATCGCAAAAAACTTTTCAAACCGGTAGTAGACGAAAACAGGAAACGCAAACTTTATTATGTGATTTTTCTAGGAATGAAACCCTACAGCAGTATCTCCGTTAGCTGGGCGCAACCTGCAAGAGCAAACTCAGAACGGAAAAAGAAACCAGCGACAAAGTAGGAGGAAGTCTCGTACTTCACCGAAAGTAATATTTTTTCCATGTCACTGCAACAATATTCTCCGACGTTTTCACTGTTCCAGTAAACTTACACTTCTGCGTACAGACGGCTTAAGTATCTCCTGCATTTTACAACCAGTTTGTCTCTTCAGATGAATGCTCGATGTAATATGGGTCGTGATTTCCTCACTTGTTTCTGAGTAGTTGGATCCACGAGCACTTAGTATACGCCGACTCCTTGTAAGCAGAACGTGTGAAACGGTTCTCCGCCTAAGCAGCGTGGAGCGACGACTGGCGACGGTGCAGACTGCGTGGGCGGCGTCTGGCGGTTCCGGCAGCGGCTCCGGCGCAGGGTGGAGCCTGAGTCATCTCCCAGGTAAGCGGAATGACGGCGGGCCGCTATCCATCACCGCTCATTATCCCCAGGCTGGGTCGGGCCCACCTGCTAAATCACGGGGCGGCTTCCACTCCCCCGCAAGCCAAACGGTCGCTGCCGGAGCTTCTCCAGTAACACTCCGGAAATAGCTCAGCTCAGAAAACAACCTTCCATTTCAAAGTCACTAACGCTATAGAAAAGATATCACAACTAAACAAGCATGCCACATTTCGGCAAAGTGTCAGGAAAGTGTCGGTTTGTATATGAATGTATGACTAGTAATGTAGAGCTACCATTCTACACATAAAAAAAAGACAGGAGCCCACGTAGTAATAACACTCCTATAACGAAATATAGTCAGTATACAAATTACATCGCTACAGTTAGTCCCTGTTAGGTGCAAGAAATGCACTTTTCGATCAAAAATCCCTAGACTGGTTTTATTCCTATAGTACAAACGCCGTAACTGCAATAACTACCGTGGCCGTATGAACTACCATCTATAATCAACAGACGTGCTTTTCGACCAGTCGGTTGTGAGCAGCAATGTTAATTAGTGGCCGTGCAGCCGTAGTGTGTCAATGTTCTTGACTCACAAATCGAAATGATGTAACGAACTGAACATCTCTAAATGAAGTGTTCTATATATTCTTCAAGATGTTCTGAAGGAGAGAAAAGTGGCGTAAACATTGTCTGGCACTCCTTGACTACCGAACAAAAGCAACAGCGTTTGGACGCCTGCTGCGACATGACTGAAATAGAAAATGTGAACAATTCTTTTATGGATAAAGTCATCAAGGGTGACGAGACTTGGTGTTATCAGTAGGCACCTACCACAAAACGTAAAGTGCAGAATGGATCGCTGATGGTTAAATGGTTAACCAAGACCGAAAAGGGTGCGAATGTGACGCACGAGTTGAACAACATATAAAAAGCACCTTTCTGATGGTTTCTCATGGTTCTTTGAACGTTCCGTACGTGTAAATCCAGTGGAGGGAGACTATGTAAGAGCTCACGAAGCGTTAAAATGGCCATCTTAACTTTTCCCTATTTTTTATCAACCGAGTCTGGAGATTTTTTTGGTTGACGGGGATGTATATAAAGTACACATATACATTGCTAAGAGTACACTGACGTTTTCAAGGTGAACCACTGAGAAAAATCCACGATAATTGGTCATGTATACTGGAGTATACTAGAGCTGACAGATACGAAATGAAATTCACGGAACCTTCACTGTAATTCCCACAGATGTAACATACGGGCTACATAGGTATACCTCAATTACTATGTTTTCACTTCCCCTATAATTTTACTTTATAAAATTACAGTTGTTTCACTTAACAATTCAATCTCATCATGTGTCTCACTAGTAATAATATTCTTGTTTAAGACAATATCATCTTGTTTAGACATACCCTTGAAACATATCACCAAGGTTTATAGTATTTTGCTCCATTTATTTTTCTTCTCGGAAGGACTGTTCTAATTGGACATGTAGTTCATTAGCTCAATGTGTCAAATACTTTATCCAAGCTAAATAGCTTTAACTCAAATTTTTATGGAAATAATTCGTTTTGCTCTAGCTTATATCTAACGTTCACAACTGTCGTGTTTGACAGCCAGTTAAGAGACTCACTGGATGCGCCTAGTTTAAAATATTTGTTCTCACCAAATTCACAGCCACAAACATTCATCATTGTACCTCATGACAGCCTAGCAGCCGGAAACCTGTTAGTTCTATAGTAATTGTTGCAACATATAACACAAGTGACGTGTGTCTTTCATTCATAATGTGTAAATTTTTCCACCAAGAATCAACAGAATAGTCATTTAACGCAATTTAAACTAAATCTCTTCTCATAAAACAGAGTTCTCCATGAATATGTGGCGGAAAACTGAATTCAGGTCTATATGAGGAGGAGGGGGAATTACATAATCGTTGTTGAATCGTTAATAAATGTGGCTATAGAAACCAAAAGGCTGGCGAAAGCAGATGAACTATGGAAACAGATCAACGCTGTAGAAAACATAGCAGCATAACAGTATTAAATAATTGTAAGATAACGTACAAACGTAAATGTTTGAAGAAGGTATGCAAGGAAACTGTGACGGCAATAAAATTTGTGTACTAACGCTAGCATGATTGCAAGACATAAGAAATGAACGGGAGGGAGGGAGGGAGAGGGAGAGAGAGAGAGAGAGAGAGAGAGAGAGAGAGAGAGAGTTTTGAATTAAGTCCTATTTAAGAATCATGAAGAGCAGATGCTGAAGTAATTTTTATTCACTACTGGCTTCGTGTAGAGCTGTCTGATTTCAACAGTACATTTAGTGCATTCAAGTTGTATTCTTTTCTGTGAAGGGTAAATGGTGACTTGTAGCAAAATTAAATGCAGCCGCAGACCAGTACGTTATTATGTACTATAAATAGTGAGTCGAAACTGGTATAGTCATTAAACACTTTCTTTGAGGATGTGACTGAAATAAACGCTATAGTTCAAAGTAAGGAGCTCTCTTCCAATAATACGGCAAATATGAACAAGTAGTTATAGCATGTCAAGAATAATTGTATATGATAACAAAGAAAATCTGATAACTAACAAAAAATTTATCGTAGAACGGTGGAAAGAGTATCTTGAGCAACCATGAAGACGAGTTCCGCACTATAATAAGCCTACGGAACAATTTAAGGTAGAAGTAACCCAAGTAGAAGTGAAGAGGACAGTCATACAACTGGTAACAATCAAGTAGCAAGATATGACAAATTAACAACTGAAATTGTGAATACAGTATTGTATAAGAAAATATAGTAACCACTCACAAAGACCTGAAGAACAATACAAATATCTACAAAATGGTAATGACCAGTAATAATGTCTACACATTTGTAAAGTAATACAATGTTCTGTGGTACCTACACAGGTATTTCAGCACTAAACATTATAGGTTAGATACTATCAGTAATATTGTTGTGGAAAAAAAAAAACACTATGGATAGAAACACCAACCAGGTTTCGGACTTGTGGGAAGTATTATCACCAAAAATGTATGATGAGAGAGTGTACTAAATCTGTTTGAATACCACTTCGTGGAATTATTTATCATTTAAACTTTCGTATCTCACTTTGTCATGAAATATTTTAATTTTTAGAACATTCTATGTATGTATATAAAGGAGTACACTGTGCTGAGGGGGTTTTCGTCTCCGTGTATACTGTCCCTTGTGCTCAATGAATGTACTTCCATCATGAAGAGTTAGTTCCTATAGATGACGCTGGTCCCATAACTGGTAACTGATCCCGTATTCTTCGAGACATAGTTTGGTGGGGACACTGGGTATGTTGGACATCGATATCGCCATGTCTCCAATAAGACTACCCAAAAGTTGTCACCTTCATGGGCAGAAACCATTATCAATCTACCAGTGGATACAAAGGCATCAGTCAGTCACATGCACATCAAGTATCGAGCAGTGTTTTCATGAGATGCTGGCCAGGATCTGAAGAAGTGGCTAATGGGATTAGACCGTGGATTGTATGCTTGACAACGTCTACTGATGCTTTGATGGTACAGCAGTGGATTAAGAACAAGTCAATGCTCAAATTTCAGGCATTAATTTAGAAAACGTTCGACGACAACCAGCAACAGATCCACATAAATAAATAAAAACTGAAGAACAGAGCCCAACCCCCATGAGAGACTAAATAGTCGTATATGCTGAGTTATTTGGCTCTGTGGCAAACAGAAGTCCCGGATATGATGGAATTCGATAAACTTGAGACCCATGACGCCGTGGCAGAGGACGTCAACAAAGCCCCTTTTTTGAAGGATGCCACCACTAGACAGGATTTTACCAAGTCGTGTCAGCACATCGGAGTCAAGATCATAAACATTTCCTGTGTTATTCACTTTCACGTTGGCATGGAGAAAACAATAATTGTATCCAACCTACACGAAGAAAGAATATTTCATAAATCCAGACTATTAAATGCATATGACAGATCCCGACAGCTGATGAAATTACTGACCGAATAACAAATATCATGGGTCGATTATGTATATATTAAGAAAGTACACAAACTTAATATGTTAGTTTCTTCCAGTAAATAATTATGTGCGAGGCTCTGAAACTGCTAACGTGTTTTGGAAGATATGGACAATCAGACAGTGATGTCAGATCCATTATGTGACTACCATAAATCACGTTCATCAAAAATTGTAGTATGGTGGGGCACATTAAGAAAAGCCGCTTACTCTCAAATTTCGTGCATGGGCCATATCGTCGTGTCCGCTTCCGTAGCTCAGTGATCAGCGTGTCTGGTTGGTGTCCGCCAATTGAGTGGCATAACCATAACACTCCTGCACCAACTAAACGGTCTGGAGCATATTGTTCTGCATCGGATCTTCTATTAATGTGACCTGGTAATGCTCCCAGGCTCATGAGCAATACACAGCAAAATTATTTGAACATGTGTTTTGTAAGTCATTTATTACGTGGATGGATTACATGTGCTTAAGATTCCTCGAAATGAATGTGAGCCCAGCATATGCTTTTCCGACTGTTTCATTATTGTGGTCACTCAATTTTCGGTTATGCAAAATGGTTACTTCCAGTAGTTTGACAGTTCTTACTGTATCCCGTGGCAGTGTAATAGACCACTTCCGGTTTTTTTCTCATATGGGTGCAGAATATTTTAACTTTACTTGCGTTCAGGTCCGTGTACCAATCATTGATTCACTATACTTTGCTACAGTCTTCTGACACGGATACCAACTTCTTACAGACGAATGCATCATCTGCATCCAGCCTAATGGAGCTTCGAAGTTTTGCATTGGATGATTTTTTTACTGTTGTGGCTGCATCGCTGGTGAGCCACAATCATTCAATCATATAACGTGATCAGAGTTATCTAATCAAACTCGTGTACCATGATAAGCAACCTGTTTTTGTTTTCTATATATGCCTTCCCACCCCTCTTCACTTGTCTATGGAGGAAATTTAGGTGCATATGTATATTATAGTAACACTTACAGTGTTGCTTGACAGCTATATTCTATCATTCCACAGTAAGGCGATACATATAGCAAACCCTCAATCTATTTTGCAATGTTTTGTTGTTTAGTGATTGTGATCCCACACGAGAATTCTTGACTGACTGGTGAAGTTCCCCCATTACAAGGTACTAACTGTGTCACAGATCCATGTTCTGCACTATGAAGCACATTTAAAATGCAGTTAAAACAATCTAAGTAAATCATTCGCCACATTGTTATTTACTGAGCATTACTACCGTGCCACTGATTCCCATGTCTTTAGAAGCAGTAGTGATACTATTTTCAAGGAGCGGGGATGACGTTTAACTTAGCTTTTTTTAATCAAGGGTTTACCACTGCTATATAGTTTCCGCACTAAATACAGCAATGCAGTTGTAATACGCAATAGGTGTAATACTCTATTAATTAACCCAAACGTTTTCAAAACTAGATGTTGCTAAGAGCAGAACACCTTCCCGCAATTTCGCTGTAAGATGGAGATACGTGGAGTAAACTGTCACAATCTTCTTTTCTTATTTGTAACGAGGAATATTTTTGGCAATCCTAAACGAATCTGTTATACGAATCGATTTTGACAAGTAATTCCATGCCTTTCAAACAAAGTTGCTGATATCGAGTCCGACCCTATGAGAATTATTTTTAGGCGGTACCTTTCATGAAGTTGACCGAAAATGTCAAATTTAAAACCAAAGTAATGCCAATAAATTGTTAATGTAGAAATTTATCATAGAATTGGGGGTCAGTATAATTTATGAATGACTTTGACGTTGGTTTTAGCAGACCTAAGCAAACTATTTGACAAAACAATACAGATGTTTTAGACAAGTAAATAATATTGTTCACTTTAGTATAAAGATCTAACTATTTTCATCCTCATGCTGCTTAACCTGTAAGCTATACCTGCAGTGTCAATATGTGTATTTTTCTACTGCTATAGTACAGTTATGTTAGAAGAGTAATGCTAGATGCGTGTTTTATACTCGAAAGCTTACTCATTTTGACAGATAAGAAATTTTTACTTTTGAATGCAGGACTGAATTTCTTCGCTCACATTTAGAGATAAATAAACATAGCTGAATATAATGTCAAGCAATATACCTGCGTTTTTTGTACGAATAGGGTTACTCTTCACACAAAAACACCTACTTTTCGAAGAAATTCCAACGTATGGCCACTCTCCATTGTTATTTACAATAAATGCAGATATCTTGTAGTCCACTGATGTATCAAGATTTTTTTTATACAAGGTGTCTAAATTAATTTATAAGCCTTGCCTATAAATCAGCAGTGACATTTTTTTCCATTTGTAATTTATATTGTTCCTTTATGGCAACTGTTTTCATTATATGCTCCAGTTGTCATTTCTTGATTTAGATGTCTTCCATTTCCAGTTGCCGGCAGCAGTGGCCGAGCGGTTCTAGGTGCTTCAGTCTGGTACCCCCTGACCGCTACGGTCGCAGGTTCGAATCCTGCCTCGGGCATGCATGTGTGTGATGTCCTTAGGTTAGTTAGGTTTAATTAGTTCTAAGTTCTAGGGGACTGATGACCTCAGATGTTAAGTCTCATAGTGCTCAGCGCCATTTGAACCATTTTAGAATAATTTCTAGTTTCCTTGTTTGTACACGTAACCCATTAACTGTATTTAAAGCCGTGGTTTCTTTAATGGGCAATGATTTATGTCTGTGGGACACATTGGTCTCTTTTGTTATGGCCTGTGAAATAATATGCAGATGCCAATCAGTCCTGCAGATTGCACTATTTAATCGAAAACGAAACCTGCATAATGTCCTCAATTCCTTGCAAGATTCAGCCGTGGCCAGAACAGTGTTTTGTGTAGTTCTAGGTGTACTACGTCGGAACTAAGTGAATTCGAACGTGTGGAAATCGTTGCTACTTGTCTGGTGGGTGCATTCGTAACAGAGGTAGCCGAAGTGTTTGGTGCTTCAGGAGGCACCATATCGAAGATTTATTCCACGTACATGGAAAGCACTAAGTCAAGTTGTGGACGAAAGTGTTTGTTGAGCGATCGTCACAGACGGCCGTTGAAGAGGACTGCGGCGAAAAATAAAAGGGCGATAGCTACAAAAGGTACTGCAGAATTGAGTGTCTAACTTGTGAACCCTTTCAGCACCAAAATGAAGAGAACAGAGTTCCATAAACAGGGACGTGCAAAGCGAGCTGAAATACCAAAACCGCTTATCGGTGATACAAATGGTCGCAACAGGAAACAGTTCGTGCCGAAACCATAAAACCTGGGCTACAGAGCATTGGAAGAGAGTCTTGTTTCACAGTGTTTCCAAGTACTGGCCGAGTTTATGTGCAAGGAGTGAACATGGTGGGACTTGAGTGATGATTTGGTATGGTGCGAAAAATGGCAATTAACTCTAAATAATGAAAAGTTTGAAGTCATCCACGTGAGTACTAAAAGCAGTCGCTAAATTTGGGGTACACGACAAATCACACAAACTAATGCTGTGAATTCAACTAAGTACCTACGGATTACAATTACGAGTAACTTATGGAACAAATACATAGATAATATTGTGGGGAAAACGAACTGTAGACTGCTATTAATTGGGAGAACACTGCTCGTTTTTATTATCTCGAAATAGAGGAGAGAGAGCCACTGATACCTTATGCAAATTGGGGTGCAATCATTAATGCAAAGGCGTTCCTCATGATATTTCTATCATCAACGTCCTCCTCTGAGTGTGAAACTACTGTATTTTGTTAGTGACCAGTTACATAGGGAGAAATGATCATAATAAAACCAGACAAATCAGAATGCACTCGTAAAGATTTAAATGTTCGCTTTTCACGCGCGTTGTTCTAGAATGGAGTGGTAGATAAACAGCTTCAAGGTGGTTCGATGAACCCGCTGAAAGATACTTAATTGGGAATTGCAGAGCAATCACGTACTTGTAAATTTAGGTTAGTGAAGTATACAAGTTTCCATCTGAGTTCTAGTCGTACATCACAAAACACATGTTAATAGATGATACATAAAAGTATAGCACATACCTGAATCCCTTAACAATACTACTCTTCGAGAAATAAAAACGTGTTTTTTTTTAAAAAAATGGTAGCATTGTCTGTCAGTTCTGTATTTGTATTAAAATCATGGTTCTTTACTGTTTGCCCCCTTTTACGAAGGGATGTTAGATCAAAATGTAAACATAGCTACCATAAGTTGAGTTGAACTATCTGTTAATTATATGTCTCAGTACAAAGTGTTGCGCAGTGCCTCTCAACAAAAATACCGCTATATACTGTGGGCATACACAGTGGTGAATCACCTAAGACTTGCACCGCAAGTACTGCGGAAATGGAAAGTGCCATTGATGTGCGGTTTTTACAGATTGGATTGGTAGTCAGGAGTTCGGTTTGTTAACCAACCAATAGATTGTAATAATACTTTGAAAGTGTATTTTTTGTACAAACATACACTTTTTTTTACATAGAACAATGCCTATTGATATTAACAAACTAAAAGTAGGGTAAATTACAGTGCTAGTGCTGTTTGTTGCAGGATTGTAGTGCGAGTAGTTTACGATATATCGTATTTTGGAAAGCTTTCACGGCGACACTTGTACAATACCTGTGGTAGCACATACTAAAGAACAACATAAGTGCATATAGTAGTCATGTGGATTTTGACCAGTGACGAGACAACTGAGCGTCACAGGTTGTGTTCAAAATGACCACAGGCAAAGGCAATACACGGTCTGGTATGGAAAAACTATTGAACACGTGCTAGCACTTCAGCGGAGATGTCCGAGCAGGCTGCAGTAATATGTCGTTGCATACAGCTTTCCTCAAAGAAGAATGTCTACAGACGTCAAATCCGGGGAACGGGTCGGCCGAGGTACAGGTCCCTTGGGTCCTATCCAACGATTTGGAAACAATTTGTGACGACATACTGTAGTATTTCGTGCACTATGTCCTGGACAACCAAATGTTGGTACCACAAGTTCCTGCTAGTCTGGAGAGGAACGTGTTCTAGCATCCGTGGAAGATGGTCTGCTAGGAGGCTGTGATACTTATGCGCGTTCAGCGTTCTGTCTATGAAAAACAAGTCTATGAGCTAGAAGTTCACTGTCACACACCACACGTTTACATCCCATGGACGTTGACTTTCCACCTGACGAAGCCAACTGGGATTGTCAACAGACCTATACTGCCTGTTTCGGAGGTTTTTCTATCCACGATAGGTAAATGTGACTTTTGGAGTATCCTGTCTTAATGCCGATGTACAGAAGTTAACACGATTCTCACAATCGCTGGGACTGATGACCTTGGCTGTTTAGTCCCCCTTAAACATCCCAACAACCACCACCACAATCGCTTCCATGCAGCTCTTGATGGAGAGAGATGTGATAGGGATGAAGCCTATTTCGATGGAGAATGCGTAGGACACTTGCCTGACTCATGCCACTTTCTCGTGCGACTGTGCGGGAGATAACGTGGGAATCAACTGCAAAAGCAGCAAGAACATTAATTTCCCCCTCTTCTGTTGTCAGTTGTTTCCTTCTGTTACGTTGTCTAGGCTTCACGCTACCACTTTCATGTAAATGTATGAAGAAGTTGATAAACAGTTGCCGAGATGGTTCTCGTCTATAGGAATATCTTGTCGCATACACCATACAAGAACGAACTACTTTCTTCCTACGCTCTCCATACACCATGAGTATGTTGGCTTTTTCTTTATTGGTAAATCCCATCGTCCGCTCTCAACCTACTGCCTGGACTATCACACACTGACTAGCCAGTCACAATGCCCCCAAGGAACACACAAGCACATTGTAAATGAACACAGGAACACCGTACCTAGCAACTACGTATCTTCTATGGGACAACCAAGTGTCGGTGCGAAAACTTTTCAAAATACGATATCTCGTAAAAGATTTGCACTAGAATCCTGCAACAAACACCACTGACATTCTAATTCACCCTACTTTTACTTTCTTAACGTCATTAGGTATTTTTCCATTTTAAAAAGTGTATGTTTGTACAAAAGATATACTTTCTAAGTATTATTACACTCTGTTGATTGGCTAACAATACGAGCCCCTGATTACCAATCCATTCTCGGAAAACCATATATCAACAGCACTTGCCATTTCCTGTGCATCTGCGGTACTAGTTTTACATGATTCATCCTGTATAATTTTTCACCATCTTGTGAACTTCAGCCTATGGTCTGTCACTGTTTCTCTCTCTCTCTCTACATCTACATCTACATCTATACTCCGCGAGCCACCTTACGGTGTGTGGCGGAGGGTACTTATTGTACCACTATCTGATCCCCCCTTCCCTGTTCCATTCACGAATTGTGCGTGGGAAGAACGACTGCTTGTAAGTCTCCGTATTTGCTCTAATTTCTCGGATCTTTTCGTTGTGATCATTACGCGAGATATATGTGGGCGGTAGTAATATGTTGCCCATCTCTTCCCGGAATGTGCTCTCTCGTAATTTCGATAATAAACCTCTCCGTATTGCGTAACGCCTTTCTTGAAGTGTCCGCCACTGGAGCTTGTTCAGCATCTTCGTAACGCTCTCGCGCTGACTAAATGTCCCCATGACGAATCGCGCTGCTTTTCGCTGGACCATGTCTATCTCTTCTATCAATCCAACCTGGTAAGGGTCCCATACTGATGAGCAATACTCAAGAATCGGACGAACAAGCGTTTTGTAAGCTACTTCTTTCTTCGATGAGTCACATTTTCTTAGAATTCTTCCTATGAATCTCAACCTGGCGCCTGCTTTTCCCACTATTTGTTTTATGTGATCATTCCACTTCAGATCGCTCCGGATAGTAACTCCTAAGTATTTTACGGTCGTTACCGCTTCCAATGATTTACCACCTATGGCATAATCGTACTGGAATGGATTTCTGCCCCTATGTATACGCATTATATTACATTTATCTACGTTTAGGGAAAGCTGCCAGCTGTCGCACCATTCATTAATCCTCTGCAGGTCTTCCTGGAGTACGTACGAGTCTTCTGATGTTGCTACTTTCTTGTAGACAACCGTGTCATCTGCAAATAGCCTCTCTCTAATACATTGCAAACTGTGCAGAACATCGAAAATATCTATTTACCTTCTGTCTGTCTATCTGTCTGTCTGTCTCTCTCTCTCTTGTCTGCAGTGTCATATAAGCTAATGTGTGTTTCTGTATGTCGCACTATTACTGGAACACACAGAATGTGTAACAGGTCTACTAGAGAAACTGCATACACTACATCTACCAATAACTCAGAGCATTTGGGGATTTTAAATTTGCCTTTTATCTCTTACATGTTTTAAGCAGAGCCAAACGGGAATGGATGCTTATAAACACATCTTTCATATATTTCCTAATGTAGTAAACGCACTGGAACCCGTCTTTGTCGCCAAGTACACCAACGTGTGATCACTCTCCATTAATATTTGCAGTAAAAAAAAATGGTTCAAATGGCTCTGAGCACTATGGGACTTAACATCTATGGTCATCAGTCCCCTAGAACTTAGAACTACTTAAACCTAACTAACCTAAGGACATCACACACATCCATGCCCGAGGCAGGATTCGAACCTGCGACCGTAGCAGTCGCGCAGCTCCGGACTGAGCGCCTAGAACCGCTAGACCACCGCGGACGGCATTTGCAGTAACATGAGAGATATTGTATTCCCCATTCCTATCCAGAAATACAGGGTGAGCCATGTAATACTTAACAGCCCTTTATTTCGTGAACGGTTACACATATCGAAACACGGTTTTCGGCAAATGTTACAGCATATGTTTTTGTTTGGTTAATGTTTTTAGCACTGGTATCAACTGATATATTGAACCAAGTGCGTTTTTTTTAAAGGAACCGTAGACATTTTTATATAACTTCATTCGATAGCTCTTTAGAAGAAAATTACAGTGATATAGCGATTGCTAATCTAGTCGTTGAAACCTGTTGTAAAAATGTCGAGAAATGTCCTAGAATGTGAGAGGACGATGGCCGGAGACGACATTTGAGGTGCAAACATTGACAAGCAGGAATCTCGTATCAGGCAGCGTAGTTGTGTACCGTAAGATAGGCGTGTGCTACGAGAAAATAGCTGTATTTCTCCTTGAACGAACTTACGACCTACATGCAGGTTCACCTACGACTGCTGCATATGGAGAAACGACATAGGCTAGTATCTATTGTATCACAAAGGGCTTAGGAAAACTGAATCACATTTGCGTATCCTCCCCGATTTACATGAGCTGAGACATAGAAATCAACTGTTCACTCTTTAAAAATGAAGAGGTCTTATACGCTGCAAAAAGCAACTACTCTATTAAATAGCTAAATGTTAGAAGGAAAACTTGACCTATCGTTTCCTATACATGGCTGTGTGCTTCTTATAGATAAAATAAATGCTGTCGAACAACTGTCTCTACCTTATACATTCGTTGAACTAAATGTTTTATTAAAAACACTTTGGCGACACCTGTACACCATAAAATAAGTATTCTTCTTAAGGAAAGGTCCTTTCAGCTGAACGTAAGCGGGTAATGACAGTGTTACCAGCTACGTGCAATACACGCCGTCGACTTACTTGACATTGCAGTGCAGTTTCGTACACACGTAAATGAAATAAACAAATTACTAAAAATACTTTGGTAGCCACCAAAATCACGTAACACAACTTTGTCTTCCAAAAAACTAGCTTTTACCTTTATTTAAGCATGTGTGGAAACTGTTTACCTTGGCTATGTTATAGCCATATACACTGTCAAATATCCTGTGTCCCTCTTGTAGAAAATCCGGCTGAATGTTCGTCAGGAAGTGTGCGTACTAATGTCCAATTAGAGCGCCTGAGATGAAGTAAGGTCCCACAAGATAACTTCCTATGATGCTGCACCATACATTTACTGTCCACGGTTGTTGATTTTGCACCTTACGAAGCCAGTATGAATTTTTGGCTGTCTAGTAGTACATGTTATATAAATATAGATTAGTATGGTTAGTAAACGTTGCTTCATCGGTAGAGAGCACAAGTAGCAAAAACGTAGCGTCGTCTCTCAGCGGATGAAGGGCAAATCGACAAAATTCTGTACGACGTTCGAAATCACGGTCGTCTAGTACTTGATGTAGTGACAGATGATAGGCGTGGAGGTGGAGATTCTGACTATGCAGGATGCGAATGACACTCGTCTGTTTGATTCCACATTCCTTGGCAATATGTCTCGTACCACTGTGCATATTCATTAGCGTCGTAGCCATAACAGCTTCTTCGTGTCCTCTGTCAGTTTTTTTTTTCTTGTCCTCTTTTTGACGTTCAAGCAGCCTGTCCGCGCTAGCGTCTTAATAATACGTGCAATTGCCTGGCGCTCCGGACATTGGTGATCCGGATATATAGCCCTAAACCGCTGTACTGTTTTTAAGGCATTTGTTTAACGTTCACTATATAATAGTAGTGTATCCACCTTCTCCTCATTGGCTTACATGCCTGGAAGCAACGCATATTGAAGTAGAAATGAGCGGACTGCAGTCCAGACAAGTAAACAGGCAAATGTATCGATATTCTGACACAGCGTAGCACGAGAGCTCTGCTTGAACCGCACCTTTACAAAATTCTCCCAAAAACCGAAGTCGACCACTAGCCATCCCCTCCACAATATTCACATGTTCGTTTTATTTCATATCGCTTTTCAGCTGTATGCCCAGATATTTAAACGACGTAACTGTCTCAAGGATTACACTACTAATGCCGTATCCGAACATTACGAGTTTGTTTTTCCTTCTCATCCGCATTAACTTACATTTTTCTACATTCAGAGCTTATTGTCACTCATCACACCAACTAGAAATTTTGTGTGAGGCATCATGTATCCTCCTACAGTGACCCAACTTCGACGCTTTCCCGTACACCACAGCGTCATCACGAAACAACCGCAGAGTGCTGGCCACCGTGTCCACCAGATACTTTTTTGTACACAGAAAATACTAGCGGTCCTATCACACGTCCCTGGGGCTCTCCTGACGATCCCCGTGTCTCTGATGAACACTCGCTGTCGAGTTCAACATACTGCATTCTATTACTCACATAGCTGGGGACCTATTCCACATGCGCGTACCTTCGTTAACTGTCTGCAGTGGGGCACCGTGTCAAATGCTTTTCGGAAATCTAGACATTTGGAATCTCCCTATTACTCTTCATCCATAGTTCGCAATATATCATATGAGAAAAGGGCAAGCTGAGTTTCACACGAGTGATACTTTCTAAAACCTTCTAATTCGTGGACATAAGCTTTCCCGTCTCTAGAAAATTTATTATATTCGAACTCAGAATATGTTCAAGAATCCTGCAGCAAACAGATGTGAAGAATGTTGGTCTGTAACTCAGCGGGTCCACTCTTTTACCCTTCATATATACAGGGTGTTTCAAAAAGGACATTACAACTTTAAATAAAAATTCATATAAATTTATTGAAATAAGATACAGAACTGGGTTTAGTGCTATTTTGTAGGGAAACACAACAAGTTTTTTTTACTTTAAACTAAAGATGTTGTACGTTGCTTCCATTGATTGTCCTGTACACATTCCATCGGAAGTCAATTTCTTCCCAAACTCGCTGTAGCATTGTAAGATTAACTTGCTCAGTGGCGGCGTTAATTTTTGCTCTAATAAAGTTCAGGTAGAGAAGTCGGCACAGGAGGTACAAACACGATATCTTTAATGAATTCCCTTAAAAAATCGAGTGGTGTCAGGTCTGGGGAACGTGGGGGCCATGCAATTGGCGCGTCACGACCAACACCTTGACACGGAAAGCGGTCACTGAGGAACTCCCGGACGTCAGCCAGGTAGTGGGATGGTGCACTATCTTGCACGAAGTAAACATTTCATTCTTGGTCGTCTTCATCGATCTGTAGTATCAAAAATTGTTGTAACATATCCAGGTACACTATCCCATTGACGGTTCTCTCACAGAAAAAAAGGGGCTGTACACATTATTCCTGCTCAGTGCACGAGAAACATTCATTTTAGAGCTATCACGAACATGTTGCAATGTTTGATGTATATTTTCACTGCCACAAATCGTACAATTATGCGTGTTAACCTCTCCAGTTAAATGAAAAATCGACTCGTCAGAAAAGATGATTTTGTCCAAGAAATGTTCATCCTCATGTAATCGATTTAACACACCCGCACAGAAGTTCTTGCGAGCAATTTTATCAGTATCTTGCATTGCTCGTACGATCGTCAATCTGTACCTTTTCAAATGCAAACGGTTTCTCAACACCCGTCAAACTGTCGTATGTGGGATTTGAACTTCACGAAGTGCACGCCAGCTCGATTTCGTGGGACTGTTGGCAAAATGTTGTCTCACTCGCTCAGCGACGTCGCCAGATGTGCTTCGACAACCTGATGATTTCGCATGTCTTACCGAGCACCCTGTTTCTACAAAACATTTATGCCTCTCATAAATTGTAGGCGTACTAGGATGATCTTTACCGTACTTGGTACGGAAATTACGCTGAACTGTTGTCGCTGACTTAGTTTCTTCAAACTAAAACACACAGCTAGAACGCTCGGGTCCAGTGAAGGTAGCCATCTTTAACGCAACTGCCGTTAGCGCTCCATACGGTGCGATCCGGCACAATCGAACTATACGAGACAAAACAAAATGTACACTCCTGGAAATGGAAAAAAGAACACAATGACACCGGTGTGTCAGACCCACCATACTTGCTCCGGACTCTGCGAGAGGGCTGTACAAACAATGATCACACGCACGGCACAGCGGACACACCAGGAACCGCGGTGTTGGCCGTCGAATGGCGCTAGCTGCGCAGCATTTGTGCACCGCCGCCGTCAGTGTCAGCCAGTTTGCCGTGGCATACGGAGCTCCATCGCAGTCTTTAACACTGGTAGCATGCCGCGACAGTGTGGACGTGAACCGTATGTGCAGTTGACGGACTTTGAGCGAGGGCGTATAGTGGGCATGCGGGAGGCCGGGTGGACGTACCGCCGAATTGCTCAACACGTGGGGCGTGAGGTCTCCACAGTACATCGATGTTGTCGCCAGTGGTCGGCGGAAGGTGCACGTGCCCGTCGACCTGGGACCGGACCGCAGCGACGCACGGATGCACGCCAAGACCGTAGGATCCTACGCAGTGCCGTAGGGGACCGCACCGCCACTTCCCAGCAAATTAGGGACACTGTTGCTCCTGGGGTATCGGCGAGGACCATTCGCAACCGTCTCCATGAAGCTGGGCTACGGTCCCGCACACCGTTAGGCCGTCTTCCGCTCACGCCCCAACATCGTGCAGCCCGCCTACAGTGGTGTCGCGACAGGCGTGAATGGAGGGACGAATGGAGACGTGTCGTCTTCAGCGATGAGAGTCGCTTCTGCCTTGGTGCCAATGATGGTCGTATGCGTGTTTGGCGCCGTGCAGGTGAGCGCCACAATCAGGACTGCATACGACCGAGGCACACAGGGCCAACACCCGGCATCATGGTGTGGGGAGCGATCTCCTACACTGGCCGTACACCACTGGTGATCGTCGAGGGGACACTGAATAGTGCACGGTACATCCAAACCGTCATCGAACCCATCGTTCTACCATTCCTAGACCGGCAAGGGAACTTGCTGTTCCAACAGGACAATGCACGTCCGCATGTATCCCGTGCCACCCAACGTGCTCTAGAAGGTGTAAGTCAACTACCCTGGCCAGCAAGATCTCCGGATCTGTCCCCCATTGAGCATGTTTGGGACTGGATGAAGCGTCGTCTCACGCGGTCTGCACGTCCGGCACGAACGCTGGTCCAACTGAGGCGCCAGGTGGAAATGGCATGGCAAGCCGTTCCACAGGACTACATCCAGCATCTCTACGATCGTCTCCATGGGAGAATAGCAGCCTGCATTGCTGCGAAAGGTGGATATACACTGTACTAGTGCCGACATTGTGCATGCTCTGTTGCCTGTGTCTATGTGCCTGTGGTTCTGTCAGTGTGATCATGTGATGTATCTGACCCCAGGAATGTGTCAATAAAGTTTCCCCTTCCTGGGACAATGAATTCACGGTGTTCTTATTTCAATTTCCAGGAGTGTATTTTTCTACAAATTGACACTACAATCACCTCTGTACGTACTATGAATTAATTTATATGAATTTTCAAATTTCTAAAGTCGTTTTTGAAACACCCTGTACAGAAGTCACTCGAGCTTCTTTCCAGTCACTGGGAACTTTGCGCTAGGCAAGAGATTTGTGATAAATGTAACCTGTGTAAGGGACCAATGCCGTACAGTACTCTTTGTAAAACCGAATTGGGATTCCATCCGGACCTGCTGACTTATTTTCTTCCAAACCTTTCACTTGTTTCCTTATCCCAGCAATGGTTATTACTATGTCGCTCATACGGGACTGCATCCGATGGTCAAATGACGGTATGTTTGTACGATTCTCTTGCGTGAATGATTTCTTAAACGGGAAATTTAAAACTTCCTCTTCCGTTTTGTTGCCTTCTGTTGACATACCAGACTGGTCAACGAGTAACTGAGTGGAAGCGTTAGACCCACTTAAGGATTTTACTTAGGATCATAATTTTCTCGCGTTCTTGGTCTGATCTTTTCCTAAGTTATGAAGGTAGTAGTTGTATACTTTGCGCATTGACATTTTCGCAGATTATGCAATCTCTACTAACCTCTGCGTGTCGTCATTCGTGTGTTCCCATTTGAACCTGCAAGTGCCTTTGTTGCCTCAGCATCTTTCGAATTTTGTTGATTGAGCACGGTGGGTTTCTCCTATCCTTAAGCCACTTACTAGCCACATAATTGTCCAGGACACGATTTACAGCCTGTTTAAACTTTGCACATTATACCTCCACGGCTATTATAATGGAACTAAGTGAACTTCGACCATAATATATTTATGGCTATCATACTGGAATTAAATGATCTCAGTCCATAGTCTAAGTGAGATTCTAACAACTGCTTACATGTTGTTTCTAGCACAAACTCTCCCCTAGCATTTTGATTGATTTGTTTATTTTCGTAACCATTGTCGCTTCGACATAATTATCACCAATCCCCGTCTGTATACTGACGCCATCGATAAAGTCAGGCATCCTTGTAGCTACAAGGTGTAAGACACTTCCATTGCGTGTGATCTGCCGAACTAGCTGCTCAAGACAATCTTCGAAATACGCGTATAAAAATCTTTGCAAGACTGTCTGTCTTTACCTTACGCCATGCAATGTGTCCATTGATACCCCATACCATCCTCGGCAGGTTAAAGTCGTCTCCAACTAATACTGCATGATGAAAGTATTTAGCGCTACTGGCAGTAGACTTTCTTACAAATTGCTCTAGAACTGTCATAGCAAAATTCGGGTGGCCGTTAAAGAGATCCAGCTATTAGCTTGGTTTCACCTAAACCTCTTATATGCTATAAGACAACTTCAATGTCACGCTCAAATTCGACCCAATAAAGGCAAAATTTTTTCCCACTCCAGTGAACACACGACCTCCAATGGCATCTAATATGATTGGTAGGGTAAACTATGTATGGGCCACTTTACATTGTTACCAAATTTATTCAAGATGGCGGATCCATGATGGCGGCGATAGAAGTGGTAACGTTGCAACGACATCATAGCGGGAAGTTCAAATTTTGCTGGGAAAATAGATCAATTGGGCCACCTCCATTAACCTAATAAAATGGCGGCAAAATTTAGGGGGGAGAAAGGGTCACTTGGGCTATCCCCACTAACCTAAGTCATCTGACCACCACCTCTTCCTTGGAATTGTCTGGAAAAGGACTCAGCCTGTGCTGGGCTGCTGCACAGGATGGATATAAGTCTTTATTTTGTATGCAGTGTTTATTTAAACAGTTTGAGTTGTCATAGGCAGTAGCTCCATCCGATGCATTCACCATGAGGTCCAAGGTCCAACTAACCTAGTAGAAAGTACTGCCACCAGAGGGCCCTCCGTCCCATGGGGGACTGGGGAAAAATGGCGGAAAAAGGACTCAGTATATGTCCAGCTGCTGGAGAGACGAAGGAGTGTACTTTATTTATTTTCAGTGGGGAAACTGGGACAATTTATTTAGGGATGGATTTCATGTAGTTTATATATTTATTATACTGCTACAAAACACTCGCCCATAAATGCTTGGGGTTACAATGAATAGCCTGTAGACCTGCAAGCTACTCGTAAATCAGGGAAACAATGCAGTATACTGGTGTACAGACACGCAAACCACTCGTAAATTGTCAAAATAATGCATGCAAAATACTCTGCAAACACTCTCACTAATTGTGAACTGTTGAAATAATGCATTTCACAGCATACTGACCTGCAAACTATTCGTAAATTACGGCAGCAATGCAGTAGACACGTTCACTACGCGTAAATTGGAGAAATAATGCACATATAAGGCACTGAAAACATGCTCAATAATTATGAACTGTCAAAATAATGCACTGCCAGGCTATGGACCTGCAAACTACTCACAAATTAAAGAGATAAATGCTTTTTTATTCCAGTCTCTGATCACAAATGATTTCTTTAGACGATGACCGGTTTCAGTCTGTAATGACCATCCTCAGATCTTTTTTACACCATGTCCTAAAGTGATACAGCCATAATGACATCGTCAAAACATATAAATATAATCAGCATAGCATCATCACATAGATTTAAAATATGGTGTAGAATAGGCCACATCGTCCACGCATGGAGGCGCCGGGAACCAGGGAAACAGTCATTTTTTTTCCATTGAGGTAGCATTCTACTGTATGTATATTGAGGTAAAAGTGATACATGTGAGTTGACTACTGTATTTGACACTTTGCAGGAAAATAGAGAGCCATCTGCCTCTAAACTTACATGCATCTGCGTTAAAGGACGATAGAGAGCGGATGGAATGATTGGTTGAGATGAAGCTGTAACAAGGTATGATTTAATGGCAGACTGATGATGCATTCTAGAGAGGGAGGGAGATGTTGCAGATCATTAGACCATTTTTTCCCTTGTTCTGTCAGGATGCATCAGTCGCTTGACAGCCTAAATGCGACTCGTATACAGCGACGTTTTCTGTGTGTAACTTAGAGCACTGTCTACTTGCGATCATTAACAACAAACCTCTCGGTCATCAGAGGACTTCCATCTCATGTGTGATGAAACGTGACCATCCTGTTTCGACACATTCCTCTGTACGAATGACGATCTATGTGACGTACTCCATTCCACTGTTGCACCTTGGGTATACAATCGAGGCTTCAGTTTCATAATTAAGGTGATTCTAAGTTAGCGATGGGTGTCTGTAAGGCACTGCTTGACAGATGTCCTGTTTACAGAGTTAGTGGCAGCATGACGTCTAATTTCACATGTCAGATGCCTCTGCTATGCATTTACCTGTTTCCTTGAAAGAGGTATTCTCTGTTACTAATGATCATTTTTTAAAGGACTGACGCGATCATAATATAATTTCTAAACCGTGATCAGATGTGAACAGTGGACACTACACATCTCTAGAAAGCTGTATTGTGCATGTATCACACAGAATCGATATTTAAAAAAGTAGTTTTTTCATTTTGCAGTTTGTAAAACCAGCAAGAAGGATGTATGTCATGCACTGGAAACATATTTATTACATTGGAATAATAACAGCGCCACATTCAATACGACTGATAGGCAGGAACTAAAGCAATCAAACATTATAGCCTGTTTTAAGTGCACAACAGTGCAGCCTTAGGAGTTTGTGTGTTTACGTTCTCTTTTACCAATACCTTCCCTGTACTGATCCCAACACTAGAACAATACTTTAAAATTGATAGCGTAGTTAAATTACGTAAAAATGCTTCGAACTCCATCTGTCTGAAGCTCCATAATGCATAAAAACTACCCGCTTCTTGTTCTTCTTAACCGTCTGCTATTACATCACAACACTTTCAAATCTGTTACTATACACAGATAAGGGATGCTAACCTCCTCGACATTGGCATATCTGGAGAAATCTCGTGCACTTGGATGGGCGAGTACTCGGCAAGCTCCATTCATTCCCGAGACGCGGAATGCAGCAGTCTACTTCTGGTGGGTTCCAGATTAAATCGGTAACAGCCGGCCGCGGTGGCCGAGCTGTTCTAGGCGCTTCAGTCCGGAACCTCGGGACTGCTACGGTCGCAGGTTCGAATCCTGCCTCGGGCATGGATGTGTGTGATGTCCTTAGGTTAGTTAGGTTTAAGTAGTTCTAAGTTCTAGGGGACTGATGACCTCAGATGTTAAGTCCTATAGTGCTCAGAGCCATAAATCGGTAACAGTGCTGCAGGGCGCGTTAGTCAAACACAGTGCAAGAGTGTCTTCCAGTCTCTAACTTTATCCTAAGAATGCGAGAATGCCCTGTGACTCCCATATGCATAGAGAAAGATCAAAAAATATGCACTATGCTCAAGGTGCTAGAAATTTGTAGATCACTCTCTGGTACACTTTTATGATGTATATGTTCGAGAATTAACAATGAATGGACGTACTGCACAGTCATCTATCTACATTTGCAATGGTACTCACAAAGTAGAGGATGTGGCGGTTTAGCGATGATACTGAAACTGGGAAACATCATTGGTCAGTGTTGAAATTACTGTAAAATTGCTAAAATTTTTCACACTATCAACTGCGCTGCTTATTATTACAGTCTATCAACTGTGTCTTTTCCATCCCATCCATCTACATCAACATCTGACGGTGTGTGGCGGAGGGTACCTTGAGTACCTCTATCGGTACTCCCTTCTATTCCACTCTCGTATTGTTCGTGGAAAGCTGTGGCATGCTGTTGGTTACCACATAATGACTGACTGACATCGCTTGTTTGAGATGGAGAAAGAGTTTTGGTGGAGGGGAAACACCTTCTGGGGATGGCTAGCACCGAAACAGAGATCACGTACATGACTGCAATATGAGGAATCATTCTAAATGGAACAGTTTGGAAACGCTCCTCAATGCCGCAAAACTGTCCAGATTCCTCAGTTTCTTAGATCTTTTATTTAAAACCATCCTGTGTGTGTGTGTGTGTGTGTGTGTGTGTGTGTGTGTGTGTGTGTGTTGTGTATGTATGGTAGCAGCAGCAACAACATGAATTACACCGTGCGAAGTGTAGTTTTCTGAGAGAGGCAATGGATCAGAGCTTGTTAATGTCAGTCTAAAACCTCACGCAGACGTCAAAGTATTGGTGGAAAAAAGAAAATGTATGGCAGTGTACAAAGTGTGTTACAGCAGAATAAAAACCGTGTTTCAAACAACAACATAGGGTCACGGGAATGTCTCCTGTGACTGATAGTATAGTCTGTGGGATACAGTCATCCTCCTACAGTACAGGCGATGAAACTTTACACTCGTCTGTGAAAGGATCAACATTTGTA
This sequence comes from Schistocerca nitens, assembly GCF_023898315.1. Taxonomy (NCBI): domain Eukaryota; kingdom Metazoa; phylum Arthropoda; class Insecta; order Orthoptera; family Acrididae; genus Schistocerca; species Schistocerca nitens. Next base: position 389,692,751 of record NC_064616.1, read on the forward strand.
TATTTAATAGCATCGCCACATATGCTCGATGCTGGCATGCAGATGATATTTGTTTTCGATATATAGGAGGAGGGAGATGCGGTAAAAATCTTATCAAGTTCTTCATTGGATGAAGTTAGTGGAGCTTTTATAGTTTGTAATTTATCTCTGTTGGATGGTTCAGAATAACGATGATATGGGATGATAGACGTGAATGGGCCCTGCGGGATGCGGATCTGCTTTGGACTGCAGTACCTGTATGTAGTTTGGAGATGTACCAGAATGCAGTAGCAAAATCCTCATCCTTCTCCCAGTTCCTGTAGTGTCTTTTATACTACCTTGTGTTGCAAAAGAGGGCTTCATTTGGCGCCGACCTTACACATTGCGCCGGCCGGTGTGGCCGAGCGGTCCTAGGCGCTTCAGTCTGGAAACGCGCGATCGCTACGGTCGCAGGTTCGAATCCTGCCTCGGGTATGGATGTGTGTGATGTCCTTAGGTTAGTTAGGTTTAAGTAGTTGTAAGTTCTAGGGGACTGATGACTTCAAATGTTAAGGCCCGTAGTGCTCAGAGCCATTTCTTACACACTGCACATGGTTGGCGGAGCTACATCATGTTCCTATTTCCATCGAATGGTCAAAACACGGTCTTGTCACACTGACTCAGCTGAGTCTGTTCCTACATGGACTGCAGAATGTGGTAGATATAGCTGTGTCCGACTTCTACTCAGCTCCGACTTAAATTGGAAAGATCACATGCGCAAAGTTGCTGAGATGATAGTGCAGAGTCTGAGGGGCAGTTGCAAGATGCATAGGGACTACCTAAACCACATTAAAATTTTACTGTAGCGCATAGGTTCGCAAAAGATGACTCGTTTTGACATATGAGAGTGCCAGAAATATGATTCACTAGTGGCTGTAATCATAAAAGAGTTCGCCATAGGATCCAATGCAGGTATGTGGTTGAATGGAATGACTTGATTCCAAATCGCAGACAGCATTTCTACCATAAAGGATAATACTAGCGATCTGAAAAGCCTGTGTATATTTCTTACGGTCTCAATCAGCATACCATCTGCTGTTTGTGATCATTCTCAATCATCCATCGCCTATAACCCAGTGGATACATGAAGAGCCTCTGACGTGGTATCAAGACAAAATTCGTTACAAATACTGGAGAAATATTTAGCGGCAGCATGAGGGAGCTACAAATACCGGCTTCATACCACGTTCCTTAGCAGAATCACTTTCTAAATTCCGGCATCGTTAACGATACTTGTGAGCACCTGTAGAAACAGTACCGCTTGTTACAGTAACATAATCATTGCGATCCTGTTTTTAGCACCTGGTGGCTTGTAAGACCATTACGTTTCTCTTTCTAAAACTCTGTGGTACCACTCACAAGAAGAACTTATGAGACATGTCCACCCATCGCTGATTTCCGCTCAGTATTATTTCGAATCGCCAGCAATCTGTTATTGGCAAAGTATTATACTTATTAGTAGGGATGCGTGATACACTATGTGATCAAAAGTGTCCGGACACATGGCTGAAAATGACTTACAAGTTCGTAGCGCCCTCCATCGGTAATGCTGGAATTCAATATGGTGTTGGCTCAAGCTTAGCTTTGATGACAGCTTCCACTCTCGTAGGCATACGTTCAATCAGGTGCTGGAAGGTTTCTAGGAGAATGGTAGCCCATTCTTCATGGAGTACTGCACTGTGAAGAGGTACCGATATCGGTCGGTGAGGCCTGGCACGAAGTCGGCAATCCAAAACATCCCAAAGGTGTGATTCTTGAGTTTCTCCCGGCGTATTTGATAATCAAAATATCCACGGGTGTACTGCCGGTCTACAGTGTCCAACGGGCACAATATTTCGGCGATCATACATGTCGCCATCATCAGGTGAACTGACGGACTGAGCTCCTGTCAACGTGCCGGCACGGAGATCCGTACACTATGGCTGCTCAGGTGGAACTGGGTTCGGTCGCGGCGGCGGCGGATTTAAATACCCTCCGCCCGCGGCGCGCTCACTCCGCCGTCCGCGCCCCGCGCCACGGTCGCGCGATGGAACAGATTGCGACGGCGTCTGAGATGACGTCGGTGTGATGGCTCCGTCCGCCGTGGTCGTCACAACTATACATTTGCTCGATTTACTCTTGATTAACCCAATCGCTGGTTCCCAAGCCTTGCTAAGATTATAGCCACAGTCACGATTTATGAGGTCGTCATTGGTGCGAGTTTCGATGGCCTCTCTAACAACGCTGTCCCAGTATCTCGACGTCTGTACCAGAATCCTCGTGCGTTCATACTCCATAGCGTGATTTTCTGACAAACAATGTTCAGCGACCGCCGACTTGCTCGGATACATCAGTCGAGTGTGCCTCTGGTGTTCACGGCATCGATCCTCGACGGTACGCATCGTCTGACCAATATACGACTTGCCACATTGACACGGAATCTGGTACACGCCGGCCTTCCTCAAACCGAGGTCATCTTTGGCGCTCCCCACCAGTGCACGAGTTTTATTCGGAGGACAAAACACCGTTCCGACCCGGTGTTTCTTCAAAATGCGGGTGATCTTTCCCGAGAGTGCGCCTGTATATGGGATAAACGCAGTGCCTACCTCCTCCCTCGAGCAAGTCGGCGGTCGCTGAACATTGTTTGTCGAAAAATCACGCTATGGAGTATGAACGCACGAGGATTCTGGTACAGACGTCGAGATACTGGGACAGCGTTGTTAGAGAGGCCATCGAAATTCGCACCAATGACGACCTCATAAATCGTGACTGTGGCTATAATCTTAGCAAGGCTTGGGAACCAGCGATTGGGTTAATCAAGAGTAAATCGAGCAAATGTATAGTTGTGACGACCACGGCGGACGGAGCCATCACACCGACGTCATCTCAGACGCCGTCGCAATCTGTTCCATCGCGCGACCGTGGCGCGGGGCGCGGACGGCGGAGTGAGCGCGCCGCGGGCGGAGGGTATTTAAATCCGCCGCCGCCGCGACCGAACGCAGTTCCACCTGAGCAGCCATAGTGTACGGATCTCCGTGCCGGCACGTTGACAGGAGCTCAGTCCGTCAGTTCACCTGATGATGGCGACATGTATGATCGCCGAAATATTGTGCCCGTTGGACACTGTAGACCGGCAGTACACCCGTGGATATTTTGATTGTCAAATACGCCGGGAGAAACTCAAGAATCACATCATACACCTTTACGGGGAGGAGATGTATCGCAGCATGAAGAAATTTGAAAAGTTGCGCCACCGTAGATGTCGTTTGCTAAGTACTCTTGCCTTTCTAAAGAGATGTCGTTCCGAGAAAGTTGTTCCAAATTTTGCTAAGGTTATGCATCACATCGATTCTGCAGCAGCTAAGAGAATCAAGAAACGAGCCAGCCTCGCATTGGTACGTGAGAGAGTGCAATTCACCCGCCGGAGCCTTGAGTTTATCTCACAGGAATTACTCAAACTACATTTGCAACTGGCTAGTAATTTCACTTCTTTTTCCTGGGATTGGATTGATGGTGTCACCTGGGTTGCAGTTGATTCCGTCCATAAGAAGGCAACGGGACGTCAAACAGCTAAGTTCTCACGTCTCCTTGACAAACCATCACTGCAGGTTCCGGGCAAGACTGTCATCAATTTGAGTGGCATGGTGTTGAGTGATGATGCGGTCTCGGTTTTGCAGAAAGGTCTCAACTTCGCTCCCACCCCCAAGTTCACTCCGGTCGCAGAAATTGTTAGTGCTGTTGAACAGGTTGCAGCTCGACTTCCGCCTGAATCAGCTGAGGAAATACGTCGTGAAACTTGTCGTGCGTTGACGAAATCCAAGCCGATGAAGTCAAATATCACTAGTAAAGAGAGGGCGGCCATTCGTGATCTGAGGGAGCGCTCTGAAATTGTTGTCTTACCGGCCGACAAAGGCAATGCTACAGTTGTTGTCTCCCATAAGGACTACACTGATAAGATGCAGAGCCTGCTAAATGACGATTCCTACCGGAAGATCAGCGTTGACCCTACAAAGAAGGTGGACAACAAGACGAGGTCGCTTCTCAAGGACGCAGATTTACCGGAGGGTGACGCTAAGAAATTGTTACCCCAAGGTCCGGTACCGCCTAGACTATATGGACTCCCGAAGGTTCACAAAGAGGGGGTACCATTACGCCCCATTGTCAGCAACATCAGGGCACCTACATATTTGTTGGCCAAATACCTGACGGGAATATTAAGTCCTTACGTGGGTAAATGCCCTCATCACATCCGTAATTCCGTGGATTTTGTTAAACGCCTTGATAGCTTCACGTTGGGTGAGTCAGATATCATGGTGAGTTTTGACGTCGTTTCCTTGTTCACGAGGGTACCCCTGCGAGAGTCACTAGAATTGATTAGCCAGAAGTTTGACGAGAAGACCACTGGATTTTTTAGGCATGTCTTGACTTCCACGTATTTTCTTTTTAATGGAGAATACTACGAACAGACGGAGGGAGTCGCCATGGGTAGCCCACTCTCACCGGTGGTAGCGAATTTGTACATGGAGAACTTCGAGGAGGAAGCCCTGTCGTCATCCGAATGGAAACATACTTGCTTTTTCCGTTACGTGGACGACACTTTCGTCATCTGGCCACATGGTATGGATAAACTCCTTGACTTCCTTACACATCTAAACTCCATACACCCCAACATCAAATTCACTATGGAGACTGAAACGGAGGGTAAACTACCTTTTCTTGACGTCTTGGTCAAGAGAAGGCCTGACGGCACCCTAGGTCATGGGGTGTATCGGAAGACAACGCACACTGATCTGTATTTGCACGCAGACAGCTGCCACCACCCTTCACAGAGGAATGGGGTACTTAAAACTCTAGTACATAGGGCGCGCACTATCTCTGACGCAGAGAGTCTACCCCAGGAATTGGAACATCTGAGAACTGTATTTCGAAAAAATGGGTACTCAGAGTGGCAGATTCAACGTGCTCTCCGCCCAACCACTACAGCACAACCTGTGGATATGGATGAAATCACGAGGGAGGAGGTAGGCACTGCGTTTATCCCATATACAGGCGCACTCTCGGGAAAGATCGCCCGCATTTTGAAGAAACACCGGGTCGGAACGGTGTTTTGTCCTCCGAATAAAACTCGTGCACTGGTGGGGAGCGCCAAAGATGACCTCGGTTTGAGGAAGGCCGGCGTGTACCAGATTCCGTGTCAATGTGGCAAGTCGTATATTGGTCAGACGATGCGTACCGTCGAGGATCGATGCCGTGAACACCAGAGGCACACTCGACTGATGTATCCGAGCAAGTCGGCGGTCGCTGAACATTGTTTGTCGGAAAATCACGCTATGGAGTATGAACGCACGAGGATTCTGGTACAGACGTCGAGATACTGGGACAGCGTTGTTAGAGAGGCCATCGAAATTCGCACCAATGACGACCTCATAAATCGTGACTGTGGCTATAATCTTAGCAAGGCTTGGGAACCAGCGATTGGGTTAATCAAGAGTAAATCGAGCAAATGTATAGTTGTGACGACCACGGCGGACGGAGCCATCACACCGACGTCATCTCAGACGCCGTCGCAATCTGTTCCATCGCGCGACCGTGGCGCGGGGCGCGGACGGCGGAGTGAGCGCGCCGCGGGCGGAGGGTATTTAAATCCGCTGCCGCCGCGACCGAACCCAGTTCCACCTGAGCAGCCATAGTGTACGGATCTCCGTGCCGGCACGTTGACAGGAGCTCAGTCCGTCAGTTCACCTGATGATGGCGACATGTATGATCGCCGAAATATTGTGCCCGTTGGACACTGTAGACCGGCAGTACACCCGTGGATATTTTGATTATCCCAAAGGTGTTCTATAGGATTCAGGTCAGGACTCTGTGCAGGCCAGTCCATAACAGGGATGTTATTGTCGTGTAACCACACCGCCACAGGCCATGCATTGTGAACAGGTGCTCAACCATGTTGAAAGATGCAGTCGCCATGCTGTGATAGTGCCACGCAAAACAACAAGGAGTGCAAACCTCCTCCATGAAAAACGCGACCACCATAACACAACCGCCTCCGAATTTTACTGTTGGCACTACACACGCTGGCAGATGACATTAACCGGGCATTCGCCATACCCACATGCTGCCATCGGATCACCACATTGTGTACCATGATTAGTCACTCCACACAATGTTTTTCCATTGTTCAACTGTCCAATGTTTACGCTCCTTACATCAAGCGAGCCATCGTTTGGCATTTACCGGCGTGATGTTTGGCTTATGAGCAGCCGTTGGATCATGAAAATCTAGTTTTCTCACCTCCCGCCTAACTATCATAGTACTTGCAGTGGATCCTTATTCAGTCTGGAATTCCTGTGTGATGGTCTCCATAGATGTCTGCCTATTACACATTATGACCCTCTTCATCTGCTGATGGTCTCTGTTAATCAACAGACAAGATCGACCTGTACCCTTTTGTGCTGTACGTGTCCATTCACGTTTCCACCTCACTATCACATCGGAAACAGTGGACCTAGGGATGTTTAGGAGTGCGGAAATCTCACGTACAGGCATATGACATAAGTGACACCCAGTCTGTGAGTTCTGGGTAGTGCCCCTTCTGCTATCTCACAATGTCTGAAGACCACTGAGGTCGCTAACATGGAGTACCTGGCAGTACGTGGCAGCACAATGCACCTAATATGAAACACACATGTTTTTGGGGGTGTCAGGATACTTTTGATCACATAGTGTAGGCTCGCCTTGAAGATCAGGCTTAAAAAGTGCGTGCGTGTGTGTGTGTGTGTGTGTGTGTGTGTGTGTGTGTTTGTGTGTTCTAACATGTGCAAAGAAAGAGTTTTGATGCAGACAAGCTGAGACACCACGAATGCTCCTACAAAAGCGGCTGTTAACTATTCCTGCGGCAGTTTACGAATTCCGAGAAGAGACTGATATATAATGGATGGGCTATTCCGTTAGGAGCACTAGGAAGAATTCTTCCTGTGTTATTCTGGCAAGCATTGTGAAAGATTTCTATGACATGTCCAGTGGGAGACCTGGTTCTTATTCACATAGACATGTGACGTCAATACCACACTGACAACCTTTTACTTGCGCCTACGAGGGTGAGTTATTAGGCAAACATCTTTCACTCAGCAAATATGTCTGCGCTGGATCGACAGGTACAAAAGCTATGCGTTAGCAACGGTAAAAACGTGCGCTCGGCTGTAGGTGTCTCGCATGTGGGAGTGCCGTGCTCGCACCTTGGAGCTCTGTAGGGAACAGTTCGCTGATACGTCACAGTCAAATTTCTGGGAGTTCTAAAGCATTTTTACGTCCAATGAATGTTTGTGCACTGAATTATTTTCGGATGTTTAAGCGGTAAGAGCGTGTTTGCATAGCATTACACATGCATTATTTTTTGATAACTTACAAGTTGTTTGCGTGCCTTTACATCACTTTTTGTGCAATATTTCGGTGCTTTACAAGTATTTTGCAGGTCTGTACGCTGTGCAATGCATTACTTCAACAGTTTCTAATTAGTGAGCGTGTGTGCATGACGTTTACATGCATTATTTTGACAATTTACGAGTTGTTTGCACGTCTCTACATCAGTGTACTGCATTATTTCAGTAATCTGCGAGTAGTTTGCAGGTCTGTGGGCTATGCAGTGCATTATTCCGACAGTTTACAATTAGTGAGAGTTTTTGCAGAGCGTTTTACATACATCATTTTGACAATATACGGGTTGTTTGCGTGTCTTTACATCAGCATACTGCATCATTTCGCTGATTTACGAGTAGTTTGCAGGTCTGCAGGGTATTTATTGTGATCCCAAGTACGTCAGAGCGAGTGTTTTTTATTAGTGTAATAAATAAATAAACTATGTGAAATCCAACTTAATAAATTTTTCCAACTTCTCACTGAAAATAAATACACTCCTTCCTCTCTCCAGCAGCTAAGCACAGGCTGAGTCCTTTTCTCGCCAATTCCATGGAAGAGGTGGTGGTCAGATGACTTACTTTAATGGGGGTAACCCAAGTAACCTTTTTTGGTGCCAAAATTTTGCCACTATTTTCTTAGGTTAGTGAAGGTGGTCCAATTGATATTTTTTCCCGACAAAATATGGACTTCCCCCAATTCTCTGTGTTGGGGAGGTGATGACGGAGGGAAGGGTGTTAGGTTAGTGGAGGTAGCCCAATTGATCTATTTTCCACCCAAAATTTGAATTTCTCACCATGATGTCATTGCAACCCTTCTAATGCTGCTATCTTGGTTCTGCCATAAAATAAATTTGTCAACAATGCAGAATAGAGGATTACATAGTTTTCCCTACTACTTACATGTTCCATGCCCCACTAATAATCACAAAGCTTTCTATTTCTGGTTTCAGCCAGCTCTCTGTACCAACAATAATTTGAGCTGGAGAACTTTCCTGGAGGTTAGTAAATTCAGGATCTTTGTTACTTTTAGTTCGACAGTTTAGTGATAGAGTTTTGACAGTTGAATATCTTTTTTTCCGAATTTGGCCTGATTTTGCTATCTATATATCGACTGGTGAGCGTTCTTCAGAATTCCTCAAACTACCACCTGGCATAAAAAGGCCATCTGCACTCCACAAGTACTCTTCTTCTTCTTTTGTGTAGTGCATCCCAGACCTGTCAAGCGGAGTCTCACAATTCCCTACATGATAATAGACATCTGCAGCCAAGACCGTCATAAAATCGACGGAACCTTTGGTTGAGACCCTCCACTCAGTTCCAAACTAAAAGACCCAGATCAGTTCTAGAAAAGATCAACTGTGAGAACAATGTAGCAACCTGGAACTCTGCTCGCACCCTGTTCACTAAGCCAGCAGTCTTCATCACCACCGGCAGCCACCTGTATGAACTAAGGATGGCTTCATAACCTATTGGCGTCGTTGGTGCCAAGAGCCACTACTTACAGGAGACTGCACCCTGCACATCTGATAGCAGCAGGAAAGGCTGCCGCCTCATTTAGGATGAAGCTCACCAGCAGACGCAAACCCCTGACCATGCATGTCTTGCTCGGACCGTGTTGAAGGAAAGACCACCTGTTCACTAACTGGGTGAATAGGCAAGGCCAGACGGCCAGCCTGTACATTGGCCTTCCGCCTTGAGCAACGCCAACTCGATACCAATAGGGACTCATCTTGCTTTGAAGGCAGATGCACTGTGTCCTGTACAATAGGAGGTGCCTTGCAGCAGAGCCCGCGGACGAAATAAGCATCACATCAGGTGTGTCATGTAACGCGTCACCGGCCGGAGTGGTCGAGCGGTTCTAGGCGCGTCAGTCTGGAACCGCGCGACCGCTACATTCGCAGGTTCGAATCCTGCCTCGGGTATGGATGTGTGTGATGTCCTTAGGTTGGTTAGGTTTAAGTAGTTCTACGTTCTAGGGGACTGATGACCTCCGATGTTCAGTCCCATAGTGCTCAGAGCCATTTGAACCATTTGTTTTGTAACGCGTCAGTTTTTCCGTCACTGCTGTATCCCGAGGATGCAGCCTGAAGGCGGCTGATCGTAGCGTAAAGCGCAGTCAACCACTCACGACAAGCCAGTTCCTCCTACTTCCACCCAAAGCATGCATACTTTCTACCCATCCTAGCACGAGCGACTGAAGAAGAAAACTATAATAGCAGACATTAACCTACATGTGCGACTTGGTACCCTCCTGAGATGTCACCAATCTATGGTGATGCCTTAATGAGCTGTGTAAGTGGCTGCTCAGAAGAAATGAAAACTGCGTTACACATTGCTTGAATTTACACTTACAGATAGAAACGAGAGATTAAATCGCTTAAATAGAAAGTCACGCATGAAACTGCAGAAATGTACTACTAGGAAAACATAGGAAAAGCTAAATACGTAACTCGCCGCTGTGTAGATATTAACAGGCGACAGCTGAGGGCCTGACTTGCTTGCAAGAAGTGAATTCATCAAAACTCGCGTTTTTTTTTTTAAAGGCAGTGATATTAGGCAACTGGACTGTGTTTGTCAGAATATGTCCCTTCTATAACTCGATTTTCTTTTTAGTTGCATTCCCATCAAATGAAAAACAATTTCTGACCTTGAATGATCTTACTGAGGGAAGTGTACAGTCAAGTCCATTCTGAATGCGAGGTCTGCAATTCAATCTGTATGTTCTCACTTTCGTTCCTGGTCTCATTTTTGCTTCGTAACTTCAACAATATCGAGTCTTAAATGGGCATGCCCTTGATTTAACCAGTGCAGTGTGCTGCAGATATATATAAAGCCTCTATATTCTTCTTTCAATTCCACCGAAAACTGTTGCAACTGCCAGCGTAATCATGAGTGCAACTCCAGATATTTCCACTACCATCAAGTTCTTGATTTGCTGCATACCCGAAAATTTAGCAACAAGGGCTTCTTGATATGAAAAGCAATCAATCCCGTCTGTCGACCAGTGCAGTGTTTTGCTCTTTCATTGTCAACTAAATCTTTAAATTCCTTCTGCGTGGTATTATAATATCTTTTCACAGCAAATTTGCAGTACCCGTTACTGCACAATTGTAAGATGGCAAAAACTATACCCGTTACATAAAGTCATTAAAGATCACCTAACTCACGTTGAGCGAACAGTAGAGCTGAACAAAAATGACTGACAAGACACAATGCATCTTGCAAACGGTATAGTATGGACGTATTGGAATAATTAATGTCGGGTGATGTAAAGTAATTCACACGACATGAAAACTTTGTGGAAACGCATCGATGTACTGGAGGCTAGTTTATCCCAGGGAAGTATTCAGAGTTGAATGTGGCCGGCTGGGGAGTGGCGAAGGGAAGCGACAATAGACAACTTAGGGTGGGTCAAGCTCTGAGAAAGTGGTAACGGGGTGTGGCCTCCAGCTGCCTTAAGATGAGTGACAGTGAGTGGGTGGTTGACCCCATGCTGGTGTACCGGAAAGCAGATGGAGAACTTGTATGCCTGTTGATAAATGTCCGTCGTCCCGTTTTCAGTGGAACATGCGAGAAAGCCATGCAAAGCTATGGTGGAGCGGTCAACAGAGGCCAAAATATGCGTGTTCATGACTATAGCAACTTCACGCTGAATTCACGCTCCGCAGAGTCTGAAGTAAATCAGGTGAAGAGCGACAGAATGAAATATGCTGGTCTCCGATGGGAACATAGGACCAAGGAATTTGAAGTACTCTCCTGGGAGTCAGAATTCCGGAAAAATTGGTGTTTTGTGCAGACGCTAAGCTTGATGGGTGGCCTGGGAGGAGCTAAATAGCAGAAGTTGAGAGGAAAGGAAATTTTGTGGGAATTTGTTCACTTCCCATAGCAGGCATTGGTCAGCGCTGGGAAGCGACGCATAATTAACGCGACTTGCACTGCAATTGTCGTAAGTGATTTTGCTGGAGGCGAAACCGAGGTGAAGAGCGGACTGGCAGAAGTCTCTGTAGAGGTCTTCCATTCCCAGCTTGCCTAGAGTGCGGACGTGGCGTTCTTTACTCAGCTTGCCTGAGAAAGAGTGAGCATATCTGCAGTTTAGGACTTAGCAAATGGAACGAATGAGCTTGGAGATAGAAAGTTTTGGTTCAGCTATGTACTGAGCAAGATAGCTAGGAGTGAATAGACGAGTGCAGCCTTGCAGCACCACGAGGCCACCCGACGTCCTGACAATGATGCCGCCCCGCCACGCTGAATTCGGTGATATTGCACCCGCTCCAGCTGATTAATTTGTTGGATCACGTCGGCAAAGTTTCCACGAGGGTTTCATGGGCCGTGTGTTGGGGAATTCTTCTCGCACTTCGCATTACGCCTGCGTCAGTAGATAGGAATTAATTTTGATTTATCGCGCTTTACTCCACGTAAACGCAATTTATTACCACCGCCTGATAGGAGAGTCTTGTTATGCGATGATTGAAGGTCGGGAGTTGGAATAAATTTGTGCTAATCGGCTGCATCTGTTTTCAATCTAGTAGCTGAAATCCCAATTCACTTTCTTAATTGATTTTATGTTCAACATTTGCATCTGGTGTTCAATATCTGAATATAACATCAATGTGCACCCCTTTTTAATTAAAAGTGATCGATTCTGAATCAATTAATGTCAACATTGCCACCGCAGTTCAATCAGGAATCACAGGGCCTTATTACTTTCTTTGCGTTATCCGATATTGCAGCAGTTTTGCACTCTCTGTTGATCTGTTAGTCAATTAGCTGGGGTGAACACACGCCAAAACCAGATAAATGACAGGTGGGGTGTTACATGTGGCTGACTCATGCCAGCATACGATACTTCGGGATTTGCTAGGAAGTAGTCTTGAAAAAGGATATTTTTCCACGTGATCCATTTCTTAGCCATTTTTAATTCAAAAAACGGGTAGCATTAGTTACAATAGGTTACATTTTCTTCTTCATGTGCTGTCCTTTCAAATTGACATTTATAGGTGCCTATGCATTGTATTTGTGATTTATTGGAGTACTTATGATGTGCAGTGCCGTAATCAGACGGTGCTGAGCACACAGAAGACAATCATTGGTACTAGCCTTTTTTGGGGAATTCTTCATGAAGTGTTTGTCGGGTTACTGCTCACACCCAGTGTATCAACTTGTGTCCTGATATATGTTTCGCGTTATCTAATTATTCAGTGTAAGGGGTACCTGGGGTTTGAGTTTTCGTGTAACATAAAAGTGCAAATGATAACGAAGGGAAAAGCCAAGACAACGGCAGACTATAATCAGATTGTTACTCGGGAGAACATGGGTGATAGTAGGGAAAGCTCTACCGATGAGCGTGATGAACGCGAGTTGCAACTTCCTGAAACTGAGTCTCACGACTGGTTTAGTCCGCTGAATGGCAAGGACGTTGATTCAGGCAGTGATACTGAGGGCTTGGGCGACGCAGGGAGTACAGGAATAATCCATAAGTATGGAAGATCCAGCCTAAGAAGCCAGAGTGTGTTGGAACAAAACGGTGTCCGACCATTATCAAACGATTCATTTACAAATGATCCGACGGGGCGCGGAGACGGTATTTGTCTAGATATCGAAGGGTTCCTCAGAACAGAGGAGAAGAGTCGCATTCTCAATCACAAAAGAACGAGGATCAAAATGCGGCTACTCTCAAAAATATTACGGACCTGTAGCAACAGATGCAAACGGTGAACTTAGAGCACAGCGCCAACCTTAATGCTGAAATTAAAAAGGCGGATTCGGAGCTGAAAGAGCAGAGCGCCAACCTTAATGCCGAAATTAAAAAGGCGAATTCGGAGTTGAAAGAGCAAGTAAAAGAGGAGGTAAAGAACCTCGGCGTCAAAATAGAGAAAGAGATTGCCATCATCAAACGAACGGCAATTGAAGCCAAATTAATAGCGAAAGGTGCAAGGAAAATAGCGAGAGAAACTCGGAACTCCACGCAAAGCACGGCAAAAGTAGGAAGGGTCATGTTATCAAGGCTACAAAGCCGGATAAAACGTGTCGAAGAAAGCAACAAGAGCAACCGGACATAGGGCCTAACGAGATGTTGAAAGAGGAGGTGGCGACATTAAAAAGAAATTTAGAGGACGAGGTAAAACGTCTCATTACAGAGACATTAGGAAAGGAGAAGGGTGTAATTACAGCGTCGACTGAACCGTCACTTGCCGGAACACAGATAACCGCTTCACGGTGTGACAAAGTTGACACTATAAGCAACGGGAGCCACGCCTTCATTCACAGCTCTGAGGCAACGACCGAGGTAAACACGGACAGCGCGCAGCAGTCCAGTGAGCACAATTGCTGCCGGCTGATTAGATGTACCGAACAACTGTCGAACATACAGAGGGGGAGAGATGACGATAGCGTGTCGGAACGAATTAGTCCACGTCCCAAAGTTCATACGAATAGTAAGAACGGTCGAAATGATAACTGGAATGATGACCGGTTTGACTGCAAGCATTTTGTATCAGTCCGAAAGTTCCATCACTACAAGGACGAAAGGTAATAGCTTGCATCCAAAAACTTTTATGGGACAATTCGAGTTATCTGTGCCCCCACACTGGCCATTGATGTACCAGCTGGATTTTGTGTGCTCCCATATGGAGGGCGCGACCGCTGAGTACATGAGAAATGTAGCGAAGACAAGCGTCTAGATCGAAGAATTCAAAAATGCCTTCTTGGGCAAGTATTGGTCTAAAGAAACCCAAGAAAGGATCAAACAAGAAATTATGATGTCCAGAGATATGGAAGGAGTAGGGTACCGGAGTCCGGTCAATTTTTTTGAAAATATGACAAAAAGGAACTAATACGTAGACACCCCATGTAGCGGTGCGTAAATCATCAGATTATGCTACATGCAACTTCCCATTTCGTATCAAACATCACTTGCCGGTCGTTGTGGTAGCGATACTGAGGTATTTAAGGGCATTTTGCGCGAACTGGAATTCGCATTTCAAGAGGAACAGGCGCGGGAGAAACACCGACAGCGTGAACAAAATAACAACCGTCCCAATAATGGACCCCAGTGGGATAGTAGGCCAGCACCGAACTACAACGGCCACAATCAAAATAAGAGTAATGGCAACTCGAAAAGGAGGTACACGGAAGAAGAGCGACACTCTCCGGTGCAACACAGTAAATCACAAAGGACCTGTAGCGGTAATCAGCAATCGGGAAGGAACAGGAATTATGGTTACCAAAATAACAACCAGGAAGAGGTCGAAGTCCGCCCTCCGAAGCCTGGTCCATCCCACCTTAACAGGCAGGATTACGAATGACTAGACCAGAGCGCGGACAGGAGTTGCAAAACGGCCGTAACCTAGGAACTAGTCAGTAACATAAACATTATCGAGTACGACGATGTCACCGAGTTACTCCTCGAAGAAAAGGAGGGGCAACAAAATAAAGAAATATACCCAGTAGTCAAAATCAAAATAGGTGACTTAACGGTGGCCGCGAAAATTGATAGTGGAAGTCAGCTTTCAGCGATCTCAGAAGAGGTATTTAAGACATGTAAGAATGTACTGAACCCACCGACTCTTTACACACAAAAGACGAAGGTCAGGGGTGCATTACTTGGAAAGCGTATAGACATATTTCGACAAACACGTTTAGAATTCGAATGTCAGGGACATCAGTTGACTGCTAATCTTTTTGTCATTCCGAAACTGTCCACTGATATTATCATTGGTATGGATTTCCTATCAAAGAACAAAGCCATAATTGATTTGGGTCGAGGAGAAGTCACATTAGGAGAGGATGACAAAATCCATCTTCGTTTCGATGAACAGGCAATCCCGGGGCAGGTACAAAAGAGCTGTCTCAGACTACAGTTTCCAAACCAGGAGGAGTCAACAGGTGAAGCCGACGGCGGACAGGACAATCGAGATAGTACTTCGAAAGAAGCACAGTTAGTAGAAATACATAAGGAAATAAGCGAGAAATGGCAGGGCATAAACGTCATAAGAGACGCAGACAAAGAAGGGTTAGACAATGTGCCCCCAAGACGGGCTCCATAAAGGGCTATCAATATAAATTTGACGTAAAGAGACAAAAACCGTTTCGAGTACCGCCGTACCCGATTCCGTGGTCGTACCGAGATCGTGTTTTTATCGAACTCTAGCGGATGGAGAGGGAAGATGTGATAGAGCCAGCAAAGTCACAATATAACAGCCCCCCCCCCCCCCAGGATCGTAGACAAAAGGAACGGGGAAATTCGACTTGTGTTAGATTCCTGGCAGATCAATACGATCATAGTTCCGGAAACCGACAGACCCGAGAGGCTCGGTGAGTTGCTGCAGAAATTCCATGGAGTTTCGGTGTTTTCCTCTCTGGATTTGAAATCCAGCTTCTGGCAAATCGAGTTGGATCCAGGATGTAGAAGATACACGGCGTTCATCGCATTTGGTAGATGCAATCAATTTAAGAGACTCCCCTTTGGCCTGAATATTTCGTCTGCAGCATTTATAAGAGGATTAGGATCAATTTTGGATGAGGGGTTAAGGGAGAGAATAACATCTTAAGTTGATGATATCCTGCGGAAAAATGAGAATCTAACAACAATCTTGTAGGAGAAGTGATCTCCAAATTAAGAAAACATGGGGTGACGGTAAATATAAAAAAGTCCTGTTTTGGAGGAAGACAAGTACATTTTGTGGTCATGTCATCTCAGTGGAAGGAATTATGCCAGACCCAGAGCAGATGGGGCAAGACCCAGAGCAGATGGGGCAATCGCAGAATTTGCAACGCCTGCCACAAGGAAAGAGCTAAGAGGCTTTCTCGGTGTCGTGAATTTTTACAAAAAATTCATATATACACCACGACTGTGTCAATTAAACGGAAAGAATGCGGCGTGGGTATGGGACAATGATGCAGAAAGCGAATTCAGTATGCTAAAATCAGCTCTGGTAAAGGCTCCGATTCTGTCACATCCTGATCTGACGCATGACTTCTGTATGGCCACGGATAGCGCGAAAACCGGGCTAGGCGTAATGATCTTCCAAGAATATGAAGAAGATTGAATAAAGATACACAAAACGATCGCGTTCGGGAGTCGGGTGCTGAGTAAAAGCGAAAGGAACTTCTCAGTAACCGAACTGGAGGCCCTCGCGATAGTGTGGGGGTTCCAGAAGTTCAAGTACTTTTTATTCGGACGTAAGACACATGTCTATACCGATCATAGAGCTCTGGAGTTCTTACTTACGGCCAAATTAACGCATGGGAGGCTTGCGAGATGGGTTGCTGTCCTCCAGGAATTCAATTTCACAATAGTCTACGTACCGGGACCCACAAATGTAATAGCGCATGCACTATTCCGTTCCCCTCTGGGGATAAGCGATTATCAGGCTGAAGAACTGGAATAAGAACATTTCGCCTTGTTGTATCTACGAAAAGTGGCATTTGAAAATTATGTCACAGAGACAATGCGTGATATTTGGCGAGAACAAGACAAAGATCCTGTGCTGAGAGGAATAAAAGAAAAGTGGAAAGATAGAACGCAAGCCAGGCTTAGGCAGCATTATCTGTTAAGAAAGGGGGTCCTGTTTTACAGAAGAAATCCGGGTGAGACGTTGTGGGTCGTGTGTGTGCCTGAGGAAGTAATAAACAAGCTCATCTGGTATACACATCTCAGTTATGCTCACTTCGGACCCAGGAAGTGCTTCTTGAAACTAATAAGCGTCTATCACTTCAAAAACATGGAGAGACGAATACGCAAGGTTCTCGTGGTATGTAAGAAGTGTCAGAAGGCGAAAACAAGTACTGTAGCCATGCAGTCGCCTCTATACCCCATTATTCCGGAGAAATTAAGACAAACAGCGGTGACGGACTTGATGGGTCTGTTACCAACCACACAAAGGGGTTATAGATACATCATGGTGGTCTTAGAATTAACGTCTAAGCTCGTCACCCTGACACCATTGAAAAGAGCAACGGGGACAACGGTGAGCAGGGCGCTATGTAAAGATTTCCTGGCACAGGTAGGGCCAGTAGAGTATATTTTGTCAGACAACGGGACACAGTACAGGTCGGAGGTATGGAAGAGAACACTTGAAAGTCATGGAATTAAACCAGTTTTCATATCCCGCTTCCACCCCAGTTCTAATCCCTCTGTAAGAGCAATGAAGGATTTACGAAACCTTTGCAGATTTTACTGCAGTAAGAAGCACGCCACGTGGGACATCTTCATCAAAGATATCCAGGAAGTAATTAATGAGATACCCCACAGCACCACACTGTTAGCTCCAATTACGGTACTAAAGAACCGGGACCCACCGGACAGGCTCCGTCGGTTAGTGGAGTTTCCTCCAAGAACACGTCAGCGATATGGGACCGTCGTGGAGGAAGTCCTACAAAATATCCGACGTGCAGGCGAGAAGCGCAAAGCACGAGCGGATAAAGGGGCGCGAGTACGACAATTTGTGGTTGGGGAAAAGGTACTCATTAAGACACACCGGCTGTCAAACAAGCAAAGGAAGTTGTGCCACAAATTCTTCGCCGCGTATAGTGGGCCTGTGCGCGTGCGGAGAATAGCGCATGCCAAGGCATTGGAAGTAGAATACATAAAAACAGGAAAATCACTGGGAGTGCATCCGATAGCACATGTAAAGGCATTTGTGGAAGGATGACCTGCAGACTTTGTACATGGTATCGTAGTAAATATAGGCTTAGAACAAGGATTTTGTTAAAGTGTCTTGTTTGTTTGTGTATGTACTGATCTTAGTGGTAGAATGTCTTGTTTATATGTGCCTATATTTTGTGTTTTTATTATTAATAATGATATCTCGCCTCTAGATGTTGATAAAGTGAAGTGCACTAGATTATTTTGTAAAAACACATGAATAAAGAATGGAAAACAAGTATTTCTGGGCGTACCCCTAGAAAAAGGTAGATTAGGGACTCTGTAAGTTACAGGAAGGTTCACCGTAATTGTATCTCCGTCATTGGAGAACATATTTAAGGTGGCCAGTCCCGTAGGTCGTTATGAGGACGCACCGACGCATCTCGTATGCCCCTGAATACGTAAGAGGTGGACAGCTATGCGCAGTTGCGTGAATAAGCGCACCCAGTGGATGTTAAAATGAATCGGTTGTAATCATCTACAGAGTGAACAGCAGTATTAATACGCCAGAAATACTTTTTGATACCAAGATAGTGTAACAACTGCGAGTGTGAGCAGTGAGCTATATTTGTGTTGCGCCACAGCAATGAGGGGAGCACACAGCTGACGATGGTGATGGCATACAGACCACGCCCTGAATCGACGGGGACGGTGGTCAACTCAGCAGCCAAGGAGAGGTGACATCCAGCACCTCTGTGTACGACAAAGAGGTCGGTCCTGGTCTCTGTACACGGTGCGGATCGGGGGCAGCAATGAAGAGGTCCAAGAAGGTTTCTATATTTGTTGCTCACCACGTCAGGAGGAGCGACAGCCCAGCTGACCTTTTGTGCCTAATGACACCAACTTAGAGGGCCTGAGCAAAAAATAGGCTCTTGTCGGATCACGGTCCCTCCCTTGCCCTAAAACGTCTATAAAAGGAGCAATGACCTGTGGCTGAGCCACGAGAGGTCACCGATCATAGATGCACCGATAGGGTCTTGTGCCTGTCTGACAAGATGTCAACAACGAGCTCTTAGGTGAGAGCCACCCTGCCTCAAGAAGATGCGGGTGCCTGTGGCGCCATCTCAGCAATCGATGTTGCTCTCTTCTCAGCCGTTAGCCATCCCTCAACTTGCTAGTCAGAACTAATGTCACTTCCGTTCCTGCAAGAAACTTGAGCCGTGTGTGTGAGTGTGTCAGTGTGGATTCAAATGAATAACATGCGCCTCAACGAACGTAAAGTACTCATTTGTTCTGTTTATGAATTATGTTATAAGAAGGTTATGATTTTACAAATGTGCCATTTGTTAAAACGTCATATATTCGTCATGCCACGTATATATATATATATATATATATATATATATATATATATATATATATATATATATATATATAAGGTACATGTGTGTACACAATCCAGACACTGGGCTTGGCCAGACCTTGTTGAATTGTGTAAAGATGACACTTACACCATGCACAATCTAAACGTCCAGAAACAGTGAGACACAAAAAAACCTTTATTTATAAAATGTCAAACAGGCGTTCACATATAATTAAATGAGAGCAACCACTATCAACTTCACAAAATGTTACACGAATATTGTTCATGTATGTTTTTAGTAATTTAAGTCGAGTAGGGATGGATAATTGAGAGTGGATGGACCTTAAGTTATAATTGTGGGTCTTGCCATTCAAATGACAAGCACAGAGGTGCTTAAACATGTGTATTGGCCCTCTGCCACATGTGTCCTTGTAATATAATTGTAGTTTTCTTTTGAGTACTCTGACCAATAATTGTCTCAGGAATCGGCAGAGATGAAAGTAAAATTAGACTAAATAATGACCATGTCTTTAACACTAAATCCAGTCATTGAAGGCAGATACCCTAGGAATGAGTGGGAGTTTGCATCAGAGAGGAGGCAGTGGTAATCAATCGCCCTAACTAATCACGCAAATGGATTAAAATACCAGTTATGGAGATATTAATTTTGTACCACAGGTGGTAACACCATGGAGTCATCACCTGTACTACAAAATTGATTTGAAGAGAGGGGCTATGTAAGGTGGCAAGAACTATGCCCCTTACATGAAGTCATTAAAGATCACCTAACTCACGTTGAGCGAACACTAGGGCTGAGCAAAAATGACTGACAAGGCACAATGCATCTTGTAGAGGGTATAGTATGGACGTATTGGAATAATTAATGTCGGGTGATGTAAAGTAATTCACACGACATGAAAACTTTGTGGAAACGCATCGATTTACTGGAGGCTAGTTTATCCCAGGGAAGTATTCAGAGATGAACGTGGCCAGCTGGGGAGTGGCGAAGGGAAGCGACAATAGGCAGCTTAGGGCGGCTCAAGCTCTGAGAAAGCGCTAACGGGGCGTGGCCTCCAGCTGCCTTAAGATGAGTGACAGTGAGTGGGTGGTTGACCCCATGCTGGTGTACCGGGAAGCCGACAGAGAACTTGTATGCCTGTTGATAAATGTCCGTCGTCCCGTTTTCAGTGAAACATGCGAGAAATCCGCGCAAAGCTATGGTGGAGCGGTCAACAGAGGCCAAAATATGCGTGTTCGTGACTATAGCAACTTCATGCTGAATTCACGGTCCGCAGAGTATGAAGTAAATCAGGTGAAGAGCGACAGAATGAAATGTGCCGGCCTCCGATGGGAACATAGGACCAAGGAATTTGAAGTACTCTCCTGGGAGTCAGAATTCCAGAAAAATTGGTGTTTTGTGCAGACGCTAAGCTTGATGGGTGGCCTGGGAGGAGCTAAATAGCAGAAGTTGAGAGGAAAGGAAATTTTGTGGGAATTTGTTCACTTCCCATAGCAGGCATTGGTCGACGCTGGGAAGCGACGCATAATTAACACGACTTGCACTGCAATTGTCGTAAGTGATTTTGCTGGAGGCGAAACCGAGGCGAAGAGTGGACTGGCAAAAGTCTCTGTAGAGGTCTTCCATTCCCAGCTTGCCTAGAGTGCGGACGTGGCGTTCTTTACTCAGCTTGCCTGAGAAAGAGTGAGCATCTCTGCAGTTTAGGACTTAGCAAATGGAACGATTGAGCTTGGAGATAGAAAGTTTTGGTTCAGCTATGTACTGACCAAGATAGCTAGGAGTGAATAGACGAGCGTAGCCTTGCAGCACCATGAGGCCGCCCGACTTCCTCACAACGGCACCGCCCCACCACGCTGAATTCGGTGATATTGCACCCGCTCCGGCTGATTAATTTGTTGCATCACATCGGCAAAGTTTCCATGAGGGTTTCATGGGCCGTGTATTGGGGAATTCTTCTCGCACTTTGCATTACGCCTGGGTCAGTAGATAGGAAATAATTTTGATTTATCGCGCTTTACTCCACGTAAACGCAATTTATTACCACTGCCTGATAGGAGAGTCTTGTTGTGTGATAACTGAAGGTCGGGAGTTAGAATAAATTTGTGCTAATCGACTGCATCTGTTTTCAATCTAGTAGTTGAAATCCCAAGTCACTTTCTTAATTGATTTTATGTTCAACATTTGCATCTGGTGTTCAATATCTGAATATAACATCAATGTGCACCCCTTTTTAATTAAAAGTGATCGATTCTCAATCAATTAATGTCAACACTGCCACCGCAGTTCAATCAGGAATCACAGGGCCTTATTACTTTTTTTGCGTTATCCGATATTGCGGCAGTTTTGCACTCTCTGTTGATCTGTTAGTCAATTAGCTGGGGTGAACACACGCAAAAACCACATAAGTGATGGGTGAGGTGTTACACAATATATATTGAGAAGTCTCATCCCTATCTTCTGTCATTCTCACTCACTTTTTAGGCTTGTGACGACAGACTGCGTGTTTTAGTGCAAACAGCCACTGGACCTGTGACTGTCATCCATACCACCAAGAAATAGCGAAGGGTAAACAGCGCTGAACTAAAGAGAGCTGCATCGACCGAAAAATGCCACACCGCAGTACTGAATGAAATGTCGCACTGTGCCGAGCAGTATGTCTAGTCGTATTATTTGTACTGCGCAATCCAATTTGCAACACTTAAGAAAAGTTTGCACATCAGTGTCAACCGTAGCTTATAACTATATCATAAATGAAATGTAGATTCAAATGTATCTGTTTTTAATTACAAAAACAGGAACACTTGAAGTTTATCGACTACAGCGACTTAGGCCACGAATTGAAAGGAATGAGTAAACCATACGTGTATTTTGGCGTAGAATCCGAATATGCAATAAAAATGAATTCCAATTTTAAAATACTAAATTGACCCCCCCCCCCCCCCCCGACGAAGGAATGTTGGTTAGGAGGTGGGCAATTGTAACACAGACAGATGTCCCCTTTAGTAATGTTAACTTTTCACGTACAATATTTTTTTCGTACTGGGCGTCGTTTTTGAGATATTTAGTTCTCTCACGTTAAAACAAACACTATGTATCGCCAAATAAAGTAAACTTCATTAATGATTTAGCGCATTACATAAAAATAATAGTTGCGTCTGACTTAAAGGCCTGATGCAAGTCTTTCAGTTGTATGCCACTTCGTTTGCTTGCATGTCCTTCATCTACCTCAGTAATGGTACAGGGGAAACGGGACCAACAATTTAACATGGAATTCGAACCATGAGTCGTTCAAGATGAGTCTTCACTTATTTGAGATGTGAAGGCAGGGTTACAGATACAACTAAATATTCCGTTCTCCAAAGGGGATTTGATTCCACGACGGTTTTTTCAGACACGCACTTTACTACTAGACCACAACGCCTGACGTTATCTAAAAGGATATGTTGCGTCGTTTGTAAGAGATCTTTACCGTTATCACAAATACGAGCAAGGAGGTGTTACAAACGACTCAATAAATCGCTTAATTCCAGACTGAGAGGCAATTTTCGACGCGTAACAGCAACCACCCCGACTCCACAACGGTAATGATTAACAACAGCCTCATTATTAGTTAAATAGCACCAACACATTTCATTCGAAGCGACTCTAACAACAATGACACGATTCGCTGTTAGACTTTATTTTTTAGCTTTTCGGCTTTGCTCTCCTGCTTGCCTGTGCCTGTAAGTTCGTTGGTAAAGCAGACCAAATGTTAACCCACTACTGAAACTGATAATCTCTATCCATAGAGGGATAAAGCTATTAAATTGTGTCCCAAGCTAAGGTCTTGACCTTTCAAAATAAACATGTTAAGTTGCTGACTTGTTTATTAGTCTCTCAATACCAAATGAATGCAATTCAAATATCGCTCTGAGAATGAAACAGCTCAGTTTCTCGTTATCTTAAACAGCCGCCTACGTCTATTCGTCCCTGAATTTGCAACGGAGTACACTAATTAGTACTTGCCTCTCCTCCTGATACCGATAATCACTCCCTTCTCACCCCTGACCCTCATATTTTACAATAAATCTTGGCTTGTAATTGGGCCGGCCTCTAAAACATCACCACTTCAAGCTATTTTATGTGCTGGCTCCCGTCCCGCTGAATGGACTGCTCTGGTAAATACGAACATGAAGCAGATCATTTCTTGGACTAGGGAATTCCATCAAAATAGTAGTCACATTTTCCTCAATTTCCATTATATTCTCTGCAGACCTGCAAAGAGGAAACAATGAACGCTTCAGTGAATATTCGTAGCTACTACTTCCCAATCAAACTGCGACCCTTGTTTCATTGTCATAAAAGGATTTTCGCTTTAATCAGATCTTCGGTTACCTGTACTTTTAGTTACATTTCTGCCAGTGACGTCATTTATATGGGGAGAAATATGATTAACATTAGTTTTTTTTAGTTATTCATTTGTACATGAAAGTTGCTGCACTAGAGAAATTATTGAACTACCTCATTCTAATCGCCTTCACACAAGTAAGCGAGATTATGTAAGGATTGAAGTAAAATTTTTCATTCTTCATTTTTCTCATAGCTGAAGAACCTCTGCATTGTCCAGATGAGAGGTGTTTGCTTAAATAGTCAATCTTATTCTCACGTATTTTTCCAATTAGCTGGCTCAGAAAATGAGCATAGCATTTGACAGTTCTTATTCTACTCAATTTAAGGCAACGAGAAAAAAACTATTTATGCATCAATAATCCCGAACAATTAAATTGTTCAGCCTCGTCAGCTTCCACCCATTCGTTTGAAAAATTATTTCATTTTTGTTTATCTCTCACCCACAGAAATTAGGAGGACCCGGATTCAATTCCTGGTACGTTACAGGCGTTTTCTTAGTGGGAAGTCTATAACGGGGTGCACTCAACCTCGTGAGACCGAGTGAAGAGCTACTCGAATGAGAAGCAGCAGCTTCTAGGTCTGGAAAGTTGACAAGCAGTGGGAGAACGTTCCTTTGGCCTGGTGCCCCTCCATACTGTATCCATATGACGGAGACTGGTCGGATCGCCAGGCCTACTGGACTGAGTTACTTTTTTTTTTTCTTCTTAATTCCTCATAATGAGACATACACTGCTACGAAATTCGTTCTCTCTTTTAGTCGGCATTTCAAAAATGCGGCACACATTTAGCACAAAGTGTTCCCACAATTTATACGTCACCTAAAATATACCGTATCTGTTCTTCTTATAATCGTATCGCATTAGCTAAGTCATACATTTTTAATCTCCGTTGGTCTGTACCGAACACGTTCTCGATGCTTTCAGCTATGGTAACAATTCTGAGATATTCTTCACGTGGGTAATTTCCAGAAGAATTCAGTTTAGTTTTTCATTTTTTAACTGTTGAGAATGAAAAAAAAAAGACGCCTTGTAAAACTTCACCTACTTTTGATAAATTT
The DNA here is from genome assembly GCF_023898315.1 of Schistocerca nitens. NCBI lineage: Eukaryota > Metazoa > Arthropoda > Insecta > Orthoptera > Acrididae > Schistocerca > Schistocerca nitens. The sequence continues at coordinate 389,717,579 of NC_064616.1, forward strand.
ATGTTCTGGGTAAACAAAAGAAAGTTAATGACGGCATCTTGTCAGAGTTTATCCATTTGAACGATGTACAAACACAAACACAGACACACACACACACACACACACACAAACACAAGCACACGCACGTAGGGACGCACAAAACATAAGCGTTTTAAAACCGGTATCAACAAAATTATTCGGATGAACAAACTGAGACGTGAAACAGGTTGATGAACGAAAACATTAGGACCACTGCCCACCGCAGCCGGCCGAAGTGGCCGTGCGGTTAAAGGCGCTGCAGTCTGGAACCGCAAGACCGCTACGGTCGCAGGTTCGAATCCTGCCTCGGGCATGGATGTTTGTGATGTCCTTAGGTTAGTTAGGTTTAACTAGTTCTAAGTTCTAGGGGACTAATGACCTCAGCAGTTGAGTCCCATAGTGCTCAGAGCCATTTTTTTGCCCACCGCACTAGTGAAACCCACCTGGTGGAGTGGCAGACATGAAGACGAGACGCGCCAAGGAAGGTACACGGTTATTCGTAACACTGTTATTCGTAAGTACATATGGGATCTGAGAAGATGACTGCGTGAAAACTGCATGACATGAAGGAAATCTGCAAGCCACCGTACGCTGCATGGCCAAGGGTACATTTTACTACTACTAGCCATTTCCTTTCCATTTCCACTCGCAAATGGAGCGAAAGAAAAACGACTGTTTACTCTATGTGCCACCTTAGAAGCGCTAATTTCTCTTATCTTCGTGGTCCTTACGCTAAATCTACGTTGGCGGGAGTAGAATCGTTCCGCAGTCAGCCTCGAATGCCGTTTCTCTAAATTTTCCCAATGGTGTCTCGTGAAAAGAGCGTTGTTTCCCCTCCAGGAATCTCAATTTGAGTTCAGGAAGTAAGTCTATAACACGTGTGTGCTGATCGTACTACCGGTAACAAATCTAGCAGCACGCCTCTGAATTGGTTTGAAGCCTTCCTTCACCGACCTGGTCAGCATCCAACATACTCTCGAGCAGCATTCAAGAATGGGTCGCTCTAGTGCTCTATACACGGTCTCCTTTATAGATGAGCTATAATTTCCTATAATTCTTCCAACAAACCGAAGTGAACCATTCGCCTTCCCTGCTACCGCACTTTAGTGTTCGTTTCATACTGCTCTGAAACATTACACCTATATATTTAATCGACGTGAAAATCTCTAACTGTCCACTACTAATGCTGTATTCGATCATTCAGGGACTGTTTTTCCTGCTCAGTAGCATTAACTTACATATTTCTACATTTACAGGAAGCAGGCACTCATCACACGAAGTACAAATTTTGTTTAAGTCATCTTGTATCCTCCTACAATCACTCAGCGACGATACCTTTCTGTATACCACAGCATCACCAGCAAACAGCTACAGATTGGAGCTCACACTGACCATCACATCTTTTGTGTATTTAGAGAATAAGACCGGCCCTCCGCATTTCCCGAGGTACTCCTGACGGTACCCTTGTCTCTGATGGACATTCGCCGTCGAGGGCAACGTACTGCATCCTGTTACTTAAGAAATCCTCGTGTCATTCGCATATCAGAACTCTATTCTGTCCGCTCGTACCTTCCTTTACAGTTTGCAGTAGGGCACCGCGTCAAGCGCTTCCCGGAAGTCCAAGAATATGGATTTGCTTGTCGCCGTTCATCCGTGGTTCGAAGGATGACATTCGAGGAAAGGGCAGGCTGAGTTTCGCATGAGCGATGCTTTTCAAATCCGTACTGATTTGTGGACGGAACAGTCTCGAGGAATTTTATTATATTCGAAATCAGAATATGTTCAAGAACTATGCAGCAAACCTGTGTTACAGATATTGGTCTGTAATTCTGCGTGTTCGTTCTTTTACCCTTCTTATATACAGGAGTCACTTGTGCTTTTTTACAGTCCGTAGGACTTTGCGCTGGTCGAGAGATTCGCGATAAATGGAAGGTACGTAAGGGACCAATGCCGAGCAGTGCTGCCTGTAAAGCCGCAATGGTATTCTATCCGTACGTTCCCACTTATTGGTTTTCAACTCTTTCAGTTGATATGTTGCTTACTACTAAATCCTTTATACGGGAGTCTCTACGACGGTATGGTTGTAAGGCTCTCCTCCGCGAATGATTTCTTAAACTCGAAATTTAAAATGCAGTACATAAGGGAGGATGAAAATCTAATTGCAATACGGGACTGGAATGCAGTTGGATTGGGTTGTTTGTGGGAAGAGACCAAACAGCGAGGTCATCGGTCTCATCGGATCAGGGAAGGAAGGGGAAGGAAGTCGGCCGTGCCCCTTCAAAGGAACCATCCCGGCATTTGCCTGGAGCGATTTAGGGAAATCACGGAAAACATAAATCAGGATGGCCGGACGCGGGATTGAACCGTCATCCTCCCGAATGCGAGTCCAGCGTAAAATTTAAAACTTCAGCAGCCCTTTTGCTGCCTCGTATTGCCACACCAGACGAGTGACTAAATAGAAGCCTTCGACTCGCTTAGTTGGGTACGACCAGAATTTTCTCGGGTTCTCGACGAGAGCGTTCGCTAAGGTATAACAGTGGAAATTCTAGTACGCTTCGCGCAGCAAACGTCTTGCAGACAAACGAATTTCTACTAACTTTTTACCTGCCGACATCTGCGCTTTCTTTTTTGAGCAAAGAGTGAAACAGTTTCTCCTTCTTCAGTGTTTCCCAAAGTGTATTAATAAACCTCGTGTGTCTTTTTCGTCATTAATCCATTTACCAGGCACTAATTTATCCATACTTCGAATTATAATCAGCTTAAACTTTGCTCATAATTTCTCCACGTCTATCATATTCCACCAAAATGACGTCTATTCATTGTCTAAGCAGGATATTAACAAATGCTTATCTGCTCTTTCTAGCATAAATACTCTCCTATTCTGGTGGGTTTGTTAACTTTAGTAATCATCGTCGCTATGGTGACATCATGATCACTAATCCCTGCCATTATCCTGACATTGTCTATAAGGTCAGGCCAGTTTGTAGCCAGTAAAATATTTCCATAGCATGTGAGATGTCTAACTAGCTGTTCAACACAGTTTTCGGAAATCTGTTCAAAAGTACTTCACAAAACAGTATGCCCGTAACACATGTCAACTAATACTGTATGATCTTGGTATTTCCGCACTAGTGAGCGTACGCTTTCTTTGAATCATTCTACAACCACTACGGCGAAATCGGGTGGCTACTAAAAACATTCGATGATTAACTTTAGTTCACCTAGGCTTGCTACTCGCGTCCATGTAACTTTACAGTGAGACTCAGTTTCGACCTTGATAGACACAATACTTTTGTCGACAGCAATGGCCACTCGCCCTCTTATGGCGTCCAGTCTGTGCTTTCGATAAACATTCTATTACTTGCTAAATATTTCACAGCTTCCTACTTCAGGTTTCAGCCAGCTCTAGGTTCAAATGGTTCTAAGCACTATGGGACTTAACATTTGACGTCATCAGTCCCCTAGACTTAGAACTACTTAAACCTAACTAATGACATCACACACATCCATGCCCGAGGCAGGATTCGAACCTGCGACCGTAGCGGTGGCGTGGTTCCAGACTGAAGCGCCTAGAACCGCTCGTCCACAGCGGGCTGCTACCCAGCTCTAGGTCTGGGGAATAGTTTGAGCACCATAACTTTACTGGAAGACAGGTAACTCAGGAGCTTTGTTATGAATACTTCGAAAATTTACTGTTAAAATTTTGACAGTCGCAGAGTCTTTAACTTCTAAGTAACACCGCTTTCTGCGTATCAACAGGTGAGCGTTCATCAGAGGTCCTCAAACTAATGCCTAGTCAAAAACAAAGAACCATGTGCACTCCGAAAGTACCGGGTGATCAAAAAGTCATTATAAATTTGAAAACTGAATAAATCCTGGAATAATGTAGATAGAGAGGTACAAATTGACACACATGCTTGGAATGACATGGGGTTTTATTAGAATCAAAAAAATGCAAAAGTTCAAAAAATGTCCGACAGATGGCGCTTCATCTGATCAGAATAGCAATAATTAGCATAACAAAGTAAGACAAAGCAAAGATTATGTTCTTTAAAGGAACTCCTCAATATATCCACCATCATTCCTCAACAATAGCTGTAGTCGAGGAATAATGTTGTCAACAGCACTGTAAAGCATGTCCGGTGTTATGGTGAGGCATTGACGTCGGATGTTGTCTTTCAGCATCCCTAGAGATGTCGGTCGATCACGATACACTTGCGACTTCAGGTAACCCCAAAGCCAATAATCGCACGGACTGAGGTCTGGGGACCTGGGAGGCCAAGCATGACGAAAGTGGCGGTTGAGCACACGATCATCACCAAACGACGCGCGCAAGAGATCTTTCTCGTGTCTAGCAATATGGGGTGGAGCGCCATCCTGCATAAACATCGTACGTTCCAGCAGGTGTTTATCAGCCAGGCTGGGGATGATGCGATTCTGTAACATATCGGCGTACCTCTCACCCGTCACGGTAGCAGTTACAAAACCAGAATCACGCATTTCCTCGAAGAAAAAAGGCCCGATAACGGTAGATGTGGTAAATCCAACCCATACCGTGACTTTATCTTTGTGCAATGGAGTTTCCACGACAGTTCTAGGATTTTCGGTAGCCCAAATTCTGCAGTTGTGGGCCTTGACAGAACCTCGGAGCGTGAATTGAGCTTCGTCGGTCCACAACACGTTACTCAACCAATCGTTATCTTCCGCCATCTTTTGAAACGCCCTCACCGCAAATGCCCTCCGCTTCACTAAATCGCCTGGTAACAGTTCATGATGCCGATGGATTTTGTACGGATTGCATCGAAGGGTACGCCTAAGTGCCAACCAAACAGTAGTGTTTGGAATGCCGGTGCGACGTGCGACTGCACGAGCGCTGACTTCCCCGTGCGTAGACGAACCCGCTACAGTCTCCATTTCTTCCTGAACTGCCTCAGCAGCAGTACGCCTAGTGCTCGGTCGGCCACTACGGGGTCTATCGTCTAAACAACCCGTGGCTTCGAACTTCGAAATCATTCTCGCCACAGCTACATTTGCCAACGGACCTTTACCCGTTCGAATCCCCATCCTATGGCGATAGAATCGTAACGCTGAACTAACTCATTCCCCATTCTGATACTAAAGCTTCACTAAAAGCGCCTTTTCAGGTAACATCAACATGCTGCGACTGCTGGCGCATCTGATTCTCTCTCTCATTACAGCTCCTTTTATACACGATTGTCATGCGCCGTCACTGACGTTTTGCTGTCCAGCGCCATCTGTCGGACATTTTGTAAACTTTGTTTTCTTTTCTTCTAATAAAACCCCATGCCATTCCAAGCATGTGTGTCAATTTTTACCTCTCTATCTACATTATTACGTGGTTTATTAAGTTTTCAAATTTATACTGACTTTTTGATCACCCGGTACTCTGCTATCCGAGTAGCTTTTTCGTTCGTGTAGCACACCACTAATCTATCAAGGGGAGCACTAAACATTCTTCACCACATAAGGGAGTTGCAGAAATCAGCCGCCAAGACCATCACATAATCAACGAAGCCTTTGGTTGAGATCATCTATTCTGCTCCAAACCAAATTACTCCGATCAATATGCTTGATAATCCCTCCACATCTAGGATGAGGCCCCCCGGCAGGCATACTGAGTGCACTTTGGAATTATTTTCAAGCCTGGAGCCCTTAAGGTCTCCATAATGCACCTAACATTGGAGCTCCTGGTCACCAGTAGCCCATCCCCGGGGGCTTGCTCGGACGCTGCTGAAGGAGTGGCAACCTGTCTACTCTAAGGGTGAGTGGCGAGGCCACACGAGCAGCCTTGCCATCCCGCTTCCACTTCGAGCGATGCGGGAACGTTACAACCCAAGATTCACCCTCCGGTGAGTGGTCACCGCCCGCGACGAGTACTCTCCAACGTACCTCGACAGTAGAGCGCGTGGGCGAAACAAGCGACACCTGAGGTGTCCCATTCTATACTCCACTTGCTCTTCCATCGCTATATCCCGAGGCAGCAGCGTGGAGACGACTGACAGTGGCCATAAGTGCTCGTGTATTGCAGCCAGCTCTTCCTGAGTCTGCAGACAACACGCATGCACACTATCAATCCTACTACTGCTAAACTGAGAATTAAACTACGAAAACAAACAGAAAAAGCTAATTACGTGACTTGCTAATCTCCTGCTGCATCACCAGCGGAGGCAGGAGGCTGAGTGCTGTGATCAACGGTCACTTTCCTTTCAAAACAAATAACAAATGCTTACAGAGTGTACAAAATTACACGATGTAGATACTAAAACGTGAGACTACCCTCTTCAATACAAAGTGCTACTAATTTAAGATCTATGCTAGTCAAGCACACAAAAACATGCAAGAATCTGAAGAAATAAATTATGATAGTACACAAAAACACGAAAGGCATTAAAAAATTATACTACGAGAATAAACAGAAAAGATAAATATGTGACTAGCGCCTCTCCCAATACATGATCTAGGGAGGCTGATGCTAATTACAGGTGTTCAATATGCACACCATATGTGACGCAGCAAAACTCAGTAAGTGCGTGCGCCACGCGTACGTGTGAAATGATAGACGACGCTTTGGAAATTTTTTCATTAAGTTGTCTATCTGCAGGTGCAAACTACAGAGGGTGGACAAGTAAATGTAAACAACACCAAAAATTAAAGAAAACTTTACCATGCATAATGCGATGTAGGGAAACCGTTGCTATTTAAAACACCTTCCAGCAGTCTAGGAGAGGATAAATAATGGTCTTGTACCGATTTCAAGCGTATCTTATTTCCATTCTTCCTCCAAAATAGTTGCAAGTTCAGAAAATGACGGTGGAGCTGGACAGCGATCACGCATATCAGGCAATGTTCGTCTCTGTCTGTAACACTACACTGTGGACATGTTGGCGTATCCGTCATGTGGACTGTATGTAACCTGGAACGGGTCATGTATTTCCCACTTACTATGTGATACGACAACGGGCTTCCCCATATCAAGATGTACGTGGTACACTGCACGCCATACCACTGATCATGTCACTGTTAGTTGTCGACTCTACGGCATTCCTCTGCCTCCTCAAGTTGAAGTTGCCGTCCTGGTAGTCGATAATTCCGTATGTACATAATTGTGTTCCACAAAAAAGATTCGTATGTGTGCAAGCGATGGTGATATGTGGGCCACTGCCACTGGTGCCAGACGAGAAGATGGTGCCAAGCGAGAAGATGGTGCCTGTTTGTCTATGAAGGTGCCCGTCAGACTTTCCTGGTGTCATGTCCACATCTTGATAATCGTGCTTACTTAAAGTGCCACTGCTAGGTCGCGGACGTGGACTACCCCAAGGCCTCCACGACTACTAGGGAGGATGAGGGTTTCATATCCGAACTTAAAAAGCAGCCCTGTCCTCACAAAATATCCTAATGCCGCCAGGATTCGGCGCACCAACGGCACTGGCATAGGAAGAACTTGAGCCAGGTGTGGGTTGCGAGCAGCTAGATAAGTGTTGGGAAAGGTGACCCGTTGTATCATGTCTAGAGCCCTTAACCTGTGACTTCGAACACTCGCACGAATTGTTTGTAGAGGATGTCTGTAGCTGTGTGCCGCCGTGCGTCGAACGTATGTAGTGAAGAGCATTTGATCTTGCCTATCGGCAGTAATGGAGATACACTTCTCGTCGGGAGTCCTCTCCCGATGTTCATCGCTCCCCACTTTGCCACGTTCATACGACTTCCTGTAGCCATACCATGCAAATTAATACACTGCAAGGCCTCTCTATCCTCGTCGCCCCACCGGACTAAAAACTCTAGGTGGTCCGCGTATGTTCTGCATATACAGGGTGTTACAAAAAGGTACGGCCAAACTTTCAGGAAACATTCCTCACACACAAAGAAAGAAAATATGTTATGTGGAAATGTGTCCGGAAACGCTTAGTTTCCATGTTAGAGCTCATTTTATTACTTCTCTTCAAATCACATTAATCATGGAATGGAAACACACAGCAACAGAACGTACCAGCGTGACGTCAAACACTTTGTTACAGGAAATGTTCAAAATGTCCTCCGTTAGCAAGGATACATGCATCAACCCTCCGTCGCATGGAATCCCTGATGCGCTGATGCAGCCCTGGAGAATGGCGTACTGTATCACAGCCGTCCACAATACGAGCACGAAGAGTCTCTACATTTGGTACCGGGGTTGCGTAGACAAGAGCTTTCAAATGCCCCCATAAATGAAAGTCAAGAGAGTTGAGGTCAGGAGAGCGTGGAGGCCATGGAATTGGTCCGCCTCTACCAATCCATCGGTCACCGAATCTGTTGTTGAGAAGCGTACGAACACTTCGACTGAAATGTGCTGGAGCTCCATCGTGCATGAACCACATCTTGTGTCGTACTTGTAAAGGCACATGTTCTAGCAGCACAGGTAGAGTATCCCGTATGAAATCATGATAACGTGCTCCATTGAGCGTAGGTGGAAGAACATGGGGCCCAATCAAGACATCACCAACAATGCCTGCCCAAACGGTCACAGAAAATCTGTGTTGATGACGTGATTCCACAATTGCGTGCGGATTCTCGTCAGCCCACACATGTTGATTGTGAAAATTTACAATTTGATCACGTTGGAATGAAGCCTCATCCGTAAAGAGAACATTTGCACTGAAATGAGGATGGACACATTGTTGGATGAACCATTCGCAGAAGTGTACCCGTGGAAGCCAATCAGCTGCTGATAGTGCCTGCACACGCTGTACGTGGTACGGAAACAACTGGTTCTCCCGTAGCACTCTCCATACAGTGACGTGGTCAACGTTACCTTGTAAAGCAGCAACTTCTCTGACGCTGACATTAGGGTTATTGTCAACTGCACGAAGAATTGCATCTTCCATTGCAGGTGTCCTCGTCGTTCTTGGTCTTCCCCAGTCGCGAGTCATAGGCTGGAATGTTCCGTGCTCCCTAAGACGCCGATCAATTGCTTCGAACGTCTTCTTGTCGGGACACCTTCGTTCTGGAAATCTGTCTCGATACAAACGTCCCGCGCCACGGCTATTGACCCATGCTAATCCATACATCAAATTGGCATCTGCCAACTCCGTATTTGTAAACATTGCACTGACTGCAAAACCACGTTCGTGATGAACACTAACCTGTTGATGCTACGTACTGATGTGCTTGAGCAGGGCCGCACAAGGTGCATGCACCGGTGCATCGCACAGTGCAGAGTGCAGAAGACGGCTGCGCCATGTTGACGACGGTGCAGACCCCCCACTCCTCGGCTTTGCGCAACAGCGCTGCCTCTCACTTCCTTAGCTTGTGTCGCTCGCGCCGCCTGTCTCGACCTGTTTCAAAGCTTTTACCCTGTTGTCTTCGTCATTGCCAGATACTAATGTACACTAGGCGGAGAGCTTAGTTTGGTGTACCGGTACAAAAGAGATTCATATAATAACTGTAATGGTAACAATTTTAAATTTGGTTTCAACACAAATGTATCTTCCTATGTGCTCTTAATTTTATTTGCAATTATGCTACTAAGATCTGGAGCAAGAGATTGGCTGACAGCAATTCTGAGAGAATTTTTCAAATTACAATTAGAAATACTCGCACGCAATCTAGTTTTTGTACAAGACAAAACAAAAAAAAACCTTTCACATACGCAAGTGGAACCAAACATAGAAATAATCTTCGCTGCTTCCCTGTGTAACTTGGGAAATTCTTCCTTCTGCAAATTCTGGTAGAAATGGAGCAAGCCTTTTGTATTGTAAAACACATCCTTTTGGTTAACATCGCTTTGCAAATCAATTAGTTCGAAATGTAAATCTGACGGCGCACTTTCAATATCCATCGAAAAAGGTTTCACAAAAACATCGAGAATTGGCTGCAGGTAGGTAATTTCCTGAAACAATAACAAAACCAATGTTAATAAATGAAAGTAATGTAAGCCGTTGTTTCGACGTACTAAAATGCGATAGATTTTAATAAACATGTAATGTGTACAATTGGTTTTAATGTAATGTTACACTTGCATATGTAACGCAATCTCCTTTATTTAGCTGTATGTCATATACCGGCACATTACCTGCAATCGGTCGTTAAACGCTTTTTCAAGGGATTGTAGCACCTCGACGTATTTTTCAAAGCGCGCTCCTTCCTGCACAGATGCTGTCAAACAAAAACATAGTACCGTTTTGATTAGAGTGGTTATAAAAATCAGGCTGTTTTAATAAAGGTACAATTTATATCTCGCTTACCTAGTTCAGGAAAGTGTTGCGTATTTTTCTCTGAAAGGTTGTTTTTGAGGAGCTTCAGTTTATACTGGAAAGCGTTTATTTTGCTGATCATATCGTTGATGAGATTGTTTTCTTTTTGGAGTTTCAGACTTAAATCATTTATGAGAGCCATTAATGTCTGCTAAAAATCCTAAATCAGCTACCCATTCAGGGTCATGAAAAAGTGGCTCCGGACGTCCTTTGCTCTCCAAAAACTGAGCCACAGTGTGGCGTTGTCGAAAAATTCGGGAAATTACTTCCCCTTTGCTCAGCCAGCGCACCTTAGCGTGGTAGGGAATATCTAGATACTCCTCTTCAAAGGAAATCAAAAATTCTTTGAATTGACGATGAGTGAGTCCATGAGAACGAATGTAGTTCACGATACGCACCACTATCTTCAACACATCTTGAAGATCGATAACTTTCTCACAAATAGCCTCTTGGTGTGCAAAACAATGAACGGAAGGTAAATTCGGCATGTTACGTTTTTTCCGCAGTAGGCCAATAAACCCCTTTGCTTCACCGCACATTGCTGGTGCCCCGTCTGTGGTTACGGAAAACAGCTTTTCCCAAGGGAGTCCTATTCCTTCAGCTGCCATTTCAACAGCTGCTAAAATATCCGCCCCTGTAACAGTGTCCTACAACGAAATCATATCCAGGAGCTCTTCCGTTATATGTATGTCGTCGTCCACGCCACGCAAAAATATTGCTAACTGAGCCGCGTCGTTAATATTCGTGGATTCATCAAGTGCGATGGAGTACGCTAGGAAGTTTTCAGTTTTGGCTGCCAGTTGTTCATGCAAATTCTCAGCAATGTCGTTGATTCTCCGATGTATTGTCATTCTGGAAAGTGGTATTCTGCTGTACGCGGGAGCTAATGTGGGATTCATTGTCTCTACTACGTCCAACATAATGTTTTTTATTAATGGCCCATCCATAAATGGCCTCCCAGCTCTTGCTAAACGTAGAGCAACATTGTAACTAGCTCTGAGAGTCCTTTCGCAACACCCCTCATCTTCTTCACCCTAAGGTAGAGAAAAAAAGATATGTTACAAATAATTTATGCGAAAACGAAAACTAAGGAATCTAAACAAATGTTATATCGTTTCGCATGACCTTTAACCAAAATATACATGCTAAAGTACTTGCAACAAACCTCGTTTGTAGATACAGAATTCTCTTCTGCGAGAGTTTGCAACTTCCGTAATTCTTCCTCTCTGGCATCCCCTGTTATATCACTATACTTTTCTGAATGCAGTTTGCTGTAGTGCCTTTCAATAGACGATTTTCTGACACACGTAATTAGTGTACCGCAAAATAGACATTTGGCTTTATCGTCACAACGCACAGAAAAGTAGGAGAGTTCCCATTCCGGTTTAAATTGACTATCGGCAATTTTCCCCTTTTTTGGGAGCAGATGGTTCCATTATTCCGGTAATTGTCTTGCGCTTACGTATTCCAATGTTGACTAAGCCGTCTGGCAGCGCATTCGGCAGCGCACAGCGTCGGCCTCACCTAGCAAGCCGAGTTGAGACGAAGTAGGCCGAGTTGAACCGATGCACTGTGCAGGCATTCGCTGCACCTCGCTTTGCACGCGTGCGGTTTTCCGTGTTTGTGCGGCCCTGCTGTAGAGCAATGAGTCGCATGTCAACACAAGCACCGAAGTCAACATTACCTTCCTTCAATTGGGCCAACTGGCGGTGAATCGAGGAAGTACAGTACATACTTACGAAACTAAAATGAGCTCTATTTGTGTGTGAGGAATGTTTCCTGAAAGTTTGGCCGTACCATTTTGTAACACCATGTAGACTTGTAGTGTCTAATCTTCATTCCTTGAAGTCGGTACCGGAGCACGCAGAACAGCGGCTCGAGAACGATGGCATAAAGTATCGTCGACAGCGGCACCCTTGTCTGACCGATCGTGAGATGGTGATGGGCCCCACCATGCGTCCATTGATTGAGCACTCTGCGTGAGGCGCCCTGGAGTAGTGGCATCACGACGGTTACAAAACTCTGTGGAAATTTCGTTTGAGTCATCACTTCTACGAGATAGGCGTGGCTCAGCCTGTCAAAGGCACGATCGAAATCTATCGATAACAGTGTACCCAGGAGACGATATGTTGTTGCCGGTGCGATCACATCGCAGTAGTCGCTGAGTGCCATTTGTATATTGCTGTCCCCTCGTAGCTGGGTCTGATGTCACTTGGCGCAGTACGCGTTTAAAACGTGCTGCAAGCATCCTTGTATAGATCTTGTAGTTGCATTTAAGAGTGGCCAGTAGGCCTGTATCCCTGTGCCGCCGGATGGTTTGTGGATAGGGATGGTCATTCCTTCCACAAAGGTGGGTGGAATAGACTCATTGGGAGAAATCATTCGCGGTGCATGGCAGTCCATCGCGGAATCATGAGATCTTTAAATGTCCGACAAAACTCTAACGGTAACACGTCGGGCCCCGGCGACCTGTTCGACGCTCCCTTATCGAGCGCTTCTATTACGTCGTCATCCGCGATTTCCCCCGTTCACTCTCGATCGGCCGTAGCGTCGAGGTTCTCGGATAGCGTTCGTGGGACATCATGGAAGGCTGCCTCTCGTGTTCCGCTTATCCATAGAGGTGCCCGCACTGTTCCACAAAGGCATTGGCACTGTTTTTTTCCGTTGTCGTACAGTGACCACCCGGCAGTATGACCGTCTGTATTAAGGTTCTGTGGCTACATTATTTTTCTCTGATAACGTGATACATCCTCGGTAATTCTGCACAGACTCGGTCAAAGGCTCTTAGGTTGACTGCGACCCCCTCCTGACGGCGTCGCGTTATAGAAATCATTTGAGCCTGTGCTCGATTTATACCACCACTCCGATCCTGTGAAGGCGCTTGTAGAGAAAGTTCGTCGAACGTCTTGAAATAAAAATCCGTCGCGTTGTGCCTCCACATCATCCGCCCTCTTCTAGTACGCAATCAACGCTAGGCCCAATGCAGGCTCAACGCACTTCAGCCATCATTACAACGTCGTCAGATATGTCGGGAGGCGTCGTTCACGCACGTGCCAGGTGTTTTCGATTAAGCGTCTGCAAAAAATGGTTCAAATGGCTCGCAGCACTATGGGACTTAACTTCTGAGGTCATCAGTCCCCTAGAACTTAGAACTACTTAAACCTAACTAACCTAAGGACATCACACACATCCATGCCAGAGGCAGGATTCGAACCTGCGACCGTAGCGGTAGCGCGGTTCCAGACTGAAGCGTCTAGAACCGCTCGGCCACACCGACCGGCACACCTAGGTCATATCATAACATTAATTAGAGCTGTACGTGTATTTCCTGTACCAGAATCTGCAAAGGAGTTGCAATAGTTCTTAGGAGTCACGAACTATTACCGTCGGTTCATAAAGGCTTTGCGAATACTGCCAGACCGTTGACACAGTTGTTATGGAAAGGCACTAAATTTGTGGGGGGAGAAGAGTGCCAGCAGGGTTTTGAAATCGAGCCCGATATTGGGATTTCCAGATTTGAATAGAGAGTTTGTTTTTATGATGTGATGCGTCAAACCGGGCACTTGGCTGTGTAATGAACAAGAGGTAGAAAGCGTAGAACGTCCGGTTGCTTACGCCTCAAAACAATTAGATTCTGTGGAAAGAAATTATTCCACAACGGAGAAATAGATGTTAAGCCTAACTTACGGAATCACATATTTCATATGTTAGCTGTACAGTAAAAAGTTTAGCGTAATAACAGATCATGCGGCATTAAAATAGTTGTTTGGGTTAAAGGATCCTTCGAGTAGGTTGACACGATGGGCAGTAAAACTAAGTGAATTTGATTTCAAAGTCTCACATAAACCTGTGAAGGAGCACGGAAATGCGGATGCTTTGAGAAGAAAAGTAGCTATATTACATATTGGGGCTAACGAGCATAACGAATGGTAAACTGCACATAGAGCGGATGACGAATGTAAGCAGTATTTTAAGCAGTCTCAGTTTTGTCTACAATATGGGTTGCTATGCACAGAAACCAAATTGGGACCGAAGCTAAAGAAAATAGAGTCACAAGAGGCTCATTATCACATACTGGTGGGTCATGGTAGTTGCAGATCTACCAACAGAAGAGTAGTAGAAAGGTATTGGTGGAGGAATAGGCAGACGGATGTGAAATCAGTATGTGCGGAATTGCATATAGTGAGCATAGTCGACCAAGGGTACCATTGCAGAGGTTACCTGGAGCATTAGCACCATTCGAATTTCTGGAGATTTATGTTTCAGGTCCATTCAATAGAACACGTGCAGGGAATAAGAACATATATCATTTTTCAATATATGTAGAGATAATCGCGATGCCAAACTAGCGGATAGTACAAGCACTTGTGAATAATTAGATATTGAAGTTTGCCGGCCGGAGTGGCCGAGCGGTTCTAGGCGCTACAGTCTGGAACCGCACGACCGCTACGGTCGCAGGTTCGAATCCTGCCTCGGGCATGGATGTGTGTGTTGTCCTTAGATTAGTTAGGTTTAAGTAGTTGTAAGTTCTGGGGGACTGGTGACCAGAGCAGTTAGGTCCCATAGTGCTCAGAGCCATTATTTTAATTGAATTTGGAGTGCCTAAAAGTAGTGACAGAGTGAGTAACGAAGTTCATGTCAGCTCTATCAAGGACTTATGTAAGTTACTGAATGTGAAGCAGTTAAGGACGATTCCTTTGCATCAATAAGCCAATGGAAGAACTGGAAGAGCGCATGAGACAACCGGGAAGATGCTTCGGTACTACGTTGACACATATTACACCAACTGCGATGTCTATTTGAAGTACATCGTCTCCACCTACAACTGGAAGCCGCATTCGAATACAGGATTATCACCATATGTAGAAGTATATGGTGGTAAAATGCCATAACCGTTCGACATATTGAAAATGAAGAAAGAGAAGACATGATAGACTTTTAAGGAAGTTGCCAGAGTAATTAGAGAAACTTACAATAGAATATGGAGGACAAATACAAAAGCACTGGAGAAACAGGAAGAAGCAGTGGACCTTACAGCAAGAATGTTCTAGGATATGGTTTGTCAGTGCGTGATGCTATCAACTTCGTATACGCCGAAGGGAAAGACAAATACGCTTTTTGCAGATTATCAAGGCCCATACCAAGTGCTAGAGACTTCGCAGCCAGTAAATGTCAAGATTCAGTAGCCAACGAGAACGGAAACAGAGCATGTAGGGCGGCTGAAACCTTTTTCGAGCGAGTATGGAAGTTATTCCAGGTGTAGAGGATGGAAACCGCAAAGGGAGAGTGAGGAGAAGGGTATCGAAAGATAAACAAGAGGTTTTGAATGAAACGGTAGCGATGACCCCATATAGATTAAAGCGTAGGAGATAGCTATTTAATATTTTTTAGTTTAGGTATAGATTTAGCGCAGTTAGTATAAGAAGCTGCAAAGCAGCAATGAATTTAAGGAGGAGGAAAGTAACAGGTATTCCTGCCTGTAGGTAAGGTGCATGGGAGGTGAGTTATGCGGTTAATAGCGGGGCTATTGATCTTCGTCGGGGTGGAGGATTTACGGAACCAGCACCTGGAGGGGGGAGTGCTGTTCGCAAAGCAGGAAGACGTAGTGATCACCAGTCATCGCTGGGTGATTCAGATGGTGTTCAACGCTTGGGAGACACGTAACGAGGTGAGAAGATTGGAAGGAGCATTCGAAAAATCCCGTAAGGGAGCGGAAAGGCACGGGATACTCAAAGGAAGCGCCGAGCTATGAGAGAGAGTACATGGAGCGTACGAGAAATTAAGGAGTGAGTTGACTCAGGTATCCACATCCGCGAAGTTACAGGAGTTGGATCGACGCTCGAGGTCGGCTTATGAAAACAAAATTTAGCATTGTTGATGAGGAAGATATTCGAAGGGTGAACGACGCTGTAGAAGACGTTAAGCAGTGGGCAAGTTTAGAGAAGAACGTATTGAATAACACACGAATACTACGTCAACCGGCTTTAGAAGTAGTGTGGTATCCCAGAGCAGCAGAAGAGGCAGTTAATCAGAATATCAGTGAACTGAGAACCGTATTATAAGTCTTAGATAGGGAAGTAGTAATGAAAAAATGGTAGCTGTCCGTAGAAGATAGTGTTAGGGAAGCATGATGGAAAGTGACATAACTGTAGGGGGCTATGCAGCAGGCTGTAAGAGGTCAGCTAGGGGTAAACTTGTCGCCAGAGCAGTACTTAGAGGGTCTTACGAAAGTACAGAAGCAACTACCACTGGAGTTGAGTTTGGTTTTAGAACCTGAGCACAAAAACTTACTTTATTATTTTAAGGTAGCCGCAGTATCAGTGAGAGCTCATGGAGCGAAAGTTTACATTTCCGTTTCCATACCAATGGCAGGGAAATAAGCATGTTACGAGAGCTACAGAGTTCACACGTATCCTGTCAAGTGGGGGATACTGAAGAAATTTTTAAGAGTAAAAACGTAGGGACTACTATTGATTGCAAAACATAAGGGAATATATGTAGAAATGGAGGAAGCTAAGTTACAAAAATGCTACCCAGAGGAAATCACAGTCTGTCCGAATATTTAAATAAGAGAGGGGCAGGATTGTTGCCCATTGAAATTGCTAATGGAGCAAAAGATGCTAAGAGGATGCAGTAAAGAAGGGATCGAGCCGGAATTGTACTTTCAGCAAGTCTAGGCGCATTGATTGTATTCTACCTTTGACAGGATGGTAGTAGTGGCTAGTTGTCTCAAGCAGGCGAAGCTTATGTCAGCAAAGAGGCTACAGTTAAACGGGTAGGGTTTGTTATTAAATGGAACAGTGCGAGATAATAGGGACTATTCTCCATCTGCCGCTGAGATTTCAGGGATAGCTCACCTTAATATTTCGGAGCCTCCTTTGAACTGGCCAGAGGAGCCCAAGGAAGTGCTACCTCCTTCAGATCTAACCAGCTTAAACCAAAACATAGGGCCAGAATTAATGCAGTCTATAAACACATTTCTGAACTAGCAGGAGGCACTACTCTCCTTGGAACCCTTATTGAAGCATGGAAATTTGTATCAGGAAAATCAGTACAGGAAAGTGATAACATTGACTATTGTCATACCAGCCACCACAATGGCACTTGTTCTGCTGACTGTAGCCCTTGTTTTGATACGTAGAAGACGAAGTACAAGACTGAGTTCGGACCCAGCCGTCGTTCAGATTCCAGTGCACTGGGTACCCTGAGGATAAAAGCAGCAGATGAAGATGACTGTGCAAGGGTGTAGTCTTAAGAATAATTGTTTCATTTTTGCTCGTAAGAGGGGAATAGCGGGTTAGAAGTTGTTGTGCAAGAAGCCAAGTAATGAAGTAAGTTCCATGGTGTCTGAGTTAAGGAATAGGGCAAAGAATCCTGCAGAAATGTGTAAGACTAAGTGATAGGGTAAGATAACCAAGTATTAGAATAATTCTTAAGGGGCAAAATGCTGTCAGAAAGGCCAGTCACCAGGAACTCTAGTGTAAAGAATAATCTACTTTGGTCGACCTGGCTGACCGAGTCTTCATAAAAAGGATGCCAATGTAGCATATCGACCACATTTCGTCAAAAAATACGCCAGAGCGGAAGTGAGTGGCAACAGAGTAAGCTGTGGACAGGCAAGAGCGTTATGTGTTGTGAATCAAAATACAGACACTGCGCAGCAGAGCCAGCTTGGTGTGGTATAGCAACAGCCGATGCTGCAATATGCTAGCGTAAAGATGGAAGCCCTTCCTCACTGGCCACCATGGAAGTGTTAAGCCCTAAACAAATATAGTATGGAGCCTATAAGTACTCATCCATTCATGTACTAAATTATTCACGTCTCAGTATCACAGTCTACACACTAAGCCTGTGACACCTGGATTGACATCCTGGGATGCTGTGCGGGATCCACTGTTCGACCACAGGACAGGGCAACTTGCCATGAGTCACGAAAGAGCCACCCCCATAGCAGGGGGCCGCCCGCCTCACTGGAGGGAGATCACGGCCATTGTCAGAGGTGCGGGCATGCAGTCATCACAGTCGCAATCAGAGACAGCTGACAGCAGCAGTGGAGTGATGCCATGCTCTACACTACTCTTTGCGCAGTCAGCAATGCCCGACTCTATTGTTCAGCATGATACCTCCATCAAGCTGTTCCAGATGTACTGTGGCCTAGGGCCAGAATGGAGAAGCTAACTGCATAAGTCCACTGTCGTCCTGGCATGTTATATCACTCTCTACGGATGTCGATCGAGGGGTCATCTAATAGTTGAGAAGTGCATGTTTCCAGTGGCAGTCTGTCTGAATAACTTCGCATCCAGACACTATCATCGATCTCGTGTAAATAGAAACATGATTCATCCAATGAGGCTACACATTTTAATGAATCCACTCTGCAGTCTCGATGATCTGATGTGCGCTGCAGTCATAACTGACGCTGCTGTTTCATCTAAATGGGAACTCTGGTGGTCTTCTGCAGAGCCACGTGTTTATCAGTGTGCACTCAACAATGTGCTCCGAGACGCTCGTGTTTGCACAAGCATTGATTGCACTGTGCCATCATATCTGTTAGAGATTGTCACATATCATGCTTTACAGATCACGCAAGGCCTCCAGGTTCTGTGATGATGTATGGACATCTAACACCTTATCACCTGCTCCTGATTTCACCGTCATTCAACCACTCCCTATAGATGCTCGACAGAATCACGCGAACAGACGACCAACCTCGTTTTCTCCAAGATGTAGTTTCCTAGCAACAGTGCCATAACTGAAGAATCCGCCGTAGGTGACCCAAAACAAGTCACCAATTCTTCAGAAAGTTTATTTACACAAAAATAAGAAACACTATTCGTCTACTCCGATGGATAATACAGCTAATACAAGGTTTACAAGTTAAAAGTCACTGGCTGAAGGCCATAGTTTACAAGACAAGTTTGTCCTTCGAATTAAAATGCTAAATCTCCCTGAGACCGTCGTGAAGCAAAGTTCAACTAAGAGTTTAAGTTTATGAGTCTTGGCACGACGTTAAAATCCAACGAACATTTTTAATTCTTTCGTCTATGTCTAAGAGTTAAAATTCCCTTGGAACAGTCTACACTCATTGCACTACAATAATAATTTAATCAAAGTCTTACGACATTCACATCTACGAAGACATTTCCGTCAGCAGTGTCGCAGTGACCTTGACCATAGCAGCGGCGGCTGCCCGACGGTAGAGACGGCGGAGTAGGCGTGGGCTAGCGTAAATACTGTCCAGCAGCAGGATATTTCGGAATCTAGTTTCGGTCGTGTGGATCGTTTAATCAACTGCCCCTTGTGGTGCTGCTAAAGCCGCCTAGTGGAACACAAGTAAATCTGCTGTTTGGCGAGAAGTAGTGGCAGGGCAGTGGGCAACCCTTGACGCTGGGGTGAGTGATGACATAACGTTGCGACATATTCTGCATGGCCCAACCCTGTAAGGAGTGGAGGTGGGGAAGCTCATCCCCGTGTTTCCTTGCTGCTGTGGGCCCTTGACAGTGGGTGGGGATGTGATGATAGCCACATGTATCAGCGTCAGTTCTGTGGTTGCTGGCTGGTCTGTGCATTTGGTTGCTGGTTACTTTGCGGCCTCTCCTGTCTACGGAAAAGGAATGGGTGCTCATCTTCCTGTGTTTAGATGTTTCCCTTTGTCGGATCACTTTTGGTTTATGTGTTTCTGGCAGGCCATACCATTTGTCAGGGTGACTTCAGCCATGGACCTGCGGAAAAGTTTTGTTACTGTTGCTGGGAGGCACTATTCGCTTCCCAAACCCGATCTTGGAGGATATAACTATGATGCTAGATTTTCCGTGATGGATGCTGCTTGACTAACTGGTGTATGATTGGAAGATGTGATCTATGTGACTCATCATGTAATTTTTCTGCTGACGAGGTCCCTCCTCGTGAGTAGTGTGATATAAAGCAAGGAACAAAGTCGGGGATTGGTTCAGAAAGTGATGGTGCTGTACTGATGTTTGGCCATTGGTGACCGGATGGGAAGGTGCTTGGCTCGGCTTGGCTCTGAGCACTATGCGACTTAACTTCTGAGGTCATCAGTCGCCTAGAACTTAGAACTAATTAAACCTAACTAACCTAAGGGCATCACACACATCCATTCGAACCTGGGAAGGTGCTGTACGTATTGAAAAAAAGGAAAGGATCATATGGCATTGTTGGCCGGGATGTCCCAGACGAGTTCGGCCGCCAAGTGCAAGTCTTATGTCATTCGGTGCCACAGCGGGCGACTTGCGGCCGATGATGAGGATGAAATAATGATGAGGACAACACAACACCAAGTCCATGAGCGGAGAAAATCCTCGACCCGGCCGGTAATCGAGCCCGGGCCCGGTACATGGGTGGCAAGCATGTTACCACGCAGCTAAGCAGGGGGACACTGGAACTAGTAATTTTATGTCGTTCTTTTAGCAAAAGGAAGTAAACTGCCTGAAGTAAATTGTGGCCCATTATCAGTTACGAAGTTTTCTGGAAACCTTTTTATTGAAAGAAATTGTTAGAGTCTCGATGGTTTCACTGGATGAGATGTTCCGCATACAGCACACATCAGGTAAAACTGTAACTGCAACAGTGGATATGAACCAGGTATAACCCACAAAGGGTCCGGCAACATCTAGGTGCAGAAGTGTCTGGTCATGAGGAGAGTCGGTGAGGTGATGTGGACTACTTACTCTGACAGATGAAGCAAGCCACTACAATCTGAGTGAAGGAGACATCGAGACCCCGCCAGTATATGTGCTGGTGAATCAGCCTTCTGGTAAGGAACCCCCACTCCGTGCCCATCATGGAGTAGGGCCAGCACCCGTTGCTGAACTGACGACGGAGTAATCACCCTGGTGCAGTGGTTCTCGTCATGTACGAGTAGCATCCTGTGGAGCGTTGAAAGCTCGTGTCTCCTGTGCCAGCATGACAGGATTTCCGGGTTTCTTAAGTGTCTTCGACCAGAGAGCCAAACAGTGGAGTTCCCACATGACTGGGTCATCTGCGGAGCGCCTGGCCACAAGCATCTTGTCCAGTGGTAGGCTGACTATGACTTCCACTGCCTCGTTGTCTTAAGTGGAAACACATATCTGGGACCTCATTAAATTTTGGGTGCCTATTTCTCAACTTGGAGCTGGTCACAGAGTCGAAGACGAATGCAATGAGCCACTCGAGAACGAACTGTGGTTTGCTATCACTCGAGTCACTGAATCGGCAATCACACAGCTATTTTGATCTCAATATATAACAAGGAGACAGATAGAGAACACTGCATGTTTACCAGAAGGTAGGAAGAGAGTACGTGCTGCGATGCTGTGTTGTTGCAGTGTGATTATTGATTGTTTGAAATGTCAAAGTGGTGATTCATTTGCTGCCAGGACCAACGGGTGAATGTGGAGCGACGGGTGTTTTTATCAGAACATTTCAAACAATTTGAAGCATGTCTTTAAAACAGAGATTTATAATTGAGAGGAAGGAGCTAGAATTGTGAAGTCGTGATATAGTTTCTATCAAAGATTAATATAAATTATTTGTTACCAATGATTCTGTATTCTAAACCTAACACCTAAGCAATTTGGCAACCGATGAAGATGTTTTTCAGAAGAATGAAGATTAATAGCCATTGTAAAATTACAATTTCAATAACCCTTAATATGAGTTGCATTATTCTGCATAGCAAAAGCCACGAAACGTACAATAATCTACAGGTATCGGTATTAGAGAGCGAGTTACAAACAGAACAAGTGACCTGTGTAGCTCTCGGGAGGCGCTGACGACGCTACGAAACTATGCAAAAACCGAAAATAAAAGGTTTCCGCATAGGGACTCAACTCCACGACCTTAAGTCTACCGTTGTGTACGCTTTCCATGTTACTTACGGCTGCCTGGGATGCAAGCTAAAATTAATACATGAAATGTATTTTCAGTTGCGAACATGAACAGCTATCAGCTGTATAATGGAAAGGCGACAGTAAAAATTTGTGCCAAACCCGAACTCGAACCCAGATTTCCCCTTTATTACAAGCAGTCGGTCAATAGACTACCCGAGCACACTTCGCGGCCAGACCCAAACTTCCATATGTCGTCAACCATGTATCTACAACATGTACTCGAACATCCATTACGTATATTCCATTACAGAGGAGACATTTTAATTGAATGTCGCATGCCCGTTGCCGGCGGATATTTACGTACTAGCTTGCCTGTGTTGTTCAGAAGTACGATGCAATGTTTCTTCGAAAATGAAAATGTTTCCGAAGGAACATTATCGTATAGTACTTCTTAACGATACAGGCACTGCGACATGGTGTTTATCCACCGACACTGAGCAAGTGACTGACAATTAAAATGTCTCGCCTGTACAGGAATATATATAAGGTATAAACAGGTTCAAATGGCTCTGAGCACTATGAGACTTAACTTCTGAGGTTATCAGTCCCCTTGAACTTAGAACTACTTAAACCTAACTAACCTAAGGACATCACACACATCCATGCCCGAGGCAGGATTCGAACCTGCGACCGTAGCGATCGCGCGGTTCCAGACTGTAGCGCCTAGAACCGCTCGGCCGCTCCGGCCGGCGGATAAACAGGTGCAGGGTATAGACACATAGCTGACAACATATGAAAGTTTGGATCCGGCTGTGAAGTATCTTCGGATAGACTGATCATAAGGCAACCGTTCGCGTTACGTGAGAAATCCGCGTCGTATCCCGGTCTGGCAGAAAATTTCAACATCGTTATTCCATTATACACTTCTTGTCTGTGATTGCAACTGGGAATACATTTCATTTTCTTCATAACGGCTGTAGTCGCCACAGTGCCTGTTCCTTCGAACACGCGTGTCTGCGCGAAGAAAAACTGCATAGTTCTTCTGAACAGCGCAGGCACTGCAATATCGTATTAATCACAAACAACGGGCAAGCAACTTACAATTAGAATTTCTCCCCTGTGCAGGAATGTACATAGTGATGTACGAGTGCGGGTTGTAGACTCATGGTTGACGACATACGGGAGTTTGGGGCTGGCCATGATGTGTACTCGGATAGCCTAATGAAAGGCGACCACTTGCGATAAGCGAGAAATTCGTGTTCTAGTTCTGGTCCAGCAGAAATGTCATTGTCGTCATTCCATAACGGCTGTATCTGCGTCTAGCGTACACTGCTGGCGATCTCTCTGCATTGTCTTCCAGTAAGAAACATGAGTAAATGTCATACTCGATTTTCTATTATTATTTATTATTGTTCATGTAAACAGGTCAATAAATTATGTTATCGTATCTGTAGTAGCCTCACGGTATTCGTCTTAGTTGTTAACAAAAAAAAATGGTTCAAACGGCTCTGAGCACTATGGGACTTAACAGCTGAGGTCAAATGGTTCAAATGGCTCTGAGCACTATGGGACTCAACTTCTGAGGTCATCAGTCCCCTAGAACTTAGAACTACTTAAACCTAACTAACCTAAGGACATCACACAAATTCATGCCCGAGGCAGGATTCGAACCTGCGACCGTAGCAGTCGCGCGGTAAAATCTCCATATGTCCCAGTGTCTACTTCTTCTCACAGTCCTTGCGCAGCTGTGTTATTCCCACACACGGAGAGACCTATTTATTTTTCTCGTCAAGTTACCTCATCTGTTTCCTGAAATACATTAGCACTGTGTCTGTATTTGAGAGCCTCTGCATAATTCGATGCAGTGTTTCTCTGGACATGTAAGCATGGATTAATCCATATCGACTCGAATACAGTAGTCACTCTGAGCGAGTACAGGAACTACACTGAAGAGCCAGAGAAATTGGTATACCTACCTAATATCGTGTAGGGCCACCGCGAGCACCGCGAGCACCGCAACACGTGTGGCAAGGACTCGAATAGTGTCTGAAATAGTACTGCCCATAAATCCATAAGAGTACGAGGGAGTGGAAATCTCTTCTGAACAGCACGTTGCAAGGCATCCGAGATATGCTCAATAATGTTCATGTCGAGCGAGTTTGGTGGCTGGCGGAAGCGTTTCAACTGAGAAGAGTGCTCCTTGAGCCTCTCTGTAGGAATTCTGAACGTATGGGGTATGGCACTGTCCTGCTGGCATTGCCCAAGTCCGTCGGAGTGCACAATTAACTTAAATGTATGCAGGTGATCAGACAGGGTGCTTACGTACGTGTCACCTGTCAGAGTCGTATCTCGACATATCAGTTGTCCCATATCACTCCAACTGCACACGCCCCACACCATTACAGAGCCTCTACCCGTTTGAACAGTCCCTTGCTGACATGCAAGATCCATGGATTCATGAGGTTGTCTCCATACCCGTACACGTCCACCCGCTCGATACAATTTGAAACGAGACTCTCGTCCGACCAAGCAACATGATTCCAGTCCTCATCAGTCCAGTGTCTGTGTTGACGGGCCCAGGCGGAGCGTAAAGCTTTGTGTCGTGCAGTCATCAAGGGTACACAAGTGGGCCTTCGGCTCCGAAAGGCCATATCGTTGATGTTTCTTTGATTGGTTCCTGATATTCACGGTGCACTCGTGAAATGGTCGTACGGGAAAATCCCCACTTCATCGCTAGCTCGGAGATTCTGTGTCCCATCGCTCGTGCGCCGACTACAACACCACGTTCAAACTCACTTAAATCTTGATAACCTGGCATCGTAGCAGCAGTAACCGATCTAACAATTGCGCCAGACGCTTGTTGTCGTATATAGGGGTTGCCGACCACAGCCCCTTATTCCGCCTGTTTACATATCTCTGTATTTGAATACGCATGCCTATACCAGCTTGACAAACTGCCTATTGGCTTCTGTCTCGGGTTCTTCGGCCGACGTTCATCTAATGATTTTTCTGACGTTTCGCCAGCACGAGTGGCTGGCATTGTCAAAGCTTCACCCTCCATTGCCGGTGGTGAACTGGCAATGGAGGGTGAAGCTTTGACAATGGCAGCCACTCGTGCTGGCGAAACGTCAGAAAAGTCATTCGATGAACGTCGGCCGAAGAACCCGAGACAGAAGCCAATAGGCAGTTTTTCAACAAGTGGCCACGAAAGCCTCAACAATTTTGTTCTATACCAGCTTCTTTGGCGCTTCAGTGTATACGCAAGACGCTCAGCGATTGAATCAGTTTCCAGCCTTGCACAGTAATGGAATGTAATTTCAAAGTGCATGAGAGCACAGGACTCTGGCCATATGAAGTGATCAACAACAGGAGAAAACACTCACTTTTTTACAAAGCATGCCTTTGCTAGGAGACCGAAAGCCACCATGAGACAGGTGAAGGACCCAACAAGAATGCTCTACAAAGCCATGAGGAGGCAGCAGGAAAGAAAAGCGAGCTTCGGAAATGCTGTGTCGGAGAATGAATGATACTAAATAAGGTTTATAATCTTGAAGATAAAACACAGAATTTCGTGTCAAAATTGACACTCCCATTTCACGTTATCGCAATGTAGTCGACAGTCCTAGTTAAACTATAGTTACCCACTGGGAGTACCAGCGGCCATGTGGACCGTATTTGATCGTTACGGGTGAAATGGCCCATCCAGGGCTCGGTAAGCAAGAACGCATTCCCAGGTAGTCCACGAACAAAAAATTTATTAATAACAACATAAACTCATACTTCAAAGTTGAGTATTAATCTGATATTGGAGTTAAATAGAATAACGTCACAAAATATTCTTTTTGTGAACATAACAGGCTCTCTTCGAGCACATAAGCAGTCTGTTAAATGATTGTAACTGTTTCTCATAACAGACCAGTTCACTGCCTATAAATAGGCAAAGTCTATGTCTGGAAAGACCGCAGTTAAGGAAGTTTGTCGAAGAACGCAACATAGTATGAAGTCATTGAATACCGAGTAATGGTGCCAGAGCTTCGTTAGGCCAAATCGCAGTGTGCTATAGACATGGACGTCTGGTGGCTCCAGGTAAGCTCTATAGGCGGCTCTCTACAGGCTTCTGTGCACGCTTAGGCTGCTGGACACAGGCTGCGTGACATCTTAAGTACAGTGCTGATGGAAGAATCTGTCGCAAACTATTTGCAGCCACATGATAGGACGGAAGCAAATAGATCCACGCTAGCTGCACTTCCTAGGGATGATGTGGCTGCCTGCTGTCGGTGAGGCGAACACCCTTGGTCACAGTGATGATGTCCTGAGTAGTACTTGACAACACGTCATGATTGTTGTTGTTCGGAACTCGCGTTGTTTTGGATCTCCTTGTTGTGGCCCCTAAGCGCTAAGGTATTGGCTATCCATGGCACTGTCCTACTGTGTTGGTGGGCTATATGCACCGACACTGCATCTGTCTCACACCCCAAAGAGGAGAGATGGTGAACTATCTCAACATACCGGAGATTGAGGACGCTGGGAGTAGTGACTCTGGGCTGCTGCCATCGACGTCCATGGGCACGGAGGCATTGGCAGCAGAAGACATACCATCAGGTAAGATGGTGTAGAGGTGTCCAGCAGGTGCCAGTTCCTGAGGTTGCCGCAGTAGTTGCTGGAGGAGGTCACTCTCGGGAGAAGTCTCCTGCTGAGGCACCCTGAGTCCTGCAAGGGTGTATTTGATTTATTGTTTGCGACACTGGGACTAGTCCAGCAACTGGACCTCGATCGTGGCTCCTCCAAGGAGATAGGTGGCATGTGCCAGAACCAAATGATGCCTACTGTGGGATGACATCATCACCTGCACGTCATTCTGAACCTTATAGTGATGGTGGTGAGGCCTCGGAGAAGGAAGATAATGAGTTAAGGGTGTTGCAATGGATATGGAAGCACTGTGTTCAGCGAAACAGCTCCTCCACTGCGCTCGCCCATCCTGTGGAGTAGAACTATATGAAGCAAGAAAGAATGTGAGAGTATCATCAATACTGTAATGCTTTGTAATTTTGCAGTTCAGGCTTTGAATGTTCTGACGAAACATTCCGCCTGTCCATATGATGCTGGATGAAATAGTGCTGTATGAACCACTCGGATACCGTTCCCCTCACAAAACTAACGAAATTGTGCAGATGTGAACTGAGATCCGTTTTCGCTCACAATGGTTTCAGGGAAGCCTATAATAGAAAAAACATGTGAGAATGTTTCTATAGTCGTATCAGTCGTGGTCGATTTCATCCATGAAACATAAGGAAATTTGCTCCCATCATGGATAAATATTGGCCGAGATGAACCTTGAAGGGGCTGGAAAAATGAAGATGAGTTCAGGACCAAGGTGAAGTTGCCAGAGATCAAAGGAACTATTTGTGTGCTGGAGCTGCTTACTTGTAATGGCATAGCTGGTAACTCACAAGCATACGTTCGATATCCTTGTCAAAGCCTTCCAAAAAATGTGTATGTGAGCCGATTTTTTGTGATGACTGTGCCCCAGTGCCCTTCAAGGGGCAATTTTAACACGTGCATTTTAAAGCTTCCTGTAGTAGTGGTGTTTTGGGCACTCTGGTAGTGTTCCACGTCATAAACAGCCTAATTACCCATAGTCATAACAGGTCTTATGCAATATAACAGCCAAAGTGGACTGAGACTGTCCAAGCCCATATGACGCCACACTATTTCACAACAACACTTAAGCTAAGGAATCCGAAGGTTCCGGCATCGAGTCGCAACATGTGTGATCTGCTTAATTTTCATGTCATGTAATTGCAGTTTCACATCAACAACACGCAGTGTATCGCAATAGCAACAAAGGCACTGAAGCTCTGAAGTCTGAAGTATATGGGTACGAGCCCGGAACGTCTGGTGTTCTTACTTGCAGTTTCACAACAACGGGTGGCTCCTGCCGCTCCCGCCGCTGCTGCTGCCACAAAGTCTGAATTTCGAGAGTGTGTGTTTGTAATGCAGTGAGCAATTCATCGTATCAGCCTCTGCAAAGATCGTAGTAACACTGTTTGCGATCTTGTAAAGTTTTACTTCGTTTGAAGCTAGTTGTTTTATTTCCCCAATTCTGGGTTTCTCCAGCTGCCAAGTATGTGATATTTGATAAAGAGATCTGCTGCCAACTGGTAGTGACTTTTAGTAAGTGAAGAGCTTCGAGTTTAAGTTTTTCATGACTTTTAAGTTTAATCGTCTCTAGTTCTGTGTTGCAATATCGTACCCATTGCTGGTAAAGGTTTGTAGTAAACAACTGGTTTAAGAAACGTAGTCTAGGAAAGCTGATGTTCAGTTCGATTGATAAGTGTAAAATTCTACATCATAACTGCTTAGAACGTTCTAGCAAGCGTATATCATTTGAGAATGTATCACGTCTGAACCTTCTTGTTCCTTCATTTTGCATTTTCTTTTACTCAACATGTCGTTGACGAAACAAACCTCTTTGTTCCAGCATACACACTCTTTTTGTACCCAAGGTCAAAATTCAGCTTTAATTTTATATATGAGTAATGGCATAATAAAAGGAAACTAACTTAATTTTCAAATGTTGGTGGTGTTTATGTTTATTAATTACTCAGAAATATAGGGTCTTAATACTATTATCTGTACATTACAGCCTCCTCAAAAACCCAGTGCCACAAAACACACATACACACACACACACACACACGCACGCACGCACGAGTAGAGGCACTCACACGAAAGCATGCATGGGTATTTAAATGAGATTGTAGACAAAAACTAAGTTTCTCTTTTTTATTGCTTGGAAAGGAATGATAACCAAACACATTGCAACACATAAATTTTCTTACTGTTTGCTCAATTATTAAATGGACCACATAGTTAATACTCTGTGAAAGAGAATTTGAAACAACAGATTTTTTCAAAACTTTGAATAGTTTAGAAAGGTATAGGGCGCTATGAACTTCCATAAAAATGTTCATTTGTTATTGATATTCAAGAAAGGAACTGTGATTAGTGCTGCTGAATCAGTTGAATATGAGCGTTTTAGTTTACAGTATGTTTTCCAAGAACATGTGACGTGATTCTTGAAGTTTTCCCGGCGGACATAATGTTCCATCATCTTTCGGGCGTGCACTCGGGACAGCGACAATTCTTCTTGCGATATTTCGGCTAGAAACCTCCCAGCCATCTTCAAGGCGAGCCGGAGACTGAGTTCATAGCCTTGAAGATGGCTGGGTGGTTTCTAGCCGAAATATCGCAAGAAGAATTGTCGCTGTCCCGAGTGCACGCCCGAAAGATGATGGAACAACATATGACGTGTCGAACTATATTTTTTAGGCCACTTTAATTAAAATTTTCCACTGCAATATCTAGAAAACACCAGCTCAGTAAACGACCTATCCAGACATGTTGTAAAAGGAGACATATGTCATGCCAGTGATCCCGGTACCCTGGAACTTATTGGATCCTAGATATTCATAAACGTCTCACGCAAGCGTTAAAAACCTTGGTCTTCTCGACGTACAGGAGTTTCAGAATTCTCATGTCTCTAAAATAACGATGATGGTAGGCTTTTATTTTGTTCTGATGATTACATCGAAACGTTTAGATAAAATGCTAAAATTAAACACTGTCTTTCATTTTGATATACCGTTAGAGGCTCAGTTGCCTAAATATTTTTTTTTCCCCATTTGTTCCGATATTAATCATTGAAAGTAGTATCTCGCTAAACTCAATATATCAGATTCAAGCTTTAGACAAGGTGAAGTGAAATACTGGCGTCTTAGGCCCCCGCAGGATATTCCTCCATGTGCAGAGTATACGCTTTCTAGTATGCAGCGACTCTGCAGGAGACGGAGGTGACACTCCCTGGAAACTATAAAGTTTTAATACCCAGAGAGACACTAGGCATTTGCAAGACGGAGAGGCACGAATCGATTAACTAGCGGTAAAATTTTCAAAGCTCTCTCCGCTACCTGGAACAGGCTTCCAAGTAAGCGTCGTTATGGATGGCTTACGCGGAAGTACTTGGCTTCCAATGACGCAACGCTTCCTCTCGCACCTGGAGTACAGGTCACGTACTGCTTTCTGCAGTAGGTTAATGACCGAGACGAAGAGATTAGGCCTGCTATCTGTGCTCCTAGAATCATAAAATCATGTTGCGCTGATTCTCGTTCTAGTATTTATTTCCACTTTCAGAGAATTTACCAAATTCCATTCTCTATAAGTGTAATTTTTTTTACCGTAGCCAATAATAGGCAGTGACTAAACATATGGAGCGAATTGTATAGTTTTTATCTGTGTGCTTTGCTAGTTTAGTTACATGAGTTTCTGAGTGGTAATTTAATATTTAATAGACACAGTTCTCGTGTTTTAGTTTATGTAGAAAAGTGAATTGATTTTGTGACATACTACTAGTCCCTAATGAGGAGCGAATTATTTAGTCTCACCTGAGTGATGGCCGCCTGCTTAGCTGAACGCGGCGCCGGCACGGTAGCTCAGCGTGTTCGGTCAGAGAGCTGGTTGGCCTCTGTAATAAAAAACTGAGTGAAAGGATTAACAAACGAACTTGACCGGATATCATGTGACGTCCGCAACGACCAAACACAACGATCAACAACGAACAAAATGAAAAAAAAAATGGTAACGTGCTTGCCTCCCATGCAGCGGGCCTGGGTTCGATTCCCGGCAGGGTTGGAGATTTTCTCCGCTTGTGGACTGAGTGTTGTGTTGTCCTCTTCATCCTTTCATCCTCATCACCGGCAAGCAATTCGCCCAATGTGGCGTCCACTGAAATAAGACTTACACTCAGCGGCCGAACTTTCCCAGATGGGGCCTCCCGGCCAGCAAATGCCATATCATCATTTCATTTCATTTACCTGAGTACTTTGGTAGTTCAGTTTTTGAATCTCTGCGTATTAATCTAATTCATTGGACACAGTTCTTTCATTTTCCTTCGTGTCTACAGTAGAATTCCGAAGCGCGTACCGATTGTCCCCGTTTGTCTGTGTAGTGTACTGTTCCACGGTCTTTAATATGAATAGGGACTGTGTGCGCTATGTACGGATGTGAGCCGAGTTGGTGACACTTTGCTCTCAGCTCTAGGCTGCGATGGCTTCAGTTACACAGCTTCACAGTGGATTGGCATCACTGTCGTTGTCCGGCTTTGCGGATCCAACGGACGTCCAGCACGTCTGAGTCTGCCTATCGGTCCGTGTAGGCGACCATCCCACTTACTGCTCGCACTGATGTTGACCACTCACCCGTGGTCGAGTGGGGGGTCGCCTCGGGGCGTGGCAGGCGGCGAAAGACCCCAGGGGGCCGAACGTACGGACTTACCGGTTAGTCTGACAAACAGGTTCCAGGTGCTGTCTCTGGCTGACACTGTCCCTCAGCCAGACGCAGTCATTTGTTTTCAGAGTGAACCTCTCAGCCTGCAAGATCTGTGCAGTCACAGAGGGTTGGATTATTAGTAGTTGGGAGCTCCTATGCTGGGTGCATTATGAGGCCCCTCACGGCGATTGCTGCCAAGGAGGGGAAGGAAGCCAATGTGTACTCCATGTGCATACCGTGTGGAGTCATTCCAGATGTGGAAAGGATCCTTCTAGATGCCATGAAGAGCACACTGTGCAGTCAGCTGCAGGTGGTGGCTCATGTCGGTACCAATGATGTGTGTCGCCTTGGATCAGAAGAGATTCTCTCTGGTTTCGAGCGGCTGACAGAAGTGGTAATGGCTGCCAGTCTTGCTTGAGAGATGACAGCAGAGCCCATCATTTGCAGAATAGTCGACAGGTCCGATTGCGAACCCAGTGGAGGGTCTGAATTAGAGGCTCACACTGTTCTAAGACTGTGTAGGCCACAGATTCCTCGACTTACGCCATTTGGCGGTTGGGTTTCAGGTTCCGCTGAATACGGCAGGAGTCTACTACACGCAGGAGGCGGCTATACGATTAGCAGGGGCTGTGTGGCATGGACTGGGCGTTTTTTTTTTTTAGGTTAGAGGGTCTCGGGAAAGTACAAAAATGACTTCAGTCTCAAAGGGTGTGGAGGTTGAACATAGGAACGACGTAGAAACGGAAACCATTAATATAACAGTTTTAAATTGTCGTAGATGTGTTGGGAAAGTACCAGAGCTCCGAGCGCTAATAGACAGCACTGCTGCTCAAATCTTTAAGGCACTGAAAGCTGGCTGAAGCCGGGGATAATTTCAGACGAAACTTTTGCTAAGAACCTAACGGTGTTCCGAAACGATAGGCTAAACACCGTTGGCGGTGCCGTGTTTGTTGCTGTCAGAAGTAGTTTATCTTGTAGCGAAATTGAAGCAGATAGTTCCTGTGAGTTGGTATGGGCAGAGGTCATTCTTGACAACCGTAGTAAAATAATGATTGGATCCTCTTACCGAGCTACGAACTCCGATGATATAGTTGCTAAAAGGTTCCAAGAAAACTTGAGTTCCATTTCAAACACGTACCCGAGTCATACAACTATAGTTGATAGTGACTTCAATTTACCGTCTATATGTTGGCGAAAATACATGTTTATATCCGGAAGTACGCACAAAACATCATCCGAAATTTGTGCTAAACACATTCTTTGAAAGTTTTTTCCAGCAATTAGTTCATGAGTCCACTCGAATAGTTAACGATTGTGAAAACACACTTCACCTCTTGGCAAAAATTAATCCTGAGCTCTTAAAGAGCATCAGAACGGATACAGGAATTCGTGAACAGAGGGTTGTCGTTGCGATACTAAATATTGTAACCCCAAAATCCTCCAAAAATAATCGAAAAATATATCTATTCAAAAAAGCAGATAAAAATTCACTTGACGCTTTCTTAAGAAACAATCTTTGACTCCTCCCAAAGTAACAATGTGGCCTGAATTCAAAGAATTAGCATCGATAGCAATTTAGAGATTTATACAAAATAAATTAATAAACGACGGAACTGATGCTCCTTGGCACAAAACAGGTCAGAACACTGTTGCAGAAACAACGAAAAAAGCATGCCAAATTTAAACGAACGCAAAACCTCCAAGAGTGGTGATGTTTTACAGAATTTCAAAATTTAGTGGGGACATCAATGCGAGGTTCTTATAATAGTCTCCACAACCAATATTTGTCTCGAAACCTGGCAGAAAATCTAAAGAGATTCTGGTCGTATGTGAAGTATGCTAGCGGCAGGAGACAATCAATGCCTTCTCTGCGTGACAACAATGCAAATATTATCGACGACAGTGCTGCCAGAGCAGAGTTACTAAACCCAGCCTTTCGATATTCTTGCACTAATGAAGACGAGGTAAATATTCCGGAATTCGAAGCAAGAACAGCTGCCAACATGAGTACCTTAGAAGTAGATATCCTCGGAGTATTGAAGCAACTTGAATCACTTAATTCAAGCAAGTTCTCTGGTCCAGACTGTATACCAGTTACGTTTCTTTCAGAGTACTTGGATTCAATAGCTCCTTACTTAACAATCATATACAACCGCTCGCTCGACGAAAGATTCGTTCCTGGAAGACTGGAAAGTTGCATAGGCCACACCAATATTCAAGAAAGATAGTACAAGTAATCCACTAAATTACAGGCCCATATCATTAATATCGATATGCAGCAGGATTTTGTAACATACATTATGTTCGAACTTTATGAATTACCTCGAAGAGAACGATGTATTGAGATACAGTCAACATGGATTTAGAAAACATCGTTCTTGTGAAACACAACTAGCTGCTTACATACACGAAGTGTTGAGTGCTATTGACAAGGGATTTCAAATTGGTTCCGTATTTCTAGATTTCCAAAAGGCTTTGGATGCTGTGCCACACAAGTGGCTCGTAGTGAAATTGCGTGCTTAGGGAATATCGTCTCAGTTATGTGATTGGATTCGTGATTTTGTGTCACAGAGGTCACAGTTCGTTGTAGTTGACGGAAAGTCTTCGATTAAAACAGAAGTGATTTTTGTCGTTCCCCAAGGTAGTGTTGTAGGCCCTCTGTTGTTCTTTATCTATATAAACAATTTATGAAACAATCTGAGCAACTGTCTTAGGTTGTCTGCAGATGATACTGTCGTTTATCGTCTAGTAAACTCATCAGAAAATCAAAACAAATTGCAAAACGATTTGGAAAAGATATCTGAATGGTGCGTAAATTGGAGGTTGACCATAAATGTGAGGTCATCAGCATGAGTGGTAAAGAGAATCCGTTAAACTTCGGTTACACAATGAATGAGTCAAATCTAAAGACCGTAAATTCAACTAAATACCGAGGAATTAGCTATTAAGAACAATTTAAACTGGAAAGAACACATAGAAAATTTTCTGGGGAAGCCAAACCAAAGACAGCTTTTTAATGGCAGAACGCTTAGAAAATGTAACATATCTACTAAAGAGACTGCCTACGCTTCCCTTGTCCGTCCTCGTCTGGGATCCTTGCCAGATAGGATTAACGGAGTACATCGAGAAAGTGCAAAGAAGAGCAGCACGTTTCATATTACTGCGAGGGAGTGTCACTGACGTGATACAGGATTTGGGGTGGACACCACTAAAACAAAGGCGTTTTTCGTTGCGGCGGAATCATCTCACGATATTTCATTCACCAACTTTCTCCTCAGAATACGCAAACATTTTGTTGACACCGACCTACATAGGGAGAAATGATCATCATAATAAAATAAGGGAAAACAAAACTCACACGAAAAGATGAAAGTGTTCGTTTTTGCCGCACGCTCCTAGAGAATGGAATAATAGAGAGTTGTTGTGAAGGTGGTTCGATGAACCCTCTGCCAGGCACTTAAGTGTGATGTGCAGTGTATTAATGTAAATGTAGATGTAGATATGTGATAAAATTATGTGCTGTTTCAGGTCTAAGTCCACGATTCCTCAATTTAGTATATGTTGTGCCATAATCTCGCTATGCGTGCACGCTAGCGGACAGCCACATAGTTTCCAGTTGTGCCTAGCCTCTCTCCATACATTTCCACCCCCACCGAGGCTCTTCAGCTGAACTAACGGATCTTCTAAACATGATACAGAGGGAAGTTCGACTCAACCACCGACTCAATGGTGCTTCTGAGATGATACATGTTTCTATTGTTGGCTTGTAAGATGTAGAGGGAAGAAACGTAATAACTGGAAACTCTGAGGTGGTCTGTCAAATGTGCTCGGATACCTCAGTTGATAGCGCACTGTCCGCAGTAGGTTGGTGGCAGGGTTCGTGGCCTGGTCCGTCACAGAGTTCGAATTCGCAGTAAATGTCTGACTGAAACAAACTCGCTGTATTTTATACTTGAACAGATTTAAATTTTGTCTGCAACTAAAGAAAACTGTACACAATCATCACCAAAACGAAGGTGGTGCAGGTATGTGTAATTCTTCTTCTGCTCCTCAGTTTAGAGATCTGAAATATTTCTCTGGGTATACTGAGAATAGTTGCGCACAGAATTTGGTTGCCGAGCTCTTGTTTGCATTTCCAGTATTCTGATGAAGCCTATTGGAAGCCGTAGAGTTGATGCATTTGTTCTTCTCTATATTAGCCTATGTGACTCAGTGCCTTGTTTCTCAAGGAATGGTTAGTACAAATTTCGTTAACATTTAGTTAACATCTATGAATCCTAGACAAAGTGGTAGATAGTGTTCTTTGATATGTTCCGGACTTCGCTTCACATCTACATACTTTCACAGCCAGCATGTTCTTTAGCCCCATTAAGACCCAAGGTTGTTTTCTATGAAGTTGATAATAAATTTGATAGCTGTCTCGTACGTTACGAAAGAAGATTGACCTAGTAATAACTTTTTTATGCCCATCCTGCCTCCTTTCTTCTGATATAGAGCGATTCCAAAATTGATCGAAGTTTAAGGATTTGTTTCAGTTGCTGACATTTTGCAAATAATTTCGCAAGTTACTTTCGTCTTACTTTTTCTTTTCCTTCAGATTTAATTATTTTTTTTACCAATAATATCTTCCAGTAGCCTCTTACTTTCTTCGACGTATATTGTATTGATTTACACTCGTAAAATGTCATTGCTTCGGGGATCTCATTATTTTCATTACTTTTCCAATAGCATTCCTATTTCATCTTTTGGAATAGGCATACATTGAACGAATGCCTCCACTGTTTAGTTTCTGTTGTTAGTTACTTAACAGGTGAAATGTGATGTTTACTCAATATAAGATTCTGCTCTTTCTTCTTCATGCTCTTACTGTTTTTGTTGTTTCTCTGATAAAGTTATACGTCATACTTTCTTTATCACCTTGAAAATATTTCTGAATTGTTTTACTTAATTAAACATATTTCATCCTGTACCTACTATCTTTTGTTTTATACTACATCCTTCTTTTTAATACCTCCATCGGCACGTTTAAGATTCACCCAAGTAGTTTCGTTAAATAAATGCCCTTTCACCTAAGTCAGTCCTCTATTCTACAACATACTGGCCTTGTGCTGAACTTCTTACTTAATCTAGCTCTGAATCAATGTTTACTCTGGATCTTAGGAGTTTAAGATCATTTGAAATTTAAAAGTGGTTTATGACAACCAGTTTTGTACAACTCCCTTATTGACGGATAAAAAATCGTCAGTTAAAATTTTAGTGCAACTTCTTCTTTGCCATGTCCATTTATTATTCGTCTTCTCCTGCAATAATGTGGATTAAGCATACTAGTTATTGCTCTCGTCTAATCTACTACTCTGTGACGTAAGTCATTTCTGGTGTCACACCCACTGAAGCATCGTCCTTTGTTTTCAGTCCATTAGCCTTAAAAATTGCCATAATTAGATTTTCTGCCACGTCTCCATTTCTGTAACTATTCGTTGAGACCCTCTACCTCTTCATCGGCGTTAAGTGCAGTGGCGGACAGAGTGATTTCTATAGAATAACTTTGGCTTTCTTGCTTTTTTTAAGTTTCACGTATTTCGTCTGAGACGTCTCCAACTGAATCCAATCGCTGCTTTGTTCCTTTGTAATAAAACATATGCCCTGGTTTTAATTACATATGGTCTCCGTTTCTTAATTGCACTTCTAACAATACTGACACATCATGCTTAACCTTATTTAACTCCTCCTCCAATTAAATTATTCTGTCTTCGTGTCTGAGAGTTCTGTAATTTGTTAATCTTAATTTACAAGTAGAAGAACCAACTGGCTTTCAAAAGTACATGTTATCGAATTTTGGTCCACAAAGACTCTATGAGGTATGGAGAGAATCAAACTGCAGTCTGGTAGTTTCAACGTTTACGCTGTGACTGTTGTCTCTAGTGGAAAGTTGTTCGGGGAGGAGATTTTTCAACGTTAGTTAACGATCGGAAATGTAGGGAGATTTGTAGGAAGAAGAAATATGCATAGGGAGGATGCACAAGTTGTCATGTTAGAGGGAAGAGAGGCAGATAATTAGAGAGAAATAGACAGAATCAACAACATGGAAAATGAATACAATTAAAACCGTGCAGATGGCGAAGTAGTTGGTCAAATACATGCCGATAGTGAGAGACAGTAAAGGAAGAAAGTGGGTGAGAAGTGAGGAACGTGGTGAGAATAGAGAGCTAGGATGAGAAAAATATAGAAGGCTAGGAGATTCAGGAGCAAATGGGTAAAATGAGGTGACGAACTATCAGAGGAGATGAAATTACGGTAGGAAAAAAGAAAGGTTAAGAAACGAATAGAATGGAAAAGAAATGATCTATGGAAAATAAAGGAGGTCGTGAACACATAGGTAGAAATGAGACTGTTCAGAGATGTCACTAAACCGGCACAAAAATGTAAACAACCATGCATGAGCAGCGCCTATTAGACGGAGGGGGTCCCACAGCCGATCAGTTCCAGTCATTCCACCAGTAAGGAGGTACACGGCTCGTGTTGTCTGCAATTCAACCATGCCTATACGGTCAATACCGCGGTTCGATCGCGTCTCCACTGTTACTTTGTGCCAGGAAGGGCTCTCAACAAGGGAAGTGTCCTGACGTCTTGGAGTGAACCAAAGCGATGTTGTTCGCACATGGAGGAGATACAGAGAGACAGGAACTGTCGATGACATGCCTCGCTCAGGCCACCCAAGAGCTACTACTGCAGTGGATGACCGTAGCCTACAGATTATGGCTCGGAGGAACCCTGACAGAGGACGTGTTACTGGATATTAGATGTACCGTTGTGTACAGCAGTCTGGACCACCACCTCTGAAGATCTCGCTGTGTGGTGATACAACATGCAATGTGTGGTTTCCATGAGCAATAAAAAGGGCGTAAATGATGTTTATGTTTATATTCCAATTTTCTGTACAGATTCCGGAACTCTCGGAACCGAGGTGCTGCAAAACTTTTTTTATGTGTGTACATATGACGTAGTTGAAGGAACATGTGGATGCCACACGTTTAAACAACATATCAAAATCCACATTTGCGATAGTCACAACCCTAAACAAGTATAGAATAAAAATTATCTAAGACCCCATACAGAAATTACTCCATGCTGAGGGACGTAACCTCAGGAACCTACTTAAAGGGACAGAAATACACGTACATAAATGTAAAGTTTGCCACTTCCTCTCCTCAATGAACACACTGAGTTAGCTAACACAGCATTTCCAAGAATTTCATTCATCTACTTTCCAGTTTAGAATATACGTGAAGTCTACTCCATTTGAAAATATAATCACGAACACACTAACGCAACATGAAATACTACCTAAATACATTTAAACTTTCGATTCGCTATGACATTGTGGGAGTAAAGCAGTTGTCCTAATTTCTAAACAGACAGGAAATGCAAGACATCGAATTGTCTTGTTGGTTGAAAATCCAAGATGGTGACCTAGGAATATGCAGAAAGTCTCTATGATGTCAGAATCCAAGTTGTTGACATGAAGAGATGAGGACAGTCTCTATGACATCATAATCCAAGATATCGCCTTGTAGATAAGAGGACAGTCAGTGTGATGTCAGAAGCCAAGATGACAGTCCGAGATGGTGACCAGGAGATGTGAGGACAAGCTACATGGTTATTAGGCGAGTTAACTGCAAGATGATGGACGTAGGGAAACGAAGACAGCCAGCATGGTTGTGAGGTTATAAGTCTTAAGTTGAGAATGGTACGATATCCAAGAAACATTGTTGTTCCCCATTTCTAGAAAGTTATACTTCGTTTTCGATACGTTTAAGTTAATTAGTACTATGTTTAAACAATTTTCCCCTACCTCTCCGATGCAGCAGTTTAAACTATTAACACCCTCAGTTTGAAACGCAAGAGTTGACTTGTCTTAACTTTAAGACAATGCAACACCTAGGGTTTTCAAATACTTGTCACTATCATATATAGTTGGAGAGGACTGAGAGAGGCATGGTATCTTTGTTACTGAATCATACACGACACCAGGGAGAGCTCCCTTCTGCTACTACATAGTTCACCACCAGGTAATGTCAGCCACGTAAGCCTGTGGACCATGCCAGAGTGCTGCATTGTCGTCACTGCTAACAATTGCATAGGATTACCAGTAACACACCCCTGTTGATGCCACCGCCATAGGCTATGCACGGAGGACCTTTCCTATCCGCTATGGCTAACATCAAACTGCCGACAAGCCCTGGCATCTGAGTGCCATGTAGTAAACAATGTGCAGTGCACAGTTGGCGGGAGACTGTTTTTGCCTGCAACATGCGTTACAGACTTAACTTCACTGACTTAGCTACACCTGCAGTTTGGAATGCAGATAAGCGCCTATTGTTCACTATGGGCAATGAAATGAAATGATCATATGGCAAAGTTGGTTGGGATGTCCAAGTCGGGTTCGGCCACCAAGTGCTAGTCTCATTTCAGTCGGTGCCATATTGAGCTACTTGCGTCCCATCATGAAGATGAAATGATGATGAGGACAACACAACACCCAGTCCCTAAGCGGAGAAAATCTCCAACCCGGCCAGGAATCGAACCCGGGCCCAGTGCATGGGAGGCAAGCACCTTACCACCCAGGTAGGCATGCGCACACTATGGGCAGTCAAGTACATGGTTTCAGCCTTAACTGTGCTCTAATTTAGAACAGCACAACAGCTATGTCATACGCTTCACGCCTACCAACTCTTCTCGAAAATATATGTCGACCCCTGCAGTGAAGACTGTCCCATATCAAGCTTCCTGATATCAAGCTATTTTTAGTCATCCTGAATGTGGTAACATAGAAAAACACTAAAGATACACTTTTGTAATGTCTATGGGAGCTATTTCAGACCTGTTAGTTCAAAACTGGTTCAAATGGCTCTGAGTACTATGGGACTTAACTTCTGAGGTCATCAGTCCCCTAGAATTTAGAACTACTTAAACCTAACTAACCTAAGGACATCACACACATCCATACCCGAGGCAGGATTCGAACCTGCGACCGTAGCGGTCATGCGGTTCCAGACTGTAGTGTCTAGAACCGCTCGGCCACTCTGGCCGGCAGGCCTGTTAGTGATCGGTAATGAGACGCTATTAGCATTCCAATGTACGAAAGCTATTTCCATTACCGGATATGCTTTCTTTTTCTGTATAGAAATCCACACAGTTTGGGGACACACTGCAGCTGAAGAGAACTATCAGTGTTTAGCTGAATCCTGCATCAGAATTCCATAATGATATGTCAGCTAGCTGATTCACATCACCAATCCAAATACCTATCGCAAGGTGGCGACAGCACTTGTGATTACTCAAGGGTGTGCTGTGTTGTTATTACTCATGGATTTTGTATGACACTAGCTCTTGCTACTTTTCCGAAAATAAGTACCGTCAAATGTTAACACAATTCACGTCCAATTCCGTGTTGGAAGTTTTGATGTTTTCAAATGTTCAGGTAGAATGCGTAGCAACCTCGAAAAGTTAGAGAATGGACGTCAGTATACACATTTCTTGGGGAGCATCACAGATATCAGAACAGGTGTAATTCAGAATTTGTAGTTCTGATATGTGGCAATACTATCCATTGAATTACTTCCTTAAGGGCGTCCCTATTTCTGTCACAGACTCAAAACTATCACAGCTTGGAAAGTCAAAGCTCCCCATAGATTTAGGACAGACATTTGTCTTAGCTGGTTTGGTCTCCTGAATATGCACCTGTAAGTGCAGTATGAACAATTCATGTTTACACAAGATTTTTGAATTATTTCTGATGAATGTAGGTGCAACTTCTTCAGCAAGGCACTTGTGTGAAGAATCCTTTAGTACCAAGGTAGCGGATGACCATGATAGAGAGGTCTGTTGCTACGACTTCCACTACGATCCATAAGATGGCTTTGAATCATCACCAGACTGAGACTGGTGGCAAACCAGAACTGTAATGGATTCTTCCAGGTTTCCAGATTTATACACTGTGGTTTAAATTGTTCAAATAGCTCTAAGCACTATGGGACTTAATATCTGAGGTCATCAGTCCCATAGAACTTAGAACTACTGAAACCTAACTAACCTAACGACATCATACACATCCATGCCCGAGGCACGATTCGAACCTTCGACCGTAGCAGCAGCGCGGTTCCGAACTGAAGCGCCTAGAACCGCTCGGCCACAACGTCCGGGTACACTGTGGTGACGAAAGTTGTGGGATATCTGCTAATGTCGTGTTGGACCTCCTTCTGCCGCTATATTGCGGCAGCTCGACGTGGTATGGAATCAACAAGTCGTTGGGTTTCCCTGCAGAGATATTGAACCATGCTGACTAGCTGTCTGCAAATGCGAAAGTGTTGCCAGCACAGGATTTTCTACAAGAAACTGACCTCTCGATTAAGTCCCATAAATGTTCGATGGGATTCATGTCAGACGAAATGGGTGGCCAAATCATTCGCCCTTATTGTCCAAAGTATTTTTCAAACCAATCATGAATAACTGTCGCCTGGCGAAATGGCACATTGTCACCCATAAAAATTCCATTGTTGCTAGCATACATGAAGTCCATGAATGACAGCAAATGGTCTCCAAGAAGCCAAACATAACACAGCCCGCACCTTTATGGGGCCACCACCAGCTTGCACAGTGATCTGTTGATACCTTGGATCCATGGCTTCGTGGGATCTGTGTCACACTCCAATCCTACCATTAGATCTTACCTACTGAAATCGGGACTTGTCTGACCAGGCCACGGTTTCCCAGTCGTCTAGGGTCCAACCGACACGGTCATGATCCCAGCAGAGGTACTGCAGTCGATGTCGTGCTGCTAAAAAAGGCACTCACGTCGGTCGTCTCCTGCCATAGCACATGAACGCCAAATTTCGCCGTACTCTCCTAACGCATACGTTCGTCGTACGCCCCAAACTGATTTCTGCGGTTATTTCACGCAGAGTTGATTGTCTTTTAGCACCGGCAGCTACACGCTAACGGCGCTGCTTAAGGTCGTTAAATGAAGGCCGTTGGCCTCTGCATGTCCGTGGTAAGAGGTAATGCTTAAAATCTGATATTCTTGGCACACTCTTGACACTATGGATGTCGGAATATTGAATTCCCTAATGATTTCAAAAACTGAATGTCCCATCCGTCTAGCTGCAACTACCATTCCACCTTCGAAGTCTGTCAATTCTCGTCATGCATCCTTTTATCACGTTGGAAACCTTTTCACTTGAATCACCCGAGTACAAATGACAGTTCTGTCAATGTACTGCCCTTTTATACCTTGTGTACGCGATACTACCGACATCTGTATACGTGCATACACCTGAGTGTACGTCATAATATGTCTTAAGCAAAGTCTCATTATACATTATGACAGACGACAACTATGCTTAGAGTGATGAGATATGAGAAAGTTTGTACCTTGGAATACTACAATAATTTCAGATGTTTAGCGGTTCCTCATCTCTCCAGGACGCTATGTTTATGTATTTCGTTAGTGACGCACGCTTAGAAT
Organism: Schistocerca nitens; assembly: GCF_023898315.1. Lineage (NCBI taxonomy): Eukaryota > Metazoa > Arthropoda > Insecta > Orthoptera > Acrididae > Schistocerca > Schistocerca nitens. The sequence goes on from NC_064616.1 coordinate 389,760,526, forward strand.
CTCTGGAAGGCTCTAGTGTAGCAATTCACGCACTGTTCACGAGTTTGAAACCTGATTTTGGTTGTAACCAGTGCTTACGGTTTTTCAAAGCGACTGTAATTAATGCACACCTCAATGCCCAGCCCGATGAAAGTGAGGTCCTTAGCGGAAGTAGGTGAATGCGTGTCAAGAAAGTGGCTAGAGAAACGTTCACATAGCAATGGAAGAATCTCACCAATTCTTGTTACAAACACAGAATAGGTGCACCTATGAAACTGAACTACTCGATTTACATAAAATATGCTTACAATTATGCAAGATGTGACAAGCAAAAAGTGTACTTCATAGCATCAGCCATGCATCCCCGTTTGGTGAATTCTGACAACAAGCCGGAATCAATAGATTTTACAATTTTGCTTCGAAATCAAGGAACTTCACATTGAAATAAGTTTTCGAGCGGTTTGTATCTATAGTCACTTATCTAAAGTTACAGTTTGTACCTTAGCGGAAGTAGCGTAAAGGTATTGTATGAGGCGCGATTTTAAATAAGTACCGTTTTAACAAAGCAAGCTATAAATCCATAAAAAAGAAAGCAGACTTTTCTTAATAATTTTAGTTTTACATGAAAGCATGTACTTTAATCCACTTTCCTACATAATTATCACAAATATTAAGGCACTTCTCGCAAGTCTACAACCAGCTTCGGATACCATCCTCGTCGAAATTTCCCACCTGATCATAATTTTCGACATTTTGAACGCTCTGTAACAATTGCACAAAGCACAATTTGTGACACGAGCGATGAGATTTTACGGATATGGGTGAGAGCCTCAAATATGGCCACAGGAATGTGCACAATGAGGAACGAAGTGGGCGACTTTGAGTCGTTATTGATGATATGGTGCAGAAAATTAATGAAAAAGTGCAAGCGAAAAGACGCTTTACGATTTCGATGTTACGTGGTGAGCTTCCTCAAGTGTCAAGAAGGGTGCTTCATACAATTCTTACAGTACTTTTAAATTATCGAAAAATATTATGCACAGGAGACAAATTTCTACAGGGATGATATTCAAAACTGGTTGACGATACCATAAGTGCCTAAGTAGTGGTAGGAATTATGTTGAAAGGTAGATAAAACATAATTGCTAAGAAGAGTCAACTTGCTTTGTTTTTATTTCAAAATGGTATACTCAAAAAACACCCGTTGTAGTTACAAGTCTTGCAAATATTTCTGTACATGACATAGTAACCTTTCAGTTTGATGAAAATCTTGCAGTGCTGTATATTAGATGAACAGTGATAAGTGTCACAGCTTTTTCACAGAAGAAGGCCAAAGGCAACTATCGAAAACAGTAAAATATGTCTTGGGTATAGACAATAGCGCATACATACAGGAAATCGATAAATTTTTCATTTGAATCAGCGAATTTCATGTCAAAATCTGCTGCTACAAAATATTGCACTGACTGAAATGGGTAGTCGCATTGGTCCAAAAGATATACATCCAGAAGCGCGGTATAGACATCTGATGTTTCCACAAAATTTCTAAATCATTTCGAAAGAACATAGGTGTGCTTCCATCAACAAAGCGTTTGAGCAGGAAGTCTTTTGCTGACCAAGGTTGAGATTGTTCACGACAGCGAGAGCCTGCTGTGGGACTTTCAGATTCCTTGTTGTGACAAGTTTGCAGTCCGTGGCACAAATGGCCTCATACTTTGCGAGAGAATTCACTGCATAGTACTACCACATCCCAGAATTTCACATATTAGTTTCCACCTGTTCTACTTCTAACATTCTGCGTGGTGTCTGTTTGTTCTATATCGTGTCTCCCTACCACTTTCGCGCAACGACGCTCTGAGCGTGTTTTTTAGGGAATTGAATAGTCTGAACCTGGGACCTGTTGCTGGTAAGAAGACGTCAGACCACACATGACATGTAGAGTTCAGAAGAGTTCAGTGAGACTAGCGACGATATAACCAAATACTTAATGATTTCAGCGTCAGCTCCACTGCACTCCCTGTAAAAGAATCTTAATACTAACTAAATTTAGTGGAAGGGGTTCAAGGCTTTCCTATTTTTAGTTAGCTGGTAAAATAACGTCGAAAAAGCAGTTAAGTTTACCATTGAAAATTTTATTCTACTCACAAAACATTGTTTATAAGTTGCACTATTGATAAAAGGAAATGTTTTAATACAGGATGGTAAAAACCAACTGCGTTCAACAAAAATGTGAACGAATATTCCCTGCATGGGTTTCCAAGTTCTACAATGGATCGAAGGATGACCTATGCCATATCAAATCTATAATCTAGGTTTAAATTAAGTTTCACAAAAGAGAAAACTATCAAAATGGTCTACAGTGACCCTCAATTATCTTTAATTACTTATCTAACTTGTCGTAAATTACAGTGGCTGATGTGGCTTCTCAATAACTATATAACAGAAAAATCATCGCGTTTCAGATTTTTACTTCAAGTGGCAAATGTGAACACCATGAGCTTTAATTGACGATCGACACTAGTATTACGCAAAAAGAGGGTGTAATAGATGAGACTTCTGCAGTTCTGAGTGAAGCTTTATGCGCTGTTATGCGGCATCGCGTGCGTTCATTACCTTGACGGTGTTCGTCAGGGGGCGGAGGGCAGCACAGGTCTGCTCACCTCGCCGTCTCGGAAGCAACTCTCTCCTAACTTCTCCTTACTACAATTTACCGAAGTTGGTAAAAGAAAACTATCTGGCTGTGTTTTCATCTGACCAATCAGGGTCTCAATGTTAACCTTAAGCTGCGCCTACAAAAATTCTGTCCATCCAATGGGAAACGTTATACTTTTCGTGGTGGGGCAACGTTTTTAAAGTTTGCAACGTAACAGAGACGCGAAAAAGTCTCACGCTAAAACTTGCAGCTGGTGTGGTCCTTTTAGTGTTATCATAAGATCTGTACTGTTCTTCTGGAGGGCTCTATCTTTTAACATGGGCTGGGGGGGGGGTGGTCCTGTTGTAACAGAGACGCGAAAAAGTCTCACACTAAAACTGGCAGCTTGGTTAGCCCTTTTTGTGTATCGTAAGATCTATACTGTTCTTCTGGAGGGCTCTACGTTTTAACATGGGCTGGGGTGTGGTCCTAGCGGTTAGCTGGCGACGTCAGAGTCCGTCGCTTATCGTAGGGCCTTCCAGCTTAACACGGTTCTGCTCTCGGCTTCTGTTCTCGTTTCTCCCCTCGGAACTGCGTCTGTCTCACGGTGGGAAGGTATGACATGCATTTAGGCATTCTTGTGTTAGTCTGTGGTATTCCATTTCCTCACTCATTACTCGTATTACTTTGGTTAATTTAATGTCGCGATTTATTCGGAGCTATGTGACATACTACTGGATTTGCTTATCATGTCAGGGTATTCATGGAAGGTGTTGGATTTGCCTGACACCTTACGTATCACCACCCTTCGAACTTAATTTTTGCACTGAAGTTAGGCAATGATTGAATCGTTGTCTAAGTCAGTCAAAAATTATTCCGTTATCTAAATTTTGTTGCCTACTGTTCAGCCACGTTATTGTGTTCTATGCTAGTTTGCATTACCAATTTATATTTTTATATTATTCCACATTATTATCAAAAATATGTTTATATTGACAAGGGAAGAATATTATTATTCTTTTATAATTATTATTTTTTAATTATTTTCTTTCTTTATTTAATTGTGAAATTTGTTTTTTAAGTAGTTTGTTATCGAAAGTGAGGAGTGTTTCACATCGATTTTCTTAGAAATATTGTTTTTATAAATGTAGTAATTAAGTAAAATCTATTCCTAACTCATTTTCTAAATATCATGTACACGTAAAATGTTTTTGTTTCTAGACACTCATTTCAACATTGTTACACTAACAAATAAGAATTATTTCCAAGAATTGCTTTGACAAAGAAATATACATACATAAGTATTGAGATATCCTAACAAATGGTACAAATGTTAAAAAAAAGGGAAAACATCCAAGAAGATAATTTTTTATTCTTTGTTTTTATAAGGAGAAAATAAGTAAAATATAGTTATTCTTTTTTTTATGAGGAGAAAATAAGTGGCATATAGTTTTAGTGTTTATTATGCCTTACTTTTGTTCTTTATTTACTGTCCGTTTCAGAACTAATGACTTATTTTTATCGATAGTCTATTTTTCACTTAAGTCCATAGTCAATGACTATTATTTTTTAGTTTATTAGCTCTCTGGTGTGCTTAACTTATTCAGTTTTTCACACATTTCTTTTGCACAATTTCTACATCACATGATTTGATTTCACACATTCACACAATCCTATGAATGTTTAAGCATGAGGTTGGCGAATGTTTTCTTGCACGAAGGTGATGGACTTGAGCGAGATGGATGTGGGCAAGTATTTGATGTACAGCTTCATTTGTCATTCCTTGTTGGCTTTGCAAGTGTGTGTTGCTGTTGTGGAGGTCCCATAATGGAATGGAGTGCAGAATCTCGTGGTTTACTGGCTTTGTATGTGTGAAAGTCATCGTTATGTGTCGCTGAAAGCGGTCGTTTTTCTTTGTAATACTTCGCAGACGACTAGTTTACAATAGGATAGGGATTTGGGAAGGTATGTCGTCTATTCTTCACCCATCTTCTTTCTTGGTCTCAATCTTGCGAATCTTCAACTTCTGTTCTTCCTGCTTTTTCTCTCTTCTTACTTGCTTCTTGGTTCTTCTCTGGGCAGGATATGGAAATATTTATTGATAACTAGTCACTTTGAAGTTCTCCTCTTAGTAACAGTTTGATAAATCATTTGGGCGTGTCATTTTTACTTTGTGGAAGTTTTCTTCAGTTTTGTGCATCAGCATGCTGTTTAATAGCAGTAGTGTGACTTTTACACTTTTTTTTCCAGTGGTGGCTTGCCCAAGCAGTCTTCTCATCAGGCCGTTTTTTGCTCGCTCCGCTGAGTCAGGGCCTTCGGAGACCCTTCTGGCGTTCGGTATCCTGTCGTGTCTCTGCAGGGTCCCGCCACTGTGTAGTTCCGTGTTCTGTCCCAGCAGGGTTCCGCCATCCTGTGGTTCAGCTTGGCAGCAGATTTATTTACTGCCCACTTCGGCTACAAGGGCCTTATGTTGGTCTCACTGTCCTTTCCCTTCTCTCGATGCTACTGCCTTGTGTGGATCGTGTCTTGCTAATTACGCCCTTTCCTTTTTTGATACTTCTCGCGTTGCAACTTGTGGGTTGTTGCATCTCGTCCTTGCTGGAGTTTTTACAATGATTGTTACAAAAAGTTTTACTTATAATCATCTAACATATGTCTAGTACCTACATTGTTTTACGCCTTCCTAAAAGCTTTACAAATTTCGGCGCCCTTTCCATGTTACAATTCTAAGATATTTTGAGTCTTAACGTCTACAAGAATCCTCAAATTCGTTTTTTATTTTTGTGTAGTGTCGTGGTGTATAGCATTTTAGTATTTCATGCTGTTAGACTATCTACACTTTATCCCTTCACCTTAATCTATGGTACTATTGGTGTTATTTTTGTTTTTGTTTTTATTGAAACTACTTTCCTTTTCCCACCTTCCTCTCTCTTCGTTCTTCTTTCTCCTGACGATCTTATCTCCAACATAATCTTGAAATATTGTGCTGATTATTTACCAGTAATAAAATTAATCTTCAAACTTTTTGATACGGCTCACATGGTGAAGTCATAAGGTTTTGCCTGTTTTTGGGTTCATTAGTTCCACAGCATTATCATGAGCAATTCAGCTAATCATGACAGGTCCTTTGTATGCACTGTAAAACTTGTGTATTTTGTGTTTCTGTTTGCTGGAGAGATGGTGTGTTTTTACAAATACTTTCTGGCCTACTGAGAATGTTCTTTTAACTGCTGTCTACCTCCTCTTTCTTTTCTTTTAATGGCTGCCTTTCTGATGTTGGAGAGTGCTGTTGCTATGACTTGTTTGTGCTGTCTACGTGGTAGAATAGGAAATCTAACATTTTCTCTGGTTATGTTTGGTGGTTCAATATTTTTAAGTACAGTAACTGGAGGTAGTAGTGTAGTGCTATGTGGTATTTCATTTATTACTTCTAGAAAATCTTTAAGGTATATATCCCAAGTGTTGTGTCTTTTGCCCGCATATAATCGGCATAAAGTGCCTATGTCCTTCATAGATCGGTCTGCTGGATTTACGCTAGGTTTGTACTTAGATATGTAGATGGGTTTTATTTTGTGTTGTTTTAACGTGTTCTGCCATTGCACTGATTTGTATTGTGGGCCTTTATCCGAAATTATTCGTTCCACTCGACCTACTTGTCTGAGAAAATCTTTTCTAAATGCTTTACTTATAGTAAGACCTGTTGCCCGTTTTAATGGTGTCAAGGTAACATATTTAGAAGTAAGTTCCAAAACGACAAATATGAAAATATATCCATTTTTTGTGCGTGGGAGGGGCCCCATCAAATCTGTTGCAGCTATTTGTTTTAATCTTTTAGGGATTATTGGAAACATAGGTGGTTTGGTTTGGAAAGTGACGTGTTTAGCCCTCATACATTTTTTGCATTTGACTAATACTGTTCTAATTCGTCTTTCCATATTAGGAAAATGGCTTGTTTGTTTTATTTTTAAAAAGCATTTCTTTGGTCCAAAGTGGCCATTACTTAAATGTGTATACCATATGTACTTATTAATTAGTTCATCTGGGATATAAATTAACCATTCATTCGTTGCAACATTTCGTCTAAAAAATAAAACATTGTTTTTTACGAGATAGTGCTGTCGAATGTCTGGAAAATCCTTACTTCTCCACTTGTGTTTGATTCCTAGTATTTCGGGATTCTTGTCCTGTTCTTTGCCTATGTTTTTCAATGCTGTCGTAATGTAGTTTTCGAAAGGTACTTGTTTCATATAGTACATTGTAAACTGGTCTTCTGCTACTTCCAAACCTATGTTATTGGATGCACCCTGTGGACATCGTAATAAAGCATCTCCTAATACATTCGCTGGTCCTGGTGTGTGTGTAATAGTGAAGTCAAATTCTTGTAGTATTAACATCCATCTGGCTAACCTCCCATGAGTTGGTTTGGCGGACAACAGAAATTCTAATGCTTTGTGGTCAGTGTATACTTTTGTTTTTCTTCCGAATATGAAGTATCGAAAACGTTGGAAGCCCCATACAATGGCCAATGCTTCCAGCTCCGTGACTGAATAGTTTTTCTCGCTTTTTGTGAGTACCCGATTGGAAAATGCAATTGTTCTATATGATCTTAGCCCTGCCTGTTGGTATTCTTGGAATAAAAAAACTCCTACACCTGTTTTCGCGCTATCAGTGGCCATACAAAAATTTTGTGTTAGATCAGGATGTGCTAAATTCGGTGCTGTTGTTAGTGCGTTTTTCACTTTTAAAAATTCTTCATTGGCTTGTTGATCCCATACCCATGGCGTGTTTTTTCCAGTCAATGCACATAGGCGTGGTGTTGCGAGAGAGTCGATTCAAATAAATTTTTTATAGAATCCGGTGAGACCTAGAAATCCTCTGAGAGTTTTCTTATTATTTGGAGTACAGAATTCTTTGATTGCCGTTAGTTTTTCTGGGTCGGGCATTACCCCTTTCTCGGAAATTATGTGTCCTAGAAATTTGACCTCTCGCCTTCCAAATTTGGATTTTGTTATATTTATTTTGACCCCATGCTCTTTCATGATCTGTAAAAACTCATTTAATGTGTCGTTGTGATGTTCCCAAGAGTGTTCTGCTATAATCACATCATCAACATAACAAGTAATTTTTTGTAAAATTTCAGGACTGAGTATAGTTTTAAATCCCCTAATAAACGCTACTGATGATACGTTTAAACCAAATGGCAATCGTTTAAACTGGTAACATCTACCGAATACGACAAATGCTGTAAATTTTCTACATTCTGGGGCCAATTCTATTTGCCAGAAACTACTCCGTATATCAACTGATGAAAATATCTTAGCACCGTGGAAGTTTTGTATCAACTCTAATTTTTCTGGGCGATCTGTCTCAGTGGTTATGATTGTGTTGATCTGTCTGGAATCAAGCACTAACCTGATGCTCCCCTCTCGTTTTTGTACAATATGGAGCGGGCTGTTATATGTGGAGGAAGCTGGTTCAATAATATTGTCATCTAACATTTTAGATATCTCCTGGAATACTTTATTCCTGTAGCTTAATGGGATTGTATAGGGTGGCACTCTAAATGGTTTGTGCTGTTTTACTTCAAACTTGTACTGAAAGTGTTTAATATTGCCAGTCTTAGATAAAAATACCTCTGCTTTATCTCGTAAAATACCCTCTAGCTCTCTTTTACTGTGTTCCGAAATACCTTGAACTTCTTGCAATTTTTCGTCGATTTCTTTATGGACTTCTAACATGAGTTGAGGCGATTCCCCCTTTTGTGCATACCATTCTAATTCTTCATCCTCTTTATCTCACGTCATTCTTAATTGTTTGTTTATAACTGGTATTTCTTCTAATTTTAGCTTTTGCTCAAAGAGAAGTGTGACATTCTCGAATGTTACGCTACCTTTCCCCATATCTATTATCGCTCGTCTCTCATTTAAAAATCTGCACCTATATTCAAATCTACAGTTATTTTAGGTATAATCACGAAGTTGGCTTCGATCTTTTGACCTTGACACGAAAGAGTTAACCTTGTTTGTCTCTTAACTTCCGCAGCATAGTTTCTAATAGGACCTCTTACTTTAATCTTACGTGTTTTCAGAACTGGCAATTCCTCATTGGCATTACACTGCATGAATAAATTTTCTGAGGTCGCAGTCGGTTCACTTCCGCTGTCAATTACAATATTGATTGGGATATGCTTTACCATGGCCTTCACAATTGGTTGAATTTGAAAGGGTTGGTTCTGTTCTTCTTCTTCTTGCATCAACGAATCCTCCACTGAATCATACATGAGTCTTTTTAGGAATTTCCCTTGTGAATTCGAACTTTCTGTAGGATAAGCTTCGACTGCTACTTCTCTCTCTTTTATTTCCTCTTCTCTATTTCTTCCTTCATTTACGCTTTCTTCAACATCCTCTACTTTTTCCTCATCCTCGACTACCTTCTCCTTCTTTGTCGCTACTTCCACATAATCGCATCTAAATGCTCTAATTATCGCTTCATAACTTCCTTCATTATATACGTTGGGTTGTGTGCCCACTCGTAACTTATTTTCAACTTCTGTCGACTGCGCATTATCCTCATTGAATTAGCTTTCCCTGGTTTCCATCTCAAATAGCTCTGCAATACTCATTACTTCGTCCTTTCCTCCTACATTCGTTGTGCATGCCTCTGGTAATTCATCTTCCTCGTCAGTATTCTCCCAATTAATTTCGTCCCAACACGATATTGTTATTTTCTTGTCTTAGTTTTCATCTGGTCCCTGCGGATTTGTTTCTTCCTTCTTCTCTTCTCGTGATAAGATTTTTACTTCTCTGTTCAAGGTGCTGCAATTGTCCTGGGTCGGTGCGTCATTCTCCTTTGCATGGCCGCTTAGCTGTCAATTCGAACGTTTATCGGGGTTTGGTGGTGTTACCTCCACCTCTTCTATCTGTATTCTCTTTTCCTGTTCAGCTTGTTGATAGTGGTTTCTTTGTTGATAATTTGTCGGTCTATTGGTTCTCTAGTACCCGTTCCGGTTGTCGTTATGCCCTCTGTAATAGTTGTTGCCGTTCCTGGGTGAATTATAGTTATTGCCATATTCTCTTCTAAATCCATAACCGGTTCTTTGTTGAAATCTACTGTCGTTTCTTGGTGCGAGGTTATCACATGGTTCGCAATTATTGTTTCTTCGTACTGTGTCCTGTTGATTCCACTGCTTTTTGCTTTCGTTTTCACGTGCGCTTCGTCTTTTTCTTGCGTCATCTTCCGAAAATATGAACTCTAGTTCCCTTAGAATACCTTTAAATGCTTCGACGTCATTGCCTCCGCGACCTACTAATGATTGCTGGTATTTCAATGGTAGCTTCATCGCGCGTAATTTAATCAACTCTCCCTCACTGTATGGTACATCTAAGCATTGATTTTTCTTTGCCATTAATTCGAAAAATTTCACGGGACTCTTCTCTCCTGAATTTTCAAAGTATGGGTTCTGTAATAATTCGTACTTCACTCTGTTCTGTGCTTCGCTGGACCAATATCGTGAGAGAAACTTCTCTCTGAAATCTTCGTGCGATCGGCATGTCGCTGCAACATTCTGCATGGTTTCTGTGACTGTTCCTGACATGTGTACACATATAAAGTCTAATTTGTGTGCTAGCGTCCAGTGTTCTGGTAATCCTACTCGGAATTGATCAATAAAAGTTCTTGGATGTAATGAGTTTCCTTCTCGAAAGTGCTGAAATTTTCTGACTGTGAGGAAATGATCGTTGTCGTACTTCGTCATAGTTCCATATGAAATTCGCGATTCTTCGCCACTTTTGTTTCTGATCATTTCTCCCGTCGTTCTTTCCAGTTGTGGTAGATCCATTGGATATTGTCCACTGTAACTTTCGCCTACCCTTGCGTAGTATTGTTGGAGTGGTACGCAATAATTTTCTTCCATCGGTTGTGAACGTGTAGCTGAATGCACTGCACTGTACTATTCGCGACCTGGCTTTCCATTGTCAGGTATTGGTTCGGTATCTTGTCTGGCTAACCTTGCTGCTTCATTGCACGATCCAAACTGTCTTGAAACATACATTTGTTGTTCCGCATGTGTTTGTGATGACGTTTGTTCATCAAGAATTTCGAAACGTGTTTGTTGCTGTGCAAGCTGTCTGATTTCACGTATGTTACTTTCCGCCTGTGATTGTAATATCTTCGTTAATTGCTTGTTTTTCCGGTGCTGTTACAGATACGGATGTGGTTGCAGACTCTGTGCTTGTTCGATCCTGTTCACTACGCTCTCCAATGGTTTGCAACAACTCTGTTCGCAATTTCTGAAATTGTCACTTCGTTTGCGCTTCTATTTTGGCTATGCGGTTATCATATATTTTCAGCGCTGCTTTTGTGATACGTTTGTGTAACACACTGTTTTCAACAACTTCACGCGCTGTACCTGCTGCTTGTCTAGTAATTTCGTTTATCTGTTTCTCTAGTTTCTTGACTTCTCCCTGGGTGTTGTTACGTAATGTTTTGATCTCGTCCTGAATGTCATTACGCAATGTTTGTACGTCCGCTTGTACCTTGTCAGTGTCTGTTCTCAATTGATTGTGACCTGTTATTAAGTTTCCTATCACTTCTCGAGATTCTTTTGCCTCGTCTTCAATATGACTTAGGTGTAACTGAATTTTTTTGTTTTGTTCTTTAATCGCACGCATTTGCCTCGTGGTTTCTGCATTCTGAATTTGAATTTGGTTCGCTATGTCTTTATTTTGCCTTGTCATGGTTTCCGTAATTTGTTGTAATAATTCTGCCAGATTTGTGGGTCCTATGGCGTTGTCTTCCGACGTCCTACGCTCTGTGTTTTCGCCCAAGTGTTGGTTCGCAACCGATTGCATTGAACTGTGCTGTGACACGTTTCTGCCCGCATTCCTTGTACTCTGTGGTGAGGGAGCTCTGATTACCTGTACTATGGGTTCTACGTATTCAAGACGCAAGTTACAATCCTCATCGACTGTCTCTCTACTTTCCTGCTTCTCTGTCGTATGCTAACTTACGTTTTCTATGCCTTGACGTACATTATCCTCGTTATGGTGCGTTATATGTCCTACTTCTCGCGATACTGCATCGTCTGTCTCTATTCTCTGTCCATTTTCATGCTGGGTCTCTACCTCAATTCGGTCAAGGTCTCGATTTGCCATTGTTAATCTTTCCGAATCCCATATTTTCTGTTTTAAAAGCAATTGACGCGCCCTACTTCGAGTCAACATGCGCTCATACGATCTCACGCGTTTCATAAACTTTTTGTTCACACGACTTGACACTTATTATACCCAAGACTGACAATCCATTCACTTACTTGTTGGGTCAGAACCAACCTGTCAACGATGTATCCGACACCTGTACGCTTGCATTGAGGAGAAAACTTAATTCTAGCAATTTTTAAAATTCATGACTTAATTATGCTATTTTCTCTGCTAGAATATTTCACTATCTATCGCTGCAGCTACTGTTTTCGACTATTTATGCCTTTCAAAAAAAAATTTTTTTTTATTACGAAAATTTTTAACAGGATATTTTTCTGACCTAGTTAGGCATGTGGTCAACCTTCAATCATGGTATTTTACCATCCTGGCAGGGACGCCATTCTCTAACATTCTGCGTGGTGTCTGTTCTATATCGTGTGTCCCTACCACTTTCGCGCAACGACGCTCTGAGCGTGTTTTTTAGGGAATTGACTAGTTTGAACCTGGGACCTGTTGCTGGTAAGGAGACGTCAGACCACACTTGACATGTAGAGTTCAGAAGAGTTCAGTGAGACTAGCGATGATATAACCAAATACTTAATGATTTCAGCGTCAGCTCCACTGCACTCCCTGTAAAAGAATCTTAATACTAACTAAATTTAGTGGAAGGGGTTCAAGGCTTTCCTATTTTTAGTTAGCTGGTAAAATAAAGTCTAAAAAGCAGTTAAGTTTACCACTGGAAATTTTATTCTACTCACAAAACATTGTTTATAAGTTGCACTATTGATAAAAGGAAATGTTTTAATACAGGATGGTAAAAACCAACTGCGTTCAACAAAAATGTGAACGAATATTCCCTGAATGGGTTTCCAAGTTCTACAATGGATCGAAGGATGACCTATGCCATATCAAATCTATAATCTAGGTTTAAATTAAGTTTCACAAAAGAGAAAACTATCAAAATGGTCTACAGTGACCCTCAATTATCTTTAATTACTTATCTAACTTGTCGTAAATTACAGTGGCTGATGTGGCTTCTCAATAACTATATAACAGAAAAATCATCGCGTTTCAGATTTTTACTTCAAGTGGCAAATGTGAACACCATGAGCTTTAATTGACGATCGACACTAGTATTACACAAAAAGGGGGTGTAACAGATGAGACTTCTGCAGTTCTGAGTGAAGCTTTATGCGCTGTTATGCGGCATCGCGTGCGTTCATTACCTTGTCGGTGTTCGTCAGGGGGCTGCGGGCAGCGCAGCTCCGCTCACCTCGCCGTCTCGGAAGCAACTCTCTTCTAACTTCTCCTTACTACAATTTACCGAAGTTGGTAAAAAAAACTATCTGGGTGTGTTTTCATTTGACCTATCAGGGTCACAATGTTAACCTTAAGTTCCGCCTACAAAAATTCTGTCCATCCAATGAGAAACGTTATACTTTTCGTGGTGGGGCAACGTTTTTAAAGTTTGCAACGTAACAAAGACGCGGAAAAGTCTCAAGCTAAAACTTGCAGCTGGTGTGGTCCTTTTAGTGTTATCGTAAGATCTATACTGTTCTTCTGGAGGGCTCTAGCTTTTAACATGGGCTGGGGTGTGGTCCTAGTGGTTAGCTGGCGACGTGGGTGTCCGTCCCTTATCGTAGGGCCTTCCAGCTTAACACGGTTCTGCTCTCGGCTTCTGTTCTCGTTTCTCCCCTCGGAACTGCGTCTGTCTCACGGTGGGAAGGTATGACATGCATTTAGGCATTCTTGTGTTAGTCTGTGGTATTCCATTTGCTCACTCGTTACTCGTATTACTTTGGTTAATTTAATTTCACGATTTATTCGGAGCTATGTGACATACTACTGGATTTGCTTATCATGTCAGGGTTTCCATGGAAGGTGTTGGGTTTGACTGACACCTTACATACTGTCAGTGTTGCTCTCCGAGATATACATTTCTCTGGCGTCTACTTCCAACATTTTGAGGTTACTATGCATTCTTTCTGAATGATTCAAAAATTCATAACTACCGACCCGGTATCGAACTTGAATTACGTAAACATCTTATGTTACGTATCTCTGAAAACTTATCAGTAGCTTGTGTAACGCTGAATCGATGAGTAATACATGTAACAGCACATGCCTAGAGATATCACAAGTGCTGTCGTTGCCTTGTCATGTGTACTTCAGAGGGTAATGTGCACCGCCTAGGTGACATATCATTACGATATCTGACGCGTGATTTATTTAAACGCTGATGCTTCTCTTCAGCTGCAGTTTGGCACCAAAGTGCGTGGAACTCTATGCAGAAAGGAACATTGTTAGGTGAAATTATGCCAGGTGATGGAAACACATTCCCTACATCGTAATATTAATAGCATCACATTATTGACGACTAAGAGGCCTGGAATAGTTGTCACTAACGTAACAGAGGTGTAGCTGCAGCGCATTTGTATTTGATCACATCCCTGATTACTGAACATAGTGTCACAAGTAAGATCGACATAGATTTCGCAAAGAATTGGTGTGCGCAACTGTATGGCGAAGCTGTTGTCCTATTCTAAATTTGGAGTAGTGTTAACTGTGAAATCATGTAGCCATCTGTAGTAGGGGCACACTATCCGTAGCGAACAATAGGTGTTTACCTGTTTTCCAAACTGAAGGGATAACCAAACCCGTGCAGTTAAAATCAGTCTGCCTGTAGTGGAGCGCAGTAAGTTACCTGCTCCACAGTGGTCAGGCGCCAGATCTTAATGGCCGTTTCACGGTAGCAATGGTGGATTGGAGAGGCCTTCCTAACATGGCCTTTGCGGTGGCGGCGACGCAGGTATCTCAGCGGCGGCCCTCGGAATTTTTTGGGTGGCGACGGCGTTGCACTCCGGCACCGTGAGCGGCCTTACGCAGCTGACAGTACCTGGCGGTGAATTTGCTTTCACAGAAGAGGGCTCTCATAGGTATGGGGTTTGTTTGAATAATAAAGACAAAAGTACATACATCTCCTGCTACTATCTTACTACTCACGGTATTTTATTTATTTATTTATCGCATGGCAATACTTACACAAAGGTACAAAACTACTAAATGTAAACATTTAAGCACAGCTGTATATGGATATCAAGGTCTCGTCGCTGTCAAGCAATCTTCGAAAGGACCCTTGTAGGCACGTGCGGACATGTCGGTACAACATGAGCAACTGTCTGTCGTTCCACACCACACTACATGATGGTGTTGAAGATTTGTCCCCGTTTTAGAGAGTGTCTGCACATCGTCCATCGCCCATTCAGATGTGGTTCAGTGTAGTTCAAATTTCCTAAGGCTGGTTGAGTCCAGTTCGTTTCTTCTGGATGCAAGGTAGCTTCAGGCATTTTGGAGGCCAGTTTTGCTGCCAGCAGCGTTTCCCTTCATCGGTGGTGTTGAATTCAGTTTCCATGAGAGTGCTGGCTGTGACGAAAGTGGTATGTCGTGACCCTAGTATTTTTCGCTTCGTAGGGAATACGTCATCGATTATTGAAAGGTCGGTATCATTAGCAATCTTCTGGTATTCGCGCACTAGCGCGCTCTTCCGTCAGATAACAGGAACTGTAATGTGGCTCAAGATAGTTAGCCATTATGTGGGAGTAGATCATGTTGACCCACTAACAATGCGCATGGCCTCGTTAAGTTGGACGTCTATCTTTTTTATGTGTAGACTATTAAGCCAGACAGACACGCAGTACTCTGCTGCTGAGTATACCAATCCAAGTGTTGATATACGGAAAGTGTCTGCTGACGATTGTGGACAACGTCGTGTCTGGTTTTGGACTCAGTAGATAACCGTGTCAAGGGCCCCTTAAAAGAAAGTGTCCTATCTAACATGATGCCAAGGTATTTTGAATGCAGATTATATGGCGTTTCTCCCCCCGCAAAATATACATCGAGGGCTCTGTGTGCCAATCTGTTGGACAGATGAAGATATGAAACTTCTGTTTTATTTGAGTTTAGTTGTAATCTCCATCTACAGAAATAGTGGCTTAAGATGCGTACTTCAGAGGTTAGGGTTTCTTCAGTTGTTTCAGAGGTTTTTTGTGAGGTAGCTATTGCCCAGTTGTCTGCATAGCCCAACTTCCTGTACTTTGTTGGAGGAGTATCAGATATATACAAATTAAACAAGACAAGAGCAAGTACAGATCCCTGTGATAAGCCATTGCCCAATACTTTTGGGAAACTAGTGCCTTTTTCTCTAGTTACTGTAAATGTCTTCCCGCTAACATGGTATCAATTAGTTTCGTTGCCTATTTATACGGGACAGGTTGGAATAATTTATAAAGTAGTCCATGACTGTAAACCGTGTCTTACGCTGCACTTGGATCAACGAAAGCAATTGATGTTTTCTGCTTCATTTGGTATCCGACGTCAATAAATGTTATTAAACATAAGACTTGATCAGCGCAGCTCTGTCCTGGTCGGAATCCAGATAAGTCAATACGAAGGTTTTGAAAGATTACTGGACTAATCCGATGGTGTAGAATTTTTTCAACGAACTTATAAACAATGCTCAGTAGCGCAATTGGGCGATAATTCTTAGGCGTGTCTGATGCGTTGCCGAGCTTGAGTATTTCAATGATTTTTTATTGCTTCATTTTTTATGGGTTTGAACCAGATATAATGTCGCAGGAGAAATCCGCCAGCCATCTTTTTGAACTTTTTCCACTACGCAGAAGAAATTCTGGGTGGATTCCTCCATTTCCCGGCGCCTTTCCTAGTTTTTGAGTTTTAAGAGCAGCAGAAAGTTCAGATACAGACAAAGTTCTTGAGAAGTCACATAGTTCATTACTGTTCTTCTTTTTGAGCTACGTACGTTTGCTTAAGTAGATTAAAACTGAAGACACTATAAAAAGATGGGAATTTACGGAGATGGGACCTGGATAAACTGAAAGAACCGGAAATTGTAGAGAGTTTCAGAGAAATCATTAGGGAATGATTGACAAAAACGGGGGAAAGAAATACAGTAGAAGGAGAATGGGTAGCTTTGAGAGATGAAATAGTGAAGGCAACAGAGGGTCAAGTAGGTAAAAAGGCGAGGGCTAGTAGGAATCCTTGGGTAACTGAAGAGATATTAAATTTAATTGATCAAGAGAGAAAATATAAAAATGCGGTAAACGAAGCAGGCAAAAAGGATTGCAAACGTCTATAAAATGAGATCGACAGGAAGTGCAAAATGGGTACGCAGGGATGGCTAGAGGATAAATGTGAGGATGTAGAGGCATATATCACTAGGGCTAAGATAGATACTGCCTACAGGAAAATTAAAGAGACCTTTGGAGAAAAGAGAACCACCTCTATGAATATCAAGTGCTCAGATGGAAACCGGTTCTAAGTAAAGAAGGGAAAGCAGAAAGGTGGAAGGAGTATATAGAGGGTGTATACAGGGGCGTTATACTTGAAGGCAATATTATGGAAATGGAAGACGACGTACATCAAGATGAAATGGGAGATATGATACTGCGTGAAGAATTTGACAGAGCACTGAAACGCAAGTCGAAATAAGGCCCCGGGAGTAGACAACATTCCATTAAAACTACCGATAGCCTTGGGAGAGCCAGCCCTGACAAAACTCTGTCATCTAGTGAGCAAGATGTATGAGACAGGTGAAATACCCTCAGACTTCAAGAAGAAAATAACAGTTCCAATCCCAAAGAAAGCAGGTGTTGACAGGTGTGAAAATTACCGAACTATTAGTTTAATAAGTAACGGCTGCAAAATATTAACACGAATTCATTACAGACGAATGGACAAACTGGGAGAAGCCGACCTCGATGAAGATCAGTTAGGATTCCGTAGAAATGTTCGAACACGTGAGGCAATACTCACCCTATGAATTATCTTAGAAGATAGATTAAGGAAAGGCAAACCAACGGCCTTGCCGCAGTGGTAACACCGGTTCCCGTCAGATCACCGAAATTAAGCGCTGTCAGGCTGGGCTAGCACTTGGATAGGTGGCCATCCGGTCTGCCGAGCGCTGTTGGCAAGCGGTGTGCACTCAGCCCTTGTGAGACAAACTGAGGAGCTACTTGACTCAGAAGTGGCGGCTCCGATCTGGGAAACTGACATACGGCCGAGAGAGCGGTGTGCTGACCACGTGCCCCTCCATATCCGCATCCGGTGACGCCTGTGGGCTGAGGATGAGACGGCGGCCGGCCTAAACCGTTGAGTCTGCCAGGGCCCGTGGACGGAGTTTACGTTTACTTTTACAAACCTACTTTTCTAGCATTTGTAGACTTAGAGAAAGCTTTTGACAATGTTGACTGGAATACTATCTTTCGAATTTTGAAGGTGGCAGGGGTAAAATACAGGGAGCGAAAGGCTGTTTACAATTTGTACAGAAACCAGATGGCAGTTATAAAAGTCGAGGGGCATGAAAGGGAAGCAGTGGTTGGGAACGGAGTGAGCCAGGGTTGTAGCCGATCCCCAATGTTGTTCAATCTGTATAATGAGCAAGCAGTAAAGGAAACAAAAGAAAAATTTGGAGTAGGAATTAAAATCCATGGGGAAGAAATAAAAACTTTGAGGTTTGCCGATGACATCAGAGACAGCAAAGAACCTGGAAGAGCAGCTGAACGGAATGGACTGTCTTGAAAGGAGGATATAAGATGAACATAAACAAAAGCAAAACGAGGATAATGGAATGTAGTCAAATTAAATCAGGTGATGCTGAGAGAATTAGATTAGAAAATAAGTCACTTAAAGTAGTAAATGATTTTTGCTACTTGGGAGGCAAAATAACTGATGTTGGTCGAAGTGGAGAGGATATAAAATGTAGACTGGCAGTGGCAAAGAAACCATTTCTGAAGAAGAGAAATTTGTTAACATCGAGTGTAGAGTTCTGTGTCAGGAAGTCTTTTCTGACAGTATTAGTATGGAGTGTAGCCATGTATGGAAGTTAAACGTGGAAGATAAATAGTTTAGACAAGAAGAGAATAGAAGCTTTCGAAATGTAGTGGTACAGAATAATGCTGAAGATTAGATGCTTAGATCATGTAACTAATGAGGAGGTTGCTATAGCTTGAGCCTTTGTCCCGCAGTTTCGCAGGTTCGGCATGGTTAGGATCGGTTTTGGCAAGGTTAATTTTAAGGGGCGGCCGGATGCCCTTCCTGTTGCTACCCCGTACCCTCCGGAATGGAGGTAGTGTAGCACAGCTGTCTGCATCTAGTGTAATCCATGGAAGAGTGCGAACCTGTTCAGATGTCTACGAGTCGTGTGACTGAGGCGGAACGTGGGGATCAACCTGGTATTCACCTAGTGGGATGTGGTAAACCACCTAAAACCCACATCCAAGCTGGCAAGCACACTGGCCTACGACGGTAATCCGCCGGACGGATTCGATCCAAGGCCGGCGCGCCCATCCCAGTCTAGGGAGCAGCGCATTAGCGCCTTCGGCCAACCTGGCTGGTTAACTAATGAGGAGGAACTGAACAGAATTGGGGAGAAGAGGAATTTGTGGCACAACTTGAATAGAAAAAGGGATCGGTTGGTAGGACATGTTCTGAGGCATCAACGGATCTCCAATTTAGTACTGGAGGGCAGCGTGGAGGGTAAAAAGCATAGAGGGAGACCAAGAGATGAATATACTAAGCATATTCAGAAGTATGTAGGTTGCGTTAATTACTTTGAGATGAAAAAGCTTGCACAGGATAGAGCAGCATGGAGAGCTGCATCAGACCAGTCTCTGAACTGAAGACCACAACAACAACAACAACAACAACAAGTTTGCTTCTAATGTACCTTGTATGAGTTTTATCCACTGTTGCTCTTGATGTGGACAGTAAATGTGATACAATCGTATTACCTGATATATGTGTGTTGTTCCTTACTTTCATTTTGTTTCCATCCTTCTTTCTTATTAATGACTATACTTTTGTACTTCATGTTTGAAAAGTGAGTGACTCAGCAGTCTCTATCTACATAAAAAATCTGGCTGTATCGAGGTTATGAAGTAGCTAACCTGCTACTTCCGGGTCCCTGTGTTTTAAAAATTTATCATTTTGTTTCTCATTAGTTTCATTACAACCTGGAATATATTGCTTTCGGTAGCCTCTAAGGGTTACCTTCTCTTATCTTATAGGTCCAACAAGTCTCTTATACTTTTTTGCTTTTGGGGAATCCAACCAAGACATTTGTCCAGTTTTCTTAGCAAATACATCCCAATTTGCTTTTCTAAAGTTCCATCTAGATCGTGGAAAGCATGATAAGTGTAGGAATGATTGGAGGGTATTGGCTGCGTGGGGAGTCTTGTAATACGAACCACGAACTTTGGAGAGGTAATTTATTTTCATTAACTGTTACAAAACATAGATCGTGATATACTCCTGTCTCCAAGCTGCTGATACAGATGTTACTTCATCCTTTGCATCAAGCACCAAATATTAGCTATTGTCTTCGGCTCAGTTTACAATGGCTTCACCATTTTCATCACTTTCCTTATACTTCCATTGAGTATGGTGCCTGTTAAAATGTCCGGTGTATTCGGCGGGGTGCTCTGACACCGGTATGACCTGTGGAGGCCAAGTGATAGCTAAAGGTTTGTATGTATTAATTACTGTTAGTTCAGATTTTTACCGTAACTTAGTGGTTGTTATTGAGATCAGATACGGAGCATAGATGTGCATTCTTGACTGAGGATCTTACGTATGTTACCACTCCATAAGCACGATGATACGTTACTCCTAGTAACTCAAAGCCAGGAATTTTTCCTCTGATTCATTTACTCTTCATTTACAATATGTTTTCTCAACAGCAACAATATGGATGTTATATTTTGATAAAATCTTCTGTAACAACAAGTGTATAGCAATCATATGTAGATGAAATGTATTCGCATGTCTCGAATACGATTAGACATCTTCTGTAGAATTTATTACTGGCACTTGAAAGTTTGTGACCGACCAGGAGTAGAAACTGGATTTCCCCCTTCACGCGAGCTGTCATCTTAGTCAGTTTCGCCATCTGTAGACGCCTCCTGGACCGATCCAGTCATTCATAAGTTAGAGCCTACGTCCGTTTGTGCTCGCACACTTTCACTCAGGCAGAGACAATGTTATAACTGTCGTTTGAACTTCTCTTGCACGTAATACTAATGTGGCAATGTATTTTACAGTGTCTGTATAGCACGGCTTTCCGGGCGGGAAGGAGCGCCTGGTACCCGGCACGAATCCGCCCGGCGGCTTTGTGTCGAGGTCCGGTGAACCAGCCAGTCTGTGGATGGTTTTTAGGCGGTTTTCCATCTGCCTCGGCGAATGCGGGCTGGTTCCCCTTATTTCGCCTCAGTTACACTATGTCGGCGATTGCTTCGCAAACAGGTTCTCCATGTACGCGTACACCACCATTACTCTACCGCGCAAACATAGGGGTTACACTCGTCTGGTGTGAGACGTTCCCTGGGGGGTCCACCGGGGGCCGAACCGCACAATAACCCTGGGTTCAGTGTGGGGCGGTGGAGGGGTGAAGTGGACTGCGGTAGTGGTCGTGGGGTTGTGGACCACTCCGGCTGCAACGGGGACGGAGCCTCTCCGTCATTTCTAGGTCCCCGGTTAACATACAACACAATACAATACAATAGTACTATACAATGGCCTTCAAACATGCATGGATGTCTGAAGGAACAGATACTGCCGATTATCTGCACCGCATTAAATAGATAATATGTATTTGCAAACAGCGAATATCATTAGACATCAGTTGCATAATTCATTAGTGACACATGAAAATTTGTGCCCGACCAGAACTCGAACCTGGCTCTCCCGCCTAGTGCGAGCAGTCATCTAAACCACTTTGCCTATTCTTGCACGCCTCCCTGACTGATCCAAACGTTCATATGTCACAGTGTCTGCATCCCTTACTGCTTGCACATTTTCAGTGATTCCCAAACAGGGAGAGACATTGCTATTATCGTCGTTTAAGCCTGTCTTGACATGTAATACAAATTTGGAGACGTCTGTTCAAATGGCTCTGAGCACTATAGGACTTAACTTCTGTGGTCATCAGTCCCCTAGAACTTAGAACTACTTAAACCTAACTAACCTAACGACATCACACACATCCATGCCCGAGGCAGGATTCGAACCTGCGACCGTAGCGGTCGCGCAGTTCCAGACTGTAGCGCCTAGAACCGCTCGGCCACTACGGCCAGCGGAGATGTCTATTTTACACTGCCTGTACAGTACTATGTATATATTTTGTCTATATAACGCAGCTGTAGATGGTCGGTAGTGGCTGCATGCATGTCTGAAGAACGTCGCATAGTGCTATAAAGACAATGTAAAGTATAGACATTGGCAAATTGCTTGCACAATAATATGTGTTGCACAGTTTTAAAGTTATTACAAGTCAGCTCGTTGGCTTAAAAAGGAAGGCGAAAATTTGTCAAATTGCTACGTCAGAGGGTGGGGGAAGTTTGTTTAAACACAGTACAATTGGTCTTGAACTTAGAGCAAGTGAACTGTAATGGCATAGAAGTAGGGAACAGCATTTTTTTAACTTTGTACCATTTTAAAATTAGAGTAAGACTGTCCTAGTTTAAAATTAGAGTAAGACTGTCCTAGTTTTCTTTGCCCATCATTTGGATTTAAATAATATGGCAACTATGTAGACTGTCTCGATATTTCCAGGTCACTGTCTTGGATCGCCAAGTTGATTTTTGACGTCATAGAGACTGTCTTCGTATCCCCAGGTCAGCCATCTTGGATTATGATGTCATACAGACTATCCTCTTACTCCCAAGTTGCCATCTTGGATTTTCAGTCTAAAGGACGATGTCCAATCCTGCATTTCGCATCAATTTACACTCAAGACATCTGTGTTGCTTCCAAATTGCTGTGATATGTTTGGGGAAAGCCATGGTTGCTTTACATTTTCTGGCAGTTTTTTAATTTACCGCGGTTTTATACATAGGGCTACTGGTCTATGTCAGAAATCTGGGAACAGCGCACGGTGTCATCGATGACATCATAGGAGGTGGAGGTAAGAGCGGGGAGATGGTGGTAGGTAGTTATCGCTCGATTTTGTCCTCGAACTGAGACAGCTAAACTATTCGGTGTGTATGTGGTACTCTACAATATGTGCATATTCATATGGTAAAAAGTGCTTTATGTATTTTTCTTAATTTCGTGAACACGAGTAATCAATAATACAACGCAACTATTTGGGAACTTCGACGTAAGTAACCTAAAACTTAAACAGTTGTACCTTAGAGATTCATTCGTCATTAGGTACAGTTAAATTTAAATGGGGCTTTTCTCTTGTCGTTTTTTGCTGTTTGGCACCACCACCTTACAGCACATTCACCACAAGGGGTGAGGAGGCGCGACAAACGGCAAATAATATCAACAGCAACAACTCTAATGTAAAGGTTGTGTTTGATTTGTGACGGCATGCACCGTTACTCTGTACCGGTACGTCTGACGAAAAGAAATCAGAACTGCAACTTTTAAGATATGTTACGATAGAACTTTACTTTTTTCCAGTAGAAATTTTGTACACACACTTTTAAAATGCGCAGAAAAGCGTTAAAATAACGTTTTAGGAAGTCTGTATTTTAAAAACATTCCCCCGCCCCCCTCCCAACTCCCCAGAAGGTCTCAGTTCCGGAACCTCTTTCTTGGTACACAAATGGCTTTATTAACGTCTTCTTTGAAGGAATCAATTTGTGTTCTGTACACAGCCACGATCTCAAAATATCTTTTTTTGTTTTATAAAACTGCAAGACGGAAAGGAAGGTTAGTGGTTAATGTTCTGTCCACCACGTAACCATTACAAATAGCGTACAATTCGGATTGGAAAAAGATGATGAAGGAATTCAAAGGAACCACCCTGACATTCGCCTTAACCTATCTAGAGAAATTACGGAGCTCCTAAATCTGGATGGCCTGATGGATATTTGCACAGCCTTCCTCGCGAATACTAGTCCAGTGTTTTACTATAAAAGGCGACATATGTTTCAGTGTAAGGGCGCCGCTGCAGCGTACATACAACGTAGCACGACTCCAGTGCAGGTATACAATCACCAACATGTAGGGAAGAAATTAGTGTGACATTCGTGCCTTTCCGACGTGCATGCAGTAATTGCACGTAAGTAAACTATGGTGACGTTATTACCAAATGGGCCCAAACAGGACCAACGCGCCGTTTTTCTTTTCTTGGCTGCCGAAGAATAAACACCGGTAGTCACCCATCGGAAAATGAAGACTGTGTGTGGGTAGCATATCTGCCGAAAACCACCGTTGTGGAACGCTGCGACAAGCTCCATGCTGGTCGTGATTCAAGCCAAGGCACCGGTCAGTCTGGGAGGCCGGCCTCATCACGAAAGCTGATGTCACTACTGGGAACTCGAGTGGAAAGCGTCGGCGATGCATCGATCGTACCCTCGTCCTAAGAAGTTCAACAGCCAGCCATCTGCTGGAAAGGTGATGCTCACTATGTTCTTTGATTACCGTGGCCCCTTTCTTTTATCGACTTCAAGAAACCTGGTGTCTCTATAACTGAGGGACGGTACTGCTCAAGGCTGGAGAAATTACGGAGTGCAAGTTAGGCAAAACGTCTGGGTAAACTACGACAAGGGGGTGCTGTTGCTTGATGATAACGCACGTCCCTAGATCCCCTTCGACCGGAAACCTTTGGATTGCGCCTTATACATCGTGACCTCGCGCGTTAAGGAGGTACAAAAACACGAGGTGCGGTACTTACTTTGGGCAAGTTCACATACCGTGTTTCAGAAGATGAATAATGGCCACATGAAGCGACGCATCTGCAAGTCTCTTAAATAGAGCGACAGATATCTATACTTTCCTGACCTATACTTTAACCTGATGGGTTTCCTTCTGAGAGGTGGTTGTTCTGAAATTTGTGTAAGGTCTTACTGCAGCACGTGTAGGGACTTCATTCTTACGTCTGAAAATCAGAGATCACGGGTCGTTTCTGATAGTATCCATTTATATATTGAGATACATTTATTCGGTAGTACAAATTGCGTTTTAGTTACCAGCTCTTTTCTTTATTTTGAAATTTTCACGTACGTCATTCTACTTTCTGCATGAATAATAGCCGTGTACATATTGATGTATATTGCTTGTTTCCAATCAATGAATTTCCTATTAGCTTCGTTAAATTAAGTACAGATTAAACTGCAGCGTGTTTCAAAACAATTAATCTGATTTGAGAAGACCATATCTTCTAGATGAATGAAGACAGAAACTTCATGGGACGACAAAATTTTTGTTTTGAGGAGGAACTTCTTATTTTACAGTGGTGTATTTTTTTGCATACGTGCACACACAACCGTGGTCTACTTGTTACAATTACGTTTAGAATGTAAGTTTTCCTTTGGCTTTTAAAAGTGTTCGATATGCACTCCACCGGGCACAAACATGCAGACGGTAGACGCACTCGTCTCATACTTTCATATACATGTCTGTAGCAACAAAACCAGTACGATACGCAGTGCCGTACACTCGACAGATATCAAGCGACATGGCTGTAATTGAATTTCAGCTGCTGAAACGGAGAAAGCAAAAGCTCCGTTTTTTGCTGCGTTATCGCCATCTCGACTGGATGCACATTGCATAATGTACGAACGAGCGAGCAATCTAGCTGCACCAGTGATACTCCTGCTGGCAACTTACAGTTGTTGCCAAGGTAAACTTTTAGTTTCTACTCGTAACTTTAAATTCACCGTAAGTGTATCTCAATTCATATAGAAGATATAATCTTGTAAACTTAGCTGAATCTGTCTGAAACGCTCGTCGTTATTTACAGACTGCCAGCAGCCCATGTCACGCACTAATCCACATCGATACAGGACATTCAATCAGACAAGCAGGTTGTGTCTGACTACCATGTTGTTACTGCAAGTTACGCTGATAGATCGTGTAGTTTCACAGACATTCAGGTGACTCGAAGCGACGTGACTATTAGTCACTTACTCCGATCATTCGCTGATGAGTCATCCATGTGCGCTGCGACAGGCGAAGGTGGCAGTACCCGCCGTGCTGACACTGCACTGCTGCTCTGACTTGTTATCACTACAGGCTCGCGTTGTTTATTCAGACCGCAAACTCTTAAAATAAAGTATACTTCAAATATTCTATACATCTGATATTTCTCCAAGCAGATACATTTACACAGTATCACATGTCAGGAAGTTTTTGTATTTCGAAGTAAGTAATGACACATAGTCCATTAGTCCATCATCACATTGTTTATAGCAAAAACGTGATTCCTTTCGCATTTTATTATTGCTGCAAACAATTCACCTTCTCACCAATTCTGTTTTACTAAAGATTCAAAAGAGACAGGCGAAATACCCTTAGACTTCAAGAAGAATATAATAATTCCAATCCCAAAGAAAGCAAGTGTTGACAGACGTGAAAATTACCGAACTATCAGTTTAATAAGTCACAGCTACAAAATACTAATGCGAATTCTTTACAGTCGAATGGAAAAAACTGGTAGAAGCCGACCTCGGCGAAGATCAGTTTGGATTCCGCAGAAATGTTTGAACACGCGAGGCTATACTGACCCTACGACTTATCTTAGAAAATACATTAAGGAAAGGCAAACCTACATTTCTAGCATTTGTAGACTTAGAGAAAGTTTTTGAAAATGTTGACTGGAATACTCTCTTTCAAATTCTAAAGGTGGCAGGGGTAAAATACAGGGAGCGAATGGCTATTTACAATTTGTACAGACACCAGATGGCAGTTAGAGTCGAGGGGTATGAAAGGTGGGAGTGAGACAGGGTTGTAGCCTGTCCCCGATGTTATTCAATCTCTATATTGAGCAAGCAGTAAAGGAAACGAAAGAAAAATTCGGAGTAGGTATTAAAGTCCATGGAGAAGAAATAAAAACGTTGAGGTTCGCCGATGACATTGTAATTCTGTCAGAGACAGCAAAGGACTTGGAAGAGCAGTTGAACGGAATGGACAGTGTCTTGAAAGGAGGATATAAGATGAACATCAACAAAAGCAAAACGAGGATAATGGAATGTAGTCTAATTAAGTCGGGTGATGCTGAGGGAATTAGATTAGGAAATGAGACACTTAAAGTAGTAAAGGAGTTTTGCTATTTGGGAGCAAAATAACTGATGGTCGAAGTGGAGAGGATATAAAATGTAGACTGGCAATGGCAATGAAAGCTTTTCTGAAGAAGAGAAATTTGTTAACATCGAGTATTGATTTAAGTGTCAGGAAGTCGTTTCTGAAAGTATTTGTATGGAGTGTACCCATGTATGGAAGTGAAACATGGACAATACATAGTTTGGAGAAGAAGAGAATAGAAGCTTTCGAAATGTGGTGCTACAGAAGAATGCAATAAATAGTTTGGAGAAGAAGAGAATAGAAGCTTTCGAAATGTGGTGCTACAGAAGAATGCTGAAGATTAGATGGGTAGATAACATAACTAATGAGGAGGTATTGAATAGAATTGGGGAGAAGAGGAGTTTGTGGCACAACTTGACAATAAGAAGGGACCGGTTGATAGGACATGTTCTGAGGCATCAAGGGATCACAAATTTAGCATTGGAGGGCAGCATGGAGGGTAAAAATCGTAGAGGGAGACCAAGAGATGAATACACTAAGCAGTTTCAGAAGGATGTAGGTTGCAGTAAGTAGTGGGAGATGAAGAAGCTTGCACAGTATAGAGTAGCATGGAGAGCTGCATCAAACCAGTCTCAGGACTGAAGACAACAACAGCAACAAAGATTCAACAACGCTGGGACAGTGCACTGCTCTAAGGCACAATGGATAGTCCTCCTCTGGCCGGATACACATTCATGATTTCTTTTCTTGGTGATATTTGTTTAAAATCTCAAGACTGAGTCTGAGATGAAATTCGGCGATTGAAGTATTCTTTACATTATAAACCATTTTAATAAAGTATCCATATAGTAAACGCATGTCTGTGGTATGGAAAAATACTTGAATTTATCATGTCACTGTTTTTCGAACACATTAAGCTGTCGTGGCGTTAACCACACAACGAAACATTGCAATGCACAACACCAGTGGTACTGTTATTACCTCGGCGTATCATAAAACGCCAAAAGGACTAAGTGGAAGGGCTGGACCTTAGGGCAGAGGAGCATTCACCTTTTATTGTTCATAATAATTATTAAAGTCAATCAACAGAAATAGCAATTATCGTAAACTTCAAGTGAGACAGGATTTGTACATTGTGCCCAATAGTTGGCTTCAAATACCAAGGAAAGTATAACAACTTTTCAAATGAGAAAGATAATATCTTGCTATAAAAGATAGAATACACTGCACGCCTAAAGGGCTACCGTAAGTTCACTTACAGACAGTTTTAGAACCTTGCCCAAATAATCCATTTTAAAAAAATGGTAACCTTACACATCAAGAAATAACATTTATAACAATAAACTCCAAGTGAGAGAACATTTACACATGCAGCCTGTCAGTTGACTTTAATTACCAATGAATGTATAACAACTTTTCATATGAGAAAGGTAATACCTTTCTTATAGAAAATAGAAATCACTGCACGCCCCAAGAGCTATCGTAAATTCACTTACAGACAGTTTTAAAACCTTGCCCAAATATATTCGTTTAAAAGAAACATACGGACTCCCAACTAGACAGGCAATAATATACATTACACACATATAATATACACATATAATATACATTACACACATAGTTAACAGCTCACGGCATCGGCCAAGTGCAGACACGAACGTCCTGCGGAGCAGCCAACACAGGCCACACCTGGTGTGACGCTCGAGCCCGATTTATCTGCCCGACCGAGGGCTCGAAGTACAGTAGGTACGTCCGACTTCACTCCACGGGTGCCTCTCACCCGAACGGTTAACTCAGAGGGCTCTCATTGGGTGCACCTGGGCCTTAACGGAACGCTCAATTCCGTCAGATGCAAGAACAAGCTAGAACCCGAAGGTGTAGTCCAGACCCACCACCGAGGCACAGATGTAGAACCAATTGTCAACAATTATAGCCCAACAAATCGCATGTGCTGACGCAGCAACAACACGCTACAACCAAATGTCTCGAACAGTGGTAAGTTAATAAAACGAAAATCGGTCACTTAAAACAACTTTAAATAAAAAGGTATAGTAGCAGTATCGCAAGAGTTAAAACAAATTGGGACTGCTAAATTTAACTTACAAGTAACAATTAAACACCAAATGATATTTTATCCTTACGATAATCGAGCCCTTGTGGATGCCGACATTCAAACCTCGGCACGAGTGTCTCACAGACTTAGCGTACTTTGGTACATCATACAGTTCAAGATCCACAATATTGTCTCGCAGAAACTAAACACTCACATTTAAAACACCATACATAATAAGCCCCACGGTTTGGATGGTAAGGCAGAATGCCGACGCTACTAGACACCAAACAACAACAGTTCGATCGGAATGATGCAACAAATAGCGTAGCATCCGACCACAACATGGATTACTAACAGATTGTCATAACTCAGCACTCGCTAATAGTTTGTCTCAGGTGAAGTACACTTGCAATACGGAAGGTAGAAAGTGCGTGGCCAGTGAAAGACACAAATAGAATTATGTCACCTTATCAGCTCAGCGAAATAGTCGTACAGCAGCATCAGAGAACTGGGTCACCTGTACAATCTCCCCAGAAAATGTAATCGGTAAACGGCCACCAACTGCTTGGCTGTGCAGACCATCCCAAGACACAGCCGTTACAACTGTTGCCTGTACAATCCTTTTCAAAACACCTCTTCTCGCACCGGCTTACCTCCCCTCCTTGGGTAACAGCACCGTCTCCACAAACCTTCCGCGCTTGTCCGTCGATCCGCTCGCCACAGCGCCCCCTCACGACCGAACCACAAGCGCCGAAACGTTAGCATCTCTGAACGAATATCGATAGCTGCAAAACCGACATGGCTCAAACAGATATGTAACAGTTATACTGAATATGGTCAGCAGTACAATGAATGCGAAAATCAGTCAGTTGGATGCATACCGTGCCATTATCGTAAGAGAAAGTACAACAAATACGGCAAAGAATGTGCGACATAGTTAATGTTTCTGCAACATCAGTTTGCTAGGATAAGCCATGGAGAGTAAATATAGTTTTATCATCTTGGTAAATATCTTCAGTTTAAGTCGTATCATACTTCACATCGCATACGATCAAAGCGAAAATAATCTACAGTACATACGAATTGCCGATGTGCTATAGCATGGCGACAGTCTCTGTTAAAATTATCGACAAATGAAATGGACACTGTCAAATATACTTCTTCCCCTAACGCCGGCTGGAGTGGCCGAGCGGTTCTAGGCGCTACAGTCTGGAACCGCGCGACCTCTACGGTCGCAGGTTCGAATCCTTCCTCGGGCATGGATGTGTATGATGTCCTTAGGTTAGTTAGGTTTAGGTAGTTCTAAGTTCTAGGGGACTGATGACCTCAGAAGTTAAGTCCCATAGTGCTCAGAGCCATCTGAACCTCCCTTAACAGGCTTTACCGTAAGATCAATCACAATTTCTTAAGTCTATCACAGTACACAGAATACATCACCAACCCAGTTATACCAGGGATATGGCATGATAAGGTGAAATCAGTCACATTTCCCACAACAGAGGCAGCAGACAGACTAATGCTGAAGTCAAATAATCTGCACACAGATTTTAAAGAATTCTATGACCTGCTACCTTAAGTCTACAGAAAAAGATCAGAACCTTTGGACTCATACATCGTGTATAGAGACCTTGAAAGAGCCCATGTACGAACTGAATTCGAGGCTCGACTCCTATCCCCCCCACTCCTTTGCTACGTTCGAAAATACTACCCATTGAGGCCTTAAAAATTCTACTGATCGATACTTTGAAAAGTTCCTTTTTAATACCTGAA
The DNA here is from genome assembly GCF_023898315.1 of Schistocerca nitens. NCBI lineage: Eukaryota > Metazoa > Arthropoda > Insecta > Orthoptera > Acrididae > Schistocerca > Schistocerca nitens. The sequence goes on from NC_064616.1 coordinate 389,791,205, forward strand.
ATTAGATAATGGGTAAAAAAGATGTGAGCTGATCTGTCGTGTATTTGGGAGCCATACATAAAGATGGGGAACTCTCGCATCCCCCTACCCCTTCTCCCAGACATAATTGGATCAGAAAATGCGAAATTAGTTATTTTCGTACTAACTCAGTTATGAAGATTAACAAAATCTCAGAAATGCTTAGCGAACATTCGTCTTCTACTGCATTTCAACTCCAAAACGGCGATTAGAACCTCACAAATATATACAGAGAGTACCCTCACCGCAGTCCGCAGCTCGTGGTCGTGCGGTAGCGTTCTCGCTTCCCGCGCCCGGGTTCCCGGGTGCGATTCCCAGCGGGGTCAAGGATTTTCTCTGCCTCGTGATGACTGGGTGTTGTGTGATGTCCTTAGGTCAGTTAGGTTTAAGTAGTTCTAAGTTCTAGGGGACTGATGACCATAGATGTTAAGTCCCATAGTGCTCAGAGCCATTTGAACCATTTTGAAGCTGCAACAGCGCTCACAGAAAAAAAAAAAAGACTTGTGGGTAACAGCACACTGGTTTAGCTGACACACAGCTAATAGGTGTCTGAAAGTTCTAGACATCGCTCAGTAAACTGACGTGTTAGTGGCGAATCGTCCGGGACCACCCGAGTTATACCACAACTCAGTCGGCGCAGCCACCAACACAGACATTACAATAACAAACAGTGGAGCTTTAAAGAAAGTAGAGTAGACAATCCATTCTAGACTGAACAACAGTTATCATAGCATAATCACATGCACGGCCAACGATAGGAACAATTGCGATCGAAACCTAATTACGGCATGAAGACTGTACTTGAAGAAAGCCTAACAGTATTCAATCTCAACAAAATATCAGGCACTGTAGATTTCAGGGCTCAAAATTTATGTGTGTGGTAAATCATACAATATACTTACGGAGAAAATCAAAATTCCAATCGTTCTACTGACAATGAAAACTCCTTCTGGACGGCTATGAAGATGATAAACAACTCCACAGGTTTCTTAGAAGTACACTACACAATAAATATTACAGCACTTTAATAAAGACACAATTCGCCGAGAAGAAGTAGCCCTAGCCTTAACGAAGTTGGAAAAAAGGAAAAGTTACTGGACAAGGTAATATTTATACCGAAGTTCTCAAATAAATAAAAGTTCAAATTTTTCCGTTCCTAACCAGACTATTGAAAAACCCCTTAATTCTGCGTAAGGTGTGTGCCACCTGTAAATTAGCAAAATCTGTAATAATACAAAACTTCGAGGACAAACATCTGCTTAATTGTAAAAGCTATAGACAAATCTATTTAACACAGTTAGAAAGGCTCAGGGAAGGCAACTCGGTGATGAGTTAGACTTGCACATGGACCTTCGCGGATTTAATCAGTGCCAGTTTGGATTTAGGAAAGATGGATATATTGAAGATGCACTTAAGAAGGTGATCGAAGCAGTAAACACATGTAACAAAAATATTGAATTGCAGTAACAATTGACGTCCTCGTCCCCTTGTTCTATAACTGGGGTATGTTAGTGACACGCACACCGCGGAAGCGGTGACGAAATTATTATTATTATTATTGTTATTATGGGTGCCTTTGATAATTTATGGTGACCCACGTCGTTTGCCCAGATGCATGACATATCGGCGTCCCAGTATCTATACCGTAGCTTCATCAGTTACTGTAGGGCTAGAAGAAATGGGATTGTCGCTTATGCCAGTGATTTCTTAGCTGTGGTGTTGCGTAACTCTAGAGTAGAGTTGGAGGAAGTGGTGAATGGGTTTCTTTTCCGTATGCAGCAATGGCGCTTTGATAACAAATTAAACATAGACCCACAGAAATCCCCTGATATACTCCTTAAAGGTCCTCTTTCATTGCGTGAAAACCCTACAGTTAAATTAGGAAACACCTCCATCACCAGATAAACAATCACATAATACCGTGGAATCCGACTGGACGAAAAGCCTAATTTCACACTACACATTCAGATAAAGCATATAAAACAAACAACATTATGCACAAAAATACCCACACCGCAACAGCATACTACAAGCTACCGTTGCGTTCAGTGAGGACCCATCACGATGCCATTTTCACGTCCATCATAGGCACACTACGTGTTCGGGCATACACCCTTCAGTGCACAAAGAACAGGCAAATGCTGTAGTGTGCACAAAATACGAGGGTCACTCCAAGAGAAACGCACGCTATTTTTTTAATCCATCTTTTATTCTACATGTTTGAAAGTTTTACAGTGTGTAGATACATTCTTTACGAACAATATTTTCATTTCTCCACATAATTTCCATCCCTCTCACCTGCCTTACGCCATCTTGGAATCAGCGCCTGTATACCCGCACGGTAAAATTCTTGACCAACCTGTTGGAGTCACAGTTTCGCAGCGTGCACAAGGGAGGCATCATCTTCAAACTTTGTTCCACGAACAGAGTCTTTCAGTTTCCCAAGGACATGATAGTCACGTGGAGCCAGGTCAGGACTGTAAGGCGGGTGTTTCAGTGTTCTCCATCCGAGTTTTGTGATCGCTTCCATTGTTTTTTGACTGACATGTGGCTGTGCATTGTTCTAAATGGTTCAAATGGCTCTGAGCACTATGGGACTTAACATCTGAGGTCATCAGTCCCCTAGAACTTAGAACTACTTAAACCGAACTAACCTAAGGACATCACACACATCCATGCCCGAGGCAGGATTCGAACCTGCGACCGTAGCGATCGCGCGGTTCCAGACTGAAGCGCCTAGAACCGCTCAGCCACACAGGCCGGCCCGAGCATTGTCGTGGAACAGCAAAACATCCTGCTTTTGCTGATGTGGTCGAACACAACTCAGTCGAGCTTGAAGTTTCTACAGTGTCGTCACGTATGCATCAGAATTTATGGTGGTTCCACTTGGCATGATGTCCACAAGCAAGAGTCCTTCGGAATCAAAAAACACCGTAGCCGTAACTTTTCCAGCAAAGGGTGTGGTTTTGAATTTTTTTTCTTGGGTGAATTTGCATGATGGAGCCATGTTTCATCACCTGTCACAATTCTTCCAAGAAATTTATCTCCACCATTCTCGTACTGTTCCAAAAGTTCGCTGCACACCGTTTTCTTGTTTCTTTGTGAGCCACTGTCAACATCCTGGGAACCCACCTGGCACAAACCTTTTTTAATGCCAACACTCTCAGTATTCTGCAAACACTTTCTTCCCCTATCCCAACATAGCGTGACAATGCGTTCACTGTGATGCGTCTGTCAGCAGTCACCAATTCGTTACTCTCTGCACATTGTCTGGAGTGTGTGCAGTACGAGGCCTGCCGCTGCGAGGACAATCCTCAATATTGCCGTGCCCGCTTTCATCACGTAACCTGCTTGCCCACAGACTAACTGTATTGCGATCGACAGCAGCATCTCCATACACCTTTTTCAACCTCTTGTGGAAGTTTCCCACTGTCTCGTTTTCACAGCACAGGAATGCTATGACAGCACGTTGCTTCTGACGAACGTCAAGTGTAGCAGCCATCTTGAAGACATGCTGTGACAGCGCCAGTCACGGGAACAGGTTGAACTAAGTTTGAAAACAAGTGGGAAGGATGTATCTACACACTGTAAAACTTTCACACATGCAGAATAAAAACTGTATTTTTACAAAAATAGTGTGCATTTGTTTTGGAGTGACCCTCGTAGTCTGCTTCTCAGTTGCAAAGGAGCCTTTGGTCCCAAGCAAACCGATACTTCACTGGTGTTTCTCAGAATTAATCCAGTAGGTATTACGCCAACATACTGTGTAACTTCCTACCGGTTATGTAAAGAGGATCTGACCGAAGTCCGACAAAACTTAGACCAAGAGGTAACCTCTAAGGCCAACTCTTGAACTGGAAAATGAGTACATAGCAGAACGAATGGAAGAACAATGAAATGGGCTTAATGGTCAACAAAACTTTCCCTTGAAATCGAGAACTTCTAGCCCTTGGCCATGTAATCCCCAGTCAGGGCATGGTACATTATTTAATGGGACACGGCCCTTATCCAGTTTTCCTGTATAAGTTCAACAGGAAACAATAATATACGTCAATGTGGTTCCGAACACATTATCTCTAACTGTGAAGCTTGTGATGAAATTAGGAAAACAAAAGAGACTAACTAACCACTGTACCAACTTTTGAGAAATTATGATTGGTGGACAAATTTGCGAGAGTACAGCAGTTACAAAATCCCTCCTATTCCGCACAGCATCACCGTAAAAGCGTGAATGTGATTAAAGAAGTCCTGGCGAGTGCATCTAGCGCTGTGGAAGACGATAATACGAGTGCTACGTTATAGAGCGTGCGTGTAAAATTATGATCACAGCGTCACATGAGCAAGAACCTTCAGTAGCACAAGAGCCCCACGCCGAACAGCATTTGCGACTGAAACAGGAAATGAAATGACTAGTAGTGGTACAGGGTACCCTCCGCCACGCATCGTACGATAGCTTGGGGAGTATCTATGTAGATTTAGAAGTAGATTCCTCCTCAGAGACGGTGACGAGGAGATGCGCACCACAGGGAGGTGTGTAACACATGTGTGTTATTAGTCGACCACGATGTTATTTGCACATGGAAATAAGGGCGCTTCAGCCGGTTTATAGCAAGTTTTTATCATGATGTTTCATGAGAACAGACTGAAACACTTGATAACGTATGCACAACTGTCTTTATACCATTCACAGTGCCATGCGTTCCCCGTAATCACCACTGTACTTGTTTATTATAGAGTCTTCGCGTGTTTCCAACGACGGCCAAGGGAAGCCAATTGGAAAAATATCACGGTGCGGTAGTACAATGCTGTATGACGTCATAAAGACTGAGAGGAGTGAGGAAATGCGGCATAATGCATGATGTTTAAATTTATTACTTCTTTATTACTCTCTTCACAATCCACATCGCAGACAGTAGGCACATACACCACTGGGAGGGCCTGAACAATTACATGATCTTAAACAACATAGCTTGCTACACATATTAATTGCAGTCTGGAAAGAAATACAGCAGTGGGAAGAACCACCAGCTATTGGGGCAGACTTTATTGGTGTCATTCTGATAACGTGGAGAGAGAAGGGAGAATGAGGAGAGGGACACATAGCAAGGAGGAAGGGTATAGACACAGATAGGATGAGGAGGATATGGACAGAGATAGAGGAGGGGGAAATGGACAGAGAGAGATGAGAGGAGGAGATGTGCAGAGAAAGGAAAGAGGAGGAGATGCACAGAGACTAGGGGAGGAAGAGAGATGCAGAGAGATGGGAGAGGACCAGATGAACAAACAGAGGGGGAGGAGGAAATGGACAGCTAAAGGGAAGATGAGGAGATGGATAGAGAGAGGAGAGAAGTTGGTTACAGAGAGGAATGGGGAGGAGATAATCAGGCTGAGGGGAGAAGGAGAACATGGTCAGACAGAGGGGGAGGAGGAGAATAATAAATATAGGGAGAGGAGGAGATGAGATTAGACTCGGAGGAGGAGATGGACAGAGGAGGGATGAATAGATTGACAGAGAGAGGGAGGAGGAGGAGATGGACAGAGATATGGGAAGGAGGAGACTGACAAAAAGAAATAATGAGAAGACTGCATTAGATGGTGAGGAGAAGGTGGACAGAGGGGCAGATGGCGACAGTGAGGGAGGAGCAGACAGAGAGAGGGGGAGGAGGAGATGGACAGAGGGTGGGGGTGGAAGAGATAGACAGAGGGTGGAGGAGTGAAGGAGACAGACAGAGAGGGGGGAGGGGAAGAATAAGATGGATTAATAGAAGATTGGAATCAATAGAAACCTTGGCAATGCTGGGTACTCAGCTGTTTAAGCAAATGACAGTGATTAGTGTAACAGAGATAGTATGGTAACATGCTCTAAAGCCATTCCAGAGAACACACCTACTCATATGTAAATGCAGTCATATCTCCATAAGGTGATACTACTCACTTTGTTTCTCTCTGCCAGTAACCCTCTTATTTGGAACCTAGGGTAAAATGTCTTTTGGTGTCACATATTTTACGAATAACTAGTTGAGTACCCAACTTGATCTGGATTTGTATTTATTCCTTCCTTCTAATAATCCATCTCCTCCTTCCTCTGTTCTCTGTCCATCTCCTCCTGTCCCTCTTTCTGTACATCTACTCTTCCCTCTTCTATCTGCCAATCTATTGCTCCATTCTGCCATCTGCTTCTTCCCCCTCTATCCATCTCCTCCTTCCTCCTAATTTCATCTCCTCCTGCCCCTCTCTTTATCCATCTCTTCCTCTGCCCTCCTTAAGTCTATTTCCTTCTCCTCCTCGCTCTGTCCATCTCCTCCTCTCCCTCTCCCTGTCCATCTCCTCATCTTCGCCTTCTCTGTTCATCTCCTCATCTCTCCTCTATCTATCCATCTCCTTTTCTTCCCTTTCTCTGTCCATTTCCTCTTACACTCTCCCTGGCTACCTCATCCTTCTCATGCCTCTGTCCACCCCTTCTCTTTCTTTCCTCTATCCAATTCCTCCTCTCCCCTGTCTCTGTCCATTTCTCTATCCCCCTCACTCTGCCCATCTCTTCCTCATGCTTATCTGAGCCTATCTCTTCCTTTCACCTTTTGTCTATCTGCTCCTCCTACACCTCCCTCCAAGGTATAACGCTCACCACAGTAGGAGGCTTACCACCATAGTATTCATTTCCAGACTGTATCAAATATGTACAAGTTGTATGAATTCGTTCCAGATGTTTAGGGTGGCATCATTGCAGAGTGAGTACATCAGGGGCAAGAATACATTCAGGGGCAAACATATTGCTCTCCTTTCATTGACAGGTCCTTAACCTATTGTTCAGCTAACAGAATTATGACCTACTGGGGATAATCCTTCCTTTTGATTGACAGGTCTGTAATCTATTGTTCCCCTACATTCCCCCTTCTCCTCCCCCTCCTCCTCCTCCCCACCCCCCCCCAATCCCTCATGGAACTACCCTCGCTGATACAAGCACACTTTTGATATCAAATCGATTGACTAATTAATTAAGTCGATTAATTAAGTAAATCTACCCTCTGGGAAACCCCCTACACTCCCCCTCCCGGAAATTGACGGGAAAAATACCCAGCTGATGGGTCATTTGGAAGGAAACAGATTGCAGTGTGGGGAATATTGTTCAAATAACTTAGACAGTATAGTGAATTTATTTAGTTAAAGAATTTGTCAGGAAATCGATCGCAGTATGAAATATTTAAACAAGTCGGCGCTTTTTTTATTCTGATCGCCCTTGGAAATGCTGAGTAGGCCTAGTTAATACTTGCTGCCAGAGTCAGGAATGTTAAGGCTCTTATTATTTATTTTCCTCACTTTTCGAAAAATACTGGTGTCTACAGACAGAAGGGAAAATCAGAACAATTACATACCCAAAAGTTCATGACATATTTCGAAACCCACCGTCACTTTTTGCAGATGGACAAATTACTAAAATCTCAACAGAAAAATATTTTGTACTGATTGAGAAACATACAGCAGTCATATTGCACAGACAGTTAAACCCTGTAAAAGTGGTCTACAGATCATGATTGGACTGAAGTGTGGTATAGTAGCCTCCATTTGCGGTCGCCCATGCATGTATATATAGTCAGGGCACCACAACGGAGGTCAGAACCGCCCTATGTCCTAATTACAGATCACGTTACTAAATACTACCATCCACAGACTACAAATCAGCCTCCTTTGATCTCGCGATCCCCAAATAAAGCATCAAGTGGCGGTATTCTGCTGATCGGGAAATTCCAGACTCGCTTCCTGTCTCTGTCTTTCTCAAGAGGCCACTCCTTAATTGTCTGTGTGAACCATTGATCCAAATCATGCAGAGGTTGGCATCTCTCCTCAGAATACAGTGTTCATACTGGCTGATGCTGGAGACAAAGGGAGAGCTGATGCAATTTTTATGTCAAAAATTGGACTATCCTTTGAAATTAATTATTTAACAATTTCCAGGAGTCAAATAGATCGCTTAAAACACTCACCTCCACCATACGATGATCCTTCTTCGTAATAAGTATTTTCAACGTTTGGGTGTCACTCACAAACATTATGCAAATCAGGTATTAAAATTCCTGCCACACATAGATCGTAGCATTAAATATATCCGAGGTCTTGTACGCACCAGCGTTTGAGAGCACAATCACCTTCCTCCACTGAACACATCTGATGAAAAAAATCCTATCGGTCACACAAACTAGCGATTGCAAGTCGCGCGCCACTCACCATCTACATAGTAGCCCCGTCTGCACCAGCCGGAAGACAGACCCAAACCCGAATGCATGCGTGCACACAGTACAACTACTGGAAACAATAAACTGATGAATCGGGAATTTTACGTCGCAATTGGGTTTTTCAAGCACTATAGAAGTCCATATTGGTCCACTCCGCTACATTCAGAAGGAGGGAGGAAGGTGCATAATACAGTAGAGAAAACAGCAAATACCATTGCAAGACAGAGCCCAGTGTGATGTATTGAGAAGCTCTAAACATGACAAACTGAAACCACGATCCAGTCTGTGACAATAAGTTGTAACCGCTAGGTATCAGAGAGCGATATCAATCGGCAATCTGATGTCGCGATTGGGTTTTTTTCAAGCACAATAGAATTCCTAAATGGGTTTTCTTTGCTACATTCGGAAGGAGGAAGGCCTACTGCATGACAAGATGGACACAACAGCCCCAAAACCCACTGCAAAACAGAGTCAACTGCAATGTACTGAGAAGCACTAAACATCACGCACTTAAACTACGATCCAGTCTTTAGCAGTAATTGTCACGCTGCGCGGGGTAGCCGCGCCTTGTCATGGTCCTTGCGGGTCCCCCCGTTGGAGGTTCAATTCCTCCCTCGGGCATGGGCGTGTGTGTTGTCCATAGCGTGAGTTAGTTTAAGTTAGATTAAGTAGTGTGTAGGCTTATGGACCGATGACCTAAGTAGATTGGTGCCTGAAGACCTTAGCACAAATTTCCAAATTTCCAGTAGTTGTCATGACTAGATGTCGCAGATACCTGAAAACACTCGCACACCCAAGCGCTCCTGTCCCGAGGTCCACATGCAACGTACCTACCCCCATGTACACCGCCAGTGCCACGTACAGAGGTCGGAGAAAATAAGCGCTGCGGCCACAACCGCAGTCGTGGACGCACAGGTATGCCAGAGTGCACCACCCACAGCCATGAAGAGCATCCAGGGATGATTGGAGCGGTAGGAATTCAGATGTTAACAATACCTCCAGCGCCAGCCTCCATAACTTTGAATCTTCTCTCTCTTAATACACACACGGCTGCTTCTCTTTAGTCGTGGCACTCTCATATCTCGAAGCTAGTCACCTTTTTCGCACCCATCCTCTACAGTAAAGCTCCAACGTGGTTTTAGACAGTCCCTATGGATTTTGTAACTACTCCTCAGTCTCTCCCCGCCACCCCTGCTGCTTTGAGCATGTGATCGTCAGAATTTAAGTTTGAACTGAGCTGAAGTCAGAGAGCGCTATATCTATCACCTTCTGCAATGCGTGTACAAACAGAGTGCTGAGTTAATGCGACAGGTCCGTGTTTTGAGCACTCGATTTAAATGGAAACATGTTGTCATAGCTCCGCCAATGATGTACGACGTGTAAGGTCAGAGCCAAAACGAAGCTTTCTCCTGCAACACGAGGTAGTGTAAAAGACAGTGCAAACAGTTATGGTGATTTTTCTTATCCGGAAAATTAGGAAGACTCCACATCTTACAGGAAATGCATTGTGATGTGTTTTCGAACTACATACAGGTACTACCGACCCAAGGAAATCTGCATCTCTCAGGGTGCATTCATGTCAGTCACCCAAACATTTTGTCGTCGTTATTTTGGCGAGCGGTTCTAGGCGCTACAGTCTGGAACCGCGCGACCTCTACGGTTCCAAGTTCGAATGCTGCCTCAGGCATGGATGTGCGTGATGTCCTTAGGTTAGTTAGGTTTAAGTAGTTCTAAGTTCTAGGGTACTGATGACCTCAGCAGTTAAGTCCCTTAGTGCTCAGAGCCTTTGAACCAAGCCATATATCGTCTGCATGCTGACATCGAGCATATGTGGCGATACACAGGTATTGATCCAGATGATGAAGCATGTGGCCAGTGAACGAAGTCGCTTGCAAAGACCAGTGTAAGTTTATAAAATTTTTGAGACCTTCGTGGCCACTTGTTGACAGACTGCCTACTGGCTTCTGTCTCACGTTCTTCGGCCGACGTTCGTCTGATGATTTTACTGACGTTTCGCCACCATGAGTAGCTGGCATTGTCAAAACTTCATCCTCCATTGCTGGTGGTGAACTGGAGCTGAGTTCGCAGCTGCAGACTATATGATGTACCTGGTGCGCCAACGTCCGAGGGCTTCTCCGCAGTCATGACGCATGATTAATAAGCTCGTAACGTGAGCGGGACGAATATGTGAGCCACAAAACCTCTGACGCGAAATGCAACATCTGGATAGTGTCCTGAGGAGCAATGGGTACTCCACAAGTTATATTAGAAGCGTAACAGAGCCAAACACTCGACTAAGCGACAAAGCAGAAAAAGAAATGTCGGGTACGGCCTCTCTGCCCTACATTCCAAGAGTGACGGACAGAGTCGGCCGTATACTGCGCAAACAAGGCGTAAAGACGATTTTCAAACCGACAAAGAAGATCAAATATTGCCTTAAATTGGAAAAGGAGAAAAAGGGATCCACTTGCAATGTCGGGAATATACAGCATACCATGCACATGCGGAAAAGTTTATGTCGGGATGACTGGACGATCAATCAACACCAGGATCTAAGAAAATAAGCGACATTGCAGGTTGGGGCAGGTGGAGAAATCGGCTATGGTAGAGCATGCAGTGTGTGAGACCGACCACGTAGTAAAATTCGCAGACACGGAAATTCTGGCAGTAGAGAAGCACTATCACACCCGCTTTTTCAGAGAAGCTATAGAAATAAAAAATCACGGGAATAGCTTCAACAAGAAAGAAGAAAGCCTTAAGGTAAACGGATCCTCCCTTGCTGCAGGAAACGACCTTCGCAGGTAGCAAGAGGAGAACTGCACCGTAAATGACTGTGGAGAAGCCCTCGGACGGTGGCGCGCCAGGTACATATAGTCTGCAGCCGCGATCTCGGCTCCAGTTTACCACCAGCAACTGAGGGTGAAACTCTGACAATGCCGTTCACTCATACTGGCGAAATGTCAGTAAAATCATCAGAAGAACATCGGCTGTAGAACCCGATACAGACGCCAACAGGCAGTTTGTCAGTGTAAGTTTCATCATCTGTACCGCAGGACGGCCACGTCCCACAGACTATCAGTCGCAAAGAGAGGGTCCCTGTTTTGTTGTCTGATACAGTGTTTTTCCTGCTGTAACACGCTTTGTACACTGCCATACATTTTGTTTTTTTCTACCACGACTTCGAGGTCTGTGTCGTGTTCTATACTGAAACTAACACGTTTCGATCCATTGACTCTCACTGAAAACTGGACATCACACTGTGTAAATCATGTTGCTGCTGCTCCAACAACACACACACTAGATGATTGAAATAAAAGGCAATCACAACATAAGGAAACTGGAAGAGTTTTGCGGCATTGTGCAGCATTTCCAAAGTGCTATATGAAGGTAACTGACGACCTCTACATTTAAACTCATTTTTCTCAGTGATGGGATAGCTGATACCTTGGTGTTCCGTTTCGATTGAGTCCTCATACAGCAGTCATGCACGCGATCACTGTTTCGGAGCTAGCCATTCCCGGAAGGTGTTGCCCCTCCATCAAGATTCTTTCACCATCGCAAACAAGCGGTGTTAGTCAATCATTACGTGACAATCAACAGCGTGCTAGTGGACAGATGGGGTGGAAAAGACACCACCGATGTAATGTAATAAGCATCACAGTTGACAGTGCGATCAATTTTAGCAATTTCATCAGTTTTTTACAACGCCAACCAGTGACACAGAAGAAGGCTTCCCAATTTCCGTATCATCGCTAAACCACCCCTCCTCTACTTTGAGAGTACCATTGCGACTGTAGACAGATAACCGTGCAGTATGTCCATTCATAGTTAATTCTCCAATATTTACACGTAAGTACACCAGACAGCAATCTACATACGAGGGTTGGAACTTTAATAGTGGCAACTATTTATTTACAGCTCGTACAAAATAGATACATGTTTCAAAGTTTTACTGGCGTACAAAGTAGCCAGCAGCATTGTGTATAACTCGTTGCCAGTGATGTGGAAGTCGTAGGATACTCTTAGCAGTGCCAGTTGTGTTGACAATTCGAGCGGCGCGGTCTATTGCCCGACGTATTTGTAGCAGTTCTGAAGCGAATGGCTTGAAGTCTTTCCTTCAGTTTAGAAATCGAGTTGAACATACGAGGGCTTAAGACAGGGGAGTGCAGTAGGTGGTATAGCACTTAGCAGCCCCATCAGCCAAAAAAATAAGTAACAGCTTGCAGCGAAAGTACTTGAGCACTGTCCTGCAAAATGATGGTCAGGTCCTGCCTGTTCATTACCGGAACACAACCTACGACCAGCTTAGAGACAGAAGTGATGACACTTTCTGCAGGACCTGACCATTATTTTGCAGGACAATGCTCAAGCACGTACAGTGCAAGCTGCTAAGTGCTATACCACCTACTGCACTCCCCTGACTTCAGCCCTCCAAGTTCGAAATTGAGCACAGCAAACATCGCCGAGTCATTGAAGTACCTCATCAGTCTAATATACATAATTAAAATATGTCTGTGTGTCTTAGAAACTTTATAAAGTGAATGACAAGTACACTCACAGAAACGAAGTTTATATCCCAGTGATATGTTTAATTTTAGTTCAGAATATCTTCATTCATCATCATAACAATCTAGCGAAAACAGATTTTGCGTTTGGTGTCTTATGTCGCGTCGACTGTTACTATCGTTAGAGATTTAGCTATGGCCGGCCATTGCCAGGTTTTTAAAAATAATCAGTCTTTGGACAGGCTAAAAGGCAAAAGTAAATTATTGTCATTTAGGTGTGTTTGTAATCAGCGTATAATTCTGATAAATTTAGTCAAGTTTTTGTAGCTAGGAGTTTGCTTTCAAGTAAGCCACACTCTTCGTACTTTTTTACTACTTTTTTCCAACCTTTCATCCCGTTTCTTGTAGACTGTTTTTTTTTTCCTTTACCTTCTGTCCTCAATAACGGGGACGCTGAATTTTCTGCTTCTCTTTTCATACACCTAATTATGTCATAGAGCTTATGGTCTCATTTAGAAAGTTATTAATTTTGTAGTCCCCGCCTTCTACAGCGTTGATCGTTCGATGGCACCGTTTGGAGCAATTCCAAAGGCTATTAGGGTTTTCTTCATTTTCCAACCGTCTATCTACAAAGTAGTCACAAAACTCAGAAAACCTGGGGATATCTGGTGTTTGTGAACGTATCTTGAGACAGCCATCACATACATCTTCAGGCTGTGGAAACGCCAGTGCAGCAAAATGCTAATTTATTGTCGCACTTCATTGTTTTCTTTTGTATTCATAAGGAACTCCTAGATCTTCTACTTTTCTCATCTGACACTTTATAATGTGGGAGTAACATCCATACTCTTCCATTGGCGGTAGTAGAACATTAATCGTAGAAATCACTGCTGATTCGAAATGTACTGTCACGTTTGCTGGTTTCCACTCTGGAATATTTTTCACCAAATTTCGGAAAAGGTGGATGTATGTCTTTTATCTTTTGTTTGGCAACAATGTGAAGGCAACTGGATAGATGTTTGTCTCTTTCTTTGTGCTCCCAAAGTCTGACATGAATGGTGTATATTTGCGAAAACTTTTTGCTACAGCAGTTGAACTTACCATCCACAAAAAAGTTTTGTTTACTTCTTAGGACTCCTCTCTCTGCTCTTCCTCTAAAAACTATTATCCTCTCTCCTAATTTGTCGTCACTTAACAGAAAAATGCTGCCATCATTCATTGCTAGTAACTCTGCTTTGAGGTCAGTTTCTTCTCTTGTCTGTAGATCTCTCTCATTTCCTTGTTTTTTCCCCACTGGTAGAACAAAGTTGTCTTCGTTTCTTGCTGCTTTGGCGTTTCAGTGACAAAATCATACCCTCGATTAAGCAGGAATCCAGCTCCTCTGAATATATTTTGGAAACAGAAGTCTCTTCCTCTCATGCCCTTTTCTTCACTTGGTTCAAAGTCTACCTTACTTCCAACCGAGCGTTATCCGGAGCGCCACATTGATGTTCTAGTAAAAAAAAAAGCACCGTCGAATTTTTGGTTTTAAGCATTCCTCAGGAGTGACTTGCTTTCTGTCTTGAACAGCGCCACATCACAGACCCATCGTTTTTCGTTCTCTTCGAATACACAAGTCGCACAATGTCAACTGTATGATAGCTAGAGCGGTACTAAGCCTGTTTGTGCAAACAGCCAGCTACTGTGATAGAAGAGGTCTATTGGGGCGCAATTCGGCCGTGTCTTGGGAGCAGGTAGTTTACAGTAATTGCGACAGTCTGGTTGCAGGTAAGCTGTGACACAAAGGGACCAGGTATTGGGCGCAGATTTCACAAATATCTGGTTGGGCGTAAATTTCTCTGGGCGCAGTTTTCATGCATTCGATGTAGGCAAACCGCAATGTGTGCTGATGGCGCCCTTGTCCCCCTACTTTGGGTAAACGCTTTACCCATGGCTTTACACACATGCGACATGTTACATATATTTAACTTATTTCATATGCTTTTGTACACATGTTTCACTTGTATCTCTAGCATATTTCCAGCAGTGTCATATTCAAGCGCTTCAATCCTTACGATCTTGTACCTACTGAACTATGTGTTGTACAATGATACAATTTTGCAGGTAGATCAAGTGGTATACGTAGCTACTGTCTGCAAAATTTTTTGGGAATAGAGTTATCAGTAAAGAAGTAATAAATTAAAACATCATGTATAATATGGCAGTTTTCACACATCTAAATGTTTATGACGCATTATGTCCTGAACTGTGTGCCGTACAATGACATATGTTTCCAGGTACATTCATCGACATATTTTGATACTGTCTGCGAAATGTGTTGTGAATAGAGTTAGTAGTAAATAAATAATGAATACATCCAACCTGTTGAACTCATTCATATTACCACATACTAACATGCTACATATGTCGAAATACTTAACTAAATTTTCCTCAGTGGGATTCAGTGTATTCCACGACACTTCTGTTAATCTGGTATGTAAGTTTTCCTAAAAGCTATACACTTGTAGTTGCCAGCTCAGTCTACTGCGTGCTGTATAGCATAACTAGCGAACAGTAAATTCATATTGGCCAGCTTCTGCGTGCGAGTGAATTCAGCTCCATTGAAAATTTGAACTGTTTGTGAGAAATGATGTGCACTGATCCTGTGATTATCTAGTAACGCTGTAGATGTTTATTTCGAACACATATCTCCACAACAGCCATTGAGGTATCGCATGATCAGCGTCACTATATAGGAAATAACAACATTTTGCTGTCACAATAATAAGGGTTTTCAAAGACCACAGTCGGCTTGAATGTTCTGTCTGAGATCATTCGAACGCTGTCGTATTCACCATGACTGGAAATAAATCTAAATGACATGCTGAACATTGACATGTGTTCCTGTTGAGGCATATTTATCAGTGGAAACTCAACACATAATCTGGAAATAAAGAAAATTTGTTGACCCATAGATGCATTACTCACATATTCACGCACATACAAAAGCATATTGACATATATATTATTTTTCTGTTGCGGTCTGGGTAGCCTCAGGAAAAGTGTGTGGTCAGCTACTTTTTGGGAATTTATGGTTTGAATCTATGGTCTCAACCTGTAATTACAACTACTACTGCTATTATACCCACTGTGCCACACCTACTACACATCTTTATGAATTTTTAGGTGGTTAACAATCTAATAGGAAGGCTATTACTATACAGTTATCAGTTTTGATAACTGGATAAACATATTCTTTCGTTATCATATGAGAAGGTTTACAACCTGCAAAGCGTATATACTCATTTATTATTTGGCGAACTGTCTTGCATTGACTCTTACCAAACTTTTATATTGTGTGTCTATTTTTGAAGTGACCTGAAACTCTACATATAGAGGTTGTTCAGAAAAAGTGAGGTGGTAGTACTCATCCAAACAAGAGAAATAAGTCCAATAAACCTGGGTCTGGAAACGCATACTTTTCGAGATAAGCACGTGTTCATAGGAAGGGCTGTACAACGTTTGGTGTGGATATTAGCATAGTCACTTCATTGCCCCTCCATAAAATGTGTCATCAGTACATAATGATATCTTACTCACAGTACTCTATCTACCATTAGATAGCCTGCAGTTACTTGTGTTGTTCGAGTCGTTGTGTAGGCTACATTAGTTTTCGTTTTGTTTGTGTGTCTTATTGTACAGTACTACAAGCCCGGGTACATATCATAGTGTTTTACCTTCTTCCAAAACCGGATTACTATTATTGGGCTTTTTTACATACAAATAGTGTAGTACATTTACATTTTCTCCCTTCTAACACTTTTTAGCAGTGGAAGCCTACTACTCAACAAGTGAAATGATGCATACGATATTTTGCTACGGTTTAGCAAATGGACGTAGCCTCCGAGCCTGTGCCCTCTACGCCGAAAAATATCCGTAGCGGAAAGTTCCCTCTAAGAAGCTGTTTGGCAGGCTTTTGCAACATCTGAGGGACACAGGTACCCTTGCACCTCGGAAGACTTACAGTGGAAGGCCCCGCTCAGTCTATATGACTGACGTGGAGAGTGTGTGCTATGTTCAGTGGAAGAAACCCCTAGAACCAGTGTGCGACGGTTAGCAGCAGCAGAACGCATGGCGCACTCTCTTATCTGGTTGGTACTTCATGAACAATTGCCGTACTCTTATCATCTACAGTGCGTTCCGGCCCTAAAGCCACAGGATCATCATGGCAGACAGGGGTTGTGTCAATGGCTGTTGCAGATGTGTGTCGCGGATCCACTGTTAACATCGAGAATTTTATTTACCGATGAGTCAGGGTTCACAAGAGATGGTGTTGTGAATTTCCTAAACCAGCATATATGGGCAGATGTAAATCTCCTAGGGATTCAGGAAAGAGGGCATCAACACCGATTCTCAATCAACTTATAGGCCTGCGTACTTGGTAATAGATTAAGAGGACCATACGTGCTACCACAAAGGCTAACTGTGGCACATTATCTGGACTTTCTCATTAATGTATTGCCTACCTTGCTCAACGCTGTGCCATTGTAGCAACGAATACATATGTGGTTCATACATGATGGCACACCAACACGCTATGGCCACAATGTGTGCAAACATCTGACGTAGACATTTCAGGACTGCTGGATTGGTTGGAGTGGGAGGAAGGGCGCACCCTGGTGTGCTAGTTCCGCAGGTCTCAATACCGTAGACGTTTGGTTATGGAGACACTTGAAGGAATTGGTCTAGACCGTGGTAGTCAATGATGTGCAGACATTACAGTGTCGCGTCTTCACTGCATGCCAGCAGCTTCAACAACAACCAGGTGTACTTCAAAGGGTACGTCATTTCTTATAACAAAAGGCAGAGGGGTGCACTGTCATGAATGGATTCTATGCTGATCACCTCCTGTATCATACGAAGTATGGATTTCCGGACACATTGTTTGGACTATTGTTTTTTTCTGTCTTTCGATGAGTACTATCACTTTTCAAAGTATTCGACACTTTTTTTGAATACCTTCTATAAGGAAAAACACTGACTCTGGAATATGGGTCAGTAATAAAGTATCATAAATGCCCTTCAAACTCCTTGCGGTAGATTTTTCGTTAACATCTTTCTGAGCTATAAATGGTGACATAGACGAGTGCATTTTCGTATTTGGGAGAGTAGGTCAGTTATAAACAGTGACCCTACTATGTTTAAAATGTCCTACAGATACCGACATGTCCACACAGGTTTCAGCCCGCAGGGTAATGGTATAGGGAGTAAACATATTTGTACATTCCTGTGTTAGCTATAAATAGAATACCGTCGCAAATCTCATGCAAGTTCAGACACCATGGAGCTTCGATTCATGCTGGCTCCAGCCCGTCGGCTAGTGCATGCAGATACTGATGTGGTGTGTAACATTTTGTGGCGGATTGGCATATGTGGGACCCATGACATCGTGAACACGACATTACAGTGAAATTCCACTGATGCGGCCTGTGGCGTCTGGTGGGGTAGGCCACCGTACTTTCATCCCCGGATTCACTCATGTTGCAACTGCCATGACAGATGTATGTGAGTGGTGGCAGTGGCTGCCAGGCTTGGAATGTGGCACGCACGTCTTTTCCTCATGTGTCCTGCTTTTGTTTGGATAAGGGCACAATTGTTCCAATGCTCTCCTACTGCACATATCATAAATGTTTGTCCCACCATTTTACACTCAGGAGAAGTGACCATCTTGGCTTCTTTATTTAGCACAAGCGGCCTGTGATGTCAGAGGTCTGTGCTATGGTCTGGGATCGCCATCTTAAATTGCCCACCATACATGTTGTGCCCAGGTGTGCCGTAGTGGATTGCCTACCACGTAGTCTGCATCCAAGTCCATCACCTTGGATCGCCATTTGCTTTCTCCAGATCTGCCGTCTTGGATCACCATCTTGGAACCATGCAGCCTGCACCCAGGTCATTCATATTGGATTGCCTTGTTGGATTCTGATGTCAGAGGGCTGGACAAAATCATGGAAATCTGGCAACAATATAGACAGCACCTTTATCACCATGTCTGCTGTCTTTGATTCTGTACTTACCACAAATGGCCAGGCAACCATGCACCCTGTGTTCAGGTCCGCAGTCTTGGATCACAATCTTGGATTTTTTAATTTTTCCCAGCAATAGGTCAGTTGGCCATTTTAAATTTCCCACCATTTTATGTTTACCACGAGTGGCCTGTGATATCAGAGGGATGGGGGAAAAGTCCAGTATCAGATCTGAGCTATCCGGAATTTCCTAAGATTTTATATGTGGCAATAAATCAAATGGCTTCAAGCAGTATGGGACTTAACATCTGAGATCATCAGTTCCCTAGACTTAGAACTACTTAAACCTAACTAACCTAAGGACATCACACACATCCATGCCCGAGGCAGGATTCGAACCTGCGACCGTAGCAGCAGCGCGGTTCCGGACTGAAACGCCTAGAACCGCTCGGTCACAGCGGCCGGCTATATGAAGTCAGAGGGATTCGGAGGGGGGGGGGGGGGGAGGACTGCGGCCTATCGGCCACATACAGCACACCATTAATCTGATAGTGTCTCGCTCTTCACGTTTCGTACTTGTTGTAAATTTCTTCTTGCTGATCTTTCATTCGTTCCCAGGAAGGAGAGGAAAGGATCTTGAAGAACTTAGTTTTTTTTTACAAAATATTTTTGTAACGATATTTGTTAAATAAAATGAATATTTGTGGAACAAATGATGAGAAGTAATTACGAATTTTCTCTTGATATTGGAGCTCTTCTGCCCATGTTTGATGGCAAATAAATTTGTTTTTGGAGAGTTCTGCCTTGGGAAAACACAATGTTTTTCTTTTCTTCTATTACCTAGACGTGCTTCACTGAAGTTACCAGATCATCAGCGGGTTTTTGTTTTTCTTATTGTCTGCTGTGGTTCTTCCGGTTTTTTATGTTTTGCATTACAGATCTTTTCCTTTCACAGCACGTCATTTTTTCTGGTTCCCCCGTTATCTTCACTCTGAAGAACTGCACTATTTAACTTTCACTGTCACTGTTAGCAAAAAACTTTTTTTGTAAAAAGTGACAGTGTAAGTGACAATGGGAAATCAGTGACAATGGGAAATCAGGAAAAACGACAAAATTGTGAAAGGAAAACAACTGTAATGGAAAATATAAAAATCAGGAAAGCCACAGTATGTGGTAACAAGAAAGAAAATATACGGCCCCTAATGACGCTGTACCTTCAGCGAAGATGTCTCGGTAATATAAGAAAAGCAAACAACAATGTTTTTGCTCAATGCGGACCCTCTCCAAGAACCGATTTATATGTAACTCGTATTATTTATTCTTTCTTGCTGCCGTTATGTAGTCACAGTGAAGGGTTCGTGTCTCGTGGTGTTAGCAAGTCTGTACACCCCTACTTTAGAGCATGTTTGCATGAACTCATAAATTACAGTTACCAAGTGCAGTTCACGTCAAGCCTCATTTCTTATCGTGCCTGAATTTTCGCACTAGTTACTTGTAGGCGAATTATCGGAGCCTCACACAAACTAACTACGTCTGAGAGCCATCGCGTGGTGTTTTCTGGGACTGATAACCCTCTATGCAATCACATAATCCTACAGTAATTTAGCAAAATCATCGCTACAATTAGCATTAATTTTCATGTACTTTGGAGTAGAGTATGGCCATGACAAAAATAATTATGGTTTACCAATGCACCATGTACGCAATATTAGCTAAGTTACATCTACTGCAATCCATTTTTGGCCGATAATGCTTCTCGGTTGTGAGTTTCTGCTGTTCTGATTAGAGCAACTTTTGGCTAGTATTTTCGTACTAGTACTGCAAGACACACAGTTGCTTACTTAATAGTAGTAAATCAAGAGCTTAAATGAGATATTCCACGTCAATCCATTTAGCAAACAGCCCTGGCCAATCATACGGGACACCGAGTGCAGTTTACCAAGCATATCTATCTTCCTCACCTGCCAATCGTCTGAAAGTAACTCATTTGCTGCTAACCTTAAGTTCATATGATTCGGATATCTCAGGAAGTACGGCTAAAGAAGGGTCGGAGGAGGGCAACGTCTCAGCGTGGACCTCGTGGTCGGTTGCTAATTGGACGATCACGTGCCTCATCAGCGAGTTCGCATACGAGGTAGCACATTAGGGACACTCAAACAGACACTACCACTGGAGGCCTTGCAAAAAAATGGTTCAAATGGCTCTGAGCACTATGGGACTTAACTTCTGAGATCATCAGTCCCCTAGAACTTAGAACTACTTAAACCTAACTAACCTAAGGACATCACACACATCCATGCCCGAGGCAGGACTCAAACCTGCGACCGCAGCGGTGGCGCGGTTCCAGACTGTAGCGCCTAGAACCGCTCGGCCACTCCGGCCGGCGGAGGCCTTGCAGATCGGCGATGCATGCCACATTCGACAGGGCACTTTTGGTGCTGCCTGAACTGCAACCATGCCACCATCACATAGGCTTGACGCCCAAAAAACTGCGTAAGCACATGACAAAGCTCCTCAAAGTGAAGTGTCTCTGTATCGGTAAAGGGCTTCAAATTTTTCACGATTTCGGAGAATCCTGATTTACTGGACGATAAAAACGTGACCTTATCAGCCGGATCGACAATACACCTTACCTGGAAGTGCATCAAGAGCAGCACAGGTAATTTTCCCACCGTTGCGTTGACTCCACGAACCGGCGACCAGCGATGGCGTCGGCGGGGTTAAAAGCTTCTCTACAGACGCCTGGGCCGCCACCACCACGACGTCAGAGCGGATCAATTCCTCATTCCATTTGAGCATTTTATGCAACTCTTCTACTGCAGTTTTTTGCTGCTTCCAGAGGCGCAACTGTTCCTGCCAGAATTGAGAAAATGTCTGTTTCATGGTGGTCAGGAATCAACACCATGAAAAAAAAGCATCGCAGGAGTAAGAACATCCTCTTTAGGCACTTTTATGTCTGTTCGGGGTGACAGTGCCGTGAAACTATCCAGTCAGCACAAATGTAACTACTCGGGCCAGTGGTAGGTCGAATACCGAAGCCAGGGAGTTGGATTCCGGAAGAGGAAAATGAACTAGACATGCGGGTCCATCTACGGAAGAGCGGAGAGTCTGGATGTAGCGTACAGACGGGCACGAAGAAAAGCACGAAATGCGACAGCGCGAATGACTGGGCAACTCGCATGCCGAACGAAGAGCATGGCGCAATGAGAAGGATAAGTACGAGCTGGCCAGTGCCAGCGTGCAAGGGGTATCATAAAGTTACACTTATCAGCCTTAAAAATGGGATGGAGAGTTTGTGTTGACTTTTTGCTGTTAATTCATCTTTACGTAGTCACGATCCATATTCATACACTTTTTCCAGCGTTTCTTGACTTTCTGGCTGCCTTGACTGTAGAGCTCTGCAGATTTTGCTTTAAACCACACTTGCACTTCCTTAATGACGTCATCTTCTTTGTCAAATCGGCGATCACGCAATGGATTCTTCATTTCTGGGAACAAAAAAAAAAAAAAATCACTTGGTGCCAGATCCGGAAAATATGGCGGACGCTGTATGATCTCAAAACGAAATGCCCTTATATTGTCAACTACAACTTGAGACTAATGAGCTGGTGCATTGTCAGTCATAAGACGAACGCCTCTGGAGACCATACCCCGGCATTTCTTAATCAGAGTTTTTCGTACCTAGTCCAGAAGATTGCTGTAGCATCTTGCAGTGACGGAGTGACCGTTGGCAAAGTAATCTGTGACGATGCTCCATGACAGTCCCAAAAAACTGAAAGCATGACGTTCACAGCCGATTGTTGCATTTGGCTCGTCTGTCAGGCACATGTGACCAGTTCGGAAATTCCTATTCCACCACATAATATTGCCATAAAATGGGAAATCCTTCCCATAAACAGCCGACATCTCATCATGGGTTTCGCAAGCACTGTTTCATTGCAGGAACTTCATCACACTACGAACCTCAATTTTCCGTACCTTACACCTCAGTCACTTCGAGCACTTTCGGTAAAACAATAGAAAATACTCAATTAACTGAAATTTTCAACATGCGCTGAGAGACAAACGATAATACCGACGAAATGTCATCAATATTACATTATAGTTTCCGGATAATAATTAGATGTTTACGATAACCCCTCGTAATAACTGACGGACCCAACCTATTGCCGCCAGCAATTAAACACGTGGGCCAGCAGCTCCACCTATATAACGCTCTGTGTGCACCTTACTTGACAGCTTGCAGCAGTACTCTACCACAAGCCCCATGCTACCTCATGTGTGTTCATGTTAATATCCGTTGGTTGGGACACAAAAATATTATGGACAAAAAGTCATGGAAAGTTCAGAAGATTTCTTTATGCAGGACCAGTGGTCATGAAACGGACTACAAATAAAACTAAGACGATGAAGATACTTGTTACATGTTTCCTATAGTTTTTTGCGATGTGTTTTGTGTTTCTAATTTTACATAGTCTTTTGAAAGATTGTGCTTCAGCTGTTTCCCATAATACTGCTGTTGGTATTACACGGCAGACTGAACTGTTGACGTGGCCAGCGTGACAACACTGATGTGTTTACTATCCAGCAGCGGGAAGGGGAATTAGTAGTAGTTTACACTATGGTACCCTTACAAGTGCGGCACTGTCACACGCTCCACGGCTGTATATCAATGCCCCGCACAGCACAACCAATAAACATACATTGGCACTTTTGTTAGACAATAATTATCAGACGATGTCACTTTGGCAGCATCTATTCACTGAATAATAAGTGAGCCACTTTAATTCTTATGCCTCTTATTTAGACACTATGTCATCTCGTTCGTACATGACAGTGCATTTATTCTGGCAACTTTACAAAACAAATTTCAATTTTCCTCGCAAGAGTAGGATGCGGGTCGGGCATGAGATTGGACAGAGTGAATGGTAATGTAACTTAGGGTGCCAGCTACCTTACAGTGAAGCAAAATGGTTCAAATGGCTCTGAGCACTATGGGACTTAACTGCTGAGGTCATTAGTCCCCTAGAACTTAGAACTAGTTAAACCTAACTAACCTAAGGACATCACAAACATCCATGCCCGAGGCAGGATTCGAACCTGCGACCGTAGCGGTCTTGCGGTTCCAGACTGCAGCGCCTTTAACCGCACGGCCACTTCGGCCGGCTACAGTGAAGCCGTCCACACTAGTTAGCCTTCGTGCAGGAGCTTCATCCTTGATAATCGGACCAGATTAATTTACCTACCGTCCATTAAAATAGTTACCGTGGTGAGGTAGTTGAATGCGTATAGCGTCAGAATGACTTGCTGTAGGTCATGGGTTCGATGTTAGTTGCATAAGACTTTCTTATTTTTGTTAGCGTCGACATTCTTTGGTATTTATGACCAAAACTAAGCGTGAACGCCACTGAATTTAAGTTAGATAGTGGTTTATGGCTTCAAAATTATAAATACTTTCTGTTGTAGAGTAATAATGATATACGTTTCCCCATACATATATTGAAGATCAAATGTCGCTGAGACAATGTGTCCTTCATTCAATGCTAGTGGTGATAAAACAATTCATTTTGCTGCATTTTTGATGATTACTACCACCCTAAAGATTACAAATCTAATATAATTAATAAATTCATAAGATACTGTTATGTATTAAATATGAAATCAGTTGTATTTTTATCTCTTTATCATCTATTTTCTAACGAAGCTCCTAGCAAAAATGAAGCGAGTGAGGTGGCGCAGTGGTTAGCACACTGGGCTCGCATTCAGGAGGACGACGGTTCAAAACGCGTCGGGCCATCCAGATTTAGGTTTTCCGGGTAACTGCTTTCTTAATGCAAAACTGTACTGTTGCTAAACATTTTCTGTCCTCTGATTCCTCAGATAACGATTATATAGTTTAAAAACTATGTTGCATGAAATATTTCTGTAAACAGTTCATTTTCGTTCTGCTCATCTAACTTTGTCTTAATTGGTCAGTTCCTTTTCAATTTTTCTCTCCTCCCTTGGGTTTAAAATGTCCAGTAATAGTACTTATTTTTTCTATGTCTTCTGTAGCTCTGTCAAGCAACCTCAACATGGCCATTACAACAAGACGAGGCATTTCATATTTTCGCTTTCATTGCTTCTTTTTCTTTTTACATATTCGTGCGATATGTGGTGATCATCGTTAATTTTTGCATAAAATGTTCTATCTGTATTGCCAGTAGGTCAGTTTTGCGTTATGTTTTTAATGTAGCGGACTGAGATAAAAAAATCAAAATCAGTCAGTTTCATTCACCATTCTAAATTTCGTGCTACAAAATACCAAAGTATAAATACAGAACTTCATCTTACTGCACAAAATGTCAATTACCTATGGAGCACTACTCGAATTACTTTTTAATACCTGAACAATGAAAAAAGATAATTCTTTATGAAAACTGTCAAGTAGTCACTTTCATCTGCTCGTGACTATTAACTGGCGAAGTCGACAAAGCCGTTGATTTCTCACTAACGCTTTCGTTTTAAACCAGATCTCTCGAAAAGAAAACACTTCTAGGTGAAAAGAGCGCTTACATGTTCCAAAGCAGCTCATAAATCATTCCGGTGACGTTATCCGTAACCTGTTAAATGATTCCATTATCAGCCTAGCGTTCGCTGAAACAGCACGACATCGGACTTCAGTATTAACAAAGATTCCACCCTGGATGTGCCTGCTGACTGCCAGAATATAAAAGTACCCTACAGAAGTGAGGAGGCTTACGAGTTTCAAAATATGTGACACAAGTGGCCGAAACTTTTAATTCAGTTGACTTAGAAGCTTAAATGTCATACACTGCCAAGGGATCACATTAGTAGACATTAGTATGTGGCATAAAATTCAACTTGATATGCCACCTGTTCAAGAGAAAAATGGATCTCAACAGACCGACAGACATACAGATGGATAAAAAATAATAATATTTTTTTCATGTGATATAAATACAGATTAACAATTATCGGATTTTTCCCTTTGCTTGTAGTGTGAAACTGTGCGTCTTTGCAAATTTCATGATTCTAAGTCAACGGGAAGTACCTACACGTTTTGATGAGTGGTTGCTCGGGTATGAAAATACTTGACGTAAATAGCCATATCTTTTGTCTGAATTAACTTAAAAACCCGACATTTTACACTGCTAAGGGAATATAGTCCTTAATACGTGATACAAATTTAAAATTGATACGTCTACCCGTTCCTGAGAAAAAAGGTTTTTAACAGTCGGACAGACAGACAGACAGACGGACAATAAAGCGGTCCTATACGACACATCTTCCAAGTCCTATTCAGGTGTAGGCCGTGTGTAATGTAGCCCAGTTTACAGATACTCTCAGCTGATATCAACGAAATGTGCGCCTTCTCAGCAGTAAACAGTGCCCTCTCAAGTTAAATGTTAACACGCCTCACAACAATGAGGGTTGACCGTAACGCCCGACTGGCTGTGCAAAGTAAGCACTACTGGACCGAGTTTGGGAACCAATCCTGTCCAAGTTACCGCCTGTATCATAAGCCTTGCCCTCCAGGACTATTCCCAGCCGCTCCCACCGTCACTAACTGATCCTCTTCAGGCCCATACGTCTTCTGCCACGTTATTTACTTCAGCACTTGATTTAAAAGCTCTAGTGACTGGATAGGCCTAACCTAATATTTCCTGCAACTGTGCCCCTACACAGCACTCATGACTACTATTTAGCACAATATAACTGAGGCCCACCACTTGTTTGTATATGGGGGATTATCTCAAACGAACTGTATTAAACAGATTTAATTAGCTGGGCTTATATGCATTTGTTAAAGTAATGAGTAGATAAGCATGGGCGAAATGAGGTGTAGTCCGCTCTATTAAAATAAGATGTTTTTTATACCTTTTTCACTGGCGCAATATGGACATATTTGATGTGAATAAATTTGTGTTAGAGATAATTTCCTTTTTTTTAGTACATTCAAATGGAGTACCATTTGGTTATCAATATGAAGACATGAAGAATAAAGATGTACAATGTTGATAACGTTTGTTTTACTTAAAACGTTGCCCGCATCTCGTGGTCGTGCGGTAGCGTTCTCGCTTCCCACGCCCGGGTTCCCGGGTTCGATTCCCGGCGGGGTCAGGGATTTTCTCTGCCTCGTGATGGCTGGGTGTTGTGTGATGTCCTTAGGTTAGTTAGGTTTAAGTAGTTCTAAGTTCTAGGGGACTGATGACCATAGATGTTAAGTCCCATAGTGCTCAGAGCCATTTGAACCATTTTTGAACTTAAAACGTTGTAATAGTTTTCACATAAAAAAAATGGAGCTATTGCTTTTCAGCACGCCCTGTAAAGCACATTAGAACAGCAAATATAAAAGAGCTCAACCACCACAAATAAAATCGAAAGGTAAACTATTAACGAACGCACATCCCATAAATCACAATACAGACTTATAATGGCCTAGGTTTAAGGATATCAATAACATGCATCTGCACAAAACGAGATAACCGGACATTCGTAACCAGAATCAGAAAAAGATACGATACATAGTGACAGCACTTACGGTGGCCAGTCTGTACATAATATGACTCCTTATGAAAAGATTCTGACTTACCAACGAGTGGGTGAATATACGAAGCAGACGACCGTGCTACAGTCTACCAGGCCACAATCTATATGTGTACAATCTATTTTACTTATTATATTCCCTATCTGAGGAACGTATAATAACCGTATATCATATATAAGGTGTCCCAGCACGAGCGATAATTCGAAGAAAAAAAGTATAGTAAACATGGGCTCTAAAATGCATGCCTTAAGAGCTCTGACTACTTGTTCAGTAGAAGAGATGTGCTTCATAGTAGCGAAGATGAACAAGTGCTCATGGCTCCTAAGATACGAATTTTAGAGTCAATGTTTACTAGAATTGTGCTTCGAACAGTCGATCCTGTGATATCACTGAATATCTTTAAATTCACACCAATGAAGGCAGAGCGCCCTGGCGGTAGCTCGTTTTCTGTTTCCAGTGTGCGAACGTTCGGTTTTCCCGCTTTATGCAGAAACATGTTATTGACATCCTTACCTGCACTGCTGTAAGTTTGTATTGTGGTTTATGGAATGTGGGGGTAGTTAATCGATTTTTTGAGGGTTTTCCGCTCTTTTATAGATGAGGACCTACTTTGTTTTATGTAGACCCAGTTCTCGAGAGGTTTTCTGTGCGGCCTAGGAATCTATGATGTATGTTTTCTGTTTCCATGCCATGTAACGGAGAATTATTATATTAATCACTGTCAGTTGAATCGTGTGGAAATTCTGTACGTATATGTGGTATCCTCTTCAGAATATTACTACAAGTTCTGCTGGCCTTTTATGCAGGCTGCCTACCCAGGACTTACATCCTCCAAGGATTCTAACCGTTCTGTATAATGAACATATCTAGCCTGCAATCCTTTAATTTCGTTATGCTTACGCAGTGAACTCTACATTCCCAGAGTAATTTCCGACGTCTCTTCAGAGTTGCACAGATAGCAACCGCGGTCAAACTTATCTCCTTTCCGTTGGTTATCTTCCGTACTATGGGGCATTACGTACTGTGCCGGGTGCTTCACTGTCCCCATAATCATTCAGGAATAATTAAGGTAGCTGTACACCATAAATAGATAAAGCACTCCGTCTTCAGGCCACAAGTGGCCCATCGGTACCATCCGACCGCCGTGTCATCCTCAGATGAGGATGCGGAGAGGAGGGGCGTGTGGTCAGCACACCGCTCTATAATTAGATAACCTAACTTAAATCTTACTGCATTGTAAGTTACTGCACCCGTACATTTACAACCAGACTTAAAACCATCGAAATAAAATCACAAAAATACACTCCTGGAAATGGAAAAAAGAACACATTGACACCGGTGTGTCAGACCCACCATACTTACTCCGGACACTGCGAGAGGGCTGTACAAGCAATGATCACACGCACGGCACAGCGGACACACCAGGAACCGCGGTGTTGGCCGTCGAATGGCGCTAGCTGCGCAGGCAGCATTTGTGCACCGCCGCCGTCAGTGTCAGCCAGTTTGCCGTGGCATACGGAGCTCCATCGCAGTCTTTAACACTGGTAGCATGCCGCGACAGCGTGGATGTGAACCGTATGTGCAGTTGACGGACTTTGAGCGAGGGCGTATAGTGGGCATGCGGGAGGCCGGGTGGACGCACCGCCGAATTGCTCAACACGTGGGGCGTGAGGTCTCCACAGTACATCGATGTTGTCGCCAGTGGTTGGCGGAAGGTGCACGTGCCCGTCGACCTGGGACCGGACCGCAGCGACGCACGGATGCACGCCAAGACCGTAGGATCCTACGCAGTGCCGTAGGGGACCGCACCGCCACTTCCCAGCAAATTAGGGACACTGTTGCTCCTGGGGTATCGGCGAGGACCATTCGCAACCGTCTCCATGAAGCTGGGCTACGGTCCCGCACACCGTTAGGCCGTCTTCCGCTCACGCCCCAACATCGTGCAGCCCGCCTCCAGTGGTGTCGCGATAGGCGCGAATGGAGGGACGAATGGAGACGTGTCGTCTTCAGCGATGAGAGTCACTTCTGCCTTGGTGCCAATGATGGTCGTATGCGTGTTTGGCGCCGTGCAGGTGAGCGCCACAATCAGGACTGCATACGACCGAGGCACACAGGGCCAACACCCGGCATCATGGTGTGGGGAGCGATCTCCTACACTGGCCGTACACCACTGGTGATCGTCGAGGGGACACTGAATAGTGCACGGTACATCCAAACCGTCATCGAACCCATCGTTCTACCATTCCTAGACCGGCAAGGGAACTTGCTGTTCCAACAGGACAATGCACGTCCGCATGTATCCCGTGCCACCCAACGTGCTCTAGAAGGTGTACGTCAACTACCCTGGCCAGCAAGATCTCCGGATCTGTCCCCCATTGAGCATGTTTGGGACTGGATGAAGCGTCGTCTCACGCGGTCTGCACGTCCAGCACGAACGCTGGTCCAACTGAGGCGCCAGGTGGAAATGGCATGGCAAGCCGTTCCACAGGACTACATCCAGCATCTCTACGATCGTCTCCATGGGAGAATAGCAGCCTGCATTGCTGCGAAAGGTGGATATACACTGTACTAGTGCCGACATTGTGCATGCTCTATTGCCTGTGTCTATGTGCCTGTGGTTCTGTCAGTGTGATCATGTGATGTATCTGACCCCAGGAATGTGTCAATAAAGTTTCCCCTTCCTGGGACAATGAATTCACGGTGTTCTTATTTCAATTTCCAGGAGTGTATTTTTATGTGGTGTCATCCGAAGAGCTGGATGCTAAAATAAGGTCGGCGTCTTGCAATGAAACCAGAGGAAAGTTTAGTCGTTGAATGTGGCACTGACGAATAAGCAACAAGCCGGCCGTGGTGGCCGAGCGGTTCTAGAAGCTGCAGTCCGGAACCGCGCGACTGCTACTGTCGCAGGTTCGAATCCTGGCTCGGGCATGGATGTTTCTGATGTCCTTAGGTTAGTTAGGTTTAAGTAGTTCTAAGTTCTAGGGGACTGATGACCTCAGATGTTAAGTCCCATAGTACTCAGATCAATTTGAACCATTTGAATGAGCAACACCGGCGTAGTCACGCTTCCTAGAGGTTCGCGCCGCCGCCGCAATCGATGGTGTACTTACGGCTGAGCAGAGGAATGCTCGCCTCAGTTCGCAGTCAACGATCAAGACGAGTGCTTCGTCTTACATAGGCCACCAGTGTATTAAATATCATAGGCAGAGCCGCGCGGGGTAGCTGTGCGATGTGAGACGCCTTGCCACGGCTCGCGCGGCTCACCCCGTCGGGAGGTTCGAGTCATTCCTCGGGCATGGGTGTGCGCGTTGTCCTTAGTGCGAATTAGATTAAGTAGTGCGTAATTCTAGGGTCCGATGACGTGAGTAGTTTGGTCCCATAGTCCTTACCACAAATTTCCAATTTATCTTAGGCATAATGAGAACATAATGTTATTTGTTCTTCAAGTGAATTAAATTTGTTTGCATCTAGTGATACATTTGTATTCATAGTTAGTTTCCTTGTCATATGTAAGAGAGGGCTTTAAGGCCCTATTCTGATCCGGCTAAATGAGCAATAAATAAATAAATAAATAACTATTCAGAACATTCCTGTGGAAATGGACTGTACGAAGTTAAGTAAATCTTCATATCTGTAGTGTAATAAAGTGAAAAGTTATAGTTCCACTCCTTCTCCTTCCAGAGCAACGCAGAGAACGTACCATTGTGTAGACGAGTGTATCTTCACGGCGCACAACATTTTTTTTAAGCAGTATCACTAACTTAATGACCGCGTATTAATTAATACATTTTCCTTGGGGACTCTGCGGAACAGAAAACCTTAAGCCTCTTTCCTCTACAATAAAACGATGCCTGATGCCTTCACGAGACAATATTTAGTATTTTCAAAACTTAATTGCTTGAATAAAGTATCGTGTGAGCTTTATGAGGACGACAAGATAACGTCTACACTTACTTGTTAACGTCACGTACTAGCTCGCTCAGGAAAACCAACTTTAACACCTTTCTTTAAAATTGAGCAACATTTTAGCATGTAGTTTCATAAAGTTATTTCTTTGCCAGTGATCGAGTAGCACTTCCTTGCTGGACAAGGCAGCTGACAATACCACTGCCTTTGCAGAGCGTGCAGGTGGTCGACACATAGAAAACATTAATTTAAAACAATTATTAAACAACCCGGCTCTTAACCCGCCCTCTGTCACATCCCTTTCCTGTTGACAAATCTGGCAGCCGAGCAGCCGTCCCGCTGCTGCTGCTTGTACCTCAATTTGGTAGTTCACCTCTCTTGTTCATGCGTTCAGTACGGCCGAGGACTACTCCCACATCGCTTGGTAAGCTACTGTGCTAAAAACCGTCCTGGATTTCGCACAGAGGAGGGCGGATTTGATGAGCCTCTGCAGCCTTCACAATTCGTAAGCGGACACCGTGCAGGCAGGCGTTGCGATCTTCACGTCAGTGGCCACGCCCCAGCTACGGCGTCCACTCCACAACATTGCCAAGCCGCACCTGCCTTGACCGGTGGTCCAAGTCTAACTCTCTTTTCCGCCGCCGAGCACACACTCTCAGAGACTACACACTGTCTTTGTTATGCTGCTGCTGGGAAAAGGACTTCGTACTGACAACCTCCGGCCAGAATTCCACAATTGGCAAAGGCAGAATTTTTTGAGGCTACCGTCATTTATCCCCACGAAATAATCAATAAGTCATTACTTTTCTCCTCGTTTCGTGACGACATAAAAATGACTGTACTCTGACAACTCTGAAGACATGCGAATACATGTATATATTCAGGGTGGCGAAAAACAGCCTGTAGGCTTGTGAGGGTGTTTTTAAGAAAAAACTGCGATACAGTGTGCCGTTTACGCGTTATTTAGCACTGAAGTTCTCAAATCAGGTCGTCACTCATGTGAATTCAAGCAGCCTGCCGGCGGCGGTGTCGCCAGACTTCTTCTTCATTTGGTTTTCTTCAACCGAACGAAAGTAGCTTTTTCTCGCCTAGCTTAAATTTATCACTACAGAGAAAGGCAAGTTTTGATTGCTAATGAGCATTTCAACAAGCGGTAACTCGCGGACCAACCGATGTGTGCATATTACCACATTTTAGCACATGCAAGCGCTTGAATTTGCCCTCACAACCACGTGATTGGCTAACTTAGATGCTAAACAACTCGTAAACGGTGCAACATGTCAATTTTTTTTCTTAACAATCATTTCTCTGCACAATATTCCCTGCAACACTTTTACAAGCTTTTAGGACTGTTTCTGTACTCACTGTATATCGGTACTGCAACCTATAACAAAGTACTGTGAATGAAGACAAACTGAGGTGACACAATTAAATTTTGCAGTTCTTGGAGCCGGCAGATGTTTGGGTGAGAGGCACGTTTCACGTGATGCTTTTTAGATACATTCAGCCAAACACATTTTTTGACGGATGAGTTCGATTCACAGCAATTATAATTCTGCACTCCGTTGGCAATATTCCTGTAATTGCTTGTTCGTTGGCATGACTTTGGTCAGTATTCTGTCTGCATTCAAGACGCTGCTATTTCCACTCAGCTCACGGAACAAAGTGTTACAATATGCTGCACTGATTTGGGACGAATATTTTCATTCCCTATGTCAATGTTACACATAGAAAATGAGCTCATTTTTCTTTTGCTCTCTGACTCAAATTGGAACTTAAATTCTGTGAATCGGTTTTGAGTCCTGTAACCACATCGGACAGAGTATCCACTCAGTCCATCAGCATCTGCACTTGTTCTTGTTGTTGTGGTCTTCAGTCCTGAGACTGGTTTGATGCAGCTCTCCATGCTACTCCATCCTGTGCAAGCTTCTTCATCTCCCAGTACCTACTGCAACCTACATCCTTCTGAATCTGCTTAGTGTATTGATCTCTTGGTCTCCCTCTACGATTTTTACCCTCCACGCTGCCCTCCAATGGTAAATTTGTGATCCCTTGATGACTCAAAACATGTCCTACCAACCGGTCCCTTCTTCTAGTCAAGTTGTGCCACAAACTTCTCTTCTCCCCAATCCTATTCAATACCTCCTCATTAGTTACGTGATCTACCCACCTTATCTTCAGCATTCTTCTGTAGCACCACATTTCGAAAGCTTCTATTCTCTTCTTGTCCAAACTGGTTATCGTCCATGTTTCACTTCCATACATAGCTACACTCCATACAAATACTTTCAGAAACGACTTCCTGACACTTAAATCTATACTCGATGTTAACAAATTTCTCTTCTTCAGAAACGATTTCCTTGCCATTGCCAGTCTACATTTTATATCCTCTCTACTTCGACCATCATCAGTTACTTTGCTCCCTAAATAGCAAAACTCCTTTACTACTTTAAGTGTCTCATTTCCTAATCTAATTCCCTCAGCATCACCCGACTTAATTAGACTACATTCCATTATCCTCGTTTTGCTTTTGTTGATGTTCATCTTATATCCTTCTTTCAAGACACTGTCCATTCCGTTCAACTGCTCTTCTAAGTCCTTTGCTGTCTCTGACAGAATTACAATGTCATCGGCGAACCTCAAAGTTTTTACTTCTTCTCCATGAATTTTAATACCTACTCCGAATTTTTCTTTTGTTTCCTTTACTGCTTGCTCAATACACAGATTGAATAACATTGGGGAGAGGCTACAACCCTGTCTCACTCCTTTCCCAACCACTGCTTCCCTTTCATGCCCCTCGACTCTTATAACTGCCATCTGCTTTCTGTACAAATTGTAAATAGACTTTCGCTCCCTGTATTTTACCCCTGCCACCTTCAGAATTTGAAAGAGAGTATTCCAGTTAACGTTGTCAAAAGCTTTCTCTAAGTCTACAAATGCTAGAAACGTAGGTTTGCCTTTTCTTAATCTTTCTTCTAAGATAAATCGTAAGGTTAGTATTGCCTCACGTGTTCCAACATTTCTACGGAATCCAAACTGATCTTCCCCGAGGTCCGCTTCAACCAGTTTTTCTATTCGTCTGTAAAGAATTCGCGTTATTATTTTGCAGCTGTGACTTATTAAACTGATAGTTCGGTAATTTTCACATCTGTCAACACCTGCTTTCTTTGGGATTGGAATTATTATATTCTTCTTGAAGTCTGTGGGTATTTCGCCTGTCTCATACATCTTGCTCACCAGATGGTAGAGTTTTGTCATGACTGGCTCTCCCAAGGCCATCAGTAGTTCTAATGGAATGTTGTCTACTCCCGGGGCCTTGTTTCGACTCAGGTCTTTCAGTGCTCTGTCAAACTCTTCACGCAGTATGTTATCTACCATTTCATCTTCATCTATATCCTCTTCCATTTCCATAATATTGTCCTCAAGTACATCGCCCTTGTATAAACCCTCTATATACTCCTTCCACCTTTCTGCCTTCCCTTCTTTGCTTAGAACTGGGTTGCCATCTGAGCTCTTCATATTCATACAAGTGGTTCCCTTCTCTCCAAAGGTCTCTTTAATTTTCCTGTAGGCAGTATCTATCTTACCCCTAGTGAGACAAGCCTCTACATCCTTACATTTGTCCTCTAGCCATCCCTGCTTAGCCATTTTGCACTTCCTGTCGATCTCATTTTTGAGACGTTTGTATTCCTTTTTGCCTGCTTCATTTACTGCATTTTTATATTTTCTCCTTTCATCAATTAAATTCAATATTTCTTCTGTTACCCAAGGATTTCTATTAGCCCTCGTCTTTTTACCTACTTGATCGTCTGCTACCTTCACTACTTCATCCCTCAGTGCTACCCATTCTTCTTCTACTGTATTTCTTTCCCCCATTCCTGTCAATTGTTCCCTTATCCTCTCCCTGAAACTCTCTAAAACCTCTGGTTCTTTCAGTTTATTCAGCTCCCATCTCCTTAAATTCCCACCTTTTTGCAGTTTCTTCAGTTTCAATTTGCAGTTCATAACCAATAGATTGTGGTCAGAATCCACATCTGCCCCTGGAAATGTCTTACAATTTAAAACCTGGTTCCAAAATCTCTGTCTTACCATTATATAATCTATCTGATACCTTTTAGTATCTCCAGGATTCTTCCAGGTATACAACCTTCTTTTATGATTCTTGAACCAAGTGTTAGCTATGATTAAGTTATGCTCTGTGCAAAATTCTACAAGGCGGCTTCCTCTTTCATTTCTTCCCCCCAATCCATATTCACCTACTATGTTTCCTTCTCTCCCTTTTCCTACTGAAGAATTCCAGTCACCCATGACTATTAAATTATCGTCTACCTTCACTACCTGAATAATTTCTTTTATGTCGTCATACATTTCATCAATTTCTTCATCATCTGCAGAGCTAGTTGGCATATAAACTTGTACTACTGTAGTAGGCATGGGCTTTGTGTCTATCTTGGCCACAATAATGCGTTCACTATGCTGTTTGTAGTACCTAACCCGCACTCCTATTTTTTTATTCATTATTAAACCTACTCCTGCATTTCCCCTATTTGATTTTGTATTTATAACCCTGTATTCACCTGACCAAAAGTCTTGTTCCTCCTGCCACCGAACTTCACTAATTCCCACTATATCTAACTTTAACCTGTCCATTTCCCTTTTTAAATTTTCTAACCTACCTGCCCGATTAAGGGATCTGACATTCCACGCTCCGATCCGTAGAATGCCAGTTTTCTTTCTCCTGATAACGACGTCCTCTTGAGTAGTCCCCGCCCGGAGATCCGAATGGGGGACTATTTTACCTCCGGAATATTTTACCCAAGAGGACGCCATCATCATTTAATCATACAGTAAAGCTGCATGTCCTCGGGAAAAATTACGGCTGTAGTTTCCCCTTGCTTTCAGCCGTTCGCAGTACCAGCACAGCAAGGCCGTTTTGGTTAATGTTACAAGGCCAGATCAGTCAATCATTCAGACTGTTGCCGCTGCAACTACTGAAAAGGCTGCTGCCCCTCTTCAGGAACCACATGTTTGTCTGGCCTTTCAACAGATACCCCTCCGTTGTGGTTGCACCTACGGTACGGCCATCTGTATCGCTGAGGCACGCAAGCCTCCCCACCAACGGCAAGGTCCATGGTTCATCTGCACTTATAATACACGAATTGTAAGCCTGCCACTACTTTTACAATTGTAACTGTGTGTCCATAGTAGTTTACGAACCAGTGTCGGTAATTGAGGTGGCCAAGAAACATAATCAGACATTTACAAAAAGGTAACAGATTTGTAAGTTTATTCAGATTAAATACACTTAATTATAAAGATTATTAAGATATTCATAACTTTGATTTATTGTGAATGCTTCTGTAGTTACAGTGGATGTTTCTTAGGAAAGAGAAGGGTAAACTGGCTGGGATGACAGCAAAATCTTTAAGGGGGGCACTGAAACTCATGGGAGTACTTTTTTAGGCTAAGATCAGTGTCCAATCACCCAACATTGATTGAAATTAAGCTTAATGAGAAGTTCAGACAGGCAGGCACTAAAGATGTGAAAATATCACAAGATTCTCATAACAGTACAGTAAAAAATTATGTTAGTACGCCTCAAAACCCACATAAAAGCACAGTGAAAAATAAAGTTAATATATTGCATCAAAATATCAGGGGATTAAAACAGAAAGTAGATGAGCTTCTTGTTTGTTTAGAAGATTTAGAAACTGAGGGTGGAATAGATGTACTATTCCTGTCTGAACATCGTATAGTCACAGGTATGGAAATGGTAAATGTAGATGGATATGAGCTTTCAGCAAATGTAAATAGAGACACTATGGAAAGAGAAGGAGTTGCCATATATGTTAAAACCTGTCATAGAGTGAAAAATTTGGAAACTAAAAAATTTTGCGGAGAGCAACATATAGAAGCATGTGCATGTGAGCTTAAACTAACTAGTGGCACTTTTATAATTGTAGCCATTTTCAACTATTTTTGAAAAACGTGGATTCTTTGGTGTGCTGTCTGTCAGACAGGGGAAGGAAAATTATTGTTTGTGGGGATTTCTATATAGATTTTTTGAAAGAGTCCGATAGAATGCTTGACCTTGAAGTATTACTTGGTTCTTTCAATTTGACATCAAATATTGATTTTCCTACTCGGGTGGTACAGGAAAGCAGCACACTGATAGATAATGTATTCATAGACCAAGATAAATTTAGTCAAATAAAGACTTTTCCTGTTAAGAATGGTCTGTCTGATCATGAGGTTCCGTTAGTTACAGTATATGATATAGTTCCATACAGTAATGCAAAACAATCCTTCAAATTAGTGCGTTCAATTAACGATTTAACAATTCAAAATTTTAGGGAAAGGTTGCAACAGTTAGACTGGGATG
The DNA here is from genome assembly GCF_023898315.1 of Schistocerca nitens. Taxonomy (NCBI): domain Eukaryota; kingdom Metazoa; phylum Arthropoda; class Insecta; order Orthoptera; family Acrididae; genus Schistocerca; species Schistocerca nitens. Next base: position 389,828,803 of record NC_064616.1, read on the forward strand.
AGGTGTACTGTGAACGTGATCCTGATTTAAAATTTAACCTATTTCATGATACCTTTGAGAGTATATTTGAAACCATGTAAAAATCCATGGCTTACTAAAGCGATAAAAATATCTTGTAAACAGAAAAGGGAAATGTATCTTATAGCTAGGAGGAGTAATGATACCGAAACAGTGAAACGTTATAAAACCACTGCACTGTATTAAGAAAATTTATTAAATACTCCAGAAATATGTGCATTATGTCTGAGATTAGCACATCTGATAATAAGATTAAAACAATTTTGAATACTGTTAAAAGGGAAACAGGGCAACTGCGAGCACAGGGAGACTGTATTTCTATCAAACACAATGAAAAGTTTGTTAACAAGAAGTCAGAAGTAGAAAACATTTTAAAGTGTTGTAGAGAAAATAGGCTCCAGCTATTCATCGGAAAATGCAAGGCAGTATATGGAAGAGGCAGTACCTATGCAATTTGATAAACTTGAAATTCAACCCACCTCTCCTACTGAAATTAGGAAAATAATAAATTCAGTCAAAAATAAAAGCGCACATGGAATTCATGGCATTTCTAACAGAGTACTAAAAGCTTGTTCCCAACAAATAAGTGTAATGTATTCAAGAGTAGCATCACATATTTGTAAAAATGAAGTAGTAACAAAATGTCAGTTTGGTTTTCAGAAAGGCCTTTCAACAGAAAATGCTATATATGCTTTCAGTGATCATATATTATATTCATTGAATAACCGAACATTACCCATTGGGAGGGAAGTTTAAATGTGCCATGTCCCATGTAGCAGCGTGCGGCGCGAGCGCGCCTGGTGTGGTCGACGAAGAAGATATCGATACCGCAGAATATACCAGCAGACATTGAGTATGATCCACTACTAACGAAATCTGACATCATAATTAAAGTTTCAGAGACAGCAAAACTTATGCAAAGCACAACGGAAGTGGTGTCCCTCCGAAATAACACAACTGATTTTTAACTAGAACGGTGACTGCAATCCTCACACTATGCTGCCCTAATATATACCAAGACTGTGCCTCATAGGTTCAATCTCTGTACGACAGATGTGTTTGTTGTCTGCTGCCTGCATTACCTAATACCTTGAAAATGGGGAGCTTGTGAGGTGGAATCAATAATTTTCGATAACGTCGTTTCTGATTATCACTGCTAGCATTCAACCGCGATTCTTATATATATTTTAACAACGCGTTTCAAGAGACAATGCTCTCATCATCAGGTTGTAAAATCTATGTCATGAATTAAACGGACTAAAGAGACCAAATATCGTCACCAATAGTGGGGAAGTCCATAGAGTAAAACAGAATTAAAAGTATATTGGACTGTGAGTCCTCGTCTTACGTTGAAGTTGTTGACACAAGTCAATGGCCGTCCCATAGCTACCGAATATGCTGTCGACTGCGCCGGCTCGGGAGCTGTTGTGGACTGACGTGCCTAGGTGTTGTGGCGTGGTTACAGCCGTATGCTTGACGGTAACGCTATGCTATTGGGCGCCTCATTTCCTTATTGCATTGGTCTGCCATCGTTAGCCTATCGCAACTCCGTCATTGACATGCTACGAGTTTAAAGTCGCATGCCTGCCCTAAAATAATTCTAAAAACCCGCTAAAAAATCTCATTTCTTTAAAGTTATCTTGTACATTTAGCATATTGCTTTGTTTCTTTTCATGGATAGCTATCTCGAATTCCTCTAGTAAATCAAGTTTCCTCCCTTTCTTTTCTACATGCAATAAGGAAATGAGGCGCCCAATAGCATAGCGTTACCGTCAAGCATACGGCTGTAACCACGCCACAACACCTAGGCACGTCAGTCCACAACAGCTCCCGAGCCGGCGCAGTCGACAGCATATTCGGTAGCTATGGGACGGCCATTGACTTGTGTCAACAACTTCAACGTAAGACGAGGACTCACAGTCCAATATACTTTTAATTCTGTTTTACTCTATGGACTTCCCCACTATTGGTGACGATATTTGGTCTCTTTAGTCCGTTTAATTCATGACATAGATTTTACAACCTGATGATGAGAGCATTGTCTCTTGAAACGCGTTGTTAAAATATATATAAGAATCGCGGTTGAATGCTAGCAGTGATAATCAGTATAACGACAACTGCTACCTCGACTCCATAATGGATTATATAGAAACGTCGTTTCTACCGCCGTATAACTCGATGAACTGCATTAAAGACTCCTTACCTCAGTTGCTGAGATCTTCTTATGGAAGAGCTCTAAGCATTTGTAGCGTTGCTCTTATTAAATTGCAATATAACTGAATGGACCACATTTTGTAGGACGTAAATCTGAAATATTCACATATGGAGATGCGGTACATGGTTTCGGTGAACATAGGAACGACGTAAGGTAATGAATTCGCGAAGCCAAAACGTACGATAAATTCTGTACACAGGTATACAAAGTCAACCAGTATGAATAAAGACAGAAATCAGGTTAGAAAATTAAATATCCACTCCGAATATCATAGCACAAAATTACATAAAAATAAATTTACAGACTTCTGAAAAAAGACCTTGCGATTGAGAGATAATGTTTTTGCAAGTCACTTTAATTTACAGATAGTTATCCCGGAAACGGATATCTATCAACACCTGATGAGAGGAAAAAGGTGCATTTTCCACGGCATCCACACATGCAAAATGTAATGCAAAAAGACACGATTTTATATAATTCCAAGTTTTTCCCAATCACGCAAATAAAACACGTATCCTCGAAGGTTGCTGCAAACTAACGATTATATTGAAAGTTGTTGGTCGAATACCTTGTTGCAAAGACGAACCTCTCCACCGGACAGAGTCTGCTCGTGACGGATTTGTCTCAGTTTACAAATTACTTACATGCCACGCAGGTGTACCGTTTATGTAAGGTGCCGTTTCCCAGCTGGTAACGAGTCAGTTCACTTGGTGGAAATCGTTATTTAAATTATTACTCCTCCAAGTTACCTGTCCTGTACCCGTTTTGTATTAGTTCCTGTATGAATTTAACGGTAGGGGAACAGTGTATGTTGCGGGTAGAAAATCGCTGATGTTAGCATCAGCATTTCGGATGATGACGATGTTGGTTTGTGGTGCGCTAAACATCGTGGTCTTCAGCGCCCGTACAAGTTCCAGTCTTTCCATTTCCAGTCTCACCACCACCCAAATGATGATGAGATGATGAGGAGAACACAAACACCCAGTCCCCGGGCGGAGAAAATCCCCGACCCGGCCGGGAATGGAACCCAGGACCCCGTGATCCATTTTTTTTCTGTTCTCATTTTGTTCGAAATTGTTCTTTAGATATGTTCAGGGCGGCCCCTGACACCAGTTTGAGTTCACCGTTGGTCCGTTCACTCAGTCTTTTTATTACAGAGAGCAGCCAACCCTATGACCGACCATACTGAGTTACCGTGCCTGCTTTATAATGAAATTCAGACCTTTAGCTGCTTACAGGCGTTGATAAATATCAACGAGGACAGTTGAAACTGTGTAATGCCAACTTCTGAGACGTAGCAGTAGGCCACTAGACCACGAGCTGCGGACTCAGCGCCCGCATCTCGTGGTCGTGCGGTAGCGTTCTCGCTTCCCACGCCCGGGTTCCCGGGTTCGATTCCCGGCGGGGTCAGGGATTTTCTCTGCCTCGTGATGGCTGGGTGTTGCGTGATGTCCTTAGGTTAGTTAGGTTTAAGTAGTTCTAAGTTCTAGGGGACTGATGACCATAGATGTTAAGTCCCATAGTGCTCAGAGCCATTTGAACCATTTTGCGGACTCAGCTTTTCTGGAAGTGATCATATCAGCATCAGCATCCCCCTACCCAATATCCCGAAATTGATGATACACACACTAACATTTATATTGTTTTATCTGCAATCCTCTCATCCATTTACAGCACACATACTTGCAGTTTATAAAGTGCTAGCAGTTGACCTTGCAGCAGCAGAGTCAGCCACCTACTTCACGTTTTTAAATTGGTAGTATTGGTTGTACAATTGGCTGATTTGTAGGGCACCAGATCTGGTAATTGGTAAACTGCCTGTATAACTGGTAAGTTGGTAGGACACCATATATGTAAACTGGTCAAACTGGGCATAAAATTGGCTATTTGGTAGGATTCCAAATCGAAAATTGATAAAATTAGTAGGATAAATCAAAATAGCTATGTACCAGCCGAAACAGAGTTGGAATATGTGTAAATACGTCTATTCTTCCAGATATGCATTTTAATTAAAAATATTTGAGTGATGTGCATTAATAACTGCTGGACCACTGCCATCCACATGTACTGTAGTGAGAGGCAGAGTTAAAAAGCTATTGAGGTGAGATATTTTGACACTACAGTGTGTTCATAACGTCATAGCATATTCTGTCCTCAGATAACATCTCTAGAATGCACGCCAAAACCACCACCGACTGTGACTCCATTTCATTGCTAATGGCCCAGCAAGCAGTCGTCGCAAGAGTAGAACGTTTCTTTTTCCTTTTGTTTTCTCACAATGGCAAAAACGTGCTAATGGGAAAAGCACAGTCCAGCACTGGTAGGTAGCCTATGATGTAGGTCATTACTCCTACTTTTTAGACTGAGAGTGGGCGGAATTAACTTGGTTGGGAGAATTCTTTTAAGGATCCGCTGGACGCGGAATGAAAAATATTATAAAATTATACCATTGGCCAGTGTTGACAGTAAATCTAGTGATTAGCAGGAAATTTTGGGCACGCGAAAGACAACCGCCAGGCCGAGAAGTAACCTTTTTAGCATTATTCGGACACACATTCAGAGACAAACAGTCGAAGGAAGATCGAAAGAGGAGTGCTGAGTCGTCCAATGGAGATTGAGCAGCGCCTCGAGTTACACTACTGTGATACGACGCCGACCACCGCTGCTTATGATAAGAACACACAGCAGCAACAGAATTCTCAGAATGGACAGGCACCAAACCTTGTTAAATTTTAAGGAAGTGGCGCAACCTCTACCTGTTGCTCTGATCCAGTAATATGGTTGTTTTCACTTGCCGCCATCCTCACGCCTTGCAATCATTATATACTTATCATGTAACTTCACAATACAATATCAATGATAGTGAATTGGCATAACCAAAGTGCTACACCTACCCATCCCAGAACTTTGCTGAGCATCAGTTACGTTCACACAGTAAAATAAATTATAGTTATTTGAGAAAAACAGGATGATTTATTCAAGAGAAAGAGTTTTACAAACTGAGCAAGTCCATATCGCATTGGTCCACCTCCGGCCCTCACGAAAATTATTATTCGCTTTGGTATCGATTGACAGAGTTGTTGAATATCCTCCTGAGGGATATCGTGCCAAATTCCGTGGCGCGTTAAATAGTCCAAATCCCGAGCTGGCTGGAGAACCGTGCCCGTAATGCTTCAAACGTTCTCAGTTGGGTAGAGATCCGGCCACCTTGCTGGCCAAGACAGGACTTAGCAAGCGCGAAGACAAGTAATACAAAACTCTCGCTGTGAGCAGGCGAGTATTATCTTGCTGAAATATAAGCCCATTATGGCTTGCCATGAAGGACAACAAAATGGGACTTAGAACATCGGCGACGCACCGCTGTGTTGTGAGGCTGTCACAAATGACAAACAAAGGAGCCCTGCTACGAAAAAAAATGGCAACGAAGGTAGTCACTGTTGGACGTCGATCCGTTTGGTGGGCGACAATCAGGTTGGTATTCCTGGGCGTCTCCAGACACGTCTTCGACCTGGAGTCCCAATGACTGGAGTACAGTCGTCTTCAGTGATGAATCCCGCTTCAAACTGAACCCCGATGACCAGAAAAGAAGTATCAGGAGAGGCTCCAGACGTAGTGGTATACCAGTCTCACTGACGCCCGCCGTACTGCCCGACAACCAGCAGGGATTTCTTTTCATAGCAGGTTGACTGTCATCCGCCGCACCGATACAGCACAGCGGTTCGTCGACGTTATTCTACGCCCTGTTTAGCTGCCCTTTATGTCAAGCCAACCTGGGCTTACATTTCAGCAAGATAATGCCCGCCAGCATACGGCGTGAGTTTCTACTGCTTGTCTTCGTGGTTGCCAAATCCTACCTTAGCCAGCAAGATTTCTCCCCAGTGGATAACGTTTAGACCATTATGGGCAGGATCCTGCAGTCAGCTCAGGATTTTGACGTTCTATCACACCACTTAGACAGAATTTGGCACGATATCCTTCCCGAGGATATCCAACAAGTGTATTAGTTATTGCTAAGCTTTATAACCGCTTACATAAGGGCTAAAGGTGAACCAATGCGTTATTGACTTGCTCAGTTTGTGAAGCTCTTCCTATTGAATAAATCATCCAATTCTTTTCTGAAATTGTAATCATTTGTTAGTCTGTTCATGCACATCACGTCTGCCGATTTTCGTCCCATTAGATAATTCGTTTTTGGTGCGTCACTTTTTTATTTTTTATTTATTTATTCTTTTAGTATATCGAAGCAACAGTAGAAACATGTTTATTCAGCATCATACGGTCAAGTAATGTTATTTTGTAATGTTATTTTTTAAGAAAAAAGGACCAGTGTATTATATGCAAACTATTATCTACCTGTCCATAGTTGTAATTATTTAACGAGAAAATCTAGACACGGTTGTAATGGAGATGCCACCACATCTTGTAGCATATGGTTGCTGTGTGATATGCTTCGATTTATAAGTACATTATTTACCCTACACAGACGAAGATATTGTACTACTGCACTGTGGGTGCACCGAGAATGACGTTATCATGTCCACATGTAGCCCTTATCAATTGTGACAAGCCGTAAAAAGTGGTGGAATAGTCAAAAATGCAATCGTAAAAATGTTTGCGGAATTATCTGCCCGAAGTTACGATAAAATGTCTCCTTTTGAGTAATTGCATGGCTGTCTTAACACGATTCGCGGCACTGCCTCCACTGTATTGTGCTCCAGAAAGAATGACAACCTTTTATTGTCCACAATCGAGTTGTTGCGTTGTCTGCAAACACTACAAAGCATTACTACCAACGGTCTTTTACATCCTTGCACAGTAAATCGACGCCTAAAGCCCAAAAAATTCCATGTATCTGCAGCGTGAATCACCCTGCAACGTGAAAGCCCCACCAAATGCATAGGGTATGGATTGTCGAAGTCATGTTCACTTGTCGTCCCAAAACACTCCAACTGAACTACCTATCGTAGACAACCTTCCAAATGGTTAAGAAGAACAAAAGGTCATTGTTAATTCTTGTAACAAAGTAAAACGCCTACAGCAGTCCTTATATGTAGCTACCAGATTCGGCGCTTTAATGCGCCATCTTCGGGCCGTAGTTGATGAAGTGGTTAACACGATCCATATATACACCGCATCAGTGGCCAACATAACTGGTTTACGCAGACTGTCTGTAACCTCTAGTATCAGCACTCCAACCATCAACTGGTAGCTACACAATAAATAAGATCCTAAGAATGGCTGTCTGCGTTTCATTTTCTTACAATAGTGAACGGCCGTGGTCTCCAAGGCCTCCAGTGAAAAGGATGGACATACAAAAACTTCATCTTTAATTCATTTTTCCCCTGTGCTGTCGACTCTGGAATTAACGTGGGTGAACTTAGTTACTAGTAGGTCCCGCTGCCTAAAAGTTATCGGTGCACTTTTCTGACTACAAATGCTGTAAGGCGCCAACTTGGTACAGCTATTTTGTCCTGTGGTTTCGGAATGCTGGAATAATGCACATCATGCATCCATTTATTTACATGTCAGCGCCACATCATAATGCGTACCTTTAAATTAACGCAGAGAGACTGCAAACCACCATGCTGTCATTGCTGTCACACAGTTGGTCAGCTCTATACTGAGTCCATTTCTCAAGGCCCTACGGCACGTTTGTGATTACACAACATGCCAGTTTGGCTAGCATGCCGTACCCTACATACACTATGTGATCAAAAGTATCCGGAAATTGGTGAAAATGACTTACAAGTTTGTGGCGCCCTCCATCGGTAATGCTGGAATTGAATATTCTGTTGGCCCACCCTTAGCCTTGATGACAGCTTCCACTCTCGCAGGCATACGTTCAGTCAGGTACTGGAAGGTTTCTTGGAGAATGGCAGCTCACTCTTCACGGAGTGCTGTACTGAGGAGAGGTATCGATGTCGGTCGGTGAGGCCTGGTACGAAGTCGGCGTTCCAAATCAACCCAAAGGTATTCTATAGGGTTCAGGCCAGGATTCTGTGCAGGCTAGTCGATTACAGGGATGTTATTGTTGTGTTACCCCGACACAGGACGTGCATTATGGACAGGTGCTCGATGGTGTTGAATGATGCAATCGCCATCCCCGAATTGCTCTGCAACAGTAGGAAGCAAGATGGTGCCTAAAACATCAGTGTAGGTCTGTGATGTGATAGTGCCACGCAAAACAAAAAGGGGTGCAAGCCCCCTCCATGAAAAACACGACCACACCATAATACCACCGCCTCCGAATTTTACTGTTGGCACTACACACGTTGGCAGATGATGTTCACCGGGCATTCGCCATACTCACACCCTGCCATCGGATCGCCACATTGTGTACCGTGATTCGTCACTCCATTAAACGTTTTTACACTGTTCAGTCGTCCAATGTTTACGCTCCTTACACCAAGCGAGGCTCATGAGCAGCCGCTCGACCATGAAATCCAACTTCTCTTACCTCCCGCCTAACTTTAATAGTACTTGCAGTGGATCCTGTTGCAGTTTGAAATTCCTGTAACATGGTCTGGTGAGATGTCTGCCTATTACACATTACGATCCTCTTCAACTGTCGGCGGTCTCTGTCAGTCAACAGACGAGGTCAGCCTGTATGCTTTTATGCTGTACGTGTCCCTTCACGTTTCCACTTCACTATCACATCGGAAACAGTGGACCTACGGGCCGTTTAGGAGTGTGGAAATCGCGCTTACAGACGTATGACACAAGTGACACCCAATCACCTGCCCAAGTTCGAAGTCCGTGAGTTCCACGGAGCGCCCCATTCTGCTCTCTCACGATGTGTAATGACTACTGAGGTCGCTGATATAGAGTACCTGGCAGTAGGTGGCAGCACAATGCACCTAATGCGAAAAGCGTATGTTTTGGGGGGTGTCCGGATACTTTTTATCACATAGTGTGCGGTTAGTAGTCAACAAACAGCATACGTCTTTTAACCGTATGTTCGTGTAAACAGCAAACTGACAACGATCGCTCACTCAAATCAAAGTCTGAAGCATCATCACAGCTCCGTGCAGAGCGACATTTCATGCATACTGTCAGTTCAAATACCTTACGCGCATTGCAGAGTAGTGGTTTGTAGACTGTTGTCGTGATGGTGCTTCATCACAATCCACATAAAACACGAAGAATCTGTGACATGTGTGCTGAATTACCTAGTGTTTCACTCTCATAGCTGTTTGAGCATATGTACAGGGAGGTCTGAAACAGACGAAAAAGTTTGTGAGTTGTTGCAGCCTACGATGTGCTCAGAAATAATTGTTAAGAAAAAAATTCGATACGTGGAGCCGTTTCCGAGTTAATTAACATTGAAGTTAGCCAATCAGGCCGTTGCACGCGCAAATTCAAGCTGCTCACCTGATACAACTAGTGTCAGTTGTTCTCATAGCATAGATGATAGTACACGAGATTGCTCAGCCTTTGGCTCCAAGTCGATTCTCACTATCATCAGATGTAAAATTTTTGTATCGGTCTTGTGTTCGGGCTTAGGGAACCAAACGGAGACCACGTTTGGACACCGTCTTAGGTGGGTCGCTTGAATTTGCACACGCAGCAGCCTGATTGGCTAATTTCAACGCTAATTAACTCGGGAATGTCACGCGTATAGAATTTTTTCATAAAAATTGTTTCTCAACACAGTCTACATTGAGACATCCTTACAAGGCTTTCAGACTGTTACTGACCGTCCCACATGAGTAAACACTAGACTGGTTTATCATCTCCACATTTTCTCTTGATAATTATGCCCCACATCTATTAATACAACCTGGTAAGTGTCCAAGGCTGATGAACAAAACTGGTATTTTGCACGTAACACACTGCTAAATTCCGAAATGTGTTGTACGGGTCGAAATGTGCTGTTGGGTCCAACACCACGGCTAACCACAGGGTTTTACGACTGCATATTGACATTAGCGTAGCGTTACTGAATTGTTGTACATTTGCATATATAATATTATCTGCTCTTTTAGCACTAAAGTAACACAACAAACGTGACGTCATTGTCATGTGACCAGTTTATAAGCTCTTAATAGGTCAGGTGTCAAGTCTGGTCGGCACACTGACTCCTTTAGGTATATCTTCGCCAACAAGACTGTCAGGTCTTTCCTTTGTTATCAGAAAAGTTTAGATATTCTCCGCATTCCCATAGTTACTGTCATGGAGACAATAGCTCTTACTAGATTTTGTCCGTATTCTTAACACTAGCAAAGGGAACGGCCGGGAAGATTGTGCTTTCGCCAGCCATAGTTCTTTACTCTATGGGAAGTATCCAACCCCTTTAAAGTACACTCCTGGAAATTGAAATAAGAACACCGTGAATGCATTGTCCCGGGAAGGGGAAACTTTATTGACACATTCCTGGGGTCAGATACACCACATGATCACACTGACAGAACCACAGGCACATAGACACAGGCAACAGAGCATGCACAATGTCGGCACTAGTACAGTGTATATCCACCTTTCGCAGCAATGCAGGCTCAGTTGGACCAGCGTTCGTGCTGGACGTGCAGACCGCGTGAGACGACGCTTCATCCAGTCCCAAACATGCTCAATGGGGGACAGATCCGGAGATCTTGCTGGCCAGGGTAGTTGACTTACACCTTCTAGAGCACGTTGGGTGGCACGGGATACATGCGGACGTGCATTGTCCTGTTGGAACAGCAAGTTCCCTTGCCGGTCTAGGAATGGTAGAACGATGGGTTCGATGACGGTTTGGATGTACCGTGCACTATTCAGTGTCCCCTCGACGATCACCAGTGGTGTACGGCCAGTGTAGGAGATTGCTCCCCACACCATGATGCCGGGTGTTGGCCCTGTGTGCCCCGGTCGTATGCAGTCCTGATTGTGGCGCTCACCTGCACGGCGCCAAACACGCATACGACCATCACTGGCACCAAGGCAGAAGCGACTCTCATCGCTGAAGACGACACGTCTCCATTCGTCCCTCCATTCACGCCTGTCGCGACACCACTGGAGGCGGGCTGCACGATGTTGGGGCGTGAGCGGAAGACGGCCTAACGGTGTGCGGGACCGTAGCCCAGCTTCATGGAGACGGTTGCGAATGGTCCTCGCCGATACCCCAGGAGCAACAGTGTCCCTAATTTGCTGGGAAGTGGCGGTGCGGTCCCCTACGGCACTGCGTAGGATCCTACGGTCTTGGCGTGCATCCGTGCGTCGCTGCGGTCCGGTCCCAGGTCGACGGGCACGTGCACCTTCCGCCGACCACTGGCGACAACATCGATGTACTGTGGAGACCTCACGCCCCACGTGTTGAGCAATTCGGCGGTACGTCCACCCGGCCTCCCGCATGCCCACTATACGCCCTCGCTCAAAGTCCGTCAACTGCACATACGGTTCACGTCCACGCTGTCGCGGCATGCTACCAGTGTTAAAGACTGCGATGGAGCTCCGTATGCCACGGCAGACTGGCTGACACTGACGGCGGCGGTGCACAAATGCTGCGCAGCTAGCGCCATTCGACGGCCAACACCGCGGTTCCTGGTGTGTCCGCTGTGCCGTGCGTGTGATCATTGCTTGTACAGCCCTCTCGCAGTGTCCGGAGCAAGTATGGTGGGTCTGACACACCGGTGTCAATGTGTTCTTTTTTCCATTTCCGGGAGTGTAGCTGGCGAATCGATTTCCACACAGACAAAGTTCTACACGGAAATTCTGGGCCGAATAGCCAGTCATCAACTCGCTCCAGCCATTAACAAGTGCTCCGCTAAAAACTGACTGTCTTTTACAGCATACCATATGCATTCCATACTGAATTTGTAATGTAATTTTCTTACAACGAATATGCAGTCATTCGGTAGAACAACATAGAATTCCGTAACGACAATGTCTACAATACAACTGTCTGTGTTGATGTTTTGGTAGTTTGTGTAATCGATTGCTGAATTAAAATAATTAAAACTATATGTATAAAGAGCTTAGTTTTATAACCGATTATGGGTTTTATTGCCTATAATGTATGCCCTTCTACAGAAATCAGCCGACATCTTGTATGTATTTCATTCTTCGGAATGTGTTGCATTAATCCCACATAAATCTGTTCTAGTATATGTGTAGTACCAACACACGAAGGCATTTTGCTACGCCAATATAATGATTTTTTGCTGATGATGAGTGTTCGAAGCGGTAGCAAAAACCTCTAGGTGTAAACCGATATGGTAGCACTTCTGGTCATATGTTCTTCCGGTCATGCCATGTAAATGTGGTTGTACTTGCAATCTAATTACAGTATTTTATGTGTGACCACTGTAACATGGCCATTTTCCTCTGAAAGTGTCCACGAATATGCTTCAGAGAATGATATGGAAATTCCGTTCATCAAGTGGTCGTTCAGTTATACTACTCTGTAATTGCAGATCCCGATTAGCATCTCGAGTGGATATTTTCGTGTCACAGTTTTCTGCTTTTCCTTCGTAGTTGGTGGAGATTTCGAAGACCTGAAAGTTTACAATTTGGATGCTCGAGATAAAAGTTCTTTATAGAGGAATTGGCCACTATAAATCTGTTAAGCTCTGGGCAGGCGCACGGCTGTAGGTAGCCAGACTGGCATTCTGATTTCTCCAGCTTATTCTCCAGGAGAGTTACGGAACACAAGTTTTCTGTCTAAAGAAACATGGAATTCCTTGCAGAAGCCTTTTAGCTAAATAAGAGATCTCTTGGAAGGTGTCGCTTCGTTCTGGGCGTGTGAATGTTCATTACGATGTCTCGGAGTAATGTTCATTTAAAACTTCCAGAATACAGCCTTCTGGCTGGGCCATTCTGTAATTTTCGGGAGAGCCCGCGCTTTCCGCTTCGTCTACATGCACGGCATCCAGTAGACCCTTTTCAGCGTTGTACCATGGAGTGGGAGACGTTCGGTGCGTTCTTCCTGAAGTAGGAGCCCAATTAGTTCAACATAGAGAAAATGTATGAGAGTGGGAGATTGTTTAACATATCACTTGAGTTTTACTCGTCAGCACTCGTAATCTTTGTGAACACTGGCAGAAGAACTCCTGCTCTGACAAAAACCTGCAAAGCTCCAAAGAATACTTCGCTTTAGGGTTTTAAAGAGTAAATATTTAATTTTAGGTCTTCGTAAAATAGTGACTTTAGTGTAGGGTTTGGAAAAGCGCACCCCACAGTTAAGGCTTCAGGATGGGACAAGAGAGATGACTGATGAAACGGGCCTCACTGCTACTGGAAAGATACCTGTACTGAAGCACTAAGTACAAAGAGAAGGCGGAAATAATATTCTCCAGCTGCTGCTTCTGCTGGCTGCTTTATCCACGTTCCACGTGCTTTGGTAAGATGAGCTATCGTCACACGTGCGGTCGACGTTCAGACGCTCCCTTCATGAGCTGAGATTGAAATCCTAAAGTCACGCATCTAGCTTGTTGCTCTCAGTGTGCACTTCTGGCAATTTATGCTATTCGTTCCTATCTATCCATGTACTTGCTACTTTTAGCTAACAAACTTTTGCAGTCTTTGGTCATGTCCATGAATTACTAATGTAACTGTGTTTTATCCTCTCCACCCACCTGTAGCTAGATTATACTTTACCATTATAATCCCTTGTCCACTTGTCAATGATTCCTTATAAATATCAGTGGGTAATTCTCATGTTTAAAGCTAATAGTCCGCAGCTCGTGGTCGTGCGGTAGCGTTCTCGCTTCCCACGCCCGGGTTCCCGGGTTCGATTCCCGGCGGGGTCAGGGATTTTCTCTGCCTCGTGATGACTGGGTGTTGTGTGCTGTGCTTAGGTTAGTTAGGTTTAAGTAGTTCTAAGTTCTAGGGGACTGATGACCATAGATGTTAAGTCCCATAGTGCTCAGAGCCATTTGAACCAGCCATAAAGCTAATAAATCTAATTGTTGCACTGGCAATTTGTTTCCTTTCATAGCTAGAAGCAACTCCCTTCCAATAATATATCTATTTGAGTGATGTGGTACCCATTTGTATCATGCTTAATTGAGCCACTCCTATTAATATTCATTTAAATAAAACTTTTTGCGTTGTGTGACAGTATCCTTATTGTAAGTTACTTCGCATGACCATTTCGGGTGGTTGCTTACCCTGTTGGTCTCGAGAGTTTCGTCCTGTGCACTTTAGGGGTATACTCAAATCTAAACCGACACCCCGCGGCATGTGTGCTGCAAAGCAGATGCCCCCCACCCTCCATGGTCATTTTTCGTTTTATGGAATCATTTCACTTTAGAATGCACTCAAATATTTCATGATTCCAAATACACATTACTTGCAACTCATACTTACTGGAATAGAATACTACAGTATTCGGATTCCAAATAAAGAGTAACTTACAAATCGTACTACGCTAGAAATAAAATAACTCGACATTAGAGGGCATAGTGCATGTCACTGAGCTTTTTTTCTCCATACACGGTGTGTCCCATTTGTCTTGACCACACTAAATAACTGTTTGTCCAGATGCAAATTACAAAATGCTTCAAGCAAATGTTCTTTAGCCGTCATGGGGACATCAATCAGCATGATTGCCTTCGTTGTAGCTTTCTATTTTACAAAGATATGAAAAGCGGTATGACTTTTTTAAATGCCACCCTGTATTATTTATTCGGTAATTCATTTCCTCCCCTAAAAACCTATTCAAAACTGTATCACAGTGTACCATTCACTGAAACACAACGTTATTAATTACATAACACAACATTGACGTTGACGCTCCCAGCGCTTAGTGCAGATACTTTGGGTAATGAAACACATCCAGGTGCTGATGTTGACAGAGGACAAATGGAAACATAAGTAGAATGCACACCAGTCATTCCGTCAACTATCGTCAGATGAAGAGTTGTATGAGTAGAACGTACACCAACAAACAGAAGATAGAAATGCTACTCATCTATCGGGAATGTAAGTTAGCAGAACAGTAATTGCAACACTGTTTTCTTATGTACAGGTACATTTAACACAGTTGTTTAGTCAAAAATGGTTCAAATGGCTCTGAGCACTATGGGACTTAACTTCTGAGGTCATCAGTCCCCTAGAACTTAGAACTACTTAAACCGAACTAACCTAAGGACATCACACACATCCATGCCCGAGGCAGGATTTGAACCTGCGACCGTAGCGGTCGCGCGGTTCAAGACTAAAGCGCCTAGAACCGCTCGGCCACTCCGGCCGGCAGTAGTTTAGTCCTTTTAAATACTGTTGTGTAGAGTGGGCATACAGTAAAGGCTGTCCTTCCTACAAACTGCATCGACATAACGTTACTTTTATTGCTGTTGTTGAAGCTAGAGGAAATGCTACGCAGGCAGCGGAACTGTACAGAGAATGATATCCTGACAAGAAACCACCTTCCCGACGGACGTTTTCTCGTCTTGTTGCGACGCTGTAGGAAACAGGAAGTTGCAACCCACGACAACGCAATCGTCGTAGCACTCACACATGCGAAGCTGTCGAAGTTACTGTTCGCGCTTCCGTTGCTATGAATCCACATGGGAGCACACGACAGCTTGAACTCGAGATTGGCATTCCTAAAACCAGTGTACATCGTATTCTTACATGTCACCGATTCCACCCTTACCATGTACACCTACATCAAGAATTGCATGTGAATGATTTCCAGAAACGTGTACAGTTCTGTCAGTGGGCACAGCAGCAAATCCTCGCCAACCCGAAGTTCATCTCCAATGTTCTATTTACCGATGAATGAACATGCATTATTGGTCCAGCGACAACCCACGATGGCTTAGATAGGTGGAACATCGGCGTCAATGGAGAGTTAACATCTGGTGGGGGATGCTTGGTCCTACAGTTATTGGCATTTACTTCATCAATGGCAGTGTAAAAGGCACAGTGTATGCCAACTTCCCCAGACGAATTCTTCCTCCTTTTCTGGATGAAGTGTCACTAAGAACCAGAATGCTTATGTGTTATCAACACGATGGATGTCCAGCACATAACGCTTTACGTGCACGTCGTGTTCTGTAACGAAGGTATCCTTCCACATGAATTGGTCGAGGAGGAAAGGTTATTTGGCCTGCAACGTCTCCTGATTTAAATCCTCTGGACTTTTTCTTTGGGGATGCATTAAAGATGTTGTCTATCTCGATATTCCAACAACTCCAGAGGACATGCAGGAACGTATTGTCCTTGCTTGTAATTCTCTTCGGCAGGCAACACAGGAAGCAGTAAATAATACTTTCATTCAACGAACGCACCAGTGTATCGGTGTCCAGGGTTACCACTATGAGCACCTTTGAATGTTCTACTCCTGGGAAATGGTACAGGAGAGTCAAAGTTAATTTTGTGTTATGTTTTTACTGGGTTTTCATTTGTTTTCTGACAACTCCAGCAAGTGGACGAGTTTGTGATCCCGGGCTCAAAGTCAATGTTGTGTTATGGAATTAATAACGTTGTGTTTCAGTGAATGGTACACTGTGATACATTTTTCAGTAGGTCTTTAGGAGAGGAAATGAATTACCGAATAAAAAATACAGGGCACCATTTAAAAAAGTCATACCGCTGTTCATATCTTTGTAAAAAAGAAAGCTACAACGAAGACAATCATGCTGATTGATGTCCCCCTGACGGCTAATGAACATTTGCTTGAAACATTTTGTAATTTGCATCTGGGCAAACAGTTATTTAGGGTGGTCAAGATAAATGGGACAGCCTGTATATTGCCATGCGTTGAAGTAAGAGTTTAGCAAACGAATGGATACCTGCCAGGTTATGTGTAAATAGAAATTTATAGCTGGGACAAAATGACTCGTGTGTTTGACCCTGCACAGAGACCAACAAACAGTATTTGCAACGTGCTCCACTGTACGTCTGTGTGGTGTTTAACAAACTGAGGTAATAAGCTGCTAAGCATAGTTAATGTGCGATGTATATGAAAAAGAAAACTGGAAGTGGAGGACATAAAAGTCAAGAAGCGAAAAACTGGAGTTCATAGCTTAGACATCTACCATCAATGAAGAATATAATCTGAAATTGGAAAAAGAAGAAGCTACGATAAAGGTGCAGGCAAGGTTTATATATTGCTTTAAACATAGGGTATCGAGAATCTAGGGAATATAAAATATTAGCATTTACTGCAAATAGCAATAGTAAGGAGCCATATGTTGGACTACCGGTGGAAAATATCGGAACCGAGTAAGGGACACACGAAAAATCTGTTTATAAAGCTCCATTCACATCTGTATATGCTTAAAGATGATGGTTACATTGCATCTAAATGTGGCGGACTAGATGTTGCTCACCTAGCAACATAACACAGTTTTTAGAGGTTAAAACTCAGAGAATAACAGCTATTAATGTTAAATCGTTTTAAAAAAAAATCGTTAACTTAAAGTTCTACATCGCTGCACAACGCTGCAAGGGGGAGCGGTCAATGGAATCCTGCTGCCACATTCCAATAGCGGCTTCTCTGTATGCGGTTAAATGCCCATCACTGAATTTGTGAGCTGGTGTACACACATCTTGAGGAAAGTGTAGCCTCGATGGTCTGCGCTGGCAGGCCCGAGCACGCACAGTGTGATTAGCAGGAATGCTGATGGCCGACTGCCCAATCCCGCTTCCGCGCAATACTGCATATGCTGCGACAACACACGTGCGATATCTGAACACTGTGAACGCCGTGGCGGGATTCGAATTTCCGAATTATGCGTATGTGCGCCGGTGACATGCTGTGCCCTACAAAAAATATTTCGCAGAGCAGAAGCAGCGAGTGTCGATACTGGGTAGATGTCTTGTGACCAGAATTAGTCTCATTTTTCAACAGGATTTGAATGATTTTGGTAAAACGTATCTTCCAATTTCACTCGTCTGAGACAAAATTGTAAATGCTTCATAGGTGTCATGTTCATATCGACTTAACGGTTTTTCATGGTGTTAATTAATGCCTCTCAATGCACACTTGTCTGTCCTTCAAAATATTTTTCTTGAATCGAATGAATTTCTAACAAATCTTGTACCAGTACGATTGGTTCCTTCCAAGATTTTCTTATTTTTCCTCCTCCATGTGTGTAAGCATACTAACAACCTGCAGTAGATGATGTACTCCCACTTCCCATTCAACTCTGGCATAATATACAAATGGTTCGCACCTTCCATGCAACGCTGCTGATTTCTAATATTACGTGAATCCAGTAGCAACAAGCAGCAGCATAATCCTGTCTCCTCTGATAGTCTCTTACAAAATATTCAATTACCACAATACAATGTATTTGAACTCAGGAAAATTAATCTAAGTTAAAGCTTATGAAACGCTCACAGGTTATGCAAATTATACAAGCAGCACCCACATGCGCTTGGGGCAGGTAAGTCCTATAAGGAAGATACCACTTACACAAATGGACCTATCTACAACCTTTATATTAAGTTTTGAACTAAACAGTAATTATTGTCCTTAACCATTTCAGATGACGCTTGGTGAACTCTGTTCCGTTGCGGTTTATGTTTCTAAAGTTAGCTGTTGTCTCTACATTGTATCGCACAGATGCCTAATTAAATGTGCCTGCCTAGAAAACTGTTTCCAGTAAATTCCAATTAATACAATCTTAAGTTAAGATATAGACCACATTTGGCTTTCAATCATTAAATCTGAAAATCGAAATGTAAATAACCTAATTAAGCTAATTATATTGCAGAGATAAATGTTTTGTGACGGCTCCCAAACCCAAGGTCCTCGGCGGTACTTCTGGGGCAGCCACCACAAATTGTATAAAGCGTGGGTAGTGACCAGGATGTTGGTCGAAAAATAATTAATGACAAGAATTGCGCCAACTAGAATGAAGAGATAATTTATCTTTATTTCTGACGAAACGTGCACCAGCAATACAAGTCCAAGTAACATCCAAGAGCAATCCGAGTACTGAGCCTAGTCGAATACAATAGCAAATATCACACTGCAATGGCTCCGCTATAAACTCCACGAAAGGCTAGCAATAGACAATCGACAATAGACTGTCCATCTCGGGTTTTTTTTTTTTTTTTTTTTCTTTATTGTGATTTCATTCCCCTGCCCCATACGGGCAGGGGAGGGCTGTCAGCAGCACAATCCGCCGCTCTTCAGCCGAGTGATATGACAATTAAAACAAGAATAAAATAATACATACATAAGGAGGTAAAAAGGGGGAACATAAAACAGAGTAAGGGGAGAAAATGGAGGTAAAAATACACTGATATGTAGACGTTCATTGGGGACAGTTAAAAAAGTCACCAGAAAGTTAAAAAACACAATTGGTCATTCTTAAAACACATGGAAGTCACTAGATGCACAGGCACAGGTTAAAAGTCGGCCACAGTATTAAAAACACTCCGAAACAACACACTTAAAACCCACTCGGAGCACACACGACGAAGAGTAAAACTACCAGGTGGGACCTGCCGAGGGAAAGGGCAGAGAGGATGGAAAAGGAGGGGAGAGCATGGGGCAGCTGGGGAAGCGGCGGGAGGAAGGGAGGAGGGGTAACCGTGGGTTCACGAAGAGGCAGGAGACACATGGGGCGGGAGAGGAAAAGGGAAGACAGGGCAGGAGGGAGCGCAGAGACACTGAAAGAAGGCACAAGAGATGGAGGGGGGGGGGAAATCCGCTCAGAAGGAGGGAGGGGGAGGAGAGGGAGCCCTGAGGAGGAGGCAGGAAGAGGGGGTTAGAGTTGGTAGGAAGGGTAGATGTCAGGGCGAAGCTCATCATCCGGGAGCGGTAGACGGTGGAAGTTGTGTTGGGAAAGGAGATGGAGGGTGTGGAGATGGAGAGAGGGAGGAACACAACGGTAAAGGCGCGGCAACTGGTCGGGAGTGGAGAGGAAGGGAGACACCAGGGGGTGAGGGGGATCAAGGCGACGGACAACATAGAGTGTGCGGATGTGTTCAAGGAAAAGGAGAAGGTGGGGGAAGGGGATGAGGTCATAGAGGATGCGCGTGGGGGACGGAAGGCGGATGCGGAAGGCGAGGCGGAGCGCATGGCGTTCGAGGATTTGGAGAGCGTTATAGAACCGGGGAGGGGCGGAAATCCAAGCGATGCTGGCATAACAAAGGATGGGGCGGATCATGGATTTGTAGGTGTGGAGGATGGTAGAAGGATGCAGACCCCATGTCCGGCCGGACAGGAGTTTCAGGAGGCGGAGGCGGTTGTGAGCTTTGTTTTGGATGGTAAGGAGATTGGGAGTCCAGGTGAGGTGGCGGTCGAGGGTGACATCTCGGGGCCAGCGCTCCTCCTTATATGCAAAAGGCAGAGGGCGCTGCGGACCCGAGCTCAGCCATGACGCGACCTCTTCCGTCGGCGGTAACGCCCTGAGACGTCGACGGCCGCGACAGGAACTATGGCCAGCGATATCACGGTCAGGGCGCGCGTGCACGAGTTGGTTGGTTGGTTGGGTCCGTGGATACAACAAAATGAATATAAGTAATAAAGTAAACCAATGCCTCCTGATTTTAAGGTTACTCAAGTTTGGAGATAATGCGGAAGATAACGTGGAAAGAACGAATAAAAGGAACTTATAAAATAAAATTCTGGATAGATAAAAGAATCGAAATAACTCGTCTGATGCATAATCCTTTCGAGGCATTGTTTTGCCTTAGATTCTTGCACCTCAGGAAACGCAAACTGTTGACTGAATGCTGTCATACGTGCAAAGGAGCCAAGTGACAATTCACAAAAATTCGTGATTAATTTCCCAATCTACCACTTATCTTTCATCAACAGGCCATGAAATAACGTTATCTTTCATTACGTTTTAAGAAATTATACCAGAAAAACTAATTCACGCACACAATCTTACCTACAACTGAGCAAGTAGACCGTAAAGCGTCAGTACGATGGCGGCACAAACTGGGAATAAACGTGGTCTTTTGCTCCGGATTATCATTTTGCCTTAGTATTCCTTATAAGAAGAAAAGGAACAACACATTTTACATCAAGAAATAACCATGGCAAAATCTTTACAAGATGGACGTCGTATTTGTCGATTGCTGATAGCAAGAAAATATGAAAACGAGACACAGAGAACGAATAAGAGCGCGGAGGTGCGATACTAGCAGTTGCTTGTTCGCAGCTCAAATGCACGACCACTATCAAACACCAAAAAACTTAAAGCAGATATGACCAGTCTCAGAATAAACGGCAACAAAAACAAGTCACTCAGCGAGAAAACGTTTTCCACATACAAAGCTATAGTTGAACACAAAGGTGCAGCTGAACAAAAATATTTATTTAATTTCCAGACAAATGTTGCCTTTCCTGCCTTGCTTGGGCAGGTAAAGGACTTACTAGACGAGCGACGCATCGGAATAACGACATCTTAAGCACTCATTACCCCACCACTAACAAAGTAACACGACAGAACAGCTACAGAATACACAAAACACAAAGAATATACAACACACACCCTTTTCTCTAAATAAATAGACACAAACACAAAAAATAAATAAGGATGTATAACAGGTAAACGAATTCACCATAAAGAAATTTCTCAAAAGGATTCGTAATTTGACAATACTTCATGATGATGATTGATGATTATGTGTCTGAAGGGACCAAACTACTGGGTCATCAGTCGCACAATACTTAATACCATTGTATCTAAAAACATAAATTTGGTAAATAACTTACATCACAGAAATTACTAAATTATAAACCAACAACAGAGACTGCACTGTCCGTACGTAAACATTGACATACCGAAAGGGGTAAGAGGACAATCACTGAAACATTAGCAGCACTATTAAGCATTAATCTGACAATTCAAATGTCCACTAACTTCTTTTACTCCATTAAAATACAATTGCAAAATCGAGATTTGTAAATCTCACACTAAACCACTACCGATATTATGATAGATAAATTGAAACTCCTCAGCCGATATAAAAGTATACTTACTCAGTTACATGGAGAAGGTTTTTATTAACCTCGTCATTATCGTCAAATCTTGCTGCAGTATGATAATGGACAGCCGCACAGAGGACTAAGTTGGCTCGTACTTGATAAATACAGCAACCGAGAAATGGAATTGTCAGCATAATCGACCGATAATTAAATGCTGAAAGAAAACGCATGGAACTAACACAAGTAGGCAAGACTAAATTACATGAATCATTGCCGTGGCAAGCTTTACAGTATAGAGCTCTAGGAGGTGAGAAGCTAGACTTTGGTGGTTGTCTTGGACAAATATGGATAAATAACAAAGGCAGACAGAAAAAACGAACGACTAAATAAACTGTGGTATTTTAGGAAATGCATACGCTTCCATCCAGAATAATTTACGAATTTGAAGCAACAATTCCATACCTCCAAAATTCGGTCACAAATCATTAGACACTATTAAGCCAACATATTGCGAGCACACCCTCCTGCATTACTGAATGCCGCTTGACAAACATGTTGCCAAGGTTATTCCGACTACGACGGAGACGTTTCGATGGGAAGCCCTTACACATCCTCCGTACAGTCCCGATCACTCCCTATGTGATTTCCGTATTTGTTGAGCCATAAAGAAAGACATTCGTAGCCGTCGATTTGTTTCGGACGAAGAGTTGAATGCCTGGGTAAAATCATGGATCCACAGGCAACTGCAAACATTGTTCTATGATGGCATTGACCGTCTTACTTCACAGTGAGATAAATGTATTAACTAACAATTATGGCGATTACTTTTGAAATAATAAACAGTTTACTTACTTTTACCCATCTGTCTCGTTTCTATTTGACTGGTCTTTATACATTCGCTAATGATGTTGTCATCTAAATTTCATACATGTTACCACAATTAACAGCAAGTTTTTTCGTACCTTCTCGTCAGAATTAACCAGGTTATTCACGTTTTGTAACAGCAATTTTTCTATCTGACTTAGCAGTATCAGTAAGGGGGCCATTTGCATTTCTTCTGGCCCTTAAGCATGGTGTCCCAGGAAGAATGGATACTCAGGGGTACGACAAGAACGATCATTCGAAGGAAAAATTCAAGTAAACATGGGCTCAAAAATGCATAACTTAAGATCTATGAGTACGTCCGCATTTTCGATTTTGTGAAACAAATATCTTCTACTAGAAGCTCCTTGCTTTCTATATTTTAAGAAGTGGTAGTATAGACCAAAACAAGAAAAAAACGTCCGCTAGACATGGCCTCTAAAGTGCATACCTTAAGAGCTATGAGAATTTGTTCACCTTCTCTCCTGTGGAATATAGACCTTCTACTGAACAAGTTCTCAGAGCTCTTAAGGCATTCATTTTAGAGCACATGTTTAACAGACTTTTTGTTTCTTGTTGTCCAAATCACTTCCTCCCAACAGATGGAGTATGGAAGATGAAGAACTGCTCATAGGTCTTGGGGTATGCATTTTAGAGCCCACATTTACAAAACTTTATCGTTTCGAATGATCTTGCCTGTCATACTACTGAATATTGACTATCCCTCCAGGGACACCCTATATGAGCGTATGTGTGTGTGTGTGTGTGTGTGTGTGTGTGTGTGTTAGAGAGAGAGGGAGAGTGAGGCAGAGAGAGAGAGAGAGTTGTATACAGAGTAATCCTGGTAGTGACATATTGTGCCAAATGTTCCCCCTCCCCTAAATTCCCACTGGGATCTTGCGATAGCTGAAATCATGTATTTTGATGGGTTAGTGCTTATGCTCATATCACAATTCATATCAAGCAATTCTGTCACTAATCTGAATTCTTATTTGAACATGGTATGATAGCGGCGATACGTCCGTACTCCTTACTGACCTGCCTCAGCCTGTCCTTTTTCAAGGAAGGTTTCCTACGTTTTAAATGAAAACTTGTGAGCCGTGACAGAGTGTTATAACGGATGGCCTCTTTGACAGAACTATACTAAAACTCGGAATCAGAAGTTTCACAATTATTTCCGAATGTAGCTGAAAGATTTTACGAAGTGCTGTTGCGGCTATATGGTCCCATGTGATTAGTATGGAAGAGTTTCTGTGGTTTTTTAGCGTAATCCGACGACGTCCTTCAGAAATGTTGCCAACTGAGTTCCCAACGACGATATTCAGTAGATACCAAGTCTTGCTGAATACCCAACGTATGATTTCATATTTACCACCATCCGCACTCCGATACAAAGAGAAGAAAAAATGGTTCAAATTGCTCTGAGCACTATGGGACTTAACATCTGTGGTCATCAGTCCCCTAGAACTTAGAACTACTTAAACCTAACTAACCTAAGGACATCACACACATCCATGCCCGAGGCAGGATTCGAACCTGCGACCGTAGCAGTCGCGCGGTTCCGGACTGAGCGCCTAGAACCGCTAGACCACCGCGGCCGGCACAAAGAGAAGAGTTTGCGTACAGTATACGCATCATGTTTAATGGCCATTGATAGGATTTTGGTTGCGTGCGGTTCTCAGATGAGGCCTACTTTCACATGAGGCCCTGTATCACTTGAATGAATTCGTCTACATACAAAACTGATGTTTTTTAACTGTCGGTTATCGACATAGTTGTCAAACATTTTTACATGCCACCAAACTGATCGTCTGGATTGCACTATCCGGCAAAGATATTGTCACAGTTTCGACGTGCGGGAAACGATCACTGCTGAATGGCGTTTACTACCTTTAGAACAAGTTGTCTCCACTATAAGCTTTAGGGTATCCACCAGCAATGTTGCAGTTCATACATGATGGAACCTGACCCCATATTACCCATGCCACTGTTGCCTTTGTTGACGAACTCTTCGGTTATCGAGTCATTGCTCTGGACTACTCCGCATTCTCTAAAACCGAAGTTACACTGTTCTCCGCATTCGCTCGATCTTATCCACTGCGACCACTGTTTCTGCCATCAGTTTAAGAAAACTCTTTTCGTCAAGAAACATCTAAAACACTAAATGAACTGGTAGAGTTAACCAGTCAAGCTTGTGGGAGCATTTCCATTGCTACACACCAGTGGTAAATTTCGTTATTAGCTTGCGCCATCTCAGTGCTGTATGCGATTAATAGACTAACTAGCTTTTGATCTCAGTGCGACGACTCGCCATCAGTGGCAATATTTCAAATTGATTACGATATTTCTGTACATCGTATGGCCGGCCGCTGTGACCGATCAGTTCTAGGCGCTTCAGTCTGGAACCGTACGACCGCTACGGTCGCAGGTTCGAATCCTACCTCGGGCATGGATGTGTGTGATGTCCTTAGGTTAGTTAGGATTAAGTAGTTCTAAGTTATAGGGGACTGATGACTTCAGATGTTAAGTCCCATAGTGCTCAGAGCCATTTGAACCATTTTGTACATCACGTTTATGGTGTTGCCGACAGAAAGTCCACGTGTTGCAATATTCTACGTTCAGCGCCTTTGTGTTATCATATTTCTAAGTTAGTTAGTCCACCGTGAAACAGTCTGTCCATGGACCTACAACTTAACGTGGAAATCGATTTATGCTGCAACTGGATTGATTTAACATTTATAGACCTTTCTTGGAGTACACAAAACCCAATTCCAGAGATAGTCCTAGGACCAACCAAAGGTCGAAGACCCTATATTAGGATTTTCTGTCCTACACGACAGTTTCACAAGAAAATCAGAATTAAAACCCAAATATTGCATTAATTCTCTTTTGCTCCACAAAAATACTCTGTTATTCTTTCTGGCATATTTGCTTTTAGCATTAATTACGTAGCTAATTAATTCCATATGTACCTCTTCAACGCATTCATCACTGCCATTGTTTCACCCGGCATAACAGTTAGTAACTAATGCCGAATTTCGTGGTTCTGCGGATACAGCAACATATCACCGCCATAAGGCCGTATGATGACGGGTGAGAACGCATCAGTTTACCTTCACCGAGTGATACAGATTCACAGCATGTCATCCTCCTCCCTATTCCCTTCACTAATCTATGATATTCGTGCTAGAACATTCAAATGGCGGTTACATTTGCTTCAATCACACTTTGTAACTTTTCCATGATAAAAGTCTATTATGAATAACTATCAAATGTAATAGAACGGTTGCGAAGATAATAGTTAAGCACTATTTTCTACTCCTTTTACTGAATTCTCTTAAAAATTATCCGTATTGTTTGTAGCTTATCATATTGTATTATAATTTCCAGGTTTTTGAGCATTAGCTTAAAATAATGAACCTGAATGAGAAGAGAATTGATGTTGGGAAATGATATGAAGACGAACTGGTTAAAAGGTATTCGTAACGACAGGAAAAGCGAGGCTCTTCTCAATCATTATGTGTGTTACGTTCCGTCAGTTACGCGTTTTATAGGTAATCCAAAAATCTAAAACTCCATTCGCGTCAAAGATACATATCATACAGTTGAACGATGTCCCCTATTTTTTCAATGAAAATTACTTATGTCCAATAATTATAAAGTTTGAGAAGTTAGTACTACAGGATCACCACTGGGAAAAGGCGTTTATAGATACAGACATTTGTCAGCTGAGAGGATGGGTTATATCAAGAACAATCGATTTCCGCGATCGTAGAACAATGCTCGGGGCCTCCGCTATCAGCTGGCGCATGACATCAGCGATGAAAAACCGAACGCGATGACGTAACTGTAACTGGCAAGCACCTGAAACAGCGGCTGTATCACTCTTAGGTAGACATCACGACCTGCAGTTCCGTTTAAATCACATCACCCTCGACTACATTGTAGTAGTGCCTGCTGGCATGTCACTGCTCTCAGAAATGACATCGTACGATGATAAAAGTGTCTTCTTTGGAGTACTAATATTGGTTGATCTGTAAATGAAAGCTTTTTGTTCGAGACAGTTCTTGGATTGCTTCATAGTCATGCTTGTAAATGTGTTGTAATATTTACATTAATTTTCTTTTTAATCATCCGTTTTCTGACGGGTTTCATGCGACCCTCCAGGAATTCGTCTCGTATGACAACCTCTTCATCTCAGAGTATCACTTTCATCCAGGATCCTGAATTTTTTGTTAGATGTATTCCAGTCTCTGTCTTCTACTATATATTTAAGCGTTTCCAGTTTCTTCACGAACCTTGGAAGGTATTTCTTGATTTCTCAACACAGTTACTATAACCTTGTCCCTTCTTCTTGGCAATGTTTGCTACACTTCCTCTCACCGATTCTGCTGAGAATCTCCTCATTTTTTATCGTATCAGAGAGCCTACTTTTCAGAACCCTTCTAAGGCACCACATCTCAGACGCTTCGATTACTTTCTTTTCTCGTTTTAGAACAAATGGTTCAAATGGCTCTGAGCACTATGGGACTTAACATCTATGGTCATCAGTCCCCTAGAACTTAGAACTACTTAAATCTAACTAACCTAAGGACAGCACACAACACCCAGCCATCACGAGGCAGAGAAAATCCCTGACCCCGCCGGGAATCGAACCCGGGAACCCGGGCGTGGGAAGCGAGAACGCTACCGCACGACCACGAGATGCGGGCTCGTTTTAGAACAGTTAGTGGTTAACTTGCATATAATACTGAGCACCAAATGTACATTCTCAGATATTTCTTTCTCAGATTAGGGCCTACGTCTGATAATAGTAGCATTCTCTCGGCCAGGATCGCCCTCTTTGCGTTTGCTAGTGTGCTCTTTATGTTCTCCTTGCTTCGTCCGTAGTGTGTCAGTCTGCTTCCAAGGTTGTATTTTTCTATCACATCGTCTACTTCTTTTCTCACCAGTCTCTATATTCAGTGTATCACTAATCTCGTTTCTCCTACTCCTGTTTACTTTCCACTTTCTTTGGTTTGAAGGTTTATTCCATTTAACAGGCCCTGCAATCCATCTGACTTACACTGAAGATAGCACTCTTATGAGCGAATCTTATCATTCATACCCCTTTACCCTGAAATTAGTCCCACCCTTCAACCTGCCTTTTACTGTGAACATTTCTTCTCCAATATATAGATTGAGAAGTATCAGGGAAAGACTACATCTCTGTCTTACAACCTTTATTAAAAGAGCCCTTCGTTGTTGCTCTTTCATTCAATATATATTATATATTTATTATATATTACCTGTCTCTTTCTACAGCTTGCACACAGTTTCTTGAGAAAATCTAACATCTTGCACCATTTTACATTGCCCAACCCTTTTCGTAGGTCGACAAATCCTATGAACATGTCTTGACTTTTCTTAAGTTTTGCTTCCATTATCAATCACGTCAGAACTACCTCTCTGGTTCCTTCACCTTTCCTGAAGCCAAACTGATTCTCATCTAACAAACCCTCAAATTTCTTTTTGATTTATATAGTGCTTTCAGGGAACTGAGGTAGGTGATTCGACTGTGTCATAATTGCAATAATGTTTACTAACAATGAATTTTGAAGTACTTTTCCGTAACGTTACATTACATTGCAAACAACACTGGAGTTAAAGCGCATGAACGAACTATTCAAGACAGTGTACTAGGTACCAGGGACAAAAATCGGATTTCTTGTACTCATACAAAGACAAGAATATTGTCACGTAGAGGAACGAGTAAGTAGATGAATGACGAACACAGACTTCACTTAACGAAGGTTTATTCAGCACTTGTACAAACAAGAACGCGGAGCGAACTGCCTCCGGCCAGAACACATGCTGAATATTTACAGCTACAGAACATTCCAGTACAATGATTCTTGGCATTTGTGGATACTTCTAGAATGTACTCGAACCGAAGATATAAATTAATTTTTTTAATTTTTAATTTTTTTTATTTTTTTTATTATTATTATTATTATTTTTTTTTGATCGTTGTGTTGTTTGGTCGTTGCGAACATCACATGACATCCGTTCAAGTTTGTTGTTGATCCTTTCACTCAGTTCTTTCATTAAAAAGGCCAACCAGCTCTCTGACCGAACACGCTGAGCTACCGTGCCGGCCACACTATGGCGACTGCCCTACTGGGCTTCTTCTGCGACATTGCTCCCTCCTTAAAAGAACAGCGTCTCGGTGTTACGTCCTCCTAGTCCGGGAACGAGTCATCGGTCCTGCATAGTCCGACTCCCGATTACTGATGTTCGCCCTGCCGGTGATCTTTTTAGAACTTCCCTTGCCGCTACGTTCTTAGTTACCTTTCCGCTTGTTGCCTGTCGCTGGAGCTTCGAATTTACCCTGGGTTGCAGGATCCTTATAGGGCTTCATTCGAAAGACGTGGACCGTATCTCTGATCTTTCGTCGTCTTGTGTCGGGGTCGAAATCTTCAACTTCATAAGTAACATCAGACAACTGTCTTACAACCTTGTAGGGTCCAAAGTAGCGCCTGAGGAGCTTCTCAGAGAGACCAGCCCTCCGAACAGGGGTGAAGATCCAGACGAGATCACCAGGGTGGTAGACAACAGGGCGGTGGTTCGCGTCATACCTTCGGCGATCGTTTCCTTGACCCTACAGCGTGCGGAGTCGAGCTAACTGCCGAGCTTCCTCAGCTCTGGTTAACACCTGGCCGATGTAGTCGTCGTCCACGTCATCAGGATGTAACGGAAACACAGTGTCCATCGTCGTCGTCGCCTCACGCCCATGCACCAGGAAAAATTGCGTAAATCCGGTGATGTCTTGTTTGGCGGTGTTGTAGGCAAACGTCACGAAAGGTCCCGGTTGCTCTGCTCAACATTGACGAACATTGATAGCATGTCGGCCAAGGTCTTATTAAGGCGTTCAGTGAGCCAATTAGTTTGCGGATGGTAGGCAGTCGTCATATGATGAGTAATGTTGCACCGACGGTTTTCTCTGTCACAAGATTCGGTTGAAAAACTTTCCCTCGATCCGTAATTAACGACCTTGGGACACCGTGTTTTAATACAATGTCTTCTACGATGAATTTGGCTACCTCGAATGCTTCGGCTGTTTCCACGGCTTTTGTAATGGCATATCGCGTCAGATAATCAGTGCAAACAATGATCTATCTATTGCCACTAGCAGACGTTGGAAATCGTCCGAGGAGGTCAATCCCAACACGCTGGAAAGGCGTTTTGGCTCGGCTCTGAGCACTATGGGACTTAACTTCTGAGGTCATCTGTCCCCTAGAACTTAGAACTACTTAAATCTAACTAACCTAAGGACATCACACACATCCATGCTCGAGGCAGGATTCGAACCTGCGACCGTAGCGGTCGCGCGGTTCCAGACTGTAGCGCCTAGAACCGCTCGGCCACCCCGGCTGGCGGTGATTTGGCTGGTGGAATTGGTATGAGTCAGCCAGGTGGTTTCTGAGGAACTGCCTTTCTTCTCTGGCACTCTCGACAGTGCGACACATAGTGACGGACACTCCTAAATAAACCTGGCCAGAAAAATCTCTTGCGGATCGTATCGTATGTCTTAATAAATCTTAAATGTCCGGCCTCAGGTGTGTCATGGAATTTCTGTAGAATATCTAAGCACATGTGTTCAGGAATCACTGGTAGCCACTTCTTTCCAAACGGATCAAAGTTTTTCTTGTAAAGTAATCAATTAACTACCTTAAATTGTCCTTTCACATCCTCTGACCGATTTAAGGCAAGCATAATTTGAGATATCTTGGCGTCCTTCTTCTGATCAGCAGAGAGATCCTGGAGTGCAGCGAGACAGTCACTATCTTCATTAAAGTCTTGATGGTCTTGCACAGGGTTTCTTGAGAGACAGTCGGCATCTTGATGTATTCTTCCTCTTTTGTACACTATGGTAATGTCATACTCTTTAAGACGTAGTGCCCACCTGGCGAGTCTTCCTGTTCAATCCTTAAGACCTGTCAACCAATAAAGTGAATGATGGTCTGTAACAACTGTGAATGGCCTTCCTTGGAGATACTGTCGAATTTTCACATGGCCCAGATCATAGCAATACATTCTCTTTCTGTAGTTGTATAGTTTCTCTCGACCTTTGTAAGTGTCGTCGAAGCATAGGCTATAAACTTCTCTTTTCCATCCGAAATCTGCACCAAAACAGCACAAATCCCTTACCCACTGGCATCTGTGTGTAGTTCTGTAGGTGCTCTCTCATCATACAAATCAAGTACAGGGTCAGTCGTCAGAGCTTTTCACAGCACATCGAAAGAATCTTGTTGAGCACCACCCCAGATAAATTTAGCATCGGCTTTTAACAACTCCTGGAGTGGTCTGGCTTTGATACAAAAGTCTTTGATAAAACGACGGTAATAAGAACACAATGCGAGGAAGCTTCTCACATCTCTAATACTTTTATGAATAGGAAATTCCGTTATAGCTCTCACCTTTTCTGGGTCTGGCCGCACACCTTAGTTTGACAAATCGTGCCCAAGTAGTTTGATTTCTTTTGCTTCAAAGAGACACTTTCTTGGATTAAGTTTCAGTCCAGCTTGTTGAAGACACTTAAGAACGGCCCTCAGTATTTTTATGTGTTCATCAAATGTCTCTGAGAACACTATAATATCATCTAAATAACAAAGACGCATCGCCACTTCAGGTGCCTTAGAAGATTATTGGTCATTCGTTCAAAAGTTGCTGGTGCATTACACAAACCAAACAGCATTACCTTAAACTCATACAGGCCCTCGGGGGTGATGAATGCAGTTTTCTCACGATCAGCCTCATCTACTTCGATTTGCCAGT
This sequence comes from Schistocerca nitens, assembly GCF_023898315.1. Taxonomy (NCBI): domain Eukaryota; kingdom Metazoa; phylum Arthropoda; class Insecta; order Orthoptera; family Acrididae; genus Schistocerca; species Schistocerca nitens. Next base: position 389,860,530 of record NC_064616.1, read on the forward strand.
ATCCCGCGTTCATGTCCATGGTTGACAAAAACTTAACCCCCCTCAGACAATCTAGTGTATCGTCAATTCGTGGAAGAGGGTAAATGTCCTTTTAGTTACCTTATTATGCTTCCTGTAATCAACACAAAAGCGCCAACTGCCATTCTTCTTCCTGACGAGAACGACTGGTGACGACCATGGGCTCTGCGAAGGCTGAGTAATGTCACTTTTCACCATTTTCTCTACCTCGTCGTGAAATATTCGACGTTTCGTTGCTGATACACAGTATGCTCTCTGGCTTATTGGTTGATGGTCTCCAGTGCTAATCTGGTGCTTCACCGTCGATTTGTCTAATTTGCTCTTCTCCTGTGGATTGAAGCATTCAGAGAACTCTTGAAGAATGGCAAGTAGCTTCTTCTGTTGTTCCTTAGTGAGATCTGGTGACAGTCGAGCTACAAGATCTTGTCTCGTAGTGGTAGTGCTAATTTCACCCACAGCGCGGCATGGGAGGTTTCTATGACGCTCAGCTGTTCTGCAATTAACGGCTCAGCGTTTGCTACGCACATGCGTCTTGGAAGGATCTGCGGTTCTCGGCGACAGTTAACTATCCACAATTCACCGAATCCGTTCTTAAACGAGACGACAGAGGCTGGGATGACCAAGATATTCTTCAGTGGTATGCTTCTCTTACAGTCCACTACAAGATCCTTGGGTTGATGCATGGCATGACACATGACAGCTACCTTTCCAGCGCTGACTACAGGAATGATCACTTCATCCAGCACACATAGTCTCCACAGACTCGGACGCGCATCTTCCTGTCCACAGTATCTCATCTCGTTTAGCATAATCTTCGAGCGACCACAATCTATAATTGCTTGAGAAGCTTTCAAAAATTCCCGTACGAGAATGACGTTATGACTACACTCTTGTAAGACGATGAATTCTAAGGGCTGTGTAAGGCCACTTATACCCAACGAACGACACATCTTCCTGTAGGTTTTACATATTTCCCATTAGCCACCTTCAGCAGAGATGTTTTGCTGTCTACGAATACGGTTTTCTACAACTGGCGACGGTATTTCTCAGAAATGACTGAATATGATGCTCCAGAGTCCACAAGAGCTTGGGCTGGTCGGCCATCCATGAAGATATCGACGTAGTTTCCTATAGTTTTTTTAGTGATCGACGGTGGAGGATTTTTCTCTTCGGCGGCCTCACCTCCAAGGAAGTTCGCACCCTTTAGTTTTCCAGGTTGCGGCGGCTGGGGGATCGGCTGGAGCCTCTAAACGGCGATGGAGACCTTGATCGGCTTGTTGGGGAGCGTCCTATCCAGCGGCTAGCTTGCGGCGATGGTGACCTACGTCGTCCTGCACCCACATCTTCTTGTTCATCTTCGTCGTCCCGGAGTTGGCGTCGGCTAAGATCGGTCTGCTGTCTTCTGGCACGGGCGTCATCAGATATCCGCCACCTTTCTCGACAATAGCGCACCGCATGTCCCGGTCGTCCGCAATGGAAACATATTGGCTGGTTATCTTGGATCCTCCAGACATCAGTCTTCCTTGGTGCCCAAAGAGGTTCCTCACACGGCATTGTAGGAACGTAACTTCGCCTGGGTCTCGACTTTTTTACAGTTTTAAAGGGGAATGAAGAACGAGAGATTGGGTTCAATGCCTGTTCCACTTCCTCCCTTATGACCTCTTGAAGCGTCTCGGCTTTTTGCTCGCCGTGCAATCCAAGTGCCTTCTGAACTTCCTCTCACTATCTGACGAAGAACACTTGCGGAATCAGTTTTTTTCCTCCATCACAGACATCGATACGGTGTTTGGAAGCCATTCAAACTTCTTGCGTGTAAGTCTTTTTTGATGCATTGTCTCGATATACTGGCACCATTTTATGAAGTCGTCTGCTGTCGAAACCTCCTTCAGGAGTGGGGCTTGATACATGTCCTCAGCAACACCCTTCATGAGATGTACAACCTTATCTTCCTTCTTCATTCGAGGATCCACTATTTTGCACAGCTACAAGACGTCTTGAATGTAAGATAATGTCGCTTCTCCTGGACGCTGTGCCTTGCACTTTAATTTATCTTCAGCCTTGCAGTTCTGTCATTGTGTGTTGCCGAAATAGTTGCGCATTTCCGCCTGGAATACTTCCCACCTAGTGAACTTCTCCTCCTTGTTCTCATACCATTTCTTGGCAGTGCCCTCCAAGTAGAAAAATACGTTAGCCAAACACAGGGAGTCATCCCATTTGTTAAATTTGGTTATACGCTCATATACTTTCACCCACTTGTTTGGATCTTGGGCATCGTCACCAGAGAACCCGGAAGGATGTCTCTTGTGGTGGCACACAGTTGCTGTTATCGTGATGTCCTCTTCTTCTTCTGTCTCCGATAGATTGCGATCTGTTGAATACGTCTGGAACTCGGGTTTCTCGCCACGTAAACAGCGGCTCTGTCGTGGCCTAATGGGAGCCACTGTGTCGTCGATAATGTGCGGTATCACAAGTTCCAATACCCGGCGCTTCCACCAGAATATTTTCACGTAGAGGAAGGTGTAAGTAGATGAATGACGAACACTAACTTCACGTAACGAAGGTTTATTCAGCACTTGCATATAGAAGAGCGCCGAGCGAACTACCTTCGGCCAGAACACATACCGTATATATACGGGTACAGAACATTCCAGCACAATGATTCTTGCCATTTGTGGATATTTCTAAAATGTACTACAACTGAAGATATAAATTATAATGTTTCAGTTCAGGTGAGTTTTGACCTCACAACCCTCCATGCAATAATTTAGTATCACAACCACTACACTAGGGCGACTGCGCTGCTCGGTTTTTTCTGCGACAATATTTCACACTAGTGAATAAGACTAGAGCTCCGCCGTTCCGTATTCAGTGGTAATCATAACTGGAACTCCAATTCTTTCCCATTGACAAATACAAAACCTTAAAAAGCGACCATCATTCCATACAATGGAAGAAAATACGAAAACGCGCGACAGAAAAGATAGATTACCAAAATATCCACAAAAACGGGGAAATGTGCCTAATCCTATGGCCGTAATCTTTCAAAAGCACGAAGGTCATTACTTCGTATAAACTGGTGGTAAATACCAACAGTAAAATGTATAGTGTCGTAATTCTCTAAGAATCGGACTTATTCCTCAGTTTTTACGTATAATTGAATAAAATTTGCACACAATATTATAATGTACAGCGCTCAAACGAATCAGACAAGTGACATCTTCGGTGTGATGCAGAAGACGTTGGTCATCGTGGTACGAAGATCAGATCAACGAAGATGAAATATTTCAGATATATGTTATCCTTTAAAGACTTATGTTAGTAACATACATCTGGCTAAGGATGCTCTATATCAGAATGGAAAACGAAAAAAGGGTATACATACAACATATGTCCAAATTCGTATACAGCCATACATTACAACAAGCTCAAGATTATAGGCAAATTGATTATATTCTCAGAAGAAGCAGCAGTTTTCGCGACATGCGTACGCAAAACGGTAGCAACGCTAGTATGCTCATGACGTCGGTCGGTCTTCGATCGCGAGATGAGCTTTACTGCGTTTCAGATGTATTGATGTTACTCGGGCGCTCCGGGATCATACCAAGTGCTTCCACCTGCGACGTCGTCCCGAGTACTTGATGAAGCAGATTTATGGCAATAACAGTACATAGTGATGTCACACGTGACAGTAGATCATCCGCTACTACCTCTTCCTTAACTCTCCTCATGCCCAACTCTCGCCCCCAAAGCCACTCACTAAACTTACATTCTGTCGGAAAATCCAAGATTTGCTGTGGTTGGATATTGGCATAAGCCAGTTACACGTTGTAGAATGATGCGCTCCAGGAGTAATACTATAATTTAGTAAACTTATCGTAAGTTGTAGTAGTTAACCGAGATCTCACACATAGATTTTGATCTAGGATGTCCTGGTTTTAATTCAAAGTCTGGTATTTTTGGAAAAACAGATTTTTTTGTATTTTGGCTAACTCGATATTTTATGAGTATTGCACAAATGCCTGTTTACCTCTACAATCGGGATTTTGTCCCCCGTCGTTGGCGTGAGTCCTAATGGAATCAGTTCTTCGCATATTTCTTTGCTTGCATATTTTAAGAACCTTTATAAATGTATCATTTCCTCTGCATTGATTCCAAGGCCTCGGGTCCGATCCCCAGCTCAACAATGTTTACCAAATTCCGTTTCCCAAATTTTCTTTCTGCCCAAGGTAACATTGGTTTCAGTTCCAGTAACGACAGTCCCCAAAGATTTTTCCGATTATGGTAGCCTATTTGGACCTTTTTATGAATTCTTTATCCAGTGTCTTGTCTCAAGTCTCAATTTCAACTTTCAGGGATAGTAATTTTTCCACTAGTATTTATATGTCCCTCATTTCAGCACTTACAACAGAATTACGTAACTTCCAACTGCCAAGATTGTGCCTAGGCCACGAGTTACAAGTCCAGAAACGATATTTTCAAGTTATTGCACATCCTCAGGCAGGACCCTAGGGAAGCTTGAACGAAAGTTAGACGATATTTTCACATTTTCTAGTTTTTAGACGCGCCCACATGTGAAGGAGCAATTTCTCTCTCGATCCTCAATGAACAAGTCAAGTGACAGCGCTAGCCTGCACCCTTAGCTGAGTGGTCAGCACTTCTGATTGCCACGCAGCCGGTCCGTTTCCATTTCCGACCGAGTCGGAGGTTTTCTCTGCTTTTGGAGTAGGTGCTGTGTTGTCCTTGTCATCATTTCATCATCATCGACACGCAAGTCACCCATTGTGGCGTCAACTGTAAAGACTTGCAGCTAGGAGGCCGAACCTCCCCAGGTGGGGACTCCGGACCATGAATGTCATACAGTCATTTCATTTCACTGAAAGTGCTGTGCTTAAACAGCAGTTGCAGTAATGGCACAAACCTCAACGTGGGTGCTATGATTATCTCATTCGTCACACCTGTTCATGTATTGTGCTATCAACAGTTACTTTTCTCCCAAGGGTTAGAGTCCTAGAAACTACATTTCACACTTTTGAACTGTTGCACAAGTTCTCCACAGGTACCAGTTCTCAGATGCGATAATTCTACACTTGCTACATGTGGCAACAGAGCAGCTTAGCTTGCCATAATCCTATGTACCGACCGATATTTGCAACGCGTTTGCGGTAGCGTTCTCGCTTCCCGCGCCCGGGTTCCCGGGTTCGATTCCCGGCGGGGTCAGGGATTTTTTCTGCCTCGTGATGACTGGGTGTTGTGTGATGTCCTTAGGTTCGTTAGGTTTAAGTAGTTCTAAGGTCTAGGGAACTGATGACCATAGATGTTAAGTCCCATAGTGCTCAGAGCCATTTGAACCATTTTGCAACGCGTTTTTCACTGTATCCGCAACCCGAGCATAGGTTTATGTGATCTATTGTACTGATACGTTAAAGAAAGTTTATAAGTTTATGTTACAGTGACTCCAGCCTTGGTCACATGATAAAATCATGTTTGTTTCTCAACACTTACTACTACCTCCAATATGATATAGTGTGTGGGTGTGAGTTTTCAAACTATATAAGTGGTTAGCGCGAAGCTATATCGTGAACACATCTAACATTACAGTTATGATGTCTCTTATAGTACCATGTTAGGAATAGTTCCAAATATACAACTGTACCTCGACTGCGTAGTTCAAGAGTAATTGAGATGAAATATTTAATGGGCCTGGTAGCTCGACTGCCAGCGAAGACGAGAGAAGTTTTTAACGTTCATTCAAATCGTTAAGCTTAGAAATGTATGTGTCCTCAATCTTAGACGTGTGTAGCATGTTTAGCTTCTCACGATGCTGGATTAATGCATTTCGAACCATGGTTTTTCCTCTTTGTTGTTTTTTCAATCTTTCGATGGATGTTATCAACATTCCACCAGCAGGCTTTAAAGCTTGAAGCTATCAATGTGAAAGTGTTCTTTTTTGAGATAGACAAGGATCAAAGAAACGTTCCTTTGTGTTACTTGCGACTTTCTCGATCGACCAGTTTCAAAACTGATTCTCGCGCGAGGCATCCAATTCTTCTTCTTCTTTAGTGTTGAGGCTGGTCGGCGGCAGAGCGGCATCCCCTCTTCTCTCTGCTTTCTTCTTCGTTTTCGTTTTTGTAGCTCATCCCACGTCATTCATAATCCGCTGTATGTACAGCATCCTTGGTCAGCCACGGCGAGGCCTTCCCTCAATAGATCCTTATGCTATTGTTCCAATGATGTTACTGTGTCTTCAGGTGTGCCCTTCTTGTCCTGGTGTCTTCCCAGACAGATATTTTTTCCTGTGGTCTTCTCAGCATCTCTTCATTGCTAACTCCACCGTCGGCGTTGAATATAACCATGAGATCCCCACATCTGTGCAAATGACCGACATCTTCAGGTCCGACTGCAGTCATTGCTCAGCATTGAGTCCGTCGCTCCTGAAGGTAATGGTCAGTTCTGCCAATGAAATATTGTGGGGATTTCACAATCATGTTCGACATTTCGCCAGAGAACCATTTCTACAAACATTACATTCTTTCATCAGTAACAATGGAATGATTTCTTTTTCTTCAGTAATGCGTCAGACATGTAAAGTCCATAATTGAAATCTAATTATCAAGTGAAATTCGCAGACTCAACTGAAAAAATTTCCAGTGTTTTTCAGTGTTGTAAAATAAAACTTAAAACGATGGATAATGGGATATGTCGCTCAATAGCATGCATATTCACTGGGTCGACTTTCTTGGCCATGTAGTTATGAATCTTGCCTCTTCCATCTATATCTGACTTCGTTTGGTACCAATGATGTTGGTATTCCGCGAATAACAACTGTGACGAGTTTCACGTTCTTCATGGAGAAAGTGCAGTTGACAGTGGTGTGCAGGCTGAGATTCAGCACGAACTCTCCAACTTGCTTGCTGATGAATTCTTAGCCGTAGTCATTAGCCAGTGATGAAGAGTACAGTTGATTTGTTTGAACTGTAAATATACTGAAGGTGTTTTTTTTGTTAGCATTATCTTCTGTCTTGTGATGGCATCATTCTGTTTTCTTGTCTATTGCCTCTGTATTCAGCACAGAGTAACCATTGCTCGTTTCTGTAGTTGCACGCGGGGTTTCATCTCGAGACCTGAATCTCTACTTCTTGGACGCTCTCTTGAAGCTACAAGTCGGTTCCAGGATCGCAGGAGGAAAATCGTTTTGGTCACAGTCTCATGTTCCGTTTGCATTGTCAGGTTTCCTTTTACAGTATCGGCGTCTGAAGAGCAGACAAAATCCTTAGCCATGACAGTGTGTAGGATCGTCAAAATATCTCGCACGATCGTCGATAGATTAATCCCGAGGCGAGCGCATATGCTCTTTACCTCTGACATCCCTTAAAACATGTGACTTTGTAACAACTAACACTTTCTTGACATTTCTGAGACAGCTCAGTACCTAATGAAGTGCTGTAATTAAGTATTATGCAGGGTGAAGAGAAGGAACGGTAAACGATACAGCTTTGAGAGTTATGTCCAGTCTGACCTTGAGGGTGCTGTAGAGCTCTGCGTAAGTTGAAGACTGTTTTTCTGAACTCTGCCCTCTTCTCTCTCCAGTCGGTGAACGTGCTAGAGAATACTGCAACATATGTAGTAGAACGGTGTATTTTGGGTAATACCCGGAGTCTACATGAGATTTTTCATGAAATTGTCAATATTACTAGGACAACTGCGTTAGTGGGGCACACCATGTGTGGAGGATGGAGACTGGAGGAGGTGGAAGAAGCGAGTCGGTGGAAGACGGTGTGTGTATGTATTGTGCAGCAACAGTATGTATCGTTCCAATAATTCATGTTAGTGAATAACGTTAGCTCCACTCCCAAACACCGCGAAATAGTTGAAATGTGTTTTAAACTGCTTAGATTGTGGTTTATGAAGAAAACACGTATAAAAATTTAAGACGTCACAAAGGTATCAGCATTAATAACCACGATCCAAGGCAGTTGGGAGAAATCTGAGAGTTGGAGCACATACATTTTCATCTATTTTTGTATACACGATGATATCGAACTCTACAGACAAAATTTCGGAAGTTATGGGATGTTCTCTGAGGATATTCATATAATGGGGGCATCGACTCAAGTAGCTCAGTACAGTGTAGTTCTATAATTACAATTTATTCGGTTTCCTAGCCCCATTACATTTCTTTCTGTAACAATACCTTCACAAAAGCGAACGAGCCTTTAATATTAAATCACTATTGTATGGAAGGTCCTGGTCCCCGTAGGCGCCTATATACATCTGTAGATGTACACTCATACAGGAGGTGGATATCAGCCAACTCACCAACCACTGTATATCGTAATTCAAGGTAACTATGTAGCCTGACACCAGTCAAATGTAAAGATTAGCGCCGCCCACGCCACTAATAAGCTGTACGGCTAAAAAGTCAGGAAAATAAAGGTTACCCATGTACTGTGCTGGTTCTGGCCCAAAAATCAAGGCCCCACCCCATTAACCTAGGACCATAGGATGACTTAAAAATACTGGGAAACCGATTCTCCCTCCGATTATCAATCTAGGCCAGTTTGCCTGAGTTTCGTCATGAAAGGTCTGCACACTTTTGTGAAAGTTTTATCACAAAGTGTCACAAGAGATCTGCCTCCAGACAGAATAAAATTAATAAGTAGACAATCATATTCGAATGTAATTAGCAGTCCATCAATCACTCTCATTATTATTCATTTACTGATGTTCTAAGTATTTTTACTTCTTTTTCTTTTCAACAGTACATCAACACCCCCAATCCCCCGCCCCTAGAATCCCATGCAACGGAATGAGAAGCAGGACGTTATAATTCAATGTTAACGTCATAATTCAATGAATAGTACTACAATATGTCAGTACTACACCTGTTCACCGAGCTCGAAATTATAGAAGAAGTATAAAATGTACCGTGCGAACTATCATCAAGTTGATGCATATAGCCGAATGTCTTGATCGCTAGCGTTAGACGTCTGTTCAGTTCTGGAAAACGTCTTATGCCCTTTATGGAGACAGAATGAAAACAACATGTATTCCAGCTCTGTCAAACTGTCATGAGCTTGTCCAATCCATGTAACACAGAATCGCGACAGTGTACTGGGTGCGGAAAGAGCAAGACCAGCACTGCAAAACCCAGTGTTGTCGGTACAACATTCATTTGAAAAGTATAAGATCACACCTGGAGAGCGACTTTAATTGGAAATTTCATTGCTTTTACTGTTTTATTCGTTTATTTCACCATGAAATTGACTTGGAAATCCAATAAGCTGCTGTATGTGTGTTGCTTGTCACCATTTAGACATCTTATGGAGATGACTGATGTTAAATATGCACCTTAAAATACGCTTAGATCACATGACAGAAAACTCGATCAGCTGTGGACAGCTAGGTTACTGGTCTGCTTACGGGGTGATGCTGCCAGTGGCTACCAGCTACTGGGTGCTGTCCATCTCCACTAAGTGTCGAAGCATATGATTCGTATAACTCTGGTCTATTTATGGAAACACAGCACTTTCCCTCATACTGATACAGTTCACTGGGGGACTCTCGACAGCATATTAGAGATGATAGTTGGCAACGGATTAGGAGGAGGTAGCAGTTGAGTTTTTCGTCTTGAAATGCCGTGCACAAGTGTGGTAATGACCACCATTCTCCGAGAAAATAGCATACTTCCCATTCATGTGTATTTTCCACGTTTTTGATGGGTATGATTCTACTTATAAATAAGTATAATCTGGTTTCATTCTCAAATGTTGTTGCTACATGCCTAGTATATAAAAGTTCGAATGTTTGATGGCTCAATGATGACTGTTTATGTTACTGTCGTTGGTAAATAGCCATCATTTATTTGCCCACACACTTTCTGAATGGTAAGTTTACAACCATAGTATTTCAACCTTTTTTTCTTTTTTTGCTTCACAGTCATCGCACCAATGTCTATCGCCAGGAGGACAAATATACGTCTCTAGATTTTTTTTAGTTTTCATGCAGTGTTTCCTGTCATTTTATTTAAAGTCATGTGGGCTATAGCTGTGGCTGCAGTGATGTCACAATAGCATACTGGCTTTGGGAATTGGAGCTTCTGCACTCCATTTCACATTAGGTTATCGAATCAGTAGTATATGTGTGATGCCTCTCTGCTCAGAGTTGTCACCGAGAGACTCTTTGTACTGCACAACATGGCGACAGCAGTAGCGGACAACTGTACCCAATTTTTTTTTTTTTTTTTTTTTTTTGAGTGGCAGTGGGTGCGCGGTAGTCGACTTCTCGACTTCAGAAAAGGTCCTCTCTCAGAAAATGTATTTGTTTACAGAGAGACACTTGTGATCCTACTACTTTGCATACAGTTTGGGCTTTAACTTAGCGGAAGAACTCAGAGCAGCAGCAGGGCAGGCGTGTACAGAAGGACCTGTTCCTCCCGGTAATTGTTTATATAAATATGCAAGTGAAGGGGTCCAAACTTAGAGTTAGGAGAAGCAGTGTGACTCCTGTGACCATACACCTCTGAGTGAATAGTAGCTTGGAGGGGGGCAGGGGTAGGACATGTCATGTAGGACATTCTTTGTCTAGCAGACATGCCTGGACCTGCACAAAAATCCTTTATCTCTAATGCTACAGAGCCAGGGCCAGTATTCCAGAACTAACATTCTGACATACATGTAGAACCTCTCCTAGTATGCTCAGAGCTGTACCAATATACCTGAATCCTACATCGTTACAAATAGCCCAACAGATCTCAGCTGGATTCTGACATCATAGTTAGACTATTATCGCATTCCAGCTTCCAGCTCTGGGGCAGTATACCAGAATTTTACACTGTTGTAAATTGCACAAGTCATAGGGCCAGAGTCAGCATTCTAGGTCAGCCAGCAAGACAATGCATCAAATTACATTTCTGAATTTCCCATAAATTTATAATTAGTATAACAACCCTGTTTCCATAGAAAACACACTAGCACAATAAATTTGGCTATTTTTAAAATTTCTTCACGATCTCTTTAATTTCCTGTCAAAATTTGAGTTTACAACCATTTTATACATAGGGCAGCTGAACTTTGTCAGACAGGGAAGGGAAGCGAGGGGAGAGCAGAGGAGGGGAGGGGAAGGGAGTGGAGGAAGGGAGGAAGAGATGGTGTGGGTGGGACTGTGGAATTACATGACTTACCGATCATGTCATAAGTGATGTCTCTGGTATGGCACTTTCAGCAACTTTTCTTCTTACATACATACGATCGATGTCCAGCGATCTTTGGACCGATCTTGAGGTGAAGTTCTCAGTAGGCATTTCAAAGTGGTAATGGAACGATGTGGGATAAAGCCCTACTCATCGTTCTCCACTTGAAAGCTAGTATTGTTGGACTGTTGAACAGAACGATCGAAAACCGTATGTGGAAGTAATTTGATCTTAAAAGAGATGTACAAATGAATGAAGACCCTACCACAAATCACTGACAATTGTAATCGCGCTACTCACCGTGCAATTAAGGGGAAGCTTACGCCAAACTTAAGTTGAGTGCTGGAATAACGTTCAAGCAAATAATGAATACAGCTCGTTTCACGCAAAAGAATAACAAAAAAATGTATGGGGGTGTTTAAAAAGTTGCATCCAGTCAGTGGTGACAGCGGCGAAAGGTGGCTTGAGGCAGAAAGGAGGAAGAAAAAGATGCAGTCTGCCTTCGGCAGTGACACAGTGCGGACCGTGTTGCCAGCCGGCCGCGCTGTGGTGCGCGCGCCTGTTTGTTTACGCCGGAGCAGCTTCGCGTGTGCGGTGTTGTGAGTCTATAACGAGATGGCACACTCGTACAGAATAACGGCTTTGAAGTTCAGTTTTGCGAACGACTATACACGACCAAAGGCACACGAGATTGAACGTTTCTTCAGAGAAGAGGTAAAAATCGATCCACAGGAAATCGTGGGAATCAATTTATCGCTCGTTTCAAGCGTCGTCTATGTCAAGCTTGTTGACGAGGCTGCTTGCGACAGGCTTCTACAACGATCACCGAACGGGTATCGTTTCTGTCATGCCGACGGGAATGTTGGTGCGGTTACAGTCGATCACGCGGGAATGGGGATCCGCACTATACGAGTCTTCGAACTTCCGTTTGAGGTCCCGTCTGAACTTGTTACCGACGCCTTTCGACCATACGGTACAGTTCTATCCCATGTGGCCGAAAAATGGACGAGTTTTACCACGTATCCCGTTTTAAATGGGGTGAGACAAATACGGATAGAACTGCGCAAGCACGCCCCCTCTTATTTGTACATAGGAGGTTGTCGAGCGATTATAATCTATGATGGGCAACCTCGCACTTGCTCGGGGTGCGGGAAAGAAGGTCACGTCCGCTCGGAATGCCTCCAGCGACGTTTAGTGCAAACTCCACGGGATGACGTTCAGGCGCCACAACAGACGACTGTCTTACCGTTGACCTTTGTGGAAGCCCTGAGAGGCGACGTGAGGGAGATTTCCGATGGGCACCAGCAGCTGCCCCCTATAGAGAACATGGACACCACCGGACTGGAACTCCGACCATCGGTTCCACCACAACAGACACAGGACACCACACAAGGGATGCAGCTGACGGCCGCCCCAGGCTCATCCGTGGTGGCTGCCAGTGCTTCCACCGAGAGCGTGATAGGCCAGGCCCAAGACGGAGGATACGCAACCCAGACAGCCGATGCGGAAGCAAGGCAACGGAAACAGCGTTCGCCGAAGAGAAGAAAGAAGCGTCGACTGACTTCTACTGACGATAGCCATAGTCCCGAGGGGACAGTGGACGACAACGACAGTATCGACCTGAGACCAGTGGATTCAACAGATACCGAGATGACGATGCAGGAACTACACAGCGATGATAACTTGAACTCTCCTTCTGGTGACCGGAAGACGGAAGTGGAGATGACAACTGTCCAAAATCAGAGCGATGACAACGTTACCTCCCATCCTTCGACCTGTTCCGGAAATATGCTGGGGGACTGGGCGCAAGAAATGGACCAACAGGAACAGGAACAGGAACAGGATGAAAATGCGAACGCGACGATTGAGGATAGTCCTGGCCAAAGGCCGGGAGGGGTCGGGAAATGTTGACCAACTTAGTGTGTTGAGGAGCGCCGGGGGTGCAGATGGCCGCTTAATGACACCGCCCTACAACTGATGAACACAAGCCAGGCGTACCGCATTGCCACGATAAACATTAATGGCATACGAACACCGCTTAAAATTCAAATGCTGAAAGATATGTTACGCGCTGCGGACGTGGACATTGTACTCCTACAAGAAGTGCGCTTCACATCGCCGCCAGAGTTCTACGGTTACGAGGCACATTATTCAGTGCACGATGAAAGTGGATGCGGCGTAGAGATTCTCACCAGGGATGGAATAGGAGTGGAGGACGTCAGGTCTCTCCCTTCGGCACGTGGCATAGCGATCACTGTCGACGGCGTTCGTTTCATCAATTTATACGCACCATCTGGCTCCACAAAACGGAGAGAAAGGGCGACTTTTTACACCGAAGAGATAGCACCGTTGTTCGCTGGACGCTTTGATAACTATATAGTGGGCGGCGACTTTAATTGTGTCGTCGACAAAAAGGACCAAGTACCTCATTATGTGCCATGCATGGAACTGCGTGCGTTGATTATCGAAATGGCGCTACTGGATACCTGGGAACTGCAGCATGGTGACAGACCGGGTTATACGTTTGTCACGGGACACTCGGCGAGTAGACTTGATAGGGTGTATGTGACACGAGCACTACGGACGGCGATACTGGATTCTGAAATCTGGCCAGCGGCTTTTACGGATCATATGGCGTACGTTTGTACGATTTCACTAACGCGTCAGAAGATATGGCGGAGTAAAGGTCACTGGAAAATGAATTGTGCACTTCTACGTGACACTGAATGTCACCGGTCGATAGAGGCGGCCTGGGAGACCTGCGTTCGCCGCCAACGAGCCTACACCTCGGTTCTCCAGTGGTGGATTAAATGCGCAAAACCAACGTTACGGAGAACGTTGATACGATACGGGCAGGACAAATCGCAGTGGAACCGCACGACGGCTGATTTTTATTTTACAGCCCTGAGGGAGCTGATGACCCAACAACCATCGCCGGAAAGGCACACGGCCATGCGCAGGATAAAAGCCAAGTTATTACAGCTTACGAGACTAAGAATGGAAGGTATAATGGTCCGGGCGAGATTGGCGGACACAGTTGCTGCCGAAACCCCCTCCATGCACCACGTGGTACGTGAACGCCAACGACGACGCAGGACATTGATCAGGGAACTCATCTCTGAAACTGGCCAGCAAGTTGTGCACCAGCGTGATATTGCGCATGGGTTTACCGACTATTTCCGCCAGTTATATGGACCTGTACATGTGAACCACGAGACACTACATGATGTCATCTCGGAAATGCCAGATAGAGGACCACCACTGGATGCAGAGACTTTCATCACAGCGATAACAGAGGACGAGCTGACAGACGCAATTGCCAGGGGGGCACCGAACAAGTCCCCAGGACAGGACGGCTTCCCAATTGAATTTTACCGCGCCTTTGCATACCTCATGGGACGGACCTGGATTCAGATGTACAACGAACTCCTGTTACCGCAGACTGAGATACCTGTCGAATTCACGGAGGGTATCATCATCCCAATACCCAAACCACGCGGTGGCAGAAATCCAGGAGATTATAGACCACTCACTCTCTTGAACTGCGACTATAAGATTTTCGCGCGCATCCTTGGGGCTCGCCTGCGGTCTTCACTTTCTGATCGACTCCTCGGAGATCAAACTTGCCTCGGCGGTAAGAGTAACGTACATACGGCGCTCGGTGACTACCGAGATATCATCGCATTAGCAGCGGCATGCCGAGTGCGTGGGGCACTCGTCGCTATTGACTTCGATCATGCGTTCGACAGAGTGGATCATACCTTTTTGCATGCGGTGATGGGCAGATTGGGAATCCCGCAGGCCTTCATCCTAGTGATCATGCGACTGTTACACGGCGTACGATCAAAGGTCTCGGTGAATTGGCGGGGCACTGACTACATTGTTATTTCAAGGTCAGTTCGTCAAGGTTGCCCCCTTTCGATATTTTTGTATGCAATGGCTTTGGAACCCTGTCTATATGGTCTCCGAAGACGGTTGGAGGGAGTACCGTTGCCACAACTGACCTTTCATTGCCGCGCTTATGCTGACGATGTGATGCTGGTGGCACGGACAGGCGAAGAAGTACGTACGGCGTTGGCATGGATACAGCGATATGGGATGGCGGCAGGAAGCGTATTTAATCTACAAAAATCACGCTGCATGAACGTCGGTCGAGGATTACAACCGGGGGAGGAAGGCCCGCTCATCTTAGTTAAGACCATCAAATGCCTAGGTATTACGTTCCACACGGATGTGCAGCGGACAGCAGCGGATAACTACCGACGCATATTGAAGCTGATGCAGACAATGGTGCTGTTACAGAAATTAAGAGCGTTGGATATGATTCAGAGGGTGACCTATGTTAACGTATACCTAGCACCGAGACTCACTCACGTAGCGCATGTCCTGCCTTTAACGCGCACAATGGCATCACGGATACAAGCAACTTTCGGAACCTACGTGAGTGTGGGACACCTGTTTAAGATCCGATACACAACGCTTACGCTACCACCTGGAGAGGGTGGACTTGGTCTAGTGAACGTGTATGAAAAGGCACGGGCGTTATTCGTAAGTACGATTTTCCGACAGTGGCGCGGTCAATTTCGCAATATCTCGGGTGCGTTGGCCGATGTACTAGCGCCCACTTCAATGCTGCCCCCAGTCAATGTGGGCCATATTTCACCGAAGCTGTCACATTTCAAGTCTTTTTTTTTTTTTTTTGGAGCTTAGCTATGTCAGAGATTCCTTCCTAACAACACGACTACCGACGACGCGAGACGTATACCAACTCTTACTGCGCCGGTGCCCCAGGTATACCCTGGAAAAGAAGTACCCAGACAAGAACTGGCGACAGATATGGCGCGTTATACGGAACGTTTACCTCCCAACGTCGGTACGCTCAACATGGTATGTGGTGATAAATAGGAAGTACGCAACAAATCAACGGCGGCACGCGATTCATTTGCACTCCATTATGTTTAGGCTGCGCAACAGTGGACACTGATGAACATCGTTTAGTATGTAGTGGGACGGCTCCAGTGTGGCACTTGGCACAACAGATATTGGCGTTCCTGTTACGCTCCGCCCCTCACACAATTTCATCAGACACACTTTTTTTCCCCCAAGAATCTTATTTCCCGGTCCAAAAAACCAATGCGGTGACATGGGTGCGGGGAATGGTGGTGGGCTACGTATATAACGAATCGGAAAAGGACAAAATTGATTTTTGGCATTTTCTCCTGGATGGACACACGAAGCTGCAACAGCATAAGAAATATAGGCAAGACTTCGCTAATTACTTGCGACTTACATTTACCGACCCGCCGGCCAGATGGGGTGTGACGGGTGAGAGATGAGATAGACGAAGAAGCCGAGATAGACATCGATCACACTTACGGACCCTTAGTTAATTTCGAGAAGACGACCCAGTCTTACACCAACGTCTGGAGAACAAGTCGATAGATGGCTCTCTTGCTTTATCGAACGTTGGGTCGTGAGCAGATGTCGCCTCCGACACGAATTTCATTTCATTGCTACAGGAGCATGTTTCTTTTGTATTTGTACTATCCGCAATGTCTTCATGTCTTTCATTTGGGCATTTTCAGTTTTATTCATTTCCTTAATTAATTAATTTTCTCATTAGCCAAAAAAAAAGAAAAAAAACAAAAACAAAACAAAAATAAAAAAATCCCGTCTCCGGCCATCCTGATTTAGGTTTTCCGTGATTTCCCTAAATCGTTTCAGGCAAATGCCGGGATGGTTCCTTTGAAAGGGCACGGCCGATTTCCTTGCCAATCCTTCCCTAACCCGAGCTTGCGCTCCGTCTCTAATGACATCGTTGTCGACGGGACGTTAAACACTAACAACCACCACCACCACCAAGCAGTAAAGAATGCACAAAACGCTGAGAAGCAACTACAGGAAGCCGAAACGCGTGATATGGCCATGGTGGCCATCGCTGTCGGTAAATAACTATGTATAAAACTACACAGGTACATAAACAAAAAATTGTCCATAGGGGTGCTATTGGACAGACTACTTACAAACACAGATCTGCTTAAACTCGTCTGAAAACTCAGAATCCTTAGACTTCGTGGTGTGTTTACGTGGGGCGCATTTCTGGAGGCAATATGGGAATCTGAAGAATATTGGGTTGTCAGTTTAGATGTTTGGGGGGTTATGGAACTCACTGGGTTGCATATGTTTAAAAAAAACGGAATACCGTGTACCGATTTAACTCATTCAACAATTTAAGCCTGCTTGAAGAAATATGTCGATACTTCATTGATAGGAACGAGATATTGTAAAATTTTCGACACTACTAAGACTTTAACTGATACCTCTCTGGACGTTTCTGCCAAATGTTTCTCCTGAGAATTTTATAAAAACAAGCAGTGTGCACGCCACTGCATCACTTAGGACCGAAAAGCAATGTTGTTAACTCTAACCTTAAAAGAAAACTCGTCTGCATTAAAAGCATATTCTTTCCTCAAACAGATCTGAGCAAGGGGAAATGGTATATAGCATTGATCGGTCTCGAAGTATACAACAGCACAGGTAATGTCACCGAGGTAAATAAAAATCTCCATCTATGAAGTAGGAAAGTTGTGGTAACAATCCCAAGCTTCCATGACAGTGACGATTTAAATTTAAATATCAAACGATCTGTAAAAGGAGTTTAGTTACATGCAAAAGTTTATACGTTCAACACAGACGTATAACAACACAAGAGTCAGTGAATTTTAGTCATGAAGGTTCAGTAGGACCATTACTAGGTTTCTCAAGAGAACAAGAGATGGAGCATAATACCCATAAAGTTTATCAGTAGTGTCAGCCTGTGGACACACTGCCAGTCAGCACGATTCATGCGGAATCTAATATCGTCACGAATTCGTATCTCAATGGCAGATTAGCCTATACTAGATACACATTTTCTCCTACATTGGGTCTTGGTTGCAAAATAGCAGAAGTTTCCAGTAATCCAACGTATCTCCCTGTAATTGTTCAGACACTGGAACATCTCGGGATGAAATCGTAGATCAGAACGAGAACCTAGTCGATTTTCGAGGCGAGGAAATTATAGTACATCCTCATCTGAAGCTGAATTATTGGTTTTAAGTACTCGTATAAATACGCATACCCAGCCATCAGAAGGCCACTTTGCAGCTGAATCAGAATGCGATAACACACTAGATTTATGAGTTCCTTAAATCTTTTGGACTGAAAAACCGCAATGATGTCACTCGATATAAGAACCGACGAGCATATCATTAGCTGGGAAGATTATTCTCACAAACAGTTTTGCTCAGTGATGCTTAGTAATAATATGAATCTGAGCTGAAATCTACTGCAGCAGAAACATTGCTGTCACGTTGACGCTCAAGACATAGTCTCTGAATCGATATTAAATCTGAATGCCTACAAATCAGCAGTTGGCTTATAGACAGATCGACAGATAACTACTTTAGTGTGTGTATTCCACTCAAAATGTTAACGAGCGTCTTTGAAGATAGTTATCATATTATTATGAACGCTAAGCAGGAGCTGATTCTAGTTCGAAATGCTACAATGAATAACTCATACATTCTATAACAAGGAAAAGAAGAACATAAAACTGAGATAGATAAATTGATATGGAAAGTACCACAACTGTCTCTAGCAGATGAAAAGAATCTGAAACTTTTATATATTCTGAATTCAGGATTGTAACTGCCGTTAAATTTCCATTCATGGGAGTTGTTTGAATATCCAATCCTTCCACAGTCATCTCGCCTAGCATGGACTAATAAGACTTCCATCCAGCTAGAAACGCCTCACTTTATTATTGTGGCACTGTAAACAGACAGGAAGGGTAATCTTGAAAAGGATTTGAGCATATCTAGCAATTGTAAATTAACCAATGCTAGAGTTTACCTGCCGGCCGGAGTGGCCGAGCGGTTCTAGGCGCCACAGTTTGGAACCGTGTGACCGCTACGGTCGCAGGTTCGAATTCTGCCTCGGGCATGGATGTGTGTGATGTCTTTAGGTTAGTTAGGTTTAAGTAGTTCTAAGTTCTAGGGGACTGATGACCTCAGAATTAAGTCCCATAGTGCTCAGAGCCATTTGAACCAAACCTGTGACGAGCCATCCTGATTTAGGTTTTCCGTCACTTCACTAAGTAACTTATGGCAAATGCTTGGATGATTCCTTGTAAAGGGCATGGCCACTTTGCTTCTTCATTCTTCCCTAATCCGAGCTTGTGCCGCATCTCTAATGACTTCGTTGTTAATGGGACATTAAACACTAATCTACTCCTCCTCCCTCAAATTGCACATGCGCAGGAAGAGGAGGAGAGGCTCTCCCCTTCCCTGATTGGCCTTGAAAAGTGGCTCCTGGAATGATAAGGAAGTACTGAGGCTGCTGTCGGCGAAATATAGTACGCAAATTGTCTTAGTTGTCATATGACACCACAGATAATAAAGTAATGATGTTGATATCAGTACTTTTCTGCCTTCCTACTTACCCGATTTATCGTATCAGCCGTTCGAGGTTCCTGCACTACACCAGCAGCACATACCAGATGTATTGGATTAGGAAACGTAGCCGACGCATACTCCCCAGCAGCAGCAATGTGACGAGCTTTTAGAGTTTCCTCAACCTGCCGTACCACAATGAAATAGTTCCAGAATACCGCTCTTTACTAATACATGTCATTTGATTTCTAACAGATGGAAACACGTCAATGTAGGTTTTACACTGAAGATAGATTTCCAACTTCCAGTAGAAATAGAGAATGTTCTACGAGTTGGTGTTAAAGTGCAGTATACATGGTTTCTGTGGGGTTATCTACATAACATCATGAAATACATCGAGAGGCAGATGACGATCAAACACGACCTATCTCATACCCCTATCAACATCTGTTTCTTTGGCAGGAAGATGTCTTGTCGTTGATGTGCACAGACAAGCAGCACTGGAATTAACTTCTGCAGACTCGTGCAATTACATAAACCATTCATATACAGTGCATTAGCTGTTATGACAGACAGACTGATTCGCTGGCGGCCATATGTCAGCGCCATATTCTATGACTTTGTAAGCTAACTGCATGGGTGTATTGTATAGTCGGTGACATATTTCGCGGGACCCCTCGCCTATTCTTTACGCTCAACTGCAAAGCTTTGCTGTCCGGTATATAGCATAAGAGGCTAGGAGACGCAATGCTACCAACATACAGTCACATTTGTAACTAGTAAATTTTACACGATACGAAAGCTGAGAAGAAAACAGTTATCTACGACGATCACAGCCAGAAAAAGAACTCACCCATTTATTTTTTCTACAGTGAACATCGTAAACAGATTTTCGAACTGCTCTGTACGTTTCACAACGGTGTTATATACTAAGATATGATTGAATGAAGACTGTAATAAAAGTTAAGATGCGACACTTCAGGCAACATTATTCTGACATTTCTGACACATTAGAATGAAAAAAATGCTTACATAATACGGAATTCCGTGAATTAGATGGTGGAAAGGAATAATGGATCTCTTAAAGTAGTCTCGACTACACCAGATCGAGTCAACAGACGTTTAATGGAAGCAACACGGGCACACATGTTGGAGCCACGCTGACGCCACTTATACGTTGACGGGACAGACAAAAGAGACCTTCTTTACACCCTTTGTTACCAATCGATAGCGGCCACACTGCACCACGATGTTCGTACAAGCCCTGCGACGTTTCCGCCCACCAGCTTTGTTAGTCGATAAAATGGTGACAATTTTCTGGCGTGGCGGATCGTTGGTGATTTTCTCGAGAGCGAAGATTTCATTCTAATGGTCTCATCCAATGGTTTCAACAGATTCTATTAATAATGTTAGAACTAAAAAATTAGTGTAAATCTAACAAACAAGCTGCGTTAGCACCGGCGACAGCTCACTCTATAGTTTTGTAGTTAATACAAGTAGCTAACGTGTGTCAAGGATCGACCTCGAAGCAAGAGGTACCCAAGGAAAAATAAACCATCGACTTGCAGCGTAGAGTGGTGATTAATTTTATTAATAGCGTCTCTTAAGTGCACATGTCACATAAGTTTACTCGAAATATAGTGTCAAATGTAAGCCCACTTCTTGTTCGTAATTCCTATACAAAACTAAAAAAGTCTACAATGCATTGTGAACCTTTCACCTGTAGCTAATTTATCCATAGTCGGTATCTTATAAAAATCATCAACGATCATCTATTGGGGCCTAACAGTGATTTCAACGATTATTTCAAAGGAAAACCCAGAGCACCGAGTTCTGCTAAAAGATAATGTTATTTATTAAGTTTTATCAGCTGACATACTTCAGGTCAGAAAATGACGGCTCGAGTACCCTCTTTGTCACATATTTCTTGTATTTCTACATTCATCGCATTATCTTTTCCTCATCAAAGGAAACTTATATAAAATTGTAATAATAACGAATATCGCAAATATTATGACGAAATTATTGTTGTCGTTCTCAGTCACGTTCCATAAACTGCGGAATAGTAAGAAAAGAAACACATGCAAAAGAGAACAGAGTTGTAGTTAACGAATTTCTCGAAGCCATCGTATCCAAATCAATAATGATGTTTCTATTTCTTGTTTTTCAACAATAACACAAAAAAATACATTTTGTGTAGACAGCTTTAAGAACTTGAAATGCCTCCACTATTGGCCTCTGCCATCACCTAATACAACATTGAGAGGGTCTGACACATAGGTCACCAATTTTGATGAAGTTATGCAGGGGTATTCTGTATTGAAAATAAAGAGACCTGTGTATTGGCTCTTTGCTAGACGCTCCCCGTTTACTGAAAAAAAACAATGTCAAATTTGATGACGGAAAACCGTATTTTCGCACTGCAACTTGGTTACCCGTAATTCTTCACATGTAGAAACGCTAGGCCGGCGGCCGACTGATGCTGACACGGTAGCTCAGCGAGTTAGGTCAGAGGGCTGCCCTCTGTAATACAAAAAACTGAATGTAATGTTCAACGATCAAGCAGAACACTTGTCATGACGACCTGAAAAAACAGGCGGCCAGTAGAGGCGTTAGACTACCAGATTGCGGGTCCGTGCTCGATTTGTGCTCTTTCCTCTCTTTTAACCGACATTTTTTCTTGCGTATCTGATAGTATTCTGATAGCTGGAGTATTTTTCTTCGCCTTTTGTTGATGAAAAGCATCAAAAAGTGTGATTAACAATCAAGTAAGTTAATATATTTAAAGTTTTCTTCAATGTATATAAAGAATAAAAATATACCATAAGGAAATAATTGTGTAATCCCAGCTGATTGTCTATTTGTGAGTATTTTCACAAGGTGTAGCATGAAACTTATCGAAGAAAGGCAAAACATGAATAGTTCTCGCACTATACGCAACACACGAACGAAATCTCCCCGCATTGCTCGTAGTAAATATATTTGATTCAGGTTGCTAAATGCACCGCAGAGAGGTAAAGAAAGGTATTCCGATCGTAAGAATGTTATCAGATGGACCGAAAAAATTTCGAATGAAAAAAAAAAAAAGCAACTACCAAGACCAAGACGGTTTGGTGATCTAATGCCTCGACTGCCGACCTCTCTTGATTAAACACATAGACTTACGCGTACGTTAGCTACTGTGGTTAAACACCGTTTTACGTCATTAACTTTGACCTAGATTTTTTCAATTACTCTGGAGTGTCTAACAAAAAAAAACTCGAACCACGTGTCTCTTTATTTTCAGTATGGAAAATTCGTGCAAAAACTTGATCAAAATCGGTGACCCACATGTCAGACACTCCCCTCCTAAGCCGATTTCGGTCCATTCGGTAGTGGGAGGAAGACATCACTTTTGACAAGAATTCCGAATGTCGACAGAGCCCGGCGATCTTCACTTGACACTCCTAGAAGTGAAGGAGGACGTTTGATACGAGTTAAAATTTTTGTTGATGGTGAGTAAAATAAAATTACATGCGTAAGATCAGAATTTTCAACTTCTTCACTGTAGCGGAAGCTGTACTGTGTGGAAACAAGGACAAAAATGAAAAAGTAGAGGGTTAAATGATTCGTATGCTGATATCATGGATTTTGAAACTGACTCTTATTCTGCTACGAGCCCTGATGTAGACGGACAGCATTATACTCTGGAGGGTCTCAGTTAGTACGTAGAACTCAAAACCACGGTTTCTCGTCACCAATAAAAAGAGTGCATGGTTTTCGGATGTCGTCTGTCACTGCTGCATAAACAGTGTGTTCCTGTAGAAGTTTGAAAATCTGTAGTACTAAGGTATATAGCTCTATTCTTACAGGCGAGGGGACGAAAGTTTGCTCACCCATTCGATCCATCTTACACATAACTCAAATTCATGAAATTTTTGACCAATCTCGAGCAAATTAGATTCAAAACTTGTCGACGCTGTTCGAAATATATAATATGTTCAAACTGTATTTGGGGACTGGTAATGCACTGATGCGAAAAGTGAGGTCCTAGGATCAAGCCCATGTCCTAGGAGATTAATTTTTTAACTCATTTGCGCGAATAAAAATTTTGCGCTCCATATACTTGTATTCAGAAATACATATGTTATGTGCCCAATACCCGCTTTTTAGGAGAAGATAGCAACTAAGAAATTGGGCTGTCCGTTCAACTTGTTCATATCACTTTTTAAGGGAATATTATACGTAAAATGTTGAACTGTCTACTCAGCGTGGTCATATGTTGATTCATATTCGCGTAAATACTGTAAGAACTGTTGGATGACTAACATATTCTCCAATGGCTACATGAAGTTGTGTTCGCTCCCCACTTAAATGGAAAATCTGTTTGGATGCAGATGTACTGAGAAGATCATCACTGCGACCGAGAGAATGGGACAGAGATGCTATGAATCACAGTATGAATGTGTTCCACGGTCACTTCATATTTTTACACAAAGGATTTCCTTAATCAGAGGTTTCAGGACACTTAACGTGCCGTGTGTATTTATAAATATCAAATTCAACAGTAAAGATAATACACTCGCCCAGATGCGTACAAACTGAGAAAATCAACACTTACGTGATCTCAAAACTTCGTTTCGTCATGAACGAGCTGAGCGCTTACTGCTGAGCGTCTATTGGCCCAGAGTGACGGGCACATACCAAGTGTAAAAGACCTGCACCATCAATCTTTGAATTTATTTCTCGACAGGGTCTGAGAACTGCCTCCTATGCTTGTGTGTGCTGGAATTCTCAGTCATGAATTTTACATATGATGAATGAGGGTCGATTCAGTGAGGGAAAATTCGCATCCCTCCTTATTAGTGAAAATTCAGTGAGTGTGAATCTCCTCGATGCAGGGTACACTGAGACGTGTCGAAATAGCGAAATCCAGGGTATCTTGCATTCGAAGCTTCAACCAAATAATTGTGGGAACAAAGACATCTGTCTCTTTAAATTCGTAAACGTGGAATTATTTTGCTATATCTACCAATGCCGATTCTACAAAACAGGATATAAATTGTTAATGCTGACATGTTTTCAAGGATCTCTGTCTCATGATTGAAAATTTATTTATAGTCGAAAGACACTTGAATTAACGGGAGAGTAAATTTGTGGAATACGTAGGACAAGAAGTTCTACATCGCATAGACGAGTCGGGTTTCAAAACACCAACAAGTAAGATCTTGGTACGTCGAGATATTCATTCTACTGTCAACAGGTATTGCATTTCCTTCGACTACAATGTAAGCAGAACCACTACTTATTTTTAAACGATATGTGTTAAGTTATCATAGGAACTTTCTCAGATATTATGAAACTCTGTGATCTAACAGTTTTATATTACTGGTGCACCTAACGTAAGAACCATTTATAAAACGTCGGAGACAAACTGAAGTGTATTCCATGAATTTTAGCTGCAGTAGGCCGTCGTCTAAGAAGCAAATTTTGTTTATCCACGCTCACCGTATTGTCTAACGCCGCAGTTTACACTGATGCAGAGCTCTCGCGCGAGAACGGAAACTTCTCACAAGGGAACCTCCCCATCGCACCCCCCTCAGATTTAGTTATAAGTTGGCACAGTGGATAGGCCTTGAAAAACTGAACACAGATCAATCGAGAAAACAGGAAGAAGTTGTGTGGAACTATGAAAAAAATAAGCAAAATATATATAGTCCATGTGCAAGATAGGCAACGTCTAGGACAATCTGCGTTCAGGAGCGCCGTGGTCCCGTGGTTAGCGTGAGTTTTAATAAGTTTAGTGTCTGTGTTTTGCGACCACACCGCAAACCCGTGCGATTAGTAGCCGAAAGGACGTGCCTGTCCAATGGAAACCGAAAACATTTGATTGCAAGGTCATAGGTCAACCGATTCCTCCACAGGAAAACACGTCTGATATATTCTATACGACACTGGTGACGGCATGTGCTTCACATGACAGGAATATGTTGTCGACCCACCTAACTTCTACACTTGGTGAATGGGTAAAAAGATTCTTCTACCTTGCCCAATTTAGGTTTTCTTGTGGATGTGATAATCACTTCCAAAAAAGTGTGAAAACATAAGAGTTTGTCACATAAACTGCAACAAATGAATGCAACAGTTTCACAGTCGCACAGTTTTGTCTGTGCTCTGTCAAAACATATGTTTTTAACGTTTTCAAATTTTTCCGTGTGTAAACCGTCCAATCCTGCATATGTCCAAGCAAATCTGAACATGTCCTGGAATTTTGGAGAGCGAAGATGATTATATGTGAGTGCCTGAACTTTGATAATTGTCTGAAAATAAAAATTAAAATTTTCTCCCGAAGGAAGACTTGAACCAACGACCTATCGCTCTGCTGCTGCACACGTTAACCACGGGACCACGGCGCTCATGTGTTTACACCCACCTGGATGTTGCCTATCCTACACATGGACTACTTAGTTTGTATATTTTGCTTATTTTTTCATAGTTCCATACAACTTCTTCCTGTTTTCTCGATTGATGTGTGTTCAGTTTTTCAAGGCCTATCCGCTGTGCCAACTTATAACTAATTCTGAGGGGGGTGCGATGGGGAGGTTCCCTTGTCAGAGGTTTGCACTATCCCCACCACGTCGTCCCAGCTCTAACCGAGTGACCAATGAAAAGTCAGAACTGGGAAGCCAATCGGAAAGCGTTTTGTTTCACTCGCGTACGGGTTGCTGTTCGTTTTCTTACTTAAAGCTGCTTTTAGCGCATTGAAGATTTTTCACAAACATATCACCCTTGGTAGGAATTCTTATAATTAAATACCAGTTAATGACGCATCGATGGAAAAAGTCATCAGGACATCACAACATGAACAATGACTTTGAGACTTATCTTCTGAGTGTGGCCGTGTGGTTAAAGGCATCGTATTAGGATGTCTGTGGTTACAGGCTCGCATTCGTAACGGATTCTGATACCAGCAATGATACACTGTGATCAAAAGTATCCGGACATCTCACTGAAAATTACTTACAAGATCGTGACGCCCTCCATCGGCAACGTTGGAATTCAGTGTGGTATTGGCCCACCCTTAGCCTTGATGACATCTTTGCCTCTCGCAGGCATACTTTCTAGTAGGTGCTGGAAGATTTCTTGGCGAATGGCAGCCCATTCTTCACAGAGTGCTGCACCGAGGAGAGGTATCGATGTCGGTGTTCTATAGGATTCAGGTCAGGACTCTGTGCACACCAGTCCATTAGAGAGATTAATGCACAGGCCGTGCATTATGAACAGGTGCTCGATCGTGTTGAAAGATGCAATCGCCATCCCCGAATTGCTCTTCAACAGTGGGAAGCAAGAAGGTGATTAAAACATCAATGTAGGCCTGTGCTGTGATAGTGCCACGTAAAACAACAAGGGGTGCAAGCCCCCTCCATGAAAAACACTAGCACACCGTAACACTACCGCCTCCGAATTTTACTACTGTTGGCACTACACACGCTGTCAGATGACGGTCACCCGGCATTCGCCATACCCACACTCTGCCATCGGATCGCCACATTGTATACTGTGATTCGTCACTCCCTGTTAAATCGTCCAATGTTTACGCTCCTTACACTAAGAGAGGCGTCGTTTGGCATTTACCGGCGTGATGTGTGGCTTATGAGCAGCCTATCGACCACGAAATCCAAGTTTTCTCACCTCCCGTCTAACTGTCATAGTACTGTCAGTGGATCCTGATGCAGTTTGGAGTTCCTGCGTTATCGTTTGGATAGATGTCTGCGTACTATACATTACGACACTCTTCAACTGTTGGCGGTCTGTCTATCAACAGAAGAGATCGACATGTACGCTTTTGTGCTGTACGTGTCCATTCACGTTTCCACCTTACTATCACATCGGAAACAGTGGACCTAGGGACGTTTAGGAGTGTGGAAATCTCGCGTACAGACGTATGACACAAGAGTGACACCCAACCATCAGACCACGTTCAAAGTCCGTGAGCTCGGCGAAGCGCCCCATTCTGCTCTCTCACGATGTCTAATGACTACTGAGGTCGGTGATATGGAGTACCTGGCAATAGGTGGCAACACAATGCACCTAATATGAAAAACGTATGTTTTGGGGATGTCCGGATACTTTTGATCATATAGTGTATTTATATTCTTGCTTGTCACAACTATTTGACGGTCTTTTTCGACTATGTCGCGATTTCCATCGGTGTGGTTAGGCAGGTACCTAAGACTACAGCTTAAATCGCTGTGAGCGAACGAGCAGCAATGCCATTTAGAGAGGAAAGTGTCTAAAAGCGGACCCCCATTTCGCTTTTATTTAACAAATAGAAAAGAGTAAAAAATTATGTTTTAAAAGCATATAACATTTACTTGATAATGGTAGCCACCATTTAAATTTTATTAATAGGAAATACACTAAATGTTATTACGAAAAACAAAAAAATGGTTCAAATGGCTCTGAGCACTATGCAACTTAACTTCTGAGGTCATCAGTCGCCTAGAACTTAGAACTAATTAAACCTAACTAACATAAGGACATCACACTCATCCATGCCCGAGGCAGGATTCGAACCTGCGACCGCAGCGGTCGCGCGGTTCAAGACTGTAGCGCCTAGAACCGCGCGGCCACTCCGGCCGGCCACGAAAAACATTTTTAAGAACCTTACACTCAGCTAGTTCCAAAAACACGTTCCAAAATCGGATCTCAAGTACAAATAAACAAAAAAGCACTAAACGAAATTAGAAGACGGTATTAAACTGGAGAGAATATAATCTACACTCCTGGAAATTGAAATAAGAACACCGTGAATTCATTGTCTCAGGAAGGGGAAACTTTATTGACACATTCCTGGGGTCAGATACATCACATGATCACACTGACAGAAGCACAGGCACATAGACACAGGCAACAGAGCATGCACAATGTCGGCACTAGTACAGTGTATATCCACCTTTCGCAGCAATGCAGGCTGCTATTCTCCCATGGAGACGATCGTAGAGATGCTGGATGTAGTCCTGTGGAACGGCTTGCCATGCCATTTCCACCTGGCGCCTCAGTTGGACCAGCGTTCGTGCTGGACGTGCAGACCGCGTGAGACGACGCTTCATCCAGTCCCAAACATGCTCAATGGGGGACAGATCCGGAGATCTTGCTGGCCAGGGTAGTTGACTTACACCTTCTAGAGCACGTTGGGTGGCACGGGATACATGCGGACGTGCATTGTCCTGTTGGAACAGCAAGTTCCCTTGCCGGTCTAGGAATGGTAGAACGATGGGTTCGATGACGGTTTGGATGTACCGTGCACTATTCAGTGTCCCCTCGACGATCACCAGTGGTGTACGGCCAGTGTAGGAGATCGCTCCCCACACCATGATGCCGGGTGTTGGCCCTGTGTGCCTCGGTCGTATGCAGTCCTGATTGTGGCGCTCACCTGCACGGCGCCAAACACGCATACGACCATCATTGGCACCAAGGCAGAAGCGACTCTCATCGCTGAAGACGACACGTCCCCATTCGTCCCTCCATTGACGCCTGTCGCGACACCACTGGAGGCGGGCTGCACGATGTTGGGGCGTGAGCGGAAGACGGCCTAACGGTGTGCGGGACCGTAGCCCAGCTTCATGGAGACGGTTGCGAATGGTCCTCGCCGATACCCCAGGAGCAACAGTGTCCCTAATTTGCTGGGAAGTGGCGGTGCGGTCCCCTACGGCACTGCGTAGGATCCTACAGTCTTGGCGTGCATCCGTGCGTCGCTGCGGTCCGGTCCCAGGTCGACGGGCACGTGCACCTTCCGCCGACCACTGGCGACAACATCGATGTACTGTGGAGACCTAACGCCCCACGTGTTGAGCAATTCGGCGGTACGTCCACCCGGCCTCCCGCATGCTCACTATACGCCCTCGCCCAAAGTCCGTCAACTGCACATACGGTTCACGTCCACGCTGTCGCGGCATGCTACCAGTGTTAAAGACTGCGATGGAGCTCCGTATGCCACGGCAGACTGGCTGACACTGACGGCGGCGGTGCACAAATGCTGCGCAGCTAGCGCCATTCGACGGCCAACACCGCGGTTCCTGGTGTGTCCGCTGTGCCGTGCGTGTGATCATTGCTTGTACAGCCCTCTCGCAGTGTCCGGAGCAAGTATGGTGGGTCTGACACACCGGTGTCAATGTGTTCTTTTTTCCATTTCCAGGAGTGTAGTTGCAAAGTAGGCCTAATAGAGGGTGTACATAAAGTCCGGGAACACTATCAATTATTTATAGCACAAGAACTAAATATTGAACAGATGTCATATATATTGTATTTTGGAGAAAAACTCTGAAAGTTGTTTACTATTTTTTTTACTATCATTTGATATGCGAACCATGAGTGACCCGGCAGACGTCAGTACGGTAATCGAATTCTTGCCATACCCGTCCTAGAATGGTGTCGCCGACTGTGGCAGTCGCTTCCCATATTCTCTCCCGGAGCTCTGCTACGTCACGTGGTGGAGGTGGTATATACAACGGATCTTTAATGTGTCCCACAGAAAAAAGTCGCACGAAGTGAGATCTGGTGATCGGGGAGGCCATTTCAAGAAACAGCTGTCCTCTTCTGTAGCACGGCCAATCCATCTGTGCGGCAGCTCCGTTCAGGTACTAGCACTAAGA
The DNA here is from genome assembly GCF_023898315.1 of Schistocerca nitens. NCBI lineage: Eukaryota > Metazoa > Arthropoda > Insecta > Orthoptera > Acrididae > Schistocerca > Schistocerca nitens. The sequence goes on from NC_064616.1 coordinate 389,890,802, forward strand.
CTTTCAGGGTTTCTCTTCAAAATGACATATATATGATATCTGTACAATGTTTGGTTTTTGTGCAACAAATAATTGAAAGTGTTCCCGGACTTTATGTACATCCTGTACAATATCTTCCAGGAAATTGTAGAATTTCTGTGTGTTTTCTATGTGAACCAAAGTGCCTTACTATAGAATATTCCTGTACGATTTATTTCTGACAGTTTGGTTTTGTGTCGTTAAAGAACTGTCCACATATTCCCAGAAACTTCGTCTTAGAAAGGGTGTTGAATGTTATTTCTCTCTCGCAGCTGCATAACCATTCTTCACAAGTCATTGCAAGTAATCATGAAGACGGAAGCTTTCATAGCAAGACAGTACGAACCCATCTCTCCTTCAAGATCTTTACCCAAAAGAGTAGGTCTGTCGCTTTTTGTTTTTGCTGCTTTCTCAGGTGTACTGTACTTCTTGTTGGGCAGCCTCATAAAAGCTGTTGTTGGAAAATTAAGTTTATCACTGACCTTCTTCCAACTCATCTGTTTTGAATTAAACCGATACCTTTAGCTATTTTAGACTGACTTCAATTTCTTTGATCAACTCTTCCTATTACCCTCTTGAAATCAGCAGGAGAATAAGTAGTAATACAGAAAGACTTTAAACATAAAAAAGAAAGGGTACCAGTTTAAGCAACTTCAGGACTAAAACCTAAATTTGGTAACAGAATAAATTTTTAACTAAATGTCTAAATCAAAATGTAATAAGGTTTCATACAACAAATACGTCGAAGTACAGTAGATAAGCTGTGTATGAATACTGTATCAAACATTACGACGCAAAATACCAATGTTCCATATAGCGCTATGCGTTTACAAGCTGTGTAAAATAAGTGCACTTCGTATAATTTATTTGGCGCACACTTTATATCATTCACGATACAGGGCGTATTTTTATCACTGCACTGTATAGAGCAGCAAACATTTCTGCTATAAACTATTCTAGAAGCTTCAGATTTCACTTCATACACGCATAGGTTATCTGATTTCACTGTACAAAACAACAATACGAAAAGGCACTACATATAATTGCCGGCCGTTGTGGCCGAGCGGTTCTAGGCGCTTCAGTCCGGAACCGCACGATCGCTTCGGTCGCTGGTTCGAATCCTGTCTCGGGCATGGATGTGAGTGATGTCCTTAGGTTAGTTAGGTTTAAGTAATTCTAAGTTCTAGGGGACTCATGCCCTCAGATGTTAAGTCCCATAGTGCTCAGAGCCATTTGAACCATTTGAATACTACATATAATTTTCACAAACAAATACAATTATTGCAAATAAACATAATTTTCAGAGGGATCGTTTGTTCACAAATAAGCAGCCAAATTTTCAAAGAAGTAACAGTGCTCTAGATAACCAGCAAAAATCAGCTGTTTCCAGTCAGGAAATTAACTCAGTCCCCACGCACCCTGGTAAAACATAGTGCTTTCTCATTGGCCTTCTTGTTCACTGACGTGTTTGGAAATTTCCTTCCTTTTACAGAAAGTTGCTTTTTTACGCCTGGTCTCCGTGATAACGATTTAATAATGGAATGTGTTCCTTCTTTATATTATTATCTACTGAACCCACTGCAACGAACAAAACCGAAATTGTATTTTTGGTTATTTTCGGATAGCCTGCTAATCTGTTGCCATGTTTCGCGCTAATTCTTTAGTTGCTGAACGACACGGTTTGAATAACCTCTTTAACTTGGTAACATAAGTTTCGCTTTAAAAACGTTGTGTGTGGTGCACTTAAATTCTATTTTCTTGAATGTGGAATACATTAAACCCGAAAGCTACGGCCAGTAGCAACTTTTAAAAAGGAAATTATGTGTTCAAAAAATGGTACAAATGGTTCTGAGCACTATGGGACTTAACATCTGAGGTCATCAGTCCCCTAGAACTTAGAACTACTTAAACCTAACTAACCTAAGGACATCACACACATCCATGACCGAGGCAGGATTCGAACAACCTGTGACCGTAGCGGTCGCGCGGTTCCAGACTGTAGCGCCTAGAACCGCTCGGCCACCCCGGTCGGCAATTATGTGTTAATCAAGTCACGTCAATTACATAGTTTTTGAACGTCAAGGTTGCTTGCCGGTTTTATTATGTATTAATTCATTATTTTTATCTGTAGACAATACACTTAAGTGTCTGAAAGTTAGACTGGAAGAAAGTGTGACGTATGAACAGAAAAAGCAATAAGATTCAAACCATTCGTTATAGTATCGCTGTATCTGCCGGCGTTTTCAGAAGTGGATATTGCATACGATTTTTCAGCATGTTCAGAAGGGGATATAGCAGAAGAGGAATGCAGTCTCGTAAAAGTTTCGTGATCTAATTATCGGAGTCATAGACTGGATATACTATGCTGATACATGAAGTGCAAAAGGTTTCGCTGTCAGTTTCTGGAAAATATGCCTTGAATAAGTCAAAATTTTCTATATAATACACACTATTTAACTCCTCTGACTGATAAGCAAAACGACAATCGATAGATTCTGCACTGAAGATATTTTGCGGATTTTTAAAATAACCATTCATTCAATTTATCATATTACTAAAATAATGAAAATATATTTACTAAAAATAATTGTCATAAATGCAGTTATCTGTTTCATGCCTTCTGCGAGGCAAGAAAACAGTTTGTTTTGTTCATAATATAATTCAGGTTATAATTTTATTTTCAGCTTATAATTTATACAGTAAATGTAACTTAGGAGTATTTCAAATGTGTATTGAACTACCTCTTCATTTCAGCTTTACAATAGAGGCTTGTTTGCCGAACAGTCCCGGAACGACTACGGATCGAACAGTCATCCCTTTCCTCCCTAAATTAGCAGCACAGCGAGGAGATGTGAAGACCCCTGCTGCACCAGTAGATTGATGATCATGGTGAACGCAGGTGGAAAGGGATACTAAGGTAACTGGTGACAAATTCTAATGTAGATATTTAAAAACCTTGAAGAATTTTTAGTTGTCAGAATCGATGTTAGACCTGATGTGTTAAGTCCAATGTTCTTGTAAGGTGCATTATATGCTCCTCGACCAATGCGCATTCTGAAAGGCACTGTAAATGGAGTTTCAGTATTTTTATAAAAGTTTACGCACGATAATGTTCCACAGAGAGCGCACCATAATCCGAGCTTACCTGTATTGCCACATCCTGTGAAAATTGTTTCCATTGGCTGATGACGTTTGTAGCCTGTACTTGTCAGTGAGAACTAATTTATTGTGATTAAAGCTAAACTAACTAGGGAATGATCAATGGTTCTTCGTGTCGCGTTGGAACGTGTTTTGATTTTTCCGTCACCTACTGTTAAAGTTAGTGCCATACTTCAGGTGCCAGCACGAACTGGGAACTTCCTAAATTGAAATCAAAACTGTGCGTTTTTTTTTCTTCGGAGTTGCGCTCCCTTTTCTGTCAAAGTTGTACATGTGCAGTAGCTCGAAGTGCCGCACCACCTCCCGCCTCAGAAGATCCCACGTTATTATAAAGGATAGTTTCAAGTAAAGAAACCGTGCGAAAACTTATAAATTTCCCTCCATATAATGTCTAGTCTGTGTCCGGAGCTAATTTTTGGCATCTAAGTGTTGCGTGGCGTCAACTACCAGCAAACTAAAAATAAAATGGATGCAGATTAAGACATGAGAGTAAGGGAACTATTCCCTTATAAGCAATATTACAGATTATAAATTTCTCCTCTGTGTAATGATTCAGGTATAGGTTTGAGATTCATCTTTGCTGTCATCGATGTCTAAGTTACATGCTTCACCAATCAGTGTTATGCTTGTAGTCGCGGAGTGGGGCAAACTGACTGAGCTCTGGCGCAGTGTTTCTTGCTAGCAGTGTATTCTCAGCATAAGTTACACTCAACGGACAGGAAACTACGGGTCAAATTGAACAGAGCTTGCACTGGGCATGGCCGATGCGCAGACTCTCTTTACAAATGGGGTGTTACAGAGACTCCAGTTTCTGACTGTGGGGCTCTGAAACAGACAATCAACCACATTAGTGACGAATGCCCCATGCCTTCCTACCAGGGGAGTTGGAGCGACCGCATGAAAGGTGATACTACGGCTCTTATATGGGTTAGGAACTTAGATATTGATATTTAGTTAGTTTTACATGTAGCTTTGTATTTTCTTATTCCTGTTATATATAGTATTACTAGTGTTATACGCCTGTATTTTTAACCTCTTAACATATGTATTATTTACAATATGATGGTTCTTTTTTCAACTAATTTTTTTATTGCCAAAATGAAATATTCAATGAAGCACAATAATGACAGTAACAATGAAATTATTTTTTAGGTGCTTAACAATGGACATTTTCACCTCTAAATAGCCCCTGGTTTAAAGTAAAGAGTATACTCGTGATAGGCTTAACCTTTTTTTTTCTTATTATTAAATTTCAGTAATTCTGTTCATCGAAGCACTAAAAGTGAACAGCAACACTAAGCATTAAAATTTAGAGCCATTGTTTATATGTTTGTGGCTGTGTGAAATACCCTGAAGCAAGGATCAATACACAAAGCTACACCACAGTCTTTACACGTGTATCTTGATTCCCTCCGTGCGCCGGCCGCTGTGGCCGTGCGGTTCTAGGCGCTTCAGTTTGGAACCTTGTGACCGCTACGGTCGCAGGTTCGAATCCTGCCTCGGGCATGGATGTGTGTGATGTCCTTAGGTTAGTTAGGTTTAAATAGTTCTAAGTTCTAGGGACTGATGACCACAGCAGTTGAGTCCCATAGTGCTCAGAGCCATTTTTTTTTATTCATCTCGTACCACAGTCTGGCGCTCGCAATGTCACACTCAGAAGAAACTGATTCATCACTTCCTTCTTCCGAACTCTCTTCATAGCTATCTTAAGAACTCTCAGACCCACTAAATTCAGTATCAAACTCATCTTCACTCTCCAGTTTCATAAAACGTGCAGGCAAACTGCAAGAACAGATTGTAGAGTGACCGCTAGTACAACTGCTTGAATCAGAGACTCTCTTGCCAGAAATATACACTTCAGAGTAACACACCACAGTGACATCTACCGAAAATATCAAGGAACTGCCAAAACACCAGATAGAACGAGTAAATTCGGCCTTTTAAAACGTGTGATAAGCCCGAGTATACTCGGCGTTTTATTATTTCGTCAGAATTAAAAAAACGAGTATACTCGGGATTTTATGTTAAGCGGTTAAATTACATGTGAGCCATACGAATAAATAAATAAAAATAAATACGCAACGGAGGATTCAGTCAATGCTAAATGTCTCATTTGGCTGAAGCAGACAAGGGTGCTCTAACAGCAATACATCAAGAAGGATTTTCAGATGGTTTTATAGCAAGGACTATGGGTCTTCACAAGTCTACGGTTGCGAGGTATCTCAGACAAAGGGAAGAAGATGGTAACCTGAACAAACGGCCTCGTACTGGTGCTCGCCGCAAAACAACAGCAGTTCAGGATCGGCAAGTATGCCGTTTCAGTGAAAGCCATCCATTTGCCAATGCACGACAAATTCAGCAAACTTTGAGCATCCCTATTAGCAGCAGAAGAGAAGGTAGATTGCGAGCAACAAACGCTGCTGAGGAAGAGACATTATCTATTTCCCACAGAAAACCCCGTCTTGCTTTTGCTACTGCAAATGTCAGTAGAACTATTCAGTTTTGGAGGCGGGTGGTTTTTACAGACGAAAAAGTTTTCTGTACGGCCTCGACAGGAAGAGTACTTGTTTACCGGACAAACGGTGTTAGGTATGATCCAAGATATATTTACAGTTGCATAAGAAGTGGTAGGGTATCAGCTACTCTATGAGCATGGATATCGGCCGAAGGATGTTGGCTGCAGTGGGAACTGGAAGGAAAACTGGATGCATGCAACTATATTTCCATTTTGGAGAATGTTATGTTGCCTTCTGTCACCGAGACATTTCGCAATGATCGGACAATGTCCAACATGATCGATCACCCGTTCATATGTCACGTGTGGTTAAGAGGTGGTTCGACGACCACAGAAATATTACTGTTTTGGAAAGGCGACCTAAAGAAGCTGACATTAATGGAGTTAAGAATATTCGGACAGAAATGCTTTGAATTATAAATGAAAAGTTACATTCACTGTTCACTCGCCGCCAGCCTTCTGAAGCGATTCATGACACTTGGAACGAGTTACTTGAATGTCCAAGTTATGTGGCTAGAATTTTGGGCTCAATGCCTAACAGACTTCGAGCCATCGTGAAAGCAGAAGGCGGCTACACGCGATTCTGAGTAGCATTAGCAGAAAAGTTTTATTTATTTATTTATTTACTTATGAGGCAATAGGTTGTGACGGCAAACAGTATTACTTAGTAAAACACAACGTGTGCTTTCCAGAGGCAACACAGCAGTTGTGTCAAACATTTTGAGAGGTACTGAGGTTCTCTGGAAGGGTAACAAGTTTTCAAAAGAAAATGACATGGTTTTTAGTTTATTTTATTTAAAGCATTTGCAGTGTGCTCTAACATTATAATCTAAAATTTTATTTTTACTTGTTAATGAATGAGAAAAGTATTCAGGATCAAGATATAAGAATGAAATTGAAGTTCTTAACTTAGGGAATACACTATTTAACAGCTTATATGTTGAACCAATCTGTAGTTATAATACAGATGAAGAAGAAGGTCTGAGAAGACGTTGTGAAAAGAGCAGACTGGTCTAAAGGGTGAGGAAGATAAAAGGTAGAAAACACAGTTGGTAAGAACTATTGTTGATGATGAGAAGCCGTAATCGATATGCCACCAGCCTTCTGAAGCGATTCATGACACTGAATTTTTGTGAAATTTTTTGTCGTCACTAGGTCTGAAACTGATACCCTGTTGTGTATGAAGAATATAATAACCAATGCAATTTACGAAGCAGCACAGAATTTTAATGCACAGTATAGAGATCAGAACATATTAACAGTTTCTTTATTTTTCTTCTCGTTGATGACGCTGAGCGGAATAACAGAACTGTCAGAATCGAAACAGTGAATACAGTTTCCCAGTGGACCCAAAATTTTTCTATAATACCGACTAATTGCTTTTAGTGAGTTCTTCATGCCTAGGTTTTCTACGTCAGCCAATGTCAGAAACTGCGACTGCTCAGGTAAGTACTTTGCGCAAATGGTTAGAATTGGAAGTCAAATAGTACGTTACGGAAATTGTGGAGATGCTAACCGTTGTTTTAGCAGATCTGCGAGAAAGAGAGCAGAGCCCAAAATTTTCACAGAAGCAGATCTCGGAAAGTTCTTGGCCGATTGATCTGGAATTCTGATTCAATGTTGCACTGGAATACACCTGTGGTTTTAGATACTTGTTTGCTATGTTTGGAAAAAGGGTTTGCGAATAGCTTTAATAGCGAAGAAGTAATAAAACAGAACACCATGTGTTACGCAGCAGTTTTTTTATGCATCTCAATGTGTATGACGTTATATCTCCGGAATCTATACTTCGTTCATCTCGGTACGAAACGAAACGAGGAAAAGTACACAAGCACTGAACAACCTTGTTAGTACACATTATCGATGGTAGATCTGGCTGTGAAAACGTACTGCACATTTACGAACGTCTGCTTCTTTTCCTTCTTTTTTTGTGTGAATCCACAGTTTGATTAATCACTCCGTCATACCACTACATTAGTCTTTTACCCGAAATATCTCTATATTTTAATGGTATTCTTGAAATTATGCACTCAGTTTTAGTTTCGTTAAAATAATCTTTCGCCACAAACCGAACAGCATAAGTGTGCAATTCATTTGTATTTTTCAGTGGTGTCATCTGTTGTCGGTTTGCGACCTTCCATTAGACCAGCTCAGTATGCAAACACGCCAGGAGATCCATAGGACAGGTCCTCTAGCTTTTCTGTTGGAGGCATGACTGTCCAGTCTGAACTCAGCTGTTCCCACCATCAGCAGCAGCGAGCCTTCGACCGGCGTCTGGTAGCGCAGCTCTCCTGTGGGCTGCGCATAGCAGTCAGGACGTTGCTAGCTGTCCATAAAAGTTCTTCACATGGCTAGTGCAGAAGCGACGTGGGATTACTGTTGACGATGTTGGAGATTTGTATGATCGTTCACTCGCTTTCAGGATTTGAGCTGAATGATCCTGCTAAATTCTCGTAATATCAAAAATGGTTCAAATGGCTCTGAGCACTATGGGACTTAACATCTGTGGTCATCAGTCCTTTAGAACTTAGAACTACTTAAACCTAACTAACCTAAGGACATCACACACATCCATGCCCGAGGCATGATTCGAACCTGCGACCGTAGCAGTCGCGCGGTTCCGGACTGCGCGCCTAGAACCGCTAGACCACCGCGGCCGGCTCTCGTAATATCCTTTCCATATTGATGAAGTAATCTGATTAGTCACTACTGCCGATATTATCATCGTGAGAGAACAGGAACAGTACTGATATTTAAAAAAAGTGTCATATATTCTACAGTCTCAGTTACATAATCTTCAAAAATGAGCAGCTGCGGCTAGAGAACAAATGAGAAATGTTTTAAGTCTCTCCAGAAAGGTCACTGTGTAGCGTCACAGCTATTACGTGGCTGCGGATTTTTGCAGTAAGTTTTGTTACGTTATGGCAAGCTGTTTTGGAAGCCTGCAGTATAGTAGCATTCGGCGGTGGCCGACTTGTGTCCTGCCGTACGCGTCATAACCACATTTGTCGCTAAAGCAGACCGTGAGAATGTTCACTATGGCGCGTACTAAAATCACTTATTCACCTCACCTAAGAAACTAAAAAACTATGATAAATATTGTGTGTTTTATTCCAAATTTGGCACATCACCGTTTGTTATTCAGACGAACTTTGTGTCAAAATTTGATACCGCTACCTATAATAGTTCCGTAGATGAAGAAAATTACTTAAAAAGTCAAAAACTGACACTTAGGGAATTAAATTCAGTTAGGAACTATAATAGTTTCTCTTTTGGTATTATTCGAAAACATAAACAGAACTCTCTGCGAGCAGAATTAAATAATTGAGATTTTCATATTAAAACTTTAATTTTCATTTTCGTAATATAAAATTCAGACTAGATCATTATTTGTGTCGTATGTCGTTGTGGGAGTGAATGAGAGTGAGTGAGAGTGTGTATGTGCGACATAAATTAAATTTCAAGATTAATTTCATGTAATGCATGCATGTAATCATAGCGTGGGAAAGATGTTTGTACCCACATTGCTGATGGCGTATGTCCAAGCGCACTTGTTTTTGTAAGAAGGCAGCCAGGATAGTTATTTGTACAGTAATGTTTTCCTAAAGTTAGTTCAAGATTAGTTTTCGTTTGTTTTGGTTTGGTGGAACATTTTATTAATATTTGCGGCATAAAATGACGTAAATGCATCTGTGAATGTTGATTGAAGTAAAACAGTTTAGGTGCGAATATGATCTTGAAAGATTGATCTGATTGGCTGTTCATTTGATCAACCAATCAGAATGAAACCTTTCCTGCGCTCTATCAAGTAGTGTATGCGCTGTGAGCACCGAGCGAGGTGGCGCAGTGGTTAGCACACTGGACTCGCATTCGGGAGGACGACGGTTCAATCCCGTCTCCGGCCATCCTGATTTAGGTTTTCCGTGATTTCCCTAAATCGCTTCAGGCAAATGCCGGGATGGTTCCTTTGAAAGGGCACGGTCGATTTCCTTCCCAATCCTTCGCTAACCCGAGCTTGCGCTCCGTCTCTAATGACCTCGTTGTCGACGGGACGTTAAACACTAACCACCACCACCGCTGTGAGCAACTGCATTGGAACAGTCGTGGACTAGCTGCCGGACGAGAAGGTCAAGCTAGACGTGTCCGAAAAAGTTATTTGTAAAATGAAGAAGTGGTTGTTATTTCGCGTTCGGTTTATGTCGCCGTGCAAGCAGATGCATTTATGGACAGTTCTGTGAAGTTTGGGACATTTTGGAGTGTTTGCTGTAGAGAAAATCGCGAGTGAAACTATCGGCCTTTTTGAATAATTCTGCGTGACGTGTTCAGTATGTATTTACAGAACATTTTTTGGCAAGCATCGTCCTTTGAAGAATCCACTGAAAAGGACCGAGTGTGAAACTCATTTCGTAGCAGAGTATTGACTGTATTAATCTCGTAATATTTCGGGTCGGACTTGGTACATTTCTGGCTGTCTGGCATTTGATATAAGCTGTATCAACTAGTAGTGGATGTGCTGTGGGGACGAAAATGTGGGCTTGTTGACACCATAACTAAAAGACAATAAAAAAACGTTAGTATCGAGAAGTGTACATTTTCAATGAAGGAAGGAAGCATCCACTTTTGCCCGTTATTAATAGAGATTTACAGACTTATTTTGTTACGTGAGTTACGCGGACTATGTAATCGTAAGTATTTTCTTCAACGCTGCTTTTAACATCGTCTACATAGTACCTACAAATGTAGAGCAACGGATGGTGGACGAACGCTGTACAGAGGTAGGTGTACATTAATTTGCAGCTTGCTTCACTCAGTGCTAGCGAACTTTTTACCACCGCTCCGCCGCAGCTGCACCCTTGGACTGCAACGGAATCTTTATTTCGTGTTATGACTTGCCTGCATTAACTACCACCAGAACAGTGAAAGAAGCGGAAAGCATCAGCGTCATGTTAGCTCCATGGCACCATGCTCGTCCTGTGATCTAACGCAAGAGTACTGGCTAGTTCAGACCTCGTCACAACTGCCGATGTAGGCCCTATATCGTATCATTTTTTTTCTTTTTTGTTTGCAGATATCAAGAACGGAATACAGTAACAAAATGAGACGCACAAATTTGCTTTGCGTCAACTGAATGATCAGCCTATTTTTATTTTTAATCATCAAACTTCTTTTCAAACGCAATAAACTTCATCAATTTTTATTTTATACATCACTGTTTTAAGTGCCTCAGTCGCAGTAGATTTCGTATCCCAATTTTGTGATGATGCGCATGACCAGTGATTCTGGAAGAATGGAATGTTGAATGTTTCGCCACGCAGAATGTACACATTTATCTCTACGCCGGCCGAAGTGGCCGTGCGGTTAAAGGCGCTGCAGTCTGGAACCGCGAGACCGCTACGGTCGCAGGTTCGAATCCTGCCTCGGGCATGGATGTTTGTGATGTCCTTAGGTTAACTAGTTCTAAGTTCTAGGGGACTAATGACCTCAGCAGTTGAGTCCCATAGTGCTCAGAGCCATTTGAACCATTTGAGCCATCTCTACGTCTTTTGTTCAGAGCAATAGGGAAAACACAATAAGAATAAACGACAACCAACGACACAGGCTGAACTGTGGAACAATTTCTGTCGATTTCACACCGTGATGGCAGATTAATTCTCGTCACAGTGTATTACTCAACAATCGAATACGCAACATGAACTCTGCGACTGCTACAGGTATCTAAATGGTTCAAATGGCTCTGAGCACTATGGGACTCAACTGCTTTGGTCATCAGTCGCCTAGAACTTAGAACTACTTAAACCTAACTAACCTAAGGACATCACACACATCCATGCCCGAGGCAGGATTCGAACCTGCGACCGTAGCAGTCGCACGGTTCCGGACTGCGCGCCTAGAACCGCGAGACCACCGCGGCCGGCTCTACAGGTATCTAGAATTAACCTTGACTAAGGTTTACCCTTGGTTCAGCAGCTGGTTATGGCGTAATAACTCGGTATGGAAAGCTGTGTCTGATAATTCTGTTGTGCTGCTATTCGAATGAGTTATGGCAGTACATATATTAGGGTTTCAAAAAAAAAATGGCTCTGAGCACTATGGGACTCAACTGCTGAGGTCATTAGTCCCCTAGAACTTAGAACTAGTTAAACCTAACTAACCTAAGGACATCACACACATCCATGCCCGAGGCAGGATTAGAACCTGCGACCGTAGCGGTCTCGCGGTTCCAGACTGCAGCGCCAGAACCGCGCGGCCACTTCGGCCGGCATTAGGGTTTCTTCTTGCTCTTATCTACACACCTATGTGAAGTGTTATTTCATGTGCAGGTCATACATGTGCTTGTTTCGCTTGTGACATTCGATTTCGAATTCAGTTAGTAAGTCTTCTACCATCTTGACGCAATACAGGTTTGGTGTTCTACTTCCCGAACGCCAGGCAACAGCACGGGGGAAAACGTCGTTACAACGATTCGAAGGAACCGTCAGTGACTTGGTTTCTTTTTATCATCTACAGACCCGACAAGGTGGGAAACATTAAGAAAGCAATGGTGACGATGTTTGGCTTGTGGGGCGCTCAACTGCGCGGTCATCAGCGCCCAAGTTCCAATTTTTACATAGTACAATCGAGCCACTCTCACAAACGATGATGACAATGAAATGATGAGGACAGTACGAACACCCAGTCCCCAGGCAGATAAAATCCCCAACCCGGCCGGGAATCGAACCCGGGACTCCATGATCCAGAGGCAGCAACGCTAGCCACTAGACGACGAGCTGCGGACTAAGATAGCAGTGAACATTGTGTTTCCATAAGAGCTTGCAAAAATGTAACAGGACATAGAGAATGTTCAACTGTACAATTTGAGGTAGGGAACCTGGGGTCAGGGGAGCCCGCTGAAGGAGATACACTGTAGAAGTAAGCTTTTCTACCGCTTTGTCTAGCCATACTGTTTTCCGGCTTATTTTCAACTAACATGCGTACAAGTTTACACATACTGTTCTGTATATTTACATGTACGTTCTTTATTTCCTGCAAGGAAACAAGGAGGACGAGCCTGATTACTAGGAAGCCGTGATGCAGGTTTTGTTTACTTTACTTGCCCATAAGGTGGCTCTGTTGAATCGTATTTACACTGTTCCGTGACAGAACGTGCTATGACTGACCTGAATCCCCTTGATTATTTCCAATGGGGATATCTAAAGCAAGTTATGTATGAGATCCCAGTGGATACGGAGATAGAACTAGTTGCCAGAATTGTAGCTACCTGTGATGTGATTCGAAACACACCATAGATATTTGTCAGGTTGCGTCAGAATCTTGTTCACCGACGTCATGCTTGCATTGAAGCTGATGGCCGTCAGATTCAGCACATTTTGTAAGAAATAGTACGAATGGAACGTTCATTGTGTCAGTGATGTTATTTGCAGTTATCTGTAACTAATATAAATTAAAAAATACACAGCAATGTGACTTTATTCCTATTATCTCATTAAGCTGGCCCTCTGACCCCATTTTCCCTACTTACAATTGTTCGGTGGAGCATCCTCTATGTCCTGTTAAATTTTTGCACGCTCTTACGGAAACAACCTGTATGCATATATCAAGGTGAAAAATTCATCAAGACGCTTAATTGCACATTGTCCACATTTGCAGTTTAGTTTCCGGGTTAAATGGCTCTGAGCACTATGGGACTTAACAAAATGGTTCAAATGGCTCTGAGCACTATGGGACTTAACATCTGAGGTCATCAGTCCCCTAGAATTTAGAACTACTTAAATCTAACTAACCTAAGGACATCACACACATCCATGCCCGAGGCAGGATTCGAACCTGCGACCGTAGCAGTCGCGCGGTTCCAGACTGAAGCGCCTAGAACCGCTCGGCCATCGCGTCCGGCCCGTTTTAATGAACATATTTTTTCAGTTTGTTCCCTTCTAAATCCTTAAATGAATTGATTATTGCATGGCATCGTTTCTTCTGGCTTCCATCGCCACCAACATATGTAAGAGTGCACATAGTCGATTTCGAGATGCAAAGTGTTTGGTATCGTACTGTTTCGTGACATGTGAGGCAAGGTTGATATACAGATACTTTTTGTTCTATTCAAATAAGCTTCGTTGCAAACTATCAATGTGTTTTGTTCCTTTGTATTCTGGGACAGTTGTAATCGTGATGGAACATTATATACCTCAATATTTCGCTTACCAGATGCTGCATGAGAAAATCTAATATCACTAGCTTTTTGATATACTGTACCTACATTGATGCTATGTAACACGAGGATTAATAGTCCGCTACTATGCCGGAATGATAAGAAAATGAGGAATTCTGGATTAAATGTAATTGATTGACTTAAATATACACAGCCTAAAAGGCGACGTTAGAAAGTATCAGGCTACAACGAAGCATAAATTCGAACGTGCGCGTGCGCGCGCCTCCCGTCTAAGAGCCCGTATAAGACGAGAGCATCAAGCACTGCGTTACACTGCTGCTTCTAGCATATCTAAGAATTGGAGTCGTAAATATTTGGCAACCCTGAGGGAGTGCATTTACTTCCGCGTATGGCCCTAAATAAATCCACCAAAGTCACCTGACATTCACCTTCCACTTCGATGAGTTATGCTGTATAATCTTCATGTAAGATTAGGCACTGAGAAGGAAATTTTCATTTGTTGACTGTAGGTATTCCGTACTTTATATAAGTAACATCTGTAGGATTGTTTAAAAGTGCATTATGACACTCAGTGACCAATCATGCGGTTAATACCTGCTGGTAGCAGCGTTTCGTTAGCTTAGTGATGCAGGCACGGTAGCTCAGCGTGTTCTGTCAGAGGGCTCGCTGCTCTCTGTAATTACAAGAGCTGAGTATAGTATTCCACCATCAACTGTAAGGGGTGTCACTTGACGGCCACCTATAACAAACAACGAATACAATAAGGAAAAAAAAGAAGAAAAAATGTGGTTTAGCATGGTTGTTACCATCGCAATCGCGGCGGGTTCGCAATAGTGGTGGGTACCAGGGCACTCAAAGCAGCTTTTTTTCTGTTTAATTTAATACAAATGAAAACTGCTAGAAAAAATTCTTTGACGAAAACTGAAAAAAAGCTTTACACGTTAAATCTTCTCTCACTCTCAACTGTCTCTGAAGAGATCCGAATCGACCGTCAACGACACGAATTTGAGTTTTGTTCGTCACGTAGCACCCTTTTTACTCTTTTTTTCTTTTATTGTGTTTCAATGACCCGTCTGGGGCGGGCTGGCAGAAGCATATGCGCTGCTCTTCAGCCAAAAGGTAGTAATTACACAAAGAAGACATTTAAAATAACAGAAAGGAGAAAATATGGTATACATAGATATAAAAATGGGAAACAGTACGGAAGAGAACAGACAAAAAGGGGGGCGACTGTAAAATGAAGATAAAAACCGTAAAAAAGTAGCGCACACACAAAGAAACCACCCACTGGGACAATTAAAGAACACAAGGTGATGTATGACCGGAGCATAAGAGTATCGACGGACGGCATAGCACATAACAATCACTGACAGTAACACTTTGTACAAGTCCAGCACACAATTAAAATCACAGCTCTTGACTCACGGGAGAACAGCACCAAACAAAACACTGACGTAGCACTCTGATTACGTTGAGGCGTAGCACCCATATGCCAGGGGAATAGTTATGAAGTGAGCATAATGATTAATACAAGTACACTGCCTCTGTGCTAAATTTCTGTATTAGCTATTAGCACCCCTTCTAGACGTTTGCTGACACCGGCGTTTGCAGTTTCCTTTCACTCAGGTTAGCTTCGAATATGGGCAGCTTTCGTGGTTTAAATCTAATTGAATACCTTATACAGGGTGACACAAAATAACAGGAATGTTTGTAATGAGTAGTGACAGCCATGGGCAGGTGGCAGCACTGCGGGTTCGTGACAATTAACGCCATTTCAGTAATCATGTATCATTGGAACGGACAACAGCGTGCGTTACCCATAAAAATGTTTTGTAAAAACAACGATAGATAGGTATCGCCGCAGAGGAAGTTTCGACTTTTTTTATTATCTAGGACGTCATGATGCCGTTCCGTCGGAACACGTGATAAAATGTTGGATTAATAACTTTGAAGAGACTGGATCTGCCTCAAGAAGAAACCAACAGGACGACCAAGAAGTTTGCATCCTCTAGTCAACATTGATGTTGTACGCAAGTCTGTCTTACAGAACACACAGCGTTCAACTTGTAAGCAAGCAGCAGTGGTAGGAATGTCCCAGGAGAGTGTTCGCAGAAACCTTCATCTTGATTTAAAATTTCATCCATACTAACTGCAGATGGTGCCACAATTGAAGGATAACGATTGCCGGTTACGATTAGGATTCTGTCAACAAATGATAACAAAAATAAACAATGACAATAAATTTCTAAACAATTTGTGGATGTCAAATGTTCAAATGTGTGTGAAATCTTATGGGACTTAACTGCTAAGGTCATTAGTCCCTATGCTTACACACTACTTAACCTAAATTATCCTAAGGACAAACACACACACCCATGCCCGAGGGAGGACTCGAACCTCCGCCGGGACCAGCCGCACAGTTGTGGATGTCAGATGAGGCACATTTTCCTCTCACAGGTTATGTGAATAAACAGAACTACCGTTACTGGGCAAACACAAATCCTAATGACGTTCATGAGCGCCTTTTACACGCTCGTAAAGTGACAGTATCGTGTGTTGTTTCATCACATGGGATTATAGGACCGTATTTTTTCGCAAAAGAATAGGGAAACGCAATAACTGTCAATGCCGATCGTTTCGTGGAGAAGTTATGAACTTTCATTACACCTTCATTGAACAACTTTACAAACTTTCAAGAAGCACGGTTTCAAGAGGACGGAGTGACATCACACACTGCATGGCAATCAATGTCATATGTCAAAGAATTGTTTGACAACTTTGTGACCTCATGATTCTGTAACATTCCCTGGCCCCCTAGATCGCCAGATTTATCCGTTTGTGATTTTTCCTTGTGGGGCTACCTCAAGACCGTGAGAGATTGCAGGACACTCTCACTTTTGATACAGTGTCATGCCGCTTAATGTTCATAGAGAAGGTGTTCCTTATTACTTGGCTCCTATATTTGACACGATCCGACTTCATTCATATGATGAAATGGTTGACAGTAGTTAACACTCTTGCTTGTGTGCTTTAGTGAAGGCATTGCGGTAGGCATTACCTGCTTTTGAAGGTAGAGGGTGCTGAGTTATGTCATAGCAGTAAAAGCATACGGCAGCTGAGGGCCGAGGGGAGCTTTATCGGCAGAACCTGGTGAAGACGTTTGCCGACAGCCAAGTCCCCCAGTCTCACTGTCCAGACACATTGGGTCGTGCCAGTTAGTCGGCGGCCGCCTGCAGGTGGGCTGACCAGCGGCGAGGAGTCACTGCAGCTATGAGTGGAGCATTGTAAGGTCTAATGACCGGCAATAAAGCAGATCATGGGCCCTTGTTAGGTAGGAAGTGGATGAGATGGCTGAGAGTTTCTGTGAATTCCATGGGACAGGCGTCCAGACTCTGCCACAAAACACATTTGTGAAGGCACGAGGCTTTTAGCGAGTTTAGGGATGTTCTTTGAAAAGTTCGAAATGGACACAACGATCATTTTATGGGGGGCTGTGGTTCCATCCAAGTCATGCTTTTAGCAAAGACGCAGATAAACACGTGGGAAAGAGGGCGCAAAGCTGAATCTTTTTTCCTTTCTCCCAATTAATTTTTAAAGTCTT
This sequence comes from Schistocerca nitens, assembly GCF_023898315.1. Taxonomy (NCBI): domain Eukaryota; kingdom Metazoa; phylum Arthropoda; class Insecta; order Orthoptera; family Acrididae; genus Schistocerca; species Schistocerca nitens. The sequence continues at coordinate 389,908,262 of NC_064616.1, forward strand.
GGTTGGTCAAATCTGTGTATCCAGAGCAGGGGGCGGTCTCCCAGCTTCTAATGCCTAGCTCTAGCACGTGATTGGCTAGTGTTAAGGTGGGTGTAGTCTAAGCATGCAAATGTGCTGTGCTACCGAGCTGCAGGAGAGAAAGAGAAGAACACTCTTGTACTAGCGCTTCACTAGTAAAGAACGTCAGGTCTTTACCTAGATGGTGAGACTTGTACCCTTCGCTAGTGTGCAACTTAGAACCTGTACCAGTCACCATCTGAACCATCAGAGGTACTGCTTATTGCATCTCGCACACAACGGGTTATGTGTGGGTCTACTTATTTGTTTTGAGTGGGCCGTCTAAACGTTTGCCATATTCCGTCACGCATGTTCGTGTAACAGAGTCAAATTGGTTTGACAGACCGGCCAACGGGTCCACCCGCCCACTGGAATCCACCGGGGTTTCAGAGGCTCATAGGGAAGTATCTGCGTTCCGTATCAGCCGAACGCAAGACCGCGTACTTGCATGTTTTCGGACGCGCGACGTTAATAACCGATCGTCGCTGTCCGTGACTGCAGTCGGCGAGCGCGTCGTGCTGTGCCGCCCTGACCAGCAGAAGGGTAAAGTATTCGCTGCTATGGCATAGGACTAAAATATATGCTTCTCAGCACTCTGTTCTTTCTTTATGGAATAGTAGAGTGTAGATGCTTGTTAGTAGCGTAGATTTTGGGCCATACCACAGACTCGCATTTATGAAGCCAGATAAAGCGATTAGTTCTGGTTGCGTGGTGTGTTGATCTCCATATGATCACTTTGTTAACCATAAACCGCGTTTGTCAAATAAAAATGTTTGTGTGGCGCTTCTTTAGCCACTGTTTGTCATGTGATGTTAAGAATGAATAAATCAATTGTTATTTAGACCGCAATTGAAAATGTGTGTGTGTGTGTGTGTGTGTGTGTGTGTGTGTGTGTGTGTGTGAAATCTTATGCGACTTAACTGCTAAGCTCATCAGTCCCTAAGCTTACACGCTACTTAAACTAAACAATCTTAAGGACAAACACACACACCCATGCTCGAGGGAGGACTCGAACCTCCGCCAGGACCAGCCGCACAGGGACCACAACTCCTCCCAGTGTTCTGATTTACGTTACCTTTGGCATTTTATTAAAGTCTTTGTTGCAAATGAAAGAGGCAGAAGCTTGCAATTGGTGAACCGCTGCCAGGATCTACGTCTTTGGCACTTCTGTGATGCTGTCATGTAGCGTCCTTGCCAAACATATCCACATTATGTTGAAATTAAAAAGAAAAGTGTAGTTTATTAGTATGTTGTAGATTCTTATTTCTCTGATTGTGTTATTTATGTATTTATCTGTTTTATTTACAGTGCATTTGTTTCACTGACTTCTGTGTCACTTGTCGACCGTTTTCCCGTCGTTGCCAATGGCGTTGTCATATTCAAATGGTTCAAATGGCTCTGAGCACTATGGGACTTAACATCTGTGGTCATCAGTCCCCTAGAACTTAGAACTACTTAAACCTAACTAACCTAAGGACATCACACACATCCACGCCCTAGGCAGGATTCGAACCTGCGACCGTAGCAGTCGCGCGGTTCCGGACTGAGCGCCTAGAACCGCTAGACCACCGCGGCCGGCCGTTGTCATATTATTTTTGTGGCGTTTACTATTGTATTTCTTTTGTATTTGGTTGTTTTTGATTCTGAATCTCGTGTACTATTGTCGTAGTCTCGGACTGCAACCTGATTTTTTTTTTTTTTTTTGGACCTAATTGTATTGTACTGCGTATATCTTGTGAGTTAGATAATCGGTTGTCCACATGTTGCATGGATAATTAAAGTTTGTTGTTGATAGTGAATTTGAATGATAACAAGAAGTAGGGCTCGCAGACAAGTAGACTGGGAGCAGGAAAGTAAAGTGTACGTCATGGAGGAAGAGCACATAGAAACGGTGGAGACACAGTTTGAACGTAGGGAGGCGTTGCTCTTGAACGGTGTTAGCAACAGCGATGTCGCACAGCAATGAAATCAGGGAGACGAAAGCGATATGGTTTATCTTCAGGGCAGGCAGTGTCAGATCGCGTGTGATAGAAGATGTGAACGTACCACAACATATCGAAGCAGAGGTGATTATTAGATATCCGGACAGAGAAGAGAGGGAGGTATCAGAACGTCATGATGTGGAAACAACACCACAGAAATCATGTATGAGTTCGGTCGACCACGATACTGAGGAAAAGGAACAGGACTACAATCTGGTGGCATTTTCAATGGGACTGGAGAAGGAAATTGATGGTCTAAAAGGAAGGGAGGAGAAAAAATTACGAAATGATAAGGAGACGAGGAAGGACATCAAAAATATCGGTGCTCAGGTAATTCAGATGTGAGAGGAACACAAGCCATGGGCAGATCAACTCCATGAAAACCTAAGTAAAGTAAACACCAAAGCAATCAAAGGTTTTTAAGGTTGCATATGATGCTAAGAAGACGGCAGAGAGCGCCAAGACAGTAGCAACTTACGCAAGACGAGTAGCGGCTGAAGCACTGAAAACGAGTAAACGCCCAGAACAGCAAGGACGAAGGGCAATGATCAATTTGAACAAGAAGGTCGAAAGTGTGGAAAAGCGGTAAAATGACGCGGATCAGCGCATCTACACGAAAATACGTGAAGCCACGGATATACACGCGTCAGCGGCCATGGGAAAAATAGCGTCTCAGCTGCGCAAATAAGGGACTGGTTCGGACGTGACAACTGCAACTCCAGTGAGCGAGAATGAAGAGTTCCGGACTCTTCTTTCGTTCAGATCTCAACAGAAAGCTATCAATAAGCGAATGGAGAAGAAATTAGAGGAAGCGCTAAGGGAACAATTTCAAATGCGGCCAAGCGCGAAAGCAATAGCACCAGAAACAGCTTCGGACGGCACGGATAACTGCATACCGTTAGCAGGGAGCAGAGGACAAGGTGAGATGAACGTTGCATTTTCTCGAAACTGTGGAGGCAGCACAGACGAGGGACGTCGAACGAGGACATCCAAAGGACTGATATTTTCCGTAGGACGGAAGTTGTCGACGAAACGCCATTCGATTTTCAACATTTCTTACAAGTCTGAAAATACGAAAATTTTCGAGACGAGGGTAATTTTATTCACCCACGCACTTGGATATCGCAATTTAACCTTTCATTACCTCCAAATTGGCCTTTAAAATACAAATTAGACTTTATTTGCGGACACTTGCAAGGGTCAGTTGCGGAGAAAATGCGCGGAATATCAGCGACGTGTAGGAGTTAACAGGACTTCAAGGACAGTTTCCTAAATATCAACTAGTCCAAGGAGACACAAGAGCGCAAAAAGTACGAGATGGTTGTTGGAAAAGATTTCAAGAGTTCAGGCTACAAAATCCCAGCCAAGTTCCTTGATGCAATGATTGACAAGAACCAGTATCTTGACGTACCATGCTCTAACGGTGAAATCATACGTCACTGTTACACCAAACTTCTCTCAGCATATCAACAAGTATTAACTGGCAGGTGTAAAGTCGAGCTGAGTACTTTCCGTAACACTCTTTACGAATTAGAGTACGCAATCCGAGCAGAGAATATCAGAGAACACAGAAGTAACTCTGACAGATACGTCGCAGGCTCTATGTTGCGTCCACAACATAACAATTATAATAATAGGAATGGAAATGTACGAAATGGAACGCTTTACGGAAACTATTCATGGTCGGGAAATCTTGGGAGTAATGAAGTGAAACGAAGAGACTGGAATGGGAACCACAATAGTTATGTATTCTCTGTGCTGTGTGGGCCCGTTTGCTGGTCTGTCAAACCAATTTGACTATGTTTAGTGAAGAAGAAGAAGTATGGCTCTAGTGGTTCTCTCAGTTCGAGGCACATTTACTCGCCCACAACGTTCCAGGTACTGTGAAGCTTCCCTATCTATTATCAACGGTAGGAAGTGCAGTGCTCGGCCTCATCAACAAACTTTTTCCGAACGCCACTCCGAGTGAACTTAATTACAATCAGGTTATCGCCTCTCTAACAAACTATTATGACCAACAAGTGAATGTGGTAGCAGCTAGGTACCAATTCTTTAGTTGCAAAAAGCGGTCAGAACAAACATATCGCGAGTGGGTAACAGATTTGCAGGGTATGACAAGAAAATGCAAATTTAAATATGCTTGCGGTGCTTTTTATTCAGATATTATGTTGCGTGATGTGATCGTGTACAATCCGCCTGATGCCAAAACCGGGAACGAATTTTAAAACAGTCCTATCCATCATTTCAGCAGGTAGTGCAAATAATTGATCAGTACGATTCCGGTGCCTTGTTGGCTCATACATTTGAGCAGCCAGCTATTTATTGGGTTGAGTCCCTTAGTTGTGAAGCCACGCCAAGTAAACAACACCTGTCCACGTCGCATAGACATGTTCACTAAACAGGCGGCTACACTGGCGAACAAAATTACGTCTTGCCCTCGCTGTTATACACGACACAAACGCCAAGGTTGCCCCTCCGACAAGCTTAGTGTTACGCTTGTGGTAGGAAAGGACATGTTCAATCCGTATGTTTGCAATGGAACAAGCATAAGAGCTCAGCCCATTCACAAAATTCTCGTCACAAGCCCCATGTCATTAACTCAGTATATTCCAAGTCAGAAACTAGCAAGCGTGCAGTTCCGTCAGTGATACGCCAGTCAAACAAACTTTTTCTTCATTTACTTTTCCGTGGGAAAGGTGTGACATTTCAGTAGGACACTGGTGCCTCTGTCACATTGCTCAATCGTCACACATATGAACTGTTAGTCTCCCCACACCTGTCTACAACTAGCACGCAACTGACGGCTTATAATGGACGAGACATTCCTGTTCTCCGTGGCCGGAGTGGCCGAGCGGCTCTAGGCGCTACAGTCGCAGGTTCGAATCCTGCCTCCGGCATGGATTTGGGTGATGTCCTTAGGTTGGTAAGGTTTAAGTAGTTCTAAGTTCTAGAGGACTGATGACCTCAGCAGTTAAGTCCCATAGTGCTCAGAGCCATTTGAACCAACCTGTTCTTGGAAAGTGTACTATGCCTATCATGTATCGCTCACATACGTGGACAGCAACATTTACATTGCTACAATCACGAGGGTGTGAGAACGTACGTGGACCTGATTCTTTTGAATTATTTGGCTTTAACATTCAGGACAACGTGTTTTCAGTGTCTGCATTCAATGCAAAAGAATTCCCAGAACTTTGTTCTGAAGGTTTAGGCAAAGCTAACAATTTTGTTACACATATTACGCTGAAAGACAATGCTCAGCCGTAATTTTGCGGGGCCAAAACTGTTTCCATTGCATTATGGGACAATGTCGGTGCTGAACTCAAAGAATTGCAAGATAGTGGAGTTATTGCGCCCATACCAGGTAGTCAATGAGTAAGTCCACTGGTTTTGCTTCCCAAACCTTCATGTCGCATTCGCCTCTGCGTTGACTACAGTCAACCTCCAAACAGTCATTGATACTTATCCGTTGCCACGCCCAGGAGATGTTATCGAAAAATTAGGCGCTGGACGCTACTTTTCTAAAATTGATTTGCATTGATTTGTATATCTTCAAATACCACTCGATGAAGAATCTCAAAAAGTGTGTGTAGTAAATACTCACTTGGGCTTATTTAAATATTTGCGTTTGCCTTTCGTCAGTGCTTCCGCACCCGCTATTTTTCAACAGTGATTGGAACAGCTGGCTGCACAAGTGCCCAACTGTTCAAACTACACTCCTGGAAATGGAAAAAAGAACACATTGACACCGGTGTGTCAGACCCACCATACTTGCTCCGGACACTGCGAGAGGGCTGTACAAGCAATGATCACACGCACGGCACAGCGGACACACCAGGAACCGCCGTGTTGGCCGTCGAATGGCGCTAGCTGCGCAGCATTTGTGCACCGCCGCCGTCAGTGTCAGCCAGTTTGCCGTGGCATACGGAGCCCCATCGCAGTCTTTAACACTGGTAGCATGCCGCGACAGCGTGGACGTGAACCGTATGTGCAGTTGACGGACTTTGAGCGAGGGCGTATAGTGGGCATGCGGCAGGCCGGGTGGACGTACCGCCGAATTGCTCAACACGTGGGGCGTGAGGTCTCCACAGTACATCGATGTTGTCGCCAGTGGTCGGCGGAAGGTGCACGTGCCCGTCGACCTGGGACCGGACCGCAGCGACGCACGGATGCACGCCAAGACCGTAGGATCCTACGCAGTGCCGTAGGGGACCGCACCGCCACTTCCCAGCAAATTAGGGACACTGTTGCTCCTGGGGTATCGGCGAGGACCATTCGCAACCGTCTCCATGAAGCTGGGCTACGGTCCCGCACACCGTTAAGCCGTCTTCCGCTCACGCCCCAACATCGTGCAGCCCGCCTCCAGTGGTGTCGCGACAGGCGTGAATGGAGGGACGAATGGAGACGTGTCGTCTTCAGCGATGAGAGTCGCTTCTGCCTTGGTGCCAATGATGGTCGTATGCGTGTTTGGCGCCGTGCAGGTGAGCGCCACAATCAGGACTGCATACGACCGAGGCACACAGGGCCAACACCCGGCATCATGGTGTGGGGAGCGATCTCCTACACTGGCCGTACACCACTGGTGATCGTCGAGGGGATACTGAATAGTGCACGGTACATCCAAACCGTCATCGAACCCATCGTTCTACCATTCCTAGACCGGCAAGGGAACTTGCTGTTCCAACAGGACAATGCACGTCCGCATGTATCCCGTGCCACCCAACGTGCTCTAGAAGGTGTAAGTCAACTACCCTGGCCAGCAAGATCTCCGGATCCGTCCCCCATTGAGCATGTTTGGGACTGGATGAAGCGTCGTCTCACGCGGTCTGCACGTCCAGCACGAACGCTGGTCCAACTGAGGCGCCAGGTGGAAATGGCATGGCAAGCCGTTCCACAGGACTACATCCAGCATCCCTACGATCGTCTCCATGGGAGAATAGCAGCCTGCATTGCTGCGAAAGGTGGATATACACTGTACTAGTGCCGACATTGTGCATGCTCTGTTGCCTGTGTCTATGTGCCTGTGGTTCTGTCAGTGTGATCATGTGATGTATCTGACCCCAGGAATGTGTCAATAAAGTTTCCCCTTCCTGGGACAATGAATTCACGGTGTTCTTATTTCAATTTCCAGGAGTGTATTTGGACAATATTGTAGTAGCAAGTCGTACACCTGAAGAACATACCGCGAATTTACATGCACTGTTTCGTGTGTTATCTGATGCAGGACTAAAGTGTAGACTGGACAAGTGTGATTTTTTTTTTTAAACCTCAGATGCAGTATCTTGGTCATGTTATAAACAGTCAAGGTGTACATCCTCTCCAGTCGCATTTGTTAGCCACAGGAGACTTGCCAGTTCCTCGTAATATCACAGAATTGAAGTCAGTTTTAAGAAAAATCAACTATTATATTCGGTTCATACAGAATGCTGCACAAAGCCCAGCTCCATTGCAACTCTTGCGTCGCAAGAATGTCCCCTTTGTTTGGACAGATGAGTGCCAAGTAGCTTTTCAAAAACTTAAATATGCATTACTCAGTGATCGATGCTTATTTCACTCTGATCCTGAAAAACCAGTTCTATTTTAAGTTGACGCTCGCTTCATCTTACGGAACTGGTGCAGTGCCTTCGCACAGAGCTAGTGGTAAAGACAGACATATTGTTTTGGCATCAAAAGTGTTGCCCAAAGCTCAGTGTAAATATTCACAAATTAAAAGAGATGCATTAGCTATAGTGTATGGTGTCATCAAATTTCACCACTATTTGCATGGCAGAATATTTTACTTAGTAACGGGTCACAGGCTCAAAATGGCTCTGAGCATTATGGGACTTAGCATTTGAGGTCACCAGTCCCCTAGAACGTAGAACTACTTAAACCTAACTAACCTAAGAACATCACACATATCCATGCCCGAGGCAGGATTCGAACCTGCGACCGTAGCAGTCGTGCAGTTCCGGACTGAAGGGATCACAGGCCTTTGCAGTCTTTGTTTCATCCGATGAAACCGGTTCCTGTACGAACTGCCAAAAAATTGCACGGTGAGCTTTGTTGTTGTTTCAATACCAGTACGAGATTGTCGGACGCGACAGCTCAACATGGTAACGAGGATGCACTTTCATGCCTTCCGACTGGCCCTGACACAGCTTCTGCTGCATTTTGTTGTCACATTGATGCTCAGGATTCTGAATTGCTTCAGTCTTTTCCGCTGAACTATAGGGGAATTACACAGGCTGCAGAAGCTGATCCAGATTTGAACATTTTTCTCAATTATATTCGCACATCTCGGCCTCACTCCTTGAATAGCATACAGAATTCTGTGGTGCGCCGATACTTTGCCCGTCGGCATAGCCTCGCTGTACAAAAAGCTGTGATTCTTGGTCAAAACGACAATGGACAGTCACGTGTATTGATCCCTAAAGTTTTGCAAGAAGAAGTGTTGCAGTTACTTCACCAAGGACACTGGGGGGTTGTTAGTACGAAACAGTTGGTGCGTCGACACTGTACTTGTCATGGCATGGACGCCCGAAATAGAACAGATGAAATCACAGTGTCACGCATGTGCGGAAAATCAGTCCGCTCCACCACAAAAGTTCTCTGCTTGGCCTAAGTCCCAATCGCAATGGCAACGTGTGCACATAGACTTTACGGGATCCTTTTGGAACACTAGCTGGTTAATTCTGGTTAACTAATATAGCGAGTTTCCTTTTGCTGTGCCCATGAACTCGACAATGTCCCGTAGCACAATTCAGGTGTTGTCATCGATTTTTTGCCAAGAAGATTTACCTGAAGTAATAGTGTCAGACAAAGGATCTCAGTTAACGTCATATGAATTTCAATCATTGTGTGAACGCAATGGCATACAACATCTAACTAGTGCACCGTTCCATCAACAGTCAAACGGTGAAACGGAACGTTTTGTCACATCATTTAAACAGCAGATCACCAAACTTCGCTCCGCACACACCAGGGATCAAGCATTGCAACTGTTTCTCGTCTCATATCGTTCGCCCCCACAAGATGGACCATCGCCGGCGGAACTGCTTCACGACCGCCGCCATCGCACACTGCTCCACCTGCTCCACCCTCCTCAGCATCCTGCGCCGCAGGATTGTTTAATGTTATTATTAATGCTTAATATCTCGCTTCTTTGCCGGCGGGGTGGCCGAGCGGTTCTAGGCGCTACAGTCCGGAACAGCGCGACAGCTACGGTCGCAGGTTCGAATCCTGCCTCGGGCATGGATGTGTGTGATGTCCTTATGTTAGTTAGGTTTAAGTAGTTCTAAGTTCTAGGGGACTGATGACCTCAGCAGTTAAGTACCATAGTGCTCAGAGCCATTTGAACCATTTGAACCTCGCTTCTTTTCCTCTTAGAGGAGGCTCTTCATGCAATTCTTTATTCAAGAATTCGTGTGTTTCGGTCAAGCCACAGTTAGTAACGGCGGTGCAATTCGTTTTACTGTCGTTGTTTGATTCTTTAGGTTAAACGTACGGTAAATGATAAACAGTGTGAATACCTTACAGTGCGTGATATATTGCAACGCAGGCACACCGCACAGATTGAGGACCACATACGTGTTCCTGGAGAATATTACGCCAATTCAAAGTGATATAAAGGGTGTCACAGAAAAACGGGAACATTACCGCAATCCAATAAAACTAGAAGTGATGAAGGAAGGAAATTGCATTCATAGTAATTGGAAACTTACAGCTTGGCCATTTACGAAACATTGATGGCATTAATCATTTCAGATGGCGTCCTCCTGTACGAATACATTCGTAAACCTGCTGTTGAGATTCCTCATTGACCACTGTAACATCTCAGCTAGGATACTGTAAATTGCATCCCGAATTCTCTGTTTTATCTCATCCAGGGTTCTTGGTCGAGTCATGTAGACTTTGCTTACAACCTTCCGGCTCTTTCATTTGCAACCAAGACTTTAATAAAATGGGAAAGGTAACGAAAATCACAACACTGGTAGGAGTTGTGGTCTAAATAACAATTGATTTATTCATTCTTAACATCACATGACAAAAGATGGCTAAAGAAACGCCACACAAACATTTTTATTTGACAAACGCTGTCTATGGCTAACAAAGTGATCATCTGGGGATCTACACAGCACATTAACCAGAACTAATTCCTTTATCTGAATTCATAAATGCGAGTCTGTGGTATGGCACAAAAAGTACGCTACTAACAAGCATCTACACTCTACTATTCCATAAAAAAGTATAGTTCCAAAGAACTGGGTGCTGAAAAGCATATATTGGAGCCTTGTGCCATAGCAGCGAATACTTTACCCTTCTACAGGTCAGCGCGGCACAGCACGACGCGCTCGCCGACTGCAGTCATAGACAGCGACAATCTGTTATTAACGGCGCGCGCCCGAAAATACTCGGAACGCAGATACTTCCCTGTGAGCCACTAAAACCCCGGTGGATTCCAGTGTGCAGGTAGGCCCGTTTGCTGGTCTGTCAAACCAATTTGACTATGTGAGATGACTACGCGTGACGGAATATCGCAAACGTTTAGACGGCCGACTAAAAGAAAAATAAGTTGTGTGCACGGTGCAAGAAGCAGAACCCCTGACGGTTCGGATGGTGACTCGCACAGGCTCTAAGTTGCACACTAGCAAAGGGCACACGTCTCACTGTCTAGGTAAAGACCTGCCGTTCTTTACTAGTGAAGCGCCAGTACAAGAGTGTTCTTCTCTTTCTCTCCAGCTTTCCTCCGCAGCTCGGTAGCACAGCACATTTGCATGCTTAGACTACACCCACCTTAGCACAAGCCCATCAAGAGCTGTAGCTCGGCATTGGAAGTTGGGAGAATGTCCCCTGCTCTGCATACACAGATTTGACCAACCAGCGACTTTAAAAATTAATTGAGAGAAAAGGAAAAACGATTTAGCTTTGCGCCCTCTTTCCCACACGCGTTTATGCTGTGTCTTTGCTAAAAGCTTGACTTGGATGGGACCACAGCCCTCCATAAAAAGATCGTTGTCTCTTCTGTTGCATCCACTTCGAACTTTTCAAAGAATGACCATAAACTCGCTAAAAGCCTCGTGCCTTCACAGATATGTTTTGTAGCAGTTTCTGGACGCCTGTCCCACGGAATTCCCAGAAAATCTCAGCCATCTCATCCCCTTTGTACCTAACAAGGGCCCATCCTCTGCTTTATTGCCAGTCATCAGATCTTACAATGCTCCGCTCATAGTTGCAGCGACTCCTCAGCGCTAGTCAGTCTACCTGGACGTGGTTGCAGACCGACTGGTGCCACACAATGATTCTGCACAATGAGACCTGAGGACTTGGTTGTCGGAAAATGTCTTCACCACGTTCTGCAGAAAAAAGCTACCCTCGGCACTCAGCTGCTGTACACTTTTACTGCAGTCAGTTAACTCAGCACTCTCGTCCTTCGAATGCAGGTAAAGCCTAGTGCTGTGCCTTCACTAGAGCACACAAGCAAGAGCGTTAACTACTGCCAACCATTTCAATCAGGTAGTATCATATTTAACAACCAAGTAATAAAGATCACCTTCTCTATTGCACTGTATCAAAAATGAAAGTGCCCTGCAATCTCTCACAACCTCCCGTCCGCCTCAAATTTGTTTTTGGAGGGTGCCACAGTTTAAAATGGTTAGTGTGACATGGAACAGAATAAAGTGTGACACTCTAGTTGGGTCATTATCAAAGAAATAAACATGATTTAATCTTTGTTCACCATAAACCCCAGCACAGTGTTATACCCTGCCTTACCACATTCAACCTGGAGTCATACATACACTCTCTACTGTATGCCTACAAAATTAAAGTGAGAAAAAAAAATGTGATGAGCGTACCATCCGGTCATATCGTTGAAGACCCAGACATTTATGACAATTACTAAACGGTTACAGGGTCATGCAGACATTTATCTACTCATTCATCCTGAAATTGGGGCCAGAGAAGTTTATTTCCCTAACCATAATATAATATTGTTGTCTTGAGGATTCTCTGACCCGTAGAAAATTACTACCCCTGCTCAATTATACACATAACTGCATTCCACAAATGTTCTCACATTCACCCAATATAAAAGAACCATGGTGTTCTTGTAGCATGTGTCATTAGTTCATCTTATTTTTTTAGCATGTGTCAGTCTGTTCCTTTAGTACAAAGATGTACGTGTCAACACAACAAAACAACATATAAGTGACATATAACAAGTGAATCTTTACACAAAACGAAAAATAATACATGAGTTCATTAAGGAAAAATAGAACTTGGTAAGAAAACACAGAAAATACATGTAAAAATGAAAACAGAAAGGCACATTTAAAACAAATTAATGAAAACAACAAATACCTCATACAGCTCCCTTCCGAAAGGTCTTTAGGGAGCCCTTTTTTTCTTAAATTTACATTGGTCACACGAATAAACACAGCACTACACATGTCATGTAACAGGTTGGATGTGGCAGCTATGCTGGATCAGTTAGCCAAGATGGGTTACCCCTTTTCCTCAGCTTGTACAGTACAGGCAGCAGCCTCAGCGTGGCAAGACATCCTGCTTGTGTGTGGGCAGCAAGCACTGGTGTCTCGATTACTGACCGTCTTGGATGACGTGGTAGATGGCCATGCATTACTGTGGCTGAAGACGTTTATGGAATGACCGGGCAGCATATGGACACAGGTTTGAGGTGGATCAACACCTGCTGTCGTCTTCTGCGTCGTCCTGTGTCTCCAGAGACGTAAGTACCTCGATTCAGCGCTCCACAGCTTCGCCCCTTTGGCTGTGCTCGCTCTTCCATTCATCAGTATGTCCCAAAGGACCTTGGAAGCTGGAAGCGGCGGCGAAAGTAGGCGCCTGCCGCCAGGGCACCAACCTTTGACAGCTCGTGGCACGCAGAAGCTCTTTTACATCCGCCTCCATTCACGTAGCCCGATGACGTCACGTTGACCAGCTGCCCTGCTGTCGCTATGTGGGTGACCACTGTGCCACTGCACCACCCCTGGCTCACAGGGCTGGTGGATGACCTTGACTGCCCCACTCTACTCCTTGGCACCCCATCTGTCCAGCTGCTATGGCCGCCCCGGTGCCAACGACCTCTCCAACTGCCTGATACGACCCATCCACTCAGCTTCCGTAGTCTGCACAGTGCTTACGTGTGGGCTTAGTGCCTTGTTTTTACAAATACGTTCACACAATAAATACAGAGAGAATTATAAAGAAATTCTAAAGGATTGCTTTACATGATTACCCCAAGAAAAACAAAAAATAATAAAATGGGTCACAGAGCTCTTTTGACAAAAATAAAAACTGATCCTACTCTACAATTATTTTCTTATTGTATTACAGCAATAATTTTACATGATTAATTTTCTGTGACAAATCTTTATAATCTTAAGTAGCAGTGAGTTCATGTTTTTGTAATGTATAGTAGTGTGGTGTTAATTTCCCACAACTTTTCATGCAACTCAAAGTACTAAGCCAGCTTAGACTACACATTCACTTCAGTCCCTCTCACACCATCTAAGTCTACTACATATACATGCAACTCAACTACTATAAAAATGTACAAACTACTGAAGGAACTAGAGATTACTTACCCAATACTTAGTCATTATGGTTACACAAACGCTGGTGAATGGCGTGAATCTTGATGAGTGCCGACGTCACCAGTCTGTTCTCTGTGCTGTGTGGGCAAAACAATTCTGCTGCGAAATTCTCTTTTTGCTGAAACTGACACAAAAGTTTCTCAGATTGATGTACAAATTTTCCACTCCAGCTGCTGGAACAAACACAAGAAAACAAGGTATTAGCGACATTTGGCTGGACAGCTACATTTCTTCCATTCTTCTCTTTCTCACAAATTGATGGTGTGCCTCACTCACTCTGCAAAAACATACCAAAGTGACCTGAAGGTTTGGGAAGCAAAACCAGTGGACTTACTCATTGACTACCTGATATGGGCGCCATAACTCCATTATCTTGCAATTCTTTAAGTTCAGCACCGACATTGTCCCATAGTGCAATGGAAACAGTTTTGGCCCCGCAAAATTACGGCTGAGCATTGTCTTTCAGCGTAATATGTGTAACAAAATTGTTAGCTTTGCCTAAACCTTCAGAACAAAGTTCTGGGAATTCTTTTGCATTGAATGCAGACACTGAAAACACGTTGTCCTGAATGTTAAAGCCAAATAATTCAAAAGAATCAGGTCCACGTACGTTCTCACACTCTCGTGATTGTAGCAATGTAAATGTTGATGTCCACGTATGTGAGCGATACATGATAGGCATAGTACACTTTCCAAGAACAGGTTGGTTTAAATGGCTCTGAGCACTATGGGACTTAACTGCTGAGGTCATCAGTCCTCTAGAACTTAGAACTACTTAAACCTTACTAACCTAAGGACATCACCCACATCCATGCCGGAGGCAGGATTCGAACCTGCGACTGTAGCGCCTAGAGCCGCTCGGCCACTCCGGCCGCGGAGAACAGGAATGTCTTGTCCATTATAAGCGGTCAGTTGCGTGCTAGTTGTAGACAGGTGTGGGGAGACTAACAGTTCATATGTGTGACGATTGAGCAATGTGACAGAGGCACCCGTGTCCTACTGAAATTTCACACATTTCCCACGGAAAAGTAAATGAAGAAAAAGTTTGTTTGACTGGCGTATCACTGACGGAACTGCACGCTTGCTAGTTTCTGACTTGGAATATACTGAGTTAATGACATGGGGCTTGTGACGAGAATTTTGTGAGTGGGCTGAGCTCTTATGCTTGTTCCATTGCAAACATACGGATTGAACATGTCCTTTCCTACCACAAGCGTAACACTAAGCTTGTCGGAGGGGCAACCTTGGCGTTTGTGTCGTGTATAACAGCGAGGGCAAGACGTAATTTTGTTCGCCAGTGTAGCCGCCTGTTTAGCGAACCTGTCTATGCGGCGTGGACAGGTGTTGTTTACTTGGCGTGGCTAGAGCACGCCGCCGTTGAGGAATGGGGCGATCACAACTAAGGGACTAAACCCGACAAATAGCTGGCTGCTCAAATGTATGAGCCAGCAAGGCACCGGAATCGTACTGATCTATTATTTGCACTACCTGCTGAAATGATGGATAGGACTGTTTTAAAATTCGTTCTCCGATTTTGGCATCAGGCGGATTGTACACGATCACATCACGCAACTTAATATCTGAATATAAAGCACCGCAAGCATATTTAAATTTGCATTTTCTTGTCATACCCTGCAAATCTGTTACTCACTTGCGATATATTTGTTTTGACCGCTTCTTGCAACTAAAGAATTGGTACCTAACTGCTACCACATTCACTTGTTGGTCATAATAGTTTGTTAGAGAGGCGATAACCTGATCGTAATTAAATTCACTCGGAGTGGCGTTCGGGAAAAGTTTGTTGATGAGGCCAAGCACTGCACTTCCTACCGTTGATAATAGATAGGGAAGTTTCACAGTACCTGGAACGTTGTGGGCGAGTAAATGTGCCTCGAACTGAGAGAACCACTAGAGCCATTCTTCTTCTTCCTCACTAAACTTTCGAAAAGATGGTATAGCAGCTGTAGTCGGCGGTACTGGATCAGTCTGGCGCGCAGCGTTGGCGAATAGCTGCTGCACCCTGTTCAGAAGAGTCGAAATCTGGTTTGTCTGAACCTGAAACAACTGCATTAGCTGTGTGGCATCTAACGCTTGCGGTTGTGGCGCCTGAGCAATGGACGGGACAGGAAGGGGTGGCAATATTGGAAGACACAAATGCAATGATTGTACAAGGCAAAAATTATAAATAACGACAAGATCAAAGAAATGTTCTGCTTCTGCAACGCCCATCTGACAAAAACTGATTAGCAAAAACGACAAGAAACCGTTAAAGCAAAGCGAGAGCCCCTGCAAAGTAAAGACAAGAGAGAATTAAGGAGCCTGTACATAAAAAAAAACACAAGTCCGTGGCCGGCAGGCACGTAGTCCCGCGCTAAGACTCGTCGCGAGTTGTGGTGTCTTGCCCTGCCGTCGCTAATAGGATACCCTCGGGTTGCAGCGTTCTCGGAATGCTATACAGCAATTCAATCAAGTAACATTAGTAGGTTTATTTCCAGAAAGCAAATTGACAATACTTAACTTCACTATAGGAAATGTTGCCAGCGAGAGGCGACATGGAGACAATACAGTCTGATAGCGAAGCACTAAACACGTTGCAGTTTGTGGTTACGCCGGAACAGGAAGTTTGTTATGGTGGTGGAAAGCGCCAGACATGGATCATAGTGGGGCAGTTGGTCCTTCGGTGCCTGGGTGGAGTTAATATCCCCACCAAAGATTAAGGCAGCCTGGCGTCCCATAAAGGGTGGCGTGACCGCATCTGCGAAGAAAGCGGACTGTTGGGGACGTCGTCACATACATATTAATGATTCTGACGTCAAGGAGAGTGAGAGCCATGCTTCTCTCGTCAGGAAGGAAAGCGACATCTTCGCCAATGGGGCCATCTCGGAGTAGGACTGCCACGCCACTGCCTGTTGCAGACGCGTGGGAGACACGAGCAGTGTATCCGAAAGGGTGGACGAAATCCGCGACATAGACCTCCTGGAGGGGGTCAACGTCTGTGTCCGCCGCATTCACTGTATCTTATAACATCTTCAGGTTATGTCTTTCAGGGATGGTATTGATGTTGAGAGTCGCCAGTTGGATCTCCACGTCAGGGTCGAATCAGCTGCAGTATCCATCGCGTTTTCAGCCACTGTGTCGTAGCTGTCCCGACACTTCCATCGGAACATGTCCTTCCCCGGCACCAGCAGTAGCACAGTGTCATCCTCGACGTCATCAGCCCAGGAACTCGTCAGTACAGTTGTGGTGTCCCTCGATGGGTCGTCCGCTGCGCACGCAGGTGGAGTCGGTACAGCAGGAGGGTCGCCACCCAGGACGCTTGCGGCAGGGTGAAGGGGTCGTGGGTTGGGGTGGTGGAACATTACTTTCCGGCATCTGCATGTCGCAGGACTCTGCGTCATCGGACATATTGCCGTCATCTTGTGGCCTCATTCTTTGAAGACAATCATCCGAGGACACACAGTTCCGCTTCCGGCGCTTCCCTGGGGCTGTTTGTTTATGTAAATTCTGCTGTATATCGGAATGGGAGCGGTTGTCCATCGCCTCCTTGCCAGATGGAAGGAAGGCAGAAGTCGGTACAGCGCCAGACGTGAGATCTATCTCTGTGTTGTGGCAGCGGTACCAGACAGGCGAGTGTCTCCTTCCGCCAGTGCGTCTGGCTGCAGTGATGTGGAGAGTGTAGGATTAGTCTCCACGACGATAGTCGTCAGCTGTGATGGGTAGCGTGGGTCGTGCGGAAGATCGGCAGCTGACGGGGCTGTCCGTGGCCCTGCATTCCCCTATAACCAAGTAAAACGGTACACCCTTCACCAGTTCAATTTTCACTTGACGGACGCCGTTGAGTACAGGGTAGGTCTCAAAGGTTTTCCATTTTTCGGCCAGGTGACTGAGTACATTGACATACGGCTTAAAAGCCGACATGGCGACGTCCGGTAGGAAATCGAACGGGAGTGCGAAAACCCTGATCGTACCCAGACCTAAGCCCGCGTGGTCAATCACTACATCACCTATGTGTCTGTCGGGGTGCTTAAACTTGAGGTTTCGCGCGTGGCGGCTCACAATTTCGGTATACTGTTCTTCGGCGCGTATCTTGACATATACGACGTCCCCAGTGATGGAAGAGTGAATGCCAATGACATCCTGCGGATCCAGGTGGAGATCATCCAGTATAAAGTTCTAAATTTCGTAGGGTATCGGTTGAGCATATTTTGCTTGGGATGCGATCTTGATCGTTGTCCGGCGGTAAGTGTGTGCCATGGCTCGCTCGTAAGAAGGACTCAATGCACGAAACCGCGGCGACAAGTATACAACGCTTGCTCAAGCTCCATTACAGGCGGGGCGCAATTGACTTCCGCGCCTCACGGTAACGCGAGCCGAACTGAAACACTGAGATACCGTGCAGGCAGCATTACACCACAGACACCGTGTGCCATTATCTCTAATTGTTTGATATTATTCAGTCGTTCTTCCGCACTTATCGGCTATTGAAAGTTCTTGATGAGATAAGAAACACTAGTCTTTGATTTATTGATGAGAAAGTCGAACGTATCTCTGCCCATCCCCGTATTTTCGAATAATTTGTCTGGTGATCTTCGTAGCCCGCATCTCGTGGTCGTGAGGTAGCGTTCTCGCTTCCCACGCCCGGGTTCCCGGGTTCGATTCCCAGCGGGGTCAGGGATTTTCTCTGCCTCGTGATGGCTGGGTGTTGTGTGCTGTCCTTAGGTTAGTTAGGTTTAAGTAGTTCTAAGTTCTAGGGGACTTATGACCACAGCAGTTGAGTCCCATAGTGCTCAGAGCCATTGGAACCATTTTTTTTTTTTTTGACCTTCGTAGCTGATGATATAAATACACTCCTGGAAATTGAAATAAGAACACCGTGAATTCATTGTCCCAGGAAGGAGAAACTTTATTGACACATTCCTGGGGTCAGATACATCACATGATCACACTGACAGAACCACAGGCACATAGACACAGGCAACAGAGCATGCACAATGTCGGCACTAGTACAGTGTATATCCACCTTTCGCAGCAATGCAGGCTGCTATTCTCCCATGGAGACGATCGTAGGGATGCTGGATGTAGTCCTGTGGAACGGCTTGCCATGCCATTTCCACCTGGCGCCTCAGTTGGACCAGCGTTCGTGCTGGACGTGCAGACCGCGTGAGACGACGCTTCATCCAGTCCCAAACATGCTCAATGGGGGACGGATCCGGAGATCTTGCTGGCCAGGGTAGTTGACTTACACCTTCTAGAGCACGTTGGGTGGCACTGGATACATGCGGACGTGCATTGTCCTGTTGGAACAGCAAGTTCCCTTGCCGGTCTAGGAATGGTAGAACGATGGGTTCGATGACGGTTTGGATGTACCGTGCACTATTCAGTGTCCC
The DNA here is from genome assembly GCF_023898315.1 of Schistocerca nitens. Taxonomy (NCBI): domain Eukaryota; kingdom Metazoa; phylum Arthropoda; class Insecta; order Orthoptera; family Acrididae; genus Schistocerca; species Schistocerca nitens. The sequence continues at coordinate 389,927,282 of NC_064616.1, forward strand.
CTCGACGATCACCAGTGGTGTACGGCCAGTGTAGGAGATCGCTCCCCACACCATGATGCCGGGTGTTGGCCCTGTGTGCCTCGGTCGTATGCAGTCCTGATTGTGGCGCTCACCTGCACGGCGCCAAACACGCATACGACCATCATTGGCACCAAGGCAGAAGCGACTCTCATCGCTGAAGACGACACGTCTCCATTCGTCCCTCCATTCACGCCTGTCGCGACACCACTGGAGGCGGGCTGCACGATGTTGGGGCGTGAGCGGAAGACGGCTTAACGGTGTGCGGGACCGTAGCCCAGCTTCATGGAGACGGTTGCGAATGGTCTTCGCCGATACCCCAGGAGCAACAGTGTCCCTAATTTGCTGGGAAGTGGCGGTGCGGTCCCCTACGGCACTGCGTAGGATCCTACGGTCTTGGCGTGCATCCGTGCGTCGCTGCGGTCCGGTCCCAGGTCGACGGGCACGTGCACCTTCCGCCGACCACTGGCGACAACATCGATGTACTGTGGAGACCTCACGCCCCACGTGTTGAGCAATTCGGCGGTACGTCCACCCGGCCTCCCGCATGCCCACTATACGCCCTCGCTCAAAGTCCGTCAACTGCACATACGGTTCACGTCCACGCTGTCGCGGCATGCTACCAGTGTTAAAGACTGTGATGGAGCTCCGTATGCCACGGCAAACTGGCTGACACTGACGGCGGCGGTGCACAAATGCTGCGCAGCTAGCGCCATTCGACGGCCAACACGGCGGTTCCTGGTGTGTCCGCTGTGCCGTGCGTGTGATCATTGCTTGTACAGCCCTCTCGCAGTGTCCGGAGCAAGTATGGTGGGTCTGACACACCGGTGTCAATGTGTTCTTTTTTCCATTTCCAGGAGTGTAATTATGAAATTCTCCATGAAGATTCTTCCCATTGTAAATTTCATGTGCAGCACTCTTTTTCGTCTTACTTTCCTATCTAAGGCTAATTCTGTTGCCTTACTCTTGAGCTACAAAGTTCTTCTACTTATGGGCACCTTTTTAAAGAAACAGCAGGTCGGCTCTCGTAGCCATCTTGTAGCGAGAGATTACTATCCTTCTCCTGTAAGAAGAAAAGCATTACCAGTTTTCTATCTTCTGCAAGGACATTGTATTTGTGAAGGAGTGGCAGACATCATTCAGAAACCACACACCCTTTCATCACAGACAGGAGGCCACAGTTTTGATTTCTAGCTACTGAGTCTCACCGCAGAAGAAATCTGTCCTACTTCATCTGTGTTCGTATCGATGTTACTTTCGGCTGCTGTAATCAAGAGATCATCGTACGAATCACTTAACCCTCTCATATTTCTTCATTTGTAGGGTTTCGCACCTCGGTCGGTAAAAACGGATATCTTTTAGGATCATTTTGTTGTCCGTCTGCCTCCCTGCCTGCCTGTCAGATTCTTAAGACCCCTTTTCTTCAGAAACAGGTAAAGGTAACTGAGCTTCTAAGTCAATGCAGTCAAAATATGGGGCCAATTATGTCACATATTTCGATACTCGCCAACTCCCATCAAGACCTATTGAATACTGTCCAGTGGCCTAGAGTCATGGAATTTGGTGAGAAGTAAGGTTTCACAGTACAAATAAAGGAGAAAGTCCGACGACTGTTAATTTGTAATTACATCACATAACAAATATTTTTTCTCATTTATTGTCAGTGTCTCTATCTTTTCGTCTTCTAAGACCTCTTTTTCTTAAGAACGGATACAATAATCAAATTAAAATTTATGTGAAATACAAAGGTCTACGCTCCGATACTCACGAACTAAATCAAGACCTACTGAATACTGCCCAGTGGCCTAGAATCATGGAAGTTGGTGAGAAGTAAGGTTTCACAGTAAAAATAAAGGAAACAGTCCGGCAACTGTTAATTTGTAATTACATTACATAACAAATATTTTTTCCCATTTATTGTCTGTCTATCTTTTCGTCTTTTAAGACCTCTTTTTTCTTAAGAACGGATACAATTATCAGATTAAAAAATATGTGAAATACTAAGGTCTAAGCTCCGTTGGAGAGGTAAATAATTTAAGCTTCTAAGGCAATGTAGTCTAGAGATACGGCCAAATACGTCACATACTCGTATATTTGTACTCTACAACTCACCTGTCAAAACCTCCAGACTGTCTTCGTCACAATACGTCGGTCGTGGTGGTCTAGTGGTGCCGACACGGTAGCTCAGCGTGTTCGGTGAGAGATGGTGGCGTTCTGTAATAAAAAACTGAGTAAAGGAATCAACGATCAAATTGAACGGATGTCATGTGACGTCCGCCCAGACCGAAAGCAACGAACAAAAAAATAAAAAATAAAAAAAATAAAAAGGTGGTAAAAGACGTGTATGGAATTCGAGAGGTCGCTGGAACGAATCATTGTCTACGCACGGAATTTTTTAGTTTCTGTGTAAACCTAGTCTTCGTGTCTCAATCATGTGGAGAGTTGCCAGAAACAACACGTGGTTCCTATGCCATAGGTCTTCTTTCCCCATTTTGGTAACTAGGGCATTGTACTAGGTAGGGCATTGTAGGAACATGCAAGACACCGCAGTGGCGTCCAATAGAGAGGCTACCACCAAGACACTGAACCACACGAAATTATTATACACTATTATTAATGTATATAACTATGTGTGTACGTAACCGTCAGAGCACAAGTCTTATTCTCACTCGTCCAGTTTTTTCTCCGTATTTTGACACAGTAGGACTGCTGCTACGAAGAACAAACTCTCAGGTTCGAATTTTTACTTATTCCGAGTTATTCAAGATCTTCGGTTTCGCTGTATGCAGTACGAAATTAAGGCCTGCTCCTTGGAAATTATGTCCGACTTCACAATAAGGCGATCGATGTGGTGGCGTGATATTTTCGGGTGTGAATGGTCTGGCGGGTTGATTTTTGCTTCGTGTACTAAAGTTCTCGTGTTCGGAACTTACCAGCGACAATAATTTTTACTCACACCCAACTACCTCCACCCCTGTGAGTGCCAAGTGAAGAACGCCGGGCCAGTCGTTACTCGGAATTAAAGTCAAGCTTCACATCATCACACTGCCGACTGGAGTGAAATCAGGTTAGATTAGACCATCACAGAAGTGGATGTCGAAGCCATTTAAAATTCTTAATGTCCCTTACACTGCAAATGTAACTGTTGTGTCATTATTGAAAAATGCTGAATAAAAACATCGTTGCGTGTGTAGAGAATGGTTTCGAGAAATGCGTTTGGTGCATCACGATTCTCTGTTTCTAGCATTTTTTCTTACTGTCACGATTTTTGCAACATTTTGGAACTAGTCTGCGAATTTCAACAGTAATTTTGTCATAATGTTTGCGAAACTCATTATTATAAAAATTTTATATGCGTTCGTTTCTGTGACGAGAAAAAGTAACGAAAAATATGCCAAAATGCAAGAAAATGTGAGAAAGACGGTACTCGAACCACTGCTTGCTGATCAGTGGTTTGAGATTCGATAAATAAGCAAAGATCGGTTCTTTAATTTGAAATTAACGTGTGTGTTAGTATTAGGTCGCAGTATGTTTTCATACGCCTACCATTAATGATTTTCATAAGACACCGACTTTGGATCAATTAACAGCAACAGTGAAGATTCCCACTCGATTGCCAACATTTGATGTTTTGGTTACGTTTGCCATTCTTATCCGAGAAATTACAAAATTCGTTTCTCTATTACATCTTTACTGAGGGGTAATAAACTACCCCTCGAAGTTTTATGTTTCTTTGGGTACCCTTAGAACTCTTGCTTTGAGATCGACGGAAGACGTTCGGTAACTTATAGTATTCATAACGTGTCTATAGAGGGCCGGCCGGTGTGACCAAGCAGTTCTAGGCGCTTCGGTCTGGAACCGCGCGACCGCTACGGTCGCAGGTTCGAATCCTGCCTCGGGCATGGGTGTGTGTGACGCCCTTAGGTTAGTTATGTTTAAGTAGTTCTAAGTTCTACGGGACTGGTGACCTCAGATGTTAAGTTCCATAGTGCTCAGAGCCATTTGAACCATTTTTGTGTCTATAGAGGGAAGTTGCAAGGTGCCAAGAAATCCGTATTAGTTATGCTAATACACTCAGCACTCCTGTAATAATCACAGTTCCTGTCACGCAACGGACAATTTATGGACGAATTCATGATATCGCCTTGTTTGTGGTCAGTTTAAGAATTTCGTCTTCGAAGTAATTCTATTTATGTCAATTTAAGAGCTGATCACTCTTATCTGGCAAGGGGCGCTGATAATAAAGGTGAACTTCAACTATTAAATAACACAAAGACTTTGATATCACAGTGATTTATTACAATAATTTCTAAAGTATTACAAGACACAAATATTGAATGGTATAGAAATAAGAACAAAACAACTTCGGTAATGAGATATTGGCTGAATTCACGTACACGACTGAGATCAATTATCACGTTGCAGAGCCCTACAAACTTTGTGAGTGAGAGTATGCTTTAACACGTTACCTCTGATTATTACGAACAATACTGATCGGGAATGAGAGCTCTTGATACAGATCACACGTGCAGGTCACGGCTGTGTATGTGCAACAAGGCGACAGCATAAGCTGGGAAGGGTTAAATTAATTAAGCAAGTCCCTACTGTGCCGGCGCTGCAAATGCTTTACCATCTGCAAGACTGGCCACGCGCCGACAAATGGTTCAAATGGCTCTGAGCACTATGGGACTTAACTGCTGAGGTCATCAGTCTCCTAGAACTTAGAACTACTAAAACCTAACTAACATAAGGACATCACACACATCCATGCCCCAGGGGCCGGCCGAAGTGGCCGTGCGGTTCTAGGCGCCGAGCGACCGCTACGGTCGCAGGCTCGAATCCTGCCTCGGGCATGGATGTGTGTGATGTCCTTAGGTTAGTTAGGTTTAATTAGTTATAAGTTCTAGGGGACTGATGATCTCAGAAGTTAAGTCGCATAGTGCTCAGAGCCATTTGAACCATGCCCCAGGCAGTATTCGAACCTGCGACCGGAGCGGTCGCGCGGTTCCAGACTGCAGCGCCTAGAACCGCTCGGCCACTCCGGCCGGCACGAACCTTCAGCTCAGAGCACAGGGATGATGTTGTAGTTACTCTCAGTGCCGGTCCGGGCCCATATGTTGTCTCCAAGTGGTAACAGAAATGCTCTGCTCAGATTAGAGTGATAGTAATACTTCTGATTCTTGTAATCACCTTCACTTTGATTCTGGTGGTCCAGAATCAAAGCACGACCGATCTCTCCGGTCTTCCAGAACTCCTCACTTCACCTTCACATCGAAAGATGAGCGTCTTGTCCCCATGGCGCACAAAAATCTCTAATCGTGGGAGGACACAGAAACAGCTGCCAGTCATGCTCTTAGATTGTACCGTTCCTTTCCACTCCAAACCATTACAAAAAAAAAATTCTCCTGTCACGGGTCGTCTCCCCAAATTCGGAGTGCGCTCTTTTGCGTCAGCACATGTCAGAGTCAGCACCATTACACTAATCAGATGGAAAGCATAGGCCTGAAACTGCCTTCGGCCGTTGGACGGCAGTAGTCTGCGTGGGCACCATGCTGTCGACACCCATGGACGAAGACAGTGCAGCCTTCCAGCATCGTCTGGTAGGCGATCGCGGGCTCCAGTGTACTAAAAGGATTTGCGAAGTGCCGCCCCCGACGCTGCCCACGTCCAAGACACTCTGCTCGTCTCACTACAAAAGCCTAAAACACCAGTACCCCCTGTGGTGCGACGAGTGGGCCGTACTCTGCTCTTGTCGCTCAGGTAGCCGTGCTACCACACACCGTCCCACGCCTAGTGAAGTAACCTCATCATCTACATCTACATCTACATCTACATACATACTCCGCAATCCACCATAAGGTGCGTGGCGGAAGGTACCTCGAACCACAACTAGCATCTTCTCTCCCTGTTCCACTCCCAAACAGAACGAGGGAAAAATGACTGCCTATATGCCTCTCTACGAGTCCTAATCTCTTTTATCTTATCTTTGTGGTCTTTCCACGAAATAAAAGTTGGCGGCACTAAAATTGTACTGCAGTCAGCGTCAAATGCTGGTTCTCTAAATTTACTCAGTAGCGATTCACGAAATGAACGCCTCCTTTCCTCCAGAGACTCCCACCCGAGTTCCTGAAGCATTTCCGTAACACTCGCGTGATGATCAAACCTACCAGTAACAAATCTAGCAGCCCGCCTCTGAATTGCTTCTATGTCTTCCCTCAATCCGACCTGATAGGGATCCCAAACGCTCGAGCAGTACTCAAGAACAGGTCGTATTGGTGTTTTATAAGCGGTTTCCTTTACAGATGAACCACATCTTCCCAAAATTCTACCAATGAACCGAAGACGACTATCTGCCTTCCCCACAACTGCCATTACATGCTTGTTCCACTTCATATCGCTCTGCAATGTCACGCCTAAATATTTAATCGACATGACTGTGTCAAGCGCTACACTACTAATGGAGTTTTCAAACATTACGGGATTCTTTTGCCTATTCATCTGCATTAATTTACATTTATCTATATTTAGTGTTAGCTGCCATTCTTTACACTAATCACAAATCCTGTCCAAGTCATCTTGTATCCTCCTACAGTCACTCAACGACGACACCTTCCCGTACAGCACAGCATCATCAGCAAACAGCTGAAAAATATATTTTATAAAAGGAAAGTGTTATTAACCTGATGAGTCTTTATCACTTAGAGTGAGAAGCATGGTGGTGACTGACATAGAAATGCTACTGCAACACAGACTGAAGAACTGTTTATACATCTTACATCAGAACATGGCTGAGAATGGCTGAAAAATTGGTGTACCCTTCAGTTACTTTTGAATCACCAGTATAGGGTGGGCAAAATAAAACTGGCCCAAAAAATATTTACAATGAGACCGACAAGGGATTGACCCTTGATGAACATCACAGAAAATGCTGGAAATGGCCGCCATTGACATCAATGCAATGCTTTGCTTGATTTATCAAACTACGAGAAATGTAGCAGCTCTTCCTGAAGGATAGCAGCAAAACATTTTCGATGTTCTTTTACAGCTCTTCCACCCAGTTTCCATTTTAATGTATAAGATATTCCTAAATAATGTATCACCGACTGTAACATCTCAACTCATTGCTGCCTTCGTTCGCTGAGGATATGATAAAATGGCTGGAGAAAAGAACATATCGGTCGTGAAAATCTAAAAACATATTGGGAAGAAACGCATTGCAGTTTTTAAAATCTGTCTGAAAGACATACCTCAAGTTGCAAGATAAACTGGCGTATTGCTAAAACTAGCTGTGACGCTCGAAGATAACTGTTTTCCTCTCAGCTTGTTTTCGTGAAAAATACTTGCGGTACACATGAATTGACAGCTGTCATAGCGCTGTGTCTCCAAGCCCGTAACGCTCTACACCCGACAGCAAAGCTTTGCAGTTGAGCTTAGAGAATAGGAGAGAGGTCTCGCCAATTCTGTCGCCGACTGTACTTGTGAATGACTTAGAACAGTATATAAATTTGTATATTCACGTTGTGGCGAAGTATTCAGTTATTGCTGTCATAAGTATAATATCCATAGAAACAGAATTTTCAGACAGAATAACTAAGTATTTTGTTGCCCCTATAGGGGTGAATGCGATACAGGGTGAATTTAAGGAAAACAGGAAACCATTATCTGCGAAATATTGCAAAAGAGAATGAACAATTTTTAACTGTTATAATCATTTATCATATATGTAAGTACGTACACTGGTGGAGCAAAAATTACACCTTTGAAGAGGTTTCCAATTCACTCGAGACACGTTGCTGCAACAGTGCAATAACACAAGCGGTTCTGAGGTAGCAAATGTCGGCTCATGCTGGAACACCCATATTAGTAGGTGGTACAGCACCCACAGGCGGCAATGCCGGCACTGGCTATGGAATCCAATCGATCATACAGATGGCCTATACTGTCCTGGGATACGTTATGCCACAGCTGCATGACCCGTTCACGTAGAGAGTTGTTCGTTGACGAGTTGTACGACACACTTCTCATCCCATTATATCCGTACTCGGTTGGAGACAAGTCCGCAGATGGCGCAAGCCAGATACGTTGCTGCACATCTTGCAGAGCATGTTAAGTTCCAAAAAGCAGTGTGTGAGCGTGCATTATCTTGTTGGAACAACATATCACCTTCCTGTTACAAGAACGGCAAGAAAACGGCTCTAAAAACCTTCTGCACATACTCAGCACTGGTTAGCGTCCCCTACAGAAACGCGAAATGTGTGCGAGAGTTGTAGCTTATCGTATCCCAGACCATAAGGCATGTGGGTGCGGCCAGTGTGTCTAAGATGAATGCACGCTACGAGACAGCGCTCAGCAGCTCTACACCATATGGGCAAACGACCACCACTTGCGTGCAGACACAATTTGCTTTCATCACTGAAGACCACAGAGCGTTATTCTACCTTCCACGTGATCTTCTGACGCCACCAGCCAAGCCGAGCAATCCCGTGCTCTGGCATGAGTGGAAGATGGGCTACAGGTGTGCATGCCCGTAGTTCCAATGCTAATAACAAGTTCGCAACAGTGCGTGTTGACACGTCTGGGCTCACATGCCCTCTTATCTGTGCTGTAGTAGCTGCCCTTACAATACGACGATCCTCATGGGCGACTGTTCGTGTGATCGTCAGAACCCCTTCTACAGGTGTGCGAATGTTCAAGTGATCACTGACACCAGCAGTGCTGGGCAACTGAAGCAGCGCATCCAGCTTGTGAGCTAATTCACCGAAAGAACCATCCTGCCACTAGGAAGGCCACTGTATGACCCCTTTCGAACTCGCTCAGTTGGCTATGGGAAGCACGAGTGTGTCTCCGTGGCATGTTGCCTGCTTGCTCCACATGTTTGCACCGCACTGAGCTTTCTGGCTGCGAGCATTCCACCTTAAAGGGCAGAAATAGAAGGCGCCCTGGTTGCTATGCCACTATGCTATCTGCTGGCATACGACATTGAAGCCATTATCAGTAAATCTACTATCCTCCAAGTGGCACATGCCGTGATCCAATCAAAATCTTCATTGTCTTTCCAGGTGTACTATATTTTTCCCTCGTAGTTAATAATAAAATAATATTTCCTAAAAAAACTGTTTTATTCCAACATACCATCCAGTCACTGAAATGTTTCATAAAGATGTGTAATCGGGGCACTACAGCTCACTGGAGAGAAGTCGGACCATCAGAGTCAGAAGCTGCTGCAACATCGATATGAGGATCCAGCAGGTCTCAACTCACCTGTCACCAACCATCGGAAGCGTCCCACACAAGTGACAGAGGAAAGTGAGAGTGAGATGGAGAATAGTCAGTGTTCGTTGCATCAGCCAGTGGCCAAAGATAATAGTCGAGCTGGCCGGAACTTGGCGTGACTAACTCTGCCCGACATTTTTCAAGTACCCACACACATATCTGAGAGATAACCTACCCATCTCCAACGCAGATAACGGTGACAAGCCATTAACTACCGATGAGTCGAGCAGTCAAAATTCATTTCTCCACACTATCATGTCATTCAAATGTGAATTAAAAGCTAATACAGACCTGTAGTAAATGTGGCTCAGTGAGTAAGGAGTTGGACTCTTAAAAAGAAATAGTCCGATTACCATAATGTAGCCAAGTTGGTAAGATGCAATGTATACAGATATTAATATTATTGTTTTTATGAAAGATAGAAAGAAAAAAATGCACTAAGAAATCGTTTTCTTTATTCCTTTGCTTTATATATTCGTTTGTTCCTGGCCTCACAGTGCAGGTTAGGAGAAGGAGATCCAGCAATATGACTTAACGCATTCAAAGACCAATGCTTGTAGCTAAAATCATATTTAGAAATAATCTTATCAATCTTAAATGCTTGAGGCAGACATTGAAATCTGTGTGAAATCTTACATAAAATGGTATCAGTTGTTTAGAAAACAAATAGTAGTCAAGTGCATTTAAACTATGTCACTTTTCTGTAAGTTCCTTATAAATGTCTAAGAGTAGCTTACACACAGTTTTATATTTAAGCCACTTAAACAGCTAAAACCTATTAGCACTTTCCTATTCCATCTCATTTAAACCATAGTCCTCTAGTTGTAGTATATTAAATGTTTGGGTATAATTACTTCCAGACTATTTGGAACATCATGGCTTAGTAGATTTCTTGAGTACACAAATGTTGTGCAGTCATAATGCTCATTCAACAGTGAGTTAATAGATGTGTTTAAAGTATAGGAAAATGTTTCAATTTTCAGAACTTGCGGTATACATTAACTACCTTCACTTAAATTTGTTGTAACTGCGACCAGGACGGTCGTGGGGTAGCAGTGACGGAAAAGTGGCGGAACCCGCGGAGAGGCCCGCGAACAACAACACAACGGAAGAAGACGGACACGACCAACGAAGGATAGAACGAATACAAAAAGATCAAACAACAGACTGGCTAAGCTTTTTTATTTTTCTTTATTGAATTTCGGTTCCCCCCCGAAGGGGGCGGGCTGGCAGCAGCTCAGCATGCAGCTCTTCAGCCTACAGACTTTGTTTTAAAAAAGTAGACGATAATATATAAAAAAAAAACAGGCGACAAAATCGGAGACAAAGAGTACCATGGCGAAAAAATCGTGGAAATTAAAACAGAGAACAAAGGGACGATGATGCCGATAAAATACATATGAAGCAGACAGGTAAAATAATAGACAGACAATTAAAAAAAACATGGCGACAGTCTGGTTTCTGTTCGCAAAAGACATAAAATTCACACCCAGCGACAGCATGGTTTCTGTTCACAACACGGGAAAAGCCGAAACAACACAGAACAGTCACTCGAACACTGCACTAAAATATGACATACCACAGCCGAGAACAGGTGGGGGGAAACTGGTCAGATGATGGGAAAATAAAAAAAAATAAAAAAAAGGGGAGAAGGTGAGGAAAAGCGAAGGGGGAGGGGGGAAAGGAGCCAATGGAGGATGGGGACCCATAAGAGGGGAGGGGGTGCTGGGCAGGCGCGACAGGGAGTGGGGAAGGCAGAGGATGGGAAGACAAAAGGACTCGGGGGGGGGGGGGGGAGAACGGAGGTAGGGAGAGGTTAGGCAGAGAGAACACAGAATGGAAGGGGGAAGAGGGAGCCCAAGAAAAGGACGGAGGTAAGGAGAGGGGGTGAGGATCAGAGTTGATAGGAGGGATAAATGGAGGGAGAGAGGGCATCATCCGGGAGGCGGGTTTGATGGAAGCCACCTTGGGAAAGGAGATGAAGGGTGTAGAGATGGAGGGTAGGGGGGACACAACAGTGAAGGCATGGCAGGGGATGGGGATGCGAGAGGAGAGGAGCAACCAGTTGGTGAGGGGGATCAAGGCGGCGGGAGGTGTAGAGTATGCGGATATGTTTGATGAATAGGAGCAGATGGGGGAAAGCAATGAGGTCATAGAGGATCCACGTGGGGGATGGAGGCGTATACAGAAGGAGAGGCGGAGTGCATGACGCTCAAGGATCTGGAGGGACTTATGGAATTTGGGGGGGAGGGCAGATATCCAGGCAGGACTGGCATAACAGAGGATGGGACAGATTAAGGATTTGTAGGTGTGAGGATGGTAGAGGGGTGCAACCCCCATGTCCTGCCAGAGAGGAGTTTGAGGAGTCAGGGACAGGTGTGGGCTTTGGAATGGATGGAGCGGAGATGAGGGATCCAGGTGAGGTGACGGTCAATGGTGAGGCCAAGGTAGGTGAGGGTGGGGGTGAGGTGGACAGGACGGGTGCCGACATTAAGGGAGAAATCCAGGAGCCGGAAGGAGCAAGTGGTATGACCTACAGTGATTGCCTGGGTCTTGGAAGGATTGATTTTCAGGAGCCACAGGTTACACCAAGCAGTAAAAAGGTCAAGGTGATTCTGGAGAAGGCGTTGGGACCGTTGGAGGGTAGGAGCGAGGGAGAGGAATGCGGTGTCATCGGCATATTGTAAAAGGTGAACTGGAGTGGGGGGGGGGGGTTGGGGCATATCTGCCGTATACAGGAGGTAGAGGAGAGGAGAGAGGACAGAGCCCTGGGGCACACCTGCAGAGGGGCAGGAGGTGTGGGAATTGGCATTACGGATAGTAACATAGGAGGGGCGATGGGAAAGGAAGGAGGCCATCAGACGGATGTAGTTGATAGGAAGGGCGTAGGTTTGGAGTTTAAACAGGAGACCAGGATGCCAGACACGGTCGTAGGCCTTTTCGAGGTCGAGGGAGACAAAAATGACAGAGCGACGGGAATTAAGCTGGAGGGAGAGGAGATGAGTGAGGTGGAGGAGTTGGTCATCAGCCGAGAAGGAATGTCGAAAGCGACATTGGGTGTCGGGGACGAGGTGGTTTTGGTGGAGGTGGTGGTGGATGCGCTGGATAAGGACGGATTCCAAGAGCTTGCTGAACACCAATGTGAGACAGATAGGACGATAGGAAGAGGCATCAGATGGAGGCTTGTTGGGTTTGTCAAACATCAGGATACGGGAGGTTTTCCACAGGTCGGGATAGAAGCCTGTGGCAAGGATGTCATTGTAGAGGGTGGCAAGGACTGAAAGGAAGGAGGGAGGGCATTGTTTGAGATGACGGTAGGTAATGCGGTTGTGGCCGGGAGCAATACTGCGTTTACTGTGGAGTGTGAGACTGATGTCCTGTGTAGTGATGGAAGTGTTAAGTTCAAATGGTGGTGTGTGGCCCAAGTACTGGAAGCTAGGAGCAAGGGGAGGAACATGACGTCAGGGAAGAGGGAATAATCAAAGTGGGGATCATCTGGGATGATAAAACATCGGAGAGGTGAGAGGCAAAGTGGTTGCCCTTACTGAGGTTGTCAGGAAAGGGACAGTCATCAAGGAGGTGAGGGTACTTGGGAGTGGGGCGGTTCCCAGTAAGGCAGTGGAAAGCAGACCAATACTTGGAAGAGTTTATTGGGAGCGTGGTGTTGAGTTGTGTACATGTCTGGCGCCAGGCACGGCGTTTCTTCGCAGTAAGCAGGTTGCGGATGTTTCGTTGTAATTGCCGCTGGCGGGTAAGTGTGTCCCAGTCACGAGTGCGGAGAAAAGAGCGGTAGAGGCGGCGGGACTCTCAAAGGAGAAGGACAGCCTGTGGAGGCAGGGTGGGGCGGTGAGGGTGGATGGTTTTGGTGGGGATATGGGTGGCGACGGCGTCAGACAAGGTCTGGTGCAGGAAGGCAGCAGTGTGAGAAATGTCATCAGGAGATTAGCGGGTAAGGTCGTGGCCTTCAACCTGGGTGTGAATGGAGTCCCGGTAGGCATCCCAGTTGGCACGGGAGTAATCATGGACGAGTTTAGGAGGGATGTCTGCGCGAGGAGCGTTGCAGGGATGGCGACCACTAGAGATAGTGAGGAGGAGCATGGTCACTGGCAATGAGGTCAAGGACATCTGCAGTGATGCGCCCAAGGAAGTTGGGAGAGGCAAGGACCACATAGGGAGTGGTGTTGGATTCGGGTCAGGTGGGCTAGTGGAGGGGAAGCACTGGAAGGGGTGGATGTTTTGGAGCACTATGGTGATGAAATGGATGATGTCCTCTGCAGTAGGCGGAGGGTGGAGCGAGTTGTTGGGGTGGATGGGGTCATCAACAGGATGGACAGGGACGGTGAGCTCAGGGGTGACTGGAGGAGGTTTCGCTTTACACTTTGAGGAGTAGGTAGGATGTGGTTCGTTACAGGTGTTGCAGGAGGGGGGAGAGGTGAGGTTGGGGCAGTTCTTGAGTAAGTGGGAAGCTTTGCAGTGGAGACAAGTAGGGGGGGGGGTTCTTGCAGGCAGAGGTAACATGGTCATTGTATGTGAGGCAGCGTTGGCAGCGGTAGGATTGGACTGGGGAACGGGAGGGGTCCACCTTATGATGGCGATTGTAGATGAGGGCTCCCTCGGTGAGTAGGCGGTCAATGGAGGAGGAGGATTCGGTGAATATCCGCATTAGATAAGTCGGCCCGGCATCATTAAAGATGCGACGGGCCGAGCGGATTTCGATGTTGGGCTGGGAGTTGAGTTCCGCTAACACCTCAGCCTCCGTGACCACGGGGCTAAGCTTCGTGATCACAGTAGTGAAGGTTGGCGGACATCGGGGAGGTTGAGACTAATGGGGAGAGGACGGGGTGTGGTAGGGGGTAAGGGTTTCACGTTGGCCAAATTGGATACGTGGGATGCGGGAGAGGAGATCGGTGTGGAAGGAAGACTGGCTGAGCGAGAGGCCGGCGCTTAAGTACGCTATCGGAGGCGCCGCTATTGGCCGCTGGGACCAAGTGTTCAGCTGTGGCGCCCTCACACTAAAAGCGAGCCAGGAGGCGCGCGCCGCCACAGCTTACGGCGCGATGGTGCAGAGACCTCTATGGGCCTTCGACGTCCATGATGTCTGGCGCGGATTCAAATTCCGCGGCGCGCGGTACCAGAAAATTGAAAATTATTAATATAACTCTACATTTATCAAGTTTAGAGAAAAGTACCATAATCTATTAATTTTTCAGTAATATCAGAACTGACCATAGTGAGAGATGATGAGTCACTCTCTGACTATTCGCCAAATTCAATGGTACAATTTAATGTTGATTTTAAATCAAAGACATCATTTTTGTGAGACTACAGGGAGTTATCAGCATGAGCAGGCACTGATGGGAGCGTGTACATTGATAATGCATGGAGGATCTGTATGATGGCTCTCCTTCGAATATTTTTCTGGAGTTGAGAACAGGCAGGCAGTTTGGTCAAAATCTTGCAGTGGATGTTTGAAGCTTGAAGCCCATGTGCAGCTATTAAGGATAGGAACATAACGAAGCACTTGCCAGTGACAGAATGCTGGACCCAAGAATTTCTCACACCAGTGTGCAGACAATGCGTTCGCTCTAAGAAGTGAGAAAATGGCCTATCTGGACTTACCTGTTACGCGCTTCTTACCATAGCAGGGAAAGTGGAGCGAGAGAAATCTGTGTGTCACGACAGCATCATAAACGCTCTTTGTGAACAGGGATGGCACCCATAAAAATTCACGAGTTTCCATGCTCATTGTGGACCAGACACTATCCAGAGTGTCATTATCTGGCGTCGTCCCTCTGCCTGCTGAGTTCTTTGAGAAGCCTCAGGCCTTCAAAACAATTTTAGAAGGAATGCAACATTTATGGCAGCTCTGAAATGATCTATTTTGGGACAGAAAAGCACTTCTCTTAGATTAGCTGGGGCTCCTTGTCCGACACGAGGTAACATTTGGGCCATTCAGGTAATGATCTCCATGGTTAACGTGTTGTTCATTTTAGAGCTATGCGGAAACTCAAAATAACATGCTGCTTAAAGTGCCCATGGGAGAAAAACAAGTCGGGACCACAACGTCTCCTCCTTTCTGCATGGGAATTTGCAAGCCAGAGATTGACCGCTTCCCCGGGAAAGAGAAGAATATAGTTGACTTTGATTAGGACTGGCTGATGAGTGGAGCAGACAAGTTAGAGGTGAGACATGAAGCTCGTGGAGTCTTGTGATTGGCACAAAACCCTTGTGGGAGCAGTTGCAGGAGTGCTTTTGGGGAGTTTGCAGAGCTTTGATGGAAAGTGAAGAGGGGAGAAACTTGGTCTTCCAACCCAGACTCTGGTCTGGAGTGGGTCATCCGATTCAGACTCCAGTCTGGAGAGGATTCTGGTCTTGACTTTTTTTTTATGAGTAGATGCACTTGAGACATTTGTCCTGAGCGTGACTCTGCACTAGCTCTGGTCTTGACTGAGTGGCATGTGGTGACGACTTAGCTTTACTGACAGTTTAGACCTCAGTCATCACGGACAACTCGCTGTGCTAAGGGCAATCTTATTTGTGGCAGGTCTGCCACCTTGACGGTTGACCCATGGTATGACTGAGGCGAACGGAAGTGTCACACACTGGAATCTACCGAGATTTCAGGGCTCTGTTAGAGAGTTATTGCGATCCATCTAACAGACAGCCACCTGCGACTATGCATATGTCGTGCTCACGACAGGGAGTTACAGGCGCCATACATTGCTGCTCTACAGGCACTTGAGCCACGACCGTCACCTGAGACTGCAATGCACATCGAGAAAATGGGTACTGAATTGCTGCTCCAGCTTATTAGTGCAAAGAAGTTCACAATCTTGCCACTTGTTCTCAGCTGCACCGACATAGTTTAACTTCTATGTAGAATAAATCCATCAAAGTCTATTCAACCTTAGATATTTTCAGATTGCGTTACCCACATTTTGAGCCAGAGTAAATAGTTCAATCACTCAAACCTTATCTCTGCCAACCAGCTATCACACAGGGCATATTTGTGCTGCCATTAGCTCATGCTCTATTTGGTTTTCGCACTTAACATACACTCCTGGGAATTGAAATAAGAACACCGTGAATTCATTGTCCCAGGAAGGGGAAACTTTATTGACACATTCCTGGGGTCAGATACATCACATGATCACACTGACAGAACCACAGGCACATAGACACAGGCAACAGAGCATGCACAATGTCGGCACTAGTACAGTGTATATCCACCTTTCGCAGCAATGCAGGCTGCTATTCTCCCATGGAGACGATCGTAGAGATGCTGGATGTAGTCCTGTGGAACGGCTTGCCATGCCATTTCCACCTGGCGCCTCAGTTGGACCAGCGTTCGTGCTGGACGTGCAGACCGCGTGAGACGACGCTTCATCCAGTCCCAAACATGCTCAATGGGGGACAGATCCGGAGATCTTGCTGGCCAGGGTAGTTGACTTACACCTTCTAGAGCACGTTGGGTGGCACGGGATACATGCGGACGTGCATTGTCCTGTTGGAACAGCAAGTTCCCTTGCCGGTCTAGGAATGGTAGAACGATGGGTTCGATGACGGTTTGGATGTACCGTGCACTATTCAGTGTCCCCTCGACGATCACCAGTGGTGTACGGCCAGTGTAGGAGATCGCTCCCCACACCATGATGCCGGCTGTTGGCCCTGTGTGCCTCGGTCGTATGCAGTCCTGTGGCGCTCACCTGCACGGCGCCAAACACGCATACGACCATCATTGGCACCAAGGCAGAAGCGACTCTCATCGCTGAAGACGACACGTCTCCATTCGTCCCTCCAGTCACGCCTGTCGCGACACCACTGGAGGCGGGCTGCACGATGTTGGGGCGTGAGCGGAAGACGGCCTAACGGTGTGCGGGACCGTAGCCCAGCTTCATGGAGACGGTTGCGAATGGTCCTCGCCGATACCCCAGGAGCAACAGTGTCCCTAATTTGCTGGGAAGTGGCGGTGCGGTCCCCTACGGCACCGTGTAGGATCCTACGGTCTTGGCGTGCATCCGTGCGTCGCTGCGGTCCGGTCCCAGGTCGACGGGCACGTGCACCTTCCGCCGACCACTGGCGACAACATCGATGTACTGTGGAGACCTCACGCCCCACGTGTTGAGCAATTCGGCGGTACGTCCACCCGGCCTCCCGCATGCCCACTATACGCCCTCGCTCAAAGTCCGTCAACTGCACATACGGTTCACGTCCACGCTGTCGCGGCATGCTACCAGTGTTAAAGACTGCGATGGAGCTCCGTATGCCACGGCAAACTGGCTGACACTGACGGCGGCGGTGCACAAATGCTGCGCAGCTAGCGCCATTCGACGGCCAACACCGCGGTACCTGGTGTGTCCGCTGTGCCGTGCGTGTGATCATTGCTTGTACAGCCCTCTGGCAGTGTCCGGAACAAGTATGGTGGGTCTGACACACCGGTGTCAATGTGTTCTTTTTTCCATTTCCAGGAGTGTATATTTTTTGTCCTACACTCCTGGAAATGGAAAAAAGAACACATTGACACCGGTGTGTCAGACCCACCATACTTGCTCCGGACACTGCGAGAGGGCTGTACAAGCAATGATCACACGCATGGCACAGCGGACACACCAGGAACCGCGGTGTTGGCCGTCGAATGGCGCTAGCTGCGCAGCATTTGTGCACCGCCGCCGTCAGTGTCAGCCAGTTTGCCGTGGCATACGGAGCTCCATCGCAGTCTTTAACACTGGTAGCATGCCGCGACAGCGTGGACGTGAACCGTATGTGCAGTTGACGGACTTTGAGCGAGGGCGTATAGTGGGCATGCGGGAGGCCAGGTGGACGTACCGCCGAATTGCTCAACACGTGGGGCGTGAGGTCTCCACAGTACATCGATGTTGTCGCCAGTGGTCGGCGGAAGGTGCACGTGCCCGTCGACCTGGGATCGGACCGCAGCGACGCACGGATGCACGCCAAGACCGTAGGATCCTACACGGTGCCGTAGGGGACCGCACCGCCACTTCCCAGCAAATTAGGGACACTGTTGCTCCTGGGGTATCGGCGAGGACCATTCGCAACCGTCTCCATGAAGCTGGGCTACGGTCCCGCACACCGTTAGGCCGTCTTCCGCTCACGCCCCAACATCGTGCAGCCCACCTCCAGTGGTGTCGCGAAAGGCGTGAATGGAGGGACGAATGGAGATGTGTCGTCTTCAGCGATGAGAGTCGCTTCTGCCTTGGTGCCAATGATGGTCGTATGCATGTTTGGCGCCGTGCAGGTGAGCGCCACAATCAGGACTGCATACGACCGAGGCACACAGGGCCAACACCCGGCATCATGGTGTGGGGAGCCATCTCCTACACTGGCCGTACACCACTGGTGATCGTCGAGGGGACACTGAATAGTGCACGGTACATCCAAACCGTCATCGAACCCATCGTTCTGCCATTCCTAGACCGGCAAGGGAACTTGCTGTTCCAACAGGACAATGCACGTCCGCATGTATCCCGTGCCACCCAACGTGCTCTAGAAGGTGTAAGTCAACTACCCTGGCCAGCAAGATCTCCGGATCTGTCCCCCATTGAGCATGTTTGGGACTGGATGAAGCGTCGTCTCACGCGGTCTGCACGTCCAGCACGAACGCTGGTCCAACTGAGGCGCCAGGTGGAAATGGCATGGCAAGCCGTTCCACAGGACTACATCCAGCATCTCTACGATCGTCTCCATGGGAGAATAGCAGCCTGCATTGCTGCGAAAGGTGGATATACACTGTACTAGTGCCGACATTGTGCATGCTCTGTTGCCTGTGTCTATGTGCCTGTGGTTCTGTCAGTGTGATCATGTGATGTATCTGACCCCAGGAATGTGTCAATAAAGTTTCCCCTTCCTGGGACAATGAATTCACGGTGTTCTTATTTCAATTTCCAGGAGTGTATTTTTAATCAAACTTGTGCCATAACTTTTACAAAAGATCAATTCCGCATTGATGTATTAGTCACCCATCAACAGTAGGATAAAATATTGACAGAGCCATCATGTCATTAATATTATTTCAGCATTCAAGTTCATTTAGATTCTGATAAATGTGATAACCTCTAATGCAGGCTATCGACTACAAACACAGTCAAAGGACAAATTCAGTTTAGCAGACACATGGGGCAGGTAATTGAGTTGGATTTACTAGTTGAAGTGATTGCTGTCAGGGCGGTAACACATAGTGGCCTGTCACCTTCCAAAACATACCGTGAGCCCAGTGTAATCTTGCAATAGCAATGAATTGATTGTAGAGCCCAGCATATATTTTATTTTATACTTGAAAAACATAAAGAAAGACGATATACTTTTTTCTCGTGTTGATAAATCGTTGATAAATCGTTCACCAAGACACATAAGTACTCTCAAAGCCTTAATATGTCAAAATGCCTAGCACTACTCCCAGCCTCAAAACAGCCACTACGTAAATATCAAGGGTGATGTTTAATAAGAATGTCGCTGTAAAGAAGGATATGTTTAACTCATCATTTTTTGCTATGCAGGTGAGGCCAAGGCATCGCCACTGTCCGATGTGAAAATTACGCTGTTTACTTCGAAGCATAGTTCAAACAGCAGCGGCAGTAAACACATTTGAATTAACAGAATGTAAAAATTTGTTAATTCCTAGGAATGAAAATACCGAAAATGAAGAGGTGAACCAAATAATGGAGAATAATGAAAAGGAAACGTTAGGAAAACTTCTCTGCAATGAAAATGAGTTACAGGAACGTGTCAGTAAAATGGGAAAGAGTAAGGCTCAGAATTGTGAAGCAGAGGTACGTGGGGTGGGGAACACCGAAAACAGAACATGTTATCACATCTGATACGTTGTAGGAACACGGTTGGTATTAAAAAAAAAAAAAAAAAAACATGCAGTCACTTGTAGTCGCTTCGGAATCGTTAAGTATAGGTCGTGTATGACTTGCTAGTTAACCTTATACCATTATTCCTTAAAAATAACAGCAAGATCAGGTAACACTGATAGAGGTAGAAAGTACACCACAAAGGTTCAGTAATATTGAGATCTATGGCTGTGGTGTCCAGAGGAGATGTGACATTTCATCTTCGTGCTCACAAAAGCAGTCCCGAAAAACGTGATCTGTGTGAACAGAGGCCCTGTCGTCCTGAAATACAGCATCACATTTGGGGAGCAAACATTGTATCATGGCCTGGACCTGATCGTCCAAAATGTTCACATTATCCTTAGCAGTAACGCGACCTTGCAGAGTTACCATAAGGCCCGTGGAACACCATGATATTACTGCTAAACTCACGACTGAACACCCGCTGTGTTTCACACTTGGGAAGTGAGCTCGGCCAGAAGTTGGAAATTGTGTGCAACAAGACACATCCGACACTGTCTGTCTTCCAATGCTCAGTAGTCGAGGTTTTATGGCTTTAACATCACGTTTTCCTGTTACGTGCATTTGCATAACTGATGAGGCTTTTCAGTAACTCACGAAGAAGAACTCTTATTGTTAACATATCCGACACAGTAATCTGTCACGACAAGAACATTCTTTATCTCATCCTAATTACTTAATTACACTACTGGCCATTAAAACTGCTACACCAAGAAGAAATACAGATGAAAACGGGTATTCATTGGAGAAATATATTATACTAGAACTGACATGTGATTACATTTTCACGCAATTTGGGTGCATAGATCCTGAGAAATCAGTACCCAGAACAACCACCTCTGGTCGTAATAACGCCCTTCATACACCTGGGCATTGAGTCAAACAGAGCTTGGATGGCGTGTACAGCTACAGCTGCCCATGCAGTTTCAACACGATACCACTGTTCATCAAGAGTAATGACTGGCGTATTGTCACGAGCCAGTTGCCCGGCCACCATTGACCAGAAGTTTTCAATTGGGGAGAGATCTGGATAATGTGCTGGTCAGGGCAGCAGTCGAACATTTTTGTATCCAGAAAGGCCCGTACAGGACCTGCAGCATACGGTCGTGCATTACCCTGCTGAAATGTGGGATTTCGCAGGGATCGAAAGTGCCGTCAATGCGATCAAGAGGTGACCGAGACGTGTAACCAATGACACCCCATTCCATCATGCCAGGTGATACGCCAGTATGGCGATGACGAATACACGCTTCCAATGTGCGTTCACCGCGATGTCACATAACACGGATGCGACCATAATGATGCTGTAAACAGAACCTTGATACGTCCGAAAAAATGACGTTTTGCCATTCGTGCACGCAGGTTCGTCGTTGAGTACACCACCGCAGGCGCTCCTGTCTGTGATGCAACGTCAAGGGTAACCGCAGCCATGGTCTCCGAGCTGATAGTCCATGCTCCTGCAAACGTCGTCGAACTGTTCGTGCAGATGGTTGTTGTCTTGCAAACGTCCACATCCGTTGACTCAGGGATCGAGACGTGGTTGCACGATCCGTTACAGCCATGTGGATAACATGCCTGTCATCTCGACTGATAGTGATACGAGAACGTTGGGATCCAGCACGGCGTTCCGTATTACCCTCCTGAACCCACCGATTCCATATTCTGCTAACAGTCGTTGGATCTCGACCAACGCGAGCAGCAATGTCGCGATACGATAAACCGCAATCGTGATTGGCTACAATCCGACCTTTATCAAAGTCGGAAACGTGATGGTACGCATTTATCCTCCTTACACGAGGCATCACAACAACGTTTCACCAGGCAACGCCGGTCAACTGCTGTTTGTGTATGAGAAATCGGTTGGAAACTTTCCTCATGTCAGCACGTTGTAGGTGTCGCCACTGGCGCCAACCTTGTGTGAATGCTCTGAAAAGCTGATCATTTGCATATCACAGCATCTTCTTCCTGTCGGTTAAATTTCGCGTCTGTATCACGTCATCTTCGGGGTGTAGCAATTTTAATCGTGAGTAGTGTAGATACAACTTGATAACACAAATGGAATTTTAAATCTTTTGTGATTTCTTTTTTGCTGCTGTTACCTATGTAATTTTGCAGTATAGGTGTGTGTCTTGACACTAAACTTAAGGCGCTAAATTGTTATTTAGGAGATTTTGTACCTCAGTTCTCTGCCTTACATACCCATTCAGTTTTTTAAGTGGACATTTTGTCCATGGGGAGAAGAGCAGAACTGTAACAGTAGTTTACTTGTGAATCGCCATCCGTTGTGGCCCAGCGGTTCTAGGCGCTTCAGTCTGGAATCGCGCGACCGCTACGGTCGCAGGTTCGAATCCTGCCTCGGGCATGGATGTGTGTAATGTCCTTAGGTTAGTTAAGTTTAAGTAGTTCTAAGTTCTTGGGGACTGATGACCTCAGATGTTAAGTCCCGTAGTGCTCAGAGCCATTTTAACCAATTTGTGAATCATCCTCAGACGTCACTTCCTTTTCCTTCCAGTTGGTGTGTCGGACGAACCACAGGTAGCCTAGTGTTTCTAACATCAGGTTTAAATTTTACTTTTCTCCACTATTCTATTTTTGTAAGTAGAGACCCTTAGCTGCGTCAAGACAGAACATCATTGAGCTTGACGCACAAGTTCCGTATGACAGCACGAACGTCCCCATAAGACCGCAATTAGTTTCGTTTTCAAAACATACAAATCCTTAGTTCTAAATATTGTAATTACCCTGACTACAGTGATTGAATCTTGAAGAGAGAAACGCTTTTGAATTTATCTCTCTTGGAGCTATGATACTAGCATCAGAAATTACTATAGTTCCATTTGAATAAGAGAAGCTGATACCGACATCTCTATAATTAATGTAGCTATAAAAAGAGAATACGTCGTTTAGTGGTAACTTTTTCGTAATTCATCTAGGTGAAAACAAAACTGCGATAACATAAACGACTCCGGAATAATCCCAGGTCAACAGCTCAGCTGAATCAGCATGTACACTTTCCCGCAACTTCACGTGCCCGTGATGCCACCAGATGTCAACAGTTACATGGAGTGGATAGTGGTAGTATTTTGCCTCATCAGTGCATGTATTTTAAGTAGTATTGGCTATTGGCTTCGGAGTTCGAGTAAACGCAACGGGCCACGGAAAAATTGAGGAGTATCTAGAACTACAGTATCGATATTTCTTCTTTGCCGTGAATTTCTGAGTGTGAACTACTTCAGCTACCGAAGTTAAATGTTGAAAGTTCTAACAGGTATACGAAACACCCTACAATTAATTTTTGCAGGAAGCTTTTCAAAACTGCAAAAATGTTGTTCTAGCTTCTCACAACCCTATAGTAAAGGAATCTACAGACCTGGTAGTCATTTCAAGTAACTTTCAACATCAGCCTAAAATAAAGTTTCATAATATAATTTAGATATGCAATTTCGCTATTCCAAGCACGTAATCATTAACGTCCACGAAAAAATTAGATTCAGTTGACTTTTTTTCCAACCTATTGTTCACGGAGACAAATTTCGAGTGTCATACCTATTAAGTAGGTAGATCACCTAACTAACCTAAGGACATCACACACATCCATGCCCGAGGCAGGATTCGAACCTGCGACCGTAGCGGTCACGCGGTTCCAGACTGAAGCGCCTAGAACCGCTCGGCCACAGTGGATGGCGTTTCACAAGTAAACTACTGTAACAGTTCTGCTCTTCTCCCCACGGACAAAATGTACACTTAAAAACTGAATGGGTATGTAAGACAGAGAACTGAGGTACAAAATCTCCTAAATAATAATTTAGCGTCGTAAGTTTAGTGCCAAGATACACACATGCTTTCGATCATCTTTGACATTAAGAAGACATAATGCAATTGAATTCACTGTCACAAGTGTAACGCTCCTGTAGCATCTGCATTGATAACAATGGTTACATAAATACAAGAACGTAAAATAGTCAGTTTCTTGAAGTCAAGTGACAAAGAAGTCAGTTATTAATCCGAACACCTTACCGTTTCAAAAACTGCATATAATCCTCACTCTTACTACGAGAACGTAGAAAAATTTAGTTTTCAAGCAATTAAAATTACAATAATTGCTTACAGCGCTAAGCGGGAAAGCATATGGCTAGCATCTGGAACTGTCATATATCCATTAAATCAAACAGCGTTCATTTATCGTCGCATGTACAAGACAAAAATTATAAAGCGGATGAGAGACCAAAACATTTTCACATAAAAGCAAGAGTGTAGCTATTATTTTCTTTGTGGGGGGCGGGGGGGAGAGGGGGCTATCAGAGTAAGAAGTCAGATACTTCAGATAAAGCAGCATTCGTTTCCCATATCATCAAGTAGAGCACAGTGGCAAAGAACTGTTTTACACTTGATAATAACTGCTGATAACGGACTCGAGTGTAAATATGTATTTTGATCAGTATCTATATCCAGAAATATAATCAATAATTAATGCATTTCACTTTCCGTCCACATTTCCCTCAGAAAAATTTTGCGCCGAGGAATGATATCAGCTTCAGATTTCTGAGAAATTACATAGTATCAACGATGAAGGAAATCGATTAGTTGAAACTTCGTAAACACTGTATAGTCCACTCTGCCTCCCTGGACAACGTTAGATTCATAACATTTTGAAGTGCGGCGTGTGTCTACTAATACGCTACTATGCAGGGACTGTATCAAAAATACTTGAACAAACTTAGCTGGTGGGATTCTCATAGACAAACATGAAAAAAAGTCACGTAGCGACGCCCCTTTTATACAAATTATTATTGTGAGAGTATTCAATAATGGTATATTATCTGGCGCAGTTGTAAGCTTGCATGAAATATTCAGAGTTTTGTAGAATCTCATAAAGAAACTGCCATGGGATGTTGACGATTGATATACTTGTAAGCTAATTTTCTTTCAAATATTCATTAAATTTATCTCCTTTTAAAATATCAGTGTAAGCTTCCCTCGTCAGTTGGCGAGGGGTCACATATAAGATAAGAAAAAAAAATTAAATAATGTCATATGGTCTACAAAATAAGAGTAGATAGGTAGACCGTTTCGCTTTCATGTGCAGCTAGTACGCATTGTTAATACATGGAAAATGAAGCAAGATAGAAAGTGACTGCATTTTGCAGTGTAGAAATTTGCCGAGTCACGGCGTTGTTGTCACCGTTTGGCTGCAGGCAAACGACTAACTTTCAGTAATGTGGCGGGAGAAGGAACTGAATGAGACTGCCGACGATGTTTAGGTTAACGTCATGTGCCTAAACGAACGCTGAGATCATCAGCCGTATGACAAATGGATAAACAGGGAGACTCCTTATTTTGTTCTTATTACGGAGTCTTCTTCTGTTGATCACTGCCATTTTGTTTTCACTGATCGACAGTACAATGTGCTAACTGATATATTAGAATGAGTGTCTCAGAGATGATACGTTGTTTCCAGGAAGTGTGGCAGCCACAGGTACAGAAACTGATAGAGAAACTGCAACACCGTGAATGACTCAATTTAAAAGCTTAACGTACAGGTCATACACAATTAGCTATAGAGCATAGAAATATTTAAAATTTCATAAAAAGCCATAATTTAGAAAACCATAGCATTTTGTAATTTCACTGCGACCGTAAATACGAACCCCCGCCCCCCCCCCCCCCACCCACAAATAACGTGAAGGCAATCGTTAAAGAAGCGGTTAGAGCTGTTTTTGACGTATCATCTGTAACGATCTCTCTATTAAGATCCTGTAATTAACTTTTGTGTAGCACTTTTAGGTCAAGCGACGAAATGTATATGCCCCCTTTCTACCTAGCCTCTAAACATACCGATGTGTAAAACTGAAGAACTGAAGAGACAAAACGGGTAACTGGGCACATTACTCATCTCAGTTTGTACAAGGCTCAGCTACGAAGGCGAAGTTCGGTCTGGCTACAAAATTACTTTCCTGTCTGCTGTGGGATGTTGATAGATCCTACATACACATCATCGTGCGGCTGATCTAGGAATGTATTCTTCAAAGACCGACGTAAATAACGTTAGCAACAGACTACATACAGTGGTAAATAATATCTTTACTGTTACTACAAGGGAGGAAGTAATGTTTGGGAAGCAGTCGCATTTCAACATCAAAACAGCATTAAAGGGACCTGAAAGGACACTAAAATCGAATAAAAGGCTGCAAAACGATATACTCCTAGTCAAGACATCAGGAGTTGGATGAGCAAGCTACCTGCTAAACACCAAAACAGTTACAGAGCTTCACACACTGTTACGAATACTTCTATTAGTCTAGCACAAAACATCGATTGTAGTAGTAAATCGGTTTTATTGCTATAGTTCTTGAAAGGTGGCAGATTGGCCGCTATAACTATCACCTTACACACTTCTTAGACAGGGCAACATTAAAACAGAATGTGGCAAACACAATAAGTAATAATCAATAACATACAGGGTGTTTCAAAAATGACCGGTATATTTGAAATGGCAATAAAAACTAAACGAGCTGCGATAGAAATACACCGTTTGTTGCAATATGCTTGGGACAACAGTACATTTTCAGGCGGACAAACTTTAGAAATTACAGTAGTTACAGTTTTCAACAACAGATGGCGCTGCAAGTGATGTGAAAGATATAGAAGACAACGCAGTCTGTGGGTGCGCCATTCTGTACGTCGTCTTTCTGCTGTAAGCGTGTGCTGTTCACAACGTGCGAGTGTGCTGTGGACAACATGGTTTATTCCTTAGAACAGAGGATTTTTCTGGTGTTGGAATTCCACCGCCTAGAACACAGTGTTGTTGCAACAAGACGAAGTTTTCAACGGAGGTTTAATGTAACCAAAGGACCGAAAAGCGATACAATAAAGGATCTGTTTGAAAAATTTCAACGGACTGGGAACGTGACGGATGAACGTGCTGGAAAAGTAGGGCGACCGCGTACGGCAACCACAGAGGGCAACGCGCAGCTAGTGCAGCAGGTGATCCAACAGCGGCCTCCGGTTTCCGTTCGCCGTGTTGCAGCTGCGTTCACACCTCTATCCATACAAAATTCAAACGCGGCAACCCCTCAGCGCCGCTACCATTGCTGCACGAGAGACATTCGCTAACGATATAGTGCACAGGATTGATGACGGCGATATGCATGTGGGCAGCATTTGGTTTACTGACGAAGCTTATTTTTACCTGGACGGCTTCGTCAATAAACAGAACTGGCGCATATGGGGAACCGAAAAGCCCCATGTTGCAGTCCCATCGTCCCTGCATCCTCAAAAAGTACTGGTCTGGGCCGCCATTTCTTCCAAAGGAATCATTGGCCCATTTTTCAGACCCGAAACGATTACTGCATCACGCTATCTGGACATTCTTCGTGAATTTGTGGCGGTACAAACTGCCTTAGACGACACTGCGAACACCTCGTGGTTTATGCAAGATGGTGCCCGGCCACATCGCACGGCCGACGTCTTTAATTTCCTGAATGAATATTTCGATGATCGTGTGATTGCTTTGGGCTATCCGAAACATACAGGAGGCGGCGTGGATTGGCCTCCCTATTCGCCAGACATGAACCCCTGTGACTTCTTTCTGTGGGGACACTTGAAAGACCAGGTGTACCACCAGAATCCAGAAACAATTGAACAGCTGAAGCAGTACATCTCATCTGCATGTGAAGCCATTCCGCCAGACACGTTGTCAAAGGTTTCGGGTAATTTCATTCAGAGACTACGCCATATTATTGCTACGCATGGTGGATATGTGGAAAATATCGTACTATAGAGGTTCTCAGACCGCAGCGCCATCTGTTGTTGACAATTGTAACTACTGTGATTTCGAAAGTTTGTCCGCCTGAAAATGTACTGTTGTCCCAAGCATATTGCAACAAACGGTGTATTTCTATCGCTGCTCGTTTAGTTTTTATTATCGTTTCAAATATACCGGTCATTTTTTAAACACCCTGTATATTAACAGTATGTTACAATACACAGTGATCCAGGAGGAATGTTCAATATTCAGGGATATAAGATGAACGCTCGTGTGAAACAAAATACTTCATACGGAGGTGTGCCCTGTTCCAAATCGTTTTCGAGACAGAACACATTTAGGCCAACCTATCTCGTTCCTCTAAAACTCTTTGCTCGGAGTCTCTTTCTGGCATTCTGAGCGCGCATTTTTCCATGGCGTGTTTTGAGTGAAGTAGTAGGGACTGAGAGTGTATCAGGGAGAACCATCGGTTAACTGTGTTTGCACATGTGCTGGCTCAAATGTCACACACTTACAATAATGAAAAATATGCAAATATGGTGTATATTTATTTTTATTTATTTCCTATTAGGGCAGCAAAAACCGTACAGAAAACAGTAGTGACAAAAGTGCCTTATTAGCGTAAATGTTATTTCCACAGTAGAACAATAAAAAGAGTTCAATATTCGAACATAAGTTTTTAATGTAGAATAGAATCCCTTAAAGAAGAACTCCAGGCAACCAGCAGCACTTACAACAGCTCCAAGTTGACATCAGTGGAATTTTCACAATTGAATAATGATAAGAGCGTGAATTACAAAGATAAGATCGCTATATAAATTATAAACGACAAAACTACGACCCAGGGTTCGAACTGGGTCGATTCCAGACGAGAATGACATCCACAGTAGTATGTTTACGGCTTCTGTGACGGTAATGTTCCTGCTGCTGTTGAGGAAGACAGCGGCGCTCTCCGAGGCGTCCAATTCCTGATCGCAGTGTTTTGCGTGAAACAGGTATCCTTCCAAATTCCCATTTTTTTCCAGCTACTAGCAGACCGCGACTTTCTACATGTATCAGTGTCCCATGATCACGTATATGGAAAACATTAAATAAGAAAAATTTGTATCTACTTAAATACAGCGTGTCCCCAATCTTCACACTGGGCGACAATGCCACACCACTTGTAAATTGTCACTGGTTAAATGACAATCGCCATTTGTCCACTAACACTGTTCAAAGATGAAACCGCGTTTACACGGAATGGAGACAAAAGCACACTTAATAATCATCGATGGTCGCAGAAAAATCTACACGCTACAGTGGAAACCAATTTCCAAGTTCGTTTTTCGATTAATGTTTGATGCAGCCTGATCGGTAAAATGTTGATAAGTTATGAAAAAATGTTCAAATGTGTGTGAATTCCTAAGGGAACAGACTGCTGAGGTCATCGGTCCATAGACTTACACACTTCTTAAACTAACTTATGCTAAGAGCAACACACACACGCACCCATGCCCGAGGGAGAAATCGAACCTCCGGCGGGAGGGGCCGCGCAATCCGTGACATGGCGCCTCAAACCCGACGGCCACTCCGCGCGGTGATCACTTATGAAATACCGATGCGAGCCTTCAGTTGATCTGCAGCAGTCTAGGCTTGCTGAGTGATAGATCACTCCTTGAAACTCAAAGTTTATTAAAAGTTACGCAACGGATCTGATTAACGAAATTAGTGGAGAAGTGTGGCCCTAGGATTGAATTTCATGTACCAGTATGTCTACAGTTTACTTTTACCGAACATCATAAAAGGAATTTCCTGATTACAGTTCGAAAACTTGACCTAGGAAAATCCCAATATTTATTACAATTCTTAGTGTGCACAAATTTGTAGTGGACGTTACAAGATTTCTACTGTAGGTCTCAGCAATAACATCAAAAATGAGATATAAAATTATGTTATAATAAGGAATGGTACGATTGGGAATGATAATTTGACAAGGAAATGGGGTTTATGCAGATCAACTTACTGATCTATTAACACAGTGCAACATAATGGTGAAATGAAACCAGTGATTGCATGAGATTATGTTGTTCAATTCTCTGCTTAGAAATTGTCCTCCAATCGTCCGTACTCCTGCTTTGTTCAATGGGAAGCTGGCCTACCTTTAACTGTCAACCTGCGGTCTCATCTCAAAATCTGTCGAAAGTGGTCAGTGACCTCTGTTTCTTAACTGTACTTTTCACAACACCAAAGCTCTATCTTTCATGACCGTGGAAAGAAAAAGTTTTCTCTCACTCCACTAGCCTCTTACGAACTCGCCAGCCAACATACAATGAACTGTGTGGAAAACATTCTCCCGTAGGCACATTTAATAAAACATCCATTATGTGGAAGGCTTTTTAGTTTTTTCGCCGTTATCACTTGCAGTTCTCGGCTTACCAAACTTCCAGGTAGTCGATTGCTGTGTCCACCAAAGGAACGCCAGCAGAACAATACCTTCCAGTGTACATTCCTTGTGAGTGGCCAGGATCACCTCCGCCATAGGTTGGCATCCTACTTTTAAGTTGCCCCAAGGATCCACTGAGAGCAGCATGGCGAGGTGTGTCACTGCGCTGCGTGCTCTGTTAGCGTAGGCTGTTCACGTCTTCAGTTCGCAAGCCAATATTCTACATATATGCCCCAATTCCCAATTACAAGATAGAAAGGAGACTAATAAAGATGGCTCGAACCACACAACCGCCGGCCGCGGTGGTCTAGCGGTTCTAGGCGCTCAGTCCGGAACCGCGCGACTGCTACGGTCGCAGGTTTGAATCCTGCCTCGGGCATGGATGTGTGTGATGTCCTTAGGTTAGTTAGGTTTAAGTAGTTCTAAGTTCTAGGGGACTGATGATCACAGATGTTTAGTCCCATAGTGCTCAGAGCCATTTGAACCACACAACCACTGCGTAATGCTAATCACTTGAATAAAAATGTGATGGGTTGACTGGCTTACACTTGACGGTAATCGATATCAAGTGTGATTTGCATATCGAAGGCAATGAAATATATCAGGCTGGTAATGGCTTGATTCTTATCAAGGTCCAGTCACTTTGGAAGACTGAATGATGAAACACAATTACTTGCATTTTTTGAAAAATTCGTTTGCTGAGCTCCTTGAGGACATTCCTTTCGCCACGCAGATTGAAACGTACTTTCAGTATGAGAGAGCCCCTCTACGTTTCACCCAATACATGAGGGATTATTTCAACCGCACTTGTCCTAATTGTTGGATTGTTCATGGTAATACAATTAATGGCCTCATAGAATACCAGATCTTACGCCACTAGATTTCTATGGGGTTGGATGAAGTCTGAGGTGTACAAACAGTAGGTGAATACACAAGACGAACTACTTGGTCACGTCATGGATGCTGTTACTCGCATTGGGGACAGTCGAGATGTTTTCACAGGAGGAACACGACTTGGTATCCCAAGAGTGCAGAAATGCATCGTAAGACGACGGCAGGATATTCAAACATTTATTGGAAACTGTGCAATAATTGTAATGTGACATGTACGATACTGCCTAGAAGTGTGTGTGTGTTAAAAATACCGGTATTTCAATTGAGACATTGTAAAACGCATGTTGTAATGTTTACTAACTGCTGTACATGTGTAAATCTGTCAATGTACTTAATAATACAGAAAATAAATAACAATGTACATTAAATGTGTTATACCTCGGAAACCATTCAGAATAGGGCATATGTCAATATGAATATTTTGCTTCAGATGATCGATCCTGCCATATTCATGAATCTTAGGACACCGTCTATAGTAGCAATTAACTTAGGTAACAGTCTGATGCCTGGCAGTGGATGTAGTATACCTACTACAAGAACTCTAATTAACTTTGCCATCTATAGGTAGCCTATACAGTTTCACTATGACGGAATGTAATATTGCAGATACTCTTGACTGTCCTACTACTCCGTAAATAATGACTGCTAAGTTGTAATGCAGTCTTGCAGTGTGTTGAGATGGCTGCACGCACTGAAATGAACAGTCTAACTGCTGATTCAGAACTGTGAGAGTGACCATGGCGCATCGTCTCTTGTGCCAGTCGGCGTAAGAATTTCCATTTCTGCCAGCACGAGCCAGAAGTAATGTAGCCCACAGCTGACAGCGCTCTCTTTGTCGTCGTTCCACACTATCGGCGGATGCAGATCCACGAGGTGCAAAGCAGAAAGAGGTCCCAATTTGTGAGCGTCATCTGGAGGCTGCTGCTTGGACTGAAAGACACCAGGTCAGTGGATATGCCTGTATGAGATTGGCTTCTCACATTGTTTGCACAACATACCCCTCTAAACTGTAGCACAGGTGTAATATGCCAAATGGATATAGTACCCCTGGACACTAAGTAATTGTAAGAGAATTATAACGATGAAAAGGTGACTGAAGCACAGAGTATTATGTAAACAGTTAATGACGAGCCTTCAGTTCCAAATTTAATGTAATTAAATTACCTGAGTATGGTTCAGAACATTCCATACGATATAGATGTCAAAGACTGTCTGAGGTTACCAGAACTCTCTAAGGTAGTTCATCTCTGCAGCAGATCTCCCACCTTGGAAGAACTGCAGGGATAAGAAAGAGATTAATGTCACCGATAATATGGCTCTCATACTACGCTGCAACATCTGTGATTCTACCACACATATTACAAACTTCCCCAACTTGAACGTACACAATGTGCTGTGGAGGTGAGCAAATAGTGAAGGAGGAAGAGGAGATTAGTGTTTAACGTCCCGTCGACAACGAGTTCATTAGAGACGGAGCACAAGCTCGAATTACGGAAGGATGTAGAGAAAAAGCTGCTATGCCCTATCGAAGGAACCATCCAGGCAGTTGCCGTAAGCGATTTATGGAATCCACGGAAAACCTAAATCAGAATGGCCGGACACGAGTTTGAACCGTCGTCCTCCCGAATACGAGTCCAGTGTGCTAACCACTCCGCTATCCCTCCCGGTGTGAGCAAAAACTGCCCCATGGATAGAGCCTCTTAAAGTAACCAAGTGCACTGTCTAGTCACATTTACCTTTAACACACCAAGCCTAAGTCGACAACATTCTTTACGAAACTGGTGTCTTCTATGGACCCCACATTTTTTTTCTTTTTTTTTCTTTGCTTCTCAATATAGTAGTGTATAAGGTCATTTACATTAGGGTCTTTGCATGTCTAAAACTATATATTTAAATTAAATAAGCCTTTTGACGTGTTGCTTTATCGTCAAACCTGACAAACTGAAGAATATGCGCATATCGATTCCGTACCAAGATGGCAGTAAAACAAACTGCACGACGAATATTTTCGTCTCTTGCTCACATTTCAGAAATTGATTCCCTTTGGCACCGAAGACCTCGAGCAGTAGCACATCAGGAAACGCTTTCAATTTGGCAGAATCTACCTGCATCCTAATTTTCATTTTGTTCAGAGCAACATTTGTATTGTAATGTTGAACAACAGGTGACGCTTCTGCATTGGTGAAGGTGCGTATAGTATCTACAACGTGGTCATCATAGAACACATAGAAAACTTTGGACATTTTGGGTGCAATATCCCTTGTGTAGGTCAGAGAGAAACTTTGACAACGTATTGACGTCAGCGAGTCATCGGGGACAAAGAATCCATTTCCGTCCTGGCATTGCAGTAAATTTGTCTTCTCAATTCGAATTCCCATCAGAATTTTCGCTGCACTGTCACTTTCTTCTGAACTAATTCAAGGCTTTCTTCGGATTTCTGAAAATTTATGGAGTTCATATTATGTGAAATAACAAAAAATAAATCTATCAGAATACATAACGTATTATATCAAGCGGTATCCTGCCAGGACGAATGAATCATATATCTGATTATGTAATACTCATCTAAACGGAGTGGCCGAGCGGTTCTAGGCGCTATAGTCTGGAGCCGCGCGACCGCTACGGTCGCAGGTTCGAATCCTGCCTCGGGCATGGATGTGTGTGATGTCCTTAGGTTAGTTAGGTTTAAGTAGTTCTAAGTTCTAGTGGACTGATGACCTCCGATGTTAAGTCCCATAGTGCTCAGAGCCATTTGAACACATCTTAAACAGACGCAAGTCAAATCAAGAGTAAATTGGTTCTTACGGTTGCAGCAGTATCCCTCTGGGATGTCTCATGGACCCCGCTTGGTATGATAAGCGTTAAAGTGACCACCTCTCAAAAGACTGAATAACCACCTTTTGCAAAGCGGACCATTGCGAGACACGCAAGAAGGGAGTCAATGAGGTTCTGAAAGGTACCGAAATGCATGTAGCGCCATGCCAATACCAGTCCCATGCTCAGATGTGCCAGGTTTCTCGGTAGGGGAACCATGGCACAAACAGCCTTGTAGAGGTGGTCCCACAAATTTTCGATTAGGTTTAAATCGGGGAAATTTAGTGACCAAGCAGTACGATAAACTAATGCTGGTGCTTTTCGAACCGCACGCGTAGACTGCGAGCTGTGTGATACGTTATATTGTCTTGCTGGTAGACGCTGTCGTGCTGAGGAAAACCAAACTGCATGTTGGAGTGGACATGGTCGCTACGGACTGATGCATACTTGTGTTGGTGCAGTGTGCCTTCCAGAATGACCAAATCTCCCAGGGCATGCCATAGAAAACTACCCATAGACCATAATGCTCTCTCCTCCCACCGGTATCATTCTGACGATTGTTGCAGAATGTTTGCTTTCAGACGTTTCACGTCCAGTGGAGCGTAAAACATTATTTATCTGAGAAGGCCACTTGTATTGCAGATGCGGTATTGCAGTTAAAATTCCAAAATTCGCCACCGATGAACAGCAGTCAGCATGGGTGCATGAATCAGTCGCCTGCTGAGAAGGCCAGACACAGTGATGTTCCCTAAACGGTCGTTGAGGAGACGCTGTTGGTAACCCCTTGGTTCATCTGGGAGATCAGTTGCCTAACAGTTGCACGACTGTTCGCCAGTACACACCTACGCAGCCGTTGTTCTTCCTTGTCACGTATGACCCTTCGTGCACCACAATTGCCTCAGCGCCGTATTTGGATAGCGCCAGTTTACCATGTATGGTATACTGTCACCACGAGAGCAAACGAACGCTTTACAAACAGAGCCGTTTCGTAAATGATTCCACCCTTCGCCTGAAAGTCAATGATCATTCACTTTTGGACGTCAGTTAAAACGCTCTGTTCTCGTATTAGGAAACCGACTGCACTTTTTTCCTCATTCCAGACACACTTTATGCACCCCCCACTGCTAGTACGGCCATCTGCCGTCTGTAAGCGGCTACTGTGCGTTAACATCCAACATTCGCGCCGATCGATGTTCAGTAAGAAAAACTAGACACTGTGCAACGAGGAATGAAAGGATCATATTACCAGTAGGATCGACCGCGAAGTTCAAACAATGAGTCCGTTATCTTCGCTCTTACTCTGACGGAACATTCCGACAGAGTTATTACCACCATCATTCAGGAACCAACTTCCCCAAGAGACAGAGTGGCTACCGAGAGGTACGGTTGGAATCTCAGTTCCGCCAGTGATGAATTACACCATTACTCGTTCTCCATATGAGAACTGAATTCTTCGTTGTCCACGTGAGGCATCATCTGGCCACCAGAGGGCACAATACAAAGTGTTCCAGCGCATCACAGAGAGAGAGGTATGGAAATTCCATTTGATTTGGATAACAGGACTGTTCCCTGATTCATGGAAGGAAGCCATTTTAATACCCATGTTGAAACCTGGGAAGAACTGTACAAGAGTAGTTATCGTAGTGTTGCTCTCACCAGCTGCGTAGGAAACACATTATAGCGAATGATTGGCCTACGCACATTCTAGATCTCTTAATTGAGACAGCTCGTTCGTCCCTTTCATTGTAGAGGTATGACTCCACCATTGATCTGGAATCAGCTAAAAAATTGTACGGCCAAACCTGAGTAGCTCTCAATTTTGGTTTAGTAAGAGGCTCGTGGATATTTTAAATGTCATGAATTTTGAGAATGAATGCATTCCACATTTTATTTTTCAGTTCGTATCTCAGAAACGGTTTGACAGGAATCACTGTTTTAACATAGTATACGCCGAGTGCTCGAAGCAAAAAACTGTGTTTTTTACTCTGTCTTCCGGACCTGAGTTCCCAGTGAATATACAAGTTTCTCCATGCTATTCTTAAGGTGCTGCTGCAGATGAGGTGTTTCCAATGCAAATAGTTTAAGATCTGGTCTGATTCCCGTCCTTATCGATGATGTTTCGTAGAATGATTCGCACGCTGACACTTGTTGATGGCCCAGCATTGGAAAAAGTGGAACTTCTGTCAAGTTGAACGATTCTCCTTAGTTGTCGTTTGTCCCGTTGTGGCAGGATCTTTTTCCGGCCGCAGCGATGTTAGAGATTTGATGTTTTACCGGACTCCTGATATACACGGTACATACGTGAAATGGTCGTACGGAAAAACCCCACTTCATCGCTACCTCGGAGATACTGTGTCCCATCGCTCGTGCGCCGACTATAACACCACGCTCAGACCCGCTTAAATCTTGATAACCTGCCATTGTAGCAGCAGTGACCGATCTAACAACTGCACCAGACACTTGTTGTCCTATACATACATCAAAAAAAAGGTTTGCATCACCCCGGTTTCCACACCTCCTGAAGATAGACGTTGACTGTGGATATTGTATCACAGAAACAGCCAGTTAGACTGTTCAGAGATGTCACTAAACCCGCCCATGCATGAGCAGCGCCTATTAGACGGAGGGGGTCCGACAGCCGATCAGTTCCAGTCATTCCACCGGGAGCGAGGTACACTGCTCGTGTTGTCTGTAGCTCAACCATGCCTAGACAGTCAGTACCGCGGTTCGATCGCGTCCACGTTGTTACTTTGTGCCAGAAAGGCACAGGCCGCCCAACGGCTACTACTGCAGTGGGTGACCGCTACCTACGGATTATGGCGCGGAGGAACCCTGACAGCAACACCATGTTGAAGAATGGTTTTCGTGAAGCCACAGGATGTCGTGTTACGACTCAAACTGTGCTCAGAAGGCTGCATGAGGCGTAACTTCACTCCCAAAGTCCATGGCGAGGTCCATCTTTGCAACCACGGCAGCGTGGTACAGATGGGTCCAACAACATGCCGAAAGGATCGCTCAGGATTGGCATCACGTTCTCTTCACCGATGAGTGTCACATATGCCTTCAACCAGACAATCGTTGGAGGCGTGTTTGGAAGCAACCCGGTCATGCTGAACACCTTAGACACACTGTCCAGCGAGTGCTGCAAGGTACAGGTTCCCTGCTGTTTTGGGGTGGCATTATGTGGGGCCGACGAACGCCGCTGGTGATAATGGAAGGCGCTATAACGGCTGTACGATACATGAATGCCATCCTCCAACCGACAGTGCAAGCATATCGGCAGCATATTGGCGAAGCATTCGTCTTCATGGACGACAATTCTAGCTCCCATCATGCACATCTTGTGAATGATTTCCTTCAGGATAACGACATCGCTCGCCTAGAGTGGCCAGCATGTTCTCCAGACATGAACCGTATCGAATATGCCTGGGATAGATTGAGAGGGGCTGTTTATGGACGACGTGACCCACCAACGACTCTGAGGGATCTACGCCGAGAGTGGGACAATCTGGACCCACAGTGCCTTGATGAACTTGTGGATAGTATGCCACGACGAATACAGGCATGCTACTGGGTATTAGAGGTACCGGTGTGTACAGCAATCTGGACCACCACGTCTGAAGATCTCGCTGTATGACTGTATGGCGGTACAACATGCAACGTGTGGTTTTCATGAGCAATAAAAAGGGTGGAAACTATGTTTATGTTGATCTCTATTCCAATTTTCTGTACAGGTTCCGGAAGTCTCGAAACTGAGCAGATGCAAAACTTTTTTGTGTGTATATGCGTTACCGACCGCAGCGCCGTATTCGGCCTGTTTACATATCTCTGTAATTGAATACGCATACCTATACCAGTTTCTTTAGCGCTTCAGTGTATATCATTCTGTTGTGTACCAGCGTACAGAATCTTGGGATATGAGCAAGTAGACAGAGACAGACAAGGATACCTGCACAGTGTAAGTGGCAGAAGCAAATTTAAGTGGGTAGATACCTTCTATTTTATTTATTTATTTAACCTGATCTTATTAGGGCCATTAGGCCCTCCTTACATTAGACCAGGGTTTCACTTATACAGTTCCTTTTATACATCATTGTTTTCTAAAACATAACAGTTTTAATGTGACAAAAAATATTTAAATGATTTGAGTGTCTCAAGTGGCAATGTGAGTAACGAATAAAGCTAATACTGGCAGTGCTTCCATTACTGCAGCTGCTGCCACTAGTAGCGATAAAAGTAATAATAATAATAATAATAATAATAACAATGATCACAATAATAACAATAAGGAGAGTGGCAGACATATAAAGAATTTAAAGGTGTACAAGATAGATGTTTTCTGATATAGGGAGTTCTGGGGAAAGGAAATTTAAGGTGACACCACCAGCTAAGAACAATAGAAAAAGAGAAATTTCTGGTTGGAAATAAGGATGTAAATCTCGTCGCCAGAAGTATTTCTGTCCCGTCGGGATGGAGCGTGGGTTCTGAGACAGAAATCAATAGAATGGAGAACACAGTCACTGAGATAAATATAATATACTCAACCTTGTACAAAAGATTCCTCAGCGAAATCCCTATATAAGTCCTTGGCAGAGCCAGGATAAGTTAAACACTTTAACAGTTCACAATAACGAAATAAACATAAGTCTTGAGAACATTTCTGATGTACAAGTTGAGATTGTGCTCTGACTGTCACCGACTGCTGCTAACGGGAGCTACTCGACAACTGGGGATGAGCACGCCAAGAATTGGCTAGAGATACATTTGGGCGGTCTCCTATCCACGTCATTCGTGGAACCAGCAGCCCCTCAGCTCAGGGACGTGGCGTTCGTGTGGCCCGTGTTTGGGTGGTGGTGGTCGCTGTCGCTGTCAGACAACAGAGAAACTCTAGTGCCAATCTCTGAACCTGGAACGATTGCCCCCTGTGTGGCTATCGACTAGCTACGATACCACATCCCTTCCTCCCAAACCTCCTCACCATCGTCGTGCAGTGAACAAAACGATGGCGGGCTTGGGTGGGGGGGGGGGGAGGTGTCTTGGTTACAGGTGTCGCTGAAGAGGCAGCGCATCTCGTCATCCGCCTTGCGAATGCCTGGGAACACCGGCCGAAAACCTGAGCCTAAGGCGTCCATCCGTGACTAGTGGATGATGGTCCTATGGAAGCGGACAACATTTTGGCGTCTGGTGGGTTCTTAGTGTCGAAGAAAGGCAGTCGAACGATCTTGACTCGACCCCGACGTCAAAAGCGGCAGGTGCCATGAGGACGTAAGCGGCGTCGCGTCGATCTCCATCGCCTCTACTGGCGGTGCTGGGCAGGAGGGAGAGACGGCGGGCATTGACTGCGAGATCCTGTGTGGCACCGAATCGGAAACTGAGAGACCTGAGACATGATCATGCAGCCGACAAGCGCGAATTTAGTTGTAGTTCCGTCTGTCCACACTAGAAGAACCTTGAATGACAAAAAAACGACTCAGAATGTTAATACTGGTTCCCCGTTAACATCTGCTGAAGGCACCAAACAACCTAAAAAAGACAACATCGTTGATTTTTAAATGATTAATGAAAGGAATCTTAGCTAACAGCTGAAGTAGGTGCAATATGTGAAGTACTATGGCGTCGGCGATGAACCAACTCCGGAGGTGAATTGCTGCCTCTCAGTTGGAAACAGCAGGACACCGAAAATGATTTTATAGCCTTTGTCGACCGTGGGAAGCGCATAGTCTGTTCCTTTGCTACTTGAAAGTGCGTACAAAAAAGTCGACCTTTCCTCTGGAATGGTGATGAAATGGTGTACTAGCCACATGTTGCATGCCGTAGGTATCACAGAATTGTTGAAATTCGCTTGACACAATCTGAGGTCCATTGTCTTCAAACAATTTCTTCTGGAAGACCCTCGATTAAAAAAACTTGCGTCAGTGCTTCAATAGATTATGAAGCAGCCGTGGATTGCATGGATACAGCAAAAGGGAATCTGCTAAATGCACAAACCACAATTAACCACTGGAAGTTCCAAAATGTAGCAGCATAATCGATGTGAAGTCTTTGCCATTGGGCGGGGTGTTTAGGCCACTCAAAGAATTTCTGGGGTGGAGCAGCTTGGTGCTCTACACAGGCCTGGCAGCTAGCAGTAACCTTCTCTATCTGGGCGTTCATCTCGACCCAAGTGCAATGGCGTCGGGCCAGTTGTTTCATTCTGATCATGCCCCAATGACGTGGGTGCAACAAATGAAATACTTTTTGCTGTAAAGACCTTGATATAACAACTCGTGAATGACCATCTGAATTGGCAGACCACGTTGGCGTACAAAAAACCGACGAACCAACGAGTTCTGAATCACTTCAGCTGTCAGTGGGCAGCCGGTGAGGATGTACTGAACCAACACTTGTAAATCAGGATCGGCTGCTGTTTTCTGAGCAACCTTCCTATGCGAGACTGGATAATCCATAGGCGTCGCTGGATCCAAAACATTCAAATAAAAACGTGAGTCCTCTGACTCGTCGGAAACAGGATGAGTCCAACAGGTAACCGTAAGAGGATGTTGGAATGCTTAATCGTAGGACGGTAAATACGCTCATACTGATAATTATACATCTACTACATCTGCATACATACTCCGAAATCCACCATACGGTGCGTGGCGGAGGGTACATCGTACCACAACTAGAATCTTCTCTCCCTGTTCCACTCCCAAACAGAACGAGGGAAAAATGACTGCCTATATGCCTCTCTACGAGCCATAATCTCTCTTATCTTATCTTTGTGGTCTTTCCGCGAAATATAAGTTGCGGCAATAAAATTGTACTGCAGTCAGCCTCAAATGCTGGTTCTCTAAATTTCATCAGTAGTGATTCACGAAAAGAACGCCTCCTTTCCTCCAGAGACTCCCACCCGAGTTCCTGAAGCATTTCCGTAACACTCGCGTGATGATCAAACCTACCAGTAACAAATCTAGCAGCCCGCCTCTGAATTGCTTCTATGTCCTCCCTCAATCCGACCTGATAGGGATCCCAAACGCTCAAGCAGTACTCAAGAACAGGTCGTATTAGTGTTTTATAAGCGGTTTCCTTTACAGATGAACCACATCTTCCCAAAATTCTACCAATGAACCGAAGACGTCCATCCGCCTTCCCCACAACTGCCATTACATGCTTTTCCCACTTCATATTGCTCTGCAGTGTTATGCCCAAATATTTAATCGACGTGACTGTGTCAAGCGCTACACTACTAACGGAGTATTCAAACATTATGGGATTCTTTCTCCTATTCATCTGCATTAATTTACATTTATCTATATTTAGAGTTAGCTGCCATTCTTTACACCAATCACGCCGGCCGGGTTGGCCGAGCGGTTCTAGGCGCTACAGTCTGGAACCGCGCGACCGCTACGATCACAGGTTCGAATCCTGCCTCGGGATGGATGTATGTGATGTCCTTAGGTTAGTTAGGTTTAAGTA
This sequence comes from Schistocerca nitens, assembly GCF_023898315.1. Classification (NCBI taxonomy): domain Eukaryota; kingdom Metazoa; phylum Arthropoda; class Insecta; order Orthoptera; family Acrididae; genus Schistocerca; species Schistocerca nitens. Next base: position 389,968,800 of record NC_064616.1, read on the forward strand.
GCTCTAAGTTCTAGGGGACTGATGACCTCAGAAGTTAAGTCCCGTAGTACTCAGAGCCATTTTACGCCAGTCACAAATTCTGTCCAAGTCATCTTGTATCCTCCTATAGTCACTCAACGACGACACCTTCCCGTACACCACAGTATCATCAGCAAACAGCCGCACATTGCTGTCTACCCTATCCAAAAGATCATTTATGTAGATAGAAAACAACAGCGGACCTACCACACGTCCCTGGGGCACTCCAGATGATACTCTCACCTCTGACGAACACTCACCATCGAGAGGGTAACTTACTGGGTACTATTACTTAAGAAGTCTTCGAGCCGCTCACATATTTGGGAGCCAATCCCATATGCTCGTACCTTACTTAGGAGTCTGCAATGGGGCACCGAGTCAAACGCTTACCGGAAGTCAAGGAATATGGCATCCGTCTGATACCCTTCATGGTTCGCAAGATATCATGTGAAAAAAGGGCAAGTTGCGTTTCGCAGGAGCGATGCTTTCTAAAACCGTGGTGATGCATGGACAACAACTTCTCTGTCTCAAGGAAATTCATTATATTCTAACACAGAATATGTTCGAGAATCCTGCAACAAACCGATGTTAAAGATATTGGTCTGTAATTTTGAGGATCCGTCCTTCTACCCTTCTTATATACAGGCGTCACCTGCGCTTTTTTCCAGTCGCTCGGGACTTTACGTTGGGCAAGAGATTTGCGATAAATGTAATACAGAATGAGAAACCAGTGGTGCAGCTTTGGGCGGTGAACATTGAAGTCAACAGTGAAGTCAACGGCTTTTGGTCCGTGACAAGATAGAATTTATGCCCTTACAGGTACTGATGAATCTCGTTGACACAGTTGCAAGAACTTCTTTCTCTAATTGTCAACAAGTGCCTTGTTCAGTATCTATGATGCAAATGCAATTGGTCTATCTACGCCCCTGTTTCTGTGAGAAAGATCTGCCCAGATCCAGTATGATGAACCATCAGCTGCCAAAATTAATAGTTTGGATCGGTCGAAATGCATCACGAAATTGTCACTCAGCAAAACGTCTTTTAATTTCTTGAAACCTGAAGCACATTCCTGGGACCAAACAACGGAACGTTCTTCCCACGAAGTCGATGCAACAGAGATGCGATCTGAGCAGCTTTCGGGGTAAAAAAATGGTTCAAATGGCTCTGAGCACTATGGGACTTAACTGCTGAGGTCATCAGTCCCCTAGAACTTAGAACTACTTAAACCTAACTAACCTAAGGACATCACACACACCCATGCCCGAGGCCGGATTCGAACCTGCGACCGTAGCAGTCGCGCGGCTCCGGACTGAGCGCCTAGAATCATGAGGCAAAAAAGTGCTCACTGACAACACATTGTCTTGTATTTGTAACACAAGATTTCCACGCCGAAACTGTTCGAATTGTCTTTCGCATATAGAACCACAAACGAAACTATTTTTGTAACGTTCTTGAATGTGGCAGGGAGGCTACAAACACCTATGATAGGGATATCGTCACCATCGTATAACAGACGACACTGCCTGAGACTGACAAAGTGTAGGCTGACCCAGTCGTTCGTATATACGTCTTTTCAAAAGTTTGGCATGAGGTCCAGATTCAAGTTGTACATGAGCGGCCTGCTTGCAAATGTTCAGTGGTACAGAGAACGTTAGCCTGTCTTTGAACAAAGATGAGTTCTGAAAATTTAAAACTGACTCTGACTTGGATGGAACATTGTTCTTCTCACTATCCACTACATTAACACTCACGGCTTGAGTTTTAGAGGAACCAACTCCTGACTTTTTCTGAATGTTTTTTTCATATAAATTGTTTGAATGTAACACACTTGCCGCGATTGTAACACTGCGCATTGCAGCAAGGGCATGGCTGCCGGTTGTGAGACTTAAAACAATGCGTACAAGATTTTACAATATGAACTGAATGTTTGGTGCGGGCCCACTGTCTACTTCTTTCGCGTCCCACGCGCCATGCCGTGAAGGGCCGTAGCGCGTGACCTGCGCGCACAGACTGTTTACTGTCACTACGATGCACAATGGATACGAGCGGGAACTCAAACCCTATTCTCTGTTCATCATAAGAATAAATCTGATGCAAACATTACGGCATGTAGTCTTCCGCGCCGGCCGCGGTGGTCTCGCGGTTCTAGGCGCGCAGTCCGGAACCGTGCGACTGCTACGGTCGCAGGTTCGAATCCTGCCTCGGGCATGGATGTGTGTGATGTCCTTAGGTTAGTTAGGTTTAAGTAGTTCTAAGTTCTAGGGGACTGATAACCACAGCAGTTGAGTCCCATAGTGCTCAGAGCCATTTTCTGTAGTCTTCCGCGTTTGCTTGAATCTCATTGGATTTCGTTTCACGCGGAGCGGAAGCGAAACTGTGTCCAGTACAGTAATGTACGATCATAAAGACACGTTTTATGCTATGTTACACGCACACAGACTGAGTGATAATGCGGGCAACAGCTTTACCAGGGCATTAAACTTGGACCGCACTGGCCAGCCAGCTGGTTCAACTAACCTGCAAAGATGTAAGCAGTTGCAGTGCAGACGTAAAAGGAAACGAACGAAGAAACACTATAGCTCCGAATGTGATTTATTTTTGAAGAGAATGAAATAATATTCTACAAAATTCCAGCATTACTGCACGCTTCTTAGGTGACCAGACGGAAAGCATAAAATGCTCTCGTTCTTACCTAACATACTATTCTAATTACAAACAAGAACGATGAAAATTCCTAACTTAAATACAGGATAATTTTTCTGAGCGAGTTATGTGTGATGCAAAAGCATACTGCAGGGATTTCACCTATTGTTCAATACTGAAGCCACTGAAGGTATTAATTACATTCAGCCGTCTGGCAGTCTCTTAGCTCCTTGCTTATTCGAATCCGAGAAATATATGTATTTGAGTTGTGGAACTGTCATCTGCTACGTTGAAAAGGAGTCGATCAACGACACAATCCACGAAGCCACCTAGACGCCGCATTTTCTCCTCTTCATTTATGACATGCCGTTCTGTACCCCACCATCGTTCGCCAGTGACATATGAAAAAGCTGCATGCGTTACTTCCAGTAAGTCTGCAAGCTTAACAGTCTCGTTATTTCTCGCGACAAATCGTTTAGCTTTGCTCCAGATTTGTTCTGTTAGGTTCATATTGTAACGGTACAGTGGAAAACGTAAAACTGCAGAATTTATATGGCATGCTCGATATTGTGAAAATGATTGTTTTTCATGTTTTTACGACACTTATCACTCTGGTTCGTGTGAGACTACATCTGTGGTGGAAAACAATGGACGTAGTCCAAACAAAGACTATTTCGTTTTTCATTTTAGCCCTAAAAATTAAATTGTCATGCTTTCTTAATTTAAGCAATCTTTATTAACAATCTTTCATAAAATGTCAATAATTAAGAAATTATATTTGAAATCAAACCAGGAATTTCGCGCCCAGAGTTAATTAGAAACAAGAAGAAATGCCTTATTCACAAAAAATGATGATGGATTTTACAATTACGAGATGTAGGTATTTCAAACTGAATGGAAAATAAGACGACTACGACGAGGCTTAAACCATCGATGAATGAACTACACTTAGTTACCTAATCTACTACGCTACCGACTCCGCTGTACATCTAATCTGGAATATTTCCTTAACTGATTACAGTGCCTAGGATGAATTCAAAGCCAATTTTTTCAGTAAATTTACGAAAAATATTAAGAACAACCTATTTCTCGGCCTTTTTAACCGTGTTTCACACGCATGCTTCACTGCGGAACAGGAAGCAGCCTCAGCCATTTTCATACTGCGTATTAACAGCGCGACAATCAGAGCACAACAGCACAAAAACTGTTACTGTACACGATTTTTAAAATAAAAACTACATAGTTAAAGCGTGATTAAGGAAACCTTTGATGGCTGTTGATACATTACAATATCTTAAAGTTTAATGTAGCATAACTCAGTAATAATATATCTAATACACTACTGGCCATTAAAATTGCTACACCACGAAGATTACATTCTACAGACGCGAAATTTAACCGTCAGGAAGAAGATGCTGTGATATGCAAATGATTAGCTTTTCACAGCATTCACATAAGGTTGGCCTCGGTGGCGACACCTACAACGTGCTGACATGAGGAACGTTTCTAACCGACTTATCATACACAAACAGCAGTTGACCGGCGTTGCCTGGTGAAACGTTGTTGTGATGCCTCGTGTAAGGTGGAGAAATGCGTACCATCACGTTTCCACCTTTGATAAAGGTCGGATTGTAGCCTATCGTGACATTGCTGCTCGTGTTGGTCGAGATCCAATGACTGTTAGCAGAATATGGAATCAGTGGGTTCAGGAGGGTAATACGGAACGCCGTGCTGGATCCCAACGGCCTCGTATCACTAGCAGTCGAGATGACAGGTACCTTATCTGGCTGTAATGGATCGTGTAGCCACGTCTCGATCCCTGAGTCAACAGATGGGGACGTTTGCAAGACAACAACCTTCTGCACGAACAGTTCGACGACGTTTGCAACAGCATGGTCTATCAGCTCGGAGACAATGGCTGCGGTTACCCTTGACGCTGCATCACAGACAGGAGCGCCTGCGACCCAACGACGAACCTGGGTGCACAAATCGCAAAACGTCATTTTTTCGGATGAATCCAGGTTCTGTTTACAGCATTATTATGGTCGCATCCGTGTTTGGCGACATCGTGGTGAACGCACATTGGAAGCGTGTATTCGTCATCGCCATACTGGTGTATCACCCGGTGTGATGGAATGGGGTGCCATTGGTTACACTTCTCGGTCACCTCTTGTTCGCATTGACGGCACTTTGAACAGTGGACGTTACATTTAAGATGTGTTACGACCCGTGGCTCTACCCTTCATTCGATCCCTGCGAAAGCCTACATTTCAGCAGGATAATGCACGACCGCATGTTGCAGGTCCTGTACGGGCCTTTCTGGATACAGAAATTGTTCGACTGCTGCCCTGGCCAGCACATTCTTCAGATCTCTCACCAATTGAAAACGTCTGGTCAATGGTGGCCGAGCAACTGGCTCGTCACAATACGCCAGTCATTACTCTTGATGAACTGTGGTATCGTGTTGAAGCTGCATGGGGAGCTGTACATGTACACGCCATCCAAGCTCTGTTTGACTGAAAGCCCAGGCGTATCCAGGCCTTGATTTCGGCCACATGTGGTTGTTCTGGGTACTGATTTCTCAGGACCTATGCATCCAAATTGCGTGAAAATCTAATCACATGTCAGTTCTAGTATAATATATTTGTCCAATGAATACCCGTTTATCATCTGCATTTCTTCATGGTGTAGCGATTTTAATGGCCGGTAGCAGGACCTGCTTTTAAGAGCGTAATAACACCAGTGCACGTGTGCTACTGCTTCCGACCAGTCATAGCCGCTGTGTTTGTTTACATCTGTTTTATTCTTCTGATGAACGGAGTATACCGCTGCATTGTCTAAATTGTCTTATACTAACTCCGTCTACAGGCCGCAAGCGACCCATCGGGACCATCCGACCGCCGTATCATCCTCAGGTGAGGATGCGGATAGGAGGGGCATGGGGTCAGCACACCGCTCTCCCGGTCGTTATGACGGTTTTCTTTGACCGGAGCCGCTACTATTCGGTCGAGTAGCTCCTCAATTGGCATCACGAGGCTGAGTGCACCCCGAAAAATGGCAACAGCACGTGGCGGCGGGATGGTGACCCATCCAAGCGCCGGCCACGCCCGACAGCGCTTAACTTCGGTGATCTCACGGGAACCGGTGTATCCACTGTGGCAAGGCCGTTGCCCTAAATTGTCTTAGTTATGTAAAAAATCAAGCACTTGTTTTAAAGTAGGACACTACAGAATCTAAGACGACAGTCTGAGATATTCTGTGTTATGGCATCGCGTAACATCTCATCACAACAAAACTTGTCACTCTCGCTTTAATTTACACTTTCTAGTCAGACCTCTTAAGTCTGCTATCCATACTCTGTTTGTTTCGTTGGGCTTCCTAAGAAGTCCGAAAAACTTGTTTCTACATAAATTTCTTCATCAAAATATCTATAGAGGGCTTCGATTGCTTATTCATACGAAACACTTTCAGGGCGCGTCGTTGGAGAAAGCTTATAACAGAGGCGGTAAACTTCCACTCCTACTGTTGACAAAAAATATGGATATCGATCCGCGCCTTGGATCCGGTGCGCCGTGAAGTATAACTGCGCTGTGTACTTCACCCATTCTCCCTGCTGAACGTTAAACTGCCTGAACTGCGGGGCACATGGAGGTCTTGTTTGCTGCGGCGGTCCTGCGGTAGCATCAAGCGATGTTCGTTTGAATATCCAGTAACTTGGCCATTTCAACCTTCAACTGCTGCATCTGTTGTGCCAGAAGCTGAACAACCTGTGTGAGAGACTTGTCTTGCTTGAACATGGTTCACAAATCAAACTTAAAGCTGTCGTAGCCCTAAAAACACTATCAAAAGCCCAAGGCAAAAGCAACAAACTAAAACAGAAAGCAAGAAGCTCAGTGCTGAAAACAAACCACAACACAATTAAGCCTATGCCGGACTCTGTGTAAAGGAAACACTAGTAATGGCTCTGAGCACTATGCGACTTAACTTCTGAGGTCATCAGTCGCCTAGAACTTAGAACTAATTAAACCTAACTAACCTAAGGACATCACACACATCCATGCCCGAAGCAGGACTCGAACCCGCGACCGCAGCGGTCACGCGGCTTCAGACTGAAGCGCCTTCAACCGCACGGCCACACCGGCCGGCGAAACACTAGTACCACGTGACAATTGGTGAGCATGGCATTGAATCTGAAATAAAACAGAATTATGCTGAGCTTAGGGTACTTACACAAAAGTTCTCTTGCAAAAAGAATTACGTGTATATTGTCAAAAATGAATATGCCACAATCCTCGCTCGGCAAAGAACGGGACCTCCCACAATCCGCGTAGAAGAAAGCTCGGATTACGGAAGGGTGGGGAAGTAAATCGGGCGTGCCTTTTCGAAGGAACCATCCCGGCATTTACCTGAAGCGATTTAGGTAAATCACGGAAAACCTCAATCAGGATGGCCGGACGCGGGTTTGACGCTTCGTTCTCCTGAATGCGAGTCCAGTGTGTTAACCAACGCGTCACCTCGCTCAGTTGTCCCATCGATAAGATGCGTGGGTTCTGAAGCAGAAATCATAAGAATGATGGAACACAATCACTGCGAGAAATACTGCAATACACTCTACTTTTCTACAAAGATTTTATCAGCGAAATCCATATACAAATATTTGGCAAAGGCGGGGTAAGTTAAACACTTCAACAGTTCACAATAAAGAAATAAACGTAAGTCTTGTAGCCAGTTCTGATGTACTACTTTCGTAGAGCAAGTTGCGACTGTAATGTGACGATCCTCGAATGCTTCTAACTGGAGCTACTCGACACCTGGGGACGAACTCGGCAACGGCTGACTAGAGCTGCAGTCGGGCGGTCTCTTGTCCACGTGATCCGTAGCGCCGGTGGCTCCTCAGCTCAGGGCGTGGCACTCGGGATGCTTACGGCTGGGTGGTGCCGGTCACTGTCGCTACCGCTGTTGGACAACAGGAGAATCTTTAGCGCCAACCTCTCAACCTGGAACGATTCCATTCTGTGTGGTATCGACTCGCTACGATACTACAGGATGTACAAGGGTAATGAGTGCGTAAGGGACAATGGTAATCCTCGTTGTTGCTTCAGTAGATACGTCCTTAACTGTATTCTGAAGCTGGAGATGTTATTCAGTTCACTAACATAATGAGTGACGTTATTCCACAGTCAGGTTCCTGCCACTGAGAAAGACATCAGGACAGTAGATAAATAACAGAGAGAGACAGAAATGTTTTTGTTCCGAAAAATGGTTCAAATGGCTCTGAGCACTATGGGACTTAACATCTGAGGTCATCAGTCCCCTAGAACTTAGAACCACTTAAACCTAACTAATCTAAGGACATCACACACCCTGCCCGAGGCGGGATTCGGACCTGCGACCGTAGCGGTCGCGCGGTTCCAGACTGAAGCGCCTAGAACCGCTCGGCCACAAAGGCCGGCTTTTGTTCTGACTGGAACAGATCTTTCTGCCATATTTCTCAGATAACAGCGTTAAGATCGAAGAGAGATGTGAGGGATATTGTTCGTTAATAAAACTGTAGAGAAGACGGAGGGTACGGAAATCTCTGCACTTGTCACAGATATAACGAACAGAGGCATTCACAACCAGTTCCTGGCGCCGTGAGCTCTCCTGAGAAACGCCATGCAGGGTAACATCACTGCAAATAATAACTAGAAGTATAAGTATTTGTATAAGTTTCTTTTTCACGTCACCTGCTTCCAGTGTCACTTTATGGTGCCGGGCGTCACGCATTCGTGGCGAGACGTCAGTTATCAGAGGAACACAGCACGGCACTTGGCGACAAATTTAGGGTTCAAGTTTGGCAAATAAAATTTAGAAGTCGTCAGTGTCAAAGATGTTGCTAATGTCTAAGGAGCACATCGATGGTAGGCAATGAAATCCTCGTAACTCCATCTGCCTTTGAAAACCTCGTACTTCCAGTAACCAGTAACTCCATTATCAAAGAGAGATTTGAAAGTGCATGGATTTCTCTGATCTGGCATTAACTAAGCTTATACTATACAGCTGCACTGTATATTATTTTCAAGAAATAATTTTAGCTTCTGCTGTAAAATTTAATAAAAACGTTTTACGAAATTTTCATTGCCTACCATTGACATAGTAGCTGCCTCTTTTGCACTCATTGCAAGCATCAGGTCATCTGTTTCCTTTATTAAAGCAGATGCTATGCCACGATATTTATGGAAACCAGAGTGATAATAATCTAGTAGGTTGTTTTTAGTCAGGTAACCTGTTAGCTCGTCGTGTACTATCGATTATATATTCTAAGACCTTGGACAGTGCAGGAAGAATGTAAATACACTCCTGGAAATTGAAATAAGAACACCGTGAATTCATTGTCCCAGGAAGGGGAAACTTTATTGACACATTCCTGGGGTCAGATACATCACATGATCACACTGACAGAACCACAGGCACATAGACACAGGCAACAGAGCATGCACAATGTCGGCACTAGTACAGTGTATATCCACCTTTCGCAGCAATGGAGACGATCGTAGAGATGCTGGATGTAGTCCTGTGGAACGGCTTGCCATGCCATTTCCACCTGGCGCCTCAGTTGGACCAGCGTTCGTGCTGGACGTGCAGACCGCGTGAGACGACGTTTCATCCAGTCCCAAACATGCGCAATGGGGGACAGATCCGGAGATCTTGCTGGCCAGGGTAGTTGACTTACACCTTCTAGAGCACGTTGGGTGGCACGGGATACATGCGGACGTGCATTGTCCTGTTGGAACAGCAAGTTCCCTTGCCGGTCTAGGAATGGTAGAACGATGGGTTCGATGACGGTTTGGATGTACCGTGCACTATTCAGTGTCCCCTCGACGATCACCAGTGGTGTACGGCCAGTGTAGGAGATCGCTCCCCACACCATGATGCCGGGTGTTGGCCCTGTGTGCCTCGGTCGTATGCAGTCCTGATTGTGGCGCTCACCTGCACGGCGCCAAACACGCATACGACCATCATTGGCACCAAGGCAGAAGCGACTCTCATCGCTGAAGACGACACGTCTCCATTCGTCCCTCCATTCACGCCTGTCGCGAAACCACTGGAGGCGGGCTGCACGATGTTGGGGCGTGAGCGGAAGACGGCCTAACGGTGTGCGGGACCGTAGCCCAGCTTCATGGAGACGGTTGCGAATGGTCCTCGCCGATACCCCAGGAGCAACAGTGTCCCTAATTTGCTGGGAAGTGGCGGTGCGGTCCCCTACGGCACTGCGTAGGATCCTACGGTCTTGGCGTGCATCCGTGCGTCGCTGCGGTCCGGTCCCAGGTCGACGGGCACGTGCACCTTCCGCCGACCACTGGCGACAACATCGATGTACTGTGGAGACCTCACGCCCCACGTGTTGAGCAATTCGGCGGTACGTCCACCCGGTTCAAATGGTTCAAATGGCTCTGAGCACTATGGGACTCAACTGCTGAGGTCACTAGTCCCCTAGAACTTAGAACTAGTTAAACCTACCTAACCTAAGGACATCACAAACATCCATGCCCGAGGCAGGATTTGAACCTGCGACCGTAGCGGTCTTGCGGTTCCAGACTGCAGCGCCTTTAACCGCACGGCCACTTCGGCCGGCTACGTCCACCCGGCCTCCCGCATGCCCACTATACGCCCTCGCTCAAAGTCCGTCAACTGCACATACGGTTCACGTCCACGCTGTCGCGGCATGCTACCAGTGTTAAAGACTGCGATGGAGCTCCGTATGCCACGGCAAACTGGCTGACACTGACGGCGGCGGTGCACAAATGCTGCGCAGCTAGCGCCATTCGACGGCCAACACCGCGGTTCCTGGTGTGTCCGCTGTGCCGTGCGTGTGATCATTGCTTGTACAGCCCTCTCGCAGTGTCCGGAGCAAATATGGTGGGTCTGACACACCGGTGTCAATGTGTTCTTTTTTCCATTTCCAGGAGTGTATGTCAGAAATCAAAGGGTACTGAGGCAACGGCATTTTTAGGTAGTGACTTGACTAGTCCCTGTTTCCAGGATTCAAGGGAAATACTTGTGGTCAAGATGTGGTTGAAGACTTTTGCTATAGAGGGTAGCAGTGCGTCAGTAAAAATGTTCATCATTTGGACTGATCTGATACTCATGATGGCTATTTTGACGGTATTGCAAGTAACATGCTTTAAATAGAATTTTTTGCTGCTGCAATCGTTCATCACTTGAAGTAACCAGTGAGTCTCTGTTTCGTTTGCTGTTCAATTGTAGTTGTAGAAAATGCGGAGTAAGGGTTCAGTTCTTCGACTAGGACAATGGGATCAGCTGCATCTTTTGCGTTGCCTATACCAAGACCACGCAGAATTTTTCGTAGGACAGCTGGTCTGTTTCCGTTGTAGGTTAACGTATGGGTATGCTTCAATTTTGCGTTTCTCAGATCATGGCTGTCTGTTCCGCTTCTGCTTGTAAGCAATATGATTTTCAGGCGTGGGGCATAGTTCAGATGCCCGGTGTGCAGGGTCTCTGAGATTCATAAATTGTTTTAGTTCTTCAGTTAATCAAAGTGCACGTTTCATTTTATTTTTCTGGTCTTCAGGGAGGCATATTTGTCATATAGTTGAATAAGTTTTTTAATAAACCCATGATTTTTTTGTCCAAGAAGGAAATAAGATGTCCTTCAAATCATTTCTTGCACTTTAGTTGCAAGTTCACATAAATTAAAGCATTTGAAGTGTTGGTATGTAGTCAGTTACGGTTTCTTTCTGGAGCATTCCAGCGAGTACGTCAGGAAAATTGTCATGGGTGCACATGCCAGGTGCAGATATTTAACAGGTACAAATTACTGTTTGAGGATTTCTTTGCAAATATATCTATGACAGTGTGACTACTGTTCGTATGATGGGTAGAAGCAAGCTGAACCAGTGATACCTTTGAAGGAGAAACCATTTGCATAAATTTCACATTGGAAAAACTACTGCACATAAAATTTATGTGCTCGTATGCCGATCAGAAACTTGAAAGAGCAATTTCGAAGCAGGCAAACCCACCTAGTTTACGAAGTTTGTAGTGGACACATGTGAGGCATTTTCTGTTAAATGATTTGATTTCTATGAATGTATATTCGCTTGTTCATCATTATTGTTGTCGGATGTGTGTAGCATCGTAGGTGATAATACGCCCCTACTCCAACCCTTCGTCAGTTACGTCTGTCATGTCTTAGAAAGATGTAGCCGTCCATGTGGGAATACATGGTCGAACCAGGTCTCCGACAGTACTACGTGGAGTGGATGGCTATGTCTTGAAACAGATGACGGAACTCGTCGAGATGATCTGTCACAGACTGAAAATTTTATTGTACAAAATGGAGATTAGTGCACTCGGATGAAAAGTTCGCAAGGATGCCGCTGCAGTACATTAGCGGCTCTCGGCCAGGGAGCGTGGGGGAACAACGCATAGCGGGGCGCACTGCGCTAGACGAGTGAGAGTTTCAGGATTTGACGTGGCAGGTATCTTAAAGAAGAGGAGAGGCCAAGGACAGCAGGCTTTGATAGCAGCCGTTAAACAGCTGACTTGTCTAAAAATGGAAGTAAGACAGTACAATTAATCGTCTGAATTAGAGTCCTGTCAGAATAGTAAAGTAATAGTGAAATAATGAATTATATTGGTATTAGAAGGATGAAAAACTGTCTTCCTTTTTAGCTGAGTAGTCAGCTTGTCTGAATGCCATGCAACGGCCCGGGTTCAATTCAGGGCTGCGTTGGCGGTTTTCTCCACTAACGCACCGGGTGTTGGTCATCATCATAGAGATGCAAGTCGCCCAATGTTGCGTCAACAGAAAAGACGTGTAACTCTGCGGCCAAATTTCCCCAGATGGGGACTTCCGTCCATCAATGCCGCATGATCACTTTTTTTTCAGTATGGAAATACAAGAGAAATTGTACTAAAATTAAACCTGGCAAACGAATGATCACTGTCTTAAGGAAAGAATAAAAAATAAATAGTTTCTTTAAAAAATAAAGATCCAAAAGCACACAAATGATAGGCAGCAAGATCTGACATGTTTTCTAGCTTCTAAAGTACAGACCCTCGAGTTCAGTGGCACTGCGGGCCTATCTTTTCGCATTTTCCGTCTTCACCATTTTCCTGCCATGCGTTTCGTAGCCCAAATCTCGAAATAGCACTGTTCAAAATTGTCGTCTTTCAGCGTTGAGATCCTTGAATATTGTCAGATCTGACTTCACGAGTTTCTTCTTCGCTCTTAAGAATTCAGATCTTTTTCTGTACGATACAAGCTTCACTACATTGGTCTAGGTTTTGGCGATCTTAGCGTCTTTTAACTGATTATGAGACGAGTGTGGTAAAACTATTAAAATTTTGCGTAGTCTGTGAACTCAAGAATATGACTTAGGCTGAACGACTTAGCACATAGCAAAACGGCTGTTTCTTCCATTTAGAGTTCAGTTGTAAACCAGCCTCATTCACTTATTGTACTATTTTACAGTTTTTCATTTTATAGCGTCTTTGAAATTTCGATAAATACGATCTTTGTGGTTTCATTTTGTGTGTGTGTGTGTGTGTGTGAGAGAGAGAGAGAGAGAGAGAGAGAGTATGTAAGTGTGTTGTGTGTGTGTGTGTGTGTGTGTGTTTCAAAGTTCAAAGGGTACCCCTATGTACGACTGATTCAGAATTTTTGGAGCTGGGCTTACCCTTCTCCGGCAGGGGCGTTCTCGTATTGTTACGTTCAATAATGGCCAACAGTTATCGCTCCTCCGCCAGAATTCGAGGAGTTAATAAAAAGTCGTTTTTTGCGTGGAATGATCACTTGTAGTTGCGTTACACCTTAATCATTTGAGCAGCTTGCTAGAGTTATGGATTATGAATTTGGAAATGTTACGTAGGTTGATAGAGTCATAAATTGTAATAATTCGACTTATTAGCGGAAAGGTGTAAATAATTTGAACAAATATAAAAAGGGTACCTTGAAGAGTTTTGAAGTGAAACATCAAATCGGGAAAGCAATACATCAATCGTATAATTCAGCTTGGAAGTGAAATACACTGACGTGACAAAAGTCATGAGGTACCTCCTAATATCGTGTCGTCATGAGATATCTCCTAATATGGTGTCGGTACTCCGTTTTCCCGATGAAGTGCAGCAACTCGACATGGCACGGACTAAACAAGCCATTGGAAATCCCCTGCAGAAATATTGCGCCTTCCTGCCCCTGTAGGGGCAACAGCCTTGCCGCAGTGGATACACCGGTTCCCGTCAGATCACCTAAGTTAAGCGCTGTCGGGTGTGGCCGGCACTTGGATGGGTGACCATCGACATGGCACGGACTAAAAAAGACATCGGAAGTCCCCTGCAGAAATATTGAGCCTTCTGCCTCTGTAGGGGCAACAGCCTTGCGGCAGTGGATACACCGATTCCCGTCAGATCACCGAAGTTAAGCGCTGTCGGGTGTGGCCGGCACTTGGATGGGTGACCATCGGGGCCCCCATGCACTGTTGCCATTTTTAGGGGTGCACTCAGCCTCGAGATGCCGATTAAGGAGCTACTCGACCGAATAGTAGCGGCTCCGGTCACAGAAAACCATCATAACGACCGGGAGAGTGGTGTGCTGACCACACGCCCCTCCTATCCGCATCCTCCGCTGAGGATGACGCCGCGGTCGGATGGTCCCACTGGGCCACTTGTGGCCTGAAGACGGAGTGAGTGTTGCCTCTGCAGCCGTTCGTAACTGCAAAAGCGTTGCCAGAGGAGGATTTTGTACACGAACTGATCTCTCGATTATGTACAATAAATGTTCGATTGAATTCATTTCCGCGATATGGGTGGCTGAATCAAACACCCTAATTGTCCAGTATGTTCCTCAAACCAATCGCGAACAACTGTGGCTCAGTGACATTGCGCATTGTCGTGAAGTCCATGAACATCAATGTAGGCCTGTGCTGTGATAGTGCCACGCAAAACAACAAGGTGTGCAAGTCCCATCCATGAAAAATACGACAACACCATAACACCACCGCCTCCGAAGTTTACTGTTGGCAATACACACACTTGCAGATGACGTTCACCAGGCACTCACCACACCCACACCCTGCCATCGGATCGCCACATTTTGTACCGTGATTCGTCACTCCACACGTTTTTCCCCTGTTCAATCGTCCCATGTTTACGCTCCTTACACCAAGAGAGGCGTCGTTTGGCATTTACCGGCTTCATGTGTGGCTTATGAACAGCCGCTCGACCATGAAATCCTAGTTTTCTCACCTCCTGCTTAACTGTCATAGTACTTGCAGTGGATCCTTATGCAGTTTGGAATTCCTGTGTGATGGTCTGGACAGATGTCTGCCTATTACACATTACGACCCTCTTCAACTGTCGGCGGTCTCTGTCAGTCAACAGACGAGGTCGGCCTGTAGGTTTTTGGAAATCTCGCGTACAGACGTATGACACAAGTGACACCCAATCTCCTGACCACGTTCGAAGTCTGTGAGTCCTGCGGAGCGCCCGTTCTGCTCTGTCACCATGTCTAATGACTACTGAGGTCGCTGATTTGGAGTACCTGGCAGTAGGTGGCAGCACAATGCACCCAATATGAAAAACGTATGGTATTGGGGGTATCCGGATACTTTTGATCACATAGTGTATGTTTGTGTGTGTGTGTGTGTGTGTGTGTGTATACACGTGTACATAGTACACATAAATAAATATTTACACCACACACACACACACACACACACAAAATTACTTACGCTATGATAAAAGGGTCATGGACTCTCTCTCTCTCTCTCTCTCTCTCTCTCTCTCTCTCTCTCCCCCTCCCCCACACACACACACGCACACACACACTCAATCAGTGTCCCCCACCTCTTCTCTCATTACAAGTGAGTAGTGGGAGCATTGGTCACAAATGACCCTTTTGTCGTTAAGAGGCAACAGGCCGATTTTAGACTGCAGCACAGTGTACACCTCGTGTCCTGTCGATCGAATACTAGTTTGCCATACCATATGGGGCAGCTGCGGTACAGCACCACGCACATCGCTGTGCAGACACCGCAAAATAGTCTTTGATAGAGACGGCTCTCGATGCCATACGACGCACACCCTTACACTGCCTCTGGGTGGCACCTTCAATGTACATTACACATACAGTTTTGATCGCAGACCTACAAGCTACACAATCGTCAGTCCATTCGCCTCGTCTTTCATAAGGTCGATAACCTTCTTGTTCTGTGGAACAATACCGGAAGAATTATCGGCCTTATATGAGGATGTGTGGAATTTATTACCATGTTACCTAATTACTTCATATGGACCACAGTTCTTCACCTAGTAGATTAAGCTATCTGTATCCAGATATTTAGGATCTGCAAAATGAGTTTTCACAAACTCATAATGAAAGCGGTACATGCGGAGTTGGGTAAGTCCAGTATGCACATCCCCACATAAATCGGCTTCGTTAGCTCTACTACAGTCTTCACCATCTCCACAGCAACAAAGTTCTTATTAAATATGGTGACCCGCTTAAAATTTGGTCTGGCGAAGCATTTTCTTACGCCATAACGCAGTAAGTCCCATCTGACCAACCGTAGACAGGTTCTGTGGCTTAGGTGACTTGTTTTACCATTATGAGCATTTAAATTACTGATGAATGGTTTTGCTATTCCAACGCGCTCTGAATCTCCTTGCTTATGAAGCCCACTTTGTGTTCCCTAACAGAGTTCACGACTGCGACATTCAGTTCTGCAGCGACTTTGACAGCATTTGTCGCCTCATTTTACGTCACAATCGTCTGCCACTATAACTTAAGTCACACATTCGTTCGCGTTGTGACTTAACGGATGATGTTTCTCAGCTTTCCCTGTATGTGGTTTAAGTCTTCGATACGAGATGTCCCTTGGAACATTAAACACTTCGTCTACCTTCGTTACGAAAGCACCCATCTTACGAGCACCAAAAATTTGCCCACGTTTGAATTCACTTAGCTTGGACATGATGCACTCGTAACTTCATGGAAAACTGTTCTGACCATTACTGATATTTGCAACTTACTGGGTACACTGCACAAGTGCCGTTCGTGGTCAAATACAACAGCGCAATCATCAAGCGTGGCTAGCATCTGCATTAATGTTGAACCCTTAATTTCTAGCAATGTTTCCATATTTTTGTCTTTCTAGGGTTAGTTTTCTTGACCATAAAGTACTGTTGTTGCTTTGAAAATAAGGCGCAGTAGGTGAGGAAAGGAGAGAATATAGGAGGGCTACAGTTGCAGGCGGTGGTATAATGGGAAGTAAGAAGTTTGTTTTATCGAAAGCCACTGTGTGTACGAACATTGTATGAGTATAAGATTATATTACATTAGCGAACCTGACAATGTTTCTCAGTTGCTAAATATGTATGGTAATTGCATGTACATCCTAAATTCCTTCCCTCCTCTCTCATTCCATCTTCTCCTCCATCCTCTCTGTCGAAATCCTCCTCCTCCTCGCCCCTACCTCTGTTCATCACCTCCTCCCCTCTCTCTCTCTCTCTCTTCGTCTCCTCTTCCCCCTCTCTTTGTCCGCGTCTATCTGTCCATTTCCTCTACCCCTCTCAGATCACCTCGTCCTCTCTCCTCTCTATGACCTTGAGACTTGTTAATTGTTATTGGAAACAAAATTCTGATTGGGGACTGAGTTCACTTAAAATTAATGGGTAAATCGGTTGAAATCATTCGTACACGGACTATGAGTGAGATGTCTGCAGCTGCTTGATCCGCGAGGAAAGAAACTTCAATGACAGTATTTCGCATACTTTAAATTTGCGGATGGGTAGGATTACAAAGTTTCAGACGATTCAGATTCTCCAATAATATTCTAATCATAAGCCGATAGGCCATATATAAAAGTTTCTTGTTTTCTGTTAAACCGACGGCAAGGAAGAAAAGGAGGAAGAATATATGTGTTAGAAACAATTTGTCTGATGGTTTACATGCCCTGAAATCGTAGTTAAAACTGACTGTGAGAAAGAAAACGAAACCGACATTATCACAACATAGCACAGTACAGAGTTTTCTATCTCTCACTCGGATTTAATACAGAACTTGTACATTGTCGTTTAAAAACATTTATATCGTATGTCCGCTGAATGTTTAGTTGTGTATAGTGTAAAATTCGAAGTAAATGCCCCGAGAACGTTTCGACATTTCTGCTAACAACGTTTCCCATTTACACAACTAGACAACTGCTAAGGAGCAGATACATTGTTGACAGGATTAATCACAGGCAATCATGGACGATATGAGACACACAACATACGTAATACGGAGGAGTGATATATTTATAACGAAAAATGGTACAGATTTCGCCACTCGGGAAAGCAGGATAACAGACATAAATAACTTTCGTGTTTGACACAAGTCACACTTCCTGCATAGAGGTCGATATCGGACTCTTTGTAAGGAAAATGTCCACATCGGGCACTCATGCACATTTAGCACCTGTGATCCATGCTCGCTACTTAAGTGTTGAGGAGTTCTTTGGGGGATATTGTCCGACTCCCCTCTAAAGGCGGTTTTAAGTTCTTGCACGGTTCGGTGAGGGGTTGTGTTCGTTGAGAAATACGTATGCGAAGAGGATCCCAGACATTTTTTACGGGGTTTTTGTCCGGGAAGAACGCAGGCCATTCCATACGTTCAATATCTACAGTTTACAGTGTGTTCGACACCTCAGCCGTCCCGAGCGGGTGGGGATGGGGAGTGTCGTCCGTAAAAAGAACGTTAGGTCCTAGCGGACTCCTAACCAGACGTGCATAATCCAGAATACTCTCCTTGCAAGACTCTGTGCTGTAACTGTGCCTCGCTAAAGGTATGCGGCAGTGCTCGGCCATTGTGCTTAATCCTTGCCCATCCCATAGCACCTAGGCCATACCGATGACGTTCATGAACATTCTATGGTGTTTAACGTGTTCCACTCCATCTCCACACTAACCAGTGGCCAGAATCATTTGCCACAGTAAAGCGGGATTCGTCGGAGAATATCACTGTCTACACCAACGAACTCTTTCTCGACGATGGCATGGTTGAAGTGGGATACATGTAACAGTCTTCCGGGCACGGGTACCGGTAGCAATTGCAAAGTCTGCAGTGATCTGCCTAAGAGTGAGATGTCTGTTCCTTTTCGCCACTAGGACTAGGTATCGATTTTCTAGTAGTGTTGTGGTACGTATACGATCAACGGCATGCTTCCTAATAGTACTACCATCTTCAGAGGCCTTTTTCTAATCGCGAGATGACGCTTTTGGACACATAAATTCCTGTGGCCACAGCAGTGTCGATTTGACCGGCTTCGTGCCGTCCAGCTGCTCGTATAGAATCGTAAGCACTCAGATGATGTCTTTAAAATATGTTGCTGTACTGTAAGGAATGTCGCAGTACTCGGTTCCACGAGAACCTTCGTCAGACGCCGTACAGCATGACTTGCGGATGCGCAAACAGCGTTCGTGTACAGGCTTCGCTGCAGTTAACACGTCCCGTCTTCTATGTTCTTTTACTATCATTGGTCGGGTGTTCCGTAGCAATTGTTAGTTGTTCCATAGCAACTGGCAGTTGTTTCCTATGATCACCTGTCAATAGCCTGAACACTGACCTTTTGTAGTGCCAGACGTGCAGGAAAGGAGTCAGCGACGTTTTGCAAGGTATTGACAGGGTTGTGGAGGCATTCCGACTCTAGTGTCGTGACCAGCTGAGCTAGGTTTCTCGGTTGAGAATCCGATCGAGGTGGTCCCACAGATTCTCGATTGAGGGGAAGTTTGGTAGCCAGTGGAGTGCGGTAAACTCATACTGGTATTCTTCAAACCATCCATTTACCTACACTGCGAGCTGTGTGACACAGTGATGCTCGTAGATGCCATTGTGCTCAGGAAGAAAAAGCTGCGCATAGGGGTGGACATGGTCTCTAAGGGTAGATACATACCTGTGTTTACCCGTTGTATCTTCTAGAATGACTTGTTTACCCGTGGAATGCTACGAAACCACTCCTCAGATCGTAACTCACCCGCCTGATTTCAGGGTGCTTGTTTTAAGACGTTTCAGCATAAAATATGATTCATCTGAGAAGACCACCTGTCGCCACTCATAGTCAGTGGACGTCCAATTGAGGTACCAGAGGGCAAATTCCAGCCTTCGTCGCTGATCGCCGATGAAAAGCAGTCAGCAGGGGTGGATGAACCAAGCAGCGGCTGCAGAGGCCCATACGCACCAACGTTCGCTGAACTGTTGTTGACGAGACGCTATTGGTAGCTCCTCGGTTCATCCTGTCAATTAGTTGCTCAAAAGTTACACATCTATTCGCCCGTACGCATCTCAGCAGCCGCCGTTCACCTCTGTCATCTATGGCCCGTGGTGCACCACTGTAGCCTCAGTGCCGATTTTAGGGGACTTCAGACAAATCGTTCCTTTTCCGCATTGCGACAACGACTGCTCTGTTTCTGTGTCCCCCTAACACAGTTTATATACCCTCCACTGCTAGTGCTGCCACTTTCCTTCTGTGAGTGTTTATTGCACATTGACGTCGAACACAGGCTGTGGTCACATTAATGTGACTGTTTCGTGTATTAAAAAATATTTAGCCAATGCACTTACAAATGTTTATAATAGTATGGAGTGTAAAAATTTGAAGCAAATTGGGCAACAACTTTTCGAGATTTTTGCTAACAACGTTTCTGCATTTTATACTTTATGTATACTTTTATATACCAAATGTATTAAAAGTGTATATAGTCTGTGTTCGTCTGAATGTTTCTCAGAGCATCGTGTAAAAGTTTAAAGAAGATAGGCCAAATACTTTTCGAGATTTTTGGTAGTTACGTTTCTCGTTTATATAGTACAGATACAGTTATGTGTTGTATGGACTACAAAAACATATAATCTGTGTCTGTCCGAATGTTTATTAGAGTAACGTGTAACAATCTGAAGCAAATTTGTTATTTTTAACTGGAAAGAACGTTTCCTTTTTATACGTTATACATATTCTTACGTATCATATATGTGTGTCCGTCCGAATCTTTCTCAGAGCATCGTCTAAGAATTTGAAGTAAATCGGTCAAGCGCTTTTCGAGATTTCTTGTAATCACACGAAACAACGGCTTGTGTTTATATAGTAGTATAGATTACCAGGCATACACACACACACACACACACACACACATACATACACGCTCACTCACACATACACGTTTGTAAAAATCAGTTACATCACCTTACATGAAAGATTTATAGCTCCTTCCAAATAGTTATTGGGAGTAGTAATGTCCTTCTCCCTCTCACACCATCTGGACGTGTGTGTGTGTGTGTGTGTGTGTGTGTGTGTGTGTCATCGGTGTTAAGCAAAATTATTTGTCACTCTAGCACAAATTTCCCCTGTTCTTTAACTTAAACTGTTACATTTCAATACTCGATGACAAGTTAACTGAGAATGTCATTTCACTCAATAACACCTTAAAAGTTGAGTCCTCCACAACTGTAATCAGTAGTTCTACAATATCGTAGTTACAGCATGGACAGTTAGTATTTATAAAACGTGATTTTACACAAAATGAGTAAAATAATGCGGAAAGTTTTACGATATTTATCGAAAACATTTGAGATAACGGAAATATCGCAAACTAATCCTTCCTAGTCCTCCTGAGTAGCAGAGTGTATCGGAAAAGCTTTGTGCCAGAGGTTGAAATCTATTCACTACCAAAATCGAGCAAATTCTTGTAGGCATACTCGATGTCAAACAACTTAAGAACACCTTTACATTCTTCGTTATGCTGTATATCCTTTAACTGTGTGTTTCTGACTCAACTGCGTGTCGCACATGTTGACGTAATGCTTTAGTTGTGTGCTAATAATAAACTAATTTTAGTATTCACTAATATGCGTCACAAGTCTTTAAAGGTATTTACTTTCCAAACTCGCGAGGACTCCAAATGTAAAGAAACTTTGTCTATGTTTTGTCTTCTTGATATTTTTTCATTTGTGATGAGCAATAAGCTATCTTTACTATCCTTTGATACAAGAGTCTTAGGTTTTTGCATACGGTTATCTAGTTTTTCGAGTGCGTGTGTGCTTTCTGACCATGTGTCAGTTTTTTTCTGCTACATATTTTCTGTTTAGGTCTTTATTCAGCTTCGTTGTATATTTTTTCAGTTACATGCTTACATTCTGTGGTGCTGTGGTGGGGTGCTTTGTTGTTTTGTCTCGTTCTGTGACGTGCGTGTACGTGTGTGTGTGTGTGTGTGTGTGAGAGAGAGAGAGAGAGAGGAGGAGAGAGAGAGGGGGGGAGAGGGAGAGACAGAGAGAGAGAGAGAGAGAGAGAGAGAGAGAGAGGGAGGGAGGGAGATAGGAAAACAGAGAGAAACAACTGATACTTTATTTTTATCTCTGTCCGAAGAAACTTTCCTCCTTGTTTGTAAAATCGGGATCAGCTATGTTTGCTGGTCTGTAAAATAACGTATTTTATTTTTTCTCCCTATCTAGTGTCTAGGAAAGCAAACGTTTCTTCAGTGTTTGCTCCTGCTGACCACCTTTATCTGCATGATCGTTACTCTGTGAAACGTTGTTTTCTGTTTTATTTTTGGAAATTTCTAATGTGACATTCAAATGAGACAAGTCAGTGTAAGTGTCTTTCAAACAATCTGGAGTTATAAATATTTTTTGTGCTTTAAGGTTTATGTTAACAGTGTCAAATAACATGATGCGGTTGTTATTCAGCAGTGCTCAGTACAGCACATGAAACTTATTTCCTGACTAAACCGAGCAAAAGTTTCCATTTTATAAGCTGAAACGAAGAACGGTAACTGCTCTCTCTCTCTCATGCAGCATGTTGCTTTGTTACAGGAAATTTTGGATACATGTCTCTCCTGGTCCCAACAAATTGTCTGTAAGTGTGAGCTAATGTTTCCTAAGGAAAAAGAACTGTTTGATCTCTCTGAAATGGATCCATTCCGCCCCCTGTCCTGTAAATTACAAATGTTTACTTAACTTTTGTCAACTTAACTTTGTTATTATACCATAAGGTATGATGTAAATATATTCTTCTTCGCCTTATACTGTTGAGCAATAATGAAAATAGCTCCACTTCAAAAGAATTATTGACCGAAGTAACATTCTGATTTCATCCATTGCCTGTTGGTACAAATACGATTTCGAGAAAATGATCTGCAAGTTATTGTCACAGTCTCTGTACTTGCCAATAACAATACATTAATTTTTCGGATGATGTGTTAAAAGCTTTGTTTTATTCCATAATCTCATCTACACCTATACTCTGCAAAAATACTGTGAAGTACATGGCAGCCGCGCGGGCCAGCCGTGCGGTCTATGGCGTCTTGTCCCGGTTCGCGTCGTTCCCCTCGCCTTAGGTTCGAATCCTCCCTCGGGCATGGGTGTCTGTGTTGTCTTTGTAGGGTAAGTTAGTTTAAGTTAGATTAAGTAGTGAGTAAGCCTAGGGATCGATGACCTCAGCAGTTTGGTCAAATAGTCCTTACCACAAATTTCCAAAGTACATGGCAGACGGTACTGCCCATTGTACCATTTACTAAGGTGTCTTACCATTTCATTTTCGGGACTGGTGGTCCAGCGGTTATGAGTATGTCTGGAAACCAAGGATCGAATCCCTGACGCACGATGACAGTTTTCAGTCTGCCATTATTCTATCCTTCATCTCTCAACGATGTGTAAAGTCTCCAGGAAGGACACGTGGTTCGGATTCCACGTGAAACGTTTCGCAGTTAGGATAACTGCTGCATATTAGCGACACGCAAGCCGCCGTAGTGGTGTTCTATTGAAAGACTTGCGCTCAGTAATTCAGCCACAACAACGTATTATACATTTACATTCGTGTACAGAGCACGGGAGGAATGATTGCTTAAACGCGTCTGTGATTACTGTAATTAGTCGTTTCTTTATGAGACGTATGGGATGTTGTAATGTGTTCCTAGACTGCTCAGTTGAAGCCTGTTCTTAAAACTTTCTGCCCACATCTCGTGGTCGTGCGGTAGCGTTCTTGCTTCCCACGCCCGGGTTCCCGGGTTCGATTCCCGGCGGGGTCAGGGATTTTCTCTGCCTCGTGATGGCTGGGTGTTGTGTGCTGTCCTTAGGTTAGTTAGGTTTAAGTAGTTCTAAGTTCTAGGGGACTGATGACCATAGATGTTAAGTCCCGTAGTGCTCAGAGCCATTTTTTTTTAAACTTTCTGAGTAGTCCTTCACAGGACAGTTTGCGCCTATCTTTAAAAGTCTGTCTGTTAAAGTTTTTCCGTACATCGTGACAATCTTCCATGGATCGAACAAAACTTTGAACATGCGTGCTGCCCTTATTTCCGTATGTTTAATATGCCCTGTTAGTCCTATTTCGTACACTCACACACCCCTGAGTAATATTACAGCATAAATAGCACGCATTTTTGTAACAATGATTGCATTTTACTAATATCTTGGCAACGAACTGAAATGTCCGACCTCTGCTTTACCTGAGAGTATGTGAGCGTTCTATTTCATATCCCTAGAAATTGTTACAACCGATAAACCTCATTCCAACAGCGAAACATGATGGATTATGCATAAAAATTATTTGCGTGCGCATCATGGTTTAGAGAGGGCGTGAAGATACACAGAAAATAAAAATAACAAATATTGTCACATAGACCATTAATTAAACATGCGAATACAATGGCATAATCCTTCTTCCGAGCAGGGAACTGAGTCTTCAAAGATGATAATATTGCCATATATGATGCTGTATAAGGGTGATTCTGCTGCCCCCTACCGATGTCGTTTTATGCAACCTGCAATGTTACAGCTGGCTTTAAAAAAGCAGGGCCGAAATTTTCGTTTTCTCTGCCTCACTAAGCGCAAGCTATTAGCCCTACAAAAAATGATAAAAAGGATTTTGTTGTAATTAATTTAGTATAATTGTGTAGTAAGACAGGTCTTTGGCGTAGGCCACAGTTTTCGAGTTGTTTAAGAAAAACATACAAATTGACATTCAAACGAACCCGCATCCCCGACTATGCTTGTGGAGAATAGCTCAATTAATACAGACCAAAAAAGTTGAATATTGGGAATAGTTCGCGTGGTCCAAAATTTTTGTAGGGTGGTAGAAGGAAGTGCCATGAACAACATACTAGAAACCCTGACTAGCAAGGAATGTGTGTGAGGCTGGAGGTCCTTCTTTCTTGAATAACTCGAAAACCGTGGCCTTCACCGAAAGCGTAAACCAGTAATAACTTTAACTAAATTAAACTTCCTGCAAAAATGTCTTGGTCATTTTTCCTGTAGTACTAGTTGCTTGGGCGAAGCGAGCGATAGAATATGAAAATCGCGCGCAAAGTTTTTGAAGGCCACATATTACATTTCGGGTTGCATAAAACGACATCGGTAGGGGCGGCTGAATAACCCTTTATGTCTGAGACTTGTTTGACTATCATGACGATGAAGTAACGTGGCCTCTATATCCTGCGTAACCGTCATACTTGAATATAATTGACTCAGTGTGGTATTGGAAAACAATTATTGACAAATTACACACAAAGCATGGATGCAGTTACTTTGCAACAATGGTACAGAATTCTATTCAGAGAAGTTCATTGTTTTTAATGAATTACATAGATCTTCCTATTATTCTGCTAAATCCCTGTAGAAGCCGACTAAATATCTACACCTACATCAACAATCCGCAAGCCTGCTGACGGTTCAAAAAATGGTTCAAATGGCTCTGAGCACTATGGGACTTAACTTCTGAGGTCATCAGTCGCCTAGAACTTAGAACTACTTAAACCTAACTAACCTAAGGACATCACACACATCCATGCCCGAGGCAGACTGTAGCTCCAGACTGTAGCGCCTAGAACCGCACGGCCACTCCGGCCGGCTGCTGACGGTGTGTGTCGGAGTGTATATCTGGTACCACAACTAATTCCCCTCCTCCGTCCCATTCGTCAATAGTGCGTGGGAAGAATGAGTGTAGGTAAACCTTTGTAGTAGCACTAATTTCTCGAATTTTCTTTTTATGCTCATTTCGCGAGACGTATGCGAGAGGAAGTAATTTGTAGTCTGGCTCTTCCCGAAAATTACTCTCGGAAATTCAATAGTAATCTATTTCTTGATTCACAACGCCTCTTTTGTAGCGTCTGCCACTGGAATTCGTTGAGCATGACTGTAATGCTTTCAAGCCCAGTAAACGATCCT
This sequence comes from Schistocerca nitens, assembly GCF_023898315.1. Taxonomy (NCBI): domain Eukaryota; kingdom Metazoa; phylum Arthropoda; class Insecta; order Orthoptera; family Acrididae; genus Schistocerca; species Schistocerca nitens. The sequence goes on from NC_064616.1 coordinate 389,994,652, forward strand.
GTGCCAAACGCGCCGCCTTATGGTGGATCTTCTCTGTCTTTTCTATTATCGTACCTGGTAAGTGACCAACTGTCTCAGTTCCCACATTTCGTGAATGGCTATACGTACACCCCTTCTGCATCCAAACAAAATTGATCTAGATGATTTTTCCTTTGTTGCGGTCACAGTCATAATTTTATGCTTGATTTGTGACGGTGTGTACCGGTACGCTGTACCGGTACCTCTGACGAAAAGAAGCGTTAAAATAAATTTTTAAGACGTCTGAAGAAAAAAATAGGCCACTTCCTGGAAGATCACAGTACTATGAATATGTGTACGGAAATACATCGTTGCCCCTGTAGATGGCACTGCAAGCCGAGATGGTGTTTGTGTACGACAATCCAGATGAAAAGCGTCGAGAGGCAGCACTGCTAGACCAAAACGAGTACCTGCAATAACACCAACCACGTCACACTACATTTCAAGCCCTTCATGGACGTTTGGATGATCATGGGTCTTTTCAGAAAGACGAACGTGCAGGGAGGCGGTGGACAGTGCGTACACCAGATATGGAGGGCCAGGTTCTACAGTACATTGAGAGGAACTCTAGTACAAGCTCCAGGCAAGTGGCCCACCAACATGGTATAAGCTTAAGTACGATTATGTGCGTCCTGCATGACAACCGCTACTATCCCTACCACCTGGAATCTCATGGAGGCCACATTGAACATCTGTTGTGCCGTGGATGTAGCTTTGTACTGTTACGAGACGATTTATCGTTGCGCGCACACCGTTCAAAAATGGCTCTGAGCACTATGGGACATCTGAGGTCATCAGTGCCCTAGAACTTAGAACTACTTAAACCTAACTAACCTAAGGACATCGCACACATCCATGCCCGAGGCAGGATTCGAACCTGCGCACACCGTTCACTTTCCTCCATATCCAGGCATTAATCCGTCCATGCAATTAGTCGATTTTATTAATGTTCACCCTATATTTTGCAATGATTTCATTGTTGGCGAGAAGTAGCTGGTATGCTGTGCCCGATTTGCACGTGATGTCACATGTTACGGACGCTGCCTGAAGCGACATAATGATAAATGTTAACCCTATCTCGAATACAGCTCACGCCTAAAGGTATCGGAGAGCTATCAGCCAGAGTCGGCCAATTACCTATGATTTGCAGCTGCAAGTCTGTGCCCTCATTGTTTATAATTAGAAGCAAGTGTTTGCCTCGTGGTGCAGTAGGCGACCTCGCCTTCAGTTCCCGGTACTGCTCCCCAAACAATACGTCTGTCACCTTCGCCAATAAATCTCTACAAGGTGCTAAGGCGTCGGGAGCGTGCTGTTTCATATGAGGCGCTATTACGTGTATGAAAATTATCAGCGGCGATCGCTGAAATAAGTCAGCTCCTCAAAGCTACGATGACTCGATTCTATTACGTGGCGTGTGTTGTTTTTAGTACACATTCATTTTGTTACATCAACAAATTTACTGGAATTTTGCGTCAAGCGGGAATTGTTGCCACAGCCGCTCAATAAACTACTATTGTTCAAAATGCATTATGGTAAAGAACAACACGAGCACCTTCTCATCAAGAGACTTTAGAACGAACTAAGCTGACAATATTTTAAATAACATTACTTATACTAGTACAGTTGGAGGAATTAGTAATATTATTCTTCTCACGTTGTGATTTTGAACTCGAACTTTTACTAGCATTCCTATGTATTTACTGTAAGTTATACGCACAAAATGTTTTGAAAATTGATTGCGTACCTGAGAAACTACGTAGCTTTAAAACGGGGATCTCCATTCATTTTAGAATTTCCAATTTTATGGGTTAATATAAATGAATTCATTTGACATAAATCCTCCTCTAGATTTTTCCGTTCTTCAGCTTTATCCATTTAAGTTTTGATATCTTTGCGCACATTTCTCTTTGTCGTCATTGTAGTCTTATCTTACCTTTTAAAATGCGGCAATGTACTTTCCTGATCCATCGACTACCCATTAGCTTGGCTATATATCCTGCTTAATGTCACATTATTTTCATTACTATCATAATTTTATCTTTCTTTACAGTCCGTTCCCCGATTATTCGTTAAAGGCAGTACGACACCAGAGTCCCAATATTGCAAATTAAAAGGGAACATTTAGCATTAATAATTTAGAATTAACATTAAGAAAGATAGTAGAGATTGCCTTATGTCAACGTCCAAAATGTTATTGTTTTTAACATGTATATTAATTGCTTGGTGCTAGAAAAAGATCGAACTTCTCGAGTAATATAATTTCAGGTGGCAATAGTACTATACGGGACATAGCAAAGGAACAAAAAAATAAATAATTTTAGTTTCTTTTAATTTTCAACGTATTCAAAAACAGTTCATACATTTAAAAAATCGGATATTTGTAGGTTATAATAACTTCGAATTGATGTCGGTTGTTTTTGTTGCTTCCAAAAACATTTTTAAAAAACGTATGATATTAGTGCCATAAAACTACTTTTATCAACAAACTTCATTGGAATTATGGTTAAGAAAGTAATTGGCAATTTATGTATTGTACAATTTTTGCTCTTCATATTATGCAATTCCCGCAAAGCGCTAGACGCTTCTTCACACTGTAAGAGATTTGTAGGTTATAATAACTTCGAATTGATGTCGGTTGTTTTTGTTGCTTCCAAAAACATTTTTTAAAAAACGTATGATATTACTGCCATAAAACTAATTTCATCAACAAACTTTATCGGAATTATGGTTAAGAAAGTAATTGGCAATTTATGTACTGTACAATTTTTGCTCTTAATATTATGCAATTCCCGCAAAGCGCTAGACGCTTCTTCACACTGTAAGAGATTTCCCGATATGAATAGATTGTTTTAAAAAGAATCTTGATTTTAACGATAAATAGGAACGCGTGGACACAATACCAAAGCTTATGGGCGTTTATGACATACGGATAAAATTGGTAGTGTAAATTTTCCTCTATTCACATTTACATAGATCAGATGTGGGCATTACGTCCACAGTTTTCCCTCCTCAAGGACACTGTGTCTGCTAGCATTGGTGACATTTGGCTAACTGTGGAAAGGCATAAGTCTATGAATGTACTGTCTACTGAATTATAACCAGACAGAAGTAGTTACGCTCATGAAATGGTTGCTGTTAGTTTTGTTTAAGACCTCTTCTGGTATAATACGAGTAAAAAGAAAACAAAACATTAAAGGCTACAAGGAGACTTGATGCTACAGCCATAAAGTCTCAAGGTAACGCAAAAGATGTCTCAGCTGCGAAGGTTTCTTTTATCTTTATCTACTGTAGGAACCATAAAATTAAAAACTGACTGGTATAAACCATTCTTCGTCTAGACCTCGGAGCATCCGTGGCGTTGCACAAATCTGACTTGTGGAGGCACCCAGAATCCACGTGAACTGTATATGAAATAGAGTAATTAGAAGGAAAGGGAGAGGAAGGTGGGTAACTAGTGACTTCCAGCCGCACAGGGCATTGAGGAAATGCAATGACGAAAGTTGAAAATTTGTGGCGGACCCGAACTCGAACCCGGATTTACCGTTTCTCAAGTGCGGTTTACTTAACCGCTTCGGCCATCTTTACACGGTCCCTAACCGATCCAATTTCCAACTTATACCACGTGCAATGCAGCGTTCGTGGCCCTTACACACTCTACTCGCAAATTATTGATTCCCATAGGAGTTCTGATGATACAAGTGCATTCGCACTGAGGCAAATGTAATGCAGTCGTCACGCTGTTACAGGCGTGTATATACAGGGTAAATCAACTGAAAAAAAATGGGTGTGATATCTTATGGGACTTAACTGCTAAGGTCATCAGTCCCTAAGCTTACACACTACTTAACCTAAATTATCCTAAGGACAAACACACACACACTCATGCCCGAGGGAGGACTCGAACCTCCGCCGGGACCAGCCCCACCGTCCATGACTGCAGCGCCATAGACCGCTCGGCTAATCCCGCGCGGCGAATCAACTAAAACTTGCACCACAAACATTGCGTGAATTGAAATTGCTGCTGATGAGCGGTTTTCACAGAACGGACTGGTAGTCAGGGGCTCGTACTGTAAGCCAAACAATGTATGGTAATAACACATAGAAAGCATGTTTCCTGCAAACAAACGCTTTTTAAATGGAACAATTCCCATTGACGTTAAAAGTACGGTAAATTAGAATGTTAGTGGTGTTCGATGCAGGAGTCCACTGCGAGTCGTTTACGAGATATCGTATTTTGAAAAGTTCCCACGCTGACACTTGTGAAGTACCCGTGGTAGCACACACTAAAGAACAACACAAGCGCATACACTACTTATGTGGATTCTGGCCAGTAACGAGACAGTCTACCATCACAGGTTGTGTTTAAAATGATCACCGGCAGCGGCAATGCACGCTTCCAGTGTGGTATGGAACGGCTACTGCACACTTGCTCGCTTTTCAGGGGAGATCTACGAGCAGCCTACAGTAATACGTCGTTGCATATCATCAAGTGTAGTTCGTACGTCCTTGTAGACAGCATCTTCCATCTTTTCCCACAAAAAAATGTCTACAGCGTCAAATGAGGGGAATGGGACGGCTAATCTACAGGTCCTCTGTGTCCTGTCCAACGACTTGGAAACAAGTCGTGAAAACATGCTGTGGTACTTCGTGCACTAAGGGTTGGACAGCAATCATGCTGGTATCGCAGGTTCCTCCTAGTCTGCGTAGGAATGTCTTCTAGCGTCCGTGGATGATGGTCTGTTAGGAGGCTGCGATACTTGTGCGGGTCCAGTGTTCCGTCTATGAAAAACTGGCTTATGAACTTATTGTTCACTATCGCGCACATCACATGTTTACACTCCATGGACGCTGACGTTCCAAATGACGAAACCAACGGAGATTGTCAACAGACCTATAGAGCATGTTTCGGCGGTTTACCTGGCTATGATTGGTAAATGTGGCTTCATCAATAAAAAAGATACGTGATACATGTGGAGTATCCGATCTTAAAAGAAGCATGATTGGGTTTAACGTCCCGTCGACATCGAGGCCATTAGAGACGGGGCACAAGCTCGGATTGTGTCAAAGATGAATAAGAAAATCGGCCGTACCCTTTCAAAAGACCCAAACTAGAATTTGCCTGGGGCGATGTAGGGAAATCACGGTAAACCTAAATCTGGATGGTCGGACGGTGGTTTGAACCGTAGTCCTCCCGAATATGATGGTTCAAATGGCTCTGAGCACTATGGGACTTAACATCTATGATCATCAGTCCCCTAGAACTTAGAACTACTTAAACCTAACTAACCTAAGGACAGCACACAACACCCAGCCATCACGAGGCAGAGAAAATCCCTGACCCCGCCGGGAATCGAACCCGGGAACCCGGGCGTGGGAAGCGAGAACGCTACCGCACGACCACGAGATGCGGGCCCCGAATATGAGGCCAGTGTGCTAACCACTGCTCCACCTCGTTCAGTAATTCCGGTCTTAATGTCCATGTACAGAAGTTAACACTATTCTCATAATTATTTCCAAGCAGCTCTTGATGGAGAGAGATGGGATAGGTATGGAATGGAGAATGCGTAGGACAGTTGTCTGACTCATCCCTCTTCCTCTTGAAATTGCACGACAGCAAACGTCCGGATCAACCGCAACAGCAGCGAGAACATTAATTTCCCCCTCTTCTGTCGTCACTTGTTTCCATCTTCTACGTTGTCTAGGAGTTACACTACCAACTTCAATTAACTAGTTGGAGAGACAGCTAAATAATTATATGAAGCTGGTATCTGTACAGATACCATTGGGATCTTGCAGCTTTCATTATAATTTCATGCTAAATAATTGCCGAGATGGTTGACGTCTGTTGCAGTATCTTGTTGCATACACCGTACAAGAACGAACTGCATTCTTCCTAAACTCTTCATACACTACGAGCATGTCGGCTTTATCTGCACTGGTAAATTCCGTTGTCCGTTCACGACCTACTGCTAGGACTGTCGTACACTAACTGACCAGCAAGTCGCTGTGCACATAAGGAACACACAAGCACAGTGAAAGCAAACATAACAACATCGTACTAGCAAATACGCAGGTTAACAGCACAAACAAGTGTCAGTGTGGAAACTTTTCAGAATACGATATCTCGTAAACGACTCCCACTAGTATCCAGCAACCAACACCACTGACACTCTAATTTATCCTATTTTTAGTTTGTTAATATCAATATACATTGTTCCATTTAAAAAAGTGTATGTTTGCACGAAGGATACACTTTCTAAGTATTATTACAATCTATTGATTGGCTATCAATCCTTTCTGTGAAAACCACACATCAATAGCACTTTCCATTTCCGCAGCATTTGCAGTGAAACTTTTTGGTGATTCATCCTGTATATCCACGTACTTATTTCATCACTTGTGACGCACTTGGTGAGGCCGCAGCGTTTTTCCAGACCAGTCCTCACCACAAAATAAGACAGGGTAATAACATTAGTTCGTTAATTCTGATCACAGATTCTAAGTCCCAGTCGGCCAGAATAACAGGAACGGTTACTCCTCCAACCTCTGTTACGTTGGCTACAAGGATCTTTCCATATACCACGGAGGTGCATTGTAGTTCATCCATCGAGTCTTTAAGTGGCCCGGAGAGCATCTCATCGATCCATTCTACTGCAGTTTCTAAAGCTGTCGACATCATGAGGTTCATCGTGTAGCAGTTATCGTCATGTTTTGGCAAGTGTTTTCTTTCGTTACCCTGGGAGCAGCCTTCTGTTCGGCATCCACGAGCTGCTCGTGATGTTTGGAATTTCGAACCACCCCACAGTTACGACGCTTGAGAGTGTGCTACCGCACTTTTCACGGCGAGAAACAGGCGCTGCAAATCGGCATGTAGCTTGGTAAGCTCTCTTGTCCGACGGCTATTACTCTGAGCACCTTCTTGACCCATGACTAGCTTCTTTCGGTATCACGCTTCATATTAAATAATTTCTGTGCTTTCTCTAGGCACTGCTCTTTATTCTGAAGACGTTATTGTTTGTGTGAACTTTTCTTCTTCTGATTTGTCCTGCAGCAACTCCATTGCTCGCCCAGTGGCTGGATTATTATGAGTGATAATTTAAGGAACTTGTGACACGGCTACCTCTCATTTACGTGTCCGTTTCTCAGTAGGTGCAGTGCCTGGCTTTCATTGGCCTGTAGCTGCCCTGCTGTCCCATTCTGTTCATCAAGTCTTTATTAGGCGATGAAACACCTGCCGTAGAAGACGAAGTCTGACACTTGCGACAGGAGTTCAGCAGGTGAGTGATCTGTTAGGGAAAAATGCTAGTTGTTACGTCTCCGGTGACCGTTTCTTTCATCTTTCACTAATCTATATTATCAGGAGATATGGCCGAGACCACAGCCACAGCTACGACTATACACCTAATAAACACGTTACAGATGTGGTGACCGTGTTGGACATACTAGGTTTCACAGCCACTATTTTTTTCCTGAACGCGAGTTTTTAGTCGCTCATCGCAGCTACTGTTGTTGCCCTCACTTGTCCATCGCCACAAAAACGACGACTTGGCCGAGTCATAGCGATGAAACGAAGGCGACCTGTTTCCCGCTGGTCTTACTCTGCAGGTAAATTCAAAGAGAGAACGGGTTTTTATTATTATTATTCTCGTTTCAAGCAGCAACAGGGAAGACGCCGAGCAAACGATTAAGAGAGTCCAGGATGGTTATTTCTTGTCACACTGAAATGTTCAATACTCTGTAAGCCCGGTTTGAGTCAGTACAGGAAAAATTAGAAGAATCTGAAACAAGAATTGTGGACAAAATCGCTGCGCAATATGCAGACGTTCAGTTAATATTAGATTCTGAAATAAATATTATTGCCAGTGTAGTGCTTGTCCAGCAAGTTTCTGAGTCTGGGACAGAGCAGTCGCTTTCGCACCAAGCACAAATAGGAAGAACAGTACGAGCGGCTGCCCCGGGCGGGCACATCACATGGAACTGCGGTCCGTGAGAAGGATTAGGCTTGCTTATCACCCCTCGGTCGGCTGGAGCATGGGCAGGCGCTCTATGGCCAGCTCCGGCAGCTACGCCTCTAGGAATGGCTACTGGAGTAGAACGACCAAATAATACAAGATCTTTCACTTCCACCGGGAGAGTCACTACTGTCCCGGTGGGAACGAGCTTTTTGAATTCATTTAGAGAACAGTTACCCCGTAAGCCACAGCCATCAGTTTCTGCAACAGACTGTAACTTACACACCTCAAACCTGAAAGCGTTTTTGTGGAATGAATTAAAAAATTCATCCCGTGGATTTTTCCCAAAATTTTCGGGTTTTGTACGAGTCGGTGTCATTATTCCACAGCAGTTGATAAACTCCTGTGGATAACATCTCATATCCGAGGCAAACCTTTGGTAACAAATAACAGGACTGTACTTTACGGACTTTATACAGGTGATCTATGAATTCTTGGCGCAACAATGGAACCATGCACGTCAGCCAAGAGTTAGACGCTCTCTGATGTTGGGGCCGGATTATAATCTCGGCGGCAGGAGTCTACGTAGTAAGTGATTCCATTAAAGTACCACAGGATGCCAGAATGGGCTAACAGACAACTATTAACTGCTTCGATCGTCATTATAGAACAATCTTTGGAAACACTGTCGACAGTTGACGATTTCCAAGAGGAGAGACATCGCTGCCTTAACCCTAGTGTAGGAACAGGTAGTGGCAATGTCCGACCATAGAATCAAAACCCAAGCATAAATAGGTTCAGACGATCCAATGATCAAGTAGGTCGACGACAAGGCAACAGCGTTCACCAGAATAATCAGTACAACAGGCATGTCATATCAGGACAGGGCTCTAATTCACGAGGAAGAAAGCGCAATGCGAACATTTGTTGCCGTGCGTCACCACAGAACAATACTGAGGAAACCTAACGGACAGCAGCCGCTTCCATTATGGAAGTCGCGTCGAGAAACAAGCATGCACAGTCGAGTTACTCTCACTGGCTGTGAGCAGGAATTCACGAAGATATGTGAACTGCTAGCAGAGTCTCTCAGAAGATTCATTACCGAAGAATTTCTAGTGTCAGGATAGGCGTATTGGAGTCCATGGATAGCTTCAGACTGTTTTTGTTCCACTCAAAAGGATACTCGTTGATACAGTTAAAACTATCTCGGCATTTTCGGATGTGTATCTTGACACACTCAAAGGAGGAATGGGCTGGATGTTTTCTCAGTGACAGCGGTAAGGATACGAGGCGCCACTGGCGTGCGATACAAGCCAGTAAACAATCAAGTATTGTTACAATTGTCTATGCAGGGATTTACGTGGTGTCAGCGTGCTCTGGTTGTGGCACAACTGCCAGTGCCTATCATCCTGAGTGCTGACTGTTTGAGTGACACCGATGCCATCATTACTGCGAGCGTGAGAAAGTCAGCATTTCACCAAATGGAATCAGACACACACTGCCATTCTAAGAACCCCTAGCGGTACACGGATTGGTGGAGCTGAGGGGGGGGGAGGGGAGGGGGGCATCCCGACAGTCCAGTTTGCACAGCCACTGCCAGTCGAGGCGAATTCCATGGGACGGACTTTCAGTCCTGCAGATAATAGTCAGTACTGCCAGGCTCGAGTGTCCCCACACCACATCCAGTGTGCCCGAAGATGTGCTGGAGACAATAGTTAGCGGAGCAGCAGGCCACCGTGTTTGCGGAGTTCTGTCGTGACCTTAGAAAAGTCTAAAAAATTTAACTACATATCAGTTCATAACGAGTGAGGTGAACCAGGTTTTGTATTTATGTCGGCCCACATACATCAAGGAAGGAAAGCAAACAGGATATCGGGGGCAGATATCGCTTCCCAAAACAACTGGACACTATTTGCATCTTCGAGGCTGGTCAACACTCTTGCAAGTAGTACACTTGACACATCGCCATCTGCACCAAGGCTTGAGTGACGAAATAATAGGAAGCTTTCCAAAGCTCAGTTACTGTCAAGCAATTGGCAACGTGCGTTCTATGCCAGAAGGCTAGCCAGAAAGAGAAACGGCTGCGGGATAAATGAAACTCGTCTCTGCATCTGTAGGTGGAAGCGGAGCTCGTTTTCTGTTTGCCATTTTAGATGTGCTTATTAAATACACTGACAGAAAATAAATCGAACAAAGACAGTAATTAATATTGAGTAATGAAATTTCGGGAATACATTTGTCTAGGTAACATATTTAAATGATCAACATTGCAATGTTACATGCTAATGTGAGCACGAGATAAGCCATTGCAGATGTTAAATGCTGGTACATTAATAATCTGTGTAATTGCCAAAATGTTGACTGCAGGCATGCAAACGTGTATGAATTGTGTTGTGCTGGTGCGGAGCGTCAGTTTGTGGGATGGAGTTACATGCCTCTTGCACTTGGTCGGTCAATATAGGGACGATTAAAGCTGTTTGTGGATGACGCTGGAGATATCGTCCGCTGACGTCCCATATGTGCTCGATTGGAGGCAGATCTGATGATCGAGCACCCTAAATCAAACGCTCTGTAGGGCATGTTTGGTTACAACAGCGGTACGTGGGTAAGAGTTATCCTGATGGAAAACACCCCCTCGAATGCTGTTCATAAATGGCACCTCAACAGGTAGAATCACCAGACTGATGTACAGATTAGCAGTCAGGGAGCGTAGGATGATTACGAGAGTGCCCCTGCTGTCATATGAGATCATAACGCCAGGTGTAGGTCCAGTGTGTCTAGCATGTAGACAGGTTGGTTGTCGTCGTCAACGGCCTCCAACTAACCAACACACGGCCATCACTGGCACCGAGGCAGAACCAGCTTTGATCGGAAAACGTAACAGCCCTCCACCCTGCTTTCCATTGCGCTATCGATTGACACCACTGAAGTCACAAATGACGCTGGTTTCGGATCAGTGGAATGCACGCTAGAGGGCGCCTGCCTCTGAGCTGTCTTTGAAGTAACCGATTTGTAACAGTTCGTTGTGTTAGTGTGGTGCCAACTGCTGTTCAAAATGCTGGTGCAAAAGCAGTACGATTCACCAGAGCCATACGCCGAACACAATGGTCTTCCCTGTCGGTAGTGCCACGTAGCTGTCCGGAATACTGTCTTCTTGCGACCGTACACTCTCGTGACCACCGCTACCAGCAAACATGTACAGTGGCAGCATTTCTGCCAAATCTTTCCACAGTAACGCAGAAGGAACATCCAGCTTCTCGTAGCTCTATTAGACGACCTCGTTCAAACGTAGTGAGATGTTGATAATGGCGTCCTCGTAGCCACAAATGCATTCTTGACTAACGTCAACTTACCACAACCAGCATCAAAAATAAGTAAGAACTACGACCGTAACAGCGTGTGTTTAAAGCAAACCGGATCTGCATCCTCATAGGGGCGCTAGGAGCGCCACTCTTGCGCAGCTCTCGCGAAATTGGAGTAGACATTATCTTTCAGAGGTAGAAACACGCCTACCAACTTTCGTTTGTGTCTCACAACTCCTTCTTGATGCTGCGACCTTTTTTCGTTAGTGTATATTAAGTTTTATCCCGCGAAAACCACGTTGGCTATTGTTCTCGTTAGATGCGTGCGGCGTTCACCCAAAGGTATCTTGTCAGACAACAGCCCACAGTTAACCTCCAGTGCCTGGATTGCCAAAATTAAGTATAGAGAGATCACTGTTCACTGGACAGGTGCTTACCGTGTGGCAGCAAACCCAATTAAGTTGCAGTACATTTGCCTCGTTCCCCAGAAGAGGAGTTACAAAGTTGTCAGATGCCTTGACAAGAATGCAAAGAAACGAAGTTCTCCATAAGGCACCTCACGATCGCACTGCCAAGCGTCCTACAATTTTAAAGAAGGCGATTTTATTCTAGTCTGAAACCATCTCCGGCCTGATCTCTTTGAAAAGAAACTAGCAAAGTTTTATCTGCTGTATAATGCTCCGTACTAAGTGGAAAAAGTTCTAGGAAACCACTCCTACAGAGAGCCATGATGAATAAGAATGCTTCAGCTGTATAATAAATCTTTATTTCTGATACAACGAGTTTTGTGGTGTTAGAGCCACATCTTCAGGGATACAGTTTTATTTAATAGTTTATTCCAAACGATAAGCGCTAGACGACCGAAAATTTTGTCCAAATGTGGCAAATCTGTTTAACAGTCAAGAAGTCAATAGTCCAATTTAAAATAGAGCATAATGCAATGAGTATCATCCCGATACAGGAAAACTAAGACTTAACACCGTCGTGACAACGTGAGGTCCGCAGCGACCACCTAGACGAAATCTAGATTGAAACTTCCTGGCAGATTAAAAAATGTGTGCCGGACCGAGACTCGAACTCGGGACCTTTGCCTTTCGCGGGCAAGTGCTCAACCAACTGAGCTACTCAAGCGTGACTCACGCCCGGCCCTCACAGCTTTACTTCTGCCAGTACCTCGTCTCCTACCTTCCAAACTTTACAGAAGCTCTCCTGCTAACCCTGCAGAACTAGCACTCCTGAAAGAATGGATATTGCGGAGACACGGCTTAGCCACAGCCTGGGGGATGTTTCCAGAATGAGATTTTCACTCTGCAGCGGAGTGTGCGCTGATATGAAACTTCCTGGCACATTAAAACTGTGTGCCCGACCGAGACCCGAACTCGGGACCATTGCCTTTCGCGGGCAATTGCTCTACCATCTGAGCTACCGAAGCACGACTCACGCCCGGTACTCATAGCTTTACTTCTACCAGTACCTCGTCTCCTACCTTCCAAACTTTACAGAAGCTCTCCTGCGAACCTTGCAGAACTAGCACTCCTGAAAGAAAGGATATTGCGGAGACATGGCTTAGCCACAGCCTGGGGGATGTTTCCAGAATGGGATTTTCACTCTGCAGCGGAGTGTGCGCTGATATGAAACTTCCTGGCAGATTAAAACTGTGTGCCGGACCGAGACTCGAACTCGGGACCTTTGCCTTTCGCGGGCAATATCCATTCTTTGAGGAATGCTAGTTTTGCAGGGTTAGCAGGAGAGCTTCTGTAAAGTTTGGAAGGTAGGAGACGAGGTACTGGCAGAAGTAAAGTTGTGAGGACGGGGCGTGATTCGTGCTTGGGTAGCTCAGTTGCTAGAGCACTTGTCCGCGAAAGGCAGAGGTCCCGAGTTCGTGTCTCGATCCGGCACACAGTTTTAATCTGCCAGGAAGTTTCATATCAGCGCACACTCCGCTGCAGGGTGAAAATCTCATTCTGGTAATCTAGATTGTCACTGCGGACCTCATGTTGTCAGGACATTGTTAAGTCTTAGTTTTCCTGTATCGAGATCATGTTCCCTCCATTCTGCTCTATTTTAAATTGGACTATCGATCTCTTGATGGTTAAACAGTTTTACCACAGTTGGACAAAGTGTGTTGGGTCATCTACTGCTTACACTTTGGAATAAATTATGAAATTAATCTGTATCTCTGAAAATGTGGGTTTAACACCACGAAACTAGATGGTTAGAAAGAAAGATTTATCACATAGCTGAAGCGATCTCATTCACCATGGTTCAATTCTGTAGCTGTGCATGTCCACAATACTAAATTTTCTACATTCCTACACAGTTGTCAACCCAGGTACCGGTGCCGAGAAACGCCTACAGAACATTGCAGATACCATGCTGTTGGTCATTAGATCCCTTCAGTCCTATATATTATTTTAAATTTTCAGTTTAGCATTGTTTGCATTCCCATGTGTAAATTTTGTGGTGATAGTGTGATCAATTTAACTTTCACTTGCGTTAGAGATAAGGGTGAAGTTTTGGTAATTTCCCTTTATTCTATGTGTGCATAGGGTAATGTGTTCTCTAGTTATGAGTTGTGTTGTGATTTATGTAACAGTGTGATGATTGACAAGTACTATGAGGGAAACAGAGGAGAAATTTTAAAAAATCAGTGAGGACAAATGGCCAATACCGTGACATAAAGAATGGGCACAGAATGGGAACGGGAAATATGGAGTACACGTCTCGGAGAGGGTGGTAGATGGCAAGGGTGGAAAAAATGTGTAGTTGGCTCCCCTTGAGGCAGAAGGTACTGGAAAAGTGGCTGCCTTGCTTGACGGGCGTGATTGGTATAATTATAAACAATCGCTTTCGCTAATATCTGCGAAGACAGATAGGGTCTGAAAACCGAACTGTAGCAACAATTTTGTTTACTTGGATTCAACCAGATGCCCTCAGATGAAAACACAAACATACACACAAGCACATGTGCACGTGCACACACACACACACACACACACACACACACACACACACACACACACACACACACACACACAACCAGCAGTTTCTAACACCAGCATGTACAGTGAAAACATAGTTGCTAACTGTTTGCTAGGGAAATACAAAAACGAAGGTGGGGGGAGTTATTAAACCTCAAGTTCTTAGATTTCTTTGCATTTCAAGGAGTGTCAAACCATACAAGCAAGAGGGAACTCAAGGAATACACGGTGAAAAGCGCATAGTAAGAGGCGTAAGGTATAATGTGGAGGAGGGGGCGGAAATTAGTTACGAAGCAGGAATACCCAGATTTGAACAGTAAGGTTATGTTGTGAATATGTTGGTCATGACGAACAGTACGACCAGTGGTTCTAGGAAACAGAACATTGACAGTTGAGGAAGAGGTTGCCTTATGATGAAACTAGTGTCTATCTAGTAAGACTCGTACGGGGATAGTGATTTCAAAGGAAATAGAATCATAGGAAAGACGTCCAAATAAATGAAAGTAGTATAAAAAGGAATGTTATCATAGTAGACTATCAAACTTGTCACTGAGAGGTGGCACGCCACTCTCTCACCTCAACAGCACCGTCGATCAGATTAATATTCATATTTTAGGTTATGATCTGGGTGTTCCTCAGTACAACATTTGGTACGTGTGTTTTATGACTTTTTTATATGGGGAAATTGTGGGCAGAATGTTCTTATAATTGCATGTGTAACCTGTAGAGAACTTGTAGCCGAGGGGTGGTATTGGAGGTGACAGAGGACAGGGAGGGAGATAAAGTGGGAGCCATAAATGCTGAGTGCAACGAACTTGCTGTATGAGTGATTCTGGGAAGTAGTGCTCAGTGGATCTTAGCTGCAAAGGGACTTCTGGCTGATGCCCTCTCCTCCATCCATTTAGGGTCGGACAGAAGGGTGCCAGTTCGCAAAACGTTTTACCTGGACCAGGAGGCAGTCCGTTGCGAAGGTAGCCGGATGGCAGAAAGTGGATGGAGGAAGTCATTTAAGAGAGAGAACTGCACCTGCCTAGTCTAAAATCTCCTTTCTTCAGACAAGAGAGATTTGAAGTCGCTGATTGGCTTCTTTCAGGGTATGCAAAGCGGAGGCTTGCTCTCCCAGCTTGGGAACCATGGTGCTGCGTCAGGATTGGCTACCAGGCCAACAGAACAGTCAAAAGGGGGATTCAATTAATAGAGCATAGTTCGATTGGTTTGTGCAATGTGGGGGCGGTCTCGTTTTTGCTAATTCGGCTCCCGTACAGAGTCTTGGTGGAAGATGGTTGTGATTCTTTGCCTTCTTCGTCTTCTGGTCCTCCCCTGGTGGAGAATTACAGGTCTTTCCCTAGTGGCTGAGGCCTGTGGTCTCTATCTTGTGGTGGACTAAGAGCCAGTGAAAGTTTCCAACTCTACCGACAGTGGAACTGTATATCATCTCGGACATATCGTGTGTCGCGAGGGTGAACTTATTCGCCCTGAGTCGGCCGTCTGACTTTTCACAATTCCAGCACGCAGCGTCGTGCCTGTGAGTCAAATTGGTCTGGCCAGACCAGCGAACGTTTGCGCTTCACACTCAAATCTGCCGGAATTTCACGTCTCTCACAGGGAGGTTTCCCGCGTTCTAATCACCATAACGGCAGTCCGTGTAGTTTGCAAATTTTCTTGGACGCGTCAGAAATATTACAGCAGCCGCAGCGCAGCGCCCCTCGCTCACAGCGCGCCTGAATCAAGGTGTGAGGGTAAAGCACTGCTGCATCCACAGGGCTGCTAAATGATACTCACAGCTCCCTGCTCTGCGCTCAACAGTTGTTTGTGGTATAACTGACCGTAGCTGATTCCATTTGAATAGAGTTGGACATCACAGTGGATTCATGTAAGCAAAGTCAGATTGCGTTGTAAAATGGATTAATTCAGGGAAGAATTAGTATAGCTTCCATCCCAATGTATGCTTTGCCTATCAAACACCATTGCTTAACTGATTTGTGTTTGTTACTTTTGTGCCGGCCGGTATGGCCGTGCGGTTCTAGGCACTTCAGTCTGGAACCGCGTGACCGCTACGATCGCAGGTTCGAATCCTGCCTCGGGCATGGATGTGTGTGATGTCCTTAGGTTAGTTAGGTTTAAGTAGTTCTAAGTTCTAGGGGGCTGATGACCACAGATGTTAAGTCCCATAGTGCTCAGAGCCATTTTTTTTTGTTACTTTTGTGTAAGATTTATGAGCTGGTTCTCCAGAATGTTGTAGTTACTAAGGATTTAATAAAACATGTCATTATTTTGGAAACTTAAATCCTCCACTGTTCTACTACTCCCTCTACTATTCACTGTTTTTATTTTATTGTTTTAGTACATGGGTACACCAGCAATTTAAGATTCAATCTTATTAAATGAGTTAATGTCATTATTAATTTCAGTTCTGAATGTAATCATAGGCATAGAGTAACAAAGGTGCCATGAGTAAATTCACTAATCCATCTGTAAAAATTAAGGGTGTAGCACACGAATTGATGGTTATTGAGAAGATAATCCTTATTCTTTGTATGAAGATAATAACATTTAGCATCACACAGACATATATTTATGATTAAAGCAAGCGAGAGCTTGCAAGACGTCATTGAATGGTAGAGTAATTAATGTAGCTCCAGTCGCTACATTTCATTATTAATTTCAGTTCTGAATGTAATCATAGGCATAGAGTAACAAAGGTGCCATGAGTAAATTCACTAATCCATCTGTAAAAATTAAGGGTGTAGCACACGAGTTGATGGTTATTGAGAAGATAATCCTTATTCTTTGTATGAAGATAATAACATTTAGCATCACACAGACATATATTTATGATTAAAGCAAGCGAGAGCTTGCAAGACGTCATTGAATGGTAGAGTAATTAATGTAGCTCCAGTCGCTAGATAACAAACAACCCAGAGACAGTTCATCCAAAGTAATGGAGTTATGATATGTTACGGTGCTGCGTGATTGTTAGCGCTCGAAAGTTGAAGCGGAATCAATGAGAAGAAAGGCTACTGCTACGAAAATTAGTAGACAAGCAAATTATTTGCTTACTATATACAGGGTGTTACTAAAAGGTACGGCCAAACTTTGAGGAAACATTCCTCACGCACAAATAAAGAAAAGATGTTATGTGGACATGTGTCCGGAAACGCTTAATTTCCATGTCAGAGCTCATTTTAGTTTCGTCAGTATGTACTGTACTTCCTCGATTCAACGTCAGTTGGTCCAATTGAAGGAAGGTAATGTTGACTTCGGTGCTTGTCTTGAAATCCGACTCATTGCTCTACAGTACTAGCATCAAGCACATCAGTACATAGAATCAACAGGTTAGTGTTCATCACGTGGTTTTGCAGTCAGTGCAATGTTTACAAATGCGGAGTTGGCAGATGCCCATTTGATGTATGGATTAGCACGGGGCAAAAGCCGTGGCGCGGTACGTTTGTATCGAGACAGATTTCCAGAACGAAGGTGTCCCCACAGGAAGACGTCGAAGCAATTGATCGCGTCTTAGGGAGCACGGAACATTCCAGCCTATGACTCGCGACTGGGGAAGACGTAGAACGACGAGGACACCTGCAATGGACGAGGCAAGGCAATTCTTCGCGCAGTTGACGATAACCCTAATGTCAGCGTCAGAGAAGTTGCTGCTTTACAAGGTAACGTTGACCACGTCACTGTATGGAGAGTGCTACGGGAGAACCAGTTGTTTCCGTACCATGTACAGCGTATGCAGGCACTATCAGCAGCTGATTGGCCTCCACGGGTACACTTCTGCGAATGGTTCATCCAACAATGTGTCCATCCTCATTTCAGTGCAAATGTTCTCTTTACGGATGAGACTTCATTCCAACGTGATCAAATTGTAAATTTTCACAATCAACATGTGTGGGCTGACGAGAATCCGCACGCAATTGTGCAATCACGTCATCAACACAGATTTTCTGTGAACGTTTGGGCAGGCATTGTTGGTGATGTCTTGATTGGGCCCCATGTTCTTCCACCTACGTTCAATGGAGCACGTTATCATGATTTCATACGGGATGCTTTACCTGTGCTGCTAGAACATGTGCCTTTACAAGTACGACACAACATGTGGTTCATTCACTATGGAACTCCTACACATTTCAGTCGAAGTGTTCGTACGCTTCTCAACAACAGATTCGGTGACCGATGGATTGGTAGAGGCGGACCAATTCCATGGCCTCCACGCTCTCCTGACTTCAACCCTCTTGACTTTTATTTATGGGGGCATTTGATAGCTCTTGTCTACGCAACCCCGGTACCAAATGTAGAGACTCTTCGTGCTCGTATTGTGGACGGCTGTGATACAATACGCCATTCTCCAGAGCTGCATCAGCGCATCAGGGATTCCATGCGACGGAGGGTGGATGCATGTATCCTCGCTAACGGAGGACATTTTGAACATTTCCTGTAACAAAGTGTTTGAAGTCACGCTTGTACGTTCTGTTGCTGTGTGTTTCCATTCCATGATTAATGTGATTTGAAGAGAAGTAATAAAATGAGCTCTAACATGGAAAGTAAGCGTTTCCGGACACATGTCCACATAACATATTTTCTTTCTTTGTGTGTGAGGAATGTTTCCTGAAAGTTTGGCCGTACCTTTTTGTAACACCGTGTATATACTGATTGTGTTAGTTATAAGATGTTTATTTGTGACACTTGAAGACAATGAGAGGTCGTCCCGCAACTGTGCCACCGTAGCTTGTCAGTCACAGGCTTCTCCCTCAGAGAATGACACAAACTTGAGTCGCCGGATATTCAAACAGTTGACCCGCACGACTTCTTGTGAAGCTGCGACTGCTGGTGGCAAGCGCAAGCCTCTCAAGGTCGCAGGCTAGAGAGAACAATGTGCTAAAGCACTGGAGTAGTGTTTCAGAGGCGCCGACAACCGGTTGCCGCTCTAGCCACTGAGACGTGGTGTGTCTAGCAGCCAGCGGGCAGTGACCGCCGGCCACGGCAGTTACAGGACTGGCTTACACGCTCCCCGATGCTACCAACCCTCCCAGTTCTCAACACAGGCTGTTCCTCATTCCCATCTTTCCGTTTACTTGAACGAGTGTTGCGAGTTCCTGTGTTTATGTGCAGAATTAAAGGGCCAAACGAACCTTTGTTCAGTTATTCGTCCAGAAAAACTAACGCTTTCATCTAGTGTAGTTATCTAACATCGAGTTGATAACAGGCATTACAGCGTTGATGTCAATTGCTTTAATGGCAGAGTTCCTCTTTGGCCACACTGTCTTCCATCTTTTCTTTTAAGTAAATTCTGAGAGAAAGATACTGTTGTATGCTGTGTTTATGTTAAGGAATAGTTGTGTTACATGTTTTGTACAGAGTACCCTATTAGGTACCATTTGTTAAAAATTTGATTATATATCTTAGACATCTTAATTGTATTGCTCATATGTTTTGTTGTTATTGTTATGTTCTGGAACTGAGTAGGACTGCGTTTTCTTCGAGGACAGCTGTTCCAGAAACCTGTTCCTTTGAGGAAGCAACTGTAACGCAGTGACGTTGTGAAGCATGTAACGCACATGGCAAGACTGCAGCATCTGTTCAGATCAGTCCCCACTAGCAAGATTCAAACTTCCATAATATTGCGAGTTAATTGATACCAAACTCGGACCGGTCAGTTACTTAATTGAAAAATCATGAATCTTAATGACGCATTTAATACTACTAAACTAATTTTCATACGACTGCAGACACTACAGAGGTACTGTTCACATAGAGGATCATCGGTTGAAGGGGTGGGATAATTTTGGCATTCCCCGTTTATGTAATACAGAAAACGCACAAGATATCGGACTCTAGCTTGGTTTCCAGGCCGTTATTTCGAATCGTCGAGGAAGCCACGCGCTGGTGGAGGCATACACAGTTCTCCCTCGTTCTCCCTATCTGCGTCAGTTCGAGCCACCCAACTTGAAGACAGGAGAACTTGGTCGTTCCAGTCGGCCAGAACAGCAGAAACGACTATACCTCCAACCTTGTTAGGCTGGCTTCAAGTACCTTTCCATATACCACGGAGGTGCACTGTACTTCATCGAGTCTTTAAGTGGCCCAGGAGCAGTTCTCCGCGCCATTCCGTTGCAGTTTTTAAAGGTGTCTACATCATGAGGTTCGTCGTGCAACAGTTTATCGTCATTTTGTGGCAAGCGCGGTTTTCCATTACCTTGGCGGCAGCCTTCTGTTAGCTGTCACCGAGCTGCTAGTGATGTTTAGAATTACGAAGCACGCCGCAGTTGCGCTGGTTGCTGCTATGATGTCGCTACGTTTGCACCGCGAGATACTGGCGCTGCAAATCGACGTGTAGCGTGGTATGCGCTATTGCCCGACACCTGTTACTGTGAGCGCTTTCTTGAGCTTCTTTCGTTGTGGTGCTTTATGTTACATCATTTCTGTGCTCTCTCTAGGGACTGTTCTTTATTCTGAAGACGTTATTGCTTGTATGAACTTTTTTTCTTCTGACTTGTCCTGCAGCAACTCCTTTGCTTGCCCAGCGGCTGCATTATTGTGAGTGATAATTCAAGAAACTTGTGACATGACTACCTCTCATTTGCGTGTCTATTTCTCAACAGATGTAGTGCCTTAGTTTCACTGGTATGTAGCTCCTCTGCCGTCGCTTTTTGTTAATCAGATCTTTACTGGGCGAGAAACACATGCTGTAAGAAACGAAGTTCGATACATATGACCGAAGATGAGCAGGTGAGTGATCTCCTACGGAACAATGATAGTAGATACTTCTCCAAAGGCCATTTCTTCAATCTTTGATTAAGCTGTATTAATTGCGATTCTTAAGAGGACAGATGAAAGAGACCCTAGCTACAGCTACAGCTATACACCCAGCAAACACGCTGTATGGATACACTCACAAAACATCGTTAATAAGGGTCGTCAGCCTCGCTTTCAGGCAATAAATAAGGGTAAAATTTTCACTTCACCATCACGTATAGTAAATGCATGTGACCATTTAACTGCATTCAGAAACATTCCCTGTCACTTGACTGGATAACACACAACGCTAACAGTCTTCCAGCATCGGTAGATAATCTGTACTGTAACAAAAAAATGGTAATAGGTCGGAACCAATGGGTCAAAGCTGACAATAACACAACACTTCAAATTTTCATGGAAATAATGCAGCTTACTAGCTTTACCCTTTTCTTTCTTACGGCCAGCAGCACAATATATGAAAGATAGTGACATGATTAATAAAAAGCTGCACCAGAATAGCTGCTTATAGTGACAAATTTTTATTCACGACATATCGTTTCGACATTTATCGCCACCACCAGGTACGTCTAGAATGATGTGACGTCCATATTACATCGTTACTGAGCTGTCTTATAACGCTCACTGTTTTGATAAGATAGTAAATTATTTAATATACTGAAAATAATACGTTAATTATGGTTTGACAGTAGTAAGAACTGAACTGTCAAACTACCTTCAATCCATAATTCACGAATTATTTTCTGTATATTTACGTCATTTACCATCTTATCAAAACAGTGACATACATAAGACAGTTCCCTAACGACGTAATATGGACGTAACATCGTTCTAGACGTAATTGATAATGGCAATAATTGCCGAAACAGTCTATAGTGAATAAAGATTATTATAAGCAGCTATTCCGGTCACCTTTCTAATAATTATTAGCTTTAGTTCACCGTTACTATGTCTCTCTCTTTCATTAACCACCTCCACAAAGCTGATGGCTCCTGCAAACCGATATGAGTCCGCTTACTAACAATCATATACTCGCTCACAACATCTGCCTAAAGAACCTGAAAAAATTAATCTGAAAGCTTTATGTCTGAGCACATGCGAAATCTTCTAAAGTTTTCCTACTCGCGGAGTAGCTTTGTGGATCATTGCGTATCACCAGTCAAAATACTCATAAATACGAAACACATGTGAGTACCATCCCCGCGTCAGTAGTGATACGATTTGTCTTCATCTCCCAGGAAGGCTGCCGGATGATTCCCAAGTCAGCGAGCTACCAACAATTCTCAAAATTATTTAAATAATTTAGCGTTTCAGTCAGTCAGCCTCAGGAGCAGAAGGCAGGCACTCCTATCGGCCAGCCTCTCCTCCCACCATTAGCATTTCTCTGCAGAGTGCTGCTTCCTACCGGTACATCTCTCAAGTTTACTTCCAATTTTCAGTGTGTTGGAAAGAATATGATATCATAGGAATCTTTCCGTTTCTAAAGGTAATCGAGGAAATACCGATCACCACACTAACCACTTGTTGCCTTTATCTCCCACAGCACACTACATGTGCATTAGTGAAAAACCATCTCTTCACCAACAGCCAAGGCTTTTTCCCACAGTTCGGACGACACAAAATCAAATAAAATTGCTGCAGCGATCAGCATCCGAATAGAAGAATTATTTCTCTGAATAATTGTTTTCAACAAGCTCGGAAATAATACACTACTGGCCATTGAAATTGCTACACCAAGAAGAAATGCAGATGATAAACGGGTATTCATTGGACAAATACATTATACTAGAACTGACATGTGATTACATTTTCACGTTATTTGGGTGCATAGATCCTGAGAAATCAGTACCCAGAACAACCACCTCTGGCCGTAATAACGGCCTTGATATGCCTGGGCATTGGGTCAAACAGAGCTTGGATGGCGTGTACAGGTACAGCTGCCCATTCAGCTTCCACTCGATACCACAGTTCATCAAGAGTAGTGACTGGCGTATTGTGACGAACCAGTTGCTCAGCCACCATTGACCAGACGTTTTCAATTGGTGAGAGATCTGGAGAATGTGCTAGCCAGGACAGCAGTCCAACATTTTCTGCATCCAGAAAGGCCCGTACAGGACCTGCAACATGCGGTCGTGCATTATCCTGCTGAAATGTAGGGTTTCGCAGGGATCGAATGAAGGGTAGAGCCACGGGTCGTAACACATCTGAAATGTAACGCCCACTGCTCAAAGTGCCGTCAATGCCAACAAAAGGTGTCCGAGACGTGTAACCAATGGCACCTCATACCATCACGCCGGGTGGTACGCCAGTATGGTGATGACGAATACACGCTTCCAATGTGCGTTCACCGCGATGTCGCCAAACACGGATGCGACCATCATGATGCTGTAAACAGAACCTGGATTCACCCGAAAAAATGACGTTTTGCCATTCGTGCACCCAGGTTCGTCGTTGAGTACACCATCGCAGGCGCTCCTGTTTGTGATGCAGCGTCAAGGATAACCGCAGCCATGGTCTCTGAGCTGATAGTCCATGCTGCTGCAAACGTCGTCGAACAGCTCGTGCAGATGGCTGTTGTCTTGCAAACGTCCCCATCTGTTCACTCAGGCATCGAGACGTGACTGCACGATCCGTTACTGCCATGCGGATAAGATGCCTGTCATTTCGACTGCTAGTGATACGAGGCCGTTGGGATTCAGCACGGCGTTCCGTAATACCCTCCTGAACCCACCGACTCCATATTCTGCTAACATTCATTGGATCTCGACCAAGGCGAGCAGCAATGTCGCGATACGATAAACCGCAATCGCGATAGGCTACAATCGGACCTTTATCAAAGTCGGAAACGTGATGGTACGCATTTCTCCTCCTTACACGAGGCATCACAACAACGTTTCACCAAGCAACGCCAGTCAACTGCTGTTTGTGTATGAGAAATCGGTTGGAAACTTTCCTCATGTCAGAACGTTGCAGGTGTCGCCATCGTCGCCAGCCTTGTGTGAATGCTCTGAGCCTGCTGTGGTGGCCGAGCGGTTCTAGGCGCTACAGTCTGGAACCGCGCGACCGCTACGGTCGCAGGTTCGAATCCTGCCTCGGGCATGGATGTGTGTGATGTCCTTAGGTTAGTTAGGTTTAAGTAGTTCTAAGTTCTAGGGGACTGATGACCTCAGAAGTTAAGTCCCATAGTGCTCAGAGCCTTCTTCTTCCTGTCGGTTAAATTTCGCGTCTGTAGCACGTCATCTTCATTGTGTAGCAATTTTAATGGCCAGTAGTGTATATTATACAAATCCAAACTGTCGGTGACTGATGAATTTAGTCATAATCGGGATTAACTAACTTTGGTGTGAAAAATTTACGTCACGCGCTACAGCCTATAATGGCTACATATACACCTCTTGAAATCTTCTAGTGGCAGATCGACGCTTGGGGTACATTTCGGTATTGCGCAAGCATAGATTCAAACTCGATGACCTTATTAAGCAAATAAAGTAAAGTAAATAGATAAGACGCTTGAAAAAGAAAAGTTTGTAATGAATGATTTTAATTAAGCTCTATTGTACTTTTCCTTCTAATATCAGACTATTCATGATGAATTAATGGAAATTATCATATGTTAAATCGTTCACCAAAAGGCAAAGGAAATCTAAAATTAGAACGTTCTATACAAGAAATTAGGTTTTGATAGCCACAGGAAATAAGCTGGCAATGCATATAATACTCTGAAATTTCAAGTTGTCATTCAATCAGATTCCAAACTTTTTTAGTGTAAGAGATAAGGTTTATACAACAAAACCACGTAGCGTGAAATACTCTAAGAACTCAGTTATCTACAAAGGGGCGAAAATAAATTCGTCTGCCTCTCAAAGTCTGTAACAAAACTATACGGAGAAAAGCAGCGTATGTAAAAAAGAATTAAAAACTGCCCCAACCCACAATGTGTTTTGCGCCCTACATCAAAGCATCGCAGATACAACCCACAGCGAACACACTGGTACACTGCATATGCAAGAGGCAAATGGTGTGATGTCATCGGAAAAATCTCGTTTATCGTGTTTGATAACATCGGTGACATCAAAATTAAGATATTTCTGTGTTTTGCGTGCATTCTGGAGAAGTATTACTGACGAATATATAAATTACTCGCTTATTACCGTCGATCTAGGCTGTTACAAATAGTGTACAGTAATGCTTTCGTTTGGGCCGATTATACTGTGTTTTGCAAGAACAGAAGGGTATAGCCTTTGCTAGCTGTTGATGTCGGCCTCCTTGAAGGTTACTGTCTGAAATACACTTTTGGCGTGTTTGTTGTCTTCCAGTCTGCAAATATTTCTGTAGAATTATTATTATATCGTTAATGTAATTATTATTTATTTAATTTAGTGATGATGGATAATCATGTGATAATGATAAAGTGCTCCTTTGAACTGAAAATCAATTAAAATATAAAACAAGTAAAACTTCATAAACATTCAGGACTTTTCTATGTCATAACTTAAGGAACTCTTACCACAGTTTATCAATGCCATTCAAACGACAAAGAACTTCGCACAAAATAACGAATATCGGAAGTGCAGCACATGATTTGACGAGTCCTAAAAATTAAATGTTTTGAAATCATAGCGAAACGTTTGTTTGATCAACGCAGTGCCGATCAGCAGCCGCTTTGTGCAGACGTTTTGATTGTTTTCTAAAGAGAGAGGTATTTAGTATCGTTGGTAGAGACTGAAGAGGTCTGCCCACGTAGGTCTGTTATTAGCCAATTGTTTAAGCAGCTTGCTTCTATTTTAAACTCAGTTTAGGACAGTTGTTCCGCTGGTGGTATGTGCTCAGTATTCTCGTGTTTACTTCCAAGAAGGAATGCCGCTATTTCAGGGGAACAGAAAGCACGAAAGCCTACGAAGAAACTCTGCAAGTGTTTGTGGCACGTCATTCCATATAGGGTCCTTTAATGTCAGCCATTTATAAGGACATAACAGACAGCTAACTTTCATAAAACAAACAATATCCATTTTTTACTGATGCTGTTTTACAGTGGTGCCTTATTATAGTATATTATGCTTTTGTCAAAATTACATAATGTTCAGCTCTAACATACTGCCGGAAAAAAAATGCAACATCCTCAAGGACTAGGTCATTTTACTGGCAAGTGAAGTAACAGGTATTTCATCATTGCAGGAGTATATGACAACAGATTCAGACCAAATTACACACATATGTCACAATAAAGGTTGCCCAAACAATCGCATCTATACAGGTACACAGTGTAACTCCTCTGGCCGCAACGCAGACGTGTATTCTCACATACAAATGATCGTAAAGGTGCTGAATGACATCTCGCGATAGATTGTGTAAATTATCTTGTGTCTTTTGTTCCAGTTCGGCATTGGTTCTTTCAGGCCCTTGAAAACGTGTATGTTCCCGCTTTATCATATCCTATGCGTGTTCAATTGGCGAAAGAACTGCTGATCTAGTTGGCCAGAGCAGTTATTGTGCACCACGAATAGCACATTGCACCCTTTTCAAGAAATGACAGTAGCACGGGGATAACAGCCTGTATGAATTTAGCTGTCACTGATTACTTTACCCTGCTGGAACACCAAATGAGACTGTTAGCTGTGAATTATTCGTCTCTCTCACAGTGAAGTCTGTGGGAACTGTGTGTCGTGGGCGAATGCAGTGTGAAATAGGCAGATCACGAGGTCTACGCCATACACGTGTACGTTCACCACTCGCATACAGGCTGAACCTACTCTCATCCGATGACAACAGAGTGCCATTCGACTCTCCAGTCAGTTCCTTCACGAGACCAGAGTAGCCATGCTTGGCTGTGTCGTGGTGACAGTGGTAGCCTTGCCAGAGCACACGCGAACTTTATCCTGCTGCAAGCAGACGGTTCCCAATGGTCCCTGATGGAATGGCATGTGCACTATGTGCCCGATTTCGTCAATGGATAATGTTCGGTCGGCCACCGATGTTCGCACAGTGAGTCAGTTCTGACTGGCGTGTGTTCTACGGGGACGTTCACAACTTGGTCTACAGGTGTAGAAATGTTTCACAGACCACTGTTGAAAGCAGCATTACACCACCGATACATTGTGCACAACATATACAGCAATCTGCCGATACATCATCCAGCTACCCACAGACCCATAATGCGACTCCGTTCAAATGGCTGAAGCTGTTCAATAAGAGTCCGCTCTCGTCGGTCTCTGAAATGCTTTGCTCGTTGACCCCTTAAGAAAAGTGCATGATGTCAACACTGGGCGTCGCGGTGCTGAGCTCCATCGCAGAGATGTCGAAGGAATGGGTGAGATGTGGTTGAGGGGGCTGTGACGCCCTTCCCATCGTGTGACGCATCCACGGTAGCGTTGGGAAGAACTGTGGTGAAATATGATAACGGTGTAACCTCATTAACCCAGCTTTCACCGCACTTGATCTTCTGAGCTCTTGCCTTTTTTCCGCATGTCTCGCCACCATGATGTTTGAAGCGTGGCCGAGCGCGAAAGTGAAGACGCAGGGAGCAACAATTTTGTACCTTTACAGAGGAAGGTTCTAGGCACTTTTTTGCCAAATTCCACTTGTGAGCGTCACAGTGGGGGAAAATGACGGGGTTTGAAAAAAGCCATCCTTTAATGCTTTTGAGCAGCGTATATCATGCAATTGTAGTGTCGCTCCGTGTATTCCTGGTTGTGTAGGAATTGTAGATCTTCAGTTAAATGACTAGCTTACCTAGCTCATAGATCATCATTCTCAAACAGCGGAAGTAGGGAGAAGCTATCTGCGTTTCATGCTAATTATTGAACGTTTGCTTAACTCCGTAAATCTGTCCACAATGGGAAGCTCGCTAACATTTCGTCGCGTTAACACACAACTGGCTTCATACTCAATTTGGAACTAACAACCAATTACTCGACAAAACAAAACACAGTCAGAGGTGTTGCAGAAATTAAGCTTGGTCGTGTGATACTGTGAAACCGCACTCGAGTGCAAAGTGGAGCATTTTGATATTCTTAGTAGCAAGCGACAACATAAAATGCGTTGCCAGATAGGTATCATAGCCTGTTACGAATATCATTAAGTTAATTAGAGACAAGACGAAGAAATGTTGATCCACGATACTGAAGTATTATGAGACGACAATTACTAAAATATGGGATAGAGGGTACCACGTGGTGGTGAGTGGAAATGCAATATCTCCTCCAAAGACGAAAAAAACTAAAATCGCGCAAATATATAAGTTTGCTATGAGACACCTGTTTAAGTACTGAGTATTCCGTGTCTTCAATAAACTATACAGTGAGAGAAAAATAACCTTCTCCGTTAGCTCCTGTGTCATGCAGACAAATTTCCTTTTCCTTGCAGAGCTTAAAAACTGCATTTTATGTCTGCACTCCTGTAACGATAGCTGAGAAGCGGTAGATCACATGAGAAGAGTCTGTGATAATTATCGAACTACAAGCGCTCTGACGGGTGGTTATAGTTAAAATACTGTAATATCAGTAGGTATAAAACATTTCAATAGCTCCATATTTGGTGATGATCGCGACATCACCAAAGGACATCAGTACAACTGACGTGTGAACATCAGAGGGAAAAGGTATGTGTGTCTTATTTGTTTTCATGTAGCTACTTGCGGTCACTGAGAAGATAAATTACCCGGATAGGGTGTACCAGTGCTATATTTGTAACAATACTGGAACATGAACCTACGTGGTTTGCATCTCCTTCTCTCACCCTCTTTGTCAGACGCAAACACAAGCGCGAATCCACTCTAGCGAGAATGTCAGTCTGCTCATTCTTCAAACATAAAGGGAAGAATAACATAAAAAGGATCGAATCATTGTGGATTGGAGTCTATGAAAACAATAATTGACCAAGACACACATAATATTGTAAAGGTTCTGTAAAGGTAAGTCATTGCCCATCCGAATAGGTAGTCATAAACTCACCTAGAAAAATTTTGTAAGTTATGGAATAGCGCTTACAAAAAATATGTGTTACTAGTTTAGGCCCACGCCATATATTTTTCGTGAAAACTTTGAGATAAAATCATAACAAGTATTTTTATTAGCATGTGATTTAATTGCCAATCTCTTTTATACCACGGTTACACATAGTAAAATAATTGTTACAAAATAGACAAATGACAAGTTTAGAATGCCGCAATTCGCTGTTAGCCCAATGGACCATCTGCGAAATCTCTTTGCGCCTTTTTTTCATTTCTTTTGTCGACGCTTCTGTAGCTCTCGCATTCGCTGGTCACTGGATATTTTACTCTTTTGATTCCTTTCGTCACAAAATTTCCTTTCTGTATTTTCGAGAATTTTTAAGAGCGATATGATACGACATCTTTCCTTAATTTTCAGTTTAATACCGATTTTCACATATATTTCCGCGAATATTTTTATTGTCTCATTTCTGGTCCTGATAGTGCTCCGCAAGCTCAATGTCCCAGGTAGCCGCGTTTTTAAGCTACACCAGTTTATAACTTTACGTAAGGCTAATTTGTAACACACGTAGGCACATTGACGTCACATGCAAAACAATACTGCGCGACAAGCATGTACAGACATGATACATCCGTTGCGAGTTCAGCCATTGCTTTCGTATTGGTGGTCTCATAATTATTAAAGATGCAAATATGTCGGTATTTTGTAACACAAGAAAGTTCGAGCGACGTACGAACAGCGTTTTGACGTCAAAACTATTAGTGTGCGGCCACCTCTGAATCCATATTGTGTGGTGGCTGGCGCCTGGTACGGCGCTTGTGGGCCCGCAGCCCGTAGCGCCCACGGCCTCAGCTTCCGCTGCTGCGTGCCTTCTGGCAACAAATATCTCACACATGCCAGCTTTGATGTTTTACAAGCGAAATAAAATTCTCTGTCGAGGCTGCTACGCATCTGTTTCGTGACTCACAGATTATTTCGGGACAAAACCAAATGTGTGTCTTTCGGTTCAGTACGTTAACTCATATTCGACTTTCCCATGTGCCGTCGAGACCCTGAAATAAGATAATACACCACATACAGACCGTTAGCTTACCACAAGGGGCTTCATTCATATTCTTGGCTTTCATGAACGACAAAGTAATTTCATCAGGACAAGTATGAGGAGATTAAGAACTGGTTTTCCAGTGCGTCTTTCGAGTTTTCTGCTTTCGTAATCTTCGGTTACAATATGCAATACAAATTGCGTTAAATGTGTACTCACTTCTCTAGCGCGCGGTGCTATTCGTAGTACCTCGTCATCGCGTATTGATCAGCTGTTCCGAGATATTAAATCCGTGAAAGTATAGCGCGTGCAGCCGTGTGTGTGTGGGGGTAGGTAGGTGGGTGGGTCGGTTAAGGATACACAATTCCTGAGTTATCAATGCCCTTGCTATAATAGCTATCGACGAGGCTAAAATCTCTAAAACTTAAAAAGCAATACTCTATCTAACTACTTTTATAGCTCATTAAAAACTCCTGTATAGTATTTTAAATAGAAAGTCAGGCATTTAACAGAATTTTAACTTTTTCTCATTGTCAGCTAAAATTTCGGGCAGATATGATGCTGTTTTTTTTTCCTATCCCAATGTAAAACACTGTCACTTCAAATGTGGCGTACTGTCATCTGTATGTCTCAAGGACTATACATTCAGTCTTCCTTTCACTGGAATAAGACCTCATGCATCATTGGAGTGTGTTCTATTCGTAGGCGAGTAAAAAGACATTAAATCGTCATCGTGTCCAAAACGAGGCTGTCACACATAACCCGTCTCTTCCAACAATTATTCTTCTCATCTAGGTATAATTATAAACTTCAATAAAGAGGTGATGGCGTATAGGGAGGCGACACAATGCACCATCCGGTATCAGCACTTATCTCCTTCGCTGGCACATCTGATATTGCGTTTTAAGTCAGAGAAGGGCAACCTGAACGTTCTGCTAGAACAAGTGTTGTACAGATTGAAAGACACTCAGGAAGTCAGAGCAGACTAGGAACTTTACCGCCTCAGTGATCTCTATTTGTCCAGTGCCCTTTACATCAGGCACAGTAACTTCTTCTGGTAAATAAATCTTGAGGACATACTCAGAGAAAGCGACAGAGCAGCCAAGGTAGACCCAGTGCTCAGGACCATCGGCGCATACCGTCTTAAAATTGCGGTGCTCATTTAAAATTTCTTAAAGTGTTGATTTAAAAATGTAGGTAGAAGGCAGCCTGTCAATAAATATAAAATTATTCAGAGCATCATACGCAATGAGGATGGACTCGGTTCCAACTGTGTGTCTGAATTGTCATGTGTCCGCACCAACTGGCATTAGGTCGAACTTTTCGCGGAGCCCAAGTGGCCTCGTTACTCGCTGGCGATTCCTGAAAACTTGTTTCATGAAGGGGAAAGCAAGGTTTAGTACGCCACTGTATTTGCAACTGCGGCGAATTTGTACAAGTTGATGCACCATGAAGATCTGTTAACGAAATATTGGCCGTGGCTCCCCAGCTTCGGCGTGGAATATAGGTATGAGGTTGATACTGTAAAGAGTCGTAGAAATCCTGATCATCTCATGATGGATAACTTCAATGATCAGATCGGTACACTGGGAACCCGTATTTTAGACGGGTCTCACGAAAGTATTGTAGAATTGGATCTGACGGTCCCTGTCCGATCCCCAAAATCTTCGGTTAAAACACTTCAGGTCTTAAGTTCTAAGATGCTTACGGTCTTCAGCTACGTGTCCTTGAGGTACCTAAGGTGTGACAACCATTTCAATTTAGAATAAAAACGAGAGGCCCAGTAACCTCACCGAATCCTTCAAATTTAGATCGATATTCTTCATGTATAGAACAGATAACGTAAAACCAAAATACGACGAGAGTGGGGAAAATCGACGCACATCACTCATCCACAGGAACATTGAAAGAGGCCCATTTTTTCCATCTTACTTGTAAATAGCTGCAGTTGTCGTGTTGTTTTCGCAGGACTGGAAGAGATAATAAATTTGATTCATTATGATAAATGTTGAAGGCAATGGCGAAGACATTTACACTATAAATTCTTCTATGGGGAACCCTATTATCCTGTCCAAACACGTCAGACTAAACTTCATTATCTCAGAACTTAGAGGCCCGTCTGTTTAGAATGGATTGTATTAATATAGGCAGCAGATCCTGGAATCACCATTGACGTATTACGTTTCCAAGGAGTATCGTACGCCTTATCTACAAGGGAAAACTAAAACAAATAACGCGGGAGGACTCGAACCTCCGGCGGGAGGGGCTGCGCAATCGGTACATGGCACCTCAAACCGCGCGGCCACTCCGCGCGGGCCGGGCATATATTACTGGACGTTAATATGGCGTGTGTTCACCCTTCGACTTTATGACGGCTTTAGTTTAGCTGAATGCATTTTCAGCGTGATGTCTGACTGTCTATTTAGGAATGACAGCCTCTGGCTCTGCAGTCCGGAACCGCGGGGCTGCTACGGTCGCAGGTTCGAATCCTGCCTCGGGCATGGGTGTGTGTGATGTCCTTAGCTTAGTTAGGTTTAAGTAGTTCTGAGTTCTAGGAGACTTATGACCTAAGATGTTGAGTCCCATAGTGCTCAGAGCCATTTGAACCATTTTTTGAATGACAGCCCATTCTTCTTCAAGGGCCGGTAGCGGTAGTGATGTTGACCACTTAGATCTGGAGCGTAGTCGCCGTTGTAACTCATCTCAAAGGTGTGAAATTGGGTTTAGGTTGGGACTCGGGGCATATCAGTCCACTTCAGAAATGTTATTGTCCACAAACCATTGTCTCACAAATGCAGCTTTATTACAATATGCACTGGTATGTTGATACAAACACTTATCACCCCCGGACTGTCCCTCTAATGAGCGCAGTACACAATTCCGTAAAATTCGTTCATACCCTTCCATGTTTAGCGTTTTTTTACGCGGAATGATACCACAAAAACACCGCCTTACCGTAACACCACCTCCTCAGTATTTCACTGTTGGCATTATACGTGATGGAGGGTAACCATCTCCAGGTATTCCCCAAACCCAAACCCTTCGATGGGATTGCCACAGAGTAGAATTCGATTCATCACTCCAAACCACTCTTTTTCAGTCATTCACTGTTCTGTGACGTCGTTCGTCGCATCACTTCAAGTGTCGCTTAGCAATGACTACAGTAATGATCGGCATATGAGAAGCTGCTCGATCATTGCGTCCCATCCTACTTAATTCCATACGCACAGTCACTGTGCTAGGTAGACTGCTGGTAGCACTTGGGAAGTCACGAGTGATTTCTTCCGCTTATTTCATGTGATTGTTCACAACCGCTCTCTGCAATGTTCGACTGTGTCTGCTGTCAGTAAATGATCTCTCCTTGGTCTTGATTTAGCTGTAGTTGATCCTCTACGTTTCCACTTCACAATTAAGTCACCAACAGTCCACGTGGGTAAGTTTAGAAGGGTTGAGATGTCGCTGATGGATTTGTTACTTAGGTGACGTAGAAGTACTAGTCCACATTCGAAGTCACTCAAGTCTCCTGAACGGCCCATTCTGTTATTATAGGTTCTCTATCGACAACACAATTTTCTCTGTGTTCTTTTACACTGGCGGTTAATCCCGCATACATAGAACTTTCTCGGTACATCTCATGAGATAGTGTATATATAATTGCAGTTTTTGTCTGGAAGCTCAAATTGAGAAGTTGGCTTGAATTACATAACTGAATTTTTAAACAGTGATTGTCAGTTTGACTGGCCAATTTTACTAAATCGTTTAAGGAGGCCGCATACGCTTACAAATGCTGAGTATGCCCATGTGGTACTTTTGTACGAGTTTTTTTAATGGAAATAACTCTGTTGCTTGTAGAGAATATTGTAGACGATTTCCTAACAGCAGAGTACCACATTCAGGGTTGTTTACTGGTGTTTTCGCAAAACAGTGTGAGATTGGTGCAGTGCCCATCAGTCATATTTCACCTGAACGAGCAAACGAACGATGTGCAGCTGTAGTAAAAGACATTATTCATTTGGTAGAATGTAGTCCTTTAACAACCGCAGACAGAACTTCAAAACGTATCGGTGTCTCGCATTCAAGAATATCGCGGGCAAGACCTCTATTATTATCATTTATAAAGGATTCAACTCCTTCGAAAAGGAGATTAGTGTAGACGGCTGGAATTTTTTCAGGTGCTAACTGCAAATTCATTCTGTTTATTGATGAACCCAGTTTCACTTGTGACGGTATCAACTTACATGGGTCGGGGAACGAATTCCCCCATGCCTCTGTGAAGCCATTTTCAAGAACGGTTCCCTCTCAGTGTGCTAAATGTGTCGTGTGATATGACAGACAATCAGCTGATTAGGTCTGTTGTGCTACCACATCGTCTTACAAGGCCCCTCATCCATATTTTCTAGACGAAGCGCTTCCTCCATTTTTAGAAGACGTTTCTATGGCTACAAGGATGAGTATTTGCTTCCAGCATGAGGATGCTGCTACACATTCAAGACGTCAGGTGACACATCACTTAAATCTAACATTCCCCAGAAGATCGATAAGAAGAAATGGTCACGTTTCTTGGTCTCCAAGGTCCCAGACTCTTACAAATTTAGCTTTTGGCCTGTGGCGATGGTTGAAAGGTGACGGCTACATAGGAAACGTAAAAACAAGAGACGAACTGCCCGTTTGGCTTATGTTTACCCTCATGAAAGTGAAACTTCCCCTTAGAAAAATTTATCAATTACTGTGCTGATAAACCCCTTACATTATTTGATTTTCAAACAATGAAAAACCACAACTACAAAGAAGATTCTCTCAACACTTACGCGCTAGCAATAAACAATAGCTACACTAATTACACAAACTACAAGAAAAAATCAGAAGATTTCAGTGAGGTATCCTCAGCTAAGGGTCGACATATGAAACGTCCCCTTTGAAAAATTATTGAATTACTGTGCTGATAAACCTCTTACATTATTCGATTTTCAAAGGGCTGAGCAAAACTGAACGTACTCAGACACTTCGCTCTTTACCTATTCTGATCAACACTAAACTGACACACAATATTTTTTAGCGCAACGCAATCTGACTTTCAATAATCCCTACAAAAGAATGGCCCTGACTAACATTAACCTATACCTTTCACAAATCACTTACCTCACAAAAATCTTCGTTACTCGAACTACTGCAATACAGCGAGCGCCACTACTGCCAGCTAAATAAAAGATTCAAACTACTGAACACACTAACTACTGATAGGCATAGTTAGCAAATGAAAGATTTTGATAGAGAACAAACAATGTATTTACCTTAATAGTGTTCAAAAGTCATAATATCTATATCAGTCCATGATATCCAATATTACAAATTTACTGTCTCTGTCCAGATCATCCGCTCTCAAAACTCCGCCATCTCACTTCCTACATCCACCACTGCTGGCGGCTCACCTCCAACTGCGCAACGCTACGTGCTGTTAACAGTCAACTGCCCATCGCTACAATGGCGAGTATTACAACAATGCCGACCAGTCACAGACTGCACACAGCACAGCCAGTGATTTCATGCAGAGTGCTACGTGGCGTTACCAATATAAAAACCTAAACAGCTTACTTACATAGCCCCTATGCTCCCCACAAAAAATTTTACAAATTGTTTTGGGCAGTGGCCATTACAGATTTGAAAATTTTTTTCATAATTACAATAACAAAGAAATCAAATGCACACACTTATTGATACACTGTTGGTCAATAGCAAAGAATTTCTCACAGTCCATAAAGAGTGTCCTGATCATTCATCACAGTATTGATTACAATTTTATGCACAAAGTCTGAGCAGTAAAAGAAAATGCACACGGAAATAGGGGATTTCCATGCAGTCTTGAAGAAGTAGTGTTGTCCTTCCAACGTAAAGACAGTGCTGACTCTTGACATGCAGACAGGTAATGGGCCACAACAGAGCAAACACACACCAGAGTCAGTCGAAGTTTTGAAGAATAGTGGTAGGTAGGTCATCACAGAGCAGACCCACTGTAGTCCTGGTAGAGATTATGGTATTGGTGGGCCACCAGAGATGCAGACCCAGTGCAGTCCTTGTAGAAATAATGGTATTGGTGGGCCATCAAAGATGCAGACCCACTGTAGTCCTTGTGCGGTAT
Source organism: Schistocerca nitens (assembly GCF_023898315.1). Classification (NCBI taxonomy): domain Eukaryota; kingdom Metazoa; phylum Arthropoda; class Insecta; order Orthoptera; family Acrididae; genus Schistocerca; species Schistocerca nitens. The sequence continues at coordinate 390,030,791 of NC_064616.1, forward strand.
TGGTGGGCCACCAGAGGTGCAGACCCACTGCAGTCCTTGTAGAAATAATTGCCAGCAGCCATCTGTAGCGACTGTCCAGCTGCACAATCACCATCGAAGAGTCTTGCGGAGAATATAGCAAGTCCATAAACCACCACTTGTGCACGCACAAAGTTTTTGGAATTGTCCTTAGAAGTCTTGCAGACAATATAGCAAGTCCATAAACCACCACTTGTGCACTCACAAAGTTTTTGGAATTGTCCTTAGAACCAGCAATGCTGTTAACCAGTCCCTTGCTGAATTATTAACACACGTGCAAGCACTATCAGTCCCAACTTCTCACATACTGTGCATATATTATGACCAACAGAAACGTGTGTAGTGAAATGATACTTAATTTGAAGAACTGGTGTCTATACAATTATAAATTTACAACATCAGAATACAATTACAAAGGTACAAAATACATCATTAAAGAACATAACAATACAGATAACATTTGTAGTAAAACAGGCTTTACAAAAGAATAGAAATAAACATGTACATCAGTGTTACAGGAATTATGACATAAGTAAATATATAAAATAATGAGAATAGTTTTCGAAACATTGATTTCACACATGAGCATTAAAACAAAACAGAATAAATAATGTCTAAACATCTTTACAAAGTAAATAACATATCAGAAAAATTCTACAACGTAAATCTTATTAGCTAAACACATAAAGACAGGAAAAACACAAATTCACATAGCATAATAACACAAAAGTACAGGACTGGGTTTGTTTTCACTGTGATATTTGGTACTGCAGTCCAACCCAAAACTTCATTCCGTAGATCTTTCCTCTTATTTCAACATTTGTTTCCACCAAAAAAAAATTCTATCCAAGCATACTTTCTGTATTCTGTTCACATCCTCTTTCAAAAATAGTTTTTCTCCACTGTACACTACTTTTTTGGCCAAACCATTTTCTTATAGCTTCTCAATGCATTTCTTCCAATTCATCACAACTCGTTCTCTTATATAGCCTACCCCATCTTAAGCTAACTTAAATCTACTGAGCTCAGATATATATAATAAGGGACGAGGCAATGCAGCAGTACAAAACAATTAACACAAATAGCAATGACAAAAAATGCAAATTGGCAAAGCAAGCAGCAGTATATATAAATTAGCAAAGCAATTGCAATATTACAACTAATATAAGGCAATGTGCAGCAAACAAGAAAAATAAATCCGTAGTAAAACTGGCTTAACAAAGTAATACAAAGTGAAATTCAGTAGCACTATGCCTGGCATTGTAATAACATATATCTGAACATGACAAACCCACAAGCAGAAAAAATAGTACACTAAAGACAACAATGGAGATAAGGGAAATATATATTCACATCTTAATGTCTAGGTAGTTAAAGTGGTGCACCACAAAAACTTATTCTACAAAAATTTACCAAGTACTTGAAAAGAAAATTATATATGCAGTTACTGTTATTAGTCCCTTCTTGTTGTTCTTTTCTTTCCAAGTGCTCCTTTTTCGAAGAATGTGGATCATAAAATTATTATCAAACAGATCTGTTGACAGAAAGTGTTCACATTAGCAAATGCATTTAATTTTATTTTATAAAATCAATTATGCAACACATCTGGAAAACAGATATCAAATAAAATAAGCAACTATGTACAAAGTAAAGCATAAAAATATCATTCAGTAGTCATGAGGCATTTCATAATTTAGTAGAAATTCTCTCAATTCTCATAGAAAGACACTTGTCCTAATCAGGTGTGCAGATGTACGAATATTTCCCATCAATTCATAAGCATTTCAGTAAGTAGCACAAAGTATGAGTAATCATTCTCCACCTGTGCCTCTGAAAGGCACACACTAATGGCTTTTTTTTCCAGGTGACTGTCGCTCAGCTGGGTCTCCACAGCACATTACGTCAAGGTCATCTACCTTCTTTACTGAAATATTTATGGGAGCAGTTTCCACTACAGTGACAGTCTCATATAAAATAAAAAAATTCAAAGGTTAGAAATTTACATTAGAAGTGTGCAGAAACAAAATCTCATATATAACAGTGTCCAAAAAGTTTTGTCAGTGTTGTGGTAACTAACATTCACGTATGTACACACATTTCATAACTGTTAAAGTACAATTGTTGGTTTCCAACATCCTTTTTCACAAATCAGAGTCACTAACCACTACTCATTATTCCTTACCTTATTACACATATACATATTCGTCGACACTTCTTCAATATTTCATCATAATAAATACATAGCACAATCAAATTCCTCATATAGCATCAGCTTATCGATCATAAACATACCTCAACAGCATAATACACATCGTCATTGTAATAATAACATCATAACACCTCAGTCAAATCTCAAAATCGTCGTAGCTTCCTCCAATAATTTCAAAACCTAAAGAAAATTCTCTGCTCATTTCAATAGTGTCGTCTACCTCAAACATACTTTAAAAATCATGATCCTATACCAAATACATCATTCAAAGGTCTCATAGTACCACAATGGTTCCAAAAAAATATGAACAGTTCACACAGTACAGACAATATACAATTTCATAAGTGTGAAGTTATCTAACTGTGTAATTGCGTAAACATCTGTCACTGATGTAGTAAGAAAAATGTTTGTCTCTCTCAGTTAAATGATCAGATAGCTGTGTAATTTGTGTGTTAGAGAAATATGGTACCGATGTGTAAAGCTGTATAAGCAAATACCATATTAGCTATGGCTCCTTGTGCTTGCCAGACACATGGTACACATAGTAAGCGTGTACCCCCCTGAGGATTAAAGTAATTATACCCTAAGGTGTTACAGATTACAGCAATGGAATGAAATGTATAACGGAAAACTTTCTTTGTAATTCAAAAATCTTTAAAAATAAATGTTTTAAGTACAAAATTAACCACTCAAATATGTGTCCTGTAGCGCTAAATGTGCGTCTTGCTGTAAGATAATTCTGTGGAAGTGTCGTAGTTATCGTCCTCTGTAAGCAACGTTCTGCTGAAGTCAATGTACTCACCTCATCATAAACAAAAGTGAAATGCTTTGCGTATAGATATCGCAGTTATTATGCTTATTGCCGTGATGAAGAAAGTACTGTTCTGTAACGTACTGTTGTGCTACGAGAAAGGCTGTCTCATTGTAGCTATACCACAAAAGTTACTACTAAAACATGTTTTACATTCCAGAATAATACATAAAAACTGTGCAGATATAAAACAGATACACCACAAAATCAACAATGTAAATTGTGCCACACATTAGTAGCGTCGTGATATAATCGTGTAGCTGTCAAAGAAACCATTCTTACAGCTGGTTCATTCTCTAAGTAGCCACACATAAATTCTAATCTGTGCTCTAATGACCAGTTGGGATGAAAACAGTGAGAGAACTGATGAAGCCACGCTTGTGGATGAATGTTGTTGCCGGTATTCTTAAATGTTTTGAATTTACGTGTAGTAATAAACAGCTTATAGTCAAAATCATCATGTCGGCGAGTCGCATGTCGGTCATTGTTACGTCGTTTCGGCGGTTCCATCTCAAAATTCGGTGACCTTGCCAATTTCTTTCATAATTTCCGAAGGGCCCTGTGTTATTATTTAGTGGCTGTTCCGTATTTCTATGTCCATCTTCCCGTATTGGAGCGCGAGTGTCCTCTGAAATATGTATTTCTTGTATTACCTGTGTCAAATGATCTTGTACTTCCCGGATTTTTCTTTCGTGTTGCGTATTAATTTGATTCTGATTTTGTTTGAATTTCCTAATTTGTTCGTCCTCTTCTGTGTCAGTGAAGGCTACAGGTCTAGTGTCATTCAGATCATCATCCTCCTTCGTAGATAAGTTAGTGAACTGATCCGAAAGTTCGGTTACTTTCTTCGATAGTGAACTTATTTCCTCAGTGTGTTTTTCTGAACCAAGATTCAGAGTGTCCATTTGTGTTCAAGTCGTATTTATTGTGTCCTTTAAGTTTTCCAGAGTTTTTACAAGTTGTGTAACCGAATCGGTAGATGCAACTGAGTCAATCTTAGCTTGCAAGGTCTCATGACTTTCATGAATAATAGTCTGCAGTTCTTTTATGGCTGCTTCGTGATTCTGTAATGTATTTTCATGCCGCGAAAAAATAGGTTGTAAATGCTCACAAATTTGTGTTTTTACGTCATTACAGACTTCTTGACATTTCGATTCGATTTTATGTAACTCAGTAGTTAAATCTACACGTGTTTGTTCAAGCGTGGTGTCTAACCTTTGAAGATTTTGTTCCATTGTGTCTAACTTTTGAAGATTTTGTTCCATGGTGTCTAACTTTTGAAGCTTTTGCTGTGTTTGTCCCATTTGTTGTATTAATTGTAATAACAATGCACTGGTGTCTGAAACATGTTCCCCAGTGCTTTTCGGCAGTGAATTTTCACCGGCAACATTTACATTTCGACAAGCAGAAAATGTGTCTTGACTTATTTGAGAAAACGGTGAGGACCCAAAACCTGAATCTACAGTATTTGCGAGATTGTGTCCTGTCATTTCGGATTCCTGAGGCGAGCTGTTGCCGACCGATCGATCGATAATGCTTCCTTGTTCACTAATTGTTTTACTTTCTACGCCATTATTTGCCGCGCGCTCCATTTCCCTATGCAGAATTACCAAATTACCTCTTTGAATGTCTGTTAATTCATTACACAGTGATGCTGATAAGCTACGCTCGTCGTTACTACTATTTTTCGGTTTACTTTGGAGCCTAGTGTTACGTTTTTCACACGCCATTATAGTCACAATATTTCACACGATAACACAGAAAAGCACAATTTGAAGAGCAAAATAAGAAAACACATTAACATAGCACTGAAAATAATATCTAGTTAATTGCAAGCGCAGCTGCGAAAGACTTGGTGCAAATCTACATGCATGCCACAACTGTTTTACTGTACAACAATGAAAAACCACAACTACAAAGAAGATTCTCTCAACACTTACGCGCTAGCAATAAACAATAGCTACACTAATTACACAAACTACAAGAAAAAATCAGAAGATTTCAGTGAGGTATCCTCAGCTAAGGGTCGACATATGAAACGTCCCCTTTGAAAAATTATTGAATTACTGTGCTGATAAACCTCTTACATTATTCGATTTTCAAAGAGCTGAGCAAAACTGAACGTACTCAGACACTTCGCTCTTTACCTATTCTGATCAACACTAAACTGACACACAATATTTTTTAGCGCGACGCAATCTGACTTTCAATAATCCTTACAAAAGAATGGCCCTGACTAACATTAACCTATTACCTTTCACAAATCACTTACCTCAAAAAATCTTCGTTACTCGAACTACTGCAATACAGCGAGCGCCACTACTGCCATCTAAATAAAAGATTCAAACTAATGAACGCACTAACTACTGATAGGCATAGTTAGCAAATGAAAGATTTTGATAGAGAACAAACAATGTATTTACCTTAATAGTGTTCAAAAGTCATAATACCTATATGAGTCCATGATATCCAATACTACAAATTTACTGTCTCTGTCCAGATCATCCGCTCTCAAATCTCCGCCATCTCACTTCCCACATCCACCACAGCTGGCGGCTCACCTCCAACTGCGCAACGCTACGCGCTGTTAACAGTCAACTGCGCAACGCTACAATGGCGAGTATTACAACAATGCCGACCAGCCTCAGACTGCACACAGCACAGTCAGTGATTTTCACACAGAGCGCTACGTCGCGTTACCAATATTAAAACCTAAACAGCCTACTTACTAAAGTACCAGGAAGGCCTAATAAGAGCTACATTTGATGTCGATAGAAATCGAAAGTGCATTACAGTCGAAGATGACATTTGTGAAAATCAGTTTTGACCTTACTCGTTTCCCTTCGCTTAGTACCCTCTGTGAAAAACTGATTTGGGTTACCCTTCAACAAAAACAGGACACGTGTTACACAGAATGTTTGTTCGATTTAGTCTGTACTACCATCTCTTAAGATATTTACTGTTTCTCTTGAAACATCTTATATTATTATAAAGGTTACTGGTCACTTCCACGAAGAAGATTTAGTTGACGTTCATGAGAATTCTAATCCTGGATAAAGATATTTAAAGAGTGAAATGAAATGATGGTATGGTATTATTGGCCAGGTCATCACATCTGCGGTGGTTCGGTCGCCTATTGCACGCGTTTTTAGCTGACGCTACGTCAGTGACTTGCGCGGCGGTGATGATGAAATGATAATGAGTGTAACACAACGTCCAGCCCCCGAGTGGAGAAAAACCTCGGATCCGGCCGGGAATCGAACTCGAGCCCTCTACTTAGCATACAGCCGCGCTGACCACTCAGCTAAAGAGCGGACACAAAATACTGTAACTAACGTTTAAATGTAGGTGGTTAAGTGCTTTAAAAACAAAGCTAGTGCTGATGTAAACGCCAATAGCCTTTATCTACTGTTTAAAAAACAAATCAAAATGGTGGACTCAGTCCCGTCGACGTTTTGAGTTATTGATTTTGTACGAGACAGAAAAAAAATAAATTTTCGAAAAAGATTTTACTGCATGTTGGTACACAGAAATTTTCCGAATACATGTAATTTAATAAAGTTAATTAGAATGCATATTTGCTTCAAGGTTATACGTATCTTCCTTTAGCTGGAGGTATCTATAAATGTTAACTGGAACAACAACTAAAAACTGTTTTCCAATTTCTAATTGAAAGAATCATGTGAAAAGTTGGAAAAAGTGTATTTGGAAAGTAGTTTGGTTTTGGCGATTCGAGAAGCATCTTAATAACTTAATAATTCTTATGATTTATTCCTACGGTAACAGCCTCCATAAATGTAAAAGCAGTATTTTTTATTTGGTAGATAAGCAGAGTGGTCCGTGGATGTATGCTGTGGACGCGAGAAACGACTTCAAGCATGCATCCTGAAAGACGTAAACTCGAGATATGTTTTTAGCGCTGATGATATGCGTTCTTTCCTTATTATAAATCCGTTTTCAAAATGGTTCAAATGGCTCTAAGCACTATGAGACTTAACATCTGAGGTCATCAGTCCCCTAGACTTAGAACTACTTAAACATGACTAACCTAAGGACATCACACACATCCATGCCCGAGGCAGGATTCGAACCTGCGACAGTAGCAGCAGTGAGGTTGCAGACTGAAGCGCCTAGAACCGTGCGGACACAACGGCCAGCAAATCCGTTTTCCCTCAGAAGCATCTTAGATTAGGCCAAAGTCTATAGACCTACCATAGATTACTCAAGCAATAAAAGCCTTTGAAACGTAAAACGGAAACTGCATCTGTCAGTTAGGAACTGATTTGTTGTTGACACTGCATCGCTTTATAAGAAATACATCAGAACATCGAGGAAATGAATTCAGATTTCGAAACAATTGCATTATGAGATGTGGATACCTACTTCAGGCACCAAAATAAATATAATCTGGAATATTGTAAGAAGCGAGACGGGTTGTGCTAGAGATAAGGAGGAGCTGATATCATTATGAGCAAATGATAGTTCTGTGAGAGATACGTGTTTTCACGCCTAGTTTTTAAACAAAAATGGTTCAAATGGCTCTGAGCACTATGGGACTTAACTTCTGAGGTCATCAGTCTCCTAGAACTTAGAACTACTTAAACCTAACTAACCTAAGGACATCACACACTTCCATACCCGAGGCAGGATTCGAACCTGCGACCGTAGCGGTCGCGCGGTTCCAAACTGAAGCGCCTTGAACCACTCGGCCACTCCGGCCGGCTTTAAACAAACACAGTAACTAATAAGATCGGTTGTCAGGCATAGTAAATGCTCCATTTACAAATAACTTTAGTAATATGAATGTGGCTGCCAATACTCCAAAAGAAGTAAAGATTAAAATAAAGTCTCGAGAGTCGGAAAATTCTAGAGAGTATGATAAATTATTAACAAAATTAAAGAGCGTCTAGGACAAAGCGACAAGTACGTGCATTTCTAGAGCTCATAAGTGTTTACAAGCGATTCGTAAAAGACACTGTAATCACGTCAGATCTATGCAGCTTCACACCAAAGAACGTCACCCGGAAGTTGGTTGAGACAGAACTACAGAAATTTGAAAGTCTGAAGGGAGCGTTAATGAGATCGCCGATATTGTTTCATCCTGACCTGAGCAGAGGATTTTGTACGTGTACTGATGCTTCAAGATCAGGTCTGTTTCAGGAGGTAGGACAGGACTGAGAGATAGTAAAGATAACCATCGCATTTGGAGCCGCGTCCTCAGGAAGGTGGAGAAGAATTACACCGTGACCGAGTTGGGAGCCCTAGACGTTCTTTTTTGGTGTTCTCAAATTCAAGTACTTTATGACAGGAAGTATAACAAAACTTTACACTGACCATAGAGCACTGATATTCTTGATGGCAGCCAAACTGGCCCATGGACGACTCTCGTGCTGGGCAAATTATTTTCTAGAGATTCGATTTTATGTGGTGCACATTTCCTGGAAGGAAAACGTAGTAGCAGACGCACAGTCACGAGCATCCACGTGGAGAACGATAACGAGGATAAAGAAGCGAATTCCAACGTACTTTGCCTGAGAAATGTGATGTTCGAAAATTTTGTTGCGCACATGCTTACAAATATTGGAAAGGAATAGGACAAAGACCAAGCTCTACGAGTAGTAAAAGAGAATTGCAAGATTGATCGGCACTATATACCCGACAGGTAGGTATGTTGTTTCGTTCTGGTGTACAAACGCAGTGGAAAGTAACTGGCTAGTATGTTTATCATAGGACTCCATAAACAAATTAATTTGGTACTTCAGTCTTAGTCACTTTCACTCTAAAATGGTTCAAATGGCTCTGAGCACTATGGGACTCAACTGCTGAGGTCATTAGTCCCCTAGAACTTAGAACTAGTTAAACCTAATTAACCTAAGGACATCACAAACATCCATGCCCGAGGCAGGATTCGAAGCTGCGACCGTAGCGGTCTTGCGGTTCCAGACTGCAGCGCCTTTAACCGCACGGCCACTTCGGCCGGCTCACTTTCACTCTGCACCCCGCAAATGTTATGCGAAACCGAGGGAGACGATACACATCAAGAACATGGACGGACGAATAAGGAAGGTAATGAGTAAGTGCACACCTTATCAGTAAGCTAAACCAGCCACTGTTACACATCGGGCCCCCATGTTTTCGTTAATGCCGAAGGGATTGAGAGACATAGGCGCCACGGATTTTTTCGGACATATTCAGACCGTGCGTAGGGGCTATCGCTGCATACTAGTAACAGCAGAGCTGACCTCTAAATTTGTGATCTTTACTCCAATAAGGAACGCCACGGGAAGGTCAGTGACAAGAGCGTTTAACAACCACTATCTTCGCGCAGTAGCAAAGAGGACGAGAATTTTGTCGGATAACAGGTTGCAGTTTAGTCTAAGTTTTGGAAGAATTTTATAAGGCAGCAGAAGTCTCGCAAACCACACATCGGATCATAAAAAGATATAATTCCAATTGGTTTGTCTCGGTGGGAGATATCCAGTGATACCGCACTCGACCCACCACCCCATTTCGTACATTTTTGACGGGGGGCAACTTTGAAATCTTCAATGGGAGCTTTAGTTTTTTATTTCAGATTACTATTTTACGGCAAAATCCACATAAGTTTCATCTTAAGCACTTTCTTCGTCTCGCCACAGATGGGGCTGTAATCGAAGAAACAGAAACGGGTGCACGATTGTAATTAACGACATGTTACTCAATGGCCCATGAATATCCAATGGCACGTGGGAGCCCACCTCCATGCTGAAAAGGTAGGACAGATCAGTATTTCATAACGTCTAATTGGAAACCTCATTCGCAACGTTGTATTCCTCCAACATATCGAACAGTGGACTACTTACCAATTAGAGTAAGTAGTACCAACAAATTTAATACAATCAGTGATCTGGTTTTCAAATGAGCGTACGCAGGATAGAAGCGTAGTGGGAATGTCGGCAAATGCGTTTCTGATGAGGTCAGCCATGTCTTCATGGCCTGTTGGCTCTTGCCGGTGCACCTGATCTTTTAAATATCCCCACAGAAAGTGCGAGGTGCCATGGTTGAGAATTGGACATGTCACCCATCTTCATTAAAGAAAACCGTAATAAGTAGGCTATTACCCCCCCCCCCTTAACTATCACAGTTCCTATCAAGTAACAGACAATTTATGGAGGAAATATGGTATGGCCTTGCTTGTGGTCACTTTAAAAACTGTGGTTTCTAAATAATTCCATTTGTGATAATTTAATAGCTGATCACTCGTAACTAATTAATACAAAGATTTTGATATCAAAAAGTGATTTACACTACTGCGCATTAAAATTGCTACACCAAGAAGAAATGTAGATGATAAACGGGTATTCATTGGACAAATACAGTATATTATACTGCAACTGACATGTAATTACGTTTTCACGCAATATGAGTGCATAGATCCTGAGAAATCAGTACCCAGAACAACCACTTCTGACCGTAATAACGGCTTTGATACACCTGGGCATTGAGTCAAACAGAGCTTGGATGGCGTGTACAAGTACAGTTGCCCATGCAGCTTCAACATAATACCACAGTTCATCAAGAGTACTGACTGGCGTATTGTGATGAGCCAGTTGCTCGGCCATCATTGACCAGACGTTTTCAATTGGTGAGAGATCTGGAGAATGTGCTGGCCAGGGCAGCAGTCGAACATTTCCTGTATCCAGAAAGGCCCGTACAGGACCTGCAACATGCGGTCGTGTATTATACAGCTGAAATGTAGGGTTTCGCAGGGATCGAATGAAGGCTAGAGCCACGGGTCGTAACACATCTGAAATGTAACGCCCACTGCTCAAAGTGCCGTCAATGCCAACAAGAGGTGTCCGAGACGTGTAACCAATGGCACTTCATACCATCACGCCGGGTGATACGCCAGTATGGCGATGACGAATACACGCTTCCAATGTGCGCTCACCGCGATGTCGCCAAACACGGATGCGACCATCATGATGCTGTAAACAGAACCTGGATTCATCCGAAAAAATGATGTTGTGCCATTCGTGCACCCAGGATCGTCGTTGAGTACACCATCGCAGGCGCTCCTGTTTGAGATGCAGCGTGAAGGGTAACCGCAGCCATGATCTCCGAGCTGATAGTCCATACAGCTACAAACGTCGTCGAACTGTTCGTGCAGATGGTTGTTGTCTTGCAAACGTCCCCATCTGTTGACTCAAGGATCGAGACGTGGCTGCACGATCCGTTACAGCCATGCGGATAAGATGCCTGTCATCTCGACTGCTAGTGATACGAGGCCGTTGGAATCCAGCACGGCGTTCCGTATTACCCTCCTGAACCCACCGATTCCATATTCTGCTAACAGTCATTGGATCTTGACCAACTGGAGCAGCAATATCGCGATACGATAAACGGCAATCGCGATAGGCTACAATCCGACCTTTACCAAAGTCGGAAACGTGATGGTACGCATTTATGCTCCTTACACGAGGCATCACAACAACGTTTCACCAGGCAACCCCGGTCAACTGTTGTTTGTGTATGTGATATCGGTTGGAAACTTTCCTCATTCAGCACGTTGTAGGTGTCGCCACCGGTGCCAGCTTTGTGTGAATGCTCTGAAAAGCTAATCATTTGCATATGACAGCATCTTCTTCCTGTCGGTTAAATTTCGCGTCTGTAGCACGTCATCTTCGTGGAGTAGCAATTTTAATGGCCAGTAGTGTATTACGAGAATTCCTAAAGTATTAGAAGACAAAAATGTTGAATGGCATATAAATAAGAAAAATGTAACTTTTGTAACGAGACGCTGGTTGAATTCGCGTACAGGAGTGGGGTCAACTATCACGTTATAGAGCCCTACAAACTTTGTGTGTGAGAGTTTGCCTTAACACATTACCTCTGACTATTACGAACAGTATAGATCGGGAATGAGAGCCCTTGATACAGATCAAAAGTGGCTGTGTATGGCGAAAAGGGGACAGAGTGAGCGGGAAGGGGACAAATTATTTAGACTACTGCGCCGTTGCTGCTCCTCGTACGTTACCACACGGAAGAACGGCGCGCGCCGACAACGCGGAGCGCAGGGATAATGTTGCAGCTGCTCTCAGCGGCGGTCTGCGCCCGTGGATAAGGACCCGATCGAAATAGTGTGAGCATAAAACGACAGACAGTACCGACTGTTGTCACCAAATGGTAACAGACAGGTTCTGCCCACTCTACCGTGACTGTAATATTTCTGCGTCCTGCAATCACATTCACTCTGGCTGACCAGAAGGGTAGAGCTGTAATGATCGTACTGGCGGTCCGGAAGGGAGACACTTCCGATCTCTCTGGCCATCAAGAAGCGAATCCCTCATTTTGTCTTCACAGCAAAATATTAGCGGTTTGTCGCCACCACAAAGGAAAATCTCCAGTCCTGGGACGACACAGAAACAGCTGGCCATCATACTCTCAGATTCTGCCGCTCCTTTCCCCCCAAAACATTACAATAAATTTTCCTCCTATCGCGGGTCGTCCCACCAAACTAGTAGTGCACTCTTTTGCGTCAGTACATGTCATACTGATCGACCAATCAGAGGGCGTTATGAAGGCACAGTCTGTCCAAAATTACTTTAGGATTGACATTTCGGCATGTGGAGGCGCGGAACACAGTTGCCATGTCCCACACGGAATGCACACGTAATCTTACATTTCATTCAGCTCGCTCAAACAGGCTGACTATTCACTTGCTAAATATTAAATTGCATCAGTGTGTTTTGAAAGAGTTACACAAAGTTTTGATTTTAGTTTTAAATGCGTCAACAAATTATTCAAACGATATTAGGACACTTCCTGGCACATTAAAACTGTGTGCCGGACCGAGACTGGAACTCTGGACCTTTCGCAGGAGAGCTTTTGTAAAGTTTGGAAGGTAGGAGACGAGGTACTGGTAGAAGTGAAGCTGTGAGGACGGGGCGTGAGTCGTGCTTGGGTAGCTCAGTTGGTAGAGCACTTGTCCGTGAAAGGCAAAGGTCCCGAGTTCGAGTCTCGGTCCGGCACACAGTTTTAATCTGCCAGGAAGTTTCATATCAGCGCACACTCCAGTGTAGAGTGAAAATCTCATTCTGGAAACATCCCCCAGGCTGTGGCTAAGCCATGTCTCCGCAATATCCTTTCTTTCAGGAGTGCTAGTTCTGCAGGGTTCGCAGGAAAGCTTCTGTAAAGATTGGAAGGTAGGAGACGAGGTACTGGCAGAAGTGAAGCTGTGAGGAGGGGGCGTGAGTCGTGCTTGGGTAGCTCAGTTGGTAGAGCACTTGCCCGCGAAAGGCAAAGGTCCCGAGTTCGAGTCTCGGTCCGCCACACAGTTTTAATCTACCAGGAAGTTTCATATCACCGCACACTCCGCTGCAGAGTGAAAATCTCATTCTGGATATTAGGACAGTTTACGAAAGTACGTTTTCTCACGATGTTACCGGCTTGCGGGAAACTTTTTTGTTCCTGAAATTAGGTAAATACATTACGTGAATGAAATCTTAAGAATACATCGTATATTGAAATGTTCGGAACCAGAACTCTGTCGGAGATCTCGAATGCGAGATAATTTGAGTCAAATATGACGCACAAGGGTCCGCTTGTTCGTCAGCTACTAATTAGGCGCCCGTACGCTTTCGGCACGAGAAACACATCGCTATAAGTTTGTAATGACACTGTTATTAATTTTTCTGACCCGCCTACTTAATTCAAACGCAACCAAAAATAAGATTAAGCGTTCTTATGACTGTGGGAAGACGTATCTTATTTGGGTCAACCTCTATTGTTTAGAAAGAACAAAAGCGATACATACAACAGGGCCTCTGTATTACAACAGTTAAACTGTAAACAGTAAAATTTACTTTGTGTGATACATACTGAATTCTTAAGATGAAATTCCTTTGAAATTAGTTACCATTAATGTGTTCTTACTAAAATTTCCAAATTTAGATCCATATAATTTTCTTATGTGAGCATTTACAGATGTAAATTTCGCACACCAAACACGTAACTGGATGAAGCTATGGTCCATTTCTAGGGGGATAATGGAAACACCCCACCATTGTAACTTTTGTCGCTATGACCGATTTCTGAAATGTCACTATCACTGTCACTGTCGTCATTTAATGAAATTATCATCTCTCCTCCACTAAATTTTTCAAAAGATCTTCATGCCTTTTCCATGATTCTCTGCGTGTGTTTGACGACATTATTCCAATTTTCAGCGGTGACGTTCCTGACAATTTCTCTTTTGAGTGCTTCAGAGAGGGTAAATTTATTATTACTCCTGGCAACATAACCTTTAATTTGGGCCCATATTAACTCTCTTGGGTTGCAATGGCAGGGGTAAAGTGGTAGCCTAACGACTGTAAGCCCATATTTTTTTGCCAGATCGTCCATTTCGTCTAGAGGGAACTGTGGCTTATGAAGACTGTGGCTCATGGAGAGATATTTTTCCCATAAGATCCACCTTCTTTAAGTCATCACTTACATCAACGTTATGTCGCTGAAGCCACTCAGTCATTTCCTCCTTTAGGTTTGCCGTGGAAGGTGCTTTTCAACAACAAATGAATGGCAAGGAGCATTGTTGTAGTTGTGGTCTGCAGTCCTGAGACTGGTTTCATGCAGCTCTCCATGCTACTCTATCCTGTGCAAGCTTCTTCATCTCCCAGTACCTACTGCAACCTACATTCTTCTGAATCTGCTTAGTGTATTCATCTCTTGGTCTCCCTCTACGATTTTTACACTCCACGCTGTCCTCCAATACTAAATTGCTGATCCCTTGATGCCTCAGAACATGTCCTACCAACCAATCCCTTCGTCTAGTCAAGTTGTACCACAAACTCCTCTTCTCCCCAATTCTATTCAATACCTCCTCATTAGTTATGTGATCTACCCATCTAATCTTCAGCATTCTTCTGTAGCACCACATTTCGAAAGCTTCTATTCTCTTCTTGTCCAAACTATTTATCGTCCATGTATCACTTCCATACATGGCTACACTCCATACAAATATTTTCAGAAACGACTTCCTGACACTTAAATCTATACTCGATGTTAACAAATTTCTCTTCTTCAGAAACGCTTTCCTTGCCATCACCAGTCTACATTTTATATCCTCTCTACTTCGACCATCATCAGTTATTTTGCTCCCCAAATAGCAAAACACCTTTACTTCTTTAAGTGTCTCATTTCCTAATCTAATTCCCTCAGCATCATCCGACTTAATTCGACTACATTCCATTATCCTCGTTTTGGAGGATGCTTCCCTTTCATGTCCTTCGACTCTTATAACTGACATCTGGTTTCTGTACAAATTGTAAATAGCCTTTCGCTCCCTGTATTTTACCCCTGCCACTTTTAGAATTTGAAAGAGAGTATTCCAATCAACATTGTCAAAAGCTTTCACTGCCTCACGTGTTCCAATATTTCTACGGAATCCAAACTGATCTTCCCCGAGGTCGGCTTCTACCAATTTTTCCATTCGTCTGTAAAGAATTCGCATTAGTATTTTGCAGCTATGACTTATTAAACTGATAGTTCGGAAATTTTCACATCTGTCAACACCTGCTTTCTTTGGGATTGGAATTATTATATTCTTCTTGAAGTCTGAGTGTATTTCGCCTGTCTCATACACGTTGCTCACCAGATGGTAGAGTTTTGTTAGGACTGGCTCTCCCAAGGCTGTCAGTAGTTCTAATGGAATGTTGTCTCCTCCCGGGGCCTTGTTTCGACTTAGGTCTTTCAGTGCTCTGTCAAACTCTTCACGCAGTATCATATCTCCCATTTCATCTTCATCTACATCCTCTTCCATTTCCATAATATTGTCCTCAAGTACATCGCCCTCGTATAGACCCTCTATACACTTCTTCCACCTTTCTGCTTTCCCTTCTTTGCTTGGAACTGGGTTTCCATCTGAGCACTTGATATTCATACAAGTGGTTCTCTTTTCTCCAAAGGTCTCTTTAATTTTCGTGTAGGCAGTATCGATCTTACCCCTAGTGAGGTAAGCCTCTACATCCTTACATTTGTCCTCTAGACATCCCTGCTTAGCCATTTTGCACTTCCTGTCGATCTCATTTTTGAGACGTTTGTATTCCTTTTTGCCTGCTTCATTTACTGCATTTTTGTATTTTCTCCTTTCATCAATTAAATTTAATATTTCTTCTGTTACCCAAGGATTTCTACTAGCCCTCGTCTTTTTACCTACTTGATCCTCTGCTGCCTTCACTACTTCATCCCTCAAAGCTACCTATTCTTCTTCTACTGTATTTCTTTCCCCCATTCCTGTCAATTGTTTCCTTATGCTCTCCATGAAACTCAGTACAACCTCTGGTATAGTCAGTTTATCCAGGTCCCATCTCCTTAAATTCCCACCTTTTTGCAGTTTCTTCAGTTTTAATCTACAGTTCATAACCAATAGATTGTGGTCAGAGTCCACATCTGCCCCCGGAAATGTCTTACAGTTTAAAACCTGGTTCCTAAATCTCTGTCTTACCATTATATAATCTATCTGATACCTTCTAATATCCCCAGGAAGCCGGCCGGATTGGCCGCGCGGTTCTAGGCGCTACAGTCTGGAACCGAACGACCGCTCCGGTCGCAGGTTCGGATCCTGCCTCGGGCATGGATGTGTGTGATGTCCTTAGGTTAGTTAGGTTTAATTAGTTCTAAGTTCTAGGGGGCTGATGACCTCAGAAGTTAAGTCGCATAGTGCTCAGAGCCAAGCCATATCTCCAGGGTTCTTCCATGTATACAACCTTCTTTCATGATTCTTGAACCATGTGTTAGCTATGATTAAGTTGTGCTCTGTGCAAAATTCTACCAGGCATCTTCCTCTTTCATTTCTTAACCGCAATCCATATTCACCTACTATGTTTCCTTCTCTCCCTTTTCCTACTATCGAATTCCAGTCACCCAGGACTATTAAATTTTCGTCTCCCTTCACTACCTGAATAATTTCTTTTATCTCATCATATATTTCATCAATTTCTTCGTCATCTGCAGAGCTAGTTGGCATATAAACTTGTACTACTGTACTACGCGTGGCCTTCGTGTCTATCTTGGCCACAATAATGGGTTCACTATGCTGTTTGTAGTAGCTTACCCGCACCCCTATTTTTTTACTCATTATTAAACCTACTCCTGCATTACCCCTATTTGTTTTTGTATTTATAATCCTGTATTCACCTGACCAAAAGTCTTGTTCCTCCTGCCACCGAACTTCACTAATTCTCACTGTATCTAACTTTAACCTATCCATTTCCCTTTTCAAATTTTCTAACCTACCTGCCCGATTAAGGGATCTGACATTCCACGCTCCGATCCGTAGAACGCCAATTTTCTTTCTCCTGATAACGACGTCCTCTTTAGTAGTCCCCGCCCGGAGATCCGAATTGGGGACTATTTTACCTCCGGAATATTTTACCCAAGAGGACGCCATCATCATTTAATCATACAGTAAAGCTGCATGCCCTCGGGAAAAATTACGGCTATAGTTTCCCCTTGCTTTCAGCCGTTCGTAGTACCATCACAGCAAGGCCGTTTTGGTTAGTGTCACAAGGCCAGATCAGTCAATGATCCAGACTGTTGCCCCTGCAACTACTGAAAAGGCTACTGCCCCTCTTCAGGAACCACACGTTTGTCTGGTATCTCAACAGATACCCCTCCGTTGTGGTTGCACCTACGGTACGGCTATCTGTATCGCTGAGGCACGCAAGCCTCCCCACCAACAGCATGGTCCATGGTTCATCGGGGGGGGGGGGGGGGGGGAGGGGGGGAGGGGGGTTAGAACAATTGTTGACTGTTTTCCAAGATTTGGTATTAGTGAATCTTCAAACCACTTCGTAAATGTAACATGGTTAATTTTTTTGTGATGATGTCCCGTATTAATTTATTTAAAAAGCAGGAGACTGGGAGAAAACCCTGCGAGGTTCCTGCATGAAGAAGAATAAGCCTACCACTCTTGCCAGAAGGCAATGCCATTGTTCCTTTAGCTGTGCCGTCTGTCCAGCCCTGCTTGACAACAGGACCACAACTGACCCAAGTTTCGTTAAGTCCCATCGCTTCGTCGATTTTATGCTATGGATGTCCTTTAAAAATCTGCAGCGCCCCGCAGCTATATTCTCCATCTCCATCACTAGCTTTCGGCCACAGAAATGCCCGTAGTCAAAGCCTTGGTTGTGTAAAACTGTTCACGAGGATGTGCGACTTCCTTGAAAAAGTCCTGAAACTTTACGTGTGACCAGTAACTTCCTGAGCGTCAGATGTTCTTTCTTGCGACAATAATCATATACATGAGGACGAATCGCATCCTCCGCATACGAATCGATACTGGTAATCCGCTTATCCATAGGACGCTTTTTACCAGCGGTGTTAAGTTTCTATGGTTCTTCAACTTCCTTTTCTTTGTCGAACATTTCCTTCCCAATCTTCACAACAGTGTTTCTGTTTATATACAAAACTGCAGCAGTTCTGTCGATCGGTTTGGTAACGCAGAGCAGCGGGCCATCATTAAGTTTTCATTCTCAAAGTAGGCATGTAACGCGGAAACCATTCCTCTTGACTGTCCTAGGGCAATCCCCTGGCCAAGAGAAAGACATCGAAATTTTCCACTTATAACTTTCGA
Organism: Schistocerca nitens; assembly: GCF_023898315.1. NCBI lineage: Eukaryota > Metazoa > Arthropoda > Insecta > Orthoptera > Acrididae > Schistocerca > Schistocerca nitens. The sequence goes on from NC_064616.1 coordinate 390,049,439, forward strand.
CGAACTTGACGTTGACATCGTTGAATATTACACAACGAATAACGAGAACAATAAATAACGGAAAAAACGAATAACGGAAACAAAAAAAAAAAAAAGATTCAAATGGCTCTGAGCACTATGGGACTTAACTTCTGAGGTCATCGGTCCCCTAGAACTTAGAACTACTTAAACCTAACTAACCTAAAGACATCATACACATCCATGCCTGAGGCAGCATTCGAACCTGCGACCGTAGCGGTCGCGCGGTTCCAGACTGTAGCGCCTAGAATCACTCGGCCACCCCGGCCGGCAATATCGGAAACAACGAAAAACACTAACGACGAATAACGGTAACAACGAATAACAATAACAACAACTACATTCGTAAAAACAAACACACGGGCCATGCGTGGTAGCAGTGCGGTTTGAGGCGCCTTGCCACGGTTCGCGCAGCTACCCGCGTCGGAGGTTCGAGTCCTCCCTCGGGCATGGTTGTTTGTGTGGTCGTTAGCGTAAGTTAGTTTAAGTTAGATTAAGTGGTGTGTAAGCCTAGCAGTTTCGTCCCCCCCTCCTCCCCCCCCTCCCCCCCCCCAAAAAAAAGTCAAGTCACAAGGCGCAAAGAATACACAAGACAGCAAGCTGGCTGAAACTGAAGCCCACTGCAAGCAGGAAGTGTTATCTGAAAATTTCATGACTGAACAGCTTACAGGAAACTATACTTTACAAGACTTTGGCCATCTTACGTACTAACATTAATGCTGTGCAACATAATCCTATAGGGCCCGACTAAGCTAAGGCAGTGTTACAAAAGTAGAGCTCTCTTATGGCCTAGAAAATCTTCACCAAAAACAATAAACACATGGAAACTCAGGACACAGAAAAAAATATACTAGTGTCTTAATTAGCTCTATTCCCAGTATACATTATTCTAATAACACAATGAAATCCAACTATTGTCTGCCTACCACTATATGACTAATTGTCGATTACAGCATGACTAAATACAGTGCTATGCCTTGCTGGCTGCAAGAAGTCGCTTGACTCATCATAAATATATGTCCAAGTGATACTGAATGTATTATTATCTTCACATAAAGAAAAATATTACCTTCTCAATAATGTCCAAATCGTGAGCTACGCACTTAATTTTTCTATATGACCTTAGTGAATTTATTCATGGCACTTTTCTTGCCTTTGTCTGCGGTCCTATTCAGAACTAAACTTAATCATTAAATTAACTAATTTAGTACAATTGCATTCTGAATTTCTAGTATATCCACGTATCATTACAATAAAACAAAAACACTGAATGGCTTGTATCAGTACAATAAAACAAAAACGGTGAGTGACTGGAGGAGTATGAATGAGAATAGTAGTGTATTTAATTTTACAAAAATAATGACAAGTTTTTATTCATCCTTTTATGACTACAATCGAGCTGATAAATCTTACAAAAAAAATAACAAATATAAATCAGGAAAGGAAAGGTGCTTGACACGTGTGGAGTTGCTAGTCTCCCATCAGGCGCCTCCCCAGGTGGCGGATTGGGGAATGTTCACCAGATATGGTGGACACCGGGGAAATAAAATACCCGGGGCAGACCAAAACTAGTTAAACGAGAACTGCTGCCTTGCAGTTGGAAGTTGGATCTTCAAAGGCTTGGGGAAGAAAACCCTGATTAAAAATCACCCGTCCCCCAGTAGGTTCAAATGGCTCTGAGCATTATGGGACTCAACTGCTGTGGTCATAAGTCCCCTAGAACTTAGAACTACTTAAACCTAACTAACCTAAGAACAGCACACAACAGCCAGCCATCCCCCAGTAGGGGTTAGACGCAGGATTGACAGGCCGCTCTGTAAAAAACAATTGTTGCGAAACTTCTACAAAGTAAAGTCGTACAGATGAAGGAAGACGGACCTGGCATGGAAAAGGACAAAGAGGATTGAATACAAGTAAATGAAGGAGGGAAAATAAGGAAGAAGAGACATATAAGGTGTAGACAGATCTATATATTGGTACTTTTAATGTGAGATCCCTATATCGACCAGGAGCACTGAAAGTAATGCTGGATCAAATAATGAATCTGAAGCAAAGTGTAATAGCACTACAAGAAATTAGGTGGACAGGGAGTGGAGTTTTAGAAAAGAAAGAGGCGAATATATTCTATAGATGCAGCGAAAGAAATCATGATCTGGGGACAGGATTTGTTGTACACCACCAATTAAAGCATTTGGTAATAAAATTTACACTCATTAGTCCAAGATTATTAACACTCAGGATAAAGGGGAAATTACTTAACTATTCCATAATTAATGCCCACGCACCAGCAGAAGAATCCGAAGAAAAAGAGAAAGAAGTATTCTATGGATCTTTGGAAAGAGTATATGATGAGTGCCCAGGGCATGATATTAAAATAACAGCCGAAGACCTAAACGCTCAGGTGGGGAAAGAACACATATATAAACCGATAATTGGCCCCCACAGCAAACATGCAACAAGTAATGTGATCGGAAAAAGGCTTATATTGTTTGCAGCATCTAGAAATATGGTAATAGGATCAACACTGTTCCCACATTAAGAAATACATAAGGGAACATGGAACTAACCGGATGGAAACACAGGAAACCAGATCGACCATGTGTTGATTGATTTGAAACACAAATCGTACCTATTGGACGTGAGGAGTCTGAGAGGCCCAAACATAGATACAGATCATTTTTTGGTATGGGCACGGGTGAGGGCGAGGATATCTAACGCAGCGAAAGGAGTCCGATCAAGGGCACAGAAATGTAATCTAACAACTTTAGAATCAGTGGAAGTTAGAGAACAGTATCAGGAGACGATAACTCGGATTCTGGAAAATGTTGGAGAATATAACAATATAGAAGATCAGTGGGAAGCGATAAAAAAGACGGTGGAGACATCGGAAAGAGAGATACTTGGAATGGGACAAAACAAGTAAGACCATCATGGTTTGATACTGAATGCGAAATAGTAACCGAAGAAAAGAACAAAGCATATAGAAGGACACTGCGATCACACTGTACTAGGAGGATAGTAGAAGAATACAAAAAAACGGAGGATTAAAAAGAGGGTTCACCAAAGAAAAAAGAGAGAATGGATGAAAGCAAGTGTCACAGAAATGGAGCTCATGAGAAGCCAAAATGAAATAAGAAAATTCTATAGAGACGTGAATGCAGCACGGAAGCCTTTTGGTGGTAAAACAAGCTTAAGAGAAGGAAATATAATAAGTGAAGAGAAGGGAATATGCGAAAGATGGCGCAGGTATTTTGATAGTCTCCTCAACCTTAGAATAACTGTACCAGAGAATCCAACAGAAACGAGTGGGGAAGAGGACCCAGACAATAACACTACCCCACCAAACATAGAAGAAGTGAAAACTGTCATGAAGAAACTGAAGAACAACAAGGCGGCAGGGACAGATGGTATTCCAGCAGAACTGTTTAAGCAAGGAGGCACAGAGCTGGAACGAAGCCTTCTGAAAATGGTCACCAGAATATGGGAAGAGGAGAAAATGCCCCAACAATGGAAAGAAGGTATCATATGTCCCATATATAATAAAGGAGATAAGATGGAGTGTGGCAATTACAGATGGATCACTTCTTAATTTGGGATATAAAATGTTCTCTAATATACTGTTCGACAGGATACTCCCAATCATACAGAGGGAGACGGGGCCGTACCAATGCGGATTCCTTCCCGGGAAGTCAACTATAGATCAAATATTCACCATAAGACAAATCCTGGAAAAAACAAATAAATAGGGGGTTGGCACGCATCATCTCTTTACAGATTTCAAAGCAGCTTATGATAGCATCAATAGAGAGCAGTTATATCAAGCTCTAGATGAACTGGGAATCTCGAGAAAGTTGGTAAGGCTGGTGACAATGACAATGAGCGAAACACAAGGTAGTGTAAGAATAGGAGGAATGATGTCCAATACATTAAGTATTAAACACGGAGTGCGACAAGGGAATGCATTGGCATGTCTTCTCTTTAATGCCACCCTGGAGAAGGTGATGATAAACGCAAACCTTCTGAATAGGAGAACGATCTTCTATAAATCAGTGCAGATACTGGCCTACGCAGATGACATAGATGTAATAGCAAGATCCCAAAAAGCAATGGAAGAGACATTTGCAGCTCTCGAACAGGCTAGTAGGAACATGGCGTTAATTATTAATGAACAAAAAACAAAATATATGGCAGCTGGAAAAGCACATAGAGAAAATATACCAAATGCAATAACAATACGTTTGAGAGAGTTGAACATTTCAAGTACCTGGGCTAGATAGCTACGCATCTAAATGATACCTCCTATGAAAACAAGCAGAGATTAATACTAGCCAATAGAGCTTATTTTGCCCTAACAAGACTTCTAACCTCAAGGCTCCTGATTCGTACTACTAAATTAACTATCTATAAATCACTTATACTACCAGTGCTTACATATGCCTCTGAAGACTAGACATTAACAACTGAAGATATTGAAACACTGGATGCATTTGAAAGAAAGGTACTTAGACGAATTATGGGCCCAATCTGTGAAAGAGGAAGATGGAGGAGGAGATACAACCATGAGTTGTATATCATATACAAAGAACAATCCATCAGAAGGATAGTGAAATCATCCAGACTGAGGTGGGCGGGACATGTGGCTCGCATGAATGAAACAGAAGTACCAAAAATAATATTACAAGTAAAGCCAGGAGGGTAGAGAAGACGTGGTCGACCAAGAGCCAGATAGGAATGCGGAATAATCGAAGATCTTAGGAAGATGGGCTATAGAAACTGGAGAGTATTGGCAAACGACCGAGAGAAATGGAAGGAAATTGTAGAAGAGGCCAAGGCTCATCATGAGCTGTAGAGCCAAGAAAGAAAGAAGAAGAATGGTGCTTGATTGGCAAGGCATTCACTATACAACTGTACAACTACACAATTTCTCACCTGAATGAATCCCTTTTACAACCCAATCAGACTTAGTTTACATGAATCCACTGTGAGGCCAAATTCTAGTCAAACGGAATCAATTACGACCAGGTACACCACAAACTATGGTTCACGGAGAACAGGGAGCTGTGAATATATTTAACAACCCTACGCCAGTGCAGCAATACTTAACCCTTTCATTTTGATTCAGGTGGTAGCACAAAAAGACACGCTATGGGTGAGGGGTCGACCGCGGCGGCAGCTGTACTGTTCTGATGCGTCCAAGTAAACTTGCAAACTACGTGGACTGACGTTCTGATTATTAGAACACAGGAAACCTCCCTATCAGAGCCCTGAAATCCCAGCAGATTTCAGTGTGAGGTATACCTGTTCGGTGGTCTGGCCAACCAATTTAATTCACAGGCTCGACGGCGAGTGCTGGAGCTGTCAAATGTCAAATGGTCGACTCAGGACGAATTAGTTCACCCATTGTCGGTACAGTTGGAAACTGCCACTGACTCTTAGTCCATCACAAGATAGAGACCACAAGCCTCAGCCACTAGGGAAAGACCTGAAGTTCTCCACCAGGGGAGGACCAGAAGACGAAGAAGGTAAAAAAAAATCACAAATACTTTCCACCAAGCCTTGCACAGGAGCCGAATTAGCAGACGAAACCCGCCTCCAAGTTGTACAAACCAACTGAACTATCCTCCACTCACTGACTCTCCCCTCTTGACTGTTCTGCTGGCCTGGTAGCCAATCCAGACACAGCACCAGGGTTCCCCTCGCTAGGGGAGCAAGCTTCTGCTTTGCTTATCCTGAGGGGAATCAATCAGCGACTCGAAGTCTTCTTCGTCTGAAAAAGGAAGTCGTTTCTGTGAAATATATGTTTTTCCGCTCGCTAAAAGAATGTGGCGACTTCCTGGCGTCAGAGGAGTTATTGTCTTGCCTCCATTGAACACGCCTCCATTCCCGGCTTCTAACATGAGAATGCTTAGTTTTGTGACCATCCCATCATTTGCACAAAATCTCGGATTACAGCAGTCTCTCTTAAATGGCCTCCTCCACCCCCTTTCCGCTGTCTAGCTACCTTCAGGACATACTGTCGCCTGGCACAGGTAAAATGTTTTGTGAGCCGACGCCCTCCTACTTCGACGTCGGCAGCTCGTGATCTAGTGGCTAGCGTCGTTGCCTCTGCATCACGGGGTCACGGGTTCGATTCCCGGCCGGGTTTGGGATTTTCTCTGCCCGGGGACTGGGTGTTTGTGTGTCTTAATAATTTCATCATCATCATCATCATCATTCGTGCAGTGGCTAGATTGGACTGAGTAAATATTGGACTGTGTGAAAACTTGGATTTTGTGCAGGCGGTGATGACCCGCAGTTGAGCGCCTCACAAACTAAACATAATCATCATCATCGTTATCCTGCTCCAACCCTAAGTGAGAAGAGTGGAATCCTACCGCCCAAGGTCTCTCGGCAGGTACAATTCACAGAGCGCTGCTTCCCCGAATAACTCACACAGCCAAGTCGCTGGACACAACATTTATGGTCCACAATCCATTTTTCTCCTTGTTCTCCATCGCCTCCACTGTAGCCCCTTGGGTACAAGTTCTCTACACGCTACACATGCAGTTATGCGAACATTCTGCTCACAATTTCCTCATGTAAAAAAGGCATAAGCCACACATACCAAATATAATATTGGGGTAAATGGAGATTAAGACCAAAAATATGCATATTAACCTGAGCGACAGTGTAATTAAAGTAACAGAGTGGCTTGCCACCTTTCATGGTTACACCATCCTCGATGGCGACTCCTGTGATCTTTGAAAACAACATGTGAAGAGCATAGTACATACCACCAAAAAAAAAAAAAACACAAGTAGTCTTCCTTGGATTATAAAGATCTTAGTAATCGTAATGGATAACTATGAACATTTTGAAAAATACCTACATACTAGGCAGACCGATACAGTTACCACTATCATGATTCCTTTTCTCTCGGACTGGTGCATTCTGAAGAGGCGATGTTGCATGTTTTGTGATCAGCTGGGTGTAGAGTTGCCACCACTGGCTCTTTTCTCTGCTGCCCCCACATGTTGTACACTGTAACTGAGCGATGTTCTTTGAGGCAAGACAAGAAATTTTGATCTTATATCAAACCCACATACGAGGTGCGACAATAAACTAATGAGACTGATTTTCTTTGCAAGATGTGGCAACCCTGCAGGCTTGCATAGGCACAATATCTTTGACCTTGGTCTATAAGGTGCTTCTAGTCCAAGCGGCACATCGATGCAACTGTTCAGTCATGAGTTGTGCTGTAATAAGTTAACACATGTTTGTGTCTCTCGTCACGGAAATGGAACCGCATAATATTGTGCAATGGTGTAGAATTTCTTTTTGCATTAAATTGGGTGAAAACTCGACGACAACTTACGGTAAGCTTCAGAAGGCTTTTGGAGAGGAGGTTATGTCAAGAGCTTAAGTTTTTCGTTGGTATAAAATGTTTAGTGAACGCAGAACGAATGTTGAAGATTAAGATCGCAGTGGACGACCATCAACATCACTGACGGATGTCAACTTGTGCAGGGTGCGTGAACTCGTACGATCTGATCGAAGATTATCCGCGAAAATGATTGAACAATAACTGAACATCAATCGAGAAACGGTTCGTCTAATAATAACTGACGATCTTGGTATGAGAAAGATTTGTGCGAAAATGGTCCCCAAAAATCGCACACCACAACAGCGAGAAATTGTGGCAGCCGACCTGTTAGAGCAAACGGAAATCAATCCAGAATTGTTGAGTCGTGTTGTCACTGGTGATGAAAGTTGGTTTTTTCAGTACGACCCAGAGACAAAACGCCAAAGTTCGCAATGGTGCTCAAAGGGATCACCCAGACCAAAAAAAGCTCACATGTCAAAGTCAAAAGTGAAATGCATGCTTGTAGGCTTCTTTGATTCCAAGGGAATTGTTCATAAAGAGTGGGGGCCTCCTGGACAAACAGTCAACCAACATTACTACAAAGAAATTTTTGAAAGACTTCGTAAAACAGTTCTTCGTGTCCGTGCCAACATTGCTGATAATTGGATTCTGCATCACGATAATGCGCCATCCCATACTGCTCTGTCAGTAGAGCAATTTTTAACCTCAAAACAAATTCCAGTACTACCACAGCCACCTTATTCACCAGATATCGCTCTGTGCGACATTTTTCTATTTCCAAGAGTCAAATCGGCGGTCAAGGGACATTATTTTCAAACAACACAATATTTTCAAAAAGCTGTGACGAGGGTCTTGGAGGATATTACAGAAGTTGAGTTCCAGAAATGTTACCATCAATGGCAGATGCGCTGGAAAAAGTGTGTGCAATCAGAAGGGAACTACTTTGAAGGAGACAACACTAAACTTGACTAAAACATTTTTTCACACCAGTCACATTACTTTATTGTCGAACCTCGTTTTCTCCTTCGCCTTCTATTGCAGGCCGTGTGTGCCTTATGCTATCACTTTTATTACGCACGTGTTCGTGATTTCATCTTATCATGGACTAGATTTGGTCGAGGAGATGCTGCTTACGCCCCTTGCACTGACTTCCCTGTCCTACCGTGTCGAGTCCACATGTCCTTTGATGTGGCATTATTGCAAGAAACTCGCTACTCCCAGGAGAATGTACCCAACGCTACAATGGGGCGAGCAGTCTCAGTAGCAGCCTTACCATCATACGCCAGCAGATCTCGAAATGTGGCGCAACACAGTCAGTGGCGTGCCTATCCAACGTAAAAGCAACTCCCCAACCGTACCCATGTCACAAAATCGGCAAGGTGTCGACATACACAAGAAGCTTTTCCCCTAACTCGAGTCTCGGATGGATTGTATAGCTACCCCAGCAACAGCAATGAGTTGTTTCTTATGAATGAAAAGACATTTCATTCACACTCAGTGAGAACTCACAATATAACTCGCCCATCTGGTTCACTTTATTGGTCTACATAACAAGTAACGTGGTGAAAAATTATTCTACACATTCCTACATTTACTTTCGGTACATTTCCTAAACACTTTAGCTTAAACTTACTCCAGAGGAGTTCACTACCTAATCAATGAATGGTTTAATATGGGGGATACGGTATGGTGGAGCCCAATTTATTTCTTGCTCTTCATCGATTCCAGTTCAAAGCCATTCTAATGGCAGATCCTACTGATACGGTATGGTCCATTGCACACCGAAGGGAATTTTTGACATTTCTGCTTCAATTTGTTTGATAGCTGAACCGATTTCAGAAGGACCTTTTGGTCCACTTGGATTATTCTTTACGTGCTATGTTATCGGCATGTTCCTTCCTGCTCCGAGCAGCAGACTGAATTCTACAGAGAGCAATGTCTACAATTTTCTCATGCTACAGTCGAGTTTGTAGTGGGAAGTCTACCACTTCGTTGACTAAGTCATGAAGCTGCTGATTCTCTAAGACTGTTATCGGTCCTAGCTTCGTGATTCCATGAGGTGCCTCAGTGATGACATCATGGAAATCCTTGAGGAAGACGAGCCGCGCGGGATTAGCCGAGCGGTCTTAGGTGCTGCAGTCATGGGCTGTGCGGCTGGTCCCGGTGGAGGTTCGAGTCCTCCCTCGGGCATGGGTGTGTGTGTTTGTCCAGTCCATAAGATTTCACACGCATTTGAACATTTTTGAGGAAAACGTCCCAGGAGGTGTGTTGCTTGTGGCAGTATAGCCGACACAGGTTGTATAACTCTTTTAAAACAAGTTCGGCCGTATTCGAGCTCAGGTAGTCTGAGGAGATAAAGAATGGTTAAGTCCTGTTTCTTCTTACAGTCTCTTTCCACTGCTCTGAGTTGTACTGTGGCCCATTATCAGATAGTTCTCTGCCCGTGTCCCACCTGTGGCAGAAAGTCTTTACACAGAGCTCGTGACACCGTCAACCTTGTAGCCTTTTTCACCAATCTGAAAGTCACAAATTTCTATGTCACTTCGACAAACACCTACACATAACTGTATCTTCTTCACGTTTTCGGTAACGGTCCCATTAAATCTGTGACCGCTCAGTGTTTTAATCTATTGGGAACAACCGAGAACATAGGGGCTTGACTATTTACAGTCGTGGGCTTTGCCTTCTGGCAGTCCTTGCACAATGACAGCACACGCCAGATTCTCCTCCCCATGTTCCTGAAGTGACAGAGTTTCTTAGCTTCAGGAAGCCGTTTCTTGGACCGAAATGTCTGTAACTTAAATTGATATGCCATACCACTTTATTGATCAACTGTTCCAGTAGACACAGAACCATTCCGATTCCCTCACATGACGTCTGTGAAAGAGTATACCTCTCCTTATCAGGTAGAATTGTGTAATGGTCGAATGGTTCCGATGTTTCCACTTCTCTTTGACCCTCAGAAGCTCTGGATCCTTGTACTGCTCTCTCCTAATGTCTTTAATACTGCAGGTCACAAAGTTTTGGAACACGACTTTTCTCACGTAGTAGATACTGTAATGGTTACACTAGAGATCCTCTTTGACGCTGGACTGTACACCTATAGGAAACCATGGTAATGCATCAGCTATTATATTTTGAATGAGCTCTATGCATTTAATGGTGAAACTATTGCTGCAGCTATGTTACCCATCTTATTAGCCTTTTATGGTTAATTTCACTCTGAGCAAAACTTCCAGGGCCTTGTGATCTGTATAGACTCTGTTGTTCCTGCCACATAAGAAATATTTAAACTTTTCAAGCCCCCAGATAATTCCCAAGGCCTCGAGCTCTGTGACAGAGTAATTCTTTTCGCATTTTGAAACGACTCTGTTCCCAAATGTAATAGTTTTCCATACTCGATTTCGATCCTAAATATAATCCTGGAAGACCATAATGCCCAAGCCTGCATAGGAACTGCCAGTGACCATGCAGAATTCCTCTTCCAAGTTGGAGTGTGAGAGTATGACGACTTCAAGGCCTTAAATTCGCACTCCACTGTTGCGTCCCACTCCTATGCTAATTTCTTTCTAATACTCTGATTCAGACGTGGGCTGCTCTGGGTGTTCACTTGAATGAATGGAGTATAAAAAATGATGATACCAAGGAACCTCTGTAACTGTCTTTTGGTCGTCGGTCTTTCAAACTTCTCAATCGCTTCAATGTTTTAGGGGTTAGGTTTCAGACCATCTGCTGTTATGATGTGGCCAAGAAATCTGACAGATGAAGTTCCCTAGAGGATGTGAAGAAGTTCCGACAGTACTGTATGATGTTCTTGTCATGTTTCTTCGGCTATTATTAGGTCGTCGATGTAACTCGTTGCGTGTCTTTTGAGATAATCACTTAGAATGCCATTAAGAAGTCGGATAAACGCAGCTGCCGAAACATTAAGCCCAAAAGGCTGTCTCCGGAATTGATAGCACTTCCCAAATGCCAGGAATGCTGTGTGGCCGGCCGCTGTGGCCGAGCAGTTCTAGGCGCTTCAGTCCGGAACTGCGCTACTGCTACGGTCGCAGGTTCGAATCCTGCCTCGAGCATGGATGTGTTTAATGTCCTTAGGTTAGTTAGGTTTAAGTAATTCTAAGTCTAGGGGACTGATGACCTGAGATGTTAAGTCCCATAGTGCTCAGAGTCATTTGAACCATTTTTGAATGCTGTGTGCTGCCGGCAGTTGGGGTGTAGCTCAATTTGCCAGAAGCTAGTTCTAAGATCTTCCGAGAAGAAAACGGATACTCCGTGGAAATTCGATAGAGGCTCTTTGAGCCTCTCGGGTCTGTCTGTCTCTGTATCAGTAATGGTGCTGAACTGACGTGAGTCAAGGACGAGACAGATAGATCCATTTTCCTTCTTGACTACTTTGAGAGGATTATTGTAGGAGGACCTGGCGGGCTCTATCACTCCACTCGATAACATTTTCGTGATTTCCTTCGCCACTGCGTCTCTGTATACCAGAGGAATGGAATAGGTTGACACAAAGAATTTCTTGTGTGGAAGCACCTTAAACTTGTACTGGAAATTTTTAATCAGTCCTGGTTTAGGCAGAAAGACTTCTGAATCCAGCGTGTCACGTAACTCACTGTGCTCCTCAGGTTCAGTGCACAGATGGGATTCGACATTTTTCTCTATGACCCCTTTCATTTCTTGGATCTTTACTTCCTCTTCCTGTTTATTTGCTTGCTGAGAAGACTCTTTCTAATTGTGGTCTTTTCTGTAATCACCACTTCTATAATTAAGACAGACACAACTGGTTGGAAACTGTGCCTGTATCGCATGCTCCTCAAATTTTATGCAAATGTTACTGCCCTTGCACAATACTATTTCTCCCTATCCAAGGTCCAGAATGGCATGGTATTCATTTAGGAAATTCATCCCTATGATCATATAGATTGACAGATTTGGCACGACTAAGATGGTTTCTAGTCCGTATCCTAGACACATGAATTCCAATCGCGTCTGCATTTTCCGTCCTCACTGATAGATTAGGCCAGCTCCTCTGCTCGAAACAACTTTGCTATGCTGCCTCCGAAATTGCCGTAATGTGGTTCCCACTGTCGATTATACGGTGCAAATGCATGTCAGCTATGGTTGCTGTAATCATGGAATGAAGGTCCTGTCACGTTATCACTACCTGCTCCTCCTGCAGAATATCCTATAGGTCCTCGTACTCCAACATGTGTACCTTGCTCAGTTCGAGAGTGTTTGCGGCGTCGTTTGAGCCATCCCCGCACGAGACTGGCTCCAGTTTCACGTCGTACTACTACTTCGTTGTTGGCTATTGGGATTAGGGGCTCGAATTTCAATCACGTGGCCCCCCTGAGAACCTTTATTTGCTTCTCGCTAGTTTTCCTCAAATTTCCGCTCGTTATTACCTATTTGGAATTGGTTAAATTTTCCCCTTCTTCCCGAATTATGTTCTCGGAGCTCTTGTTATTATTTCTTCCGTCATTCTTCCAGTGTTGTACCTAGTAGCTGTAATTCTGTCGTCCGTTTCGCTCTCGAGCAGCTTGTCTGTCGAATAGGCCTATCAGTTCACGAAGTAGACTCTTATAAGTCTCGATATTTATACCACATCTACCTACTACGACTAGTTGGTACTTACTTGGAAATTTCGAGAAGGTGAACCAGAAGATTTCACGGTCATTATGCGGCGCACCTAACAACCGGTTCTTTTTCATTAGTCCTTCGAGTAGTTTCGTAGGGCTCTTATAACCTGACGGTTCGAGATCTGGGCACAGGATAACTTCTTGTTTTATTCGGTCTTGCATTCCCGTGACCAGTACATTCTGAGAAACGCAATTTTGAATTCTTGGAATAATCGGCAGTTTGCCGCCAACCCGCGTACTATCTAGGCTGGTGGACTTCCATATGTCCGCAGATAAATTCCAATTTTGTCTGTATTGGCCTCGACCCCAGTAATGAGTGGCTAAACTGAGATAGCCAAAATTTCGCGCCGAGCGGAGTTCCGTTTTCCCAAGAGTTCTGGAATTTTAGCATTGACATGAAGTGATTATAATCGAAGTGCTGTCCTGCCCTTCTGCTCGCGCTAAGCCCCGAGTCACACATCCTATTTTGCCCTACATGTACCAGTACCTCCAGTTAGTTGTAGTGACCAGTAGTAGGGCAAAGGGGGCAACATCCCTCTCTGCATTGTTGCGGATTTTATTCAAGATGGCGGTTTCAAGATGGCGGCGATAGATATGGAAATCGCAAGGTCGTCATGGCAGGAAGTTCAAATTTTGGCGGTAAAGCAGGTCAATAGGGGTATCTCCACTAACCTAAAGCCCTCCCCTCCTCCCTGTCCTCCCTAAGAAAATGGCGGGACACTTTTGGCAGGGGAAAATGTCACTTGGACTACCTTCATTAACCTAACAAAACGGCGAAAATACTGGCGGAAAAATAGGTCAATTGGGCTACCTCCACTAACCTAATTCATCCAATCATCACCTCTTCCTTGGAATTGGCAGGAAAAGGACTCAGTTTGTGCTGGGTTGCTTAACAGGATTGACCTAACTCTTTATTTTGCATGCATTGTTTATTTAAACAATTTGAATTTTCATATGCAGTAGCTCTACCCAGTGTGTTCACCATGGCGTATAGAGTCCCACTGACCTAGCACATAGTACCACCACCAGAGGGCGCTGTTGTCCCTCCCCCTCTTCTCTCCTATAATATAATCCAAGATGGCGGTCTGGTGAAAAACTAGTGGGAAAAGGACTCAGTCTGTGTCCAGCTGCTGGAGCAGAAGGAGTGTACTTTATTTATTTTCAGTAAGAAGTAGGAACAGTTTAGTTGGGGATGGATTTGACATAGTTTATTTATAGCTCTGATACAAAACACTCGCCCTGGCAAGCTTGGTGTCACAAGAAATAGTCTACAGACCTACAAACTATTTGTAAATTATACTAAAATCGACCTACGGACCCCCTTGAAGATGTCTCCCGCAGTCGGAGACGAAACGTTGGGAATTGAGACAAAATTCATCAACCGACCACGGCATAACAGCCCGGATAATTATAATGGACATGCTATTTGTAAATTACCAAAATAATGCAGTACACTGATATACAGACACGCAAACAACTCGAAAATTGTCAAAGTAATGCATGTAAAATGCTGTGCAAACACGCTCACTACTTGTAAACTGTCGAAATAATGCTTTGCACAGCCTACCGACATGTTCACAAAATAATACTGTGTCAAGGTGCACACATCCTTATCTGACCACTGTGGTTTGAGTGCTGATGCATGGTCTTTGTGCCTGTGGGTCCAGTGCCGGATTAATTGCTGAGTGAGGTGTTTGCCTAACGACCCACCCTCAGCGGTGCAACTAAAAGGTTGTCAGTGTTATACCAACGTCTGATGTGTACATAAGTGACAGCCAAGAATCCCTCTGATCATGCTGTACAAATCTTTCGCAATGCTTTCAGAAACAAAGGATGCATTTTTCCCAGCCGTAGCGGTCGCGCAGTTCCAGACTAAAGCTCCTAGAACCACTCGGCCACAACGGCCGGCAATGAATTCTTCCTGATGATCCTAATGAGGCATCCCATTCATCACAAGTTACCCTTCATGGAATGTCCTGCTTTCAACATATGAAACTGTAAATATTCACTCTTGTTCTCACTGCTAAAAGTCTTCATCACGTCTGTGCATCCTTGCAAAAACACCGTTAATCATAAAAGCATTCTTGCTGTTTGGAAAGAGAGCACTGTCTAAGCATAGATGGGAAAATCATAACAATTATGCAAACATAATTGGAAGCACTATCCTACGGCAGAGAAGAATTTTTGGAATTTTCAGTGTCCTACAGCTACAGCTGAAGATGTCCTAGTGCCACAATGGTGGATGAGGGACAGTATCCCACCAGAGATGGATGGTCTGTTTCAACTGTCTTTGAAAACTTGAACAAAGAAGACATCACGTTACTCTCAGAACATTCCGTAGATACCTTTCCCCCATCTTGTTCAAAGCAGTCTGTAAAGGCCCCTATGCCTTGCACAAAGGATGTCTTGTGAATGAATGGAGCATTCTGATTGGGTGTTACTGATTTACCCACCAAAATGCTTCTGCTGCCGATGTGGGAGTAATGTCCGCCATTTTTTTCTGCAGACAAGACATTCAAGAGTAAAACTATTTTGTACAAAATGGTTCAAATGGCTCTGAGTACTTAGAACTACTTAAACCTAACTAACCTAAGGACATCACACACATCCATGCCCGAGGCAGGATTCGAACCTGCGACCGCAGCGGTCGCGCGGTTCCAGACTGAAGCGCCTAGAACCGCTAGGCAACCACGGATGGCTATTTTGTACAGATCGCCTTATTGCACTGACAGTTAAACCCTGCAAAAGTGGTGCTCAGGTCGTGAAATTCGAAAACACACTTCCTCAGTTACAGTGCTGTGCTTTTGTCGAGCAAAGCTTGAATTTTTTTCGGTATGAAGCCTGCCAAACTACTGATTCTGCCAGTGTGAGACCACTGCCCCCCATTTTCTGCAGACGAGACTTTCTGTGGAAAAGTATTTTGTACAGATCATACTATCACACTGATGCTTAAACCCTGTAAAAGTGATGTACAGATCCAGAAATACAGAAAGACACTTCCTCATTTACACTGCTCTGCCACTGACGATGAAAGCTTCAATAAGTCAGCATGAAACCGGTCTCCAATCTAGCTGTATATCACAACATACCATATTGATGTACACTACTGGCCTTTAAATTGCTACACCAAGAAGAAATGCAGATGATACACGGATATTCATTGGACAAATATATTATACTAGAACTGACATGTGATTACATTTTCACGCAATTTGGGTGCATAGATCCTGAGAAATCAGTACCCAGAACAACCACCTCTGGCCGTAATAACGGCCTTGATATGCCAGGGCATTGAGTCAAACAGAGCTTGGATGGCGTGTACAGGTACAGCTGCTCATGCAGCTTCAACACGATACCACAGTTCATCAAGAGTAGTGACTGGCGTATTGTCACGAGCCAATCGCTCGGCCACCATTGACCAGACGTTTTCAATTGGTGAGAGATCTGGAGAATGTGCTGGCCAGGGCAGCAGTCGCAAATTTTCTGTATCCAGAAAGGCCCGTACAGGACCTGCAACATGCGGTCGAGCATTATCCTGCTGAAATGTAGGGTTTCGCAGGGATCGAATGAAGGGTAGAGCCACGGGTCGTAACACATTTGAAATGTAACGTCCACTGTTCAAATTGCCGTCAATGCGAACAAGAGGTGACCGAGACGGGTAACCAAAGGCACCCCATGCCATCACGCCGGGTGATACGCCAGTATGGCGATGACGAATATATGCTTCCAATGTGCGTTCACCGCGATGTCGCCAAACACGGATGCGACCATCATGATGCTATAAACAGAACCTGCATTCATCCGCAAAAATGACGTTTTGCCATTCATGCATCCAGGTTCGTCTTTGAGTACACCATCGCAGGTGCTTCTGTCTGTGATGCAGCAACAAGGGTAACCGCAGGCATGGTCTCCGAGCTGACAGTCCATGCTGCTGCAAACGTCGTCGAACTGTTCGTGCAGATGGTTGTTGTCTTGCAAACGTCCCCATCTGTTGACTCAGGGATCGAGGCGAGGCTGCACGATCTGTTACAGCCATGCAGATAAGATGCCTGTCATCTCGACTGCTAACGATAAGAGGCCGTTGGGATCTAGCACGGCATTCCGTATTACCCTCCTGAACCCACCGATTCCATATTCTGCTAACAGTCATTGGATCTCGACCAACTCGAGCTGCAATGTCGTGATACGATAAACCGCAATCGCGGTAGGCTACAATCCGACCTTTATCAAAGTCGGAAACGTGTTTGTAATTACAGTTTTTAATGTACTAGCTTTAACTTGTGAGTCGATGTAGTAGAGGTTACAGGTTGTGAAACGAATGTTTGAACAACATTTTCCTCACCTAGCCCACCCATTATACACATACCCTGCTCTTTTACCATGCATCTATGAAGTGAAATTGACACATATCCATCCCATATGATCAAATATCTCATCAAAACGTCTACCCCAAGTTGCAGATAGTTCCCACAACAGAATAGAAGTTCCTTCATTATACATTCCGCGTCAATAAATGAACTAATAGACAGCACAACACAATAGTAACTACGTAATGGCTACTATGCTGCTACAGGTTCTACAATGTGTTATTATTATTATTATTATTATTGATGCCAGCGGTAAGACAAAAACCACTGGCAGCGAAAAGCCTACTAATTTCCGCGAGTACAGAAATAGGAAGTCCGATCGTGATTTACAGACACGTTCCTTACACCAAAATAAGAAACATAAGTCTAGTAAACATGCGATCTAAAATCCATACCTTAAGAGCTATGAGCACTTTCTCATCTTCGCTAATGTGAAACACCTTTCTTCTATTGAACAAGTGCTCTTAAGGTACACATTTTACAGTTCATGTTTGCGTATATATTTTTTGCTTTTTGTTTTGTTTTTGTGTAGGGAACCTTTCCCTGATGTCTGTACAAGGAATTTAGCTGCAACCTGCAGACTGCACACATTTAAGCTGGGTGGAGGAGTGGTGCAGAGAAGTCGTGTTTTGCAACAAGTCTCTACCCTCAATTTGTATTGTAAACCATTATATTTTTCTGAGATGGAGTTATGGGTATCACTCGGGATGCGCCGAAAATTCCATCATCATTCAATAACAAACGCAGTTAGAAACAGGCAGTACAAATTGCCACATTCACTCAGTAACTTGTGGCTTAATAATATACTTAAAAACACTAAATATCATTTATTATTCCTCATTTCAAAAGTGAAAGTGTTCAAAGAAAATATTTTCTCATTGTAAAGTTGAGTTAGGTGCTAATGCTGAAGATCATGGGGGAGGGGCGGGAGTGATAACTATTACCTTCTGTGCGCACGGTTAATGGTCTCATAAAAGTTGGGAACCACAGCACTAACGCAGTGACAGAGCATTGATTAAAGCCGTTATAAACGACAGCCCTATCGTATGTAAGTCTAAACCGCCGACTGTAGCTTACAAGCTACTGCCAACTTTTTCGTTGTCCATATCACGCGATACACCTAACGTGTAAGCCTGCACCAACGCCACAAGATACGGCAGGCTTATGTACGTCGTTTACGTCGCTGATTGTGAAAACTGATATTTTTGTAAAGCGGCTATTTACGCCAATTGAAACTTCTGAGAGGTATAAGTTCGTATTTATTAAGCAGTTATTTTTATCTTGCACATCTAGAAAGAAATTACATTGTGATTATACAGAATTATGAACTAAAGTGTTCGTTT
This sequence comes from Schistocerca nitens, assembly GCF_023898315.1. Lineage (NCBI taxonomy): Eukaryota > Metazoa > Arthropoda > Insecta > Orthoptera > Acrididae > Schistocerca > Schistocerca nitens. Next base: position 390,068,172 of record NC_064616.1, read on the forward strand.
TCTGTTACACTGGTACAAGCAAATCATTATCTACGTTTACGTTTCACAGCATTTTAGACATGGAGGACACACTTATCTATACAGCATAATATGCTGTAGTGGTATCTGCCTTAGGAGAAAGGTCGAACGACGGCTTAATGCCAGGAGTAGGAATTACGTTCGACCCTCACTGGGAAGAAGGAGTGAAGGCAGGCGACATATATTCCCTGTTAATGAAAGGGTTGAGGCCGGCGATCCACAGGAATTCATCAAAATGGATGTACCATGTTTCCACAAGATGCTGTCGATCGTACCTGAGGGGATTCGCGCAAGGGAGACAGTAATGAGGGAAGTTATTTCACAATAGTGCGATTGGAAAGATGCAAAACGGCGTTTACAGTTGTTACCTGTCGCGGCCGGCACAATTACTCTGACTCTTGTGGCTACTGCCTTAACACTATCAGTAGTATAACAACAGGGGTCACGCCCCACTGACGTTATACAAGATGGCGGCAATGAAGTCAGCTGTCGACGCGAGTACCGTCATCCAAGATGGCGGCCGTGACGTCAGCTGATGACGGGAGTACCGATATCCAAGATGGCGGCTTCTCGCAGGAAAGTGCCATGTCCCTCTGCCTCCCCCCCCCCCCTCCTGCCTCGCTCCCCTGGCTTACTCCTGCAGCTGAGGGGAGTTAGTATGGTGTCGCCCCCTCTAGAGGCTGCTCATTATGTCATTCAATTCGAATATTATTTGTTTAAATTTGTTGATTTTTTTTAAATTTATTATCTATCTACAGCATTATTGGCTTAATTCAGTGTTACCACCGCAAGAGGCTGAGATACCAGTGCCTGTTGAGCTGTCGGTGTGGAAGGAACATGAGGAAATGCTGATGCTAGACAGGGCGAATTTTAATTGCTGTATTACATGCACTCATTCAGCCGAAGAGTACATCCACAGCTCACTGCATTAAGAATGGAAGCGAGCATTAATGCATGAACATATGAAGAGGAAGAATACCGTCCTGCAAACAAATGCTTTGCATTAAAGATGCATTACACAATGCATGGAAACATCTGCCTTTGCTGTAATTATCTGTCATTTTTAAACCTACATATAAGCTCCCACCACACACAAGGCAACTGCCTCCTATCCACCAGACCAAAGAACAGACCTAGTTGGCGAGTTCACCGCTAGAGTACACCATGATAGGTCACGTGATCGTGCAGTTCAGTTCATAGAAGTACAACATCATGATGATGTCATGTGTTTTTCTCAGGTGTTCGTGTGCCCCAGTCTCCTCACCCACCAGTGGTCTGGAGGGGGGAAACTGGTGGGAAAAGGAATCAGCCTGTTCTTTGTTGCTGGAGAGAGGAAGGAGTGAACTTTATTTATTTTTGGAACAATTTATTTAGCGACGGATTTCACCTAGTTTATTTATTATGCTGATACAAAACACTCACCCTAAAGTGCTTGAGGTAACAATATACAGTTTACAGATCTGGAAACTACTCGTAAATAATGCAGTACACTGATGTGCAGAAATGCAAACAACTCGTAAATTATGGAAATAATGCATTATATAGCATACACATGTGCAAACTACTCATAGATCACCGAAATAATGCATGTGTAATGATATGCAAACACGCTCACATGGCTTAAACATCCGAAAGTAATGCGGTGCCAAAACACTCATTGCACGTAAAAATGCAACATATCAGCAACTCAAACCCTGATTCAACTTGACAGAGACCCTAAGTACACCACCTAATGCACGGAAAACTGTCCAAATGCGGCATAGGAAGATTAGGTTACTGTAATTTATTTATTTTGGTTGTAAAACTGACCCAAATATCGATCCTAATTACGTAGTGAATCACAAAGGTTGGGCCCAATTACACAATTATATGCATAGCACTGCACAAGGACGGCTTAAAATCGCAATACAGCTCAAAAACTAACCATACCATACAACTGGAGTTGTCCTGCTGGTAAAAAATTTCGCAATACCACTCAATACTTACGCAAATATCGATATTAATTGCATAATTAAATACAAAGATCAGGCCTCATTACACAGCTATATGCATAGCGCTACACAAGGACGGCATAAAATCGCAGTATAGCGCAAAAACTGACTATACCATACAACTGGTCTGATTCTACTGGGAAAAAATTTCTCAATACCACTCCAAACTGACCCAAATATTGATCCTAATTACGTAATTAATCACAAAGATCGAGCCTAATTACAGAACTATATGAATAGCACTACACAAGGACGGCAATACGCCGCAAAAACTGATGATACCATACAACTGGTGTTATCGCGCTTGGAAAAAATTCCGCAGTACCACTCGAAGCCAGAGACAGAAACACTCAAACTTCACCCTACACCTACAATCTAGGGGGGAAAAGGGTGGCGTGTAAGGTGCTATCTTTATTCTTTTTGGTGTTCAACTGATGAGATGCTGGTGTTGGACAGAGACGAGTTTAAAAAGTACATTATCTGCAAGCACACGGCATCTATCGTTGCTTGACATCAGATTCACTACAAACGCCTACTACAAATCACCCACAGCCCAGGTAACTGAAACCAATACGCGCTACCATAGCTGATGGGAAAAAAATGCCTTACAATTCTAATTACACTTCGACATTGTTGTGAAAAAACCAGCACTCGTATCGAATGGATCATAATGCAGCACATGTACTGGGGAAAATCGTCGTCCTAAAAGACTGCAGTTGAACGTGTGTTCTCCTCAATGTACAATCACAAACTGCCGAAAATCCACCTATGGGATGGGAGGACCGAGGGAGGGAGCCACTCTGCTTTCAGCCTCATGGCTTGTGATGGCCACCGTCCGCCGTGATACGATCGCCCTTCGCCAACACAAAAGCAGGTATAGATAACTAAACAATAGGAGATAAAAGGATGGCTTTCCAAAATGCATCTTGGTCGTCTAAAGTATAGTAACGCAGCCGTCCCTAATGGATAAGGGGTGCCACAGTCACATACTAGACAGGTCCTCAACACCTCTCGTTCTGGGATGGAAAACACTTCTGTTTAACATCACGTAGAACACTCCAGTGGGGAATGGTCTCTTAGGGAACTCGCCTGCTGTTCTACAGTGGATTATTTAACATTCACTCGACTCCTATAACAAAGCAATTACTTAAAAAGACAAGGAAATAAAAAACATGCACAATGATAATAAATGTCCTCTTTCCACGAAAATAGACAAATTCCATTTTCATTTTGTTTTATGAGCAAAATCGGTATAATTTTTACATTCAACTGAGGAACTTATCCTGTCTGCGAATTCCTTTATGTGAAAAGTCGAAAAAAATAGAAGAAACATTTTTCCACTCGAGAATACTGATGTCGGTGATATATCAGATTACAAATCATATTTATAATTTACAAACTCAATTAAGGTGTTTCTCATGTATAGAGAACCAGGAAACGTGTCCTCCACCCATCTTTCACCTGCTAGGCGCACTCAACACACACCACAGTCTATCTTCTCTCAACCAAATAAAAATGGGAAATGTGCCAACACCTAGCCCAAATGCACTGATCGGGAGGCATAGTATAGCACTGTTCTCGATTGTAACCAGTCACCTGCACATTTGGCTCTGATTTCTGTATGTCTGTGTATATCCATGTGTTGCGGAACGCTCCCAGGACCATGTCCCCCAACTGGTGGACCAAACTTCGATCATAGAGCATGTGTTCGGACGTAACGTGTGATTGATCGACCTGCAAGCCCTATCCGAGATGTGACGTGTGGTGGATCCACCTCCGAACATCGGTCCAGATATATATATATAGTGCAGCAGATCCACACTCGAATGCTAACTCGAATGTAGCATATTGTGGATCTCCATGCCAACACCAATCCGTACATTGTGCATAGCAGATCCACTTGCAAACCCTATCCTGTGAATGGGATATTGTGAATACACATCCCAATATCACTCCAGATACAGCGCTCTGTGGATCCACACTCGAATGCCAACTCGGGTCGACTGCGGGTCCTGGGAGCCATCTGCGACACATTGATGTACACAGACATACAGAAAACAGAGCAAACGGTCTGCAAATGTGGAGGTGACTGGATACAATCGAGTAAAGTGCTATACTATGCCTCCCGATCAGTGCATAGAAGTGCGAAAAATTACGGGGCATAGGCATAAATTGACCGAATATACAGTGAAATGTGGGGAAATTGAGGAAGTATTTGCATATCTTCTAGTTGGCGCAGAGCAATTTGTACATGGGAACAAGTATGCGGCACCAAGAGGAATCCGAGAAAACGTCAATATGGAAGCGACGGGAATCAGGGAAGCAGTCAATTTTTTTTATTTTTTTTTCTATCGAGGCAGCATTATACTGTATATCTATTGAGGTACCAGTAATACACGTGAGTTGACTACTGTATTTGATGCTTTTCAGGGAGACAGAGACCATTCACCTGTAAACTTACATGCATCTGCGTTAAAAGATGACAGAGTGTGTAATGGGTAATCGATTGAGATGGAGCTGTAACACGGTATGATTTAATGGTAGACTGATGATGCATTCTAGAGAGGGGAAGTTGCTGTAGGTCGATTATTCTGCTGTTCTGTCAGGATGGTTGGTTGGTTTGTGGGATTGAAAGGACCAGACTGCTATGGTCATCGGTCCCTCTTTCAGGATGCATCATTCGCGTGACATAGCCTGCGTTCGACTCATATACAGCCATGTGTTCTGTATCTGATAAAGCACTGTCTACTTGCGATCGTTAATGGTAAGCCTGCCAAACTATGAATTATGCGATGTACTCCATCCCCCTGTCGCATGTTAAGTGCAAAATCGACACTTCAGTTTCATAACTAAGTTAGTGATAGGTGTTTGTGAGACACGGCAATCCTGCTTGATGGATGTGCTGTTCTCAGAGTTCATGGAGGAATGACTTGTAATTTTCACATGTCAGACGATGCTCCTATGCATTTATCTGTTTCTTTGTAAGAAGTATTCCCCATTACTAACCATAATTTTATATAGGTCTGATTCAGGCATAATATAATTTCTGAAGCGTGTTTGGATGTGAACAGAGGACGCTATACATCTCTGGAAAACTATATTGTGCCTGGATCACACAGACCCAGTGTTTTAAGAAACTAGTTTTCTCGTTTTACAGTTCGATAACATAATTTATCGTAGAGAGACCGGGAAGAAGGATGTATGCCATGCACTTGAAATATATTTCTTGCATTGGAATATTAACAGCGCAACATTCCATACGACTGATAGGTCGGAAATGCAAGCGATCTAACATTATAGCCCGTTTTAAGTGCAGAACGTTGTAGCCTCAGTAGTGTGTGTGTTTATGTTCTCTCTTACCAATACCTTCCAGGTACTGATTCTTGACTCTGGAAAAATAATTTAAAATTGATAGCTTGGTTGATTTATGTAAAAATGCCTCAAACTCCATCCACCTGGAGTTGCATCACACATAAAAATCACCCATTTCTTGTTCTTCTTCACCGTCTGCTATTACATCACAACACTTTCAAATCTCTTAGTATACATCGATAATGAGCGCTAACCTCCTCGACATGGGCGCATCTCGAGAAATCTTGCGCACTTGGATGGCAAGGACTCAGCATGCTCCATTCATTCACTAGACGTGCAATCTAGTGGTCTACTATTGGTCGATTGCAGATTAAATCAGCAACGGTGCTGCAGGGCGGGTTGGTCAATGGCAGTGTGAAGGGGTCTTTCAGTCTCTAATTGTACCCTAAGACTGCGAGAATGCTCTGTGACTCCTATCAGCATAGAAATAGATCGTAAATTAAGCGCTATGCTCGAAGTGTTAGAAATATGTAGAGTGCTGTCTGATATACTTTGATGATGGATGTGTTCAAGAATTAACAATGCATGGATGTACTGCACAGTCATCTATCCCCATTTGCAATGACACTTCCAAAGTAGGGGGAGAGGGTGGTTTAGCTATGATACTGAAATTGGGGAAACATGCTGTCACATCATTGGTCGGTGTTGAAATAACTGTAAAATTGGTAAAATTATTCACACAATCAACTGTAATGCTTATTATTTCAGTACATCGGGGGTGTCTTTTCCATCCCATCCATCAACTGGTACACTGTTGGTTACCACATAATGATTGACTGACATCACTTGTTTGAGTTGGAGGAGGGACAACACCTTCTGGGGACAGATAGCACTGAAACCGTGATCGTGTACAAGACTGCAATATGAGAAATCAGTCTAAATGGAACATGGAGCCATCAGCTAGTCCATCACTGTGACAGATGAGTTTCAATGTAGAGGTCGTCAATCACTTTCGGATGGCAATTTGTAAACTCTCCACAACGCCGCCGAACTCTTCCAGTTTGCTTATGTTGTAACTGTCTTATATTTAAAATAATCCAGTGTGTGTGGCATGTTGTGGTAGGCGCAATAACAAAATGATTTGCACCATGCGACATCTAGCTTTCTGCGAGAGGCAATGGGTCAGAACTTGTTAATATCAGTTTAGAACCTGACACAGACCTCGAAGTCATGACGGAAAAACAAAATGTATGGCAGTGTACAGAGCATGTTACAGCAGAAAAAAAACAATGTTTCAAACAATAACACAGGGTTATAGCGAGTGTCTCTTGCGACTTATAGTACAGTCTGTACGATACGGCCATCCTCCTACAGTATAGGTGATGAAACTTTAAACTGGTCTGTGCAGTGGATCAATGCCTGTATATTTAATAGGATCGTCACATGTGTTCGAAGCTGGCATGTGCTATTTGTTTTCAATATATGGGAGGAGAGAGATGCGGTAATAATCTTATAGAGTTCTCGGTCAGGTGAAGTTAGTGGAGCTTTTATAGTCCATAATTTATCTTTGGTGGATGGAACAGAACAACGATGATAGAATGTTGGAGTGATAGATGTGAATGGGTCCTGAAGGATGTGGATCTGTAGTACCTGCTTGTAGTTTGGAGAAGCACCACAATACAGTAGCAGAATCCACGTCCTTCCCCCAGTTCCTGTACTGTCTTTTATACTACCTTGTGTTGCGGGAGTGGGCTTCATTTCTGTCGAATGGTCAAAACACAGTTCTGTCGCAGTAACTCAGCTTCGCCTGTTTCCCCACGTGTTGCAGAAGGTGGTAGATATAGCTTTCTCCTACCTCTACTCAGTTCCGACTTACACTGGAACAGTCACATGCGCAAATCTGCAGGGACAGTAATGCAGAGTCTGAAGGGTAGTTTCAAGATGCATAGGGGCTGCCTAAAACCATGTTGGAGCTTTACTGTAGCAGATAGGTTCGAGAATGTGATTGAATGGATAGATATAATTCCAAATCATAGACATCCTTTCTAACAGATAGCGTTAACACTAGAGATCTGAAAAGTTTGTGTACATTTCTTACAACCTCAATCAGCACACCATCTACTACTGTTTGTGAGACCTCCCAATCAGTCATCGCCTATAACTCAGTGGATATATCGCAGAACATCTGACATGGTATTGAGACAGAATATGTTACAAATGCTGCAGAAATATATAGTGGTGGTGGCACGAGGGGTTGCAAATAGTGGTTTCATACCACGTTCCTTAGCCGAATCACTTTCAAAATTCAGCGATTTTATGACGAGGTTGCATCATGGGCTATGTGTAGCCGGACATCTGGTCTGATAATATACACTCCTACGATCACCATCTCGGTATTTGTCTGGAAAAACCATGTGATTCATAGGTAACGCCATATGTGGATCTATAAAGCCGGTATAGCTTTTAACAGGGGTACTTGTGTGCACATATAGAACCAAGACCATTTCTGACAGTAACATACAGTAGTTGTTGCAATCGGGTTTTTTAACATCTGGCGCTTTGTAAGACGATTAAACCTCTCTTTCTAAGACATGGTGGCAGCACTCGCAAGACAAACTTTTGAGATATGTCCACACATCATTGATTTTCGGTCAGTATTATTTCGTACCACCAGCAATCAGTTATTGACAAAGTATTATACATAGTAGTAGGGGGTGTGTGATAGGTTCGCCTTGAACATCAGGCTTATAAAGTATGTGTTTGTGTTCTGACATTTGCAAAAGAAATGACTATGTCCATTCATAAGGAAGGTATGGATTTGACGTCGAGTACTGTGATAGGAAAGGGAAGAATATCTCAACTTTTAAGAATGGTACTGATATTTCTATTTCTAGAGCCACAGCCGTCAACAGGGTGTATTTCTGATACTTCACTCACTGTCGAATGTTGTTCAATTGAGACCGCGATCGTAACATTTAGTTGTAAGTATAAGGATAAAATATATGTGACCAATATCTTATGATGATGATTCTACCTGTTCGTGCTCAGTATGCAGCGCCGGTGACCTGTGCAGGGATGATTCACGATTCCCATTAACTGTAGGAGCTGTCCAAATGGAGAGGCTTGTTGGAGTGTAGGAATGTCGATGACTTAACCATATTGTCCTCTAGATGACCGAATAGCGAATTAGTACTTAGCATGTGTTGGATAGCTATCGTGATAGCGTGGCAATTTGAGAATATGGAGGTGTGTTTGCTCTGGACCGTTATTCGCTCCCATGTAAATTGTTTCGTTGACTGCTTGGGTACATTTCACGCCTTTATTTACTTGAGAGAACATCGATTGTGATGTGTGCATCCAGCATGTGGAAGACAAGTTTGCCAGGTCTCTAGACATGAGAAATACCTTAGTTGATCTTGTAAATTACAGGAATGATTTGGAGTCTGCTACATCACTGACATCGGTATTGGCGAGTGGAAATATCAGTTTTCTCTATTTTTTTCGAGTTTTCACGTGAATGTCTTCGCAGGCGTGACAAGTTTCTAGTTAGTCAGTGGTCTACAGCATGCCCACCAAGCTAAAGTTTTGGGTTTGTTGAGAAATAATTTCCAGTCTATATCTTCGGAATTATGTTGCACGAGCGATCTGTACGATACTGCTGTGTGCTTCATATCGAGAAGTACCGCGAAAATAGTATAATATTATGGCAAACCATGCGAAAATACATGTGTTCTTGTAATCCCAGAGTCTGGAGGTGGGTGTAGAAAAGGAAGCAAGTCCGGACCAGAAACAGTAATGCGTTTGTGCCGAGGGGGAATGAGCTCGAATTTGTAGAACAGTTCTGAGAGTGACTTCGGTCTGCTGAGGGTGCTCTGGTCACCCATCGCGGATGGATGACTGACGACCTCACAGGTAAATATCTATTGCTGCAAGGATTGTATACGGTCCTGTCTGTCTTCGCGGTAAATGTACGAATGATTTAAAAGGGCTGATTTTGTATGGTGCAGGATACAAATTGTATGTTTACTATATCGACATGGTGCACGGTGATATATTGCTGGGTTGGGGATCTGTTTCACGCTCTAATATTCAAGCTGCTGTACTCAGTGGGACAGCAGTGCAATTGAGTAAGAGTCTTTTCGTATTTGACGATCTGTAGGCCTCTTTGCAGGATTTAATTGTCGGTGCAATATGGTGATCTGTACCAAATACAATCACAATTCTCTATTCATTCAAAAGACATCCTTTGCACCGGGACGTAGGATCGTATACAAACTAATTCAAACAAGATGGAGGCAAGGTATTATGGAACTTTCTTAGAAAGCAAGTGTTCAAAGACAAATTGAAGCAGACCATCCATCTCTGGTGGAGATGCCGTCACCCATCTGCCACTGTGGTATTAGGACATCTCCAGACGTGTAGCTGTAGGATACCGAAAAATACAGCCTTTTTTTCTCTTCTGTAAGACAGTGCTTCAAATTCTGCGTAATTGTTCTGATTTTCCCCCATCTGTATTTAGAGAGTGCTCTCTTTCAAACAACAAGAATGCTTTTATAATTAATGGTGTTTTCGCGAGTGTGCACAGGCTTTTAGCGGTGAGAACGTGTAACGTTTGTGAGACGTATATTGATAGCAGGACGAACATTTCGCGCGATGCGTCAGCCACAATGGGTACGCATGCACAGCTAGACACAGCTTGCATGTTCCCTTAGGATCGTTAGGAACAATGCACCGTGTGCTATTCTATGATGTCAGTATCCATAGGTATCGTGTCAGCAATGGTAAGCACGCTTGCTGCCCAGAGGCGTATCGCATATGGGACCAGCGTGAGTGCGCCTTGGAGCTCTGTGACATCAGTATAACACTCGATGACCTCTAACTGTATACCCGAAAACAGAGCCAACTTTCACCTGCTCACTGTAGGCAGCAGCGGCGTGAGAGTGATGGCTGACACTGTCTTGCGACCGGCAGCGGCTCACAGCGGAGCTCTGCAAATACGTCTTTGGTCCTGTCCATTCGCGTCAGCAACGGTGCCTAGGTGATCACATATTTCGAGAGGAATTTCTCAGGTGTCAAGTGTGAAAGGGATGCCACCGCCTCATGCTTGAGGGACCCGAACAGCCACCTGTGCGTGGCTAGGCAGCTGTCACCCGTGTCACTTTGCGGGGGATGTTCGTGCATCCCGACTTCTGGGACCGTGTGCAGTAGTCTCCTGTGCGGTCCAGTGGAGAGGGGGGTGGTGGGCAGTGCATGCGCACATTGTTTGTGTGTCTGTTGCATTATTTTGCTAGCAGGTCTGTAGGCTGTGCTATGTGTTATTTGGACAGTTTACAAGTTGATTTCGTATCTGCACATCACTGTACTGCATTATTTAGGAGGAGTTTGCATGTCTGTACTGAAATTATTTTGGTAATTTAGGAGTTGTTTGCATGTCTGCAGACCGTTATTTAGGAGTAGTTTACAGGTCTGTGGGCTGTGTGGCGTGACCCCAAGCATGTCAGAACGTGTGTTTTGTATCAGCGTGATAAATATACTATCTAAAATCCATCCCTAAATAAATTGTTCTAAAATAAATAAAGTACACTCCTTCCTCTCTCCAGCAGCCCAGTGCAGGCTGAGTCATTTTCCCCTCCAGACAATCATCTTCGGCTACCTCATGGAATGGATGATAGTGCCCTCTGGTGGCGGTACTGTGTTCTAGGTCAGTTGGACTCTGGACCCCATGGCGACCACACTGTTTACCGCGATTTCCCCCGCCATCTTGGATTACCTCATGGAACGGACGAGAGCGCCCTCTAGTGGCAGTACTGTGTACTTGGTCAGTTGGACTCCGGACCCCATGGCGACTACACTTGATGGTGGTACTAACTCTAATTGTTTATATAAACAGTACGTGCAAAATAAAGACTTATGTCCAGCACACGTAGAGTCATCTTCCTGCCAATCCCTAGGAAGAGGTGGTGGTCAGATGACTTAGTTTAGTGGAGGTAACCCAGATGACCTATTTTCCCACCATTTTCTTCAGTTACTATAGGTGTGTTGCATTGTCCTGATGGAATTTGAACTGCCAGCCAATTTCTGGGGAGGAGGGAGGGGAGGGGGTTAAGTTCCTGGAGGTAGCACACTTGACCTATCTTCCTGCCAAAATCCGCCATCTTGAATGACGTCACAACCATCATCTTGGATGACTTCATGCACTGTTGCCAATTCTACAGGCCGCCATCTTGGATGACGTCATCGCCGCCATCTTGGCTACATCAACAACAGTGAAAATGGGGCCGAACCCCTGTAGCCCTCCTACTGTCATCAGTCCACAGTTTTTCTCGATTGGTTTGAAGAACATTCTGGACAATTCGAGCGAATGAGTTGGCAACACAGATCGCCCGACATGAATCCCATCGAACATGGTGATTCAATGAACCGTCTCCCAGGCACTTAAATGTGATTTGCAGAGTATACATGTAGATGTAGATTTGTGGGACATAATCGAGAGGTCAGTACATGCACAAAATTCTGCGCCGGCAACACTTTTGCAGTTATGGACGGCTATAGATGGAACATGGTTTGACAGTTCTGCAGGGAAATTCTAACGACTTGTTGAGTCCATGCCACGTCGAGTTGCTGCACTACGCCAGCAAAAGGAGGACTGACACGATATTAGGAGGTATCCCATGACTTTCGTCTCCTCAGTTTATACCTATGGAGTGAGCATAACCTACTGCATATGTTCTCAACATGAAACCGGGCTAGTCACGTGATTTTGGGATGACGTTGCATATCTACAGTTTTCTATGGTAGCAGACCTTGAATATTACATGTATTCGCCTTGTTTTGCATTCCAGACTTTTTGCAAAATGGTTCAAATGGCTCTGAGCACTATGGGACTTAACTTCTGAGGTCATCAGCCCCCTAGAACTTAGAACTACTTAAACCTAACGAACTTAAGGACATCACACACATCCATGCCAGAGGCAGGATTCGAACCTGCGACCGTAGTGGTCGCGCGGTTCTAGACTGTAGCGCCTAGAACCGCTGGGCCACCCCGGCCGGCAGACTTTTTGCACTTCTGAGTTTTAGTAGCAGTTATGGAAGAGAATCATCGTTGCTATGGATGTAAAGGTAAGGGTGTGAAAGTAAGACAGGCTTCTTTTCATAGGTATGCACATCAAATGTGTATTTGCAAATGTCATTTTGATATGAGGAACTTAATACATATTGAAAAATATCGAATATATTGTAAGGATAATTTCTGCTATTTTATGGTGATGTGTGTACGAAACTAGTACTAGATAAATTTATACGTGTGTTTGAGTAAACTGCCAATTAGCGTATAAGTACTAAGTAAAATCTATACACGACAGCCTGATTAATTTCCTCCATTTTATGCAGGTTCTCAAACACTTGTGTATCTAAGTATTTCTACATTAGACAGTTTCATACACAGTGTTATTGTAATGTAATTAATCAGACAAAGTAGACAATATGAATCAGTGCAACAGGATACGTAAAAAAGTATTGTCGGCAAGAACTTCTCTTATTACTCCAAAATTCGTTAATTGATTTGTATTTTTTTTGTGTATAGTGTATGGTTTTACTTTTCTGATGAGATGGCGAAAAACCGTTACAGATATTTAAAAGTATATAAAATATAGAAAAAGTGGAGGGGTAAATAAAGAAAATTTAAAATAATAATGGACAAGTAGATTGTGTAAATTGCTTACCGTATTTACTGTAACAATTTCCTAGTTCCAAATGCGTTGTCGATTCGTGACATTCCGGTGTTGTCTACAGTGTCATTGTACCATAGTTAATTATAACACAGATTCGACAACACGAATCAGTGCAACAGAAAATGTAAAAAATTATTGTTGGCTGTCACTGCTTACTAACTGCATACCTTTCTTTCACGAACAATCAGAATTTTAAAATACGGTAAAATGAAAGAACACCGTATTGAAATTTTAAAAGATTGTCGCCTTTGCTGTCCAGGGTAGCAATAGCCACCACCAACCCCCTTTTCACGGGTCCCCTCGCATCAGTAGGCCACCTAGGCTCCCTGGATCCAGTCCCCCCCTGACCATTTCCATTAATGCTACTGTCTTCTCACATTGTTTGGTAATAATTGTGTTGCACTTTTCTAATGTAATATACAGAATTAGTCTGTAAAATATTCAGAATTACGAGGGCCGTTCAGAAAGTAACCTCCGGTTGATTTAAAAAAATACACCAAGTTAAATAAAAATATTTTAATATATACATCTTACAACTACATCTTTGCACTATTTTTCTACATAGTCTCCATAGCGATTGAGGCACTTATCGTATCTCTTCACAAGCTTTGAAATTCCTTCTGCATAAAAATCACCCGCTTGTGCCTGGAGCCAGCCTGTGACCGCATCTTTGAGCTCTTCGTCGTCATCAAACCGCTGTGACCCGAGCCATTTCTTCAAATGCATGAAGAGGTGATAATCACTTGGCGCCAGGTCTGGGCTGTAAGGTGGATGGTTGATAACGTCCCACTTGAAGGACTCAAGAAGGGCCGTTGTTCTGCGAGCAGAGTGAGGACGGGCGTTATCGTGCAAAAAAACGATACCGGAAGTCAGCATACCACGGCGTTTGTTCTGTATAGCCCGTCGTAACTTTTTTATTGTTTCACAGTACACGTCTTGATTAATGGTCGTACCACGTTCCATGAATTCAACCAACAACACCCCTTTGGCATCCCAAAACACCGTTGTCATCAGTTTTCTGGCAGAAAAATCTTGCGAGGCTTTTCTTGGTTTGGTAGGCGAATTTGAATGTGCCCACATCTTTGATTGTTCTTTTGTCTCAGGGTTCACGTACTTAATCCAGGTTTCGTCACCGGTCACGATTCTGTTTAACAATGGTTCTCCTTCGTCCTCATAACGTGACAGAAAGTCTAATGCAGAGGCCATTCTTTGAGTTTTGTGGTGGTCGGTAAGAATTTTGGGCACCCAACCTGCACCGAACTTACGGTAACCCAATCTTGCTGTCACTATCTCGTACAAGAGAGTCTTAGAAATCTGTGGAAAACCAGTAGACAACTCCGACATTGAGAAACGTCGATTTTCACGAACTTTTGCATCAACTGTCTGAACGAGTTCGTCAGTCACCAATGATGGTCTACCACTCCTCTCTTCATCATGAACGTTTTCTCGTCCACTTTTAAATAAACGTACCCATTCACGGACAACTCCTTCACTCATAACTCTTGGTCCGTACACGGCACAAAGCTCACGATGAATAGCTGCTGCAGAATATCCTTTGGCTGTAAAAAACCTTATGACAGCACGCACTTCACATTTGGCGGGGTTTTCTATTGCAGCACACATTTCAAACTGCCACAAAAACTAAACTAGCGCAGGTACGACGTTCACTCGACCATGGCTTGATGCCGACTGACCTGTTGAGTGCGTGAACGCACAGATGGCGTCGCTACTCCCCCCACAACCCGCACTGTGACCAATCGGAGGTTACTTTCTGAACCGCCCTCGTATTATTGTGCTACATATTTTCAGGTAGAAAGGATCAAGAATGGCAGACAGGAAAAAACTCGTATGTTTTCAGTACAGAAAAACAAAAGCGGACAGAGAAATAGAACTGTCGAAATTGAAGAGGTCTTTTAAAAAATTTCTACGCCCTCCAGAGAGTTCTGAAACTGCTGCAGAATCAACTTCAACCTCATAAAAAGATGACCACATAAGGCCTACCAGGTGTCGATATAGAAGATAACAGCCAAGAGCAAGAACACGTTGTAAATGACTACTACAAAGTATACCCTTAAAGACGAAGACGCTGATCAACGGGTGAAAATAACTGAAGAAAGCCTCGAAATGGATTATTCAGATCCTGTTTCCTGGGAACATTTAGCAAGAAGTGCAGGAAAACTAAGTACTCTTTCGGCTGAAAATGGGCCAAAACAAGTGAACAAAAAAATTCCTTTAGATGAGAAAAAGGGAAAATTTTCTGCTGTACGTTATAAAAGAAAACTCCAAAATGAAGAAGAAATTTTTCTTGAATATATACAATATTCTTTATCAACCAATAAAGTTTTCTGTTTTCGCTGCAAGATATTTCGAGGAATTCAGATTCAAGCATAACTCTCGGAATGGATGCAACGACTGGCGTAACAATATTAGCGTTTCTATCTTCATACGAAAAAAGTGTTGAACATATTACCATCTTCCATAATTGGAAAGACATGTATAGAAGACTAAAACAAGACGTAACTATAGATAATGTTAATACAAAAAAAGTTTGAAGAAGAAAAAATGCTTTCATCAAAACTTACAGCGTGTAATATCTATTGTAGGATTTAGGTGAACAAAATTGACCTTCCATAATAGCAGAGGTAAAGTTCATGTGCATGACAATCACAAGTTTGTTAAAACTAGAAACTTCTCGTCGTGTTTGATCCTAATATAAATGAACATCTGAGGAGGGTGCAAAATAAGGATAGGAGACATGATCACTGTTTAGGCATTGTTAGTCAAAACGAACTGATCCACTTGCTTAAACGCTATCCAGGACAAAATAATTTCATTGGTAAAAAATGTAAAGTATTTTTCAATCAATCTCGATTGCACCCCAGATCAGCCGCTCTGTACAAATGACCATTATCTTAATATTTTTGGACATGGTGCAATCTTCGTGAACAGAGTCCTTTCAGTCTTCTGAAGATGGATTCCAAGAAAGCAGTCTCGCGCGAATAAAGGAACATTTCTTGGGATTTGTAACACTAGCCTAAACCTATGGTAAATCGAGGAGTCATGTTCTGATCAGTCAGCTCCAAAGCTTGTCATTGTCAAGTGAAGACCTACAAGGTGCCAGTCTATGGTAGTGGGAGCAACATGAAGGGCTAGGAAATTGGTCTGCAGAAGAAAATTCTGCATATTAATCTGTGTGCTTTCTATGTCCCTTGCAACTCTCACACCCTGTACGTCGTGGTCAATGACGCTGCTTCGTGTTGCACAGAAGTAACAGTATTATTCGATTTCATACAATATGTATATGTATTTTTGCTGCTTCGCCAGGTCGTTGGGATGTACTGTAATGTCATATACTACACTACTGGCCATTAAAATTGCTACACCACGAAGATGACGTGCTACAGACGCGAAATTTAACCGACAGGAAGAAGATGCTGTGATATGCAAATGATTACCTATTCAGAGCATTCACACAGGGTTGGCGCCGGTGGTGACACCTACAACGTGCTGACATGAGGAAAGTTTCCAACCGATTTCTCACACGCAAACAGCAGTTCACCGACGTTGCCTGGTGAAACGTTGTTGTGATGGCTCGTGTAAGGAGGAGAAATGCGTACCATCACGTTTCCAACTTTGATAAAGGTCGGATTGTAGCCTATCGCGATTGCGGTTTATTGTTTCGCGACATTGCTGCTCGCGTTGGTCGAGATCCAATGACTGTTAGCAGAATATGGAATCGGTGGGTTCAGGAGCGTAATACGGAACGCCGTGCTGAATCCCAACGGCCTCGTATCACTAGCAGTCGAAATGACAGGCATCTTATCCGTATGGCTGTAACGGATCGTGCAGCCGCGTCTCGATCCCTGAGTCAACAGATGGGGTCGGTTGCAAGACAACAACCATCTGCACGAACAGTTCGACGACGTTTGCACCAGCTTGGACTATCAGCTCGGAGACCATGGCTGCGGTTACCCTTGACGCTGCATCACAGACAGGGGAGCCTGCGATAGTGTACTCAACGACGAACCTGGGTGCACGAATGGCAAAACGTCATTTTTTCGGATGAATCAAGGTTCTGTATACAGCATCATGATGGTCGCGTCCGTGTTTGGCGACATCGCGGTGAATGCACATTGGAAGCGTGTATTCGTCATCACCATACTGGCGTATCACCCGGCGGGATGGTATGGGGTGCCATTGTTTACACGTCTCGGTCACCTCTTGTTCGCATTGACGGCAATTTGAACAGTGGACGTTACATTTCAGATGTGTTACGACCCGTGGCTCTAGCCTTCATTCGATCCCTGCGAACCCTACATTTCAGCAGGATATTGCACGACCGCATGTTGCAGGTCCTGTACGGGCCTTTCTGGATACAGAAAATGTTCGACTGCTGCCCTGACCAGCACATTCTCCAGATCTCTCACCAATTGAAAACGTCTGGTCAATGGTGGCCGAGCAACTGGTTCGTCACAATACGCCAGTCACTACTCTTGATGAACTGTGGTATCGTGTTGAAGCTGCATGGGCAGCTGTACCTGTACACGCCTTCCAAGCTGTGTTTGACTCAATGCCCAGGAGTATCAAAGCCGTTATTACGGCCGGAGGTGGTTGTTCTGGGTACTGATTTCCCAGGATCTATGCACCCAAGTTGCGTGAAAATGTAATCACATGTCAGTTCCAGTATAATATATTTGTCCAATGAATACCCGTTTATCATCCGCATTTCTTCTTGGTGTAGCAATTTTAATGGCCAGTAGTGTATCTTTGACTCTAAGACCTCTGAGTGATACTCGATAGTCCACCAGGGACGATGTCTTAACACCCATCAGGTAATAGGAAACTGTTCGTTTCCAATCACAAGATGAACCCATCGGAGACCCCAAAGATAAGCTGAGAATAAATTAACATCTTGCAATACTGGGCACGGCAATTAGTTCTGTAAAAAACGATTCACACAGTTGAATGAAATTGCCAATTTATTTGGTTTTCTGTAGCTTACCAGCTTGGCAATAGAGATTTTACTAAAATAAAAGCAAGGAAGATACCACTGGATTTGTAGGAAGAATGGAACACACTACTGGAGTCAGAAGAGCCAAATTAATAAACGACATACATTTCCATGGGTTTTTTTCTCCGCGAGTAGGCTATGTGAGGATAACGTTCATATTTCAGTTATTTATTTTTTGTTATTTTCTTCTCTTCCAGAATATTCTTACCCGTTCACTGTGTTTCTTATGCCTTCAGACCATTTTGAACCAGTCGTTTTAGGTACACTGCCTTGTAATCCTTCCATTTTCAATACATTTTCCCGAAAGGCTTCTCTGCTGCTTATGTCTTATGATTTTACATTGTTTCTTTCTAAATCATTTTTTACTTCGCCGACCCAGTTTGTTATGGACTTGTTACCCTGCAAATATTTTAAAACCTTATTAGTTAATCTACTGTCTTGCATCGAAATAAATCTCCAGAAAACATGAGTCTTCTTTTGCTCTTTACGTTTGAAATATTTTCTATATTAAGGTATATTTCAGCATTACTTCACAGTTTCCAACCTTCCGCTGTGTTTTGTGGTCCTAACATTTTCATTGTAATTCACCTTTCTAGAGTTTTTAATTTATCTAAATTATAGTTTAATGCTGGGGATTCGTCTGCGTATAGGCATTCTGGCTTCACTACTGTATTTTGCATTTTTAGATAGGCACTTTTTATTGCAGAGGTCTTTGGTGATATCCATATGCTCTCCGATTTTATGCAACCTTTCCTCAATAGCAGATTTTTCCAAAGTATTTTCTTGGACTATTTCCGATAGATATTTGTATTTTTTCATCCTCGCCATTTGGCCAGCATCTGTTTTCAGGAATTTTGGAGCATATTTAACATTCGTTAAAAATTTAGTTTTTCTGCAGAAGTTCTTAAGTTAGTTCTGCTGGCTGTTTCTTCCAGGAGATTTATCTGTGTTATAGCAGATGCCACATTTCCAGAACGTGTAGTAAAATTATCTGCAAATCCAAGACAGTTGATTTCGATCTTTTTGCTTCCTCTTCTCAACCTTATGGCGAAACATTGAGTTCAGTAAGTTTTTCGTTCCAAATTCTCACTGTTTTCTCTAACGCACTATACAAAAACTAGGGGATAGGCCGTCACCTTGTCGTACACCTGTTTTTATTTTGAAAGCCTGTGAAACTTCTCCCAAAAATTTTACTTTACATTTTGTATCTTTAAGTGTTTCACGGATTATGTTTGCCAGTTATGACGTTACGCCAAATTATCGGTTTTATTTATAGTTTCTCTGTTAACAGAATCAAAAGCCATTTGAAATCCACAAACATTACTACAATGTCCTTTGAATTAAATAATCTGTGGCGAATTACTGACATGAGATTAAATATTTGTTCTGAGCATGACCTTCTCTCCCTAAAACCACGTGGATATTCACCTAAATGACTTTCTAGTGTTGTTTCTGTTCTCCTTAATAAATCTAGGAAAACACTTAAAACGCTACTGGCAATAAAGAGATTCCTGTTTAGTTGTTTAAATCCTGTTTGTGACCCTTTTTTGTGGAGTGGATGTATCAAGGCAACTTTCCAATCCTCTGTGATTTTTTCTGTTTTTCAGATTTCTTCAAAGTGTAAATTTAGCTCATTTGCTATATTTGGCGAGGACCACTTTAAAGGTTTGGCTGTAATATAATCTTCTCCACTAGCTTTGTTGTTTTTGATGGTTTTGGTTACTTCTTCAATTTCTTCTATAGTTGGTGGTAAATCTTCTTCAAAAATGTCAGTAAAATCTGAGAATTACAATTTATGACTTGGTTCAGGACAATTCAGAAGCTGATGGAAACATCAGTTAATCTTCAGTTTTCTTTGAGCGTTTCCGTTTTTCCCTTTTTTAGCCCCCTCTGGTATGGTTTCTTTGCATATTTCATTCCACCACATTTTTCTTTTACTTTTAATTGACTCAAATGTTTTCTGCGCAGTATTATTAATTGTTTTGGATATTTCTTGACAGTTGCCATGTTCAGCAACTTTAATTTCGTCTTGAAAGTTTCTAATTGATTCTTTTCTTATAGTGAGTTTGTCTGTATTTTATTTTATTAATCTTCGTGAATTCCTTTATTCTTTATTAGATAGAAATTTAAATTTGGAGACATAATGATCAGAATCAAATTCACAATTCCTTACTACTTTCAAATTCATAATTTCCATATTATCCTTTTTTGAAAAATAGCCAGATCATCTAACTGAAATTCTCATAACATTGGATACATAGATATCCACGTTTTAGCTTTTCTTGGGAGTTTCCTAAAGAAGGTTTGATGTGCTTTATTATTTATGTTGTTTAGATTTGAATAGAAGTTCTTTTATATCTAACGCATTTAAACTTTCTAACGTCAGCATGGATGACACTATGTTGTATTTTCAAATATTATTTCTTAATGTCTCATGTTTCAAAAACACAAGATGTTTAAATTAAACAATTGCACCTTCTAGCAATTTTTGTACTATTCCAAATACCCTAATGTTACAAAATTAGTAAAGTAAGTGTTAAAATATAAATATAATAAATAGAGACAGTCGAAGATGGCCAGATTTTTGAGCACCAATCTGAGGACAAAATGACATTTGTCTTCAATTTCAGTACAGAAATGAGGACAATTAAGTTTCAAAATGAGAACATAATTGAAGACAATGTCTGGCGTATTATGGTAAAGCTGAAGATTAGCAAAGAATTTATGAACTATATCATGATTGTCCATTAAATGTAAGACGAATCTGAGTGATACTTTCCATGTGATATAACTATAAAAGAAGAGTAAAGTGCTATAATTCAGCGTATTAACTCTGAGAAACTTTAAATTTTATTCCTACAGGGCAGCGAACAGAGCTACATTTTGATTACGTAATGAAATTTCTTTGTTATTATGTACAACCAAAAAATCTTAAACCAAAAATACCAACGCCGTGGCTAATAAAACCTGTAGAACTCTCAGTTGAAAATGCACACAAAGAGTAATTTATTAGTTTAATTGCAATAAATTGGATGCTGAAAAGGTGAGATTTATTCCTCATTCTAAAAATATTTTAGTTGAAACAGAAAGGAAATAACACCATCATTATCCAGGTAAGTTTATATGCTGCTTTTGTATGTGTCCCATCAGTATAGCATAATTTGTAAATTCAAGGAAAGATTCACTAACACCAAAAATAGTCCATTTTCTTGCAATTAAATCAAATAAGTAATTGATTTCAAATTTGGTTGAAGTGGTACAATCAGTTAGTTCTAGTTTAAAATGTTCATTATATTCGCCTATTTCAGTTATTTTGGGAAATTTCAAAAATTGAGGACAAAAAATAAGAAACTGAGAATATTTTTTGTCCTCAGTTTTACAGGAATTGAGGACAAAGCATAAAAACTGGAGACTGTCCACAGAAAATGAGGACGTCTGGTCATTTTAGTTGAATGATCGAAAGTATAGTAGGAAATCTGGATTGTTGTGCGGTCGGACATTGGTGGTGGTGGAGCGGTGGGGGATAGGGGATCCGATGGTTGTAAAACACAGGTGGTGTCATTTTTTAGTACTCAGCTAGAGTGGCAAAACACCTTGCAACTGCCCTGGTTCTAGATCGTCGCAGCCCCGCCTACCGAGGTTTTAAATTTCCTTACGCAGCGCTCTCTAGTTGCATTTCTGACTTAAAAGTGGAGGGATGTCCTCCTGTCAAAACATCGGCAATTGTCGATGACATAACCCGGCCTCATTCGAGTATGTTCTTCGAACATTTTACACGCCGGGAGAAAAATATTTCTAACACTGATGTTGATCAGCAGTAACGAACTTTGAAGGACCTGGGGTCGAATCTATAAATTACTCGCTTCTGACAGTTCTGCTGCGTTACCGCATAGCCGACTCAGCGCGGATACAAAACATGGGATGACATTTAGTGATATACTTTTCCAAGTAGTGGTTTCTCCTTGCTATGTGAATGAAAATAATTAAACTTAACCCTGACAGGCAGTTTTAGTGTTTTGGACAAATGCTTATTATGTTGGTGAAAATAATGGTTCATGAAGTAAACTTGTATTAGGTGTTAAGTCCACATGTTGTATGGTGACAGTACAACACGTTTAAAAACTGAGATTGCTGAATAGGGGCCTTGCAGTTCATCAGTAGCGTAGTGTGTTGTGCCTTGTGGCTAACGTACATAGGAACACGCGATGTTTCCTGGTCTTTGTTTCAGTCTAGTGACCGATTTTAAAATGAAATGGGCCGGCCGCGGTGGTCTCGCGGTTCTAGGCGCGCAGTCCGGAACCGTGCGACTGCTACGGTCGCAGGTTCGAATCCTGCCTCGGGCATGGCTGTGTGTGATGTCCTTAGGTTAGTTAGGTTTAAGTAGTTCTAAGTTCTAGGGGACTGATGACCACAGCAGTTGAGTCCCATAGTGCTCAGAGCCATTTGAACCATTTTTTAAAATGAAATGAGGAATGAACACTAGAGACGGCCATAAGGAGTTCTCGTTTATTCTGTTGTTGTTGTTGTTAAGGTTGTGTTTTGTGTAGATTTTAAAAACATTTTTAGTTCTACACATTCGACAATGCTTCAAAATTGAAAAACATGTGTGGGAATTGGGCATACCTTCTAAGCTCCTTCCCCTCTCTCTAACCATCTCCTCCTCTCTTTCTATGCCCATTGCCTCCTCCGCCTTCGAGTCCTCTTATCCCTCTTTCTGACCATGAGCGTCTTTTATTGTTATTGCAAACGAAACCATGATGCGAAACTGAAGTCGCTTAAAATTAATGGGTAAATTGTTTGGGAGAATTGGTATACGGCGTATGAAAGACATCTCTCCAGCTCCTACATATGTGAGGATAGTAGCGTCAACGACCGAATTTTTTGTAGCTTTAATCTGTGAATTGGTAAGATTACAAAGTTTCAGATGATTCAGATCCCATAGTAGTGATCTAAAGCCAGTAAGCCACAGACTACTTTCCTGTTTCCTTTAAATCCGGCAGCGAGGAAAAAAACAAAACAGCACTTTTTTTTTCAAGCGCACGTTATCACAGCACAGAACATTTTGTTTCTCGCAGTCAATTTCGACAGGTAAACTGTACATTGTCGTTTAAAATATATACGTCTCCTATGCCAGTCTGATTATTTATTAGAGTATCGTGTAAAAATCTGAAGTAATTTTGTCAAGAACTTTTCCAGATTTTTGGTAACAGTTTCCCCTTTGTATATTACATATACAGGTGTCTCGCCAACCTGTCAGCAAGCGCATTTTCCCTAGTGTTCCGGCGGTTATTTGCAACTTATAGCTGGTATCTGCCATCTACATCTACATCTACATGGATACTCCGCAAATCACAGTTAAGTGCCTGGTAGATGGTTCACCGAACCACGTTCACAATTCTCTATTATTCCAATCTCGTATAGCGCGCGGAAAGAACGAACACCTATATCTTTCCGTACGAGCTCTGATATCCCTTATTTTATCGTCTTGATCGTTTCGCCCTATGTAGGTCGGCGTCAATAAAATATTTTCGCATTCGAAGGAGAGAGTTGGTGATTGGAATTTCGTGAGAATATTCCGTCGCAACGAAAAACGCCTTTCCTTTGATGGTGTCCAGCCAAAATCCTGTTATCATTTCTGTTACACTCTCTCCCATATTCCGCGATAATTCAAAATTTGCTGCCGTTCTTTGAACTTTTTCGATGTACTCCGTCGGTCCTATCTGGTAAGGATCCCGCACCGCGCAGCGGTATGCTAAAAGAGGACGGCCAAGCGTAGTGTAAGCAGTCTCCATAGTAGGTCTGTTACATTTTCTAAGTGTCCTGCCAACAAAACGCAGTCTTTGGTAAGCTTTCCCCATAAAATGTTCTATGTGTTCCTTCCAATTTAAGTTGTTCGTAATTGTAATACTTAGGTATTTAGTTGAATTTACGGCTTTCAGATTTGACTGATCTATCGTGTAACCGAAGTTTAACGAGTTCCTTTTAGCACTCATGTCGATGACCTCACACATTTCGTTATTTAGGGTCAACTGCCAATTTTCGCACAATTCAGATATCTTTTCTAAATCGTTTTGCAATTCGTTTTGATCTTCCGATGACTTTATTAGTCGATAAACGACAGAGTCATCTGCAAACAACCTAAGACGGCTGCTCAGATTGCCTCCCAAATCGTTTATATAGATAAGGAACAGCAAAGGGCCTATAACACTACCTTGGGGAACGCCAGAAATCACTTCTGTTTTACTCGATGACTTTCCGTCAAGTACTACGAACTGTGACCTCTCTGACAGAAAATCACAAATCCAGTCGCATAACTGAGACGATATTCCACAAGCACGCAATTTCACTACAAGTCGCTTGTGTGATACAGTGTCAAATGCCTTCCGGAAATCCTGAAGTACGGAATCGCCCTGAAATCCCTTGTCAATAGCACTCAATACTTCATGTGAATAAAGAGCTAGTTTTCTTTCACAAGAACGATGTTTTCTAAACCCATGTTGACTGTGTGTCAATAGAGAGTTTTCTTCGAGGTAATTCATAATGTTTGAACACAATATATGTTCCAAAATCCTGCTGCATATCGACGTTAACGATAAGGGACTGTAATTTAGTGAATTACTCCTACTACCTTTCTTGAATATTGGTGTGACCAGTGCAACTTTCCAGTCTTTGGGTACGAATCTTGCGTCGAGCGAATGGTGGTATTTGATTGTTAAGTATGGAGCTAATGCATCAGCATACTCCGAAAGGAACCTAACTGGTATACAGTCTGGACCAGAAGAGTTGCTTTTGTTAAGTGATTTAAGTTGCTTCACTACTCCGAGGATATTTACTTCTATGTTATTCATGTTGGCAGCTGTTATCGATTCGAATTCTGAAATATTTACTTCGTCTTCTTTTGTGAAGGCATTTCGGAAGGCTGTGTTTAGTAACTCTGCTTTGGGAGCACTGTCTTCGATAGTATCTCCATTGCTATCGCACAGAGAAGGCATTGATTGTTTCCTGCCGCTAGCACACTTCACATACGGCCAGAATCTCTTTGGATTTTCTGCCAGGTTTCGAGACAAAGTTTCGTTGTGGAAACTGTTGTAAGCATCTCACATTGAAGTCCGCGCTAAATTTCGAGGTTCTGCAAAAGATTGCCAATCTTGGGGAATTTGCGTCTGTTTAAATTTTGCATGTTCTAACCCGTTTTGTGTACCAAGGAGGATCAGCTCCGTCGATTGTTATATTATTTGCTATAAATCTCTTAATTGCTGCAGATACTATTTCTTTGAATTCAAGCCACATCTGGTCTACACTTATATTATTAATTTGGAATGAGTGGAGATTGTCTCTCAGGAAGGCGTCAAGTGAATTTTTATCTACTTTTTTGAGTAGGTATATTTTTCGCTTCTTTTTGGAGGATTTGGGGATTACAATACTCAGTCTCGCTACGACAACCCTGTGTTCACTAATCCATGTATCGGTTTTGATGCTCGTTATTAACTCAGGGTTATTTGTTGGTAAGAGGTCAAGAGTGTTTTCACAACCGTTAACTATTCGCCTGGACTCATGAAGAAACTGCTCGAAATAATTTTCAGGGAATGTGTTTAGCACAATTTCGGATTATATTCGATGCGTATCTCCGGAATTGAACATGTATTTTCGCCAACATATCGAGAGTAAATTAAAGTCACCACTAACTATTATCGTATGAGTCTGGTACGTGTTTGAAATCAAACTCAAATTTTCTTTGAACCTTTCAGCAACTGTATCATCTGAATTGGGAAGTCGGTAAAAGGACCCTATTATTATTTCCTTCCAGTTGCCAACAATGACCTCTGCCATACTAACTCACAGGAAGTATGTACTTCAGTTTCGCGACAAGTTAAACTACTTCTAACAGCAACAAACACGCCACCGCCAATCGTGTTTAGCATATCCTTTCGGAACATCGTTAGGTTCTTCGCAAAAATTTCGGCTGAGCTTATATCCGGCTTTAGCCAGCTTTCAGTGCCTATGACGATTTGAGCATCAGTGCTTTCTATTAGAGCTAGGAACTCTGGTACTTTCCCAACACAGCTACGACAATTTACAACTGTTACACCAATGGTTCCTGTATCTACGTTCTTTCTCTGTTCGGCCTGCAACCTTTGTGACTGAAGCCCTTCTTGTGTTCTCCCGAGACCCTCTAACCTAAAAAAACTGCCCAGTCCACGTCACACAGTCCCTGCTACCAGTGTAGCTCCCTGCTGCGTATAGTGGACACCTGACCTATTCAGCGGAACCCGAAACCCAACCACCCTTTGGCGCAAGTCGAGGAATCTGCAGCCTGCATTCGCAGAACCTTCTGAGCCTCTCATTCAGACCCTCCACTCGGCTCTGCGCCACAGGTCCGCAATCAGTGCTGTCGACTATGCTGCAAATGGTCAGCTCTGCTTTCATCTTGCAAGCAAGACTGGCAGCCTTTACCACTTCTGTTAGCCGCTCGAAACCAGAGAGAATCTCTTCTGACCCAAAGTGACACACATCATTGGTACCGACGTGAGCAACCACCTGAAGTTGGCTGCATGCTGTGCTCTTCATGGCACCCGGGGGGATCCTTTCCACATCTGGAATGATTCCACCTGGTATGCACACGGAGTGCACATTTGTTTTCTTTCCCTTCTTGTCAGCCAAGTCCCTAAGGGGACCCATAAGGCGCCTAACGTTGGAGCTCCCAACTACCAATAACCCCCCCCCCCTCTATGATTGCCCGGGTCTTCCAGGCTGTGTGATTCGCTCTGAAACAATACAGACGACAGCATCTGGCTCAGCGACAGTGTCAGCCACAGACAGCACCTGGAACCTGTTTGTCAGACAAACCGGGGGACCTTACGTGCGGCCGCCTGGGAAATCTTTCGCCGCCTGCTTCGCCCCGGAGCGACCTCACACTCGACCACAGGTGAGGGGTCAGCCTCACTGCGAGCAGTAACTGGGTTGGCCTCCCATGAGGAGCGATCGGAGGACTCGGACGTGCTGGACGTCCGTTCAATTCCCATGGTCGGCTCACAACAGTGGTGCCCATCCACTTCAGCGTCAAGCTGTGTAACCGAAGCCATCACAGCCTGAAGCTGAGAGCGAAGTGTCACCAACTCGGCTCGAATCCGCACACAACAATCGCAGTCCCTGTCTATACTAAAGACCGTGGAAAACTAAACTATGCAGATAAACGGACTATCGGCACTTGCTGCACAACTCTACGGTAGACCCTGACGAAAACGCAGTAACTGTGTCTAATAATACGCAGATATTCAAAAACCTAACTACCGAAGCACTCAGGTGAAGCTAAATAACTCGCCACTGATAAGGAACTTGTAATATGACACAAAATCGGTTTACTTTCCGACGCAAACGGAAAGAGCTGTGTCTATTAGATATCAAATTTACACTCAGAAACTCAAGAAACTAAACCATTAAAGCACACAGATGATATAATAAAATTCGCTCCTGGTTTGGAACTCGCAAATGTCGCAAAAGCGGGTACTTCCCTGTTGCTACGTCTGTCTCGGTCGGCTACTACTACCGTTCATTATGTCTTCCTTATGTCGTCCAGTGCTGACGGAATGTGTCGGTTTGTTTCACCTTTCAAACAAAGTTATTTTTAAATTGGAGATTTAAGTGCCCATTCGACAGAACACTACCAGATTAGAAAGGTGCGATATTCGTTTTACCGATATGTATTAACTGTAAGAACAAGACACGAAGAATAATCAGTTCTCCAGCAGCGACTGAATAGCACTCTTCGGCATGGCACTAGCACTCAGCGCGGGCCAGGTCTGTGATGTCCCTGATGAAGTACTACTTATTATTCCTGTTTTACTGTCCTTGTTAATACATATCGGCAAAACGAATTTCTCAGTCGACTGATTTGGGACCGCTCTGTTGAATGGGCACGTAAAATTTCACTTTAAACATAATTTTGTATGTAATGGGAAATAAACAGACGCTTTCCACCAACGCTGAGCGTCGCATGAGAAATCTAATGGTTAGCTTTTGTTTGGGTTGACTACAGCAACATGCTGCAGAAATAAAATTGCACATACCTACCGAAACACGAGAGAAAATGCGTCTAATGAATCTGAGGGGAGACACCCTGCGTAGTTATGTATTCTGTACAGGGTGGCCCACTTAATCGTTCCAGCGCAAATATCACTGTAACAAAAATTGATATTCAAAAATTATTTTCACTGGTATGAACGTAAGTCAGGGGCTCATGAAAATAAATATTATTAGATATTCTAAAATGTAAACAAATATAAGTTTCAATACAATTTTTAATGGACACCCATTGTTATTTATTACGCAGTCAATAACAGGAAAAATCACAAAAAGAATGGCGTTGGGTGCATCATAATACGTCAATCACAACCCGAGAAATTTCGAAGCGAAGTTGACGCTTAAAACAAACGAAACGCGCTGGCTTTTGCACATTCCGAGATGCAAATGTAATCTCAACATATCAGTGTTTGTGGCAGGAAACCCTATTATTACCTTTCACCTTTGTGACAACAGTGAAAGTAAGATTGCGTACGTTAATGATATTGCGATTATAAGCAACGTGAGATTTACGCTTGCATCATGAGATGTGTAATAGTGGCGCGTTTCGTTTATTTCAAGCGTCAACTTCACTGTGCAATTTCTCGTAACGTAATTGACATGTAGCGATGCAACCAATGCCTTTCTGTTTGTGATTTTTTCACGTTAGCGACTGAGTAGGAAATAATACGGGGTGTCCATTTAAAAAACATAAGTTTGTGTTGAGACTAATAGTTGCTTAAGTTTTAGAGTGTCTCATAGTATTGCCGGCCGCTGTGGCCAAGTGGTTCTAGGCGCTTCAGTCCGGAACCGCGCTGCTGCTACGGTCGTAGGTTCGAATGCTGCCTGGGGCATGGATGTGTGTGATGTCCTTAGGTCAGTTAGGTTTAAGTAAGTCTAAGTCTAGGGGACTGATGACCTCAGATGTTAAGTCCCATAGTGCTTAGAGCCATTTGGACCATTTTTTGTGTCATAGTATTTATTTTCATTAGCCCCTGTCTTACTTTCACACCAGTGAAAGTCGTTTTTCAATATCTATTTTTGTTCCAGAGATCTTTGCACAGAAACGTTTAAGTGAGCCATCCTGTATATTATACGTATATATACGTAGCCTGTGTCCGTCCGAATGCTCATTAGAGCATTGTGTAAGAATCTGAAACCAGTTGGTCAAGCACTTTCCAAGATGTTTGGTAACGACGTTAAACATCGACTTGTCTTCATATAGTAGTTTCAATTAAAGCTAACTGGAAGTTATTGTAAATTCTTCATTTAGAGAATGTTTTGGTAAATAGATTGTATATTTTATAAAACTAAGTGCGTAACAAGTGGATTGTTTAGCCGTACTTGTGAGTCCTGCACCATCTTCTGCCACGAAACGGAAAAATGTCTTCTACCATAGAACATGTTATATTCGCAAATGAGCTTCGTTTATTTAATGTCTTGACAGTTCTACCTGTGTTGGAAATTTGGAAATTTTTGGTAAGGTCTTATGGGACCAAACTGTAGAGGTCATCGGTCCCTAAGCCTACTCACTAACCACTCACTCACTTAATCTAACTCAAACTAACTTACGCTATGGCCAACACACACACCCATGCCCGAGGGAGGACTCGAACCTCCGACGGGGGGCGCCGCACGGACCGTGACAAGGCGCCCCAGACAACGCGGCCAACCCTCTCGGCACCTGTGTTGAATATGGAGATTTGTGACAGTTCAATACCCTCTATCTCAAAACGCGTTTAGCTTTCAAATGGTTTTTGTTAATACTGATACTTACACATAGGTGACAAAAGTCATGGGATACCTTCTAATAGCGTGTCGGACCTCCTTTGTGCTCACGTTGTGCAGCACCCCGACGAGGAATGGACTCAGCAAGTCGTTGGAAGTCCCGTGCAGAAACAATGACCCTTACTGCATCTATAGCCGTCCATAACTGTGAAGGTATTGCTGATGCAGGAACCTCTCGATTATATCCAATAAAGGTTTGATGAGATTCGTGTAGGATGATCTGGTTGGCCGACTCATTTGCTAGCATTGTCCAGAATGTCCTTCAAAATATTCGCGAACAATTGTGGCCTGATGGCATAGCGCATTGTCGTCCATAAAAATTCCGTCCCTCTTTGAGAACATGAAGTCCATGAATGGCTGCAAAAGATCTCCAATGAGCCTAACTTACCTAGGACCAAGTCCATTCCATGTAAACACAGCCACACCGTTATGGAGCCACCAGCAGCTTCGCACAGTGCCTTTATGCCAACTTGGGTCGTCTGCTACCATAGCCCATTAATGTCAGAATTCTCTGTATTGTCCTAATAGATATGTTCGTCGTACCTCCCACATTCATTTCTGTCGTTATTTCACGCAGTTTTGTTATTACCACTTACAACTCTACGTGAGCGCCACTGGCATCGGTCGTTAAGCGAAGGCCGTCTGCCACTGTATTGTCCATGGTAAGGCCTGAAATTTGGTATTCTCGGCACACTGCGGGTCTCGGAATACTGAATTTCCTCACGATTTCCGAAATGGAATGCGCAGTTCATCTAGCTCCAGATACCTTAACACATTCAAAGTCTGTTAATTACCGTCGTGTAGCCATAATAAAAATAAAAAAAATGGCTCTGAGCACTATGGGACTCAACTGCTGTGGTCATCAGTCCCCTAGAACTTAGAACTACTTAAACCTAACTAACCTAAGGACATCACACACATCCATGCCCGAGGCAGGATTCGAACCTGCGACCGTGTAGCCATAATCACGTCGTAAACTTTTCCAATGAATCATCTGAGTACAAATGACAGCTCCGCCAATGCATAGCCCTTTTACACCTTGTGTACGCCATAAAACCGCGATCTGCATATGTGCATATCTCTATCCCATGACTTTCGTCACTTCAGTTAATTTGATTTCACTTACTGATTATTCGCCGGCCAGAGTGGCCGAGCGGTTCTAGGCGCTTCAGTCTGGAACTGCGCGATCGCTACGGTCGCAGGTTCGAATCCTGCCTCGGGCATGGATGTGTGTGATGTCCTTAGGTTAGTTAGGTTTAAGTAGTTCTAAGTTCTAGGGGACTGATGACCTTAGAAGTCCCATAGTGCTCAGAGCCATTTTACTGATTATTGCTGTGTAATAGAGTAACAATGTAACAAATAGATTATTGAGCACAGTACTGACTAGATTTTCTTGACTGCAACACTGTTATAATTCTATAGAATGTTTGTTCGTAGGTACACGACCATGTTGTAGCTCGGAACATTTTTTCACGTCCGGAAAAACTGTACGGTTTCGGGGTACTTATTGTAATGTCAGAAAAGGCCTCACAAAACGTGAATGCTACAGTTTAAAAACGGAACAATAAAATATATTACATTTCTATTGCTGGAGGCGAAAGCGTGAAAAGTGTTCGAAGGTACAGCACTCTCCTCTGCTACTAGTCCCGTGTGTTCTGAAAGAGGCCACGTATGATCGTGTGTGCTATGCAGTCTTGGCTAAAAAGGTGTGAGAATGTTAGCTGCAGACTTAATACCTACAGTCACTCACGCCACGAGCTGAGGAATTTCGGTAGGTGACGTCGGCTGGCCGTGATTGAGTCACGAGGGCGGGCAGGCGTCGGAATGCGGGCAGAGCGCGTGGCCGCATGTTTACCGCCGCTTTATTGATGGGGTAGCAGACCTATCCCATCCCAGCCGCGCGTCGCTCACGCCGACCCCTCCGGCCTCCAACTGCGCAACAGCCGCCTACACTGGCCCACGTCGTCATCGTCGCCCATGCCGCTGCTTTCGTCGTCGCTAATCGCGCAAGTGGCGCGGCAGACACTTTCTCAGAACGTTACGGCGGCGCTGCTGACGCTGCAGTTTATAAGCGGGATAACTAGCTAAGAGAACTGGCATGTGGTTCAGGTTTTCGAGAGGGCGGTTGGAGAATTTCTCTGAAGTTCGGTTCTCCGGCATACCGGCTGCCAAACGCCGTAGCTGCCTCTCCTCGAAAAGAAACTGGAAAGTAAGGACGATTTTCATGGCCCGGAAAAGAGATGGCGTTGATGTAAATCGAATTTTGTTTTCATTATATTGACGGATGTGTCTAATACCGAATGTCCTTTGTCAACTCAGTCATTAGAACAGTTTCTTTCCAGTTTGTAAATCTACTCGTGGTGTGTGTGTTTTATTCAAATAGATGAACTGGAGTACGTGATGCCATCAGATTATTCGCTTAGGACCGTTTACCTTCAATGTATTTTGATCTGAAGTTGGAGACTGCTCCTTCATTTACAACAGATATGACGGGCCGTTGATATCAAAAGTAACCGTAGTTCTGCTGAATACGACCAAATTACGGACGACCCAATACTGCATCCTCTGACTAGAACACTCATAAAGTGAGCAATATGGTGTTGAACGATCGGCGAATAAAAATCTGTAAAATAACTGACGCCATAAGCATATCAGAAGAAGAATTACATTTTACGTACATTAATAAGTAACGAAAAGAAAGTATTTTGCAATTGGTTGGTCGCATTTGTCGAATGTAGACCAAAGGAAAAAACGAAATTTAGTTTCTTAGCAAGGTGTTGAGCGTATTAAAAAAAGATCCGATTTTGTCAGGCGATTTCTTACTTGAATGAGATATGAAACCATCCCTTTACGTTAGAAGCGAATCAGCTATCAAAATTGTGCGTAAAAGCATTTGGACATCCACAAAATAGGCAATTCGATTTCATCTACCAGAAATCTCATGCCGAATATGTTCTGGGACACAACAGGGATTTGTATTGAAACTTCCTGACAGGTTAAAACTGTGTGCCGGACCGAGACTCGAACTCGGGACCTTTGCCTTTCGTGGGCAAGTGCCAGCGAAAGGCAAAGGTCCCGAGTTCGAGTCTCGGTCCGGCACACAGTTTTAACCTGCCAGGAAGTTTCATATCAGAGCACCCACCGCTGCAGAATGAAAATCTCATTCTGGAAATATCCCCCAGGCTGTGCCTAAGCCATATCTCCGCAATATCCTTTCTTTCAGGAGTGCTAGTTCTGCAGGTTCGCCGGAGAGCTTCTGTAAAGTTTGGAAGGTAGGAGGCGAGGTACTGGCAGAAGTACAGCTGTGAGGACGGGACGTGAGTTGTGCTTGGGTAGCTCAGATGGTAGAGCACTTGCCCGCGAAAGGCAAAGGTCCCGAGCTCGAGTCTCGGTCCGGCACACAGTTTTAATATGCCACGAAGTTTCATATCAGCGCACACTCCACTGCAGAGTGAAAATCTCATTCAGGGATTTGTACTGATTATCTTACAAGTGGTAGAACAGTCAGTGAGAAATAGTGTATAACATTCTAGAATATATGAGAAAATAGGTTTGGGTTGCCAAAGAAAAAATCCATTTTTATGCAATGCAACTGCCTACATATGTGATTTTAGTGTGGAAAAGTATTTAAATGAGGCGAGGAGGTTGGAGATACGACTTTTTGGAACATTAAGCTATTCTTCAGATTTGATACCCTCTTGTAGCTTGTGTTCGTTGGGTGAATAGCTGTAGCAGTCGCTGGGGTCTCTGCTGTCTCTCCTCTAAAGAGCCTGAATTACCTAAAGTTGGAAGAAATAGTCTCGCTGTCGTCTGTGGTATCGAAATGCGTTGCCAACTTTGGTGTGAGACAACAATTTCTGGATGATACCACGCTATATTTCACCATCTTAGGCGACATCTGTATTAAATAACCGGGGAATGCCAAAATTATCCTGCCTCCTCTAACTAATGATCGTCTACGTAGACCAATGCCAGGAGTTAATCTAGCAAGATTCTACGAAGAAAAGACGTGGCTAGTACTATTCCATGTCTTTTATGCCACCATTGGTCTCCAGAGATATCGAACTCGTCACCATGAAATGGGTGTGCAAGATTTGAAGCGTCTTTACTTGCGCTTCTGGTGTCTACGACCCTAGGACAATTAGTTTAGTAGTATTAATTGGGTAATTAAGATTGACGACTTGTTAATTAAATAACCGACCTGTTTGTGTTTGATATCAATTTACTTGGAATTTTGTTGGGGTTCGAATCAATAATCGGAATTAAAGGATTAATTTTATTGCTATTTCTTCTTTTGTGGTGGGAAATGGTCTGGATAGACGCTTGGCCTAATTATAGCGAACTAATGATTAACTACATAGATAAATGATAGCATGTTCACCTACTAAACAGAACCTTTGATTGCCAGACTAAGACTTTCTCTGTGCCCTCGCAAAGACCTACTTCAGGTCGTCATCGACAGCTTTAGAAATAGATCACTGGTTCAGATAGAGTTGGGAAGAAAAACGGTGGTGATATTGTTGCAAGAAGCATCCCGAAGTTCATCTCAGGCTATTACGGAAATCACAGAAAATCTAAATCTCAAGAGTCTAGCCGGCTTCTCAGCTCTTCTCGTCCGCAGCTCGTGGTCGTGCGGTAGCGTTCTCGCTTCCCACGCCCGGGATCCCGGGTTCGGTTCCCGGCGGGGTCAGGGATTTTCTCTGCCTCGTTATGACTGGGCGTTGTGTGATGTCCTTAGGTTAGTTAGGTTTAAGTAGTTCTATGTTCTAGGGAACTGATGACCATAGATGTTAAGGCCTATAGTGCTCAGAGCCATTTGAACCATTTTGAAGCTCTTCTCTTTGCGGATACGACTTTGGCGTGTTAAGCACAGCCTAGTCTCGCTCTCTGTTTTGATTGCAGTTTGTGTCGACAGGATATAAATTTTATAACTGGAAGGAAAATCTTTGGTCTAACATCAAAAAATCTATCTTTTGTTCGTCCTAATGACCTTAACTGATGAAAGTTATTTGTAAATACCCAAATAAAATCGATGCTGGTAACTATCGTATCAGTTCCTTCTTAATGTTCTGTTTGAGACATTTTGATTTTTTTGAAAACTTTAAATAGTGATTTACTCCTACTATGGCAATTAATTATTCCTTTGTGTGTCAATAAATTCTGCCTATGGATTACTTACATAATTTTTGTCCAATCAGTGCCAGGGCTAACGACTATTTTTAATGTTTTCAAGGGAGCAGCAGCAGGGAAAACTGAAACAGGCTGACTGGAGCTTGACTAAACTAAATTTTGTATAGTTTTTCAGTTGATTATTGTAGATAAGTAGATTCAACAATATCAAAATAATTCTACAAAAGTGTACCGCAATGCCTAGTCTGAGCTCAAGGAAAAGTTTATGTAATTTACTGACATGGACTTCCGTTAAGTGATTTTCTTGTTTCAGACCTACTTCACCACACGTAATTTCATTTTACATGAAGAAATAGTAGTACAGGGAAAATAAATGAACATAAAGAGTGATAGATTAACTGTTTTGACTGTATAGAAGCAGTATCGCTGATTCGACCAGTGCCAGGAGTTAATCTAGCAAGATTCTACAAAGCCAAGACGTGGGTAGGACTATTCCAAGTCTTGTATGTCTTTTTGGTCTCCAGAGAAATAGAACTCGTCACCATGAAATGCGTGTGTAAGGCTTGAAGCATCTTTACTTGCGCTTCTGGTGAGATGGACGTCCGAGGGATACTGAAGGCATCTGATCGCCCAATTGCCCTGGCAGGCACATTGTAGAAAATTGCACAATTTGCTATGCCCTCTACTTTTAGGGTATAATTGGTGATTTCGTGTTCAGAGAAGGCTGTGTTTGTCAAGCATCGTCTCGACGTCCTCATCAGTGCTGGTGTGGGTGGATGAATCACCTGACAAAAAAATGGTTCTGAGCACTATGGGACTTAACATCTGAGGTCATCAGTCCCCTAGAACTTAACTACTTAAACCTAACTAACCTAAGGACATCACACACATCCATGCCCCGCCGGCCAGAGTGGCCGAGCGGTTCTAGGCGCTACAGTCTGGAACCGCGCGACCGCTCCGGTCGCAGGTTCGAATCCATATTGCCTCAAAATTTCCTTTACGCTGGCATTATAATTTACACTGCCTGACAGAAACTTGAAGTATCCAGAATGGGAAGAAAAAGCTAAATCTACGTGAGAGGGTACGTGATGTTATTTCAGTTATTTAAAAATCGAATC
This sequence comes from Schistocerca nitens, assembly GCF_023898315.1. NCBI lineage: Eukaryota > Metazoa > Arthropoda > Insecta > Orthoptera > Acrididae > Schistocerca > Schistocerca nitens. The sequence goes on from NC_064616.1 coordinate 390,104,329, forward strand.
AACTTCAGAAAGAAACTGGCGGTATGAGCCCACTTATAAGTACAATGTTGCGCCCCCTCTGTCTTGGATACATGTACTGATTCTTTTGGAAAAGATGTCATGAAAACGTTGTATCCCCTCCTGAGGCAAACAGAGCCTCAGTTCCTGTAACTGGTATACTGCATCCCGGCCCCAGGGTGGAGTTGACGTCCGAACTGTTCCCGCACAAGTTCTACAGGAGACAGACCGGCTCTGTCAGTCACTACCAGCCTTGACCTCAAGTCATACACGATGGTTCCACACTGCACGTCATCACGAGTAATATCGCTGAGCCCCTATAAAACATTGCAAAAATGAGAAATTGCTCTAGGTCGTCACTATACTGGCGATGATCACCTGGGGTAGTGCTGAACTCTCATTCATCTTTGAACACTATGCGACGCCATGCTTCCCGGGTTCACCCCACTACTCAAAACCCACTACACAATGGACAGTAACTCTCCACTGGTGAGGGCTGACACAGAAAGTTGCACACAGTCCATTACTTGTTCTCGGGTGACAGACGCAGATGTAAATGAGCTATACTCGTATGTGCCTGGTGAACAATACAGTTATCCTCTCTTTTGGTCAGACGCGGTCGACGGGAACCTTGCCGATGAGTATACCTCCCCTCACGTTCTCATACAGATTTCATTCCTCGACTGTTCCATTATCACATTCGAATGCACCATAATTCTGGCTATTGCACGATTCTAGGAGCTGGCCAAATGGAGACCCACAATCGGGACCCCTTCCAACTCTGTCAGGTGCAGATAACGCTGTCTCGCATGAGTACGCAGCATCTCCGTGTCCTTCGCGGTAATAACTCAACAACTGAAGCTGTCAAAAGCCGCTTTATACCCTACCAAGATTGGTAACACCAATAAACACAATTCTAATGATTTACATACCCCCAGATAGTGTGTACATGTACAAAGTTACATTGACTTCCCACCATGTCTTCTGGGTGCTTCACTTTCTTTAGCAGGCACTGTATCACGTCTCCGTGTGAAGTCTTCATTTTGAGAGCCATCAAGCCCACGAACCTGCCGAAGTCCTAGATCGATTTACAGAGCGAGGACGGAAGTGTAGGATGCAGTGGCGTCGGCTATCCTTGCAGGATCTCTAATCTCTTCCTGACTCCTACAGTTCGTAAGTGTGCTTCTGTAAGTGTTCAAAAATACATTGAGATATGAATCTCGCGTTCCCCAAGGTAGTGTTATAGGCCCTTTGCTGTTCCTTATCTATATAAACGATTTTGGAGACAATCTGAGCAGCCGTTATCGGTTGTTTGCAGTTGACGCCGTCATTTATCGACTAATAAAGTCATCAGAAGATCAAAACAAATTGCAAAACGATTTAGAAAAGATATCTGAATGGTGCGAAACTTGGCAATTGACCCTAAATCCCGGCCGCGGTGGTCTAGCGGTTCTAGGCGATCAGTCCGGAGCTGCGCGACTGCTACGGTCGCAGGTTCGAATCCTGCCTCGGGCATGGATGTGTGTGATGTCCTTAGGTTAGTTAGGTTTAAGTAGTTCTAAGTTCTAGGGGACTGATGTCCACAGATGTTAAGTCCCATAGTGCTCAGAGCCATTTGAACCATTTTTTTGACCCTAAATAGCGAAAAGTGTGAGGTCACGCACATGAGTGCTAAAAGGAATTCGTTAAACTTCGGTTACACGATAAATCAGTCTTATCTAAAAGCCGTAAATTCAACTAAATACGTAAGTATTACAACTACGAATAACTTAAATTGGAAGGAACACATAGAAAATATTGTGGGGAAAGCTAATCAAAGACTACGTTTTATTGGCAGGACACTTAGAAAATGTAACAGACCTACTAAGGAGACTGCCTACACTACGCTTGTCCGTCCTCTTTTAGAATACTGCTGCGCGGTGTGGGATCCTTACAGGTAGGACTGACGGAGTACATCGAAAAAGTTCAAAGAAAGGCAGCACGTTTGGTATTATCGCGAAATATGGCAGATAGTGTCACAGAAATGATACAGGATTTGGACTGGAAATCATTAAAAGAAAGGCGTTTTTCGTTGCGACGCAATCTTCTCACGAAATTCCAATCACCAACCTTCTCCTCCGAATGCGGAAATATTTTGTTGACACCGACCTACATAGGGAGGAACGATCACCACGATAAAATAAGGGAAATCAGAGCTCGTACTGAAAGATATAAGTGTTCATTCTTTCCACGCGCTATAAGAAATTGGAATAATAGAGAATTGTGAAGGTGCTTTGATGAACCCTCTGCTAGGCACTTGAATGTGATTTGCAGAGTATCCATGTAGAAGTAGAGGTAGAAGTAGAAGTAGAAGTAGAATCCGATGGACTCAGTAACGTCTCTAGACATTTGTTGTCTGAACGTTAATATTAATTGCTCTAGTCTCATCGGATTTTGTGAGTGAAACAGGATGAAAGTTCCATCCATTTTCTTTTTTTTGCGTGTTGTTCGCAGATGTTATTGTTTGCATGGCATTTCTGAGTGATTATTCCATATTGGGACGCGACTACCATGGAGGCAACGTGTTTGCTGAGCATAAATATTGCTAGAAATTGGTTAAACCGGAGCTTCCTGTAAAGTGTAAGGAATGCACTGTCGCACTCCACTGGCCATGTTTAGGTAGGCCTTTACGTCAAAGGCGCTTTAGTGACTTCATGATTTCAGACGCTCTTTAAATTAAACTACAATAGTTATTAGGGATGGTATGTCGCTAGCTAATATTTCAGGTACACCTACATCTACACTCCTGGAAATGGAAAAAAGAACACATTGACACCGGTGTGTCAGACCCACCATACTTGCTCCGGACACTGCGAGAGGGCTGTACAAGCAATGATCACACGCACGGCAAGCGGACACACCAGGAACCGCGGTGTTGGCCGTCGAATGGCGCTAGCTGCGCAGCATTTGTGCACCGCCGCCGTCAGTGTCAGCCAGTTTGCCGTGGCATACGGAGCTCCATCGCAGTCTTTAACACTGGTAGCATGCCGCGACAGCGTGGACGTGAACCGTATGTGCAGTTGACGGACTTTGAGCGAGGGCGTATAGTGGGCATGCGGGAGGCCGGGTGGACGTACCGCCGAATTGCTCAACACGTGGGGCGTGAGGTCTCCACAGTACATCGATGTTGTCGCCAGTGGTCGGCGGAAGGTGCACGTGCCCGTCGACCTGGGACCGGACCGCAGCGACGCACGGATGCACGCCAAGACCGTAGGATCCTACGCAGTGCCGTAGGGGACCGCACCGCCACTTCCCAGCAAATTAGGGACACTGTTGCTCCTGGGGTATCGGCGAGGACCATTCGCAACCGTCTCCATGAAGCTGGGCTACGGTCCCGCACACCGTTAGGCCGTCTTCCGCTCACGCCCCAACATCGTGCAGCCCGCCTCCAGTGGTGTCGCGACAGGCGTGAATGGAGGGACGAATGGAGACGTGTCGTATTCAGCGATGAGAGTCGCTTCTACCTTGGTGCGAATGATGGTCGTATGCGTGTTTGGCGCCGTGCAGGTGAGCGCCACAATCAGGACTGCATACGACCGAGGCACACAGGGCCAACACCCGGCATCATGGTGTGGGGAGCGATCTCCTACACTGGCCGTACACCACTGGTGATCGTCGAGGGGACACTGAATAGTGCACGGTACATCCAAACCGTCATCGAACCCATCGTTCTACCATTCCTAGACCGGCAAGGGAACTTGCTGTTCCAACAGGACAATGCACGTCCGCATGTATCCCGTGCCACCCAACGTGCTCTAGAAGGTGTAAGTCAACTACCCTGGCCAGCAAGATCTCCGGATCTGTCCCCCATTGAGCATGTTTGGGACTGGATGAAGCGTCGTCTCACGCGGTCTGCACGTCCAGCACGAACGCTGGTCCAACTGAGGCGCCAGGTGGAAATGGCATGGCAAGCCGTTCCACAGGACTACATCCAGCATCTCTACGATCGTCTCCATGGGAGAATAGCAGCCTGCATTGCTGCGAAAGGTGGATATACACTGTACTAGTGCCGACATTGTGCATGCTCTGTTGCCTGTGTCTATGTGCCTGTGGTTCTGTCAGTGTGATCATGTGATGTATCTGACCCCAGGAATGTGTCAATAAAGTTTCCCCTTCCTGGGACAATGAATTCACGGTGTTCTTATTTCAATTTCCAGGAGTGTATATCTCCATGACTACTCTGCACTTCACACCTAAGTGCCTGGCAGAAGATTCATCGAGCCGCTTTCATATTATTTCTCTACCGTCCCACTCTCTAATAGCGAGTGGAAAAACGAACACTTAAATCTTTCCGTTCGAGCTCTGATTTGTCTTGGTTTATTACCATGATCATTTCCATCTACGTAGGTAAGTGCCAAAATATTTTCGCAATCGGAGGAGAACGCTGGAGATTAGGATTTCGTGAAAAGATCTCACAGCATGAAAAACACCTTTGTTTTAATAATTGCCACCGCATCTCGCGTATTATATCCGTGATACTGTTTCCCCTATTTCGCGATAACACAATACGAACTGCCCTTGTTTGAGATTTTTCGATGTCCTCCGTCAGACCTATCTACGTCGTAAGGATCCCGTACGGCACAGCAAACTTAGTGTAGGCAGTCTTTTTAGTACATCTGCATCTACATGGATACTCTGCAAATCACATTTAAGTGCCTGGCAGAGGGTTCATCGAACCACCTACACAATTCTCTATTATGCCAATCTTGTATAGCTCTCGGAAGAAACGAACACCTATATCTTTCAGTACGAGCTCTGATTTCCCTTATTTTATCGTTGTGATCTTTTCTCCCTATGTAGGTCGGTGTCAACAAAATATTTTCGCATTCGAAGGAGAAAGTTAGTGATTGGAATTTCGTGAGAAGATTGCGTCGCAATGAAAAACGCCTTTCTTTTAATGATGTCCAGCCCAAATCCTGTATCATTTCTGTGACACTCTCACCCATATTTCGTGATAATACAAATCGTGCTGCCCTTCTTTGAACTTTTTCGATGTACTCCGTCGGTCCTATCAGGTAAGGATCCCACACCGCGCAGCAGCATTCTAGATAATGGATCTGTTGCCTCGTCAGCCGATAAAACACAGTCTTTATTTTACCTTCCCCGCTACATTATCTATACGAGCGTTTTAATTTAAGTTGTCTGTAATCGTAATTCCTAGCTATTGGGACGACTTTTAGATTTGTCTGATTTATTGTGTAAGCGAAATGTATCAGATTCCTTTTAGTATTCATGTGGACGACCTCACACTTCTCATTATTTGAGGTCAATTGCCACTTTTCGCACCATACAGATATCTTGTCTAAGTCATTTGGCGATTATTACTGATTTTATAATGACTTTACTACAAGGTAAACGACAGCATCATCTGCAAACAATATACGAGGGAAGCTCAAATTGTCTCCTAAGTCGTTAACAACAGAGGGCCTAAAACTTTTGCTTGGAGAAAGTCAGATATCACTTCTGTTTTACTCGATGACTTTCCGTCAAGTAACACCAGCTGTGACTCTTCTGACAATAAATCATTAATCCAGTCACGCAACTGAGACGATAGTCCGCAGGCACGTAATGCGATTCTAAACCGCTTGTGAGGAACGGTATCAAACGGGTTTTGGCACTCTAGAAATAAGGAAACGATTTGAGATCCCTTTTCGACAGCACTCATTACTTCCTAAGAATTACTTCTTGTTTCACAAGAACGATATTTTGTGGGTCTCATTCAAATTATTACGCTGGTTATCACAGTAACATCATGGAGTTAGTTCGTGGATTTTGGAATTCTTGTAGTTAGCTACCCCAGATATCGGCATGTAATCGGCAGGTGTTTTCGCCTATATAGGCCAAAGACTCTATTTACGGAGTATTTCAGTGACGATGATACAAACTTTGAAGAGTAGCAGAGAAGAACAAATGTATCGGTTCATAGGGAACCATGGTCCTAAAACCACTGAGTCCAGAGTCGCAAATGCATGTTAGAAAATTTGATATTTACCGTTAGTTCCCTAACGGTGAAAAAAGAAAACAGAAATATTAACATTTTAGATGTAGTGTTATTCCTCTGCAGAACTTTCACAATATGTGATCGAAGTGCCGTCCATCAACTTCTATTGAAGCACCTTCAGAACAACCTCAAGCTTGTTCAAACTATGCAATGGGCAGCGCGAATTACTTTGCTTCATCAAATGTCTCGTGTACAAAGCTTTTAATATGACTCAATAAAAAGGCAACTCAGATGAATGAGCTTACAATGAAAGAGGCCCACCTCTTCATATCCACTTTTCAAAGAAACGGCGGGGTCAGGGATTTTCTCTGCCTCGTGATGGCTGGGTGTTGTGTGATGTCCTTAGGTTAGTTAGGTTTAAGTAGTTCTAAGTTCTAGGGGACTGATGACCATAGATGTTAAGTCCCATAGTGCTCAGAGCCATTTGAACCATTAGCCATTTCAAAGAAAGTTTGACATAGATGTTTACGAACAAAATATGTATAGTGAGCTGAGGTTCCGGGACGATGGAAACACATATGAGCAGTATGGTCAGCTGGAGCCGGCCGCGGTGACCGAGCGGTTCTAGGCGCTTCAGTCCGGAACCGCGCGACTGCTACGGTCGCAGGTTCGAATCGTGCCTCGGGCATGGATGTGTGTGAAGTCCTTAGGTTTGTTAGGTTTAAGTAGTTCTAAGTTCTAGGGGACTGATGACCTCAGATGTTAAGTCCCATAGTGCTCAGAGCCATTTGAACCATTTTGTGGTCAGCTGGGACATCTTCCAAAAACATGGAGAATATGTCTCACAAAAGCACAGTGAACACTGGTGCAGTTATGTGAGACGGAAACACATACTGGCCTCTTTGTCAGTCACTGATTACGTCCACTTACATGCTCATTGCAAATCTGTGTTGATTAGAACTGTAAAACTATCGTAGACTGTCATAAGTAAGCGTAGACTACGGTCGTCTTTCTAGTAGCTTTGTTCGGTTACGATAGTACCCGCGTTACCTGTAAGAGACTACCGGGCTTTACGACATATTGATAGCTTTTGTGACGTATGCGATCAGCAAGCCTATTAGAACCCCCAAGAAACCGGAAGCAGTGAATCGTCTAGAAACTTGGTGAGGATATACTGTACAAAGGGCTGCGTAACCTAGGGAACATTTTTGCTCTGCATTGTTATCCTCCTGTCAGTTACTAAAAAATAAACAGTATTTATAGAAAAATTGAAATTTTCAAGTTTATTTCAATTTTTATTTGAAAATTGTTGATTTGTTACGTGAAATAGATGGATGTTGTTGTAAAAGCTAAAAAAATACAAATTTATCATACAGCGCTAGAAAACGCAGTTCCTCAAAAAAAGATAAAATTAAAAACCTAAAAACAAAAATATATCGAACACCGTTTCAGTCCTTCGTCGAGCTTATATAAAACATGTTTCTGTTATTCACAAGCAACTTTAGCATTTATCGATAATAACAAGAAACTCTTGCCTTTGATCATGATGAAGAACGTTACATTAAGTACAAAACAACAAAAATAATCACCTATATTTTTTTGCAAGTAAACTATACTTGCATCGAAAGTTACTGCTCTGCTCGCATAAAAACGCAGAAGTGACGCGATCAGCTACTTGTTATTACTTATAAAATGCAATTTATATTCTATAAGGATTTAAAATACACAATGGGCTAATAGTGAATGAAGAGCACTTGTAATTATGTGCAAAACAGACAACCAAACAAACGATACAAAAATTCATCGTTTCCCAGTTCCTCTCTTACCCATTTATTCATGTTTCTTTCCCTACTACTATAACCAATACTACCGGTATTCCTACCATCTACTACGTCATTTATGTACTCAACAAAACTACCGAACTGAAGTTTTGGTAGAGTGCAGTTCTAGTATTGATAGCTCTCCGCAGCTGTGTCGTGGGGATTATCACCAGCCCATACATCACCAGTGCGAGTATTGAGTGTTGTGTAGCAAGAAATAAGTACAGAACCAATACCGTGAGGGCCCACCACCAGACACAGCCACTCACCTGACGTCTCTCAGTAGCCTCACCAACACGGATCGCTTCTTGCTTCTGCGCCATTTCGTCCAGCCCGTCATGTACGTACACCGGTAGTGTAAATAGCTAATGGAGGACGCTGTCAACTGCGGATTGCTTTGCTCCATCCTCGTACTGGTGGACATGGAAATTCTTCCGCCGACGGGCACCAAAACATGACACGCTGCGTACACACACAGTTACGAGCCAGCAGTCTCAGTTCACTTGTGTCTGCAGTTAGCTCAGCAGAGTACTCTGAAGATTACCTTCCGACTTATCAGTCGCTATTTACGGAGAACAACCACCAGAAACAGAGCGCCTGCAAACATTACTATCATAGGCTGCCAGGAGACAGCAACGTTAGATAGATATCATTGTATTAGGTTGTGGACATTAGGTGTCACGCATTAAACTTTACCAAAGTTAAATCTATTTTGTAACATACTCATAATAATTGCCGGCCGGTGTGGCCGTGCAGTTCTAGGCGCTTCAGTCTGGAACCGCGTGACCGCTACGGACGCAGGTTCGAATCCTGCCTCGGGCATGGATGTGTGTGAGGTCCTTAGGTTAGTTAGGTTTAAGTAGTTCTAAGTTATAGGGGACTGATGACCACAGATGTTAAGTCCCATAGTGCTCAGAGCCATTTGAACCATTTTGAATCATAATAATTCTTGTCTGTAATTTCTTACTGTATTCTCACATTTTATAGTGCCGCCCCTTTCAAACAAGTTTTTATTTGCAATCTTGTAAATCAGCCACCATTAACAAACCATAGTAGAGAAATAGTTTTCAGCTGCCGTCGATGTTTCGGATGAATTAATAATAGCATTCAGTTACTTCAATCAGTAGACTCAGTGTTCCGACTCTGTTTAAAGAGACGTCATTTGATAAGTATACATAGGCAGGAAAGTGAGGATCGACCATACAGCACAACAGCCCTGTTTGGTTCAATAGAAGGCATTGTCCGAAATAAGCTAGATCTAAAGCTTGAATTTTCTGTGAACAGAATGTATATATTTGCTGTCCAACACACTACGGTGTGCGATATCTGTTTCACGTGTAACCGATGTGGTCTCCTCTTACACGAGGGCCAGTACTGCTCCTTCTAGTTTAGGAGTCGATACAGTTCATGGTTTCCTCAGCCATTGTGATATATCGCCATTTGCCTTAATGCTCAAACAGTTGAATCTGTCTGGAAACATAGTATCTGTTGGATTTCTCTTCCAAAGGTACTTGTCCCGATACAACCTGTCAGCTTATCTACACTTTCCAATTGCTTGTCTGTACACTAAAATAATGTCTGCTAATCTCGTAACAGATTAAAACACTATTTCACTAGGTCTGACCGACGTATTAACTGTCACAGAGCACTGAAGACCTGGCCAGAGTGGCAGCACCGTCATGTTTACGCCCGAGTAACGAGAATGGGAGGTTGTAGAAGCTTACACTCTGGTATTCCTTTACGTGGAGCTCTGACATATGACACACACTTACAACGAAGTGACAAAACTCATGGGATACCTTCTAATATCGTGTTTGACCTCCTTTTCCCGGGCGTAGTTTTGAAACTCGACGTGGCATGGACTCAACAAGTCGCTGGAAGTCCACTGCAGAAATATTGAGCTATGCTGCCTCTATAGACGTCCCCAACTGCCGAACATAATCATTTCCAGTCAGTGATCGTTCAGTAGAACCAGTGGCCCCAATCCATTCCATTGTGTGAATAACCATTACGATGTCACTACCAGCTTCCACAGTGCCTGGTTGAGAACTTAGGTCCATGGATTCGTGGGGTCTGCACCTCAGTCGAACCCTTCTATCAGCTCCTACCAACTGACTAAAGTACTCGGAAACCGGCCCTTAGGTTATGTTTTTGTTTTTGTTTATCAAGAAATACCTTGAAACGAGTGAAACCTTCAATAGATAATATGAAACAGACTGTAATTAACTTCCTTACGGTGTAATATTAACTTAATTGACAGTTACTATGGACTTAATTACTTATCTTCACGATCTCAATATTCAGGCGTATACGATCTGTGCCTGGGCTGCCGGCCGGAGTGGCCGAGCGGTTCTAGGCGCTACAGTCTGGAACCACGCGACCGCTACTGTCGCAGGTGCGAATCCTGCCTCGGGCATTGGATGTGTGTGATGTCCTTAGGTTAGTTAGGTTTAAGTAGTTCTAAGTTCTAGGGGACTGATGACCTCAGAAGTTAAGTCCCATAGTGCTCAGAGCCATTTGAACCTTTTTTTTGTGTCTGGGCTGCCAACCAATAACAAATAAAATTTGTTAAGATTGTGTTACAAAATGGTACTTAACATTGGTACAGTTTGATGTTTGGCACTTGGTGTACTAAACCTAGCAGAATTATGTCTAGTAACTTTGCTGTGTAATGGCAATCTTTGATATATAACTGACAGAAATGTTACAGACCATCTTAGTAGTCCATTTCATCCTTAAATAGTGACTTCTAGGTCTCAAGATAGTCCTCAGAACGCTCTAGTGATCTGGCAGGAAGCGCTCACCTAAAGTATCTAACTGCTGGTTCGTAATTGTAGAGTTACTGGTGCGGTACTGTCTGAGAGTCTGTGCTGCGTCGTGTTTTGGTGCTAGTCGGAGGAAGAATTTCCACAACGGCAGTACAAGTTGGAAGCGACGTAGTTTCCCGTTGACAACGCTCCCTAAGCTGGCTATCCAAACTATGGGCGAACGTATACGACTTTCTGTAGGGAGTGGTGCAGAAGCATTAGTGAGTGCCATATGGAGGCTGCTGCCCGGATCTGAGAGATGCCAGGCAACCAGAATATTATTGCACTTGGTCTTCCGTGGTGGTTATCGGATACACGCAGTGACTTTACAGTAAGCAAGTACAGTGGTCACTAAGAAAAGCGTATCACACTGTGAATGATTTTAAGACAGCTGTGCATATACTATCAAGTGGTTCAACCTGTCCTCGCAGAATATCGCCAAAAAAATTCAAGATAAGCTGACCGCAGGGCCCTCACTCCTAGGTGCAGTAATATACTGACGGGAAAAAATCGGAATACCAAAAAAACACTTAAACTAAAGTCACGAAATTTCGGGAATACATTTATCTAGGTAACGTAATTAATTGATTAATATTGCAAGATTACAAGATAATGTAAGCACGAGATAAGCTATTGCAAATGTGAAATGATAGTACATTAATTCCCCGCGCAACCGCCAGAATTTTGAACGCAAGCATGCAAACGTGCATGTATTGAGTGGTACTTGTGTCGGGTGTCAGCTCGTGGGATGGAGTTATATACAAGTTGAACTTGGTTAGTCAATACAGGGACGGTTAATGCTGTTCGTGGATGACACTGTAGTTGTCGTTCGATGTTGTCCCATACGTGCTCGAATGGAGACAGATCTGGTGATCAGGCAAGCCATGATAACATGTCGACACCCTGTACACCATGTTGGGTTACAACAGCGGTATGTATGCGAATGTAATCCTGTTCATGAATGGCAGCACAACAGCTCGAATCACCAGATTGATGTACAAATTTGCAGTCAGCGTGCGTGATATAACCACGAGAGTGCTCCTACTGCCATACTAAATCGTACCCCAGACCATAATTCCAGGTGAAGGTCCGATCTGCCTTTGTGTTAGACATGTTGGTTGTAGGCCCTCAACTGGCCTTCTGATAACACACGGCCACAACTGTTCATGTATCACTCTGAACTGCATTGTCGCGCTGTCTTTGTAACTTTAGTACAGTAAGCGCCTGATTCCGTGACTTATACAAACTCAAGCCGCTATCTCTATTAATTAAATTCGTCACCAAACGAATTTCAATTGCTTCTTTCACCATTGAGTCCCAGAAAGATGATAAAACGATAAAATTTCGACGTTTTAGTACAACATAGTCTGGCCAGTATCAATACAGTGTTCTGCCACAGCCGATTTATTTGGCTGTAAGAGGTGGGTGCACACGCGATGTTCTGTACCGTACATCTTTCATGGACTGTACGAATCGTCCGTCCGATCTATAAGAGGCCACATTCGCAGGGGATCTTGTAAACCCCAACCTTCCGCAGCATCAGATCATCTTTATCGGAACCCAGGAGTGCTACTGTGCTGCTGTCTTCGATGGAGGACGAAAAATCACTTTTACTTTGTGCTTACTGAGGATCTGTCTTAGTTTTAACGATACGCTTCCCACATACGGCAAGAAAGCCATGGATTTAAATCTTTCTGTGTTTTCTTCTGCACTGATTATGGACACCTGTGGTTTCATTCGTAGCGCCTTACGTATCTGTTGTGGAGAGTACTCGTTGGCCTAAAAAAAGTCTCCTTAAGTGCAGGAACTCGTCCTGCAGAACGCTCTCGTCAGCAACGACATGTGTTCTGTGAACTAAATTCCTGGGAACAATCATCGTCTGTGAAGGATGGTGGCAGCTACTTGCACGTAAATATAAATATGTATGCGTCGATTTCCGATACATTGCATGTCCCAAGAGATTAGTAACATTACACAGGGTAACTACTAGAATGGTTATTTACGTGAAACATTCTTATGTGTAGTGTTAATGGAGAATTTATCTTTGGCAGAAAACATGTCACTCCTAAAGCATATTAGTTCCTTAGTTGTGGAAGCAGTGACTGAGCAGTTTCATGATCTGTAGTCTCGTTCGTTACTGCGGTGACCGCCCTTTATCAGCCTAAAACTAGGTTTCCTCATCATTTAAATGAGGCATACGAGGTAGCGCGTCGACACCAAATTAATATTAATTTAAAATGGATTTCCAGAATGAACCCTTGGACCCACTTTTTTATTAAAAACCACAGGTTATGTGTTCTTGTTTTTTTTCCAGTAGATAAAAGTTGTGAGCTGAAATAGTTGTCTATAGTGTACATGACAATTACAGACCAACAGACTGACCAGGCTTGCGTCTGGTTGTCCGTGCGACGACTGGACTGTTGGTTTGCTGCGTGGCTTTTGCTGTAGTCACGGCAGAGGCGAACTTTGTACTTGGGAAACCTGCACTTTCTCTTGTAAGCGTCTGTATGTCATGCCCCACTCTGTGATCTAAAACGTCTATAAAGTTAAGCATTCCCATGTCTGAAGCATGGATTGACACAACGTCGCAGACTGAGGAATCTGCATATGAGTCCTCACAGTCGTCATTAGACGCTTCTTCTTTTTGTAGTAAAAATGCCATCGAGATCCCATAACGTGGGTTTCAAGATGAAAGTAAATAGTCAAGAAAGATTAGAGTACTGTGCCTATTATGGGAGCAAATTTTCATAATAAGCGAGAAATATCCAGGTGCAAGCATGTCAGTAAAGATGATCATAGAATCTGTTGATCAGTTATCTAGAAAATATCGAAGTGCTATAGGATGTAGAATAAGATTTGCTACCAGTCACAACTGAATGTCATTTAGTTAAGACACGACCAGTTTCACACAACACAATACATGTCACTTCGCAATTTCCTATTCTTCTAGTTGTGTTACTGGGTCAAAACACATAATCTGAAACTGATACTACTGGTAATTGTTTAACACTTGTGAGCCGATCCATCAGCTGCAGGTGCCCATTTCTACCACTTCGTCTTGAACACATAGAGTAGGTGGCTAGTAACTACCAGTTCTATACCTGCTTTGGCAGTTATCTTTTTGACATACGCAAATAGCAGCACACAGAGCCAAAATAAATTCATCGAGTGATCGATGTATTGCAGTTATGTCATGGAGGCATACTAATTCCAGAAAACAGTCCAGTGATACTGCAGAAACACATGAGTCACTTTATTTGTACTATTCCATAGAGAATTCGTGCACAAAGTTCAGGAGGAGCGAAGTCTATGGTGTAGACTGAGTTCCAGCTAGCAGGGCACTGAATATGGCACAGACGACACAAAGACAAGTTTTTGGCCCATATGTGCAGGGTCCTTTATGGGAATAGCATGGCTTAAGTCACACGCTATGGGCAGTCACATCTGCGATGTCGTGTATAGCGTGGTGACCAGTTGCATAGGTTTCTCTTCTGTGTCACAATCTGTCCCCAGAGATATAGCAAAGAATGCTCTGAGAAGCATATTTGTGGGACATCATAAATTGACATAAATTATTGTAGCTCAAGTAGAACCTAGTGTTCGATGCGTTTTATTATCAAGCACCGAACCTTTCAGCTGGCCCTAAGAAAAGACATCATATATATTTTTTAAATGATAACGCTGTTGTATAGTTTATCTAATCGTGGTTTTCAACGCATTCCTACTTGTCAAACTGGACGAAAATATAGTATAACTCCAGTTCGATCGTGCCACACAGGAATAACCAGCAAAGATTAATATAGGCATGTTCTCTTCCAGTTCGATTCTTAACCATTCACTGGGCACTGCTGACTCTTAGGAGTGAAATGCGTGCTGCTACATCAATCTGTGGTGATGATGGCACACCTGATCTAATATATGTGGATAATTCCTGAGAAGGTCATTTACTGCGTATAATTTATTTGATGATTGCATATGTGTGTGCTGTGACATGATTCACTTTCAACAAATTTAATGCGCTATTCCACGACGACAGGTTTCACTGGCTCTTCTCAGTTTGTTGCATAGCTCCCACAGTTGCGATTTTCGAGGAGAGTGTTGGTAAGCAGAATGGAAGAAAACAGATGTATCTGTAATAGGAGAAATTTAACTATTAAGAATTTTGTTTTTTCTTCCCTGAAATAATAACTGGAATAATGACAAGGAAACCTTTCGCTGTATCTCGCGCTATTTTATCACCAGGAAGTGTAATCTTACAATGACTGATGATACAATAACTAAGTTATGTTACAAACAGTGAAGCTCAGCATGCTTATGTCATGGTAGCGACAACCATGTTATCAGATGTGAATCGTACATGAGACGATTGCGAGTGTCCTGTAGTAGCCGCCAGTTACGATATTTACGATACTGCCGACCTTGTTACTCATTTCTTAACAGAACCTTCTTCGCCTGTTTCTCCCCCGGGATGTATATGTACGTTTGTGTGTGTGTCTGTGTGTGTGTGTGTGTGTGTGTGTGAGTGAGTGAGTGAGTGAGAGAGAGAGAGAGACAGAGAGAGAGAGAGAGAGAGAGAGACAGAGGAAGGAGGTGATTGGGATAGGCCGGCCGCGGTGGCCGTGCGGTTCTAGGCGCTGTAGTCCGGAACCGCGGGACTGCTACGGTCGCAGGTTCGAATCCTGCCTGGGGCATGGATGTGTGTGGTGTCCTTAGGTTAGTTAGGTTTAAGCAGTTCTAAGTTCTAGGGGACTGATGACCTAAGATGTTAAGTCCCATAGTGCTCAGAGCCATTTGAACCATTTTTGATTGGGATAGGTATTGGGGAGAGAGGAGGGAGGGGGGAGTGGAGAAAGAGAGAGAGAAGGGAGAAATAAGGGGTGGAGATAGTTGGTGAGCCAGTTGGTCACTTCTGTTGAGAGGAAACGATTCCTACATACCTAAACTTTTAAACTGTTTGGCACCCCATTGCACTTGTGTGGTTCACAATACTCGATATAATAAGCCGATGATATCGGATTGTCTCCAGAAAGTTCAGTGTATATTTTTACGGAGCTAGACGTCATAGTGTTAAGACATTTGATTGGCATTTGGGGAGAGTTGGGTTGCGATCATATATATCATCTGGTAGCTTATGTTTGCTGAATTTACTCTTAAACAACCCGTCTGCGAATAAAGAAACACAGATCAGTGTTTGACGCCCAGCTGACATGGTTGTTACAGATGGAACACAAGCTCCGGTTTGTTTAAGTAATATATCGCTTCTTTTCAAAGAAACCATCCCCACATTTGCCAATTTGCCATAAACGATTTAAGAAACCATGGAAAATCTAGATTTGGATGGTCCGTTTTCATCTACTCCCTCAAACACTGTGCCACCTCAGCCGATAGAAGAGTCCGGGGTTCCTTCTGCAAGACAGTAGTGGTTGTATAGTTCCACATGGCTATGCCACTAAACTAATACATTCTTTGTGCTGGCCTCACTGTCTACAAGCCGCAGCAATAAAAGCGCGTGTTTCTCCATATGTTAGCTTTTATCGCTTTTTTACACCCAGAAGATCATATGTTCTAAGGTCAGCCATAAGAATTAATGTCTAGGGCCAATCCTCGCTATCGCTTAAACCCAAAAAACTGGATGTTCTGTCATAAATCTGACAAGAGGTAGATGTAAACAAAACCATCTTGCAACATATCAGTAACCCTGTTCTAATTATTTTTCTTTACGTATCGCTTCGTTTGCATTGACTGGTATACGTGAAAACTGCCAAATGGTACAGCACAAATCAAATTGTACATCCACAATGTTTAGCTAATTAGGTCACTGGTAAATTAAAATGGTGTGAGGTTCAAACAAAACATCGAATTCAGTACAAGCTGTACCTTACTTCTGTTAGCAACATGACGCTTACCCCGTTTTCATACATATCGTGGATGAATGCACCGTACAAATAACGCATTGTTGAATTTTTTTTCATCAAAACTAACGTCAACACGAATTTTGGTGCAATATCTTTGCAAATAACTGTTTAAAAAATGCTGAAAATTCGGCCATAAAGCGATCTTAATGAAGTGATAGAAGTTGCCTGAGTGTACCCTAAAACTATCTTACGCTCTTTTCTTACGCACACAAGTCTATCAAAGATTGGAATTTTTATTCGCCTTGCTCGAAATCCGTCAGCTTCGACAAAGGAGCCTTTCAGCGGAATCTCTCTAGCAGTGAAGGAAAAGAGCGGTGTGACAGGTTCTATTCACAAGTCACAGTAGCTGTTGTTAACTTGGAGCTGCGTGGGCGGCTAAAAGGACGGAAAAGAGTGTGCACGGGCGGTAGAAGGAAGCGTTTTGATGGAGCAAAACGGTAAGAAACATATAAAGATAACCTCCCGTCAACAGGAACATACGACACTGCGAATTCAGATGAAGCTTTAAATTTCATCTAAGCTGTGCCGAAACAAATCCCTGAAATTATATTCGGCTGACATGATGGAAGTCACGTCTGGCACCGTTCCCTACTTAATGGATTTGAGAGCGGAGTGGCCGGGAACAAGAATACACATCTGTGTTTATGGAGTGTTATTGAAAACCGCGGACTTCCGTCTGGAACTCGTGCCTTACATCTTTTTTTACTACCTTCACTCAGAGAAAGCGACGTACGGGGTGAATACACTCAGTACAAGCAGTTGCTGTACTTAGCAATTTACTGTTTATTTCGTCCACTGTGATAACGGAATCTAATTGCATCGTAAGCTTTAAATTCAAATATTTATATATTTCCTGACCTGATTACATCATTTTGTGAAGTCTACCGCCAATAAACACATTCAGGAATGAGAAGCACGTGACAAATGCCTGGCAATTTTTCGCCCGCCAACTGCTGCGCGAATGGAGTCCACAACGTTGAGTCTATTTACCTTGTCAAGAACCATTCCATTAATCTACTAGGTATATATACAACTTAAAGACGCGTCTAAAATTAATCTGCAATGTGTGGAGGGAGCTCGCCTCCCCAGCATGCCAATACGTAGTAGTTTAAATCGGGCCGAAGGGGCATTCAGGAATGCCTTTCCCTGCCACAAAATAGCCCTTGCCGTTATATTTTTAGAGCGGATGGCAGGTCTAAAAGCGGCATCCGCACTATTTTTGCCCGACGGCTGAGTTTGAGTCATTTCCTCCTGAGGAGAGACGTCAGCACAGTGCAGCGAGCGCGCCCCGCGCCCCGCGAGCAAAGCCGTGTCACTGCACTTTGCACTGAGCGCCCGCATCACGGCTCTGACAAAGCATTTTACACGTTTTTTCGCTAAATACTAACTTAATAACTAGATCAATACCATTTTAATTACGGTAGACACTGTTCTATTTATTGTACCGACCCAGGAAAGCTATATTCAATTTGTTTATGCTTACAAAATCATGAACATGTCGAAAACCAGTCACCAAACAAGCCAAAACATGAAGAGGTAAAGAAGCACCTAAAATGTCAAATTACCTGGAATCAAGATTTTTGATCTCCTTTAGCTCTTTATGCTTCAGTGACCTGCACTTTGATTGTTTACTGATGTGGAATATATACCTAAGATATTGACGAAGAGAACGTCTATAGCATATTATTCCTCTAGACTTATATCATCCTATGCACAACAACCAGTGTTACGCAGTAACATGCTATTCCTCTGTAACTTGAGTCCTTAGGTATTGAATTGGGATAAAATGCACAAAATATAAACAGAACTTTCAAACCACAGATGGGGACCATAGGTATAGTAAGGAATAAAAAAAAATCATTATCATTGTAAAGATTCCTTGAAACAGTTTATGGAACCCAATTACGCCATACAAGTACACCTAACATCAACACATTAAGAACATCTTTATTCCTTACTTCACTAGCAGCTGAATCCACATTCGTGAAACAAACACCACACTTAATTTACATCTATCAAGAATATATAAACGAAGGAAAAACGTAATTTTGTACCAAATAATAAAATTTACCAATAAAATACTCAGAGATACTAAATAGATAACTGAAACAACAACATATAGAAAGATAGTTAAATGATACTTCTTACATAATATGTACTGTACAGTTAAGAATTATTTCGGTAACACAAAGCGGATTCATAGAAAATCTGATAAAGAGTAATAATTAGACATCTCCGTTATGCTTCAACGTAATTTAACTGTTTATTTCATCTTACACTCAATATCTGTTATGTATAACACTAATCTCATTCCATCTTCCAGGGCTCACCATCCCATTGACTATGGAATGATGTTGGTTCAGTTTTGAGACAGACAAATGGAAACATATGAAGAACGTAGTAGAAAGTCAGAAGTACCACTGCGTTCATTGTGTCAGCTTCAGTATTTATTAGTCGTGATTAGTGATAAGATGTGATTGTCAAGTATAACATTAGTTTTGACTTCATCAGGTAATGTGCCCTACATTTCTCATACTAGACTTGGAAATAATTATAAGGTTATGTCTAAGAACCAATTAACTCTTAGTCATATGTCCTCGTTATATTAAGCTCACATGATTAACGCGATTTTAAAATTATATGTGCCTGAATAAATAAATACTTACTTACTCTCCTGGCCTCAAAGACCCCAGTCTCTTTCTGGCATCCTCTTGTAGCCTCCTGTCCTTGGCATCGCCTTCCCCTACTCCAAGTATCCGGTCACCTGGTTTCTCCATCTTATTTTCGGCCTGCCCAAATGTCTTCGTCCTTCGCGTTTCTTCTCTGACACTTCCCTTAACCTCGTCACATATTTTTTTTCCACAGATGTGGGAGGAACGTATCAATTTCCTAGTCTTGACGTCCGCAAAAACATTTACTTCATTATACAGGTTGTTCCACAAGAGAGGGTCAGTATTCAGATAAATGACAGGAACCCTCATTTGATGTGAAAAACTTCTTATGGACATATGCCCTATTCCGAATGGTTTCCGAGGTAGAACACATTTAATTTACATCTGTTTTAGGGATAGGGGTGCGCAAGTGTGTGTCTTACCCACTCAACGTTTTTCACATTTTATTATACTCCAACTTACCTCTTTGCTTTCAACCTCTTTGCTAGGGCTGTCTTTTTGCAATGACACTAGCACGTTGAATGCGTGTTGACCATGGTGGGTTGTGAGTGAGATAGTGAGAGGAATGTGTCAAAAATATGTATTTTTCAATTGATTCTTTGTGAAACGTATGTTGTAATGTTTACTAACTGTTGCAAATGTGGCATGTGCACATGAGTAAACCCGACACTGTGTTAAATAATACAGAAAATAAATTACAATGTACATTAAATGTGTTCTCTTTCGGAAACCATTCGGAATGAAGAATTTGTCCACATGAAGATTTTTCCTTATAATGACCGTTCCTTCCATATCCCTGGGACACCCAGTATATCTCCCTCAGCTCCCCGTTATTTCTTCTTCATCATTCTCCTCCCCCACAAATTGGTTCAAACATCATCTGCAGGATTTTATTTTCAAAACCACTTATAGTTCTCTCCGGATGCTCATTTATTCATATTTCTGCCTCATATTGTACCTCTGGTCCGATTATTGTTTTATTATCTTCATTTTGGTTGCTCTTGAAAAAAAATTTGGATGACAGTAATGTATTGAGTGAATATGACGCTCTCCATGGTGCTTTGATCCTCCCTTCTGCTTCTTGTTTCTCGTCATTTTTGTTCTTTACTACAACCCCACATCTCTAAAGTTATATGTCCTTTCGGAGATTTATGATAAAGGCGAGGACGACCAATGACCCCTCCAGAGCAGATGAACACCAAGCTCGACTCTTATGGGAATCAGCGAAATGCCACGAGTAATGACGATAGTAAAATGTCGTGTGACGAGGGTCATCCGGCAGGTAAACCTGATCGCCTGGTGCAAGTCTTTTAAGGTGTCGCCACTTCAGTGACTTGCGCGTCGATGAGGATGAAATGATGATGATGAAGACGACACAAATAGCCTGTCCCTGAGCGAAGGAAATCTCCAACGCAGCCGGGAATCGAACCCGGGACTCCCGGCATGAGAAGCCGGCGCCCTGTCCACTCAGCTACGGTGGCGGACATGAGGATAATGGGACAAGGGCACTACATCAGCAGTGAGCAGACAAATGGAGAGTTTAGATCTGACGGGAGGTGTAGTTGGGTACTCCATGCAGTTGAGACGACCACTGCGTCCTGGTAACACAGCGGTCAGCGTATCTGGCTAATGAGCAGAAGACCTAGGTTCTAAACTCGGTCCCTATTGATTTGTATCAATTCCCCCTGGCAGCTAATGTCATTAATTCCATTGTGTCTTGATCCCTGATGTTATCAGCCCGCATCTCGTGGTCGTGCGGTAGCGTTCTCGCTTCCCACGCCCGGGTTCCCGGGTTCGATTCCCGGCGGGGTCGGGGATTTTCTCTGCCTCGTGATGGCTGGGTGTTGTGTGCTGTCCTTAGGTTAGTTAGGTTTAAGTAGTTCTAAGTTCTAGGGGACTTATGACCACAGCAGTTGAGTCCCATAGTGCTCAGAGCCAGCCTGATGTTATCTACTTCTTCAAATATGTGATTATCTGCCTGCAGGGCCTCCCACATTTTTGCCTTGTAATTTCTTGCTATACTCATGAATTTACTTTTCTCGTCATTTACTTCTAATCCAACTTCCCTTGCTTTTTAAATAGCTTTCTTGCCAGTATTTTCAAGTCACTCTCCTTTAATTATTCACTATGCCTGTCAAGCCTTCCAGTGGAACTCTTACAAGATTTGTAATCATCTTCCGTATCCCACAGTTCCCCAACAGCTCCCAAAAATTTTCTCTGTTTTCGCTATTGTAGGCTTTCTTAGTGTTCCTGCGTATCGACAACCGACGGCAAGAAGATGAAGTACGCAAGAGCAGAGAAGGCAGTGAGATGACGTCAGCCAGTAGCCCGCTGACTAGGACGGCACCATTACAAGAGCGGCCTCTATCCGAAGAGAATATAAGTGCCGCTGCTGCCAGCCTCTGGAGAACAGAAGACGGACGCAACAGTGACTTATCAGCGAGTGTGAATGCTTACATGGACATTGTATATAGTGAAGGACAATGACTGTTTGCATGTCTCTCATTGCTTGCGACAGATCGTTGTAAATCCTAAGTTAAGTATTGTCAATCATCTTTATTGTAATAAAAACCATTAATGTAATTTGCTTCAGTAGCTATCTGAGAAGGCAGTATTCTTTACGTACCCTGTAAGAGACTAGTGGGCAGGACCCAACACTTAGAATCACAGACAATCTTTCCATTGTGTTTTTGTGTACCAATTATTTTGATATGGTTTCTTTCACTACACAGACAGTATTGCACCCTACAGCAACAATGGCCACGGTAGTGACGCCAAGTCGTCTTTCTAGACGAGTCGTGGTTCTGCGTACATCGTGTGTGGTGACACCTAAGAGAACTGACGTTACCATATTGCATTCGTCATCGTCATACAGGCCAAGCATTTGCCGTGATGGTATGGGGGGTTCACTAGGCTCGCAACACGATCACGTCTGGTTTGCATGGGCTGTAATTTGAATAGCAATCGTTAAATTTCTCACGTGTTAATAGCGACAGCTGTGCCTTTTCTACGTGGTGACCGGGGCATTATCTTTCGCCGGCCGAAGTGGCCGTGCGGTTAAAGGCGCTGCAGTCTGGAACCGCAAGACCGCTACGGTCGCAGGTTCGAATCCTGCCTCGGGCATGGATGTTTGTGATGTCCTTAGGTTAGTTAGGTTTAACTAGTTCTAAGTTCTAGGGGACTAATGACCTCAGCAGTTGAGTCCCATAGTGCTCAGAGCCATTTTTGCCATTATCTTTCAACAAAATAATGCAAGACAACATGTTGCCCATGTTGTCCTGACCTACCCTGGTACTGAATGTGTTCGATTATTTCCGTAGCCATAATGTTCTCCACGTCTCCCACCCACCGAAAACATCTGGTCATGGGTTGCCGAAAGAGTGGCTCGCCAACACTCAGCAGCGGCTACGATTGATGAACTCTGGCATAGAGCTAAAGCAGCAGTGAATGACACACCCCTATCTGTCATCCAAGCTCAGTCGACTATGCCTATGACCTTTGTTGCTGCCGGCCGGGGTGGCCGAGCGGTCCTAGGCGCTACAGTCTGGAACCGCGCGACCGCTACGGTCGCAGGTTCGAATCCTGCCTCTGGCATGGATGTGTGTGATGTCCTTAGGTTAGTTAGATTTAAGTAGTTCTAAGTTCTAGGGGACTGATGACCTCAGATGTTAAGTCCCATAGTGCTCAGAGCCAGCCCTTTGTTGCTGATTGAGTTGGTTGCTCTGTGTACTAAATTTGACGCCCTGTACACCACAGATCATCTAAAAATTTTGTTATGTATTCATCTTACTATACTGTATAAACACATAGAGCAAAATTTCGCTATTTTCTATCCATTTTCCATTGAATAATATCTCTTTACTTAAACCCAACGTTTCATAAGGATCGAAAGTCTCAGTCTCTGTAAATTATTTTGTGGTGGTGTACCATAGCTGGGAAATACAAGAAACTTGTGTGCAGCTGATGGTAGTTTTCACCACAATCCTTGAGGTAATAGAGAATAAATTTTACGATCGTAGCTACTTCGCTCGAAAGAGCGCGTGTCTTCCCAGAATTGCAACCGTTTGTATTTCAGGTAATCTGAAACCATAAAATAAAGTAGTATATTTATATATCACTTCATTTGGCACCTCTCGACCCTTGTGGTATGTGTTGGCATCGTAGATACTTAGCAGTTAGTCACATTTAGCAGAATCACAAAACATTTGCCAACTTGTGACAAAAGATATCTCATACTTCAGCCACTTAAAAGAACTAGATTAATATGTGAAAAAGCGAACAAGGGCTAGTGGATGAATCAGTGATGGACCTGGACACTGTGTGCGTGACTGACACAGCCACGGGGCCCAGCATGTATGCACAGCTAATGAAAGTATACGACTTAAAGTGCAGGAACAAACAGAAAATGCAGGAACAACCAGAAACAGATACAACGTAGAAGAAAGACATTTTGAGGCAGTGGCAGGATTAGAATCGAATTCTGGAACACATAGGCGCTGAATGATCTGTATGTAATATTAAATAGTGAAACAGACACGATAATTAACAAAACAAATGCCCAGGCTAGCAACATTGATGCATGCCGCTGAGTTCTTTGGCTATCGATTCGCATTAGCGATAGTTGCAGCGTTGGCCGCGCGACTGGAGGGTACACGAAGTCGCGAGGACATGGTTTTAAGGAGTGTGGCGCGCGATAATGGAAGTAGGAAGCACAGCACAGCGAGCAGCGGACGAGTCAGTACACAACACGAGACATGCCGCAGCGGAGCCCAGTTGTGAACTGGAGGGCGCGAGGGCAGCGGGGTCTGGCACGGCGCTGTTTGGCGAAAACGAAACAAGCCACTGCGGTTGGCGTCCCGAAGGTTTGGCCGCGTGGATAGGGAACTACTACTCCTAGATTAGTAGTAACACTATCAAGTATCGTTCCTGGAGAGTTTGTCAGCTACTTTATCATAAAAATCCCTTTTTCGTGTGCTGAAAGGCTCAAGTTGTGAGAAATCTTGCGCAGGTTTGGCTAGAAATATGTCAGTCTTGGGGTACGCTCTTGAGCTGTGTCTTAGTGGGCGCTGTACATCTGGGCTAGTACGGTTTTGTACCGAGTAGCCATTTCCTATATACTTCAACTTTTTGTGTGCTTACAAACATCTACAACGTAGAGGCTAAAGGCCGTTAAAACTGTCTGTCGTGTGGCTGTAGCGGTAGCCCAGTGCCTGTTATTTATGATATTTTTCAAGTGAAACGTTTGAGACCGAAATAGGCTGGTGTTTGTGGCTGTAAAATGGTTTATGGTTCAAATGGCTCTGAGCACTATGGGACTCAACTTCTGAGGTCATTAGTCCCCTAGAACTTAGAACTAGTTAAACCTAACTAACCTAAGGACATCACAAACATCCATGCCCGAGGCAGGATTCGAACCTGCGACCGTAGCAGTCTTGCGGTTCCAGACTGCAGCGCCTTTAACCGCACGGCCACTTCGGCCGGCAAAATGGTTTATGTCTAGCATTCAACCGCACCTCTATGTTTAAATTGTTATCATTGAATAATTTTAAGGCCTTCCACCTGTTATGTTGCAGGATTTCAGGGCTTATTCACTGACAAGATGGAACCTCTTGTCTGATTAAGTATCAAGCAACTAATGCTCATATCACTTCATAAGACTGTTTGGAATTACGTGTAACCGGGTGTGTCGTCAGCGCTGAAGGCACCGGTTAATGCAAGTATTGTTTTCATGTGTTGTGTCGATTTAGGCCTACGTTCAGGAAGTCCTGTTAGACGATTAGCTTCATTAGTGCTTTAAATTGAAACACCCAAGTATCTGCCAGTGCACAGGAAAATTGTTAACCTGCTTGGTTTATTGGCGGCTAGAGCCATGAAGTTGTTTAAAAAAATTTGTTCGCGTTGTGTGTGGCCAAGGGTTGGATTTAACTAAATGTTGGTGTATTCCTGAAGCTAAAGCGCCTAGTGCCGATTCGAATTGGCAGACTCATTTTAAAATTTAAAGATGCCTAAGCGCCGAGTTAAATTTCATGTTTTGTTTGTGGCAATCTTCAGACCAACTGTGAATTTATCTTATTTTATATTGTATGTAGTTGGCAATTTAAGTGGCTACTGCCTGTTGAAGTATGGAAGTCGAGTTAAGTGTTTTAAGGCGGCTACACGCCCATGAAAATTTTAGTATTTTGATTGTTGTGTATGGCTTATGTGTTTATTCTCATAGAGCGGCTAGTGCCAATTGGAAGCGAGAACTATAAATTATCATTTTATGTGAGACTGCTGCGAACTGTGGTGAATATTAAGGTCTTACTGCCTTGTAATTATTTAGTAACGAAAGGGCGGTCGAATTTGGATTATTTGTCAACTTGTGTCATTTGTTTCAAAGGCGGCTTGGACAGGATGAAACTTAAGAATCCTGACTGGTCAGGTATTGTTGAACAAAACTGGAATGTTTTATTACGTCATGTGGCTAATGTCAATTGTATGCTTATTTTCTTAATAACTGTGTGTGTCGCTCATGTGCTGAAGTACGATTTTGTTAATAAAGTAAATTTCTGTTGTTATATTCAGTATCTTTCACTCCAGGACCCCAGTGTCCTAGTTAGCCGTGCTCCAAAAGATACCACCATTCCATGTTTTCGTAGTAGGGCAAATCGGGGTGGAGGGTTTCAGACATCAATATCCAGAACAGCAAAATGGAGATTCAAATCAAAATTTAATAATGAAACGTATATTTTATTTATCATACAGGAGAATAAAATAGACTCCATAAAACAGATGATGTGTGTGGGACATTCATCCTGTCTACCAACAATCCTGCCCACACCATCATCATGTGATTGGCCACTGGAGCTACACATGCAGACGACAGCCATAATACCTCAGACACCCTCCAGGCCGACAGACGGCAGTGTGAGCGCCACCAGAGGTCGTGGGCCCACAGATCTGCTTGGTTCTGTAGGGTCACATGGCTGCAAATAGATACAGTTGTATTTAGGTGGCTCCAGGATATTTAGGCTGGTGCTGAGCTGCACCAAGCCAGTTCATTCCTTTGCGGCCACAGTAGTAGTCCATCAATCAGAGCTCTCACTTTGGAAATCATCAGAATCTCCTATGTTGTGCTACTGCCAGTGCTCAGTTCCATTCCAGCATTTCTAACCACTTGGAAGTTACTGCCCATGTACTACTGCTGTTCCAGAATACGCAATAAGTTATCCAGTTGATGGTCGAGAAGATGGCCGCCATTGGCACGATGCCTCCTGAACTCTACAACCGTCTGTCATATATCGATTCCCTTGTAAAGGGATTTCAGATGTCGCCCTCACCATTCCTGCTTGCATTTGGCATCACAGGTGACGCTCACCATTTCATGACCTTTTTTTGTTATATGCAGGTCCTGAAATATACCACTCACTGCAGCAGCTCACCCCTAAGGTCGAGGCCCAAGCACTCCTGTATGAATGTTTGGAGTCGTGCCTCCTAGCATATTTCGACTCTTGAGTGGCACTGCAGGACCCCCCCCCCCCTCCAAGTGTTTACTGCCCTCCCACTGCCCACCCAATTTGCCAGTCCCAGTTTCGGCTCTCACACTGCCCCAAGTCAGCTGTCATAAGCACAACTCCTGCAGCTGCATGACAACCACAACAGCTGTCCTCTTGCAGCAGTTGCTTCAAAAAACATTAATGACAACAGTGCTATTACTACCAAGCTACAACCTGTGGCAAAAGGGGACACACATCAGATGTCTATCATTCATCCCTCAAGATGAACGTGGATTAAGCCCGACTGGACCCACTCCCCCCAGAGTTTGGGGTCGATCAGGTGCCTAATGTGTACTCTCGAGGTGTCTTTCAAATTCTAGCTGTACTACACTATCCAACAGACTCTCCAACTGACGATTCTTAAAACTGATACAGGTTCTTCAATGACTGAGACACATATCATGACCTGGGCTCCCCTTTATTTCAGGCATTTTCCAAACAACTTTGAAGTTACGGCAAAAACGCCATTAAAGTTAAAGGCCACTTTAATACTAAGGTCCAATACCAGGCAGCCACCTTCACGTCATTTGTCCTTTTGGTTCCTACAACAGGGACCACGAACATTCTAGGTTTAGACTTCTCCAACACCTTGACTTTGAAAGTCCAATTCTGCCATTTATGGCCAGATTGTATTTAGGCAACAAATACGAATCCGTTCTCTTATGGTCATTTGATGTCATCACAATTTAAGCCGCATGTCGTCCTTCTCTCATCGTTACACCCCATTTCTTTAACGTCCGCAACGCTTCTTTTGCACGCAAGGACAAGCCTCAAAAAGAGCTCTAACGCCTCCAAGAAGATGGCAACTTCACTGCAGTCCCTAGGAATCAGTGGGCCACCCTGATTATCTTCGTGGAAAAACCAAATGGATCACTCAGGCTTTGCAGAGACATCAAGGATACAATCAATGTCCAGTCAGTCTATCACCGACACCCATCCTGTCCCAAAAGTCAAATCATGGTACACCATACTGGGAGCAAGCTTTCACTGATTTACCTTAGACGAGGTATCGAGAAGCAATTTAGGCATCAACACCACTTTTGGTCTTTTCTGCTATAACAGGCTTACTTTTAGCATTGTCAGAGCCCTGGATATTTTTCAACGCTATTTAGATAATTGATACAGCACCTGCCCGGAATGGCCAACTATCTAGATGACAATTCTGTTACAGATAAAAACGGTCAAGAATGAGCCACCAACCTAGACAACTTATTTTCTGTGCTCCAGCAGGCCATTCTCAAGTTAACAAGGACAGATGCTGTTTTGTTTGTACCACAGGTCGAACATTTGGGACATGTCTAAGTGCTTTAGGCCCCACGCCACATTACATCCAAGCCATCCACAAATTTCTGGCCCCTAAGGACACTAAATAACTCCGATGTGAGTCGAGACGACTCAGTTACTATAAGGGATTCATTCCCCTTGTAGCAGCCACCATGGTACCAATTCGTAAGTTAGTGCAGAAAAATGTCAAATGAATGGGACTCCTATACGTGACAAAGTCCTCCAGGATCTAAAACAAGCTCTCCTTTGTCCAACAAGTCTCACGGCCTATGATCCATCAAAGTCATTGATTGAGGTTTCTGACGCTTTACACTATGGCTTGGGTGTGGTCCTGGCTCATGAAGTCGATGGAGGGGAACACCCTATTGCATTCATCTTCAGAATATTAACGCAGGCACAACTCAACTATAACCAGTTAGAGAATGAGCCTCTGGCTATAGTTTTTCCTCTGAAGAAGTTGCATGGTTACACATTTGTCAGAAAGTTTACACTCCTAACTGACCACAAACCGCTTTCACCATTGGTCAAGGTTAACTCGAATATTCCAACCATAATGCTACATGGTCCCCAGCAGTAGGAGCTGTTTTTGTCTGGATACTCCTACAACATCAAGTATTGTTCCATGGCTCAACATGCAAACTCCAATATCCTTTCTCCACTATTGCGACAAAGACCCATAATACTACTCGACACCAGAGGTCTGTTTCCACATGGATACTGAAGCAGAAGAACCAGTGACTGCCTTTCCCTTAGATGTAGCAATCATCTCCTGCCGATCCTCTGAGAATCTAATCATTTGAGAAGTACTCAGTCAAGTATAGCACAGTTAGTTAGCAAATCTCAAACAGCTGGATTACTCAGAAGTACAAGCCTTCTAGTATCGTCGCAACCAGCTATCCATTATTATGGGCGTTCTCTTACTTCAGGGGGACAATTGTCAAACTCACGTTGTAGTCCCACATGCCATCAGACGATGCATATTGTCACTTCTGCACGAGAAATATTGGTAGCTAGGCAAGATGAATGTAAGCAAGGATTTGACGCTGACATTGCCAACATGTTTGCAGGATGTGGCAAGTGATAGAGTAAACTGGCAGCACCAACTTGGCGACATTCCCCTAACCAAGTGTGTCATCATCTTTATCACACGTCAGTTGAGATTTTGCGGTCTCTTTTTTGGCCTATTCCAACTTAATTGTTATCGCCGCAGGCAGTGGGCTCCACTATGTTTCACAGATATCCTCCACTCAAACGATTGAAGTAACGACTCGCATTTTTTTCCATCAAAGGGAACCCAGTATCCATAGTAACAGATAACGGCCCCCACTTCACATCCTCTGTATTTTCACCTTGTTCATATGGCAACCTTTCACCCAGAGTCCAATGGGCTGGCAGAGACGTTTATCCACGCTTTCAATTTGTAACTGGCAAATCTGTACCAGAACCATATTCTAGGTGAAGCACTGTCTCTTTTCCTAGCCTCCTACCACTCCACAAAACAAGATAGAACTAGACTGGCAGAGAAATTGCATGGTAGACCACACGTTTCGCAACTCTCCACCAATCATCCAGGTAGGCAACACCCACTTTCTCGGAAATTATGCCGCCAACAATACTCCATACAGAATGAGGCGTTGGTCCTGGTTTCTCCCAGGGCAGCCAACACTAGCTGCCGGCTGTGGGCACGCATCTGTTGGGTCAAACCACGCTAGAAGTACAATTTCTAGACGTCTTCACATGTCGCAAACATATCAATCAGGTGCGCCCTCATAATGCACCGAGACCTTCGACTGGTAGTCATTGTTTCAAAGATGGACTGCTTGGTCTGCGGTGTCACGTGGCCACAAACAGATCCATCTGTACCCTGGTGCCAGCAAGTCAATTAGGCCAGTGACGAGCTGTACTATGTCAGTTTATTCCCTCAAGTCCTTTGGGTTTGTTGTGCATTGTGTACCAGGGCCGTGTGCTCATTGCGCCTCCGCCAGTGTAGGACATATCAACAGAAATTGATTACATAAAGATCGAAATACGTACACTGAATATGGATGCAGTGGGTATTCACCATCACGTAGATGGAATCAACGAAAAGTTCAATTCCTAAATGAACAAAATACAAAAAAGTCTGGAACCGGTTCTTGAAGGTAGTGACAACGAAAAACTTTCTGCTGTGAAAACAAAATTGCATGTGAAAAATTAAGCAGAATTGCTAAAAATGAAACATTTTACTTCGGATGTAAAGTGAGAACTATATAAACTGGTTAACTGTTGTGAACAAAAACACCGAAAAGCACAAAAATGGGAAACAACGAATTGTGAAGTTCAGAATCAAACTGGATACTTGAAACAGAAAATACAGGAAGGACCATATACCGTGTTAAGTAACGTAGTCAGTGCGAACACATTAAAGAATGAATTTAAATGCAAACCACGTAAAAGGTGGGATGGACAGTTCCCTGTCGGTTTCATTAAAAGAGGTGAAGGAGGTACGCGTAAGGGAACGACAGATTGCTACAGAATTAAGTCTGTGATGGATTCTCTCGCAAGTAACACGAATAGAGGATAGACTATCGGGATACCGAAAGTATCCGACAGCAAACAAGGAAAGAAGGCTTGTAGAGTAAAAATGTAGATGTGGACCTTTCCAGCATGTACAGTATTAGAGCTAATGAGATGGTGTTCGGGAGAAGAGATGAGGAGCCGTATATGTCGTTGACGAACATGGCCACACCATCTTTAGCTCTCCTCCCACTACAGTCTTCCTGTCTATAAGTCTATTGTCTATAGTACAGGGACATCAGTGTCTTCTAAGTGAAGTTCTCGCCTGCGCAGATAAACTTAATTCCTCCACACAAATCTTGAACTATTGTTGTTCCCCTGTAAAGTGGAGGCCGTTTTATCAGTGAGGTTTATTTCATTTTTTTCTGCCTGTAGAGATAAAGATCGCGTGATGAGATGGATGATCTAAGACCAAAAACTGTGCCTTCAGGTCCATATAATAGTACATGTTTTCTGCCGACGCAGCAGACTGATCCGAAATTACTAGTGACTTATGCTCAAGTAGCTTCGAAATGGTTTTGTCATGTCTTTATTGATGACTAATATGTATATCCTTACGTAGCGACGATGGTGATTTAACTATTGGGGGCATCTGGATATTGTCTTTATGATGACTGGATGATATTGTACTTTGGTAATTTTGTTGCTCTGAACGGAAATTCAGATTTTTTAGATGCTGCGCTTTTGGAATTTCCCAGAACAGGTGCTTGCACAAATACTGCTAAGCTTATCTGCGTTTATGCATAGACTTTTTAGACAGATATTATTTCTAATCCAGGGCAAATGAGGTTGCAAATATTTTGTGGCCGTAACACTTCGTACGTATTCTTCGCGTCACCAGAATCAATTTGCCTCGTTAACTTGAGTTCCTATACCTTTCGTTGTCCCTGATGCAAAGGACAGTCCCAATTCAGATGTGGTGTGTGTGAGAATAGTGTGCACACACTTAACCCTAGGACGCCTAAGGCGGCGGAGGGGGGGGGGGGGGGGTTCGTTAAACCCACAATTTTTTTATGTCCCCTGCTTTTGCCCAAGTAACTTTCATACTACATATTCCCTTTGAGTTATTGTTTGTTGGCTATTTTATGAAACGTTAGTGTCAATATATTTTATAGAAAATTCCTGCTATGAAAGGAAAAAAAACTTATTATGGGACCAACAACCCCCCCTCCCCCCCCTTAGGTTTCCATGCTATAGAAAATTTCCCTTAGTAGGATTTCGTATTTCTCATCTCTACAACAATGCAAGTTAGTTTGTTGTTGGTTGGTGTTCTTGATATTCACAACAATCGGTTTACTTTCAGAGGAAGTGATTGTTGATGTCAGTCAGCTGTTATTTATCTTGTAAACTTGCAGTGAGTTAGTGCAGTTTCCTACTGTTCACACCCAGACTTAGAAATGACTAAAGGAATACGTGATTCGTCTTTAGAAAGAGTTCTGAATGAAATGTTAGATGAAGATTCTGACTCCAGGAGTGAAAATGAATATGAGGATGTTGTTATGGAGTACGATTCAGATCGGGAAAGTGATGTGGATGTTGGAGAAGATGAAGATAGCGCAGCTTCAGGCAATTCTGGAAGAAGGTACGTAACCACACAGCCTAGAATTCCTCGGAGGTCTGTTACTATTATAGTAAGAGAGCAGGCAGGAGTAACTCCAGCTGGTGTTTGCCATTCACCTGGAGAAGCCTTGAAGTTACTCCTTACGCCTGACATCGTGGATGTTATGGTAAAACATTCAAATGAAGAGGCAGTTAGGAGAAATGTTACTTTGACTAATGAGAAAGAATTTTATGCCTTTATAGGAATCCTGATACTTATGGGGGCAAATAAGGACAATTCTGTCAGTGTACACCATCTTTGGTCAGACCTAATGGGTCGGCCAGTTTACAAGGGTATTATGGCAAGAGAAGTTTCAAGGAACTTATTGCAATCATACGGTTTGATGACAAAAGTACCCGCCAGCTAAGGAGGGAAGCAGACAAGTTCACAGCAATCCGTGATGTTTTCAACAAAGTGAATGATAGGTTTCCACTACTGTATAAACAAGGAGTCCACCTCACCATTGATGAGATGCTCAGCTTGTTTAGAGGGCGCTGCCCCTTCAAAGTATTTATGAAGGATAAACCGGGCAAGTATGGCATCCTTATACGCGTGATGTCCGATGCAGTTGACAGATACGTCTTGAATATGGAACCCTATGCAGGTAATGTTCAGAATTTGTCGAAAGAAGAACGGGGTTCACCAGCTGTCGTCAAACGTCTGGTAGAACCTGTGAAAAATACTGGTCGAAATATTATTACAGATCGGTGGATTTGGCGGAAGAGTTATACCAAGACTACAAAGTTACTACAGTAGGAACTCTCCAGTCAAACAGGAAGCATATTCCAGACATAATGAAGAACACGTCAGATCGAGAGCTATATTCATCAATGTTCTTGTTCACAGACCCATCAACGGGTAGGCCTCCAGTAACGTTGGTGTCCTATATAACAAAAACGAAACCAAGTAAAAACTTACTGATGTTGTCAACAATGCACCAAAATAAAGGCACTGTTGGAGGAGAGAAGAATAAAACCGAGATAAATACGTTTTATAATTCCACTAAAGGTGGAATTGATACCATTGATCAAATGGCGCGTAAGTACACTTGCAAGAGGGGAACAAAGAGATGGCCCCTATCTGTATTTTACTCTCTCATCGACATTTGTGCTATCAATGCAACCACCATATTCATCCAGCAACATCCAAGATGGAATGAAAAGAAACACAACAAACGGAAACTTTATCTTCTGCAAGCTGGGATTGAACTAGTGAAATTGCAGGTAGAAGGAAGAAGTGCCAATGCAAGAGGGATATCTAACCAAATTGTTCAATCAATTGAGACTATTATACAAAATAAAATCAAAGAAATGACAACAGAAGCACGTCAGCCTCCTGCAGGGAAAGGTCGGTGCCATATTTGTGTAAGAGAAGCTTAAACACAGAAGCAGAAGTACAACAATCTAAGTAAACCAAAACAGTGTTGTGGACAGTGTCATAAACATGTGTGTAACACACTTTCAGAAAAAATTGTGAAGTGCGTCTCTTGACTTGAAGTTGAGGACTCAGAGTAGTCTATTATATATGAACACATCTGTATATTGTATTGCAATATGTAAATTTTTTATTCACTCAATCCAATATTTATAAAAATTAACAACATTTATAAATCGATGCCTTAGTTAAAATACATAAACCATTTTGAAAGTTGTAATTTTTCGTCAATAAACTTATTTAATACCTGTGGGCTCGCCGAACACCCCCCCCCCCCCCCCCTTAGGCATCCTAGTTATAAAAAAAGGCTTGCGCGTCCTGGAGTTATAGAGACGAACTACTAATAGAGGACAGTCGCATATATTATATTGGGTTCTAATTTGTACCACTCCTATTTCTTGTACTGTCCTCTGTTTAGTGAGGTCATTGTGAATTACGTGCTTCTTTGTCAGCTGTAAGTTGTGTGTATTGAGGAAGAGATCTTGTTGTAGTTTTCATCTATCTCCTTGCGTGCGTGACGAAGATAATTGCTGTTATAAGTTAAGTGGAAACTTGATGTTTTATTTATGAGCGAATGTACATGAAATAAGATTAGTTTCCAGACAGTCATTAACCTATATTCGTTGTGGTTTTGTATGCAGTAAGTTAAAAAAAAAAATAAAACAGAAAAGGGCGACGTTGGCTACAACGTAACGCTATACGTTTCCTGTATTGTACCGGTACAATTTAAGAAATTTACTAGTACAGTGACCTTTAAAAATGCATTTGGTATTATTAGTGCAATATAATGGCTACAAATGATGTGGTGGATTTGTAATCCGTTCTTTATACTACACTGCGCAATAAAATTAAAGAGTAAGCTTTTGGAAACGCGTTAAATGTCTCTCATTGCGACGCAGAATCATGGAAGTTGACCCCAACTTTCCTCTTTACTGGAGCAAAATCATGGTGCCCTGCGATGTCACCCTCAGCCTCGGCGACGCTTCAAACGGCAAGGTGTCGAAAAAACGGTCAAAGCTCAGAAGGTTATGTGACGTGTAACGTGGGCTAACGAAGTCACGTGGGCACAAAATTTCACCACAATTCTGGCCAACATTATCGTGAATGTGTCACACGAAGAGAATGTCGTCATTCCCCCTTCCTACCAATATTTCAACCCTTCTTTTGACGCCTCTGCGAAGGAGGTCAGTACGTCGACGCCCAACGTTGAAATCACGCAGTTTTCATATGGATAGCCGAGTAAAGCGTTTCCGCCACACCCTCACCTTCAGTATCGACAGGAAGAGACCTCAGGGGGTAACATAAAGAGCGACAACGAAACCACCGCTTCCCCTGGGGCGTTGATTCCCACCCATTTCATAGTTGATAACGACAGTTGACAGTGCGATGAGCAACAATACGATGCCATGTTCTTGACAACCTTTGACACTGCTGACACGCCTCTCCCCCTCCCATCCTCTCCCACGGACTATCAGACCAATAGTGTAATTGGATTGAAGAGTTCCTAGATAACAGAAAGCAGCATGTCATTCTCAATGGAGAGAAGTCTTCCGAAGTAAGAGTGATTTCAGGTGTGCCGCAGGGGAGTGTCGTAGGACCGTTGCTATTCACAATATACATAAATGACCTTGTGGATGACATCGGAAATTCACTGAGGCTTTTTGCGGATGATGCTGTGGTATATCGAGAGGTTGTAACAATGGAAAACTGTACTGAAATGCAGGAGGATCTGCAGCGAATTGACGCATGGTGCAGGGAAGGGCAATTGAATCTCAATGTAGACAAGTGTAATGTGCTGCGAATACATAGAAAGAAAGATCCCTTGTCATTTAGCTACAATATAGCAGGTCAGCAACTGGAAGCAGTTAATTTCATAAATTATCTGGGAGTACGCATTAGGAGTGATTTAATATGGAATGATCATATAAAGTTGATCGTCGGTAAAGCAGGTGCCAGACTGAGATTAATTCGAAGAATCCTAAGGAAATGCAATCCGAAAACAAAGGAAGTCCACTGCTTGAATACTGCTCTGCAGTGTGGGATCCGTACCAGATAGGGTTGATAGAAGAGATAGACAACTTCCAAAGGAGAGCAGCGCGCTTCGTTACAGCATCATTTGATAATCGCGAAAGCGTTACGGAGATGATAGATAAACTCCAGTGGAAGACTCTGCAGGAGAAACGCTCAGTAGCTCGGTACGGGCTTTTGTTGAAGTTTCTAGAACATACCTTCACCGAAGAGTCAAGCAGTATATTGCTCCCTCCTACGTATATATCGCGAAGAGACCATGAGGATAAAATCAGAGAGATTAGAGCCCACACGGAGGCATACCGACAATCCTTCTTTCCACGAACAATACGAGACTGGAATAGAAGGGAGAACCGATAGAGGTACTCAAGGTACCCTCCGCCGCACACCGTCAGGTGGTTTGCGGAGTATGGATGTAGATGTATATGTAGATGTATATGTAGATGTAGAACCATTCTCTAAGGACACTGTCAACCTGTAACAACACTGAGCGTAATCGCATCTCTTTGGCGTTCATTGCGACCTCAGCTTTTGCTCTGTTGTATGAGATGGAATCATCAGCGGCCATTAAAAATCGTGCAATGAAATTCGAAAGTGAGCCGAAGCAGCAACCTTTGTTGGGCACTTTAAAAGTTTACCTGTACACGATTCCTAGACGTCAGTGCAACTGGCAACCATTTCGACACCGTGACACCAGCGGAACATCGCTCCACCAGCCCCTGCTGGCTGCAAGCGAAATCCACTGGGTGTCGAAAGGGATGTTTGTCACGGCGGCATCTAGGAAGAAGTTTGTGGCTATCTCTGTACAGGAACATTTTTTAAGTGCCCAACAAAAAAGTGCAGTTGGCACCGATGGTTTGCCGAACCTGGGAGATCTTAGAGGGAGCCTCTGCTGTTTTATGCACGCATGTGTCACTGTCGCCCTCCCCTTACCACCAGGATGGCGTGAAACAAGAGGGCTGAAAAGGCAAAAACACCCTGCTTCGGACCAGATTCCAGTTCCATCGGATGGATTTGAAAAATCTCTAGTGGTTCCACGCTGTAGACCAGAGCAAAAATTGCCGTTGCACTACAGACGAAAGGGGTGCGATCACTTTCAGTGGTGTTGCAAGCCCTTAGAGCAAGGTTGTATCGTACATGAGGTGTCAGCACTGTCAAAGGTTGTCAGTAATGTCTTCCTGTTGCTCATCGCACTGTAAACTGTTGCTTCCGGCTACGATATGTATGGGAATCAACGCCCCAAGAAAAAGGGTGGTTTCATTGGCGCCCTTTATGCTACCCACTCAGGCCTTTTAGTGTCGATACTGAGCGGCCGTATGTTTGAAATGTTTTCCTCTACTACCCATAAGATTTCAACGCTGGGCTTAGCGGTTCAGATTTCCATCGCAAGGGCATCAGGGAAAGGGGCTAGATGTGGGCAAGGAGGGGTGTGACGACCTTTTCATCGTGTGACACGTACACTATGGCGTTGGGCAGAGCTTGTAACACCGAAAATGCAGGATGCATGGCACCTGCTAACGAAATATAATTATTTTCTGAATTGTATGTAAATATTTGTAATTTAAATGCTTTCTTTTAATAAGTAAGGACATTGCTTCACTGTATGTGTAAATTTAGGTATTTATCTGAGTCTTACTGTGACACTTATAAACTCTGGGAAAAAGCCAAAGGAATTGTTATTTGCATCGACTAGCAACGATATTAGCAGTGCTTGTGCGTTGTAAAATCTTTGGGTAGGGAGTTGTTGCGCGGAGCGCGCAGAGAGAGAGAGGGGAACGGGTTCCAGCTCTCACACTACAGAGTACCATTTTCGGCGGCATCATGTACGCGCACAACTTGACTAGAAGAAGGGATCGGTTGGCAGAACATGTTCTGAGGCATCAAGGGATGACCGATTTAGTATTGGAGGGCAGCGTGGAGGGTAAAAATCATAGAGGGAGACCAAGAGATGAATACTCTCAACAGATTCAGAAGGATATAGGTTGCAGTAGGTACTGGGAGATGAAGAAGCTTGCACAGGATAGAGTAGCATGGAGAGCTGCATCTAACCAGTCTCAGAACTGAAGACCACAACAACAACAACAACATGTACGCGCACCGGCCAGATGTCTAGTAGCAGGAGTACGGACAGTGGACGGGCGGAAGAGGCTGTACTAATTACGGTTGCCTACTCCTGTAATTAGCTGTAGCTACACAAGATGCTACCGTCTTCAACAACAACAGCAACAGTTCCAGCAACGCAGTTTCCTCACCGGCTCCGAGTTTCGTCGTATGCACAGTACTGAAGTAAGGCTTTTCATTGGTAGAAAGTACGGCTAGCCCAGAACCTCAACAGAATTTCATTTGATTCATAAAATTTACACTCCTGGAAATTGCAATAAGAACACCGTGAAGTCATTGTCCCAGGAAGGGGAAACTTTATTGACACATTCCTGGGGTCAGATACATCACATGATCACACTGACAGAACCACAGGCACATAGACACAGGCAACAGAGCATGCACAATGTCGGCACTAGTACAGTGTATATCCACCTTTCGCAGCAATGCAGGCTGCTATTCTCCCATGGAGACGATCGTAGAGATGCTGGATGTAGTCCTGTGGAACGGCTTGCCATGCCATTTCCACCTGGCGCCTCAGTTGGACCAGCGTTCGTGCTGGACGTGCAGACCGCGTGAGACGACGCTTCATCCAGTCCCAAACATGCTCAATGGGGGACAGATCCGGAGATCTTGCTGGCCAGGGTAGTTGACTTACACCTTCTAGAGCACGTTGGGTGGCACGGGATACATGCGGACGTGCATTGTCCTGTTGGAACAGCAAGTTCCCTTGCCGGTCTAGGAATGGTAGAACGATGGGTTCGATGACGGTTTGGATGTACCGTGCACCATTCAGTGTCCCCTCGACGATCACCAGTGGTGTACGGCCAGTGTAGGAGATCGCTCCCCACACCATGATGCCGGGTGTTGGCCCTGTGTGCCTCGGTCGTATGCAGTCCTGATTGTGGCGCTCACCTGCACGGCGCCAAACACGCATACGACCATCATTGGCACCAAGGCAGAAGCGACTCTCATCGCTGAAGACGACACGTCTCCATTCGTCCCTCCATTCACGCCTGTCGCGACACCACTGGAGGCGGGCTGCGCGATGTTGGGGCGTGAGCGGAAGACGGCCTAACGGTGTGCGGGACCGTAGCCCAGCTTCATGGAGACGGTTGCGAATGGTCCTCGCCGATACCCCAGGAGCAACAGTGTCCCTAATTTGCTGGGAAGTGGCGGTGCGGTCCCCTACGGCACTGCGTAGGATCCTACGGTCTTGGCGTGCATCCGTGCGTCGCTGCGGTCCGGTCCCAGGCCGACGGGCACGTGCACCTTCCGCCGACCACTGGCGACAACATCGATGTTCTGTGGCGACCTCACGCCCCACGTGTTGAGCAATTCGGCGGTACGTCCACCCGGCCTCCCGCATGCCCACTATACGCCCTCGCTCAAAGTCCGTCAACTGCACATACGGGTCACGTCCACGCTGTCGCGGCATGCTACCAGTGTTAAAGACTGCGCTGGAGCTCCGTATGCCACGGCAAACTGGCTGACACTGACGGCGGCGGTGCACAAATGCTGCGCAGCTAGCGCCATTCGACGGCCAACACCGCGGTTCCTGGTGTGTCCGCTGTGCCGTGCGTGTGATCATTGCTTGTACAGCCCTCTCGCAGTGTCCGGAGCAAGTATGGTGGGTCTGACACACCGGTGTCAATGTGTTCTTTTTTCCATTTCCAGGAGTGTATTTAAAGAATAATCAGTTAAACTC
This sequence comes from Schistocerca nitens, assembly GCF_023898315.1. Taxonomy (NCBI): domain Eukaryota; kingdom Metazoa; phylum Arthropoda; class Insecta; order Orthoptera; family Acrididae; genus Schistocerca; species Schistocerca nitens. The sequence continues at coordinate 390,143,765 of NC_064616.1, forward strand.
AGGGCGATTATGTCCTCATTGCCACCAGACATTGTTACCAAGCAGGATCCTTGTTCCTTTTTTCCCTTATATGCTAACCGAGTGTCATAAGAAACAAATTGAATAGTTACAGCCAGTTTATTAATGAATAATTTCACTTTTAAGGATTTTATCCTCAGTCTACTTTCAATTAACTGTTGTACAACAGAGGCTTCAGTATATGACTAAAGTAAAGCAATTTCATTTTTCAAGTTTGAGAATGTGTCACAGGAAAAAAATCTAAATCTAAAGAAAATGCACAAATTAAGGGTGCGGAAGTTTTATTTATTTTACACATAGCTTTGAGCACATGGCTGTTTGGTTTGGTACGTATTCTAGTGTTTAATTCTGTTCAAGTCAGTAAAAAAAATGCTCAGTTGTTTAGACAATAATATGAAATCCAATTTGGAAAATAAGTAATGGCGATGTAAATATTGCTTGCTTTTTTTTCTAAATTTCTTTGATGACGTTATGTTGAGGTCACTGAAAGTCATTGTTCACGTAACGAAGTTCAATACTAACATACAGTTTAATTACGTATTTTCAAATCATTAATCGATTGCCTTTTTCAAAATTTAATGTCAAGCGTAATGTAAGAGTCACTTCTCAGGTTTCTTTATCATTACACAGTCACTTAGAATTAGTGTCAAAAAACGTGACAACCTTCAGTTGCCACGTCAGTGATTAATAATACATGTTTTTCTTTCCCATCATCTTGTACAGGGTTTTGTATGTAAATTGCCCTAGTGGGCTGGCGACCATTAATTATTTCCTTTTCCTTCTTTAGTGTAACTTTTCTGTCCAGTGTTGTTCGTGAGTGAATGCACAAAATAACTTTCATTTTCCAAGTTATAGCCCTGTTCGGTTTAAATACTTTTTAATTTTAGTGTAATTTACATCAGAAGGGTCGGTTGCACACTTTCCTCCTATTTATCGGTATCACTTCTTTGGGAAAGGTAACTGTGGTGTCACTGCCAGACACCACACTTGCTAGGTGGTAGCTTAAATCGGCCGCGGTCCATTAGTACATGTCGGACCCGCGTGTCGCCACTGTGTGATCGCAGACCGAGCGCCACCACACGGCAGGTCTCGAGAGACGTACGAGAACTCGCCCCAGTTGTACGACGACGTTGCTAGCGACTATACGGACGAAGCCATTTCTCTCATTTGCCGAGAGACAGTTAGAATAGCCTTCAGCTAAGTTAATGGCTACGACTTAGCAAGGCGCCATTAGCCTTAAATAGCTTGTATATAAAGAGTCACTTGTATCGCCACAACCTCCAGATGTCTCATCAAGAACGATGTATACAAGGATGTATTATAAGTTAAGTATATTCCAAAGATACGTATTTTCTTTATCACATTCATTAAGTCTCCTGTTTCAGACCTCACTCCATCCTTCGTGAGTTAGCGCGTGCATCTTGGCCGCCTCTTTCAATTAGTGTGCGTAGTGTTGGCAAGTCTGCCGACACTACAGTAACCTTATCCAGTTACAAAAAAATCCATTAGGCATACACGCGATCCACGGTCATATTTTATATCGCAAGCAGGATAGGCCGATTAGTAAGGGGGAGGTTACACATGGCGACCGTGACAGGACAATAACAGTTTGGTATTGTACTGGGCACGAATTTGCATTGTGCAGTTTTGTAGCGAATAATAAGTTGTTGCTACAAACAAAGTCGCTCACATATAATAAGTGGCAGAAATAAGCGGCACATTTAAATTTCACAGTAATCAGCAAACTGGGCAACATAAATAAATTAGGCGAAACGAGTAATTTTATTGTACGAAAGGCGGAACAATCGGTCGAACAATGCACGAGCCAGGAAGCGGGACCCATTGTTCAGAGTTCTGCAGCTAGCATCACAGACGTTGCTGCTGAAAGTCGAACAATGGCAGAAATGGAATTCCAGGCACTTGCAAATGCTTCAGAATACGGAATAAAAAGAGTGTGTGTGTGTGTGTGTCTGTGTGTGTGTGTGTTGGGGCTTATGGGCGCTCAACGGAATAAAAAGTAAAACCGAACCTATTGATGACGGATACGAGGACTCTGTTAAGACAGAACCGGTGTTTCAACCTGTGATTTCCAGAAATATAGGCCGGCCAGAGTGGCCTAGCGGCTCTAGGCGCTTCAGTCTGGAACCGCGCGACCACTACGGTCGCAGGTTCGGATCCTGCCTCGGGCATGGATGTGAAAGATGTCCTTAGGTTAGTTAGGTTTAAGTAGTTCTAAGTTATAGAGGACTGATGACTTCAGATGTTAAGTCCCATATTGCTCAGAGCCATTTGAACCATTTGAACCAGAAATATAAATGATTTGTTCAGTTTGTTAATCAGTAAAACGGATGCCCAATCAGCAAAAATAGATGACCAGAATAAAGCAATTAAAACTGTTAACGGTAATATTGGAATTATTAACACAAAGGCTGCGTGAGATTAGCCGAGCGGTCTAGGGCGCTGCAGTCATGGACAGTGTGGCTGGTCCCGGCGGAGGTTCGAGTCCTCCCTCTGGCATGGGTGTGTGTGTTTGTCCTTAGGATAATTTAGGTTAAGTAGTGTGTAAACTTAGGGACTGATGACTTTAGCAGTTAAGTCCATAAGATTTCACACATTAACACAAAGGTAGATAAAATTGGAGCAGAAGTAGTAGCACTGAGTACCGAAATCGGTAATCTGAAGCGTGAGGAAATGCAGATGATAAACGGGTATTCATTGGACAAAGATATTGTACTAGAACTGACATGTGATTACATTTTCACGCAATTTGGGTACATAGATCCTGAGAAATCAGTACCCAGAACAACCACCTCTGGCCGTAATAACGGCCTTGATACGCCTGGGCATTGAGTCAAACAGAGCTTGGATGGCATGTACAGGTACAGCTGCCCATGCAGCTTCAACACGATACCACATTACATCAAGAGCAGTGACTGGCGTATTGTAACGAGCCATTTGCTCGGCCACCATTGACTAGACGTTTTCAATTGGTGAGAGATCTGGAGAATGTGCTGGCCAGGGCAGCAGTCGAACATTTTCTGTATCCAGAAAGGCCCGTACAGAACCTGCAACATGCGGTCGTGCATTATCATGCTGAATTGTACGGTTTCGCAGGGATCGAATGAAGGGTAGAGCCACGGGTCGTAACACATCTGAAATGTAACGTCCACTGTTCAAAATGCCGTCAATGCGAACAAGAGGTGACCGAGACGGGTAACCAATGGCACCCCATACCATCACGCCGGGTGATACGCCAGTATGGCGATGACGAATACACGCTTCCAATGTGCGCTCACCGCGATGTCGCCAAACACGGATGCGACCATCATGATGCTGTAAACAGAACCTGGATTCATCCGAAAAAATGACGTTTTGCCATTCGTGCACCCAGGTTCGTCTTTGAGTATACCATTGTAGTCGCTCCTGTCTGTGACGCAGCGTCAAGGGTAACCGCAGCCATGTTCTCCGAGCTGATTGTCCATGCTGCTGCAAACGTCGTCGAACTGTTCGTGCAGATGGTTGTTGTCTTGCAAACGTCCCCATCTGTTGACTCAGGGATCGAGACGTGGCTGCACGATCCGTTACAGCCATGCGGATTAGATGCCTGTCATCTCGACTGCTAGTGATACGAGGCCGTTGGGATCCAGCACGGCGTTCCGTATTACCCTCCTGAACCCACCGATTCCATATTCTGCTAACAGTCATTGGATCTCGACCAACGCGAGCAGCAATGTCGCGATACGATAAACCGCAATCGCGATAGGCTACAATCCGACCTTAATGAAAGTCGGAAACGTGATGGTACGCATTTCTCGTCCTTACACGAGTCATCGCAACAACGTTTCACTAGGCAACGCCGGTCAACTGCTGCTTGTGTATGAGAAATCGGTTGGACACTTTCCTCATGGATGCGTTGATGTCGTTAGGTGTAAGTAGTTCTAAGTTCTAGGGGACTGACAACCTAAGATGTTAAGTCCCATAGTGCTCAGAACCATTTGAACCATTTGAACTTTCCTCATGTCAACACGTTGTAGGTGTCACCACCGGCGCCAACCTTGTGTGAATGCTCTGAAAAGCTAATCATTTGCATGTCACAGCACCTTCTTCCTGTCGGTTAAATTTCGCGTCTGTAGCAAGTCATCTTCTTGGTGTAGTAATTTTAATGGCCAGTAGTGTATTAGTGTACCGGTAGGGGAGAAAGAACCGGCCGCTGTTAAAGCAACAACGGTTACGCAAGTTTCGGTAGAGTATGAGTCAGCAGTGGAAGTAATAGAGCCGATCTCGAATAAAGTTTCTGTTATCGAGCAGGGAAATGCGGAACGCGTGGAGGTGTGGTTAGGTCAGTTCCGACGAATGTACGACGAGTTATAGAGGATTGTATGGGAGGTGTGCTAATCGGGAAAGCAGACAGAAATTGACGCTTCTCAGCCCGCAAAAGATTAGCGTTTTTGAAATGGAAACCTCGGTACCTGAACGGCAGGCTTGTCCAAATGAAGTATGTGAGGTAGCCAACCCCAGCGACACTAGTCCTACTGAAAACAGTGGCGGATGTTACGAGGAGGGGCTAGATGAATTTGGCGATAATGACCAGGTACAACTAATTGAAAGCCACGTAGAATGCAATATCTACGAGGTCAAACCTGACGTTATACAGTCAGGCGAGGGAGATGAGGGTTGCGTGAGCTCGGGAGATGAGATAGAAGAGAAAACAGAGCACTTTTTTCCAAAATTTCGGAAGATGACAGCCATCTTTCCGAAGAATACCTACGTGACGTGACAATTAGCGAACCATTGGTTAAACAAAGTTCATTAATCGATGAAATTGATAGTAAGATTACGGTGTTGAGATCAAAACAAGTTCAACTGCCGCAGGAGAGACAAATAGAGATCGAGAACGTTCAGACACAGAGAATTAGAAAACTGCCGGATAAACCGCTGTCAGCATCGGAACCGGACGGATTTTTCTGGGACGACCCGGAGATAGATGAGGATTTGTTGGAGAAAGACCAAACCATTGATAATGACAGGTGTAAACAGATTGTAGTGCCCATTAATATGTAGAGCCAACAAATGCAAATTTTAATTGATACAGGGGCAGAGCTAAGTGCTATGTCGGGAAAAACTTTTGAATAACTCAAAGATAAACCAGAAGTAGTAGTAATGCCAGTAATGGGAGTCAAAATAATCGGTGCTACCGGAAGGAATAGTAAACCAATAACAAACCAAATATCTGTATGTTTTGCGATTCAAGGAGAACCATTCGAACAGGATTTTGTCGTTGTGCCAGATCTGTGCACCGATATTATTGTGGGGTTAGATTGGTTGGTAAAATATCACGCAATTATTAACTGCAAAAATAAGACCACGAAGTGCATTTTCAAAGACAAGACCGAAGTAAATGTGAGTTTCTGCCTCGTGATGACTGGGTGTTGTGTGATGTCCTTAGGTTAGTTAGGTTTAAGTAGTTCTAAGTTCTAGGGGACTGATGACAATATCTGTTCAGTCCCATAGTGCTCAGAGCCATTTTAAATGTGAGGTTTGATGAAAGTAGTGGCGATGTGAGTAGTGAATGAAAACCTATTCATCTTGTTACTTGTCCTAATGAGATTGCCATAGGCAGAAAAATGGAATACTACGGTATCCGCAAAATGAACATCGACTATTGTTTGGAAGACGAATTAGAGAGCATTTTAGAAAGATTACCAAACGCCCAGCCTGAAAAAAAAAAACGAGATCTGTATGACGTAATAGTGAGAAACAAGAACGTGTTTTCAAATAAACCGGGGCTTGTTACGGGGTATCAGTGCAAGTTAAATGTAATACCCCAAGAACCATTCTTTGTTAAGACTATATGCGGTACCGCTATCCAAGAAAGAGGTGTCCAACAAGATATAGATCGGATGTTAGAATGTAATGTTATAGAGAGGAGTACCAGCCCCTAAAATAATCCCTTAATAATAGTAGGAAAGAGAGATGGTAGTGTAAGGATTGTGATAGACGCACGCACGTTGAACAAGGTCGTTCAACGTGAGACGGATAGAACGGAAAGTATGGAAGAGATACCGCAAAGATTTCACAATGTACAGTTCGTGACTAGCCTTGACCTGACAGATGAGTAATGGCAAATAGCCTTAGAAGAAGAGTGTAGGAAATATGCGGCGTTTTTATACGGAGCCGATGTTACCAGTACAAGGTAGTGCCATTCGGCCTGAATACATCTATTTCTGTCTATATCAGGTCCCTAGATAGGGTGTTACGTGCTGCCCTGATCCCAAAACTGACAGCTTTCGTGGACGATTTGCTGCTGGCGAATTCGTCGTGGCGAGAACATTGCGAATTGTTAGATGAAGTTTTCAGTGCTTTACGCAAAGGTGGAATGACGCTGAAACTGAAGTAGTGTGAGTTTGTGAAGAAAGAACTGAATTTTCTTGGTCACATTGTAACAACAGAGGGTATCACTAAAGATCCACAGAAAGTGCAGGCAATAAAGAACTGTCCACCGCCGAAGACTAGGAAACAGTTAAAAAGTTTCCTAGGGCTCTCAGGATTCTATCGCAAGATCGTGCAGGGGCATACGTTCAACGATCCAAACCTGAACAACTTATTGCGAAAAAATACGCCATTTGTGTGGACTGACCAGCGTTAGGCCGCATTTGAAACACTGAAAAATGAATTACTACAGACTAACATAGTGTACCATCCTGATCTTGCGTTGCCATTTCATATGGGAACGGACTCATCTAATTATGGCTTAGGGGCAGAATTGTTTCAAGAGGGAGGAGAAGGAGAAAAAAAAGAACACAGATCAGTCGCGTTCGCAAGCCGAACGTTGACGGAATGTGAGCGAAACTATACGATTTCTGAGAAAGAATTTCTCGCTATTGTATGGGGTTCCAGAAAATTTAAAGGTTATTTGTGGGACCGAAAGGTGATAATTCACACGGATCACAAGGCGCTCACTTATCTAAAGGACTGTCGTTTACTGCATGAAAGATTGACACGGTGGTCTCTTTTCTTGCAGCAGTTTTACTATGACATTTCTTACGTGAGGGGATCAGACCACTGTATAGCGGACGCGCTGTCACGTTTGCCTGAAACCGATCATCGGCTTGTGGAGGACGAGTCTGAAGGCGTACTGAAATTGATCTGCTTTCAAGATGTAGAAGGTCGGAAGAGAGTAGAGAGCATCTGTAAAAACATGCGAAGTCATCAAAACGAGGACGACTGTCTAATAATTGTTAAGAGCAACTATGACGAAAAGAGTAGAGAAGGGTTCAAATGGTTCAAATGGCTCTGAGCACTATGGGACTCAACTGCTGTGGTCATAAGTCCCCTAGAACTTAGAACTACTTAAACCTAACTAACCTAAGGACATCACACACATCCATGCCCGAGGCAGGATTCGAACCTGCGACCGTAGCGGTCGTGCGGTTCCAGACTGTAGCGCCCTTAACCGCTCGGCCACTTCGGCCGGCAGTAGAGAAGGGAAGGAACTGAGAAAGTATTACAAAATATATAACAATATCTTGTACATACGTAAAGGTGAAGATAGCAATAACTGGCGAGTATGTTGGTCCGCCAAGTACGCCACATAAATAATTGACTACTATCACTTAGCTTATGGTCATTGCGGACCAAAGAAGTGCGCTGAGAAGCTATCGGGAGTTGTAAATTTTAATAATATGCAGAAAAGAGTTGCTAAAAGAATAACGACATGTGATAAGTGCCAGAGGGTAAAGGTAACGAATTGCACGTACCGTGGCCCTATGCAGAGCATAAGACCTAACGATGTGCTGGATTTGGTTTGTACGGACCTCTATGGTCCACTGCCCAAGACTTCAGGGAATTTCGCGTACCTATTAGTGGTGCTAGAAACATTTTCTAAGTTCATCAAGTTATATCCGATAATAAAGGCAATAGCTAGAGTGGTTTATAACAGGTTCGTTAATCATTACTTTGTGCACTTCGACAAACCAAAAGCGGTTTTGTCCGATAACGGAGCGCAATTTACTTCCAAATTATGGAATGAAGGAATGAATAGTAATGGAATCGAATTCAATATAAATTTCGGCCTATTGCCCGAGCGGGAATCCCGCGGAACGGTACATACGTGAATTAGGTCGGCTTCGCCGAAAGTGTTGTCACCAGAATCACAGATCGAGGGGTAATTACGTCGGTGAATTCGAGAAAGTAATGGACGCCTTGACGCATGAATCCACGGGCTACAGTCCGGAAGAAATACTATTAGACCATAAGTCTAAAAGATTAGTGGAAGAAATGATTGCTTTCCCTCCGAGAGTTGATATTAACCTTGAAGTAAAGAAAGAACACCTAAGAGAAATGATGCAAAAGAAAGCTGAAGCACTAATACGGCGTCGTAACGCTAAAGCGCGGTTTGCTAAATTTACTCTGGACGATCTTGTACTTGTTAAAGCACACGAAAAGTCAAGCGAGATCAACCATGAAATTTCAAAATTTAAATTCATTTACAATGGACCAATTGAGATTATCAGTGTGCCTCATACTAACGCTTACTGTTTAGCTTTTCCTAAATCAGGCAAGCTGTTAGGTGTGCGTAATATTGTCGATTTTAAATTGTACCAGTCAAGGACTAACCAGTACGAAATGAGAAGAGAGAAACCAAGCCATTACGTGCTATTCTAGTATTACTGAAGTTTGTGAACATTGTATGTGGATGAATTATGTTAAAATTTTATTGTAATCTGTATGATGTGAGTTATTACCGATGCACTTAGACGAACTGTAAGTTTCAGGTCTGTGTACACGTGTGTAATAACGAACAGTGTTAAGTTATCCACTGTGATGGAATTATAAAGAGGACTCCAAGAGATTACTCGGGAGTAAGTAACAACAATTTGAGGCAGGTGGATGTTCTGGAATGCCACTGCATACACAAACACGAAGATCTAACTTCCCGCTATGGCGCACGCAACGATCCTCCCTTTGAACTGAGTCGTTGCCGGCTCTTGTAGCGCTGCGGCGTTCTTTGTGAATATGCGTGTACATCGCGAATTGGTTTTCTTTCAGCGCCAGCTGTTAAAGGTTTTAATATAAATGTTTATGTTTGGTATCGACGTTATTTAAAGCACACTCACTCGTGCAATGTGGGAGGACACTTATTCTTGATGTACAGTCATGCTCAAAAGTATCCGAACGACCTGAATTGCATTTCGCCTGATTCTCATGCAACCCACATAACGCAGCTATGTAGCAGGTCCTCTAATCGCTCCTCGGTACAGTCGTTTGACTATTGAAAATGGTTCCAACAAGTCACCACTAGAAAACACTGCTCTGTATCGCAATAACTCAAGATGTAAGGTAATACCACGACACTACAAATGTCAGGGAACACCTTATCACAGATAGAACTGTCCTTAAGGCTTGTAAGCTCACATTTATTACAATAAATGACATACGTGAAATGTTACCACTCTCATTATTACGTCAGATAGGTAATGCACGTAGTAAGTTGGTCGTATTCATGATTTCCTCTTCAAAGTAACATACCGTACTTATTATTTAACACAAAATGACATTAAAAATTTAAGTTATTCACTAGCAGCTAGTTGAGAATATGTTTGCACTTGAAATGACACGACGAACCGTCTCGTTCTGCATATGGATTCTAACCCAGGTCATGCAGACTAAGTAAAGATTTCATGACTGACGGAAACTAAAAGTCATTCCTGACTAGGCATACAGAGAATGATATACCTCGATTTTAGACAGTATCAGTTAACAAATATCAACTTTAAACTACGTAAGTAAACGTTTTAATGGACGACAATTCCTACCCAGCATCTATTGTCCCTGTTAACGAACTACGAGAGATGTTAAATATTGCTTCTTCACAAGTAACTTACTTGAAGTAAAGCTTTGTGTTGGACAGGGATTCAAACCCTGAACCTAATCGGATTGATGTCGAAGCACAATCAACTGTGACATATCGGATTTTCTCGGCAGTAGCTAGATGTAACTGAACTGAGGAGAAGAAACATTAATTTTTTCCTTCCCAGGACTCCAACCCGGCACCTATCGCTGTTATATTCTAGAGAAAACGAACGTTAAATATGCGTCTCTTACACCAGGAGCGACATGTGAGCATATTTGAACTAGAAATAATATGACGAAGAGTTCAGTGCTGACTGGGACTCGAACACCACACACATCGTTGGTTGACTGCACACAAAGAGACGTGAGCTACCGAAATTTTCTCCACCAGCAGCTCGGAATACCATCCTTGAACTTACAGTGATCTCGCAAATAGTTATGTCACTCACTGGGAGTCAAAACCGTCAGATATCGTTAGTGTTGACAACGAATGAAAATATATTAAAAATCAAAATTATGATCCACCGGCACATAGGTGTTCTCATGCTAGGGCTTGATAATACATAATGAACACTTTAGTTCTGGACCGGGATTCGAACCCATTCACGCGCAATATGTGGATATGTTCAGGAATTTGCAGTTTTGAACAAACAACAAATTGTAGTCGAGCTGTATTGTCACGAAGCTATCAAATACCGCGGTAATGGCGGTCTGAGTTGCAATCCCAGTTCAGAACCAATTTTGTCAACATACACAAGCTCAAATAAAAGAGGAATAAGTGTCCTGTGACCATACATGACATTTGTTTCGTCACTAGAAATAAAGAACCAGTATAAGAAATGTTACTGGTGATAAAGGTTCTACATGTGCCACTCCTGACTTTATTGTGATTCAACCTAACGTCTACTTGGTAAAAAAGGAATATCATGTTTAATGCGAATTTCAGACCACAATGCCATTATACCTTCTTCACTTGGGGTAGCCAGAAGAGAATAGAATCTGTCTTTCCCTATCAAAAATCGTCAGCAGAAGTTGGAATCGAACCGAGACCATAAACATATAAACATATCTTCAATCAAATAGACCACAATATCACATTCTCTGTGACTTATTTTTCTTTCGTAAAGCCGTTGCGCCACACTGGATGAGATTTCTAACACACAGACTCCGTGGTCCGTTAGTATACGTTGGACCCGCGTGTCGCCACTATCAGTGATTGCAGACCGAGCGCCGCCACACGACAGGTCTAGAGAGACTTCCTAGCACTCGCCCCAGTTGTACAGCCGACTTTGCTAGCGATGGTTCAGTGACAAAATACGCTCTCATTTGCCGAGATGATAGGTTAGCATAGCCTTCAGCTACGTCATTTGCTATGACCTAGCAAGGCGCCATTATCAGTTACTATTGATATTGTGAATCATGTACCGTCCAGACCGACGTTCACCATTAATAGATTAAAGTTAAGTATTCCACCAGCTACGTCCGTTTTTCTAAATTCTAAGTTCCTTGTCCTGTTCCAGACCTCACGCCAGCCTGCGTGAGCTAAAACCCGTGCCTTTCGGCATCCTCTAGTAACACGGTGTTGGCTCTCCTGCCAACCAAAACACTCAGAGTGGCAGATTCAACGTGCTCTCCGCCTAACCACTACAGCACAATCTGTGGAGATGGATGAAATCACGAGAGAGGAGGTAGGCACTGCGTTTATTCCATATACAGGCGCACTCTCGGGGAAAATCGCCCGCATTTTGAAGAAACACCGGGTCGGAACTGTGTTTTGTCCTCCGAATAAAACTCGTGAACTGGTGGGGAACGCCAAAGATGACCTCGGTTTGAGGAAGGCCGGCGTGTACCAGATTCATATCAATGTGGCAAGTCGTATGTTGGTCAGACTATGCGTACCGCCGAGGATCGATGCTGTGAACACCAGAGGCACACTCGACTGATGTATCCGAGCAAGTCGGCGGTCGCTGAACATTGTTTGTCGGAAAATCACGCTATGGAGTATGAACGCACGAGGATTCTGGTACAGACGTCGAGATACTGGGACAGCGTTGTTAGAGAGGCCATAGAAATTCACACCAATGACGACCTCATAAACCGTGACTGTGGCTATAATCTTAGCAAGGCTTGGGAACCAGCGATTGGGTTAATCAAGAGTAAATCGAGCAAACGTATAGTTGTGACGACCACGGCGGATAGAGCCACCACTTCGACGTCATCTCAGACGTCGTCGCAATCTGTTCCACCGCGCGACCGTGGCGCGGACAGCGGGGGGAGCGCGCCGCGGGCGGAGGGTATATAATTCGGCCGCCGCCGCGATCGAACCCAGTTCCCTATGAGCAGCCATAGCGTACGGATCTCCGTGCCGGCACGTTCACAGGAGCTCAGTCCGTCAGTTCACCTGATGATGGCGACATGTATGATCGCCGAAATATTGTGCCCGTTGGACACTGTAGACCGGCAGTACACCCTTGGATATTTTGATTACTAATTTTTTCCTTCCCAGGACTCCAACCCGGCACCTATCACTGTTATATTCTAGAGAAAACGAACGTTAAATATGCGTCTCTTACACCAGGAGCATGATTGAACTAGAAATAATATGACGAAGAGTTCTGTGCTGACTGGCAATCGAACCCCATACACATCGTTGTTGACTACACACACAGCATGTGAAAGTTGCTGGATTTGGACGAGTTACTCCTGTAACTGAAATATCAGATCTGAAGATGGTTCTGAATGAACCGAAACCGGTCATATGAATAAAAATTTGCAATCAAGACGGATTATAAGTAACATTTATGGACATACACATGCTCAAATAAAAGTAGGAATAAGTGTCCTGTGACCATACATAGCGTTTGTTTCGTCACTAGAAATAAAGATCTAGTATAAGAAATGTTACTGGTGATAAAGTTTCTACATGTCGCTACTCCCGACTTTATTGTGGTTCAACCTAAAGTCTACTTGGTAAAGAAGGAATATCATGTTTAATGTGAAATTCAGACCACAATGCCATTTTACCTTCTTCACTTGGGGTTGCCAGAAGAGAATAGAATCTGTCTTTCCCTGTCAAAAATCGTCAGCAGAAGTTGGAATCGAACCGAGACCATGAACATATAAACATATCGTCAATCAAATAGACCACCATATCATATTCTCTGTGACTCATTTTTCTTTCGTAAAGCCGTTGCGCCACACTGGATGAGATTTCTAACACACAGACTCCCTGTAGTGGTTTGCAGCATGTTCAGTACATTCATTTAATTGGTTGACCGAATCACCATGAACTAGCTGCCTCGGCTACCCAGTGCATACATTCGACTCTGTTTTGTAATCACCAAAGTAAAATCACATAACTGACACCTACTTAGAACTGCCAACAGTGTATTATGCAGAAATTTAAATAGGAAGTGTTCCTTTCCACTTGAGCTACTCTATTGCGCTATCTTTTTGTTGAAAACGTTGTGCAGTGCAAAAGAAAAGCTGTAACTATCTGTCTCTCAGAAGTCTAGAACCGGCCATATGCAATATGCATTATCTCTCAGCACTGTGGAATGCGGAAGTTCTGGAGGAAGCATTGTCGCCTCCTGGAGCTCCTACAGCTATGTGTCAGCTGGTAGCGTAACAGTAAGTGTTGCGCACAGTAGAGAAGACGTCGCGAATTCGAGTGCTTTCACTGCTACATTTTTTAAAACACAATTCTGCTGGCTGCTGAAGTTATCAGTCTAATGGAACTTTGAACATAATTCCCTTCACTTCTCAACCCAAAATAATCGTATGTTGAAGAAGTGCTAACTTATGCGACATTTTGTGCTTTTCAGGTTTAATAGACGGCCAGGCAGCAGATGCATCTCGAAACTTTTGTATTATGTACGGGGAGAGCGCATCATGCCAAAATACGTGAGTAAAGTATTTTCTGCATTAGCTGTCGTGTGGTAGTGGCATTTTATTCTTCTTCAAACCTTGTTTGACAGCTTTAACTCAGAACTAGTTTTCTACATGCATGTAATCAATAAACTGCATGTGCATTGTCAGACTGTTATAGATAACATCAGAGAATTCGCATATATCGTTGATGATTAATTTCTCTTTCATGTTTACTATTGTTTTAACAACACTAAAAGAAACCTTACTAAAATTGTGCACTGTATCATAAGAAATGAAATAAAACTACCCACAATAACCTTATGATGAAAGTCATTTTTAATAAAACTGAGTATCTGTACACAAGCGTGCCTCTATCGGCACGAAGTATAAAATACTACTAAATTAGATTTCGATTGGGTCTGTGTTTAATTGGTATACTGTGTCATACTGAAGAGGTATGCAAATGTGGCATATCATAAATAAAGTTATGTATTCCTAAAAACCAAAAATTTGCTTGTCAGCAGCGGAAAAAGGCGTTACCTGTTGTGCAGCATTCTAAGTTTTTCACCATTGCGCTATGAGCCCGAAGTATTTTCTTGCGATTTCCTTATCGATGTTTGATCTGACTGCTTGCAGCTCTTTCACAGAATGGATAAAAACAGTACTGTCAGCGAGACTGGAACTGAGAATCATTAAAGACGCTTGTTCATAGGTCAGCACATTACCACAGAGCTAGCGAAGAGGTATACGTCTTTGTTTTCTCTTACGAGGCCAGTAGTGGCTAGAATTCGGAAACCGCTATTTAAAGGACGAGATTAGTTGCGATTTCCACGGGCAACGACCTTCCTGGGCTTAAAACCGTAAATTAACAATCTTTTGTTACACCTCAAGCGATAATAACTCAGATTATTCAATGGGAATGACAGGAAAAGTCAAGTGAACTTTGAGGCTTAATTCCGTGCACACCAGGAAGTAACTCGTCGATCACAGAGTTACCAAACATACCTTGCCTTGTTGCCAAATCTCAGTTACAGTACCAGCAGGAAGAAGATGTGATCCTACAGCAGGCTGGGAAGTGACCATAGCTGGCGTCTCAGAGGCGCGGCTGCTACAGCCTGGAATACGTAATACGTCTGATTCGCATTTCTGTAACTAGGTTTAAGGACTGGAGCGTAGTTACTAATAATACTCAGAACTGCCTGCAAACTAAGCATCATAAATCAGTATCTCTCATATGCATTTTTATATTTCTTTCGTAAGTGTACTCAAAACAAAGAAACTCATTCATAGACGTTATCGTGTCTCGTCGATAGTCGAGAACTACAAACAAGTAAAAATAAAAAAAGAATGTGGTGTGTGCGTGTGTGTGAGAGAGAGAGAGAGAAGAGAGGGGGGGAGAGGGGGAGAGAGAGAGAGAGTGAGAGAGAGGGGGGGGGAGAGGGAGATAAAAGCAAAACAGAATGAGAGAGAGAGGGGGGGAGAGAGAGGGAGATAAGAACAAAACAGAATGAGAGAGAGAGTAAAAAGTTGTTATAAAGAAATTGAATCATGGTATGTAAAGAAATCTTTCATTAAAATGAAACGTTTTACATCATTACGAAATGTCATATTCAGGATCTATGGAACAAGTATTAATCTAATCTAATCTAATCTAACCTAATCATATTGTTGAATAGCCATGAAGAGTCATGAATTACCGAAATTTTCGTCAATATCAGTAACCAAAACTAAACTTGAAAATAAAAGACGACAGTTTTTATAATAAACCGGGACTCCTATCAAGACCCATTCGTCCCTGTTAACTAACCACAACAGATGTCTGATATACCTCCATTCAGAAGTAACAAAGTGTGCATGCATTTCAAGATGAAGTGCATGATGTGAAGTTCTGTGATGGAGATACGAACCCAACACGTAATCGGATTGTTAATTAAGTAAAATCAAATGTTATGTATCGGTTTTTCTTACCAGCTGCTAGGTGTTTGAATCTAAAACAAGGATACAAATTTTTGTGTCTGAGCGACAAACGAAGCGCACACCTACCGTGCTGTATCATCCACAATTATAGCTTAAGTATCAATTGCTTACTCACCAACAGTAAGATGTGTGCGTGTTTGACCAGAAATAACGACACCTATTCCGATTGTTGGCAACACATGAATAGACATTAACAATGCATGTTAATTTTCACTAGCAGGCCGGTGTGCATGTGATAGGGCTTGAAATGATATTGTGAATATTTTTGTAGTGGATCAGGATTCGGACCAACATACTTACCTTTGGAGGAGACCTAGAGAAGATTGCCGTCTTGGGAAAAGGAACGAAATGATTGAACTATGCTGTTCCGAGAGATACAGCTCCTCAAAAGAGGAGATACGAATTCGAATCACAGTCCAGCACCAAATTTTTAAAATCTCTAGTTCAATCACGTGCAAGTAAAATAAGAGCCCTGTTCCTTTAAATGGATATCGGTTGATCAAATAAAATAAAATTTTCTAATGTAAGTAAGTTTACTGGCGACAGTATTTCTGTTTACCATGGCCGGCCGAGGTGGCCGATCGGTTCTAGGCGCTACAGTCTGGAACCGCGCGACTGCTACGGTCGCAGGTTCGAATCCTGCCTCGGGAATGGATGTGTGTGATGTCCTTAGGTTCGTTAAGTTTAAGTAGTTCTAAGTTCTAGGGGACTGATGACATCAGAAGTTAAGTCCCATAGTGCTCAGAGCCATTTGAACCATTCGTGTTTACCATGACTTCCGCCTATGTCATTTCCCAACGTGAACCGGCTCTGCCCAGTTGGTAATGAAGGAATGTGCGGTTTAATGCGGATTCTGGAGTATAACGTCTTTCTCTTGAGTTTACCAGTGGTAAAGTAAATTCGTTTGTGCCTATAAAAAGTAATTCGACTATTACTATCGTTGTTACTATCATTTTCTTCATACCGCTGCTGGAACAGATTTGCTTCAAGATCATTTAATGCCTTTTGGTCATTGTAGAAGTAGTTGCCCATGAACAGGTTTTTTCCCTGTCTATGGAATCCTTTTCATGCTAATATCAAACATTCACAATTACTCGTAGATTACATTAAAACCAATGTAATTGATGAAGACGTTAGTTGATAGCAAAAACGCGGTGCCTTTCTTCATTTAGTTGCGCGTAGAAATGGCTTTCGAATACTGCCAAACCAAAAGCCAAGGGATCTTACTGCCTTCCGATATACGTCGCTGTCAGTTTTTCCATATGATTTGGCCGGCGTTACCTGTTTCACGTTGTGTATGACAGAGAATGTTTTAGAAAAGCAATTGTTTTCATTTGCAATAAAGAGAAAGATTTTCATTCTAAGCTATCCAACTTCAAAATTTTCGCAATATTAGTTCAAATTTAACATTCGCTTATATAATGTCGGAAAGTGATTCACAGTTACAAAATGCGCATCCGACTCATTGACCTTACACTTAATCGCTGACCATAAATTCTAACTCAGAGTGACACTAGTTTAAGTAACCTAATGTAGCGAAGACTGTTTGCCAATGCTCTTTCTCACAGGAAAATACGCAATTCACTAGTTGGACTCCATAAGTACACGGCAACAGTAATTTCTTCTACATCTACACTTATACCTCGCAAGCCAGCCAACGGTGTGTGGCGGAGGGCACTTCACGTGACACTGTCATTACCTCCCTTCCCTGTTCCAGCCGCGTATGGTTTGCTGGAAGAACGACTGCCGGAAAGCCGTGCGCGCTCGAATCACTCTAATTTTACATTCGTGATCTCCTCGGGAGGTATAAGTAGGGGGAAGCAATATATTCGATACCTCATCCAGGAACGCACCCTCTCGAAACCTGGACAGCAAGCTACACCGCGATGCAGAGCGCCTCTCTTGCAGAGTCTGCCACTTGAGTTTGCTAAACATCTCCGTAACGCTATTACGCTTTCCAAATAACCCTGTGACGAAATGCGCCGCTCTTCTTTGGATCTTCTCTATCTCCTCTGTCAACCCGACCTGGTACAGATCCAACACTGATGAGCAATGCTCAAGTATAGGTCGAACTGGTGTTTTGTAAGCCACCTCCTTTGTTGATGGACTGCATTTTCTAAGGACTCTCCCAATGAATCTCAACCTGGCACCCGCCTTACCAACAATTAACTCTATATGTTCATTCCACTTCAAATCGTTCCGTACGCATACTCCCAGATATTTTATAGAAGTAACTACTACCAGTGTTTGTTCCGCTATCATATAATCATAGAATAAAGGATCCTTCTTTCTATGTATTCGCAATACATTACATTTTTCTATTTTAAGGGTCAGTTGCCACTCCCTGCGCCAAGTGCCTATCAGCTGCAGATCTTCCTGCATTTCGCTGCAATTTTCTAATGCTGCAACTTCTCTGTATACAACAGCATCATCCGCGAAATGCCGCATGGAACTTCCGACACTATCTACTAGGTCATTTATATATATTGTGGAAGGCAATGGTCCCATAACACACGCCTGTGGCAAGCCAGAGGTTACTTTAACGTCTGTAGACGTCTCTCCATTGAGAACAACATGCTGTGTTCTGTCTGCTAAAAACTCTCCAATCGAGCCACACAGCTGGTCTGATATTCCGTAGGCTCTTACTTTGTTTATCAGGCGACAGTGTGGAACTGTATTGAACTCCTTCCGGAAGTCAAGGAAAATGGCATCTACCAAGGAGCCTATATCTAATATTTTCTGGGTCTCATGAACAAATAAAGCGAGTTGGGTCTCACACGATCGCTGTTTCCGGAATCCATGTTGATTCCTACAGAGTAGATTCTGGGTTTCCAGAAATGACATGATACGCGAGCAAAAAACATGTTCTAAAATTCTACAACAGATCGATGTCAGAGATACAGGCCTATAGTTTTGCTCATGTGCTCGACGACACTTTTTGGAAACTGGGACTACCTGTGCTCTTTTCCAATCATTTGGAACCTTCCGTTCCTCTAGAGACTTGCGGTACACGGCTGTTAGAGGGGGGGCAAGTTCTTTCGCGTACTCTGTGTAGAATCGAATTGGTATCCCGTCAGGTCCAGTGGACTTTACTCTGTTGAGTGATTTCAGGTGCTTTTCTATTCCTTCGTGCTAGGATTTAGAGAAGGAACTGCAGTGGGTCTTTCTCTGTGAAACAGCTTTGGAAAAAGGTGTTTAGTTTTCAGCTTTACGCATGTCATCCTCTGTTTCAATGCCATTATCATCCCAGAGTGTCTGGATATGCTGTTTCGATCCACTTACTAAGACCAGAACTTCCTAGGATTTTCTGTCAAGTCGGTACATAGAATTTTACTTTCGAATTCACTGAACGCTTCACGCATAGCCCTCCTTAGGCTAACTTTGACATCGTTTAGCTTCCGTTTGTCTGAGAGGTTTTGGCTGCGTTTAAATTCGCAGTGAAGCTCTCTTTGCTTTCGCAGTAGTTTCCTAACTTTGTTGTTGATCCACGGTGGGTTTTTCCAGTCCCTCACAGTTTTACTCGGCACGTACCTGCCTAAAACGCATTTTACGATTGCCTTGAATTTTTTCCATAAAGACTCAACATTTTCAGTGTCGGAACAGAAATTTTCGTTTGGATCTGTTCGATAGTCTGAAATCTGCCTCCTATTACTCTTGCTAAACAGATAAACCTTCCTCCCTTTTTTTATATTCCTATTTACTTCCATATTCATGGATGCTGCAACGGCCTTATGATCACTGATTTCCTGTTCTGCGCTTACAGAGTCGAAAGGTTCGGGTCTGTTTGTTATCAGTAGGTCCAAGATGTTATCTCCACGGCCGGCCGGAGTGGCCGAGCGTTTCTACGCGCTTCAGTCTGGAACCGCGCGGCCGCTACGGTCGCAGGTTCGAATCCTGCCTCGGGCATGGATGTGTGTGATGTCCTTAGGTTAGTTAGGTTTAAGTAGTTCTTAAGTTCTAGGGGACTGATGACCACAGCAGTTATGTCCCATAGTGCTCAGAGCCATTTGAACCATTTATCTCCACGAGTCGGTTCTCTGATTGATTGCTCGAGGTAATTTTCGGATAGTGCACTCAGTATAATGTTACTCGATGCTCTCCCCCTACCACCTGTCCTAAACATCTGAGTGTCCCAGTCTATATGTGGTAAATCGAAATCTCCACCTAAGACTATAACATGCTGAGGAAATTTATGTGAAATGTATTCCAGATTTTCTCTCAGTTGTTCTACCACTAATGCTGCTGAGTCGGGAGGTCGGTAAAAGGATCCAATTATTAACCTAGCTCGGTTGTTGAGTATAACCTCCACCCATAATATTTCACTACAGGATAAACTCTACTAACAGCAACAAACACGCCACCACCGGTCTCATGCAATTTATCTTTTCTAAACACCGTCTGTGCCTTTGTAAAAATTTCCGCAGAATTTGTCTCTGGCTTCAGCCAGCTTTCCGTACCCATAACGATTTCAGCTTCGGTGCTTTCTATCAGCGCTTGAAGTTCCGGTACTTTACCAAAGCAGCTTCGACAGTTTACAATTACAATACCGATTGCTGCTTGGTCCCCGCATGTCCTGACTTTGCCCCGCGCCCTTTGAGGCTGTTGCCCTTTCTGTACTTGCCCGAAGCGATCTAACCTAAAAAATCCGCCCAGTCCACGCCACACAACCCCTGCTAACCGTGTAGCCACCTGCTGTGTGTAGTGGACTCCTGACCTATCCAGCGGAACCCGAAACCCCACTACCCTATGGCGCAAGTCGGACCACAGTTCCAAAGTTAATGATCTTCAGGTTATTAACATTTTTGTGTTTTCATGCTGTAGCTTTGATAGCAGTAAACGTAAGTAACCATGCGATCACTGTCACCATTCGAGTTGTCAAAGTGGTGGACGACGATGCTGTCGACCCCAGTTAAAGTCTTGGTCATGGCTATGTTTCAGTCGAATATCTCTATGTGCCTTTCTGTGTACTTCAAGATATACTTTAATACACTTGGTACGCATCCAAATTGATATCTGGTAGAGCTGTATTTAGCAACATGAATCAGATATGTTTTCCGAGCAATATATCGGATAACACGTCTGTGCAGCGAGATTTCGTTTGTGTGTTGCGCATGGTGCAGGAAATATTTGTGTTTTGCTTGCTTCTGTTTTAGGTTTCACCCTACTGAATGCGAGCAAGCTCACGAATAAACTGTCAATAATTGGAATTCCACAAGAAGACACTTAAAAGGTGTATTTTTTGCATTATGGTTCAAATGGCTCTGAGCACTATGGGACTCAACTGCTGTGGTCATTAGTCCCCTAGAACTTCGAACTACTTAAACCTAACTAACCTAAGGACATCACACACATCCATGCCCGAGGCAGGATTCGAACCTGCGACCGTAGCAGTCGCACGGTTCCGGACTGCGCGCCTAGAACCGCGAGACCACCGCGGCCGGCTTGCATTATGAATCCCGATGAAAATAACTGTAAATACATTATATGCCTACTTGCTTATTACTCGCGGTTCTCGATGATTTCCTCAAAAATGAAAAGAAAAAGGAAAAAAGAGAGAGAGAGAGAGAGACAGAGAGGGAAAACAAATGGTTCACATGGCTCTGAGCACTATGGGACTTAACATCTGTGGTCATCAGTCCCCTAGAACTTAGAACTACTTAAACCTAACTAACCTAAGGACATCACACACATCCATGCCCGAGGCAGGATACGAACCTGCGACCGTAGCGGTCACGCGGTTCCAGACTGAAGCGCCTAGAACCGCACGGCCACATCGGCCGGCAGAGAGAAAACAGAAATGTGCTTCAAATATCAGCTCGGTGACGCCATGTTCGTCTCGTGATGTAAAGCAAGGATAGTTGATAGGTAATATCTCGTTGTACTAAAGATTTGTATGTCTACAGGGTTCTTTCATTTCTCTCTGCAAACAACCAGAACAGAATTCAGTAACAAAGAGGTAAGAACACCTATGCAGTGCGCCAATTAAACACTCAGCCTTTCTATTTTGTTAATCGTTAAAATTGTCTGTAATGCAGTAAACATCCTTGATTACTGATTTGTTATTACTGCGATTGTTATTGTTATTCGTCACCTCACAGCAGCTTTCCTATCACTCATTGCTGCCGATGAACGTAACGAATGGATCGGGATGAATGGGATGTGGGATGTTTCATCACGGAGAATATACACATTTATCTCGGCGTCTTGTGTTCAGGGTAATATGAAAATCTCAATAAGAGAAGACGACAACGGAATGCCGGTGATGCAGGCAATAATATCCAACTTTTTCTTAACACCATGACGACAGACAAATTGGCGTCTCAGTGTATTTTGATTATAATTCGTTAGCCCTCTTACGACCTCGTTCAATTACCTCGTGGGTGCAGGCATAATATTTTGCTTTTTGAACACCGAGCAATAACACACAAAGATAGTAGATGGAAGGATACAAAGAAACAATCAGACTTATGGGTGTGGGTGAAGTTCATCTTTAGAGGACAAAACAAGAGGGAAACATTACGAAAGCAATCAATACGCTAGTTAGTATAGATTATTTGTATAAATCTGAAGATGAAAAAGCGCAGATCTGCACAGTCCCCGCATCTGCACTTTAGTTTCTATCTTAATGGGCATAACTTTTAGTTTCTTCTCTTCTGAATTTTCAAATGAATCAGTTATTACGTGGCACAGAATAGTTAGTTAACTGGGTTTCTTATAGCTTCCATTCGCACCAACAATTTTCTACATTCTCGTGCAATTCGTGAAATTCTACTTGTATGATCACAAGATTGCACATAGATGGAATCGATTTCGAGGTGCAAAGTGTTTGTTATCTTACGTTTCGTGACAGGTGGGTAAGGTTGATTTCCAAATACTTTTTTATTATACTGAAATAATCTTTTGTCATAAAGTAATAAAGTAAGTGTTTTACTCGTATATATTTTGTGGGAAACTGTAATTGTGATGGAGGATTATACACCTGAATCCTTGACACAAGTGATAGGAGAAAACGCTGCGTATTAACCAAACCCTGCGCCTCCTCTCTGTATCCTCCTATGACATGAGCACGGGATTCTCCTCGCATACCGCTACTGAGCTGTTCCTAGCACAGCTGAGAATTGGCAAAATCGTCATAAACATTTGGCAACAATGTGACAGTGCAATCACTTCTGTGTATGGTACTGAATTGACTCACTAAATTCACTTGATATTCCCTTTCCATTTGAATGACTCATGCTATATAATCCTCATGTAAACTAAGACAGTGAGAAAGAAAATTCAATTTTTTGGCTATAGAAATGTTATTCTGCACACAAGAGACAACTTTTATTATCTTTCAAGATGCGTTATGAGGCTGAGCGGCCGACCGCTGTGGCCACGCGGTTCTAGGCGCTGCAGTCCGGAACTGGGCGACTGCTACGGTCGCAGCTTCGAATTCTGCCTCGAGCATGGATGTGTGTGATGTTATTAGGTTAGTTAGGTTTAAGTAGTTCTAAGTTCTAGGGAAGAATGGAAAAGAAAATTGAGAATGCGCTAGGTGACGATCAGTTTGGCTTTAGGAAAAGTAAAGGGACGAGAGAGGCAATTCTGACGTTACGGCTAATAATGGAAGCAAGGCTAAAGAAAAATGAAGACACTTTCATAGGATTTGTCGACCTGGAAAAAGCGTTCGACAATATAAAATGGTGCAAGCTGTTAGAGATTCTGAAAAAAGTAGGGGTAAGCTATAGGGAGAGACGGGTCATATACAATATGTACAACAACCAAGAGGGAATAATAAGAGTGGACGATCAAGAACGAAGTGCTCGTATTAAGAAGGGTGTAAGACAAGGCTGTAGCCTTTCGCCCCTACTCTTCAATCTGTACATCGAGGAAGCAATGATGGAAATAGAAGAAAGGTTCAGGAATGGAATTAAAATACAAGGTGAAAGGATATCAATGATACGATTCGCTGATGACATTGCTATCCTGAGTGAAAGTGAAGAAGAATTAAATGATCTGCTGAACGGAATGAACAGTCTAATGAGTACACAGCATGGTTTGAGAGTAAATCGGAGAAAGACGAAGGTAATGAGAAGTAGAAGAAATGAGAACAGCGAGAAACTTAACATCAGGATTGATGGTCACGAAGTCAATGAAGTTAAGGAATTCTGCTACCTAGGCAGTAAAATAACCAATGACGGACGGAGCAAGGAGGACATCAAAAGCAGACTCGCTATGGCAAAAAAGGCATTTCTGGCCAAGAGAAGTCTACTAATATCAAATACCGGCCTTAATTTGAGGAAGAAATTTCTGAGGATGTACGTCTGGAGTACAGCATTGTATGGTAGTGAAACATGGACTGTGGGAAAACCG
Organism: Schistocerca nitens; assembly: GCF_023898315.1. Lineage (NCBI taxonomy): Eukaryota > Metazoa > Arthropoda > Insecta > Orthoptera > Acrididae > Schistocerca > Schistocerca nitens. The sequence continues at coordinate 390,167,837 of NC_064616.1, forward strand.
GTACAGAAGAGAATCGAAGCATTTGAGATGTGGTGCTATAGACGAATGTTGAAAATTAGGTGGACTGATAAGGTAAGGAATGAGGAGGTTCTACGCAGAATCGGAGAGGAAAGGAATATGTGGAAAACACTGATAAGGAGAAGGGACAGGATGATAGGACATCTGCTAAGACATGAAGGAATGACTTCCATGGTACTAGAGGAAGCTGTAGAGGGCAAAAACTGTAGAGGAAGACAGAGATTGGAATACGTCAAGCAAATAATTGAGGACGTAGGTTGCACGTGCTACTCTGAGATGAAGAGTTAGCGCAGGAAAGGAATTCGTGGCGGGCCGCATCAAACCAGTCAGTAGACTGATGACAAAAAAAAGTTCTAGGGGACTGATGATCTCAGATGTTAAGTCCCATAGTGCTCAGAGCCATTTGAACCATTTTTGAGGCTGAGCGACCAATACCATGATGAGAGTAGAGTGCTGGCAGCATTGTGTCTGTAGCCCTGTGGTACTGCCCATATCTCATGTCGCAACGGCTCCATGAGTTGTCAGTTGTAACCGTGGTAGGGGACAGAATGTGCGAGCTTTATTTTTTGATTCATTTTATGGAGCTGCGATTTTCCAGAAAAAATACTGTGACGAAATCGGAAGAAAACCTTTACACATCAAGTCCTCTAGGTAGCTCGACTCAGTAAGTTGTGTTAATGTCATAGATCTCGGATTTCTGACTGCCAAGCTGCTTCACAATACAAGCGTCTCTGAAGAAATTCGAATCGACCGTCAACGATACGAATTTCAGTATTGTTCTTCACTTAAGACTCACATGCCAGGGTGATAAGTATGAAGGAAATGAACCGCTTGATTACTATAGGGCCTCTATGCTAAATTTCCACAGTAGCAATTATGAACTCTCTGCAGACATTTGCTAACAGCAGCTCTAACAACTTACTTTTTCTCTGGGTAGCTTCAAATATGGGCAATTTTGTCGCCTTAAATCCAAAAATGGTTCAAATGGCTCTGAGCACTATGGGACTCAACTGCTGTGGTCATCAGTCCCCTAGAACTTAGAACTACTTAAACCTAACTATCCTAAGGACATCACACACAGCCATGCCCGAGGCAGGATTCGAACCTGCGACCGTAGCAGTCGCACGGTTCCGGACTGCGCGCCTAGAACCGCGAGACCACCGCGGCCGGCCCTTAAATCCAATTGAATACTTTAAATATCACTTTTGAACAGCGTTCACTTCTCCATTAATTAATGTATGAACCTCAAAATAAGCAATTTGCGTGAGTAGCTATAGAGCACGTTCTGAAAGGTATTGGCACAGTGTTTCGCATCCATTTTCCATAGGGAATCAAAGAAAGAAACCAAACACATTACATTCAATTTACTCTGTGCCTTGACTATCACAAATGAATCCATGACAAAAATAAATTATTTGAAGAACGTCATGTGAAAGGAAAAAGAACAAGATGTTTTGCTTTAATTATAGCGCACTGGCTCAGAAACAATGAAATTAATTCTATGCCACATTGATGTATTACGTACTAGTGTAATAAAATACTCATCAGATAAAAACGGTTTTGTGCCTCCATTACAATCGAGTGAGAGACACAAATTGTAGACTCAATAACATTAAAACATTTTACACCGTATAGAGTGAGGAGTGGAACAGACGTTGTCGGCAGAAGGAGAGTCAGCGCAGTGCTTCATCCCCCACCGGTAGGCAGCAAACGTATCCCAGGGAACTCAGACGCATGCGGTGTTCAGAGGCAGATGTTCGGCCAAGAAATTTCTCTCTAAAATATTGTTGAACCAAACTGTTATTACCAATTTGACAGAAAGTGAAATATATTATAGATTCGCTTGAACTACACTCATGGCTTCAGCACCGAGAGGAAAGGGGCGATAAAAATTTCGTTGACGTGTGCTTTCGGTTGCCAGACGTTGTATTAGCTAGTCTCGCGTTTTACCTCAAGACTATGGTCGTAGTCAAGAGTGATGTACTCAGAATGCAGTCAAGACTACCTCCGGAAAGTGCTGCAGTCTACAATGTTGCCAGATCGGACATATTGCCAGCCATAGAATTCTGAGGGGAGCATGACTGTATTCTCCACCTCGTGTGAAATACTCAGCGGTCAATTTTTTGGTCTAAGACTGTATCTACAACACATATTGCACGCAGAAAACCCAAAAGAATTTAAAAAATTAGTTTATGTGAGAAACGTTAACTATAGCGTTCGAAATATTCATAGTATTGTATACGTGTGTGTAAATGCCTTCCAATGTCCACTCAAGGAAGACAAGGACACACAGTCTAGCTTCAATATTATAAACACGCCTCAGTTTGTGGATGAACTCAGACTTAGGTTGATAAGCATTATGAATATTTAGTAGTACTGTACCCATTGGTGTTAAACTCGATTTCAACCAATGATTCCACAGCTGCAGTGGTATCATATGAAAAGATAAACACACACAAACTGTGGGAAATTTGTTTTACAACCTTCATACCAGAATAAAGAGATTTTCCTATTTGAGATATCTGTGAACGTTGCTGCATAAGATGATTGAAGAAGAAACTAAATCCCTTCAGTTACGAGAATGTTTAAAGAAATCGTCTTAACGGTACTGAATCGTGGTTTGTGAATCGTTTACCGGCCGTAGTCTGCCATATTTCGATGGTTGGAAGGCAAAAAGCTTACTGACAAATTTCACAGAAGGAAAAGGGGGACGAAATATCTCCCACTGGAAGGTCAAGTTTTATTTAAACGATTACAAAATCATGTAAAACGAACAGTGAGGTTGTCAGTACAAGCACATTACTGTTGTCAATATGATGTTGCACTGCCCAGGGCCTGTCATGATAAAGGGCCCATTTAGGTCATGCATATTGCACACAGAAGTGGAAGACAGAGCACCACTAAATTCTACAATCCGTATGCACTGCACACACACAGAAATTACTGTTACAGTGTACTTATGGAACCCAATAAGTGAATTGCGTATTTTCTGGTGAGAAAGAGCACTGGCAGACAGTCTTCGCTACATTAGGTTACGTAAACTGCCGTCACTCTGAGCTAGAATTTATGGTCAGCGACTAAGTGTAAGGTCAATGAGTCGGATGCGGATTTTTCAACTGTGAAATACTTTCCTACATTATAGAAGCGAATATTAAATTTGAACTAATATTGCGAAAATTTTGAACTTGGATAGCTTAGAATGAAAATCTTTCAGTTTTTTGCAAAGGAAAACAATTGATTTTCTGAAACATTCTCTGTCATACACAACTTGAAACAGGTCACGTAGACCAAATCATATGGAAAAACTGACAGCGACGTATATAGGAAGGCAGTAAGATCCCTTGGCTTTTGGTTTTGCAGTATTCGACAGCCATTTCTAGGCGCAAGTAAATGAAGAAAGACAGCGCGATTTTGTTATCAAGTGAAGTCTTCATCAATTAATGTAATCTACGAATTATTGCTAATGTTTGATATTAACATGAAAAGGATTCCGTAGACTGGGAAAGAACCTGTTCTTGGGCAACTACTTCTACAATGACCAAAAGGCATTAAATGATCTTCAAGCACATGAGTTCCAGCAGCGGTATGAAGAAAATGATAGTAATAATGACGGTAATAATCGAATTATCCGGTAACTTCACACTTCACAGTGGATTTTCTCGAACTAACAATTTTGATGAATTAGTGAAAATTTCAAAATGGCTTCACATCGAGGCTACGATGCCTAGAATCCTGCTGACATGAGAATAGCATTATCTCCGCGTCAGAAGCTTGCTTCTACTTAACCATTTAATAGACTCGCATTTTTTCCACCGTGACTAAGTTTGGAAGCTAAACACATCATTTGTTACAGCACTCTCCTGGGGATGGGAAATGTCGCCACAATGGTCTGGTGGAAAGAACTATCACAGGTTCAATGCGTGGGTTCAGGAATTTACTTTTAAGAGGCACAAACAAATTTACTATATCTCTGGTAACTCAAGAGAAAGACGTTAGAATCCAGAATCCACATTATACATCACATTCCTTCATTACCAACTGGGCAGAGCCGGTTTACGTTGGGAAATGACATAGGCGGAAGTCATGGTAAACAGAAATACTGTCGCCAGTAAACTTACTTACATTAGAAAATTTTATTTTATTTGATCAACCGATATCCATTTAAAGGAACAGGGCTCTTATTTTACTTGCACGTGATTGAACTAGAGATTTTAAAAATTTGGTGCTGGACTGTGATTCGAATTCGTATCTCCTCTTTTGAGGAGCTGTATCTCTCGGAACAGCATAGTTCAATCATTTCGTTCCTTTTCCCAAGACGGCAATCTTCTCTAGGTCTCCTCCAAAGGTAAGTATGTTGGTCCGAATCCTGATCCACTACAAAAATATTCACAATATCATTTCAAGCCCTATCACATGCACACCGGCCTGCTAGTGAAAATTAACATGCATTGTTAATGTCTATTCATGTGTTGCCAACAATCGGAATAGGTGTCGTTATTTCTGGTCAAACACGCACACATCTTACTGTTGGTGAGTAAGCAATTGATACTTAAGCTATAATTGTGGATGATACAGCACGGTAGGTGTGCGCTTCGTTTGTCGCTCAGACACAAAAATTTGTATCCTTGTTTTAGATTCAAACACCTAGCAGCTGGTAAGAAAAACCGATACATAACATTTGATTTTACTTAATTAACAATCCGATTACGTGTTGGGTTCGTATCTCCATCACAGAACTTCACATCATGCACTTCATCTTGAAATGCATGCACACTTTGTTACTTCTGAATGGAGGTATATCAGACATCTGTTGTGGTTAGTTAACAGGGACGAATGGGTCTTGATAGGAGTCCCGGTTTATTATAAAAACTGTCGTCTTTTATTTTCAAGTTTAGTTTTGGTTACTGATATTGACGAAAATTTCGGTAATTCATGACTCTTCATGGCTATTCAACAATATGATTAGGTTAGATTAGATTAGATTAGATTAATACTTGTTCCATAGATCCTGAATATGACATTTCGTAATGATGTAAAACGTTTCATTTTAATGAAAGATTTCTTTACATACCATGATTCAATTTCTTTATAACAACTTTTTACTCTCTCTCTCATTCTGTTTTGTTCTTATCTCCCTCTCTCTCCCCCCCTCTCTCTCTCATTCTGTTTTGCTTTTATCTCCCTCTCCCCCCCCCTCTCTCTCACTCTCTCTCTCTCTCCCCCTCTCCCCCCCCTCTCTTCTCTCTCTCTCTCTCACACACACGCACACACCACATTCTTTTTTTATTTTTACTTGTTTGTAGTTCTCGACTATCGACGAGACACGATAACGTCTATGAATGAGTTTCTTTGTTTTGAGTACACTTACGAAAGAAATATAAAAATGCATATGAGAGATACTGATTTATGATGCTTAGTTTGCAGGCAGTTCTGAGTATTATTAGTAACTACGCTCCAGTCCTTAAACCTAGTTACAGAAATGCGAATCAGACGTATTACGTATTCCAGGCTGTAGCAGCCGCGCCTCTGAGACGCCAGCTATGGTCACTTCCCAGCCTGCTGTAGGATCACATCTTCTTCCTGCTGGTACTGTAACTGAGATTTGGCAACAAGGCAAGGTATGTTTGGTAACTCTGTGATCGACGAGTTACTTCCTGGTGTGCACGGAATTAAGCCTCAAAGTTCACTTGACTTTTCCTGTCATTCCCATTGAATAATCTGAGTTATTATCGCTTGAGGTGTAACAAAAGATTGTTAATTTACGGTTTTAAGCCCAGGAAGGTCGTTGCCCGTGGAAATCGCAACTAATCTCGTCCTTTAAATAGCGGTTTCCGAATTCTAGCCACTACTGGCCTCGTAAGAGAAAACAAAGACGTATACCTCTTCGCTAGCTCTGTGGTAATGTGCTGACCTATGAACAAGCGTCTTTAATGATTCTCAGTTCCAGTCTCGCTGACAGTACTGTTTTTATCCATTCTGTGAAAGAGCTGCAAGCAGTCAGATCAAACATCGATAAGGAAATCGCAAGAAAATACTTCGGGCTCATAGCGCAATGGTGAAAAACTTAGAATGCTGCACAACAGGTAACGCCTTTTTCCGCTGCTGACAAGCAAATTTTTGGTTTTTAGGAATACATAACTTTATTTATGATATGCCACATTTGCATACCTCTTCAGTATGACACAGTATACCAATTAAACACAGACCCAATCGAAATCTAATTTAGTAGTATTTTATACTTCGTGCCGATAGAGGCACGCTTGTGTACAGATACTCAGTTTTATTAAAAATGACTTTCATCATAAGGTTATTGTGGGTAGTTTTATTTCATTTCTTATGATACAGTGCACAATTTTAGTAAGGTTTCTTTTAGTGTTGTTAAAACAATAGTAAACATGAAAGAGAAATTAATCATCAACGATATATGCGAATTCTCTGATGTTATCTATAACAGTCTGACAATGCACATGCAGTTTATTGATTACATGCATGTAGAAAACTAGTTCTGAGTTAAAGCTGTCAAACAAGGTTTGAAGAAGAATAAAATGCCACTACCACACGACAGCTAATGCAGAAAATACTTTACTCACGTATTTTGGCATGATGCGCTCTCCCCGTACATAATACAAAAGTTTCGAGATGCATCTGCTGCCTGGCCGTCTATTAAACCTGAAAAGCACAAAATGTCGCATAAGTTAGCACTTCTTCAACATACGATTATTTTGGGTTGAGAAGTGAAGGGAATTATGTTCAAAGTTCCATTAGACTGATAACTTCAGCAGCCAGCAGAATTGTGTTTTAAAAAATGTAGCAGTGAAAGCACTCGAATTCGCGACGTCTTCTCTACTGTGCGCAACACTTACTGTTACGCTACCAGCTGACACATAGCTGTAGGAGCTCCAGGAGGCGACAATGCTTCCTCCAGAACTTCCGCATTCCACAGTGCTGAGAGATAATGCATATTGCATATGGCCGGTTCTAGACTTCTGAGAGACAGATAGTTACAGCTTTTCTTTTGCACTGCACAACGTTTTCAACAAAAAGATAGCGCAATAGAGTAGCTCAAGTGGAAAGGAACACTTCCTATTTAAATTTCTGCATAATACACTGTTGGCAGTTCTAAGTAGGTGTCAGTTATGTGATTTTACTTTGGTGATTACAAAACAGAGTCGAATGTATGCACTGGGTAGCCGAGGCAGCTAGTTCATGGTGATTCGGTCAACCAATTAAATGAATGTACTGAACATGCTGCAAACCACTACAGGGAGTCTGTGTGTTAGAAATCTCATCCAGTGTGGCGCAACGGCTTTACGAAAGAAAAATGAGTCACAGAGAATATGATATGGTGGTCTATTTGATTGACGATATGTTTATATGTTCATGGTCTCGGTTCGATTCCAACTTCTGCTGACGATTTTTGACAGGGAAAGACAGATTCTATTCTCTTCTGGCAACCCCAAGTGAAGAAGGTAAAATGGCATTGTGGTCTGAATTTCACATTAAACATGATATTCCTTCTTTACCAAGTAGACTTTAGGTTGAACCACAATAAAGTCGGGAGTAGCGACATGTAGAAACTTTATCACCAGTAACATTTCTTATACTAGATCTTTATTTCTAGTGACGAAACAAACGCTATGTATGGTCACAGGACACTTATTCCTACTTTTATTTGAGCATGTGTATGTCCATAAATGTTACTTATAATCCGTCTTGATTGCAAATTTTTATTCATATGACCGGTTTCGGTTCATTCAGAACCATCTTCAGATCTGATATTTCAGTTACAGGAGTAACTCGTCCAAATCCAGCAACTTTCACATGCTGTGTGTGTAGTCAACAACGATGTGTATGGGGTTCGATTGCCAGTCAGCACAGAACTCTTCGTCATATTATTTCTAGTTCAATCATGCTCCTGGTGTAAGAGACGCATATTTAACGTTCGTTTTCTCTAGAATATAACAGTGATAGGTGCCGGGTTGGAGTCCTGGGAAGGAAAAAATTAGTAATCAAAATATCCAAGGGTGTACTGCCGGTCTACAGTGTCCAACGGGCACAATATTTCGGCGATCATACATGTCGCCATCATCAGGTGAACTGACGGACTGAGCTCCTGTGAACGTGCCGGCACGGAGATCCGTACGCTATGGCTGCTCATAGGGAACTGGGTTCGATCGCGGCGGCGGCCGAATTATATACCCTCCGCCCGCGGCGCGCTCCCCCCGCTGTCCGCGCCACGGTCGCGCGGTGGAACAGATTGCGACGACGTCTGAGATGACGTCGAAGTGGTGGCTCTATCCGCCGTGGTCGTCACAACTATACGTTTGCTCGATTTACTCTTGATTAACCCAATCGCTGGTTCCCAAGCCTTGCTAAGATTATAGCCACAGTCACGGTTTATGAGGTCGTCATTGGTGTGAATTTCTATGGCCTCTCTAACAACGCTGTCCCAGTATCTCGACGTCTGTACCAGAATCCTCGTGCGTTCATACTCCATAGCGTGATTTTCCGACAAACAATGTTCAGCGACCGCCGACTTGCTCGGATACATCAGTCGAGTGTGCCTCTGGTGTTCACAGCATCGATCCTCGGCGGTACGCATAGTCTGACCAACATACGACTTGCCACATTGATATGAATCTGGTACACGCCGGCCTTCCTCAAACCGAGGTCATCTTTGGCGTTCCCCACCAGTTCACGAGTTTTATTCGGAGGACAAAACACAGTTCCGACCCGGTGTTTCTTCAAAATGCGGGCGATTTTCCCCGAGAGTGCGCCTGTATATGGAATAAACGCAGTGCCTACCTCCTCTCTCGTGATTTCATCCATCTCCACAGATTGTGCTGTAGTGGTTAGGCGGAGAGCACGTTGAATCTGCCACTCTGAGTGTTTTGGTTGGCAGGAGAGCCAACACCGTGTTACTAGAGGATGCCGAAAGGCACGGGTTTTAGCTCACGCAGGCTGGCGTGAGGTCTGGAACAGGACAAGGAACTTAGAATTTAGAAAAACGGACGTAGCTGGTGGAATACTTAACTTTAATCTATTAATGGTGAACGTCGGTCTGGACGGTACATGATTCACAATATCAATAGTAACTGATAATGGCGCCTTGCTAGGTCATAGCAAATGACGTAGCTGAAGGCTATGCTAACCTATCATCTCGGCAAATGAGAGCGTATTTTGTCACTGAACCATCGCTAGCAAAGTCGGCTGTACAACTGGGGCGAGTGCTAGGAAGTCTCTCTAGACCTGTCGTGTGGCGGCGCTCGGTCTGCAATCACTGATAGTGGCGACACGCGGGTCCAACGTATACTAACGGACCACGGCCGATTTAAAGGCTACCACCTAGCAAGTGTGGTGTCTGGCGGTAACACCACACTGAGTACCCATTATTTCGAAATACAGTTCTTAGCTGTTCCAATTCCTGGGATAGACTCTCTGCGTCAGAGATAGTGCGCGCCCTATGTACTAGAGTTTTAAGTACCCCATTCCTCTGTGAAGGGTGGTGGCAGTTGTCTGCGTGCAAATACAGATCAGTGTGCGTTGTCTTCCGACACACCCCATGACCTAGGGTGCCGTCTGCCCTTCTCTTGACCAAGACGTCAAGGAAAGGTAATTTACCCTCCTTTTCAGTCTCCATAGTGAATTTGATGTTGGGGTGTATGGAGTCGGGGATGTGTAAGGAAGTCAAGGAGTTTATCCATACCATGTGGCCAGATGACGAACGTGTCGTCCGTCCATTACGTGGAGGAACTCAAGAATCACGAAAAAATTAATGTTTTTTCTCGTCAGTTCAGTTACATCTAGCTACTGCCCAGAAAATCCGATATGTCACAGTTGATTGTGTTTCGACATCAATCCGATTAGGTTCTGGTTTCGAATCCCTGTCCAACACAAAGCTTTACTTCAAGTAAGTTACTTGTGAAGAAGCAATATTTAACATCTCTCGTAGTTCGTTCAAATGGTTCAAATGGCTCTGAGCACTATGGGACTCAACTGCTGAGGTCATTAGTCCCCTAGAACTTAGAACTACTTAAACCTAACTAACCTAAGGACATCACAAACATCCATGCCCGAGGCAGGATTCGAACCTGCGACCGTAGCGGTCTTGCGGTTCCAGGCTGCAGCGCCTTTAACCGCACGGCCACTTCGGCCGGCCGTAGTTCGTTAACAAGGACAATAGATGCTGGGTAGGAATTCCCGTCCATTAAAAATGTTTACTTACGTAATTTGATGGTGATATTTGTTAACTGATACTGTCTAAAATCGAGGTATATCACTCTCTGTATGTCTAGTCAGGAATGACTGTTAGTTTCCGTCAGTCATGAAATCTTTGCTTAGTCTGCATGACCTGGGTTTGAATCCATATGCAGAACGAGACGGTTCGTCGTGTCATTTGAAGTCCATACATATTCTCAACTAGCTGCTAGTGAATAACTTAACTACGTGCATTACCTATCTGACGTAATAATGAGAGTGGTAGCATATCAGGTATGTCATTTATTGTAGTAAGTGTGAGCTTACAAGCCTTAAGGACATTCCTATCTGTGATAAGGTGTTCCCTGACATTTGTAGTATGGTGGTATTACTTTACGTCTTGAGTTATTGCGATACAGAGCAGGGTTTTCTAGTCGTGACTTGGAACCATTTAACAATAGTCAAACGACTGTACCGAGGAGCGATCAGAGGGCCTGCTACACAGCTGCGTTATGTGGGTTGCATGCGAACCAGGCGAAATGCAATTCTGATCCTTCGGATACTTTTGAGCACGGCAGTACCTTCAAACTATGTTTGAATTTTTCTATGCCAATATTGAGTATGCTTTTCGTAATTTTGTAGTAATTCATTTGAATTTATAACCCAGCGATTACTGGATTTTATGCAGACAAATTTGTTTAACTGTATGCACCTGCATTTCCGTTTCTTTAAATATTACGTCATTCCCCGAATGTATTTCCCTCCGAAAAAAAAGGTCATGAAATGTGGGGCATGTGTAACACCGAAAATGCAGGATGCATGGCACCTGCTAACGAAATATAATTTTCTTTAATTGTATGTAAATATTTGTAATTTAAATGCTTTTTACTAAGTAAGGACAATGCTTCACTGTATGTGAAAATTTAGGTAGAAGTCTGTTGACGTTTCATTGTATTTATCTGTGTCTCACTGTGAAACTTATAAACTATGGGAAAAAGCTAAAGGAATTGTTATTTGCATCGACAAACAACGATAATAGCAGTGCTTATGTGTTGTACGATCTTTGGGTAGGGAGATGATGTGCGGAGCGCGCGGAGAGAGAGGGAGACGGGTTCCAGCGCATGTAGTTTATGTAGTTTGCGGAAGTGTGGATTTAAAGCTCTCGCAGTAGAGTGTACCATTTTCGGTGGCGTCATGTACGCGCGCCGGCCAGATGTCTAGTAGCAGGAGTACGGACACTGGACGGGCGGAAGAGGCTGTATTAATTACGATTGCCCATTCCTGTAATTAGCCGTGGCTCCACAAGATGCTACCGTCTTCAACAACAGCAGCAGCAGTTCCAGCAACGCAGTTTCGTCACCGGCTCCGAGTTTCGTCGTATGCACAGTACTGAAGTAAGACTTTTCATTGGTAGAAAGTACGGCTAACCCAGAACCTCAACAGAATTTCATTTGATTCCTAAAATTTATTTAAATAATAATCAGTTAAACTTAGGGCGATTGTGTCCTCATTGCCCCCAGACATTGTTACCAAGCAGGATCCTTGTTCCTTTTTTCCCTTATATGCTAACCGAGTGTCATAAGAAACAAATTGAATAGTTACAGCCAGTTTATTAATGAATAATTTCACTTTTAAGGATTTTAGCCTCAGTCTACTTTCAATTAACTGTTGTACAACAGAGGCTTCAGTATATGACTAAAGTAAAGCAATTTCATTTTTCAAGTTTGAGAATGTGTCACAGGAAAAAAATCTAAATCTAAAGAAAATGCACAAATTAAGAGTGCGGAAGTTTCATTTATTTTACATATAGCTTTGAGCACATGGCTGTTTGGTTTCGTACGTATTCTAGTTTTTAACTCTGTTCAAGTCAGTAAAAAAAATGCTCGGTTGTTCAGACAATAATATGAAATCCAGTTTGCAAAATAAGTAATGGCAGAGTAAAAATTGCTTGCTTTTTTTCTAAATTTCTTTTATGGCGTTATGTTGAGGTCACTGAAAGTCATTGTTCACGTAACGAAGTTCAATACTAACATACAGTTTAATTGCATATTTTCAAATCATTACTCGATTGCCTTTTTCAAAATTTAATGCCAAACATAACGTAAGAGTGACGTCTTAGTTTTCTTTATGATTATGATTACATACTCACTTAAAATTTAATGTCAAAAAAAGTGAAAACCTTCAGTTGCCACGTCAGTGTTTAATAATACATGTTTTTCTTTCCCATCATCTTGTACAAGGGTTTGGATGTAAATTGCCCTAGTGGGCTCGTGACCGTTAATTATTCCTTTTCGTTCATTAGTATCACTTTTGGATTCATGATCAGCGGTACCCTTTTTCTGTCCAGTGTTGTTCGTGAGTGAATGCACAAAATAACTTTCATTTTCCAAGTTATAGCCCTGTTCGGTTTAATTACTTTTTATTTTTAGTAGACTTTCCATCAGAAGGGTCGGTTTTACACTGACCTCCTACTTATCGGTATCACTTCTTCGGGAAAGATAGCCTTAGCCAATTAGAAAAAATCCATTAGGCATACACGCGATCCACGGTCATATTTTATATCACAAGCAGGATAGGCCGATTAGTAAGAGAGAGGTTACAAAGTGTGGTGCCAATGTGGTACCACTAACCCACCTTATACTTCACATAAAATTCTGAGCTTTGGCCTTTTATCCATGTATCGACACTTTGCTGTTTGAAGCGTCGCCCAGCAGCAGGATGAAGTCGCAAGGTGCCATACTTTTGCACCATTACACCATTGCATTGCATCATTACGAAGGAAGGGTGTAAGCGTCTTTAAGCCCAATATCAGACTTCTGCGTGGCGATGGGAGATAGTTACATGGTTACATTGCGTTTCACAATGTAGTTATTAATTTATGTTTATTTTGTATTACAGTGTGGCAACATAAAGTGGGCTGCTTAGCTGTAACTGTATATTTAAACGAGAAGCATGGATTAAGTGCATATGTTACGTGCCTAAGCCAGCATTTAAGAAGAATGATTAACATACAAACAAAAATCCAAGAAAAGTTGCCTTCAACGTTGCAGAACGGAACGGATTCAATGCAGAAGAAGCCATAGCAGAAAAATACTGGCTGAAAGTGTCAATTCAAGAAATATCGCCGAATCCGAGGGAAACGGCGAAAACTCCAGACCAGACATCAAGGCCTAGCCAAAGATCCCAGGAGTTGATGAGCAACCCATGCACAGAAAGCTATCCGAAGCGCAGCAGAAGCAATCTAGAATTACGACTCCATCTGTAAAACAGAAGTGTTTTATAGACCCTGTGGACAAGTCACCACAGAAACTCATTCGTAAAACAGAGGAATGGTATACCGAGTAGCGCAAAAAAGTTTGAATGAAAGAAATGATCACAGGCATGAAATGCAAAATGAGGATTCATGGAAAGATTGCAGGGGTGGGGAACGGAGTGAAAACGTTAAAATGCAATGTCTGTAAATAGTACTGCAAGAACTACAATATGGAATATTTCCTTAAGCTGTGACTAGTACATATCTTTTAACTCAGGAATGTATTTTATAAGGGTTGTTCAATTTATGCACTGACGGGTACATATTAGGAAACGAGAATCCTTTGTTGTATCACTATCAGACCTTTAGAAAATTAAGCGTAGTCTCTTTATTTTCTCAGATTTTCTATTCTTTAAATTTGATAACAAGAATAACATCCTACAGTTGAGGTTGGCATTGTTTCAATAATTTTTCAGTTTACTGTTTGGGCTATAATGAATAAAATCTCAAAAGTGTTACAGTTTAAGTATCTCTCCCCTACCATAATGAACCAATTTACCGTATGTGGTACAAGCTGCGTTATTATCATACACTACGGTAGTATATCCAGATAGCTAGCTAGCAATGATAGCAGTGTATCCTTTTAGGAACGTGGAGCCTGACCTTAGCACAGATGTATGCTGACATTGTGTACTCTAGAAGTATTGTTCTCGTGCATGTATGGAGACATACCGCTGTTTCTACTAATTTGCCATTTATCCTTTTTAGTACACACTGGGGTGGCCAAAGTCTTGGGATACCTTCTAATATCGTGCCGATCCTCCTTTTGTCTGGCGTACTGCAACAACTTGGGGTGGAATGGATTCAACAAGACATTGGAAGTCCCCAGCAAATATATTGGGCTTTAGTGCATCTATAGCCGTCCATAATTGCCAAAGTGTTGCCGGTGCAGGATGTTCTACACGTGCTCACCTCTCGATTACGTCCTGTAAGTGTTCGATGAGATTCATATCGGGCGATCTTGATGCCCAAATCATTCGCTCGAATTGTTCAGATTATTCAACCGAGCCACGAACTACTGTGGACCGGTGGCATGGCGCCTTTGCGTCCATAAAAATTCCATCGTTATTTGGAAACATGATGTCCATGAAAAGCTGCAAATGGTCTCCAAACAGCCGAACATAACAATTTCCGCTCAACGATCGGTTCAGTTGAACCAGAGGACTCAGTCCATTCCACGTAAACACAGCTCCCATCAGCTTGCGATCTGCCTTGTAAAGAACTTGGGTCCACGGCTTTGCGGAATCTGCTCCACACTCGAATCATGCCATTAGATCTTACCAACTGAAATTGGACCCATTTAACCAGGCCACGGCTTTTCAGTCGTCTATGATCCAACAGATATGGCCACAAGCCCAGGAGAGGTGCTGCAGGCGATGTCGTGTTCTTAGCAAAGGCGCTCGCGTCGGTCGTCTGCTGCCATAGTCCCTTAACGTCAGAGTTCACCGCAGTGTCCTAACGGACATGTTCGTCGTACATACCACACTGATTCCTGCGATTATTTCACGTAGCGTAGCTTGTCTGTTAGCACTGACCACTCTACGCAAACACTGCTGTTCTCGGCCGTTAAATAGAGTTTGTCGGCCACTGCATTGCCCGTGGTGGCGCTTAGTGCCTAAAATTTGGTATTCTCGGTACGTTCTTGACACTGTGGATCTCGGAATATTGAATTCCCTAACGATTTCAGAAATGTAACGTCCCACACGTCTATGTGCAGCTACTGCTACGCATTGAAAATATATTAATTCTCATCGTGCGACCTTAATCTCGTCGAAAACCGTTCCTCATGAGTCACGTGAGAACAAATGACATCTCCGCAATGCACTGCCGTTTTATACCTTGTGTAAGCGATAAAAAAAAAATGGTTCAAATGGCTCTGAGCACTATGGGACTTAACTGCTGAGGTCATCAGTCCCCTAGAACTTAGAACTACTTAAACCTAACTAACCTAAGGACATCACACACGTCCATTCCCAAGGCAGGATTCGAACCTGCGACCGTAGTAGTCGCGCGGTTCCAGACTGTAGCGCCTAGAAGCGCTCGGCCATCCCGGTCGGCTGTCTAAGCGATAATTTGGAAATTTGTGGTAAGGTCTTATGGAACCAAACTGCTGAGGTCACCGGTCCCTAAACTTACACACTACTTGATCTAACTTAAAATAACTTACGCTACAGACAACACACACACTCATGCCCGAGAGAGGACTCGAACCTCCGACGGGTACAGCCGCGTGAATCGTGACAAG
This sequence comes from Schistocerca nitens, assembly GCF_023898315.1. Lineage (NCBI taxonomy): Eukaryota > Metazoa > Arthropoda > Insecta > Orthoptera > Acrididae > Schistocerca > Schistocerca nitens. Next base: position 390,183,610 of record NC_064616.1, read on the forward strand.
ACGCCAAGACTGCGCGGCTACCCCGCGAGGCTGTACGCGATACTGCCGCCATCTACATATGTGCATATCGCTATCCAACGACTTTGTCACCATTGTGATCTTGGACATCAGTGACCTAGTCTCGTACTCACATCTATTTCATTTCTTCTTCTGTTACAACAGTTATTTGTCTAGGTCCCAGAACACTGTTACTAAAGTTCAGGCTATTGCTCAGCTCCGTTTCAATTGGAAAATTTTCGAGGATTTTAGATACTTTGACTCTTGGCACTTATTAAGAAATGACAGTTATAATAAAAAAGAGAAGTAATTGACGGTTTCACTGATCAATCAAAGTTCCTCTAGACTCTTCTGCATACGCAGGCAATTAAGAAGAGAGATGAAAGAGCCGTACAACAACAATAGTATAGTATTCCAGTTTTCTCAAGATAAAGTGCTTATAGTAATTACGAAACAAAGGAAAGAAAAGGCTCTCGGTCCTTAGGTCCTGCAGTGGAACTACTCCACTAAATAAAAGACCAAAGGAACTACTCCACTAAATAAAAGACCAAAGTGTCTGTTGAATGATTGTTTGCTTCGAGGCAGAATACTAACCATATGGAATGATCATTATTACAAAAAGGAGACAACAGATACCCTACAATCGCCTAATCGCACATGCCTATTTGTCTGATGAATACTCAGAGCAAAATACAGGAACGGCACTTATGCAATCAGCTAATGGCGCACAGAAAGCTAATTGGTCTTAATCAAACACATTATGGCTCCAGGAAGGGAAGATCTATTGACAACACTGTAAATCAGGTGACTAAAATCATTGATGATAGTAATGAGAAATACACGACAGCCATCGTGATAATCATGACCGGAGCGTTCGGTAATGTTCGGTAGCCGTCTTACTTTCGAGGTTCAGAGATACGAAGTTGTCCTGATCTTTGTATAATTTCCTCAGAGACTTATCTAACGCTACAGTAGTGACATGGACATCTCCTGACCTGATGCAACAGTCAAACGTAGAAAACAGATGCACTGAGGAGCCTCTTATGTGGCTCTGTCTTCTGGTACGTTGTAATCGAACCTTTCCAGGAAATAACAGACGGGAGTGAATTAGTCACTAGGGTAGATGCATGAGCGGCTGATACGCATCCATAGCCATGATTAAGCAGTAGTAAGAACGAAACAAAGTGGTGATTCTTGCAATCAAGGTTTTCAACACGATGTTGAAGGGAAAGTTGGCAAAAAATTAGAAATCCCTTTGTTAAAATAGATGGTGTTCTGATTATCAGGAAAATGGTAAACCGAAATTTGACGCTATACAGGGGGTGGACAAAAACATGGAAACACTGGTAGAAATGCATGTTTGTACAAAAATTCAGATGTTAGTCATGACTGCAGCAGACACTGTTCTATTTGACCACAAAAGGGACCTGTAAAACTTACTCAATATGTTGTAGGTGTCAGTCGTGGTCATAACAGTGTTCTGCGTAATTGCGGGTGTATTAGGCCTATGCCGGAGCTAAGTGAATTCGAAAGTGAGAAAATTGTTGCTGTTCGTATTGCGGGTGCTATCATAACCGAGATAGGAAACGTTTTCGGTGTTTCAAGGGGCACCGTGCCGAAGACTTATGCCACCTACAGGGAAAGCACAAACATCATCCACTAAGTCACAACACGAACGAAAGTGTGTGCTGATTGATCGTGATGGGCGTTCGTTGAAAAGGATTGTGACAAAAGAGGATGACAGCTGCAAAAGTCGTTGCAAACTGATTACTGCACTCGAAAATCCTGTCAGCACCAAACAACACGAACCGTGCTCCGTAAGATGGGAACTGCACGGCGAGCTGAAATTCCAAAACCCCCCATCAGCGATGCAAACGCCCGTAACAGGAAAACGCGGCGCGGAAGCCGTAGAATTTGGACTATTGAGCAATGGATGAATGTCATTTGGTCGTATGAGTATTGTTTCTCACTGTTTCCAACTTCTGGTCAAGGTTGCAGCTAAGGAGTGAAATATGGCGGGGTTCGACGATGATTTGGGCAGCCGTATTGTGATATTTAATGGGCCCTGTCGTATCTCTCTCTACAAGTTCGCATTACCGCCTACGATTATGTGACCATTTTGGGTGGTCAGTTCCATTCCGTTGTACAATGTCAGGTCCCCAAGTGCGATATTGTTTTCCAAGACAACAGGGCCCTTTGTTCTCACAACTCGCATCGTCCAGGACTGGTTTCGTGTTCACGAGAGGGGTCAGGGAATTTCACCTGCCTCGAGATGACCGGGTGTTTGTGTTATCATTTAATCATCATTCCTGAAAGTGGCGAGATTGGACTGAGTAAGGGTTGAGAATTTGTACGGGTGCTGATAATCGCGCAGTTGAGCCCCCGGAGACGAATTGCGAATCTCCCCTGGCCACAACAGTCACCATATTTCAAAATTATTGTGGTCAACGTTCGAGAGAAGGGTGCGTTATCGATATGTGCCTCCATCATCGATACCTGAACTTGCCACTATTTTGCAGGAAGGATTGTATAAGATTATGTTGTAAACCATACAGGACCTGTATATATCCATCCCGAACGACTGAAATCTCTTTTGAATGCCAACGGTTGTTATCCTGCAGCTTATTAGGATTGGTTGTGTTTTTTATGTTTCCACATTTTTGTCCACCCACTGTAGCTGGATGAGAGTAAGACGTGCACTGCCCATATTTCTGAAGCCTGTGAAAAGCCTCCAAGGTCATGCACAAAATGTCCATTTTCGTTAAAACGTAATTAAGGTACGCCTGAATCTCAAACGTTCTCATGATGCCGTGCTTATATCTGCAGACAGTTTCGGTGCATATATGTAGGAATTCAAACTTCAGCCAGTGATACCTGCTCAGATTCTCCGAATTATGCAGCGCAATATCGTCATAACGATCTCTTGTGCTCACCGGAAAATGTCGGTAAAACGTCTCTTAGCCTTCCTTGGAATATATCTAGTCGACTTACAGATCAGGAGGATAGGTTGAGAATAGGAAAGCTTGGAAAAGTAAGGGAAATGACTGCTAAACTAAAAACTGCCAAGAAGTATCTAAAAAGATTAATGACTATGAAGGGCGATGAATCTGTGACGCTACTAGTATAAGAAGACTATGCAGGATGCAACTTTGAGGTGAAAACATTGAAATATCTCGAAAACTACACATTGGATCAAAAGAAGTTATGATTCCAGTATGTTTTTCCATCCAACAATAACACACTCGACCCACCACCCCACCCTGTGCGTTGATGGCGAGGGCTAACTCTGAGATATTCAGTGGGAACCCCAGTTTCTTATTGCAGATTACGATTCTTCGGCAAAATCTACATACGTTATGCCTGAAGCAATTTCTTCTTTTCACAACAGATGGCACTGTAATCGGAAGAATATAAATACGTACACTACCGTAATTCACGACGTGCTGCTCAATAGCCTTTGAATATCCAATGGCATGTGGGACCCCATCAGTTTCCCCCGTCGGAGGTTCGAGTGCTCTCTCGGGCATGAGTGTGTGTGTTGTCCTTAGCGTAAGTTAGTTTAAGTTAGATTAACTAGTGTGTAAGCCTAGGGACCGATAACCTCAGCAGTTTGGTCCCACAGAACTTACCACAACTTTCCAAAAGTAACAGGCAGTACACTGCTCACGGAGCTCACGTATCGTGCAGCCGTAGAAGAGATAGCGACTCTAAACATTACAAAACTCACACAGTCTTTATTCCTTGCACACCTACCTAACATTTGGAGAACATGCGTGCAAGTGGATGGAGAATGTTGCAACCACGGAATAAAAAATTGAAATGATCCCGATTTAAAGAGAATTGAAGGAGAAATGTTGCGGCTACTGTTGCTTCGTATGCCGAGCGTTTTCGAGAATTAGCCATCTCTCGCTCATTCTTTTACATAGTTGTAAACGCCTTTATGTCTGTTGACAGCGTATAGAGCGGCAAAAGGAGAAGAAGCAATCCTCTACAGGAGAAGCTAATGAAATAGGTGTACCAGCGGCAGTGCACCACACCCCACGGATAAGCACCCAGCAAATACACCATGATTCTAGTATGTCTGTAGGTAGTATTGTCACAATACTGCATCGTCATAAGATCGTCCATACCACGTGTCACTGCATTAAGAACTTCAAGCGCCGATTTCCATAACTGGGTAGAGTTTTGTAAATGGGCACGTCAACAGAGGCAAGGGACCTCCAGTTCTTCACCGAGGTATTTTTTTCCGATGATACTACATTAACAAACCTTGGTAGCGTTAACCAGCAAATATCCATTACTTGAGTGCAGACAATCCCCATTGGTTAAAGCGAGCTGACCATTAACGTCCTGGGTCGGTTAACGTATGGTGTGGCATCATGGGAAACAAATTCATTGGTCTGTATTTTATCGCCGGCGCGCTGAATGGAAGCAAATATCGAACATTTTTGAAACAGTAACTACCTTCTGCAGGATATTTCCCTGGACATTCGACAACGTGTTTGGTTTCATCATGACGGATCTCAGCGCATTATGCAATTGAAGCACGGGAGGTATTAGACAATGTTTACACTGGTTGGTGGATCGGCTGAGGTACCCATGTTAATTAGCCCGCTAGGTCACCGGGTTTGACGTCGCCGGATTTCTTTCTGTAATGATACTTAAAAGAGAAGGTGTACCAACAAGTGCCAACAGGCCACGAAGACATGGTCGGCAGTATCAGAAACGCCCGTGGTGATGTTCCAACAGATATGCTTCTGTTCTTTGTACGGTCATTTGAACAGCGGATCACTAAGTGTACTGAAGTTGGCAGTACTACGATTGAACACTTACTCTAATTCGAAAGGTAGAGTAGCGTTCGCCTCGAGCCACGGCCATATTGGCGCGTCGACTAGTCTCCTGTTCGATATGTCGGAGGAATACAACGTTTGGAATGAAGTTTCCAATTAGAAGTTATGAAATACTGGCCTGTCTTACCCTCGCAGCATGGGGGTGGGGCCCCAGGTGCCACTGGATATTCAAGAGTCATTGAGTAGCATGTTGTAAATTACGAATATGTATCCATTTCTATTCCTTCGATTACAGCGCCAACTGTGGCGCCATAGAATCGCTATCTGCAGTAAACAACAAAAGTTCCCTTTGAATATTTCAAAGTAGACCCCTGCCACCCACGTACGTGGTGGGGTGGGACGTTGAGTGTGGTATCATTGGATAACCCGCTACGAGACAAATTGGAATTATAACTTTTTTTGATCCAATGTGTAGTTTTCGAGATATTTCAATGCCTTCAGTTAAAATGAACGTCCTATATAGTATTTTATCAGACGGTGGATAACCTACGAAAATGAGTCACCAAATTCCTTCCAGTAGTCTCATCAACCCGCTACCGGGAACAGACTTTATCTAAATTATATTCCTGGATTTAATAGAAGTAGCAATTAACGGATGCGACTGTAGAGAAACAACAACACCTGCACATGTAGTGATTGAGTTCCTCCATAATACGCCGTTATTGACTTAGAAACAGTGTAAGAGATCGTAGGTTGTATGATATTACACGTGACAGAGAAGCATGCGCTGTTCTGCACACATACAAACTCCAGAAAAGAGTTTCTAAAGTATCTTAATTCACAGATAGGAATAGAACATGAAGCTCGGCTAAGTCTAACAGAACAGGCTCAATGTAGATCCAGCATTATAGAAGACAGTTCAAAGGAAATATAACTGACGTCAACACTTGGAGATGTTTCTTGTATGTACCAGGAGTCTCGACTCCCGATTTCTTGCGTGTACGAGTTGTTCTGGCCTGGTTGGAAACTCCAGCAGAGAGATGGACTACGACTGTTGCAATGCGTTTCATTAAGTGCAGATAAACAGTAACAGAATTATGAATAATTACAACCAATACCATTACTGCTAAACACATTTTATTATTTTTAATGTCTGTTTGTAGCTACTTGGTATGTTCCTTTTCTCAGTCTCATTCTCACCTTCCCTGCACCTTCCCTAATTCTCTACATGGCATTTTTCATTTCTTCTTTTATGAGTACATTAGTTAAGCAGTGTAATGTGATGATGTGGTTCGAAAATGTAATGATAGAGAGCCATCATTATAGGTCCTCAGTTGATGGGGCTTCTCGGAAAAATTTGACTTCGACCTATGGATTATCTACATTCAGGTGCAGTGACTTTTGACCTTTGCACTGACATTCACGATGAACACAATAAGTAACCATACCACTTCTCATCCCATCTGCCTACCCATCTTACGCGTTCCCCATCCAATCACAGTGAAGTATTAAAATGGAGTAGCCAATCAGAATGTAGTTTCAGCAAATAAATATGATAAATAAATAAAGAAAATGTCCAAAATAGCGGAAATAGCACACCTGCTATTCAGGCTGCTGCGCTCAGGCTCCTTTCTCTGTCGTAATACATCACATAAGCTGTCACACTTTGTGTAGCAAAACAACACTATTATTACACAGTTGGTTTTAAAATACTGTGGAGATCTTTGGTTGAAGTATGTTGCAGTATATATTTCAGGTGGTATACAAATCCTTTTCTGTCAAGCTGATGTAGCTTAAACTGCATAATCGTTCACGTATTCAGTTGACATGTTGCAAATCTTAAGTTCAATAAATAGATTGCCAACATTGGTAAAAAGATAAATAAATGTTTTGGCTGAGATTCAAAGACAGAAGATGGAAAGTATTGCTAGAAAGAGAGTTATTTTTTTTAGATGCTAGAGCTATGGGTTTGTTATACTTACATCTGTTACGTGTTAGAACTAAGTACACATTGATATCAAGTTAAAGATATGCAGATAAATATACTCTCAATAATATAAACACATATGTAATATCAAGCTGACATGGGGTATAAACTGTTGGATTTATTCAGATGGATCTGTTGAGTTTTGTGAGCTACACAAGTAATGGTTCATTTGGAAAATATTAGAGGAATTGCACAAGCAGCTAAAGTAATTCATGACAAATAGGAAGGGGAGAAAAGAGACTGAGAGAAAATAGCTAGATCAATTCATCGAAAATATAAACTGGAGATGGAGTCAGAGAGAGAGAGAGAGAGAGAGAGAGAGAGATTCAGATTGAGAGGCTGAAAGTTTTTACGAGTAGGGAGTTATTAAGATTATATCTGTTACATATTATAACTAAGCCAGTGTTGGAGTAATATATTGATTACGCCTTAAAAAATATGCAGATAGATTCACTATTGATACTATTAACTGATACACATAGTCTCAAGCTGACAAGGGGTAGAGTTGTTGGTGTGCTGGTATATTTGTAAATGAGGCCATTCCATTGTTCATTTGGGAAATGTCATAGTAACATAACTTATTAATTATTTGTGATAATATGAAGTGGAGGGTGGAGACTGTGTGTGAGAGTGAGTGAGTCACTGTGTGTGTGTGTGTGTGTGTGTGTGTGTGTGTGTGTGTGTGCACTGCAAATTTAATAATGTAGACTACTATTAAAAACTGAGATGATACTGTTGTAAATGTTGTGATCTTTGCCATTTAAGATGGAATCAGGTTGTTTTCTTTGGTGTTTGCATATTTAGAGTGTTTAAAGGATGTCTAGTTTTTTGCCTATAGGTTGGATATGTAGGCTGCTGATACTTGTGTTGTTGACATGGTGTTTTGATTTATGTAGATAGGTGGGTATTACTAATGTGTTTTTTTTTTTTAGATCTGGCATGTGTTCTTTAATTTAATCACACATGATCTACCTGTTTGGCCGATGTGGAAATGGTCACACTTCGAACATTCTATTTTGTACCCACCCTTATGGTGAAGTGCATTTCTTGTGTTGCTGTTGTGAGGTAACTTGTGATCAATTTTGTTGTCAGTGGTGAAGGATATGTTTATGCCTTTTCGTTTGAAGACAAGGACAGTCTAATATGAAATACTGCACAGAAATAGGATTGTAAATAAGATCTTATTTTCTGTTTTTTGTAATATAATAGTTTTGCCAATACTGACTTATAGAATGTCTACTATGGAGTTCTGATACCCATTTTCAATCGCTGTTTGTTTCATTATTTCAGTTTCTTGTTAACATTTACCTTCAGATAGTGGCAGTTACATAGCTCTGTTCATCATATACAGGCATTCTGCCATTTTATGGGCTGTCAGATGACAATAGGAGCTATGGATGTAAGTACATGTCTTAGTGACCTTCCAATAAATTTCAGAATAGCGTCTATTATTGTTTACTTTAATTGTACAGTTTAAAAAATTTATACTGTTGACTGCTTGATGTTCGACTGTGAAATTTATATCTTCAGGGAGTTGTTCAAAATTGGTTCAATTCATTTATATCATCTTTTGTTGTGCCACTGATTGAAATAATTGTATCATCTATATGTCATTAGTAGAAGATGAAGTTTTTGAAGAAGTGGTCGTTATACTTCACAGCTTTGCCTTCTAAATTGCTTACATATAGTTCAGCTAACAATCCAGCAAGGTTTGATCCCACCTGTTAGTTGAATTTGAAATGGGTGTGTGAAAGTGTGTATTTCAACAGGTCTTTTAGTTCAGTAACGTGAGTGGAAGGGATATTTTGCGTTTTAGTAGGCTGATAGTTATTTATAGTGTGAGATCTATTGTTACAGAGGAATAAAAGTTTTGTATGTCAAATGAACCAAGTGTTCCTTCAACATAAATTATTGTGTTTTTTACATGTTGCGTAAATTCTGTTGCATTTCTAAGTGTTCTGTTGTTGTTGAACGCTGGTGTTTCTTTAATAATTCTGAAGAGCTTTTTGTTGAGTTTGAATGTGGGCTTGTTCCTATAGTTCTCTGTAGGCCTGATGGGAGTCACATTTTTGTGTGTCTTTGGTTGTGACCTAAGGTAATGTGTTTGTGGGCTTATTGCTTCAATGTTTCTTGCTACCTGGGAGGTGAGTAGGAAGTTTATGTTGTGTGAGATATATTTAATCCCTTTCTTGTATTTTGGCTGTTGTATCTTCAAGTACTCCTATTATGTTGTTGGCTTGGAAGGAATCTGAAACATTTCTATTTATGTTGTGCTATTCATTGCAACAGTTATATTGTCCTTGTCACCTCTTAGAATTATTACGTAATTCGTGTTTAAATGAGCCGTTATGGTACATGTGAGGCCTTTTTTCTTGTTTGCTGAGAGCATTTTTGCAATCATCTTCCCAATAATTTCGTTGATTTTGTGGCATGTTTCCACTCTGTCATTTTTCTTCTCAGCGGTTATGATTGAAAACTGTCTGACACTACTGATGAGCTTTCCTTGGCTCTTTTGGCCTAGTGACGCTTCATATTTTGCTTCATATTTTCCATGAATTAATTTACTTCTTTGTATGTTTCCCTTAATATTTTCCGAATGAACAGTAACTTGCCTCACTCACAAAACTCAATAGATCCACCCAAATAAAACCAAAGTTTGTACTTCATGTCAGTAGCAAATACACAGTCCAGCCACGCTAACGTGACCTACGCGTATATTCGACGTCAACGTGCAATAACTACTCACAGACAGCAGGTAACAACACCAGTAGTGGCGGGTATATAAATCGTGTTGGGGGATGCAGGAAAGAATGTTGTCATTGTTGTAATGCAGATACAGAGCGATTTATCTAACGTCTCACAAGCTGTTCCTAAGATCCAATGTGTGCTGTGCGATACCCGAAATCCCATGCTGTAATTATGTAACTATTTCTGAGTCTGCAAGATATAGTTTTTGTGGAGGTCGTTCAACCGACGGAATTCTCTCATACGCAACGTCCCTTTCTGCAATTCATTCTTTCATTTCAGTATTTCCGACAGCCTTTGCGTAAATTTCAGAAAATAACGGATGCTTCTCGAAGTCACTCCTCAGTATATATCATTTCATTAGCACGTGAATTACTGCCTTCTGCTTACGAAGCTTACAAGGAAACTAATATCTCCACACACATGTTTAGATTATTCCAGTGGCCAACATACGTATGTGCTACTGATTTGTTGAAGACTGTCGTACAGTTTCGAATGGCAAGTGCAATTTCAGCCTCTCCCATATTTACACGTATGCCACTGTCTCTAAACAATGATCCACAAATTTTTTCTAATTCAGGCTTAACGATAGACGTACATTGATAGCCTATGTTGGAACTTACTAGTCCATAGCAGAGATAATTTTGTTCATGAGTATTGGTAGCACTAAGAGTTGTATCTTCATTATGAAGATCTCATATTGTGTAAGTTTATTTAGAAGGTCTGATTTTAAATAACAGACTACATAATCCTCTCGTTCCTTGGTCTTGCACCATGAATTATTAAATGAAATCCTTCGATAGTTACTTGTCAATTACCAGACATCCACACTCTTGCTGTTGGTCAAACAAGACATCGTAAACAGTATCACGTATTCTGACTGTTGTTCACTGAAAGATGTTGCTGTTAGTTTATCCCTTGTCCCTGCTAAATTTTTTGCGACACTTCTTGTTATCACTATTATCATCATCGTCATCACCACATTCATCATCACCATAATCATCATCATCATCATCATCATCATCATCATCATCATCATCATCATCATGAGACTATTGCTGTATGTTTGACGTATATATACGCTGCTTACACCATAACTACGAACCATAGAAAAGTATGCCTTCATGTGATCTTCCTTACACAAGCAGTGTTAACGAAAATAAAAATCGAAGCAGGTGATAATATCTTCCTTACACGAAAATGTGAAATTTTCATTCCAAAATTTGCTGCAGTATCTGCACTTTAAGAATAGCAGGAGGAGCATTGGTGGTTGCTAAGGCAGTAAATGAAGCACAATCTGTTTGCAGACAGCAAACTAAGACGCAAATACATAATTATACAATGGAAGTAATAGAACTTTGCGAAAGAAAGAGGAATGGATTTGATCCATACTTAACGAAAATAATTCTCCTTAAACAGTCTTCTAACAAGAACAGTTACTAACATTGGGTTAGAGTATTATGCTAAAACACTGGAACTATCACATTTTCTAGCTGTGTTTATGAGAGATACTTTACCCTCAAGGCTAAAAGAAGAGTGTGATTATTAACCTCCAGATGGAAAGTTTACTTGGTTCACAATGGATATATTACAAGAAAAAAGGGTGCTGTTGTGTGTTGTTTTGATAGCTTTGGGAACATACCACATCCTCGGGTAACAGTGAGGTATTTCTAAAACAATTCAATGAAGTAAAATTAGAATACATTCAGTCACCTGGAAGTCGGAGGTGTGCTCACTTTTGTTGAAGTTTCTCAACTCTAGACAAATTGACACGTTTTTAGTGCATACTGACCGTATCACAATGGATGTCATCGAGCATGGTAACAGGTCGAGTATAGCTGCTGTCTTTAACACCACACTAAAGTTATCCCAACAGGCAAATAAAGTTCCCTTACTCAACTTATCTACCTACAATTCCTTAACGGATATTACGTCGAGAAGCAATAACTTTTCTACTTTTATGATGAGACAGTCGATGGCGAAATTCTGGACAGAGCGACTCTGCAACATGTAACTTATGAACTCCATGACATTATTTCCATCTTCTTGAGCGATATAGCCATACAACATCAAGAATAACCACGAAGATGAGCCATAAAAAAAAGTTCAAACGTGTGTGAACTCCTAAGGGACCAAATTGCTGAGATCATCGGTCCCTAGACTTACAAAACGCAGAGCGAGGTGGCGCAGTGGTTAGCACATTGGACTCGCATTCGGGAGGACAACGGTTCAATCCCGCGTCCAGCCATCCTGATTTAGGTTTTCCGCAATTACCCTAAATCGCTTCATGTAAATGCTGGGATGGTTCATTTGAAAGAGCACGGTCGACTTGCTTCCTCATCCTTCCCTAATCCTGTGAGACCGATGACCTCGTTGTTTGGTCTCTTCCACCAAATCAACCCCACCTCAAACCAACTTTATGCTAAGAACAACACACACACCAATGCCCGAGGAAGGATACGAACCTCCGACGGCGGAAAGGGCCGTGCAATCCGTGTCTTGGCGCCTCAAACCGCGCGGTCACGCCTCGTGGCGATGACCCCCCCCCCCCCCAAAAAAAACGAAGATCAGTTACAATAAAACATTTAAGTGATGAGAGTTGATGAGTAACTTATATGTTGATTTTCAGCGGCACAATAATAGGGGATCAATTTTAAGTTTTGGGAGGGTTGAAATTGAAAAAGAAATATTAAAGACAGCAGGATATCTAGTAAATATTCAGTACGTTAATGTCCTATGCATTGACCATGATACTTCTGGAAGTTCATACCACCATGTTGCTCCTACACACAAGTTACAGAACATAAGTTCTGGCTTACCTGGATATAAGATTGTGGAATCACTAAATCCGCCTTCTCACATCCCATTCATGATAGGATTGTGTCAGAAAAAAAATATCAGTTACTTATGAAGACGGAAATCTTATGGTTTCTGATGCTACAGAAATAACAGTTTGGATACACTGAGGGAAACGTAATAGGCATTGTATTCAGACATCATCTTGTGTCTGAAGAGAAGAAAAATAGTACAAAGAAGATGTAGAAGAAAAAAAGATCACGATGATGAAGCAGAAAATGAGAAATATGTTGACTTCTAAAAATTGACAAATATTATTACGATACAGTACACAGTGCTACAAACACTAACATAATTTTCAGTTAGCTCTCACTCAACATTATAGTGAGTGAAGGGGGGAGGAGGACGAGGGGGAGGAGGAGGAGAAGGAGATGATGATCAATGACATACTGAACGCTAAGGACAAAATTCTCTTTGACGATTATATTATTCACTTCGAATATCGTAAGCATAAGCTGTTTGGTTAACGAGTTCTCGGTCACAAAGATTCCACATGACATGGATTGTGAGAGAAAGTGAAAATACTTGCCTACCACAATGTGAACATTTTGCTTAGGCGAAGGTCAACAGCATGTACAAATTTCAAAAAATGCATAGCACTCTACTGTTTGTAATACTTTTCTTTTATTTTGCTACCAGTTCTGTTCTGAACCATCATCAACAGCTGCTGTACTGCATAACAAAATGGACAATGTGACAATACCAAAGGAAGGAAGAAAAACAGAAAAAGTGTAAAATCGATTAAAATTGTCACAGATGTATCACATGTCATATATGCTTTAAAATAAGTTTCCACCGGAAACCATAATTGCCAAGACAACACAAAATCGAAACTTATAAAAAGATAAAACTGATGGCAAATTGACAAGGGCAGCAAGTGATGCACAGCAATACAAGTGAAACAACTTCTAGAGCAAAGAAAACAGTCTTGACTGAATCCAAAGAAGTTGCCATTAAATAATAATGTGAAAATCAAATTACAAAACTCAAGTGTTAAGAGCCCTACACTTCATTGATATTGCATGAAAACACCAATAAAACAAAATATAAAGTAACAGATAAGCAAGACTGATGAATGTATGGATATTAAATATTTTAAAATCCATTCAAAAACATATGCATGTGAAATACAAGTTACAGATGAATCCATGAAATTAAAATCAGTCAAGCCACATCAGATGAAAGTACACATTAAATTAAAACAATAAGAAGAAAATACCATTTTAGGAGTGAAGGAAAATATAAAATGAATGTAAAATAAGTAGATGCAAAGCATCTAAAATTTTATAAATATGATAAAATCTCACCAAACATTTTTATGAAGAAACATGGCATGCTTCTAAACTTTAACACACTAGTTAGAAAAGTATTTCATCTGAATGGCTACACAATCATACAATGAAATTAAAATTCCATTTGTCATACAGATAAAAACTAGTAAAAAGACATAGTAAGAACCTACACTTTAACACCTCTGTTAAAAACTGTTTCATGAAAATTACTACACACTCATGAGGCAAAATTAAAAAAATACCATTTAACATAGAGATAAAAATTAACAAAGCAAGACAATACTCGGTGATAAAATCAAAATACAGAGAAATGATCATCTCATATAAAAATTTTCTTGTATGTTGGCAAAATGGGAATAAATAGGAAGAGCCTTTTAATCCTCACCTTAAAATATTATAGAGGTGATGTAATTGTCAAAATAATAAAATACTGTGGGGATGGGGAGGTGCAGAGATAAAAGTAGTAAAGGAGTTTTGCTATTTGGGGAGCAAAATAACTGATGATGGCCGAAGTAGAGAGGATATAAAATGTAGGCTGGCAATGGCAAGGAAAGCGCTTCTGAATAAGAGAACTTTGTTAACATCGAGTATAGATTTAAGTGTCAGGAGGTCGTTTCTGAAGTTATTTGTATGGAGTGTAGGCATGTATGGAAGTGAAACATTGACGATAAATAGTTTGGACAAGAAGAGAATAGAAGCTTTCGAAATGTGGTGCTACAGAAGAATGCTGAAGCTTATATGTGTAGATCACATAACTAATGAGGAGGTATTGAATAGAATTGGGGAGAAGAGGAGTTTGTGGCACAACTTGACTACAAGAAGGGATCGGTTGGTACGACATGTTCTGAGGCACCAAGGAATCACAAATTTAGTATTGGAGGGCAGCGTGGAGGGTAAAAATCGTAGAGGGAGATCAAGAGATGAATACACGAAGCAGATTCAGAAAGATGAAGGTTGCAGTAGGTACCGCGAGATGAAGAAGCTTGCACAGGATAGAGTAGCATGAAGAGCTGCATCAAACCAGTCTCAGGACTGAACACCACAACAACAACAACTATTGTAAAGTGTTATAGTAAAAGTTTGTTTACATAAAAGTCAGAGTGAAGCCAAGTTACTAGGATCTGTTAAGTGACTATACAGAATTAGTTCAAAGAGTAATAGCTTTTGAAAGTAAGTTCCAATAAGAAATAAGTTATTGAAGTGAAATGTCAGTATAAAAATTGTATGCTTTAGTATCTAAGTATTTTAGTATTTAAGTTTGTTGATGATGGAAAGTGCGTTCCCGAACGTCCCCCCTGGACACATTTTTTTAGCATCCTTGAAGTTATCTCCTGTGCTTTTTCTCTTTTAATAACGTAATGTACAAGGGTGTAGCCCAACATTGTTTAAGTGGAGTTTATTTGCAGAACCAAATTAAACAGTAGCAAGAAAGTAGGCAAAATCCATACTTCTGCTTTTCCAATACTTCACTGGTTCACTGCCTGGATAGGCTGGCGAGGCCATTAGTACATGTTTTAAACCACTAAATGAACTTGGAACTGAGTGGTCCTAGCTGCAGTACAATATTATTCATACTGCGTTTCTATCTAACCGCTGCTTAAGGTCCTAGGAAAAGAAGTGAATAGTCTGATTTACTTATCCATTATACATAACTCACGGTCAGATCCTGCAGAAATGGTAACTCTATTGATTAGCTTTGCTATAAACAGGACTACCCTCCCATAGTGTACTTTAATTGGAAACTAAAGTAAATTTAGCTAATAGGGTTGTACGTGGCAACACAGGGACAGGGTTTCTGTTATTTAGGTAAAAACATACTAAATTACAATAATAGTGGTACGGTTATACATACGAAAGATTATCTGTGTCAAACCGTTAGCATTTATCGTTTAATGCCTACCTTAAAAAAAGATCTAAAAAACCACTGAAGTAGGCATTACTATCCTCGCCAGTTTGATGTTTGTGTATCAAGTACATTGACAAACCTAAACCGGTGGATTGCTCCTTCAACCTCAAGCGGGTACAGTTTCTTTCCTTTCTTATCCACACATATCACCTCGGAGCTGAAGGCTCACTCGTGCGCCCTTGATGACTGCAGGACACAAAACTTTACGCCTCGCCTGGGTCCGTCAACACCAACATTGGACTGTTGATGGCTGGAAGCATGTTGCCTGGTCGGATATGCCTCGTTTCAAATTGTATCGAGCAGATGGACGTGTACGGGTATGGAGACAACCTCATGAATCCATGTACCCTGCATGTCAGCAGAGGACTGTTCAAGCTGGTAGAGGCTCTAATGTTGTGGAACGCCTAATACGTATAGATACGACAGACAGGTGACACGTACGTAAGCATCCTGTCTGATCACCTGCATCCATTCATGTCTATTCTTCATTCCGACGGACTTGGGATATTTCAACAGGACAATGCGACACCCCACAATCCAGAATTGCTACAGAGTGTCTCCAGGAACATTCTTCTCAGTTTAAACACTTCCGCTGGCCTCAAAACTCCCCAGATATGAACATTACTTAGCATCGGGCTCTTCGGAAGATATCTCCACCCTTCCTACTTTTACGGATTTATGGACAGCCCTGCAGGATTCATGATGTCAGTTCCCTTCAGCACTACATCAGACATTGTATTGTATGTTAACCGGGGGCCTAGAAACGACGGAGAGACTCCGTCCCCGCCGCAGCCGCAGTGGTCCACATCCTCACGACGACTACTGCAGTCCACTTCACCCCTCCGCCACCCCACCGAACCCAGGGTTATTGTGTGGTTCGGCCCCCGGTGGACTCCCCCCCCCCTCCTCCCAGAGAACGTCTCACACCAGACGAGTGTAACCCCTATGTTTGCGTAGTAGAGTAATGGTGTTGTACGCGTACGTGGAGAACTTGTTTGCGTAGCAATCGCCGACATAGTATAGCTGAGGCGGAATAAGGGGAACCAGCCCGCATTCGCCGAGGCAGATGGAAAACCGCCTAAAAACCATCCACAGACTGGCCGGGTCACCGGACCTCGACACAAGTCCGCCGGGCGGATTCGTGCCGGGGACGAGGCGCTCCTTCCCACTCCGGAAAGCCAGGCGTTAGACCGATTGGCTAACCGGGCAGGCACTTCAGACATTAGTCGAGTCCACGCCACGTCGTTTTGCGTCACTTCTGCGTGCTAACGGGGGCCCTACACTACATTAGGCAGGTGTACCAGTTTCTTTGGCCTTTCAGTGTATTTCGCTTCACATGCTGTACCCTGCATTTTATAAACGCCTGCCTGTTCAAATTTACTTATCCTGTTGCCAACTTCATGCATTAGAGAACGGGGAAAACGTATGGCACAAGAAAAATTAGTGTGAAAATTGATCAACATGTATGTGTCAGAATACGTAACTGAAAACACCAGTCACGCAGACGACACATTGAAGTTGGTATAAACACGCCGGGTACACGGCTTTTCCTCCTTTCGCATCTCCGACTTTCGCCATGACTGTCGCAATGCAGGATCGCGCTGTGCTTGTAAAGCTGTATTACAAGAATGATGAGTGTGTACACGTCGCTCTACAGAAGTTCCGGACACTGAATGGTTTGAAAAAAGCCGTTGGCCCGATGACTGCCGCTGGTCTGGAGAAAATGATTCGAAAATTCGAAAAGACGGGTTCTTTTGGTGTGCAACCCGGTAGAGGGAGGAAACGAATTGATTCGACATCAGTTTAAGCAGTGGCCACAGCAGCGCAGGAGGAGACGAGTGATGGTGTGCAAACGTGTGGTGCACGGAGAATTGCCCGAACATTGGACATACCCGTGAGCACGGTGCGTAAAATCCTACGAAACATCCTTCTCTGTTATCCATTCAATATTATCCATGTGCACGAGTTGTTTCCTGTTGACCTGCCAGCAAGAGAGACCTTTGCTTTAGAATTTCTTGCTCTCATGGATGTGGACGATGATTGGCCTTGGAAGATTTTGTCACCAGATGAAGCCCACTTCCATATGACAGGATATGTGAATTCACAGAATTGTCGAATATGGGCAACGGAAAATCCTCACGCAAATCAATCAGTACCACTTCATCCCGAAAAGGTCAGTGTGTGGTGTGGGTTTACGGTATCATTTATCATAGGGTCATATTTTTTCGAAGAGACAGGTGCTTCCGGTCCTGTTACCTGTATCGTCACTGGTAAACGCTATGAGTGTCTTGCGCAGCCATATCATTCCAGCACTCCAACAGCGTGGATGTGTGGATGGGATCATTTTTGTGGAAGATGCGCACCTCCGCACATTGCAAATCCAGTTAAGCAGCTGCTGAAGCGCCATTTCGGAAATGCTAGAATTATCAACCGCCATTTCCCTACAGCCTGGCCGTCCCGATCACCTGATCTTAATCCGTGTGACTTTTGGCTGTGGGGCTATCTGAAAGATGTTGTGTTCACTGCTCCGATTACAAACTTAGCTGCACTGAAGGCACGCATTGCGCAACACATTCCGAATGTGACCCCGAAAACACTTCGATCAGTTGTGAAACATGCTCTCGATTTCAACTTGTTGCAGGAAACGGTGGACATCATATTAAAATGTTTTGCGCCAGTAACACGGAAATTAATAATCCGATTTGATTTTGATTGATGCTTTTTATGCGCTTTTTGTCTTCAGGACAATTAAAAACCGATGGGATTGATGCTTTTTATGCAGTTTTTGGCCTCAGGATAATTAAAACCCGATGTGATCGATGCTTTTTATGCGGTTTTCGGCCTCAGCACAGTTAAAAACCGATTTTTCCCATCCGATGTGATATGACCTTGCTGTGGTGGATGGTCCTACGTAACTAACAGTATCACACCAGTACACCCATGCATATTGAGTACTACACAGTTTAACGTCAAATGTACAACTCCGGCATTGTTGTATGGTTCATTTGTCATTTGTAGTCGACCACTATTAAATTATGATGCTTACAGCGCCATTTACTGCTACATTTTGTAACTATTTATTTTTCTTCTGCCATACATTTTCCCCTTTCTCCGATAATATTCCGTTGCAGTTTGACGTCATTCGGACCAGTGGTGGTGTATCTAATTAAGTTTTTATATATGAACGCCAACTGGACATTGTATGGCCGAATAATGTTCGCCAACCTCTGTGAAACCATCCCATGATATGGTAAAGTGATGATCTCCTTATCCCTTGCTATTTCCTCTATCCGTTTTTTCTTGCTCCTATGGATAAGACGATTTACGATCTTTGCATCGTACCCATTATTTACTGCTATCTATTTAATGATGTTTAATTCGTCTAACTTATCTACTGCACTCACTGCAACATTATTCGATCTGTTGACTGAGCTTCTAAACACCGCTTCTTTAGAGATTTGCGGGTGAAGGCATGAGGTTTGTCTTGGCTCGTTACTGGGTCGAAGGTTGAAATTCGACCATTATTTTGAAGCTTTAGAGCTAAATCAATTTTTTCGTGTAACTCATTACAAAAGGAATAAGAAGATCGTCACTTTATCAGAATTTTGGGAAATTTCACAGAAACTGGCCAACACATTTCGGCCATACAACGTACAGCTGGCGTTCACAGCAAAAAAACGTAATGAGATATAGTTTAAAGCATGAAGTTGGCAACAGGATAAGTAAGTTTGAACACGCGGGAGCTTATAAAATACAATGTACATCGTGCGAAGTAAAATTTCTAGGAAAGAAAAACACGTAGCAAGCTTTCCAAGATATAGCAAACAAGCACACACACACTTTGAGAACAGACAAGTTCGGCAGTTCCGTAGTCGCCAACCATACAGAGACGTCAGAGACAGGCTGAAGTGCTTGTAAGGTTGACGCAGGATAAGATACGCTGACAAGTAATTGTTTAGGAAAATATTCGATACGTTGCACCTTTTCCGAGTTAATTGGGATTGAAGTTAGCCAATCAGGCCGTCGCTCACACAAATTCAAACGGCCCGCCAGAGGCGTAATCACCAAAAGTGTTCTTTGTTTTGTTTCACAAAATCGAACAAGTGGGCGATGTAAAAATTGGATATGGGGCGGTAGTAAGTACCGAACCTGAGCCAAAGGCTGATCAGTCTCGTTCGCTGTTCAAAAGTGTTCAAATGTGTGTGAAAACTTATGGGACTTAACTGCTAAGGTCATCAGTCCGTAAACTTACACACTACTTAACCTAAATTATCCTAAGGACAAACACACACACCCATGCCCGAGGGAGAACTCGAACCTCCGCCGGGACCAGCCGCACTGTCCATGACTGCAGCGCCCAAGACCGCTCGGCTAATCCCGTGCGGCATTTCCCAGCACAACCTAGCCTACAAAACCCTTACAAGTTTTTCAAATTGTTTCTGACCACTCTGCATATATGAGACTAGTCACCCCCTGAAAGGCATAGAAGAGGACTCAGAGGTGATACACGTGAATAAGAAAGGAAAGAAACTTGACCTGCTTGAGGAAGTTGAAGTAGCAGTCTGGCAGGTTAAGTTTGACAATGTACTTAATACACATCAAATTAGCGGTAATGGTAAGGCCTTCTTGAGTGGCTGTTTAGATCTTTTTTAAGGTTGGCGTTAGACAACAAAAGCGAACGATTTGACACAGATAACAGTTAGTATGGTCTCTCTCCATGCCCTTTGTAGCGTCTTTGGAATGTTATGGGCCGGCTGACGGTTCTGTGCAGTCTGTCAGAGCCATACATATGTTTGCAAACTACGTTTACCGCCTTACAGAAGTAACGTTTTGGAGGAAGTGTGGTGAGGATTAGCGTTGTAGGTTATCTGATGTTGCCATTTTTAAAGTAAGAAGAGGACTTCATGACCGAATCATTTTATTTGTCTTTATATTTTGACCTTGAGTGCTTTTGAAGAGCGTTTTGTGTAGGATTAACTTAGACAGCCAGATGATGGGAGCTTGATCCCCGAAAAGCGTTGCTGTGTATTATGTTCCTATTATTTCTGGTTGTACACTGAAATATTTACAACGATTACCTTGACAACCGCTTACTCCGCTTATTGAGATGGACAAGATTATAACTTATCTTGTTACTACAGACAAGCATACAAAACACTTTAAATGTTTGTGGTGAATATGGTCAATAATCTTCAATCAAACTTTAGTATTTGAAGCAATTTGGCGCGTTAGAGAATCCATCACAATAAAAGCACGCACGACACGATATTGTGTGTTTTTAGAAACGTAAATTGCAGTCCAATTGAGGCAAGTGGGATAACTTCAGCGCAAGTACAAAATGAGCTGAACTCGGTTCACAGAATTACATAATCGAATCTGATTAGTGGACAGCAGCAATCCCGCGGCCACATGGTGCTGACTGCACACGGCTACTTGTGAACAGCTCCACGAGGAACTCAGACCAAAACGACTCTAAACACGTTTCCTAGTCAACATTGACTTCGTCATGTTACCACAGCAGCACAGAGAAACAAATTCTGCCATTGTGTTTGGTGTTATGAACGTTCCCTTTACATTAATAACGGACACAACAACTTTCACAAAGGTAAATTCAACGATAGATCCACATACAGAGAAATGTATGTATTTATAGCGGTAGTCGACTGCAGCAAGGCAAAAACACACACACGATAATGTCTGCAAGGATAATCGCCTGCTGTAAGGCTAACATACATAAAAAAAACGTACACTTTTTGTATCATTTTCTTTTCCTGCGTACATTTGTTGAACATTAAGATGAGTAAAGGCTTCGGAACAGGTGAAAAACGTCGTTCCTATGTCTCAACTCATTTGCTCCAGTGCTTTCAGGAGCAATTACAACCTTGCTGTATGACACTGTAAACAACTGGTAGGCACATCCTAAAGACATGATTAAGGAAATCTACTGAGAAGCCGCGCGAGTCTCTTCGCTATGCCCTTCCTGTACACACTGTGAGGATGCACATATACATGTACATGTTTCTTTACTCTTGGTAATTGTTCTAGTGTGTCCGCTTTTTCGCCATATCTGTACAAAAACATATTCTAGTACGGATATCCTATAGACTTTCTGACTGGCGCTAGGACATTATTACCACTCTTTGGTGGTACAGAATTAAAGTACTGCCAAAACATTTCGTATCTCTACTCTCATCTGCTTTCTGGACGGGTTGGTGTCTGCCAGACAATCTCGCCAAACGTGTTCACCTTCCCTGTGATATTGGAAGACGATTCTCGTTGTGATTATTATTGAAATTACAGTGCACACAAAATCAGAGGCACCATGTTGTATCTCATGCGGTCATTACAGTAATTCATAGACTCGAAAGCAGGAGGCAGGCCGTGGTAGCTGGGCACACTACATGCGCCGGCCGGAGTGGCCGTGCGGTTCTAGGCGCTACGGTCTGGAACCGAGCGACTGCTACGGTCGCAGGTTCGAATCCTGCCTCGGGCATGGATGTGCGTGATGTCCTTAGGTTAGTTAGGTTTAATTACTTCTAAGTTCTAGGCGGCTGATGACCTCAGAAGTTAAGTCGCATAGTGCTCCAATCCAATTTTTGAACGCTACATGCAGCGTCACAACTATTACGCGACTGCAGATTTTTGCAGTAAGTTTTGTTACGCTATGGCAAGCTGTTTTGGAAGCCTGCGGTATAGTAGCATTCTGCGGCGGCCGACTTGTGGCCTGCCCTATGCCTCATAGCCACACCTGTCGTTAAAGCCGACCGTGAGAATGGTCACTGTGACGCGTACTAAAATCACTTATTCACCTCACCTAAGAAACTAAACAACTATGTTAAATATTATCTGTTTATTCCATATTTGGTACATGACCTTTTGTTATTCAGACGAACTTTGTGTCAAAATTTGATACCGCTACCTATAACAGTTTAACAGATATAAAAAAACATTAAAAAAGTACTTAACCGACACTTAAGAAAGGAAATTCAGATAGGAACAATAATAGTTTATCTTTTGGTATTATTTGAAAACGTAAATAGAACTCTTAGTGTGCAGAATTAATTAATTGAGATTTTCATATTAAAACTTTAATTTTCATTTTCGTAATGTAAAAGTGAGGCAGATTTATTATTTGTGTCTTATGTCGTGTGGGAGTAAATCAGAGTGTGCATGTGATACATACGTTAAATTTCAAGATTAATTTTATGTAATGCATTATGCAATCATAGTGTGGGAAACATGTTTGTACCCACATTGCTGATGACGTATGTCCAAGCATACTTGTTTTTGTAAGAATGCAGCCAGAATAGTTTTTGCAGAGGAATGTTTTCCTAAAGTTAGTTCATGATTAATTTTCGTTTAATTTAAATTAATAAACTTTCTAGTAATAATTTACTTGTCGAAATGACGCCAATGAATCTGATATACTGATTGGCTCAGAACAATTTAGGCGCGAATATGATCTTGAAAGATTGATCTCGTTGGCTGTTCATTTGATCAACCAATCTGAGTAAAGTCTTTCCCACGCATTGGAATGAGTTATATGCCCTGAAAGCAACGGCATTCGGAGAGTCGTGGACTAACTGCCAGACGAGAAGGTCATGTTAGACGTGTCCGAAAAAGTTATTTGTAAAATGAAGAAGAGACTTATTTCGCGTTCGGTTTATATCGCCGTGCAATCAGATGCATTTACGGACAGTTCTGTGAAGTTTGGGAGATTTTGGAGTGTTTTTTGTGCAGAAAACCGCATGTGAAACTATTAGCCTTTGTGAAGAATTCTGTGTGGCGTGTTCAGTATGCATTTACTGAACATTTTTTGGCGAGCATCTTCCTTTGAAGAATCCACTGAAAAGGACCGAGTGTAAAACTCATTTCGTAGCAGAGTATTGACCGACTGAATTAATCTCGACATATTTCGGGTTGGACTTAGTACATTTTTGGCTGTCTTGCGTGTGATATAAGCTGCATGAAGTAGTAGTAGATGCGCTATCGACGTAAATGTGGGCTTGTTGACACCTTAACTAAAAGATAATAAAAAACATCAGTATCGGGAAGCGGACATTTTCAATGAAGGAAGCAAGCATCCACTTTTGCCCATTATTACTAGAGATTTACAGGTTTATTTTATTTTAACATCGTCTACATAGTACCTACGAATGCAGGGCAACGGATGGTGAACGAACGCTGTACTGAGATAGGTGTACATTAATTTGCTGCTTGCGTCACTCGGTGCTAGCGAACTTATTTTAACACCGCTCCACCGCATGCTGAATATCAATAGACGGTGTTTTAATTGAATAATGTCCGCCTCAATAGCTGAATGGTCAGCCGGCCTGGGTTCGATTCGCGGTTGGGTTGGGGATTTTCTCAACTCAGGGACTGGATGTTGTGTTGTCTTCATCATCATTTCATCCCCATCCGGCGCATAGGTCGTCCAATGTGGCGTCGAATGTAATAAGACCTGCCCCAAGGCGGCCGGGCGTGCCCCTTAAAGGGCCTCCCGGCCAATGACGCCAAACGCTGGCGCCACCCCTCGGAGTCCGCAGATACTGACGCTCATACTCGCGGTCTTTTGACGGCCACCGCACGAGTGGTGTCTTACGCTGACACCACACACCCCTTTACACTCTTTTGTTTCTATCGTATGTTACAGATCTCCACACATACGTTGATGTTAGATTCTTTATTTCACGCTCTGCCATTGTAATCGCAATAAATCTAGCTCGTCCAGAAGCACTGTTCATATAACCACGGAATAACCGCCAGTCGTTTACAGGTAATACTGAGAGTTCACGACGAGGAAATAATTCGGAACAGAGTAACTCTATGGAACTTATAATTGTCACTAATTCATCTGCAACGTCATTTTCAGACAAAATCACACTTTCACTTCTCGGTTCAAAAAAAAAAATGGTTGAAATGGCTCTGAGCACTATGGGACTTAACATCTATGGTCATCAGACCCATAGAACTCAGAACTACTTAAACCTAACTAACCTAAGGACATAACACAAATCCATGCCCGAGGCAGGATTCGAACCTGCGACCGTAGCAGTCGCCCGGGTCCGGACTGAGCGCCTAGAACCGCTAGACCACCGCGGCCGGCTCTCGGTTCAAATAGGAGAATTCAGTGTTCTTTATAAGATCTATGAGGGTATCCGACTGTTGCCACTACACGTAGAAAACAAGTTCCATGAAGGCCATTCAACATTCAAAATTGTAAATTACAGCCGGCCGGGGTGGCCGAGCGGTTCTAGGCGCTGCAGTCTGGAACCGCGCGACCACTAAGGTCGCAGGTTCTAATCCTGCCTCGGGCATGGATGTGTGTGATGTCCTTAGGTTAGTTAGGTTTAAGTAGTTCTAAGTTCTAGGAGACTGATGACGTCAGAAGTTAAGTCCCATAGTGCTCAGAGCCATTTGTACCATTTTTGTAAAATACACTGTTTTTGTAAATAGCGTCAGACTCCCATGCTAATCCATAAGGTTGGTCGCACAGGTTCGGTAGCTGAAAAGTGACTGCCCTCTCTTCACCAGTCTTCATTTATATCATTAACCTATAGAAAAATCGAGCAAATGAAACTGCAGAAAGGGCATACAGATATCTAAAAAATTAAAATTACTGAACTGAGTTTCTCCTGGCGCATACGATTTTCAAACAATTTACAGGAATTCAGTCAGGTAATATTTACAGCGATATACATATATATTTCGGCGATAGTACACCCCGCCATTTTCAAGGCACAAACTGCAACGGACAGACGGTGTACAAGCAGATTTAAAACCTCAGTTCTTGGAGATATTCAGGAACACTAGTGCCACGAAAGATGACCAAGGTCAGAGGTATCGATAGTGTAAGACTACGAACTAGCAGGTGAGGTAACATTGAATCTGTCCCTCTGTTTTCTGACAAGGGACACACCAGCATTCCAAGCAGACTTTAAACAAAAACCTCCATCCCTGTTTACAAAGTTGATCGCTAATTTAATCTCAACAGATTCCTTAATAACACTGTCCCAATAGCTGGACGTGCATGCCAAAATCTCTGTACTTTTATATAACATAGGGTGACCAATATCCAAACAATGTGTTCCGCATTAGATCTATTTGGCTGCTGTAATAGTGTGTGCCGTTTATGCTCAGTACATCGGTCCTCCACGGTCCTGATAGTCTGACCAATGTATGCCATGCCACAGCTACAAGGAATGCGATATACAACCGCCTCACGCAAGCCAAGATCGTATTTAACAGAACCCAAAATCACTAATTTTAGATGAAGGTCGGAGAACTCATTTCACATCGTTGTTGTTGTTGTGGTCTTCAGTCCTGAGACTGGTTTGATGCAGCTCTCCATGCTACTCTATCCTGTGCAAGCTTCTTCATCTCCCAGTACCTACTGCAACCAACATCCTTCTGAATCTGCTTAGTGTATTCATCTCTTGGTCTCCCTCTACGATTTTTACCCTCCACGCTGCCCTCCAATACTAAATTGGTGATCCCTTGATGCCTCAGAACATGTCCTACCAACCGATCCCTTCTTCTGGTCAAGTTGTGCCACAAACTTCTCTTCTCCCCAATCCTATTCAATACTTCCTCATTAGTTATGTGATCTACCCATCTAAGCTTCAGCATTCTTCTGTAGCACTACATTTCGAAAGCTTCTATTCTCTTCTTGTCCAAACTATTTATCGTCCATGTATCACTTCCATACATGGCTACACTCCATATAAATACTTTCAGAGACGACTTCCTGACACTTAAATCTATACTCGATGTTAACAAATTTCTCTTCTTCAGAAACGCTTTCCTTGCCATTGCCAGTTTACATTTTATATCCTCCCTACTTCGACCATGATCAGTTATTTTGCTCTCCAAATAGCAAAACTCCTTTACTACTTTAAGTGTCTCATTTCCTAATCTAATTCCCTCAGCATCACCCGACTTAATTCGACTACATTCCATTATCCTCGTTTTGCTTTTGTTGATGTTCATCTTATTTCCTTTTTTCAAGACGCTATCCATTCCGTTCAACTAAAGGAAATGGATAGGTTAAAGTTAGATATAGTGGGAATGAGTGACGTTCGGTGGCAGGAGGAACAAGACTTCTGGTCAGGTGAATACAGGGTTATAAACACAAAATCAAATAGGGGTAATGCAGGAGTAGGTTTAATAATGAATAGGAAAATAGGAATGCGGGTAAGCTACTACAAACAGCATAGTGAACGCATTATTGTGGCCAAGATAGATACGAAGCCCACACCTACTACAGTACTACAAGTTTATATGCCAACTAGCTCTGCAGATGACGAAGAAATTGAAGAAATGTATGATGAGATAAAAGAAATTATTGAGATAGTGATGGGTGACGAAAATTTAATAGTCATGGGTGACTGGAATTCGAGAGTAGGAAAAGGGAGAGAAGAAAACATAGTGGGTGAATATGGATTGGGGGAGAGGAATGAAAGAGGAAGCCGTCTGGTAGAATTTTGCACAGAGCACAACTTAATCGTAGCTAACACTTGGTTTAAGAATCATGAAAGGAGGTTGTATACATGGAAGAACCCAGGAGATACTAAAAGGTATCAGATAGATTATATAATGGTAAGACAGAGATTTAGGAACCAGGTTTTAAACTGTAAGACATTTCCAGGGGCAGATGTGGACTCTGACCACAATCTATTGGTTATGACCTGTAGATTAAAACTGAAGAAACTGCAAAAAGGTGGGAACTTAAGGAGATGGGACCTGGATAAACTGAAAGAACCAGAGGTTGTACAGAGTTTCAGGGAGAGCATAAGGGAACAATTGACAGGAATGGGGGAAAGAAATACAGTAGAAGAAGAATAGGTAGCTTTGAGGGATGAAGTAGTGAAGGCAGCAGAGGATCTAGTAGGTAAAAAGACGAGGGCTAGTAGAAATCCTTGGGTAACAGAAGAAATATTGAATTTAATTGATGAAAGGAGAAAATATAAAAATTCAGTAAATGAAGCAGGCAAAAAGGAATACAAACGTCTCAAAAATGAGATCGACAGGAAGTGCAAAATGGCTAAGCAGGCATGGCTAGAGGACAAATGTAAGGATGGAGAGGCTTATCTCACTAGGGGTAATATAGATACTGCCTACAGGAAAATTAAAGAGACCTTTGGAGATAAGATAACCACTTGTATGAACATCAAGAGCTCAGATGGAAACCCAGTTCTAAGCAAAGAAGGGAAGCAGAAAGGTAGAAGGAGTATATAGAGGGTCTATACAAGGGCGATGTACGTGAGGACAATATTATGGAAATGGAAGAGGATGTAGATGAAGATGAAATGGGAGATACGATACTGCGTGAAGAGTTTGACAGAGCACTGAAAGACCTGAGTCGAAACAAGGCCCCCGGAGTAGACAACATTCCATTGGAACTACTGACGGCCTTGGGAGAGCCAGTCCTGACAAAACTCTACCATCTGGTGAGCAAGATGTATGAAACAGGCGAAATACCCTCAGACTTCAAGAATATAATAATTCCAATCCCAAAGAAAGCAGGTGTTGGCAGATGTGAAAATTACCGAACAGTCAGTTTAATAAGCCACAGCTGCAAAATACTAACACGAATTCTTTACAGACGAATGGAAAAACTAGTAGAAGCCGACCTCGGGGAAGATCAGTTTGGATTCCGTAGAAATACTGGAACACGTGAGGCAATACTGACCTTACGACGTATCTTAGAAGAAAGATTAAGGAAAGGCAAACCTACGTTTCTAGCATTTGTAGACTTAGAGAAAGCTTTTGACAATGTTGACTGGAATACTCTTTCAAATTCTGAAGGTGGCAGGGGTAAAATACAGGGAGCGAAATGCTATTTACAATTTGTACAGAAACCAGATGTCAGTTATAAGAGTCGAGGGACGTGAAAGGGAAGCAGTTGTTGGGAAGGGAGTAAGACAGGGTTGTAGCCTCTCCCCGATGTTATTCAATCTGTATATTGAGCAAGCAGTAAAGGAAACAAAAGAAAAATTCGGAGTAGGCATTAAAATCCATGGAGAAGAAATAAAAACTTTGAGGTTCGCCGATGACATTGTAATTCTGTCAGACACGGCAAAGGACTTACCTAAATTACGACCGATTTTGTTAGAAGTACTTCCTGCGTAAGGCAAAAAGGCAGTAGACTTAGGTGTCGACTCAGTATTATCATGCTGCTGTTGAATTGGAGATCCATTTTTGGCACCATAAACTTTTCCGCTTCAACATTCGTCGAATCCTTATACCGGTTCAGCGTTGGTCATTTCGTCGGTAGATTTCCATACGAGTTGTTATCTCCCATTTTCGGTATGACATCTGAAGGTGTTGCAGTTTGCCATAAGGAACATCTAATATTTATGCTGTTAGAACAGTTAAATTGGATTCTCGTTGGTAGTTAAATGCGATAATGGTCTTTTATGGGAAGAGATTTGAAAAGCTTTCTGGATTTCTTCTGGTCCAGGCTCTTCTTTCTTCCAAATCTTCGGCGTTGTATCTTCTGTTCTTGGTGCTTCTTGCAGTCTTCTTACTTGTGTCTTCGTTCTTCTCTGGACCGGGAATTAGGATTGAAGACATGTTTAACATCTATCGCTTATCCGTTCTTATGGCGTCTTCCTCGCAGTAGTTGTGTATTCTTCATTGTAGTCGGTTGTTCACCTAGATGAGTTGAACAGCCTTCCATCTTTTTCTTGCTCCGTCCCATGAGTGTTCAAAAATGGCTCTGAGCACTATGGGACTTAACATCTATGGTCATCAGTCCCCTAGAACTTAGAACTACTTAAACCTAACTAACCTAAGGACATCACACAACACCCAGTCATCACGAGGCAGAGAAAATCCCTGAGCCTGCCGGCAATCGTACCCGGGAACCAGGGCGTGGGAACCCATGAGTGCTCAGGGCTTAATACGCAGCTGTTAAATTTCGTGTTGTCTGATGACAGTTTCCGCTGTTCTGCACACTGAGTTACAGAAACGCTTTTCTTCTTCCTGTGGTGAATCTAAGCCTCCGTTCGTCCTCGCCGTAAAATGTCCGCCCCGTTCCGGTTCGGTGGTCCTTCTTTATCTCTTCGTATGCTGCTTTGAATAGTTTGCGATAGAAGGGCCAAGTGTAGAACACTTTCGCAAAACCATTGTTATTACGCTTGTCTGTGGCTTTCGTATAAGCTGCTGACTTCATATCTAATACAGAATTTCTCCCTTATGTGATAATTTTACTTTCCTTACATCCTTACCTATTTTCCGTTTTTTTTTCAGTTATTTGTCTTTAATTCTTTTCAACTCTTGCTTCCTTAGATTACGCTATCAACTTTACAAATATTAAACAATTCTTTACATGACTTTACAAAAAGTCTCACTAATTTTATCAAATACATTTTCTTTTTATTAGCTTCCTCCTTTTCTCTCATTTAACTTAATTCTACCATAAGGTCATGATTTCCTCATCTTCATCACGATGGATAGCAAGAGTGAGATTGATGGTGATAACGGTTAATAGGTTAGTGCATTTCAAATTATTTATTTCCTTTTTAGTTTTCTAATTACAAAAATATTACGTTGTTTTGAAAACTTCGCACCTTGACTCCGACTCCAGCGTCTTTTTCTCTGCAATCTCTTCTTTTTTGTCCTTAGCTGTAACAGAACTTCAAAATACACATTAATTCTACTATTGCCTTTCAAAAATCGTCTCTATTGATCTGTTGTATTGTTTTTGAAGTCTTGATGATAATTTTTCTCAGTTGTACTTATCCCTTCCTCCTTTTTTTCTCGATAGCAAACTTTTACATTCCTATCTTCCCTCATCATACTCTTCCATATAGAAATATTTTCTGGGTTAACCTGACGTCCTACTGTTTTACCTCCTCCCACGAAATAACATGTTTCTTGCTTAGATTAATGTTTCAATTCTCTTTCCTAATAATTACCTCTTAATGACTTCTTATACCTATTTCCCTCATATTTCTATTTCAATATCAGATTGTGGTACCTTCCACGAATCCTAGATGCTTCACATATTCCCCAAAATATCTCCTTAATTATTTGTTCACCGTCCTCGACGGAACAAAATTAAAATGCCTATCTCCTCCTCCTATAATCATCTGTTTCCTACCTACTTCGTAACTTCTTTTCTTCTATAAAAATCAACTTCCTCCTCCTTCACACTACGTCCTTAAGAGAGAATCTACTGCTATTTCGTTAAACTATTCACATGCCGATCTACATTTTTCTCCTTACTTTCAACTCTTTCTCAGAACACATTTCGTTTGTAGAAGAGTTACTTTTGTTGTTACTTTTCTGTCTTTTCACCATCATTATTCTTTTACCTTCTTACGAGATTTATTTTGAATGCTAATTTTACTACATGCCAATGCTGTACCCGGGGTACTGGAGGGAATTTAATTATAACAACGTACTGCTATGTGGCATTTCATTTATGACATCTTGGAAGTCAGACAAATTATGTCCCACGTATTATGCTACTTACTACAGTACAAACGACAGAGGGTTCCTAAATCTTTCATCGTTCGTTTAGCTGGGTTGGCACTTTGTTTGTACCTGGAAATGTAAATAGGTTTAATTTTATGTCGTCGCACAGTGTTTTGCCATTGTTCTGAACGATATTGCGGTCCATTGTCCGATAGTATTTTATCGACTCGACCAACTTGTCGAAGGAAATCTCGTGTCAGCGCTTTGCTTATGCTCCTGCCTGTTGCTTTCTTCAAGGATGTAAATGTCACGTATTTTGAAGTTAATTCTAGGACTACAAGAATGATTGCGTGACCTCTCTGTGTACGGGGCAGTGGACCCACGAGATTTGTTGCTGCTGTGTATCTCAATTTCTCCGGAATGATAGGGAACATTGGTGCTCTCGTTTGATATGTTACATGCTTAACTCTCTGGCATTTCTTACATTGAGCTACAACCTTTCTGATTCTTGACTCCATATTTGCGAAGTGACAAGACGTCTTTAATTTTAAATTCCCCGTCTTTCCATTTAATTTTAATTTTGGCTAGGTCTGGATTTTTGTCCTGTTCCCTGCCTAACTGTTTCAAGGAATTGGTGACGTAGTTCTCAAAGGGCACATTTTTTTAAGTATCACATAAGTATTTGCTCTTCTTCCGTATTGCTCACTCTGTTTTTGTTAACTCCTTCTGGCAATCGGAAGAGGATATCAGCTATGACATTTGAAGGTCCTGGTACGTAAGTGATTTGAAAATCATATTCCTGTAACATCAACATCCACCGACCTAGTCTCCCTGGCAATAGTTTTGCACTTAACAGGAATTCTAGTGCTTTATGGTCTGTGAACGCATTGGTTTTTCGCCCAAACAGAAAGTATCCAAATCTACGAAACCCCCATACTACTGCCAACGCTTCTAATTCCGTGATTGAATAATTTCTCACATTTTGTGAGGACACGACTAGAAAAAGCTATTGTTTTTCTTACCGGCGGTCCGTCTTCCTCATGTTGTTGAAAGAGTACCAGTCCCAAGCCTGTTTTCGCACTGTCCGTTGCCATACAGAATTCTTTCGTTAAATCTGGATGTAGTGCGCAGTGCGGACGCATTTACACACATTCTTTCTGTTGGAAACTGTCCTGTTTGGCCCAGAATTACTATATTCGGTTCAACGTACCGAAGTTACTCGTCCTCTGACTATTTCTGACCAACTAGATCCGTCATTTGCTTGTTTTTGTGCATTCTCACACTGTGATACCAATCTTGAAACTGCTATCATTCCCTCTGCACTATCACAACGTTCTGTTTCGTGACCTGTACTCGATACCTTTTGTTCTACATCAATCTCTGTCCTGTCAAGAACTTGAGTTTGACCTATCTGCGACACTCTCCGTTCTTCAGCCATTTCTGATCGTTTAGCTAACCTCTGTTTTTCTCGAACTGCGCGAGCCTGCGCTCTCGTCATCATCAAGTTATATGATCTTACACTTTTCCAAAATATCATAGAAAGTTTCGTAGACTACGTACACAACTACATACACAACAGCAACACTGTTCACTGTTTGTGGAATTTCAACCCAACTCAACCACATCGTAAATAACTTTGCTCACGCCAACAAGGTCATGCACAATCTACTTCAACACAATGACAAATTTGAGTCTACTTGTTAATACAACTTTTCTACACTTTGGATCACACATTTACTGTATTCTGTCCACTATACATTTACATACATTGGGTAACCTCGTCATAATATTTTTTTTTCAAAATTCAAAAATTTGTTTTTATTACTAATTTGACTAATTGCCAGCCAGGCAGACCAATTGCCATCCTGGCAGAGTCGCCATTTGTAACGTGGTTAGTTATTCTATGATTGAGAACAACTGTCTAAGGTGAAATGACATGTTTAATTTCGCAATTTTCAGCACAAAAATTCATGATTTTACACAGTTTTCAATTTGACAACATAATAACGGTTGTCAGGATAACGCATCTTGCAAACATCAAAAAGTGAAATAATCCTATACACAACAATATTAAATATTAACTCTCAGAAAGAATATTAATCCTAAACACAACAATATTAGAGTTTAATTAGAAGTTTCTTTACGTAATTGTTCCTACACATACGTTATGAAGTTGGTCAGTACTACAAAAATGGTCCGATTCCGGTTCAAAGTTTGGTACTATTTAGGATGACAATCAAGTCTACAGTGGATGGTTAGTTATGTGACAAATTGAGCAAAAGATTACCCAAGGCCGCTCGCGTTTACAGTGGATATAAGGTGATGAACGAACAAAGTTTACGCCTCCTCAAGCGGTATTTACCCTAAGCTGCGACGAGCTGCCGTCTGCTAGGCCGCTCTCTTCTTCTGAAATTCCTATAAAACTAATCAAACCTTTGCTGAACTTTCCAGCAGAAACTTTCCCTATGTTTCTCGTTGTACGAGAAAACATGTACTCAGCCCTAGTCTTTGTAGGTGGCGATAATCACGCACCTGGTTGGAGCAGGGTTCATATTATAGTGCCCTCTCTGTACTCTCAAGAACAATTAACTAATTGGCTGGTTCGTTTCTCCACAGTTGGAGCTAAACGTTGGTACAGCTAATTTGTAGCTGGATTTCAGTCGCTGTGAACGCAGGGTTCACACAAATTTCTTTTCTGCGCCGTACAGTGTGTTAAGCTCTCCGTTCTGCACTTGACGCATCATGTCAACCTGGGCATACAAGGAAAGTCTGCATGGTTGCCAAGTCACTTGTTCTAAGTAAAGAATCCAATAAACTGGATCTGGTCATATAAGAACAGTCTGTATGGAGCCAGGTCACTTGTCTAAGTATAGTATTCAGTATGGTCACCGGTTTGCCCTTGATGTTGCAGGCCACTTTTTAAAAACAGGGAAGCGTACATGATGAAACAACTTTCCCCACCCCATTCACCCTAAATTTAAAACTATGTATCGTTTAAACATTTACTGTAGAATAGGATGTGAACAAATGTATATTTATTCAACATCTACACAATTTTCACCCACATCCCTGCCAGTGCATCCTGTATATTTAATTAATTTCAGTCACCCGACTTGGACTATTTAAAAATGGTTCAAATGGCTCTGAGCACTATGGGACTTAACTTCTGAGGTCATCAGTCCCCTAGAACTTAGAACTACTTAAACCTAACTAACCTAAGGACATCACACACACCCATGCCCGAGGCAGGATACGAACCTGCGACCGTAGCGGTCACGCGGTTCCAGACTATAGCGCCTAGAACCGCACGGCCACTCCGGCCGGCGGATTGTTTAAACATATGCCCCCTAAGTTTGGAGTCCAAGAGCCAACTTGTCCTAAGATTACATTCATAAGCACTGTGCTTGTATCTGTAAGAAACAGGGCATGTCGTGCCTTCAACTACCAAGTTTAAACTACTTTTTAATGTTACCCAGCTGCTCAATTTCAACTACTTCTCAAGATAGTCACCCAAAGACGCATTATTGTCATAAATACAAGACTTTTAATGTTTACACAACTCCCTCCCTCTCTCTCTCTCTCTCTCTCTCTCTCTCTCTCTCTCTCCCCCCCTCTCTCTCTCTCTCTCTCTCTCTCTCTCTCTCTGTGTGTGTGTGTGTGTGTGTTTTGTATGATATGATGGGACTGCAATGTTTATTCTTTGGGAGCACTGCGCCACTGTGGGTGGGTCACCGTCAGGACCGTCTCCAGCGACATATTGCTGGCTCAGGAGCCTAGCCTGGAATGATTGTAAGTGTACACTATGAACCACAACATTATGACCACCCAGCTAATAGCTGGTGTATCCAGCTTTGGCATGGATAACAGTGCAATGCATCGTGGTGAGCTTTGGTAGCTGGAGGGAGTTGGTACCACATCTGCACACACAAGTCAACAAATTCTCGTGAAGTCTGGGGAGGGGAGTGATGAGCCCTGACACCACGTTCAGTCACATCCCAGATGTGTACGACCGAGCGAGGTCGCGCAGTGGCTAGCACACTGGACGCGCATTCCGGAGGACGACTGTTCAATCCCGAGTCCGGCCATCTTGATTTAGGTTTTCCGTGATTTCCCTAAATCGCTCCAGGCAAATGCGAGGATGGTTCCCTTGAAAGGGCACGGCCGACTTCCTTCCCTGTCCTTCCCTAATCCGATGACACCGATGACCTCGCTGTTTGGTCTCCCAAACAACCCAAACCAAACCAGATGTGTTCGATCAACTTCAGATCTTGCGAGTTGGGCGGAGGCGTGGGAAGGGGGGGGGGCAGGACATTAACTGGAACTCACTACTGTGTTCCTCAGACCACTCAGTCACACTCCTGGCCTTGTGACATAGCACATTATACTGTCGAAAAATGCCACTGCTGTCGGGAATCACGATCCTCCTGAAATGGTGTACATAGAGTGCAACCAATGATGTACGATACTCCTTGGCCCTCTTGGTGCCTAGCGCAACCTCCACTGGACCCATGGATGCCGATGTGAATGTTCCCCAGGGCGTAATGGAGCCGCCGTCAGTTTGTCTCCGTCCTGCAGTAAAGGTGTCAAGGTGCTGTTTCCCTGGAAGACGACAGATTCACACCCTCTCATTGGCATGATGAAGAAGGTGCCGCGATTCACGAGACCATGCAACGCTCTGCCATGACACGAACGTCCACTGCCAACGGTCACATGCCTATTGGCACATGCATGAGTCGTCTGCTGCTAAGGCCCAACGTTAGGAGTGTTCAGTGCACTTTGTGTTCAGACACATTTGTTCTCTGGCCAGCACTAAAGTCTGACATTAGTTGCGCCACAGCTTGCCCAGCCTACGATATCCGACCTCTGTAATGAGGTCTGGATGTGGTCTCACCTTGGTTTCGCCACGTGTTTAAGACATTCATCGCAACACTCCTCAAATAACCAACGAGTCGTTCAGTTTCTGAAATGCTGTGCTGAGCCTCCAGGCTATCACAACTCAGATAGATCGCGCGCCTTCCCCATTCTATACACGGAAAACTACATGCACCAAGAGCGTCTGACTAGCAGTCATTCCTCACCAGGTGACGCTGCTATAGCCTGAATGGGTTTATATCGACAGTAGGCTGGTGGTCATAATGTTCTGGCTGATCAGTGTATACCAGCTGCCGGAGCTCTGCATCATGTCATGTGGTGCCTGTGTATATGACAACTCCAAGTCCCAGCTTGTTAGCTTTCACCTGCACCATGTCACGCAGTTTGAATGCAAGCCAACTTCCCTGGCTGTTGTCCAACATGAGCTGTGTGCACCATTACAGTTATCACACTGTAAGGCTACACGATTTCACAAATAACCCTGATCTCATTTGAGGACTGGATGGCTTCGGTCCTTTTATTAGTCTGCGATATCTCCAGGAAAATGACGTTACTAACATTCCAACACCCTGCCATACTACCCTTAGCAAAGATCTCCGGTATAGAACTGCACACACAGTGGTTGCAAACTTTAAGATGATGACATTCCAACAAAGTAGTCGCATAGAGACTGCATCAACAACATACTTTTTTGATGTGTGATAACATTTTTTAACTAGAATCGATTTTTTGTTGCGATAGAAATTTGCCAAAGTATGTTTCCAGGCAGTGTTTTAGTTGGACTTTATGGGTAGCTCAAATGGAGATCCGCTTTAATAGTGCGCTGGTATACATTTCACATGCAATACAACTTCGATTCTGCATGACAAAAACCCTTTATGGATTTCTGGAGATGTGTGGCTTCAGATGTTCACGAAATTCACGTTTGACTACCGTTTGACAGTTGCGATATTTTTCCATCATTCAGACTGAATGATCGTCGGCAAAGGTATCGACCTAGACATCAACATCTACTGCCTTTGGTGGGGCTTTTGGACGTACAGTGTGTTGTGTTTCAAACATGGGTGACAAAGGGGGCTGTAGTTTACACTAATTTTCACTGTTCAAATGGCGCTGAGCACTATGGGACTCAACTGCTGTGGTCATTAGTCCCCTAGAACTTAGAACTACTTAAACCTAACTAACCTAAGGACATCACACACATCCATGCCCGAGGCAGGATTCGAACCTGCGACCGTAGCAGTCGCACGGTTCCGGACTGCGCGCCTAGAACCGCGAGACCACCGCGGCCGGCAATTTTCACTGTCACCCAGATACCCAATCTCAAGACCGACGTACAAAGACAGATTTAGATCTTCGTAAATATGAGACTTCAAATGTTACCAAATAAATGCCGTCAGGGCCTCAGCCACCCAGGTGCTAGGCCGCATACCTGAGATCGCGACACAATCTGCGCTGTCTGCCGCAGAGTCGTGTACCAAAGGCGAAGCTGTTTCGTCACGGGAACAGTAGGATAATTGATTTTTAATAACTTAAACAATTGTGGGGGACGTTACCAGAGCACAACATCCGACGACAGCCAGACACGAATCCGTCACGATTACGGGCTGAATGCATCCTACAGCAGCAGCAGTACGGCTGACCGATTCTCAAGGATAACCGCCGCAGGCTGCGAGCCTACTGAGACGCCTCCTCCACTAGTGCGACACCGGCAGTCGTCTGCAGACTTCTGCACCACCTAACAGACGAAACGCACGGCACGTTCACTTTCCAGTGACTATGACTAAGAGAATTACAAGGAACATATAGAAAATGTCGTGGGGAAGGCTAACCATAGGACACTTAGAAAATGTAACAGATCTACTAAGGGGACTATCTTGTCCGTCCTCTTTTAGAATACTGCTGCGCCGTGTGGGTTCCGTAACAGATGGAATTGACGGAGTACATCGAAAAAGATCAAAGAAGGGCAGCACATTTTGCATTATCGCGAAACAGGGGAGAGAGTGTCACTGAAATGATACAGGACTTCGGATGGACATCATTAAAACAAAAGCGTTTTTCGTTGCGGAAGAACCTTCTCACGAAATTCCAATCACCAACTTTCTCCTTCGAATGCGAAATTAATTTGTTGACGCCGACCTACATGGGGAGAAACGACCACCATAATAAAATAAGGAAAATCAGAGCTCGTACGGAAAGATATAGGTGTTCGTTTTCCCCGCGCGCTATACGAGATTGGAATACTGGATAATTGTGAAGGTGGTTCGATGAACCCTCTGCCAGACACTTAAACGCGATTTGAAGAGTATCCATGTAGTTGTAGATGTAGAAGTAGAATATTAATAGAAGGAAGAAGATATTATCGCTTAACAAGAGAGGCAGGATACAAATTGCAAAGTATCAAATATTCAGTGCTGAGGACGAAGAATGGAACAGAAATGGAAAAAAGTCAAAAGCATAGGTCCATATGCCTCAGACAAGTATCTACATCTACATCCATACTCCGCAAGCCACCTGACGGTGTGTGGCGGAGGGTACCTTGAGTACCTCTATCGGTTCTCCCTTCTATTCCAGTCTCGTATTGTTCGTGGAAAGAACGATTGTCGGTATGCCTCTGTGCGCGCTCTAATCTCTCTGATTTTATCCTCGTGGTCTCTTCGCAAGATATACGTAGGAGGGAGCAATATACTGCTTGACTCCTCGGTGAAGGTATGTTCTCGAAACTTCAACAAAAGCCCGTACCGAGCTACTGAGCGTCTCTCCTGCAGAGTCTTCCACTGGAGTTTATCATCTCCGTAACGCTTTCGCGATTACTAAATGATCCTGTAACGAAACGCTCTGCTCTCCGTTGGATCTTCTCTATCTCTTCTATCAACCCTATCTGGTACGGATCCCACACTGCTGAGCAGTATTCAAGCAGTGGGCAAACAAGCATACTGTAACCTACTTCCTTTGTTTTCGGATTGCATTTCCTTAGGATTCTTCCAATGAATCTCAGTCTGGCCTCTGCTTTACCAACGATCAACTTTATATGATCATTCCATTTTAAATCACTCCTAATGCCTACTCCCAGATAATTTGTGGAATTAATTGCTTCCAGTTGCTGACCTGCTATATTGTAGCTAAATGATAA
This sequence comes from Schistocerca nitens, assembly GCF_023898315.1. NCBI lineage: Eukaryota > Metazoa > Arthropoda > Insecta > Orthoptera > Acrididae > Schistocerca > Schistocerca nitens. The sequence continues at coordinate 390,222,611 of NC_064616.1, forward strand.
AGGATCTTTCTTTCTATGTATTCGCAGCACATTACACTTGTCTACATTGAGATTCAACTGCCATTCCCTGCACCATGCGTCAATTCGTTGGAGATCCTCCTGCATTTCAGTACAATTTTCCATTGTTACAACCTCTCGATATACCACAGCATCATCCGCAAAAAGCCTCAGTGAACTTGCGATGTCACCCACAAGGTCATTTATGTATATTGTGAATAGCAACGGTCCTACGACACTCCCCTGCGGCACACCTGAAATCACTCTTACTTCGGACGACTTCTCTCCATTGCGAATGACATGCTGCGTTCTGTTATCTAGAAACTCTTCAACCCAATCACAGAATTGGTCTGATAGTCCATATGCTCTTACTTTGTTCATTAAACGACTGTGGGGATAAGTTTCCTTTAATTTACGTCTACGGTCACAATCTTTTCTGTTTAACAGATTACCGGTTTCGGTCTTTAATGACCATCATCAGATCTG